>NW_027488377.1:2999001-4498502 GCF_051014445.1 Colletes latitarsis | reverse complement strand
TGGGTTTTTCCTGGTTTGGATCACGTAGTAATGTGGTTCCACACTGAAACAGTCGGTTAAACCTGGTTTCGATGAATATTTTAGAGGATAACGCAAGTTAGGTCTGGGATAGGTCTGGGATATGCCCTCATCAGACTCATACCTACGCACATTTCACATACTCGTTGAACAGATCCTGGGTTATTTTCTGGTTTGGATCACATAGTAATGTGGTACCAAACTGAAACAGTCGATTAAACCAGGTTTCGATCAATATTTTTGAGGATAACGCATGTTAGGTCTAGGTTAGGCCTGGGATTTTCACCTATCAGACTCATACTTTCGCATTCTTCACATACTTGTTGAACGGATCCTGGGTTATTTTCTGGTTTGGATCACATAGTAATGTGGTACCACACTGAAACAGTCGATTAAACCAGGTTTCGATTAATATTTTTGAGGATAACGCATGTTAGGTCTAGGCTAGGCCTGGGATTTTCACTCATCAGACTCATACTTTCGCATTCTTCACATACTTGTTGAACAGATCCTGGGTTTTTTCTGGTTTGGATCCCGTAGTAGTGTGGTACCACACTGAAACAGTCCATTAAACCTGGTTTCGCTCAATATTTTAGAGGATAACGCATGTTAGGTCTAGGTCAGGCCTGGGATCTTCACTCATCAGACTCATACTTTCGCACACTTCACATACTCGTTGAACAGATCCTGGGTTATTTTCTGGTTTGGATCACATAGTAATGTGGTACCACACTGAAACAGTCGATCAAACCAGGTTTCGATCAATATTTTTCAGGATAACGCATGTTAGGTCTAGGTTAGGCCTGGGATTTTCACCCATCAGACTCATACTTTCGCATTCTTCACATACTTGTTGAACGGATCCTGGGTTATTTTCTGGTTTGGATCACATAGTAGTGTGGTACCACACTGAAACAGTCGATTAAACCAGGTTTCGATCAATATTTTTGAGGATAACGCATGTTAGGTCTAGGTTAGGCCTGGGATTTTCACTCATCAGACTCATACTTTCGCATTCTTCACATACTTGTTGAACGGATCCTGGGCTGTTTCTGGATTGTATCACGTAGTAATGTGGTACCACGCTGACACAGACAATTAAACCTGGTTTCGATCAATATTTTAGAGGATAACGCAAGTTAGGTCTGGCATAGGTCTGGGATTCGCCCTCATCAGGCTCATACTTTCGCGTTTTTCACATACTTGTTGGACAGATGCTGGGTTTTTTCTGGTTTGTATCACGCAGTAGTGTGGTACCACACTGAAACAGTCCATTAAACCTGGTTTGGATGAATATTTTAGAGGATAACGCATGTAAGGTCTAGGTTAGCCCTGGGATTTTCACTCATCAGACTCATACTTTCGCATTCCTCTCATACTTGTTGAACTGATCCTGGGTTTTTTCTGGTTTGGATCACGTAGTAATGTGGTACCACACTGAAACAGACGATTAAACCTGGTTTCGATCAATATCTTAGAGGATAACGAAAGTTAAGTCTGGGATTGGTCTGGGATTTGACCTCATCAGGCTCATACTTTCGCGTTTTTCACATACTTGATGAACAGATCCTGGGTTTTTTCTGGTTTGGATCCCGTAGTAGTGTGGTACCACACTGAAACAGTCCATCAAACCTGGTTTCGCTCAATATTTTAGAGGATAACGCATGTTAGGTCTAGGTCAGGCCTGGGATTTTCACTCATCAGGCTCACAGTTTCGTGTTTTTCACATACCTGTTAAACAGATCCTGGGTTTTTTCTGGTTTGGATCACGAAGTAGTGTGGTACCACACTGAAACAGTCCATTAAACCTGGTTTCGCTCAATATTTTAGAGGATAACGCATGTTAGGTCTAGGTTGGGTCTGGGATTTGCTCTCATTAGGCTCATTCTTTCGCATATTTCTCATACTTGATGGCTAGATCATGGGCTTTTTCTGCATTGCATCACGTAGTTATGTAGTACCACACTGAAACAGTCAATGAAACCCGGTTTCCATCAATATTTTAGAGGACAACGCAAGGTAGGTCTAGGTAAGGCCTGAGATTTTCACTGATCAGACTCATAATTTCGCCTTCTTCACATACTTGTTGGACGGATCCTGGGTTTTTTCTGGTTTGGAACACGTAGTAATGTGGTACCACACTGAAACATTCAATTAAACCTGGTCTTGATAAATATTTTAGAGAATAACGCATGTTAGGTCAGGGTTAGGTCTAGGATTTGCCCTCATCAGGCTCATACTTTCGCATATTTCTCATACTTCATGGCTAGATCCTGGGCTATTTCTGGATTGGATCACGTAGTAAAGTGGTACCACACTGAAACATTCAATGAAACCTGGTCTGGATAAAAATTTTAGAGAATTACGAATGTTAGGTCAAGGTTAGGTATAAGATTTGCCCTCATCAGGCTCACAGTTTCGCGTTTTTCACATACTTGTTGAACAGATCCTGGGGTTTTTCTGGTTTGTATCACGCAGTAGTGTGGTACCACACTGAAACAGTCGATTAAACCTGGTTTCGATGAATATTTTAGAGAATAATTCATGTTAGGTCTAGGTTAGGTCTGAGATTTGCACTCATCAGGCTCATTCTTTCGCATATTTCTCATACTTGATGGCTAGATCCTGGGCTTTTTCTGGATTGCATCACGTAGTAATGAAGTACAACACTGAAACAGTCAATTAAACCTGGTTTCCATCAATATCTTAGAGGACAACGCAAGTTAGGTCTGGGATTGGTCTGGGATTTGCCCTCATCAGGCTCATACTTTCGCGTTTTTCACATACTTGTTGGACAGATCCTGGGTTCTTTCTGGTTTGGATCACGTAGTAGTGTGGTACCACACTGAAACAGTCCATTAAACCTGGTTTGGATCAATATTTTTGAGGATAACGCATGTTAGGTCTAGGTTAGGTCTCGGATTTTCGCTCATGAGACTCATACTTTCGCATTCTTCACATACTTGTTGAACGGATCCTGGGTTTTTTCTGGTTTGGTTCAGGTAGTAATGTGGTACCACACTGAAACATTCAATTAAACCTGGTCTTGATAAATATTTTAGAGGATAACGCAAGTTAGGTCTGGCATAGGTCTGGGATTCGCCCTCATCAGGCTCATACTTTCGCGTTTTTCACATACTTGTTGAACAGATCCTGGGTTTTTCCTGGTCTGTATCACGTAGTAGTGTGGTACCACACTGAAACAGTCCATTAAACCTGGTTTGGATCAATTGTTTAGAGGATAACGCATGTTAGGTCTAGGTTAGCCCTGGGATTTTCACTGATCAGACTCATACTTTCGCATTCTTCACATAATTGTTGAACGGATCCTGGGTTTTTTCTGGTTTTGGATCACGTAGTAATGTGGGGCCACACTGAAACAGTCGATTCAACCTGGTTTTGATCAATATTTTAGAGGATAACGCATAGTTAGGTTTGGGATAGGTCTGGGATTTGACCTCATCAGACTCATACTTTCGCACACTTCACATACTCGTTGAACAGATCCTGGGTTATTTTCTGGTTTGGATAACATAGTAATGTGGTACCACACTGAAACAGTCGATTAAACCTGGTTTCGATCAATATTTTAGAGAATAATTCATGTTAGGTCTAGGTTAGGTCTGAGATTTGCTCTCATCAGGCTCATTCTTTCGCATATTTCTCATACTTCATGGCTAGATCCTGGGCTGTTTCTGGATTGTATCACGTGGTAATGTGGTACCACGCTGAAACAGTCAATTAAACCTGGTTTCGATCAATATTTTAGAGGATAACGCAAGTTAGGTCTGGCATAGGTCTGGGATTCGCCCTCATCAGCCTCATACTTTCGCGTTTTTCACATACTTGTTGAACAGATCCTGGGTTTTTTCTGGTTTGTATCACGTAGTAGTGTGGTACCACACTGAAACAGTCCATTAAACCTGGTTTGGATCAATATTTTAGAGGATAACGCATGTTAGGTCTAGGTTAGCCCTGGGATTTTCACTCATCAGACTCATACTTTCGCATTCCTCTCATACTTGTTGAACTGATCCTGGGTTTTTTCTGGTTTGGATCACGTAGTAATGTGGTACCACACTGAAACAGTCGATTAAACCTGGTTTCGATCAATATTTTAGAGGATAACGCAAGTTAAGTCAGGGATTGGTCTGGGATTTGACCTCATCAGACTCATACTTTCGCGTTTTTCACATACTTGTTGAACAGATCCTGGGTTTTTTCTGGTTTGGATCCCGTAGTAGTGTGGTACCACACTGAAACAGTCCATCAAACCTGGTTTCGCTCATTATTTTAGAGGATAACGCATGTTAGGTCAAGGTTAGGTCTAAGATTTGCCCTTATCAGGCTCACAGTTTCGAGTTTTTCACATACCTGTTAAACAGATCCTGGGTTTTTTCTGGTTTGGATCACGAAGTAGTGTGGTACCACACTGAAACAGTCCATTAAACCTGGTTTCGCTCAATATTTTAGAGGATAACGCATGTTAGGTCTAGGTTAGGTCTGGGATTTGCTCTCATTAGGCTCACTCTTTCGCATATTTCTCATACTTGATGGCTAGGTCATGGGCTTTTTCTGCATTGCATCACGTAGTTATGTAGTACCACACTGAAACAGTCAATGAAACCTGGTTTCCATCAATATTTTAGAGGACAACGCAAGTTAGGTCTAGGTAAGGCCTGAGATTTTCACTGATCAGACTCATAATTTCGCCTTCTTCACATACTTGTTGAACGGATCCTGGGTTTTTTCTGGTTTGGAACACGTAGTAATGTGGTACCACACTGAAACATACAATTAAACCTGGTCTTGATAAATATTTTAGAGAACAACGCATGTTAGGTCAGGGTTAGTTCTAGGATTTGCCCTCATCAGGCACATTCTTTCGCATATTTCTCATACTTCATGGCTAGATCCTGGGCTATTTCTGGATTGGATCACGTAGTAAAGTGGTACCACACTGAAACATTCAATGAAACCTGGTCTGGATAAAAATTTTAGAGAATAACGCATGTTAGGTCAAGGTTAGGTCTAAGATTTGCCCTTATCAGGCTCACAGTTTCGAGTTTTTCACATACCTGTTAAACAGAACCTGGGTTTTTTCTGGTTTGTATCACGCAGTAGTGTGGTACCACACTGAAACAGTCCATTAAACCTGGTTTGGATGAATATTTTAGAGGATAACGCATGTAAGGTCTAGGTTAGCCCTGGGATTTTCACTCATCAGACTCATACTTTCGCATTCTTCTCATACTTGATGGCTAGATCCTGGGCTTTTTCTGGATTGCATCACGTAGTAATGAAGTACAACACTGAAACAGTCAATTAAACCTGGTTTCCATCAATATCTTAGAGGACAACGCAAGTTAGGTCTGGGATTGGTCTGGGATTTGCCCTCATCAGGCTCATACTTTCGCGTTTTTCACATACTTGTTGAACAGATCCTGGGTTTTTTCTGGTTTGGATCACGTAGTAGTGTGGTACCACACTTAAACAGTCCATTAAACCTGGTTTGGATCATTATTTTAGAGAATAACGCATGTTAGGTCTAGGTTAGGTCTGGGATTTTCGCTCATGAGACTCATACTTTCGCATTCTTCACATACTTGTTGAACGGATCCTGGGTTTTTTCTGGTTTGGTTCAGGTAGTAATGTGGTACCACACTGAAACATTCAATTAAACCTGGTCTTGATAAATATTTTAGAGGATAACGCAAGTTAGGTCTGCCATAGGTCTGGGATTCGCCCTCATCAGGCTCATACTTTCGCGTTTTTCACATACTTGTTGAACAGATCCTGGGTTTTGTCTTGTCTGTATCACGTAGTAGTGTGGTACCACACTGAAACAGTCCATTAAACCTGGTTTGGATCAATTGTTTAGAGGATAACGCATGTTAGGTCTAGGTTAGGCCTGGGATTTTCACTCATCAGACTCATACTTTCGCATTCTTCACATACTTGTTGAACGGATCCTGGGTTTTTTCTGTTTTGGATCACGTAGTAATGTGGGTCCACACTGAAACAATCAATTAAACCTGGTCTTGATAAATATTTTAGAGGATAACGCATGTTAGGTCTGGGATAGGTCTGGGATTTGCCCTCATCAGGCTCATACTTTCGCGTTTTTCACATACTCGTTGAACAGATCCTGGGTTATTTTCTGGTTTGGATCACATAGTAATGTGGTACCACACTGAAACAGTCGGTTAAACCTGGTTTCGATCTATATTTTAGAGGATAACGCAACTTAGGTCTGGCATAGGTCTGGGATTCGCCCTCATCAGGCTCATACTTTCGCGTTTTTCACATACTTGTTGAACAGATCCTGGGTTTTGTCTGGTCTGTATCACGTAGTAGTGTGGTACCACACTGAAACAGTCCATTAAACCTGGTTTGGATCAATTGTTTAGAGGATAACGCATGTTAGGTCTAGGTTAGGCCTGGCATTTTCACTCATCAGACTCATACTTTCGCATTCTTCACATACTTGTTGAACGGATCCTGGGTTTTTTCTGGTTTGGATCACGTAGTAATCTGGGTCCACACTGAAACAATCAATTAAACCTGGTCTTGATAAATATTTTAGAGGATAACGCATGTTAGGTCTAGGTTAGCCCTGAGATTTTCACTCATCAGACTCATACTTTCGCATTCTTCTCATACTTGTTGAACAGATCCTGGGTTTTTTCTGGTTTGTATTACGTAGAAGTGTGGTACCACACTGAAACAGTCCATTAAACTTGGTTTGGATCAATTGTTTAGAGGATAACGCATGTTAGGTCTAGGTTAGCCCTGGGATTTTCACTCATCAGACTCATACTTTCGCATTCTTCTCATACATGTTGAACTGATCTTGGGGTTTTTCTGGTTTGGATCACGTAGTAATGTGGTACCACACGGAAACAGTCGATTAAACCTGGTTTCGATCAATTTCTTAGAGGATAACGCAAGTTAAGTCTGGGATTGGTCTGGGATTTGACCTCATCAGACTCATACTTTCGCACACTTCACATACTCGTTGAACAGTTCCTGGGTTATTTTCTGGTTTGGATCACATAGTAATGTGGTACCACAATGAAACAGTCGATTAAACCAGGTTTGGATCAATATTCTTGAGGATAACGCATGTTAGGTCTAGGTTAGGCCTGGGATTTTCACTCATCAGACTCATACTTTCGCATTCTTCATATACTTGTTGAACGGATCCTGGGTTTTTTCTGGATTGGATCTGGTAGTAATGTGGTACCACACTGAAACAGTCGATTAAACTTGGTTATGATCAATATCTTAGAGGATAACGCATAGTTAGGTTTGGGATAGGTCTGGGATTTGACCTCATCAGACTCATACTTTCGCACACTTCACATACTCGTTGTACAGATCCTGGGTTATTTTCTGGTTTGGGTCACATAGTAATGTGGTACCACACTGAAGCAGTCGATTAAACCTGGTTTCGATCAATATTTTAGAGAATAATTCATGTTAGGTCTAGGTTAGGTCTGGGATTTGCTCTCATCAGGCTCGTTCTTTCGCATATTTCTCATACTTGATGGCTAGATCCTGGGCTTTTTCTGGATTGCGTCACGTAGTAATGAAGTACAACACTGAAACAGTCAATTAAACCTGGTTTCCATCAATATCTTAGAGGACAACGCAAGTTAGGTCTGGGATAGGTCTGGGATTTGACCTCATCAGACTCATACTTTCGCACACTTCACATACTCGTTGAACAGATCCTGGGTTATTTTCTGGTTTGGATCACATAGTAATGTGGTACCACACTGAAACAGTCGATTAAACCTGGTTTCGATCAATATTTTAGAGAATAATTCATGTTAGGTCTAGGTTAGGTCTGGGATTTGCTCTCATCAGGCTCATTCTTTCGCATATTTCTCATACTTGATGGCTAGATCCAGGGCTGTTTCTGGATTGTATGACGTAGTAATGTGGGTCCACACTGAAACAATCATGTAAACCTGGTCTTGATAAATATTTTAGAGGATAACGCATGTTAGGTCTGGGATAGGTCTGGGATTTGCCCTCATCAGACTCATACTTTCGCACACTTCACATACTCGTTGAACAGATCCTGGGTTACTTTCTGGTTTGGATCACATAGTAATGTGGTACCACACTGAAAGAGTCGATTAAACCAGGTTTCGGACAATATTTTTGAGGATAACGCATGTTAGGTCTAGGTTAGGCCTGGGATTCTCACTCATCAGACTCATACTTTCGCATTCTTCACGTACTTGTAGAACGGATCCTGGGTTTTTTCTGGTTTGGATCACGTAGTAATGTGGGACCACACTGAAACGGTCAATTAAACCTGGTCTTGATAAATATTTTAGAGGATAACGCATGTTAGGTCTGGGTCAGCTCTAGAATTTGCCCTCATCATGCTCATACTTTCGCATCTTTCTCATACATCATGGCTAGATCCTGGGCTATTTCTGGATTGTATCACGTAGTAATGTGGTACCACGCTGAAACAGTCGATTAAACCTGGTTTCGATCAATATTTTAGAGGATAACGCAAGTTAAGTCTGGGATTGGTCTGGGATTTTCACTCATCAGACTCATACTTTCGCACACTTCACATACTTGTTGAACAGATCCTGGGTTTTTTCTGGTTTGGATCCCGTAGTAGTGTGGTACCACACTGAAACAGTCCATTAAACCTGGTTTCGCTCAATATTTTAGAGGACAACGCATGTTAGGTCTAGGTCAGGCCTGGGATTTTCACTCATCAGACTCATACTTTCGCATTCTTCACATACTTGTTGAACGGATGCTGGGTTTTTTCTGGTTTGGATCACGTAGTAATGTGGGTCCACACTGATACAATCAATTAAACCTGGTCTTGATAAATATTTTAGAGGATAACGCATGTTAGGTCTGGGATAGGTATGGGATTTGCCCTCATCAGACTCATACTTTTTTTTTTTTTTTTTTTTTTTTTTGTCGTGGGGAAAATCTTCGAAAGACTCCCTCCCACCTCCTTGGGGAGAGGTGGGAGGGGTGTGTGGGATTCCCCGCGCCCGTACAACGACAGGCGCGGGACCTACCCACTAAAAACCCCACGGTGACCCTTCGGCACGCTTTGGGAGGATACCGGGAATCGCTCGAAGCATTCTTCCGGTATCCTCCCCGTGCCCGCGCTTTCGCGCCCATCCCCCGGGGGGACAATCGGTCCCCCCAGTAGACACACTGCCTCATAGCGGCGGGACGGGGCCACTCCATCCCGCCGCTATCCGTCCCGGGGCCGCGTTTAGTGGCGGCTGCGAGCCCCAATTCGCAACCGCCCGCGACCCCGTTTCCACCCCTCGGCGGCCGGGCGTTCATGGCCGCACCAGACCGCCGAGGGTGCCTCTCCTTGCGTCGGACCGGTAGGGGGAGGCACTCCTACCCCCAACCGGTCCGACCCGGCGCCGTCTGGCGGGAGGAGGGTCCCCTCAGGACCCCCCTCCCAGCCTAGGTCATCCGCCACGCCGAGGCGGCCGCCCGCGACGCCTCGCGACCGGGCGACGACCTCGGGCCACCGCACGAGCGCGAGCTTCAGCGCGCCGCTGAAGCTCGCGTTCCCTCCCCGCGGCCTCCTTCTGCAACATTACGTTCTCGCAGAAGGAGGCCACGGCCCTCCACTTCTCCTCGCTGCCGAGCATGGCGCGCACCACGCCCGGCAGCGAGACATCCCGCCCGACGACGCCGACCAGGACACGGCGCTCCCCCTCCCACGCGGGGCATACCTCCAGGGTATGATCCGCCGTGTCCTGCTCAGCGTCGCAGTGGCAGCAACGCGCCGTCGGCTCCTTCCCTATCCGGCACAGGTATCTTCCGAAGCTGCCATGCCCGGAAAATACCTGTGCCAGCCGGTAGGTGAGGCTGCCATGGCCTCTGTCCAGCCACTCCTTCAGGAGTGGCCGAACAGCCCCGACAGTCCGGTGCCCCGCGGTTGGCAGAGCCAGCCGCTCCTGCCACGCGAGCAACACGGACTGCCGGGCCTGGCGCTTCAAATCGCCCCAAGCAGGTTCCTGCCCGCCCGGGACCGCCCCCACCCCCGCGCGATGGTCGACGCGGTGCCGGTACATCAGCGCGTGCGACCGCGCGAGCAGGTCCATGGGCGGCATCCCCGCTAGAACCGTCGCCGCCTCATGTGACATGGTCCGATACCCGCGGACGACCCTGAGCGCCATGCGCCTCTGCACCCGACGCAGCATAGTCATGCTGCGCCGGGAGGCAGCCAGGTCGTCCGCCCAGACGGGGGCCCCGTATAGGGCCACCGACTGGACCATTGCCACATAGAGGCGACGAACTCGGCCCGCCGGGCCCCCCAGGTTGGGCAGGATCCGGCCCAGAACCGCAACCATCCTTTCCAACCGGGGGACCAGGCAGCGGAAATGCTTCTCGAATCGCCAGTGGCTATCGAGGATCAGCCCCAGATACCTGATCTGGGGCTTCACCTCGATGTCAGCCCCACCCACCCGGATCAGAGGGGGTGGCGGATCCTGCCGAGGTGAATGAAACGCAATCACATCGGTCTTATGGACCGCCACCGTCATCCCCATCCCCCTGATCCGGTCGACGACGCGTTGCAACCCCTCCTCCGCGCGACGGATGGCCCTCCCCCAGTGCGCCCCGACGGCCAGCACCAGTGTGTCATCCGCATAACACACCGTGCTGACGCCGTCGGGGAGGCCGGCCCGCAACACCGAGTCGTACGCGATGTTCCACAGGAGTGGCCCGAGGACCGACCCCTGCGGAACACCGCAGTACACCTCCCTCCGCATATCACCATCCCGGCCCGGATACTCGATCCACCTGCCGCGGAGATAATCCCCGACGACCGCCCTGAGACAAGGGGGGACTCGATGATATTCGAGTCCCCTCCTTATCTCTTCCCAGGGGAGGGTGTTAAAGGCATTGGCAATATCCAAGGATATTGCCAATGCCACCCCTCCCCGGGAGACGGCCGCCTCCGAGAGGGCCCTCACACGACCTATCGCGTCGATAGTCGATCAGCCCCCCCGGAAACCGAACTGGCAGTCGGCCAGACCGGGATCACCCCGCGACAGGTGCTCGACGAGGCGGGCAGCAATCACACGCTCGAAGAGCTTGCCCACCTCGTCGAGGAGACAAATGGGCCGGTATGCGGAGGGAGACTCCGCGGGCCGACCCTCCTTCCGGAGGAGGACCATCCTCGCCACCTTCCAACTGGGGGGGAATCGCCCGTTCCTCAGGCAGCGGTCGAACAACCGCCTGAGGTCGGCCCCAAGGACGCCCTGGGTCAAGACCCAAACCCGGCCGGGCACACCATCCGGACCCGGGGCCGTGTTACGAACCCCGAGCCGTCTGATGGCCGCTGCCAGCTCCTCCTGCGTGACCCCCAGCCCGGCCGTCCACTCCACTGGGACAGCCGCCGCCGCCGGAGGACGCGGTCCCCTCTCCCCAATTGGGAAGAGTGTATTGACCACGTCCTCCAGCAGCCGGGGGTCAAGACCCTCGGTGACGGGGGGCGCCCACGGGCGGAGCTTATTCAGCACCACCTTATATGGGCGCCCCCATGGATCGTCATCAAGGGTCTGGAGGAGCTCCTTCCATGCCTGGGTCTTGGCCCGTTTGATGGCGACCTGCAGAGCAACCCGCGCCACGCGGTATGCTCCATACAGGTCATCAGCTGCCCTCGCTCGCGCCATGCCGTCGCCTGTACGTTGACGACGGCGCGCGCGGGTGTACTGGCGTCGGGCGCGGACAGTCGCGACTCGCAACTCCGCGATCGCGTCCGACCACCAGTACACCGCCCGGCGAGGAGAAGCCCGCCCGACCCGAGGCATCGCCGCGTCGCAAATACCCGCGACCAATGCTCCGAGCCGGGCGACCTCCTCCTCTATGCTCGGCAACTCGGCCGCTCCCTGCGGCCAAGTTGCAGCGAGGGCAGCTGCCATCAGGGCGTCCTTGTCCAGGCGCCGAAGCGCCCAGCGGCGTGGTGGGGTGCCACGCAGGCGGCCGTGTCGGGATGCACTCGCGGCGGCAGAGACCTCCATCCGGATGTACCGGTGATCGGAGAGTGTCTCTGCCCCCGCGACCACGTGCCAACCCGACACCATGCGCACGGCGTTGGGGGTCGCGAATCCAACATCCACGATGGACCCCCCATATCGCCGCACGCATGTGTGCTCCGACCCCCGGTTCAATACCCGGAGGTCGAGACCCGCCGCCCAATCGCCCAGGATCCCGCCGCGAACGGAGGTCCTGAGGGATCCCCAAGCCACCGACTTGGCATTAAAATCCCCCAGGACCAGCACCGGCCGGGCCGCGTAGCGCTGCACGCATGCCGCGACCTCGGCCAAGTACAGCTCGAACGCAGCGTGACCGCTACGGGGCGAAATGTAGCACCCCACCACAGCGACTCCCCCCCAGTCCACGGCGACGAATCCCCGACCGCGCTCCAACAAGGAGAACGGTGGGGACCCGTCGCCCCCTCCCCATACCGTCGCCATCAAGCCGTCCGCGTCGCCCACCCAATGAGGGTGATCAGGGACGCGGTACGGCTCGGCGGCGACCGCCAGGCCAACCCCCCACTCCGCGAGGACTTGGGACATCAAGTCCTGTGCCGCGCGGCAGTGGTTGAGGTTGGCCTGGAGGAGGAGGCGGGGCGGCATTAATTAATGGCCGCGCCAGCCTCCTCCCGGCCGTCCGTCCCCGTAGCACCGTCCACCTCCATGGAGGACGATGCCACCGCCCTCGGCACCGGAGCCGGTGCAGCCCGCCTCTTCCTCTCCTTCCGGGAGGGGGGGGAGCACTTCTTGCTCCCCACCCTGTGATCGGCTGGCCTCCCCATGTCCGCACACAGCGGGCAGTGGGGGGCCGCCGAGCACTGGCTCGCACGGTGCTCTTTGGCACCGCAGCGGTAACACTGACCGCTGCGGCCCACCGGCGAGGTGCACCACTGCCTCACGTGCCCCAATTCGAGGCAGCGGTGACACTGGAGCGGGCGCGGCGCGAGGATTTCCACTCGCGCCGAAACCCACCCCACCAACACCCTCCCGGATTCCGCCACCTTACGGGCGGCGGAGAGGGGGCACCGGGCCCACACCGACCCGAGGCCGGAGGGCGACCTGCGGATCTCTCCGATCCGCAGGTCCTCCACAGGACAGTCCCCCGCCCTCGCAAGGGCACGGGACACATCCTGTGCGCTGACCGAGTCGTCCAGCCCACAAACGCGCATCTCCGTGCGCTTCGTGGGCCGGGCGACCCGGACACCTCGCTCGCCCAGCTGCTCCCGGAGCCTCTGGGCGAGACGATCCGCCTTCGCGCCGCCTTCTGCACCGGGGATCTCCAGCAAGAGACCCCCGGTCACGGCCCTCTTCGCCCTCACGGAGGCGATGCCCAGCTCTTCCAGGGAGATATTCTCCCTGGCGAGCCGCATCGCCTCCGCGAGGGTCAGGTCGCCCCCCTGCGCAACGGTCAGCGTCACAGCTGCCGTTTTTGGGGGACGACCTGGTCGTGCCTTCCCGACCTTCGCGGCCTTTACCTTGGCCGCCGGCGGCGGAGGCGGAGGCTGCGGTTGCGAGGCCTTCCTCGCCGCCCGCTTCGCCTTCCGCCCCACCACCTCACTCCACGCCACCCCCCCTTGGGAGGGTGCCGTGGAGGACGCGACCACCGCGACCACGGGTACACCACCCCCCTTGGGGGTCGCGACCCGGGGCCCTGGTGCCGCAACGCTGGGCGGAGCCTTCACTCCGCCCTTCTTTGCCTTCCCCGACTGTACCGGAACAGGTCGGGGAGGCACCGCCTTCCTGCTGACCGCTCTTCCGGCGAGGAGCTCCTCCCGGAAGGCGGCCAGCTTGCCATCAATCATGTCCCCAATCCTCCTCAGAAGATCGTCTTCTGAGGAGGACGGGGACTTCTTCACGGGCGGAGTGCGGGTGGAGGGGCCCGCGGTGCCCCGCACCACTGCCGCCGCACTCCGCTTATTTACCTCCGCCGAGGGACGCGGCGGTGGAGGAGGAGGGAGGATGGGAGGGAGGGCCGCGCTGTTCCACAGCGCCTCTGCCCTCCTCCTCCCCTGTCGCTCCTCCTCCAACAGGAGCTGCAGACGGGCGTTCCGCCATCTGAGCTCCCGCGCCGCCACCCTCATTTCCTCCGCCGCGGCCTTCAGGGCCTCCGCGCCACCGCTTTTCTGCCCCTTAAAGGCGCAGGCAGCGGCGACTTTCTCCACCCGCCTCAGGGACGAGGAGATCCTCTCCGATATCTCCTCGGTCACCTCGTCCCTGAGGCAACTCAGCCTCACCGACGGGCTCATCGCCCCGCCCACCTCGACGACGGCCTGCCCCGTCCTCTTCCTCTTAGAGCCTATGTGGCTCGTGCTGGAGGAGAAGGACGAGACCGACGCCGTCTCGTCGTCCTCCTCCACCCTCCACGAAGCCGGACCTGGCGCTGAGTGGGGCGCGAGCGCCGCCACCCTAACCCCAACCCCGTCTCCGTCCTCCCCAACCGACAAAACCCGACCCATCCCCATTTTATTTTCTGTGTCCATAAGAATCCCACGAGATGGTCGGAAATAAAGGTCCACCCGGGCAGAGCCGCCTTACCCGGGTAAGCCTAATACTCCGGGGGTTCGGCAGGTTCCCCGGAGGTGGTCGCTTGGGATTGGGCCTTCTCCCCCAACCATGCATCCCATCGCCGCGCACCATAGCTTAGGATTGGAGGGCGATTTTATAGAGTCGCCATACTCGTGGCCCAGGCGGTTAAGCCAAGACCCCCGTTCCTCCTGCCGTCACGTACCATTCACAAAACCAATAGGGAATTGTGAATGGGTCGTTGTGACGACCAACAGGAGGCTTACGGTGTGTGTATGACTCGGGTACCCCGGGTTCGTTAAGCCCGTACTGCAGCTGAAAGGCTGGCAGCCCCTGAGGGGACCAGACTCATACTTTCGCATTCTTCACATACTTGTTGAACTGATCCTGGGTTTTTTTTTCTGGTCTGTATCACGTTGTAATGTGGGACCACACTGAAACAATCAATTAAACCTTGTCTTGATAAATATTTTAGAGGATAACGCATGTTAGGCTTGGGTTAGGTCTAGGATTTGCACTCAGCAGGCTCATACTTTCGCATATCTCTCATACTTCATGGCTAGATCCTGGGCCGTTTCTGGATTGTATCACGTAGTAATGTGGTACCACGCTGAAACAGTCAATTAAACCTGGTTTCGATCAATATTTTAGAGGATAACGCAAGTTAGGTCTGGCATAGGTCTGGGATTCGCCCTCATCAGGCTCATACTTTCGCGTTTTTCACATACTTGTTGAACAGATCCTGGGTTTTTTCTGGTTTGTATCACGTAGTAGTGTGGTACCACACTGAAACAGTCCATTAAACCTGGTTTGGATCAATATTTTAGAGGATAACGCATGTTAGGGCTAGGTTAGCCCTGGGATTTTCACTCATTAGACTCATACTTTCGCATTCTTCTCATACTTGTTGAACTGATCCTGGGTTTTTTCTGGTTTGGATCACGTAGTAATGTGGTACCACACTGAAACAGTCGATTAAACCTGGTTTCGATCAATATTTTAGAGGATAACGCATGTTAGGTCTAGGTCAGGCCTGGGATTTTCACTCATCAGACTCATACTTTCGCATTCTTCTCATACTTGTTGAACTGATCCTGGGGTTTTTCTGGTTTGTATCACGTAGTAATGAAGTACAACACTGAAACAGTCAATTAAACCTGGTTTCCATCAATATCTTAGAGGACAACGCAAGTTAGGTCTGGGATAGGTTTGGGATTTGACCTCATCAGACTCATACTTTCGCACACTTCACATACTCGTTGAACAGATCCTGGGTTATTTTCTGGTTTGGATCACATAGTAATGTGGTACCACACTGAAACAGTCGATTAAACCTGGTTTGGATCAATATTTTAGAGAATAATACATGTTAGGTCTAGGTTAGGTCTGGGATTTGCTCTCATCAGGCTCATTCTTTCGCATATTTCTCATACTTGATGGCTAGATCCTGGGCTGTTTCTGGATTGTATGACGTAGTAATGTGGTACCACGCTGAAACAGCGAATTAAACCTGGTTTCGATCAATATTTTAGAGGATAACGCAAGTTAGGTGTATGGTAGGCCTGGGATTTGCCCTCATCAGGGTCATACTTTCGCAGTTTTAACATACATGTTGACCTGATCGACGGTTTTTTCTGGTTTGGATCACATAGTAATGTGGTACCACACTGAAACATTCAATTAAACCTGGCCTTGATAAATATTTTGGAGGATAACGCAAGTTAGGTCTGGGATAGGTCTGGGATTTGCTCTCATCAGGCTCATTCTTTCGCATATTTCTCATACTTGATGGCTAGATCCTGAGCTTTTTCTGGATTGCATCACGTAGTAATGTAGTACCACACTGAAACAGTCAATGAAACCTGGTTTCCATCAATATTTTAGAGGACAACGCAAGTTAGGTCTAGGTAAGGCCTGAGATTTTCACTGATCAGACTCATACTTTCGCATTCTTCACATACTTGTTGAACGGATCCTGGGTTTTTTCTGGTTTGGATCACGTAGTAATGTGGGTCCACACTGAAACAATCAATTAAACCTGGTCTTGATAAATATTTTAGAGGATAACGCATGTTAGGTCTGGGATAGGTCTGGGATTTGCCCTCATCAGACTCATACTTTCGCACACTTCACATACTCGTTGAACAGATCCTGGGTTATTTTCTGGTTTGGATCACATAGTAATGTGGTACCACACTGAAACAGTCGATTAAACCAGGTTTCGATCACTATTTTTGAGGACAACGCATGTTAGGTCTAGGTTAGGCCTGGGATTTGCACTCGTCAGACTCATACTTTCGCATTCTTCACATACTTGTTGAAGTGAAACTGGGTTTTTTCTGGTTTGGATCACGTAGTAATGTGGTTCCACACTGAAACAGTCGGTTAAACCTGGTTTCGATCAATATTTTAGTGGATAACGCAAGTTAGGTCTGGGATAGGTCTGGGATTTGCCCTCATCAGACTCATACCTACGCACACTTCACATACTCGTTGAACAGATCCTGGGTTTTTTCTGGAGTGGATCACGTAGTAATGAAGTACAACACTGAAACAGTCAATTAAACCTGGTTTCCATCAATATTTTAGAGGACAGCGCATGTTAGGTCTAGGTTAGGCCTGGGATTTTCACTCATCAGACTCATACTTTCGCATTCTTCTCATACTTGTTGAACAGATCCTGGGTTTTTTTCTGGTTTGTATCACGTAGTAGTGTGGTACCACACTGAAACAGTCCATTAAACCTGGTTTGGATCAATTGTTTAGAGGATAACGCATGTTAGGTCTAGGTTAGCCCTGGGATTTTCACTCATCAGACTCATACTTTAGCATTCTTCTCATACTTGTTGAACTGATCCTGGGGTTTTTCTGGTTTGTATCACGTAGTAGTGTGGTACCACACTGAAACAGTCCATTAAACCTGGCTTGGATCAATTGTTTAGAGGATAACGCATGTTAGGTCTAGGTTAGCCCTGGGATTTTCACTCATCAGACTCATACTTTCGCATTCTTGACATACTTGTTGAAGTGAAACTGGGTTTTTTCTGGTTTGGATCACGTAGTAATGTGGTTCCACACTGAAACAGTCGGTTAAACCTGGTTTCCATCAATATCTTAGAGGACAACGCAAGTTAGGTCTGGGATAGGTCTGGGATTTGACCTCATCAGACTCATACTTTCGCACACTTCACATACTCGTTGAACAGATCCTGGGTTATTTTCTGGTTTGGATCACACAGTAATGTGGTACCACACTGAAACAGTCGATTAAACCTGGTTTCGATCAATATTTTAGAGAATATTTCATGTTAGGTCTAGGTTAGGTCTGGGATTTGCTCTCATCAGGCTCATTCTTTCGCATATTTCTCATACTTGATGGCTAGATCCTGGGCTGTTTCTGGATTGTATGACGTAGTAATGTGGTACCACGCTGAAACAGCGAATTAAACCTGGTTTCGATCAATATTTTAGAGGATAACGCAAGTTAGGTCTAGGGTAGGCCTGGGATTTGCCCTCATCAGGGTCATACTTTCGCAGTTTTAACATACATGTTGACCTGATCGACGGTTTTTTCTGCTTTGGATCACGTAGTAAAGTGGCACCACACTGAAACATTCAATTAAACCTGGTCTTAATAAATATTATAGAGGATAACGCATGTTAGGTTTGGGTTAGGTCTAGGATTTGCCCTCAGCAGGCTCATACTTTCGCATATTTCTCATACTTCATGGCTAGATCCTGGGCTGTTTCTGGATTGTATCACGTAGTACTGTGGTACCACGCTGAAGCAGTCAATTAAACCTGATTTCGATCAATATTTTAGAGGATAACGCAAGTTAGGTCTGGCATAGGTCTGGGATTCGCCCTCATCAGGCTCATACTTTCGCGTTTTTCACATACTTGTTGAACAGATCCTGGGTTTTTTCTGGTTTGTATCACGTAGTAGTGTGGTACCACACTGAAACAGTCCATTAAACCTGGTTTGGATCAATATTTTAGAGGATAACGCATGTTAGGGCTAGGTTAGCCCTGGGATTTGCACTCATCAGACTCATACTTTCGCATTCTCCTCATACTTGTTGACCTGATCGAGGGTTTTTTCCGCTTTGGATCACGTGGTAAAGTGGTACCACACTGAAGCAGTCCAGTAAACCTGGTTTGGATCAACATTTTAGAGGATAACGCATGTTAGGTTTGGGTTAGGTCTAGGATTTGCCCTCATCATGCTCATACTTTCGCATCTTTCTCATACATCATGGCTAGATCCTGGGCTATTTCTGGATTGTATCACGTAGTAATGTGGTACCACGTTGAAACAGTCGATTAAACCTGGTTTCGATCAATATTTTAGATGATAACGCAAGTTAAGTCTGGGATTGGTCTGGGATTTGACCTCATCAGACTCATACTTTCGCACACTTCACATACTTGTTGAACGGATCCTGGGTTTTTTCTGGTTTGGACCCCGTAGTAGTGTGGTACCATACTGAAACAGTCCATTAAACCTGGTTTCGCTCAATATTTTAGAGGATAACGCATGTTAGGTCTAGGTCAGGCCTGGGATTTTCACTCATCAGCCTCATTCTTTCGTATATTTCTCATACATGTTGAACAGATCGTGGGTTTTTTCTGGTTTGGATCACGTAGTAATGTGGGACCACACTGAAACAATCAATTAAACCTGGTTTCCATCAATATTTTAGAGGACAACGCAAGTTAGGTCTGGGATAGGTCTGGGATTTGCCCTCATCAGGCTCATACTTTCGCGTTTTTCACATACTTGTTGAACAGATCCGTGGGTTTTTTCTGGTTTGGATCCCGTAGTAGTGTGGTACCACAATAAAACAGTCAATTAAACCTGGTTTCGATCAATATTTTAGAGGATATCGCAAGTTAGGTCTGGGATAGGTCTGGGATTTGCCCTCATCAGACTCATACTTTCGCACATTTCTCATACTTCATGGCTAGATCCTGGGCTATTTCTGGTTTGGATCACGTAGTAATGTGGTACCACACTGAAACATTCAACGAAACCAGGTCTGGATAAATATTTTAGAGGATAACGCAAGTTAGGTCTGGGATAGGTCTGGGATTAGCCCTCATCAGACTCATACTTTCGCTTTCTTCACATACTCGTTGAACAGATCCTGTGTTATTTTCTGGTTTGGATCACATAGTAATGTAGTACCACACTGAAATAGTCGATTAAACCAGGTTTCGATCAATATTTTTGAGGATAACGGATGTTAGGTCTAGGTTAGGTCTGGGATTTTCACTCATCAGACTCATACTTTCGCATTCTTCACATACTTGTTGAACGGATCCTGGGTTTTTTCTGGATTGGATCACGTAGTAATGTGGTACCACACTGAAACATTCAATGAAACCTGGTCTGGATAAATATTTTAGACGATAACGCAAGTTAGGTCTGGGGTAGGTCTGGGATTAGCCCTCATCAGACTCATACTTTCGCACACTTCACATACCCGTTGAACAGATCCTGGGTTTTTTTTGGGTTTGGATCACGTAGTAATGTGGTAACACACTGAAACAGTCGATTAAACCTGGTTTCGAATAATATTTTAGAGAATAATTCATGTTAGGTCTGGGATAGGTCTGGGATTTGCTCTCATCAGGCTCATTCTTTCGCATATTTCTCATACTTGATGGCTAGATCCTGGGCTTTTTCTGGATAGCATCACGTAGTAATGAAGTACAACACTGAAACAGTCAATTAAACCTGGTTTCCATCAATATTTTAGAGGACAACGCAAGTTAGGTCTAGGTTAGGCCTGGGATTTGCCCTCATCAGGATCATACTTTTGCAGTTTTAACATACATGTTCACCTGATCGAGGGTTTTTTCTGCTTTGGATCACGTAGTAAAGTGGTACCACACTGAAACAGTCCATTAAACCTGGTTTGCATCAATATTTTAGAGGATAACGCATGTTAGGTATAGGTTAGCCCCGAGATTTTCACTCATCAGACTCATACTTTCGCATTCTTCACATACTTGTTGAACGGATCCTGGGTTTTTTCTGGTTTGGATCACGTAGTAATGTGGGACCACACTGAAACAATCAATTAAACCAGGTCTTGATAAATATTTTAGAGGACAATGCATGTTAGGTCTGGGTTTGGTCTAGGATTTGCCCTCGTCAGGCTCATTCTTTCGCATATTTCTCATACTTGATGGCTAGATCCTGGGCTTTTTCTGGATTGCATCACGTAGTAATGAAGTACAACACTGAAACAGTCAATTAAGCCTGGTTTCCATCAATATTATAGAGGACAACGCATGTTAGGTCTAGGTTAGCCCAGGGATTTTCACTCATCAGACTCATACTTTCGCATTCTTCACATACTTGTTGAACGGATCCTGGGTTTTTTCTGGTTTGGATCACGTAGTAATGTGGGACCACACTGAAACAATCAATTAAACCTGGTCATGATAAATATTTTAGAGGATAACGCATGTTAGGTCTGGGTTTGGTCTAGGATTTGCCCTCGTCAGGCTCATACTTTCGCACATTTCTCATACTTCATGGCTAGATCCTGGGCTATTTCTGGATTGGATCACGTAGTAATGTGGTACCACACTGAAACAGTCGATTAAACCAGGTTTCTATCAATATTTTTGAGGATAACGCAAGTTAGGTCTGGGATAGGTCTGGGATTTGCCCTCATCAGGCTCATACTTTCGCGTTTTTCACATACTTGTTGAACAGATCCTGGGTTTTTTCCTGTTTGGGTCACGTAGTAGTGTGGTACCACACTGAAACAGTCGATTAAACCTGGTTTCGATCAATATTTTTGAGGATAACGCATGTTAGGTCTAGGTTAGGTCTGGGATTTTCACTCATCAGGCTCATACTTTCGCATTTTTCTCATACTTCATGGCTAGATCCTGGGCTATTTCTGGATTGTATCACGTAGTAATGTGGTACCACACTGAAACAGTCAATTAAACCTGGTTTCGCTCAATATTTTAGAAGATAACTCATGTTAGGCCTAGGTTAGGCCTGGGATTTGCCCTCATCAGGGTCATACTTTCGCAGTTTTAACATACATGTTGGCCTGATAGAGGGTTTTTTCTGCTTTGGATCACGTAGTGAAGTGGTACCGCACTGAAGCAGACCATTAAACCTGGTTTGGATCAATATTTTAGAGGCTAACGCATGTTAGGTCTAGGTTGGGCCTGGGATTTTCACTCATCAGACACAAATTTTCGCATTCTTCACATACTTGTTGAACGGATCCTGGGTTTTTCCTGGTTTGGATCAGGTAGTAATGTGGGACCACACTGGAGCAGTCAATTAAACCTGGTTTCGATCAATGTTTTAGAGAATATTTCATGTTAGGTCTAGGTTAGGTCTGGGATTTGCTCTCATCAGGCTCATACTTTCGCATATTTCTCATACTTCATGGCTAGATCCTGGGCTGTTTCAGGATTGTATCACGTAGTAATGTGGTACCACGCTGAAACAGTCAATTAAAACTGGTTTCGATCAATATTTTAGAGGATAACGCAAGTTTGGTCTGGGATAGGTCTGGGATTTGCCCTCATCAGACTCATACTTTCGTATTCTTCACATACTTGTTGAACGGATCCTGGGTTTTTTCTGGTTTGGATTACGTAGTAATGAGGGACCACACTGAAACAATCAATCAAACCTGGTCTTGATACATATTTTAGAGGATAAAGCATGTTAGGTCTGCGTTAGGTCTAGGATTTGCCCTCGTCAGGCTCATACTTTCGCATATTTCTCATACTTCATGGCTAGATCCTGGGCTATTTCTGGATTGGATCACGTAGTAATGTGGTACCACACTGAAACAGTCGATTAAACCAGGTTTCGATCAGTATTTTAGAGGATAACGCATGTTATGTTTGGGTTAGGTCTAGGATTTGCACTCATCAGGCTCATACTTTCGCATATTTCTCATACTTCATGGCTAGATCCTGGGCTGTTTCAGGATTGTATCACGTAGTAATGTGGTGCCACGCTGAAACAGTCAATTAAAACTGGTTTCGATCAATATTTTAGAGGATAACGCAAGTTTGGTCTGGGATAGGTCTGGGATTTGCCCTCACCAGGCTCATACTTTCGCATTCTTCACATACTTGTTGAACGGATCCTGGGTTTTTTCTGGTATGGATCACGTAGTAATGTGGGACCACACTGAAACAATCAATTAAACCTGGTCATGATCAATATTTTAGAGAATAATTCATGTTATGTCTTGGTTAGGTCTGGGATTTGCTCTCATCAGGCTCATTCTTTCGCATATTTCTCATACTTGATGGCTAGATCCTGGGCTTTTTCTGGATTGCATCACGTAGTAATGAAGTACAACACTGAAACAGTCAATTATACCTGGTCTTGATAAATATTTTAGAGGATAACGCATGTTAGGTTTGGGTTAGGTCTAGGATTTGCCCTCATCAGGCTCATACTTTCGCATATTTCTCATACTTCATGGCTAGATCCTGGGCTGTTTCTGGATTGTATCACGTAGTAATGTGGTACCACGCTGAAACAGTCAATTAAAACTGGTTTCGATCAATATTTTAGAGGATAACGCAAGTTAGGTCTGGGATAGGTCTGGGATTCGCCCTCATCAGGCTCATACTTTCGCGTTTTTCACATACTTGTTGAACAGATCCTGGGTTTTTTCTGGTTTGGATCACGTAGTAATGTGGGACCACACTGAAACTGTCGATTAAACCAGGTTTCGATCAATATTTTTGAGGATAACGCAACTTAGGTCTGGGATAGGTCTGGGATTTGCCCTCGTCAGACTCATACTTTCGCGTTTTTCACATACTTGTTCAACAGATCCTGGGTTTTTCCGGTTTGGGTCACGTAGTAGTGTGGTACCACACTGAAACAGTCGATTAAACCTGGTTTCGATTAATATTTTTGAGGATAACGCATGTTAGGTCTAGGTTAGGCCGGGGATTTTCACTCAGCAGACTCGTACTTTCGCATTCTTCACATACTTGTTGAACGGATCCTGGGTTTTTACTGGTTTGGATCACATAGTAATGTGGTACCACACTGAAACATTCAATTAAACCTGGTCTAGATAAATATTTTAGAGGATAACGCATGTTAGGTCTGGGTTAGGTCTAGGATTTGCCCCCATCAGGTTCATACTTTCGCATATTTCTCATACTTCATGGCTGGATCCTGGGCTATTTCTGGATTGGATCAGGTAGTAATGTGGTACCACACTGAAACAGTCAATTAAACCTGGTTTTGATCAATGTTTTAGAGAATAATTCATGTCAGGTCTAGGTTAGGTCTGGGATTTGCTCTCATCAGGCTCATTCTTTCGCATATTTCTCGTACTTGATGGCTAGATCCTGGGCTTTTTCCGGATTGCATCACGTAGTAATGAAGTACAACACTGAAACAGTCAATTCAACCTGGTTTCCATCAATATTTTAGAGGACAACGCATGTTAGGTCTAGGTTAGGCCTGGGATTTGCCCTCATCAGGGTCATACTTTCGCAGTTTTAACATACATGTTGACGTGATCGAGGGTTTTTTGTGCTTTGGATCACGTAGTAAAGTGGTACCACACTGAAACAGTCCATTAAACCTGGTTTGGATCAATATTTTAGAGGATAACGCATGTTAGGTCTAGGTTAGCCCTGGGATTTTCACTCATCAGACTCATACTTTCGCGTTTTTCACATACTTGTTGAACAGATCCTGGGTTTTTTCCTGTTTGGGTCACGTAGTAGTGTGGTACCACACTGAAACAGTCGATTAAACCTGGTTTCGATCAATATTTTTGAGGATAACGCATGTTAGGTCTAGGTTAGGTCTGGGATTTTCACTCATCAGGCTCATACTTTCGCATTTTTCTCATACATGTTGGCCTGATCGAGGGTTTTTTCTGCTTTGGATCACGTAGTGAAGTGGTACCGCACTGAAGCAGACCATTAAACCTGGTTTGGATCAATATTTTAGAGGATAACGCATGTTAGGTCTAGGTTGGGTCTGGGATTTTCACTCATCAGACACATATTTTCGCATTCTTCACATACTTGTTGAACGGATCCTGGGTTTTTCCTGGTTTGGGTCAGGTAGTAATGTGGGACCACACTGGAGCAGTCAATTAAACCTGGTTTCGATCAATGTTTTAGAGAATATTTCATGTTAGGTCTAGGTTAGGTCTGGGATTTGCGTTCATCAGGCTCATTCTTTCGCATATTTCTCATACTTGATGGCTAGATCCTGGGCTCTTTCAGGATTGTATCACGTAGTAATGTGTTACCACGCTGAAACAGTCAATTAAACCTTGTTTGGATCAATATTTTAGAGGATAACGCATGTTAGGTCTGGGATAGGTCTGGGATTTGCCCTCATCAGACTCATACTTTCGCACACTTCACATACTCGTTGAACAGATCCTGGGTTATTTTCTGGTTTGGATCACATAGTAATGTGGTACCACACTGAAACAGTCAATTAAACCTGGTCTTGATAAATATTTTAGAGGATAACGCATGTTAGGTTTGGGTTAGGTCTAGGATTTGCCCTCATCAGGCTCATACTTTCGCATATTTCTCATACTTCATGGCTAGATCCTGGGCTGTTTCTGGATTGTATCACGTAGTAATGTGGTACCACGCTGAAACAGTCAATTAAAACTGGTTTCGATCAATATTTTAGAGGATAACGCAAGTTAGGTCTGGGATAGGTCTGGGATTCGCCCCCATCAGGCTCATACTTTCGCGTTTTTCACATACTTGTTGAACAGACCCTGGGTTTTTTCTGGTTTGGATCACGTAGTAATGTGGGACCACAGTGAAACAGTCCATTAAACCTGGTTTCGTTCAATATTTTAGAAGATAACGCATGTTAGGCCTAGGTTAGGCCTGTGATTTTCACTCATCAGACTCATACTTTCGCATTCTTCACATACTTGTTGAACGGATCCTGGGTTTTTTCTGGTTTGGTTCACGTAGTAATGTGGTACCACACTGGAACATTCAATTAAACCTGGTCTTGATAAATATTTTAGAGGATGACGCATGTTAGGTTTGGGTTAGGTCTAGGATTTGCCCTCATCAGGCTGATACTTTCGCATATTTCTCATACTTCATGGCTAGATCCTGGGCTGTTTCTGGATTGTATCACGTAGTAATGTGGTACCACGCTGAAACAGTCAATTAAGCCTGATTTCGATGAATATTTTAGAGGATAACGCAAGTTAGGTCTGGGACAGGTCTGGGATTCGCCCTCATCAGGCTCATACCTTCGCATATTTCTCATACTTGATGGCTAGATCCTGGGCTTTTTCTGGATTGCATCACGTAGTAATGAAGTACAACACTGAAGCAGTCAATTAAACCTGGTTTCCATCAATATCTTAGAGGACAACGCAAGTTATGTCTGGGATAAGTCTGGGATTTGCCCTCATCAGGCTCATACTTTCGCGTTTTTCACATACTTGTTGAACAGATCCTGTGTTTTTTCTGGTTTGGATCACGTAGTAGTGTGGTACCACACTGAAACAGTCCATTAAACCTTTTTTGGATCAATATTTTAGAGGATAACGCATGTTAGGTCTGGGATAGGTCTGGGATTTGCCCTCATCAGACTCATACTTTCGCACACTTCACATACTCGTTGAACAGATCCTGGGTTATTTTCTGGTTTGGATCACATAGTAATGTGGTACCACACTGAAACAGTCGATTAAACCAGGTTTCGATCAATATTTTTGAGGATAACGCATGTTAGGTCTAGGTTAGGCCTGGGATTTTCACTCATCAGACTCATACTTTCGTATTCTTCACATACTTGTTGAACGGATCCCGGGTTTTTCCTGGTTTGGATCAGGTAGTAATGTGGGATCACACTGGAGCAGTCAATTAAACCTGGTTTCGATCAATGTTTTAGAGAATATTTCATGTTAGGTCTAGGTTAGGTCTGGGATTTGCTCTCATCAGGCTCATACTTTCGCATATTTCTCATACTTCATGGCTGGATCCTGGGCTATTTCTGGATTGGATCACGTGGTAATGTGGTACCACACTGAAACAGTCAATTAAACCTGGTTTCCATCAATATTTTAGAGGAAAACGCATGTTAGGTCTAGGTTAGGCCTGGGATTTGCCCTCATCAGGGCCATACTTCCGCAGTTTTAACATACATGTTGACCTGATCGAGGGTTCTTTCTGCTTTGGATCACGTAGTGAAGTGGTACCGCACTGTAGCAGACCATTAAACCTGGTTTGGATCAGTATTTTAGAGGATAACGCATGTTATGTTTGGGTTAGGTCTAGGATTTGCACTCATCAGGCTCATACTTTCGCATATTTCTCATACTTCATGGCTAGATCCTGGGCTGTTTCAGGATTGTATCACGTAGTAATGTGGTACCACGCTGAAACAGTCAATTAAAACTGGTTTCGATCAATATTTTAGAGGATAACACAAGTTTGGTCTGGGATAGGTCTGGGATTTGCCCTCATCAGACTCATACTTTCGTATTCTTCACATACATGTTGAACGGATCCTGGGTTTTTTCTGGTTTGGATTACGTAGTAATGAGGGACCACACTGAAACAATCAATTAAACCTGGTCTTGATAAATATTTTAGAGGATAAAGCATGTTAGGTCTTCGTTAGGTCTAGGATTTGCCCTCGTCAGGCTCATACTTTCGCATATTTCTCATACTTCATGGCTAGATCCTGGGCTATTTCTGGATTGGATCACGTAGTAATGTGGTACCACACTGAAACAGTCGATTAAACCAGGTTTCGATCAATATTTTTGAGGATAACGCTACTTAGGTCTGGGATAGGTCTGGGATTTGCCCTCATCAGACTCATACTTTCGTATTCTTCACATACATGTTGAACGGATCCTGGGTTTTTTCTGGTTTGGATTACGTAGTAATGTGGTACCACACTGAAACATTCAATTAAACCTGGTCTAGATAAATATTTTAGAGGATAACGCATGTTAGGTCTGGGTTAGGTCTAGGATTTGCCCCCATCAGGCTCATACTTTCGCATATTTCTCATACTTCATGGCTGGATCCTGGGCTATTTCTAGATTGGATCAGGTAGTAATGTGGTACCACACTGAAACAGTCAATTAAACCTGGTTTTGATCAATGTTTTAGAGAATAATTCATGTCAGGTCTAGGTTAGGTCTGGGATTTGCTCTCATCAGGCTCATTCTTTCGCATATTTCTCGTACTTGATGGCTAGATCCTGGGCTTTTTCCGGATTGCATCACGTAGTAATGAAGTACAACACTGAAACAGTCAATTCAACCTGGTTTCCATCAATATTTTAGAGGACAACGCATGTTGGGTCTAGGTTAGGCCTGGGATTTGCCCTCATCAGGGTCATACTTTCGCAGTTTTAACATACATGTTGACGTGATCGAGGGTTTTTTGTGCTTTGGATCACGTAGTAAAGCGGTACCACACTGAAACAGTCCATTAAACCTGGTTTGGATCAATATTCTAGAGGATAACGCATGTTAGGTCTAGGTTAGCCCTGGGATTTTCACTCATCAGACTCATACTTTCGCATTCTTCACATACTTGTTGAACGGATCCTGGGTTTTTTCTGGTTTGGTTCACGTAGTAATGTGGTACCACACTGGAACAATCAATTAAACCTGGTCATGATAACTATTTTAGGGGATAACGCATGTTAGGTCTGGGTTTGGTCTAGGATTTGCCCTCGTCAGGCTCATACTTTCGCATATTTCTCATACTTCATGGCTAGATCCTGGGCTATTTCTGGATTGGATCACGTAGTAATGTGGTACCACACTGAAACAGTCGATTAAACTAGGTTTCTATGAATATTTTTGAGGATAACGCAAGTTAGGTCTGGGATAGGTCTGGGATTTTCACTCATCAGGCACAAATTTTCGCATTCTTCACATACTTGTTGAACGGATCCTGGGTTTTTCCTGGTTTGGATCAGGTAGTAATGTGGGACCACACTGGAGCAGTCAATTAAACCTGGTTTCGATCAATGTTTTAGAGTATATTTCATGTTAGGTCTAGGTTAGGTCTGGGATTTGCTCTCATCAGGCTCATACTTTCGCATATTTCTCATACTTCATGGCTGGATCCTGGGCTATTTCTGGATTGGATCACGTGGTAATGTGGTACCACACTGAAACAGTCAATTAAACCTGGTTTCCATCAATATTTTAAAGGAAAACGCATGTTAGGTCTAGGTTAGGCCTGGGATTTGCCCTCATCAGGGCCATACTTCCGCAGTTTTAACATACATGTTGACCTGATCGAGGGTTCTTTCTGCTTTGGATCACGTAGTGAAGTGGTACCGCACTGTAGCAGACCATTAAACCTGGTTTGGATCAGTATTTTAGAGGATAACGCATGTTATGTTTGGGTTAGGTCTAGGATTTGCACTCATCAGGCTCATACTTTCGCACATTTCTCATACTTCATGGCTAGATCCTGGGCTGTTTCAGGATTGTATCACGTAGTAATGTGGTGCCACGCTGAAACAGTCAATTAAAACTGGTTTCGATCAATATTTTAGAGGATAACGCAAGTTTGGTCTGGGATAGGTCTGGGATTTGCCCTCACCAGGCTCATACTTTCGCATTCTTCACATACTTGTTGAACGGATCCTGGGTTTTTTCTGGTATGGATCACGTAGTAATGTGGGACCACACTGAAACAATCAATTAAACCTGGTCATGATCAATATTTTAGAGAATAATTCATGTTATGTCTTGGTTAGGTCTGGGATTTGCTCTCATCAGGCTCATTCTTTCGCATATTTCTCATACTTGATGGCTAGATCCTGGGCTTTTTCTGGATTGAATCACGTAGTAATGAAGTACAACACTGAAACAGTCAATTATACCTGGTCTTGATAAATATTTTAGAGGATAACGCATGTTAGGTTTGGGTTAGGTCTAGGATTTGCCCTCATCAGGCTCATACTTTCGCATATTTCTCATACTTCATGGCTAGATCCTGGGCTGTTTCTGGATTGTATCACGTAGTAATGTGGTACCACGCTGAAACAGTCAATTAAAACTGGTTTCGATCAATATTTTAGAGGATAACGCAAGTTAGGTCTGGGATAGGTCTGGGATTCGCCCTCATCAGGCTCATACTTTCGCGTTTTTCACATACTTGTTGAACAGATCCTGGGTTTTTTCTGGTTTGGATCACGTAGTAATGTGGGACCACACTGAAACAGTCGATTAAACCAGGTTTCGATCAATATTTTTGAGGACAACGCAACTTAGGTCTGGGATAGGTCTGGGATTTGCCCTCGTCAGACTCATACTTTCGCGTTTTTCACATACTTGTTGAACAGATCCTGTGTTTTTTCTGGTTTGGATCACGTAGTAGTGTGGTACCACACTGAAACAGTCCATTAAACCTGGTTTCGATTAATATTTTTGAGGATAACGCATGTTAGGTCTAGGTTAGGCCGGGGATTTTCACTCAGCAGACTCGTACTTTCGCATTCTTCACATACTTGTTGAACGGATCCTGGGTTTTTACTGGTTTGGATCACATAGTAATGTGGTACCACACTGAAACATTCAATTAAACCTGGTCTAGATAAATATTTTAGAGGATAACGCATGTTAGGTCTGGGTTAGGTCTAGGATTTGCCCCCATCAGGTTCATACTTTCGCATATTTCTCATACTTCATGGCTGGATCCTGGGCTATTTCTGGATTGGATCAGGTAGTAATGTGGTACCACACTGAAACAGTCAATTAAACCTGGTTTTGATCAATGTTTTAGAGAATAATTCATGTCAGGTCTAGGTTAGGTCTGGGATTTGCTCTCATCAGGCTCATTCTTTCGCATATTTCTCGTACTTGATGGCTAGATCCTGGGCTTTTTCCGGATTGCATCACGTAGTAATGAAGTACAACACTGAAACAGTCAATTCAACCTGGTTTCCATCAATATTTTAGAGGACAACGCATGTTAGGTCTAGGTTAGGCCTGGGATTTGCCCTCATCAGGGTCATACTTTCGCAGTTTTAACATACATGTTGACGTGATCGAGGGTTTTTTGTGCTTTGGATCTCGTAGTAAAGTGGTACCACACTGAAACAGGCCATTAAACCTGGTTTGGATCAATATTTTAGAGGATAACGCATGTTAGGTCTAGGTTAGCCCTGGGATTTTCACTCATCAGACTCATACTTTCGCGTTTTTCACATACTTGTTGAACAGATCCTGGGTTTTTTCCTGTTTGGGTCACGTAGTAGTGTGGTACCACACTGAAACAGTCGATTAAACCTGGTTTCGATCAATATTTTTGAGGATAACGCATGTTAGGTCTAGGTTAGGTCTGGGATTTTCACTCATCAGGCTCATACTTTCGCATTTTTCTCATACATGTTGGCCTGATCGAGGGTTTTTTCTGCTTTGGATCACGTAGTGAAGTGGTACCGCACTGAAGCAGACCATTAAACCTGGTTTGGATCAATATTTTAGAGGATAACGCATGTTAGGTCTAGGTTGGGTCTGGGATTTTCACTCATCAGACACATATTTTCGCATTCTTCACATACTTGTTGAACGGATCCTGGGTTTTTCCTGGTTTGGGTCAGGTAGTAATGTGGGACCACACTGGAGCAGTCAATTAAACCTGGTTTCGATCAATGTTTTAGAGAATATTTCATGTTAGGTCTAGGTTAGGTCTGGGATTTGCGTTCATCAGGCTCATTCTTTCGCATATTTCTCATACTTGATGGCTAGATCCTGGGCTCTTTCAGGATTGTATCACGTAGTAATGTGTTACCACGCTGAAACAGTCAATTAAACCTTGTTTGGATCAATATTTTAGAGGATAACGCATGTTAGGTCTGGGATAGGTCTGGGATTTGCCCTCATCAGACTCATACTTTCGCACACTTCACATACTCGTTGAACAGATCCTGGGTTATTTTCTGGTTTGGATCACATAGTAATGTGGTACCACACTGAAACAGTCGATTAAACCAGGTTTCGATCAATATTTTTGAGGATAACGCATGTTAGGTCTAGGTTAGGCCTGGGATTTTCACTCATCAGACTCATACTTTCGTATTCTTCACATACTTGTTGAACGGATCCTGGGTTTTTTCTGGTTTGGATTACGTAGTAATGAGGGACCACACTGAAACAATCAAATAAACCTGGTCTTGATAAATATTTTAGAGGATAAAGCATGTTAGGTCTTCGTTCGGTCTAGGATTTGCCCTCGTCAGGCTCATACCTTCGCATATTTCTCATACTTCATGGCTAGATCCTGGGCTATTTCTGGATTGGATCACGTAGTAATGTGGTACCACACTGAAACAGTCGATTAAACCAGGTTTCGATCAATATTTTTGAGGATAACGCAACTTAGGTCTGGGATAGGTCTGGGATTTGCCCCCGTCAGGCGCATACTTTCGCGTTTTTCACATACTTGTTCAACAGATCCTGGGTTTTTCCGGTTTGGGTCACGTAGTAGTGTGGTGCCACACTGAAACAGTCGATTAAACCTGGTTTCGATCAATATTTTTGAGGATAACGCATGTTAGGTCTAGGTTAGGCCGGGAATTTTCACTCAGCAGGCTCGTACTTTCGCATTCTTCACATTCTTGTTGAACGGATCCTGGGTTTTTACTGGTTTGGATCACATAGTAATGTGGTACCACACTGAAACATTCAATTAAACCTGGTCTAGATAAATATTTTAGAGGATAACGCATGTTAGGTCTGGGTTAGGTCTAGGATTTGCCCCCATCAGGCTCATACTTTCGCATATTTCTCATACTTCATGACTGGATCCTGGGCTATTTCTGGATTGGATCAGGTAGTAATGTGGTACCACACTGAAACAGTCAATTAAACCTGGTTTTGATCAATGTTTTAGAGAATAATTCATGTCAGGTCTAGGTGAGGTCTGGGATTTGCTCTCATCAGGCTCATTCTTTCGCATATTTCTCGTACTTGATGGCTAGATCCTGGGCTTTTTCCGGATTGCATCACGTAGTAATGAAGTACAACACTGAAACAGTCAATTCAACCCGGTTTCCATCAATATTTTAGAGGACAACGCATGTTAGGTCTAGGTTAGGCCTGGGATTTGCCCTCATCAGGGTCATACTTTCGCAGTTTTAACATACATGTTGACGTGATCGAGGGTTTTTTGTGCTTTGGATCACGTAGTAAAGTGGTACCACACTGAAACAGTCCATTAAACCTGGTTTGGATCAATATTCTAGAGGATAACGCATGTTAGGTCTAGGTTAGCCCTGGGATTTTCACTCATCAGACTCATACTTTCGCATTCTTCACATACTTGTTGAACGGATCCTGGGTTTTTTCTGGTTTGGTTCACGTAGTAATGTGGTACCACACTGGAACAATCAATTAAACCTGGTCATGATAACTATTTTAGGGGATAACGCATGTTAGGTCTGGGTTTGGTCTAGGATTTGCCCTCGTCAGGCTCATACTTTCGCATATTTCTCATACTTCATGGCTAGATCCTGGGCTATTTCTGGATTGGATCACGTAGTAATGTGGTACCACACTGAAACAGTCGATTAAACTAGGTTTCTATGAATATTTTTGAGGATAACGCAAGTTAGGTCTGGGATAGGTCTGGGATTTTCACTCATCAGGCACAAATTTTCGCATTCTTCACATACTTGTTGAACGGATCCTGGGTTTTTCCTGGTTTGGATCAGGTAGTAATGTGGGACCACACTGGAGCAGTCAATTAAACCTGGTTTCGATCAATGTTTTAGAGTATATTTCATGTTAGGTCTAGGTTAGGTCTGGGATTTGCTCTCATCAGGCTCATACTTTCGCATATTTCTCATACTTCATGGCTGGATCCTGGGCTATTTCTGGATTGGATCACGTGGTAATGTGGTACCACACTGAAACAGTCAATTAAACCTGGTTTCCATCAATATTTTAAAGGAAAACGCATGTTAGGTCTAGGTTAGGCCTGGGATTTGCCCTCATCAGGGCCATACTTCCGCAGTTTTAACATACATGTTGACCTGATCGAGGGTTCTTTCTGCTTTGGATCACGTAGTGAAGTGGTACCGCACTGTAGCAGACCATTAAACCTGGTTTGGATCAGTATTTTAGAGGATAACGCATGTTATGTTTGGGTTAGGTCTAGGATTTGCACTCATCAGGCTCATACTTTCGCATATTTCTCATACTTCATGGCTAGATCCTGGGCTGTTTCAGGATTGTATCACGTAGTAATGTGGTGCCACGCTGAAACAGTCAATTAAAACTGGTTTCGATCAATATTTTAGAGGATAACGCAAGTTTGGTCTGGGATAGGTCTGGGATTTGCCCTCACCAGGCTCATACTTTCGCATTCTTCACATACTTGTTGAACGGATCCTGGGTTTTTTCTGGTATGGATCACGTAGTAATGTGGGACCACACTGAAACAATCAATTAAACCTGGTCATGATCAATATTTTAGAGAATAATTCATGTTATGTCTTGGTTAGGTCTGGGATTTGCTCTCATCAGGCTCATTCTTTCGCATATTTCTCATACTTGATGGCTAGATCCTGGGCTTTTTCTGGATTGAATCACGTAGTAATGAAGTACAACACTGAAACAGTCAATTATACCTGGTCTTGATAAATATTTTAGAGGATAACGCATGTTAGGTTTGGGTTAGGTCTAGGATTTGCCCTCATCAGGCTCATACTTTCGCATATTTCTCATACTTCATGGCTAGATCCTGGGCTGTTTCTGGATTGTATCACGTAGTAATGTGGTACCACGCTGAAACAGTCAATTAAAACTGGTTTCGATCAATATTTTAGAGGATAACGCAAGTTAGGTCTGGGATAGGTCTGGGATTCGCCCTCATCAGGCTCATACTTTCGCGTTTTTCACATACTTGTTGAACAGATCCTGGGTTTTTTCTGGTTTGGATCACGTAGTAATGTGGGACCACACTGAAACAGTCGATTAAACCAGGTTTCGATCAATATTTTTGAGGACAACGCAACTTAGGTCTGGGATAGGTCTGGGATTTGCCCTCGTCAGACTCATACTTTCGCGTTTTTCACATACTTGTTGAACAGATCCTGTGTTTTTTCTGGTTTGGATCACGTAGTAGTGTGGTACCACACTGAAACAGTCCATTAAACCTGGTTTCGATTAATATTTTTGAGGATAACGCATGTTAGGTCTAGGTTAGGCCGGGGATTTTCACTCAGCAGACTCGTACTTTCGCATTCTTCACATACTTGCTGAACGGATCCTGGGTTTTTACTGGTTTGGATCACATAGTAATGTGGTACCACACTGAAACATTCAATTAAACCTGGTCTAGATAAATATTTTAGAGGATAACGCATGTTAGGTCTGGGTTAGGTCTAGGATTTGCCCCCATCAGGTTCATACTTTCGCATATTTCTCATACTTCATGGCTGGATCCTGGGCTATTTCTGGATTGGATCAGGTAGTAATGTGGTACCACACTGAAACAGTCAATTAAACCTGGTTTTGATCAATGTTTTAGAGAATAATTCATGTCAGGTCTAGGTTAGGTCTGGGATTTGCTCTCATCAGGCTCATTCTTTCGCATATTTCTCGTACTTGATGGCTAGATCCTGGGCTTTTTCCGGATTGCATCACGTAGTAATGAAGTACAACACTGAAACAGTCAATTCAACCTGGTTTCCATCAATATTTTAGAGGACAACGCATGTTAGGTCTAGGTTAGGCCTGGGATTTGCCCTCATCAGGGTCATACTTTCGCAGTTTTAACATACATGTTGACGTGATCGAGGGTTTTTTGTGCTTTGGATCACGTAGTAAAGTGGTACCACACTGAAACAGTCCATTAAACCTGGTTTGGATCAATATTTTAGAGGATAACGCATGTTAGGTCTAGGTTAGCCCTGGGATTTTCACTCATCAGACTCATACTTTCGCGTTTTTCACATACTTGTTGAACAGATCCTGGGTTTTTTCCTGTTTGGGTCACGTAGTAGTGTGGTACCACACTGAAACAGTCGATTAAACCTGGTTTCGATCAATATTTTTGAGGATAACGCATGTTAGGTCTAGGTTAGGTCTGGGATTTTCACTCATCAGGCTCATACTTTCGCATTTTTCTCATACATGTTGGCCTGATCGAGGGTTTTTTCTGCTTTGGATCACGTAGTGAAGTGGTACCGCACTGAAGCAGACCATTAAACCTGGTTTGGATCAATATTTTAGAGGATAACGCATGTTAGGTCTAGGTTGGGTCTGGGATTTTCACTCATCAGACACATATTTTCGCATTCTTCACATACTTGTTGAACGGATCCTGGGTTTTTCCTGGTTTGGGTCAGGTAGTAATGTGGGACCACACTGGAGCAGTCAATTAAACCTGGTTTCGATCAATGTTTTAGAGAATATTTCATGTTAGGTCTAGGTTAGGTCTGGGATTTGCGTTCATCAGGCTCATTCTTTCGCATATTTCTCATACTTGATGGCTAGATCCTGGGCTCTTTCAGGATTGTATCACGTAGTAATGTGTTACCACGCTGAAACAGTCAATTAAACCTTGTTTGGATCAATATTTTAGAGGATAACGCATGTTAGGTCTGGGATAGGTCTGGGATTTGCCCTCATCAGACTCATACTTTCGCACACTTCACATACTCGTTGAACAGATCCTGGGTTATTTTCTGGTTTGGATCACATAGTAATGTGGTACCACACTGAAACAGTCGATTAAACCAGGTTTCGATCAATATTTTTGAGGATAACGCATGTTAGGTCTAGGTTAGGCCTGGGATTTTCACTCATCAGACTCATACTTTCGTATTCTTCACATACTTGTTGAACGGATCCTGGGTTTTTTCTGGTTTGGATTACGTAGTAATGAGGGACCACACTGAAACAATCAAATAAACCTGGTCTTGCTAAATATTTTAGAGGATAAAGCATGTTAGGTCTTCGTTCGGTCTAGGATTTGCCCTCGTCAGGCTCATACTTTCGCATATTTCTCATACTTCATGGCTAGATCCTGGGCTATTTCTGGATTGGATCACGTAGTAATGTGGTACCACACTGAAACAGTCGATTAAACCAGGTTTCGATCAATATTTTTGAGGATAACGCAACTTAGGTCTGGGATAGGTCTGGGATTTGCCCCCGTCAGGCGCATACTTTCGCGTTTTTCACATACTTGTTCAACAGATCCTGGGTTTTTCCGGTTTGGGTCACGTAGTAGTGTGGTGCCACACTGAAACAGTCGATTAAACCTGGTTTCGATCAATATTTTTGAGGATAACGCATGTTAGGTCTAGGTTAGGCCGGGAATTTTCACTCAGCAGGCTCGTACTTTCGCATTCTTCACATTCTTGTTGAACGGATCCTGGGTTTTTACTGGTTTGGATCACATAGTAATGTGGTACCACACTGAAACATTCAATTAAACCTGGTCTAGATAAATATTTTAGAGGATAACGCATGTTAGGTCTGGGTTAGGTCTAGGATTTGCCCCCATCAGGCTCATACTTTCGCATATTTCTCATACTTCATGACTGGATCCTGGGCTATTTCTGGATTGGATCAGGTAGTAATGTGGTACCACACTGAAACAGTCAATTAAACCTGGTTTTGATCAATGTTTTAGAGAATAATTCATGTCAGGTCTAGGTGAGGTCTGGGATTTGCTCTCATCAGGCTCATTCTTTCGCATATTTCTCGTACTTGATGGCTAGATCCTGGGCTTTTTCCGGATTGCATCACGTAGTAATGAAGTACAACACTGAAACAGTCAATTCAACCTGGTTTCCATCAATATTTTAGAGGACAACGCATGTTAGGTCTAGGTTAGGTCTAGGATTTGCACTCATCAGGCTCATACTTTCGCATATTTCTCATACTTCATGGCTAGATCCTGGGCTGTTTCAGGATTGTATCACGTAGTAATGTGTTACCACGCTGAAACAGTCAGTTAAAACTGGTTTCGATCAATATTTTAGAGGATAACGCAAGTTTGGTCTGGGATAGGTCTGGGATTTGCCCTCATCAGGCTCATACTTTCGCGTTTTTCACATACTTGTTGAACTGGTCCTCGGTTTTTTCTGGTTTGGATCACGTAGCAATGTGGTACCACACTGAAGCAGTCGGTTAAACCTGGTTTCGATCAATATTTTAGAGGATAACGCAAGTTTGGTCTGGCATAGGTCTGGGATTTGCCCTCATCAGGCTCATACTTTCGTATTGTTCACATACTTGTTGAACGGATCCTGGGTTTTTTCTGGTTTGGATCACGTAATAATGTGGGACCACACTGAAACAATCAATTAAACCTGGTCATGATCAATATTTTAGAGAATAATTCATGTTATGTCTAGGTTAGGTCTGGGATTTGCTCTCATCAGGCTCATTCTTTCGCATATTACTCATACTTGATAGCTAGATCCTGGGCTTTTTCTGGATTGCATCACGTAGTAATGAAGTACAACACTGAAACAGTCAATTAAACCTGGTCTTGATAAATATTTTAGAGGATAACGCATGTTAGGTTTGGGTTAGGTCTAGGATTTGCCCTCATCAGGCTCATACTTTCGCATATTTCTCATACTTCATGGCTAGATCCTGGGCTGTTTCTGGATTGTATCACGTAGTAATGTGGTACCACGCTGAAACAGTCAATTAAAACTGGTTTCGATCAATATTTTAGAGGATAACGCAAGTTAGGTCTGGGATAGGTCTGGGATTCGCCCTCATCAGGCTCATACTTTCGCGTTTTTCACATACTTGTTGAACAGATCCTGGGTTTTTTCTGGTTTGGATCACGTAGTAATGTGGGACCACACTGAAACAGTCCATTAAACCTGGTTTCGCTCAATATTTTAGAAGATAACGCATGTTAGGCGTAGGTTAGGCCTGTGATTTTCACTCATCAGACTCATACTTTCGCATTCTTCACATACTTGTTGAACGGATCCTGGGTTTTTTCTGGTTTGGTTCACGTAGTAATGTGGTACCACACTGGAACATTCAATTAAACCTGGTCTTGATAAATATTTTAGAGGATAACGCATGTTAGGTTTGGGTTAGGTCTAGGATTTGCCCTCATCAGGCTGATACTTTCGCATATTTCTCATACTTCATGGCTAGATCCTGGGCTGTTTCTGGATTGTATCACGTAGTAATGTGGTACCACGCTGAAACAGTCAATTAAGCCTGATTTCGATGAATATTTTAGAGGATAACGCAAGTTAGGTCTGGGATAGGTCTGGGATTCGCCCTCATCAGGCTCATACCTTCGCATATTTCTCATACTTGATGGCTAGATCCTGCGCTTTTTCTGGATTGCATCACCTAATAATGAAGTACAACACTGAAGCAGTCAATTAAACCTGGTTTCCATCAATATCTTAGAGGACAACGCAAGTTAGGTCTGGGATAAGTCTGGGATTTGCCCTCATCAGGCTCATACTTTCGCGTTTTTCACATACTTGTTGAACAGATCCTGTGTTTTTTCTGGTTTGGATCACGTAGTAGTGTGGTACCACACTGAAACAGTCCATTAAACCTTGTTTGGATCAATATTTTAGAGGATAACGCATGTTAGGTCTGGGATAGGTCTGGGATTTGCCCTCATCAGACTCATACTTTCGCACACTTCACATACTCGTTGAACAGATCCTGGGTTATTTTCTGGTTTGAATCACATTGTAATGTGGTACCACACTGAAACAGTCGATTAAACCAGGTTTCGATCAATATTTTTGAGGATAACGCATGTTAGGTCTAGGTTAGGCCTGGGATTTTCACTCATCAGACTCATACTTTCGTATTCTTCAGATACTTGTTGAACGGATCCTGGGTTTTTTCTGGTTTGGATTACGTAGTAATGAGGGACCACACTGAAACAATCAAATAAACCTGGTCTTGATAAATATTTTAGAGGATAAAGCATGTTAGGTCTTCGTTCGGTCTAGGATTTGCCCTCGTCAGGCTCATACTTTCGCATATTTCTCATACTTCATGGCTAGATCCTGGGCTATTTCTGGATTGGATCACGTAGTAATGTGGTACCACACTGAAACAGTCGATTAAACCAGGTTTCGATCAATATTTTTGAGGATAACGCAACTTAGGTCTGGGATAGGTCTGGGATTTGCCCCCGTCAGGCTCATACTTTCGCGTTTTTCACATACTTGTTCAACAGATCCTGGGTTTTTCCGGTTTGGGTCACGTAGTAGTGTGGTGCCACACTGAAACAGTCGATTAAACCTGGTTTCGATCAATATTTTTGAGGATAACGCATGTTAGGTCTAGGTTAGGCCGGGGATTTTCACTCAGCAGGCTCGTACTTTCGCATTCTTCACATTCTTGTTGAACGGATCCTGGGTTTTTACTGGTTTGGATCACATAGTAATGTGGTACCACACTGAAACATTCAATTAATCCTGGTCTAGATAAATATTTTAGAGGATAACGCATGTTAGGTCTGGGTTAGGTCTAGGATTTGCCCCCATCAGGCTCATACTTTCGCATATTTCTCATACTTCATGACTGGATCCTGGGCTATTTCTGGATTGGATCAGGTAGTAATGTGGTACCACACTGAAACAGTCAATTAAACCTGGTTTTGATCAATGTTTTAGAGAATAATTCATGTCAGGTCTAGGTGAGGTCTGGGATTTGCTCTCATCAGGCTCATTCTTTCGCATATTTCTCGTACTTGATGGCTAGATCCTGGGCTTTTTCCGGATTGCATCACGTAGTAATGAAGTACAACACTGAAACAGTCAATTCAACCTGGTTTCCATCAATATTTTAGAGGACAACGCATGTTAGGTCTAGGTTAGGTCTAGGATTTGCACTCATCAGGCTCATACTTTCGCATATTTCTCATACTTCATGGCTAGATCCTGGGCTGTTTCAGGATTGTATCACGTAGTAATGTGTTACCACGCTGAAACAGTCGATTAAACCAGGTTTCGATCAATATTTTTGAGGATAACGCATGTTAGGTCTAGGTTAGGCCTGGGATTTTTCACTCATCAGACTCATACTTTCGTATTCTTCACATACTTGTTGAACGGATCCTGGGTTTTTTCTGGTTTGGATTACGTAGTAATGAGGGACCACACTGAAACAATCAAATAAACCTGGTCTTGATAAATATTTTAGAGGATAAAGCATGTTAGGTCTTCGTTCGGTCTAGGATTTGCCCTCGTCAGGCTCATACTTTCGCATATTTCTCATACTTCATGGCTAGATCCTGGGCTATTTCTGGATTGGATCACGTAGTAATGTGGTACCACACTGAAACAGTCGATTAAACCAGGTTTCGATCAATATTTTTGAGGATAACGCAACTTAGGTCTGGGATAGGTCTGGGATTTGCCCCCGTCAGGCTCATACTTTCGCGTTTTTCACATACTTGTTCAACAGATCCTGGGTTTTTCCGGTTTGGGTCACGTAGTAGTGTGGTGCCACACTGAAACAGTCGATTAAACCTGGTTTCGATCAATATTTTTGAGGATAACGCATGTTAGGTCTAGGTTAGGCCGGGGATTTTCAGTCAGCAGGCTCGTACTTTCGCATTCTTCACATTCTTGTTGAACGGATCCTGGGTTTTTACTGGTTTGGATCACATAGTAATGTGGTACCACACTGAAACATTCAATTAAACCTGGTCTAGATAAATATTTTAGAGGATAACGCATGTTAGGTCTGGGTTAGGTCTAGGATTTGCCCCCATCAGGCTCATACTTTCGCATATTTCTCATACTTCATGACTGGATCCTGGGCTATTTCAGGATTGGATCAGGTAGTAATGTGGTACCACACTGAAACAGTCAATTAAACCTGGTTTTGATCAATGTTTTAGAGAATAATTCATGTCAGGTCTAGGTGAGGTCTGGGATTTGCTCTCATCAGGCTCATTCTTTCGCATATTTCTCGTACTTGATGGCTAGATCCTGGGCTTTTTCCGGATTGCATCACGTAGTAATGAAGTACAACACTGAAACAGTCAATTCAACCTGGTTTCCATCAATATTTTAGAGGACAACGCATGTTAGGTCTAGGTTAGGTCTAGGATTTGCACTCATCAGGCTCATACTTTCGCATATTTCTCATACTTCATTGCTAGATCCTGGGCTGTTTCAGGATTGTATCACGTAGTAATGTGTTACCACGCTGAAACAGTCAATTAAAACTGGTTTCGATCAATATTTTAGAGGATAACGCAAGTTTGGTCTGGGATAGGTCTGGGATTTGCCCTCATCAGGCTCATACTTTCGCGTTTTTCACATACTTGTTGAACTGGTCCTCGGTTTTTTCTGGTTTGGATCACGTAGCAATGTGGTACCACACTGAAGCAGTCGGTTAAACCTGGTTTCGATCAATATTTTAGAGGATAACGCAAGTTTGGTCTGGCATAGGTCTGGGATTTGCCCTCATCAGGCTCATACTTTCGTATTGTTCACATACTTGTTGAACGGATCCTGGGTTTTTTCTGGTTTGGATCACGTAATAATGTGGGACCACACTGAAACAATCAATTAAACCTGGTCATGATCAATATTTTAGAGAATAATTCATGTTATGTCTAGGTTAGGTGTGGGATTTGCTCTCATCAGGCTCATTCTTTCGCATATTTCTCATACTTGATAGCTAGATCCTGGGCTTTTTCTGGATTGCATCACGTAGTAATGAAGTACAACACTGAAACAGTCAATTAAACCTGGTCTTGATAAATATTTTAGAGGATAACGCATGTTAGGTTTGGGTTAGGTCTAGGATTTGCCCTCATCAGGCTCATACTTTCGCATATTTCTCATACTTCATGGCTAGATCCTGGGCTGTTTCTGGATTGTATCACGTAGTAATGTGGTACCACGCTGAAACAGTCAATTAAAACTGGTTTCGATCAATATTTTAGAGGATAACGCAAGTTAGGTCTGGGATAGGTCTGGGATTCGCCCTCATCAGGCTCATACTTTCGCGTTTTTCACATACTTGTTGAACAGATCCTGGGTTTTTTCTGGTTTGGATCACGTAGTAATGTGGGACCACACTGAAACAGTCCATTAAACCTGGTTTCGCTCAATATTTTAGAAGATAACGCATGTTAGGCCTAGGTTAGGCCTGTGATTTTCACTCATCAGACTCATACTTTCGCATTCTTCACATACTTGTTGAACGGATCCTGGGTTTTTTCTGGTTTGGTTCACGTAGTAATGTGGTACCACACTGGAACATTCAATTAAACCTGGTCTTGATAAATATTTTAGAGGATAACGCATGTTAGGTTTGGGTTAGGTCTAGGATTTGCCCTCATCAGGCTGATACTTTCGCATATTTCTCATACTTCATGGCTAGATCCTGGGCTGTTTCTGGATTGTATCACGTAGTAATGTGGTACCACGCTGAAACAGTCAATTAAGCCTGATTTCGATGAATATTTTAGAGGATAACGCAAGTTAGGTCTGGGATAGGTCTGGGATTCGCCCTCATCAGGCTCATACCTTCGCATATTTCTCATACTTGATGGCTAGATCCTGGGCTTTTTCTGGATTGCATCACCTAGTAATGAAGTACAACACTGAAGCAGTCAACTAAACCTGGTTTCCATCAATATCTTAGAGGACAACGCAAGTTAGGTCTGGGATAAGTCTGGGATTAGCCCTCATCAGACTCATACTTTCGCATTCTTCACATACTTGTTGAACGGATCCTGGGTTTTTTCCGGTTTGGGTCAAGTAGTTGTGTGGTACCACACTGAAACAGTCGATTAAACCTGGTTTCGATCAATATTTTTGAGGATAACGCATTTTAGGTCTAGGTTAGGCCGGGGATTTTCACTCAGCAGACTCATACTTTCGCATTCTTCACATACTTGTTGAACGGATCCTGGGTTTTTACTGGTTTTGATCACGTTGTAATGTCGTACCACACTGAAACATTCAATTAAACCTGGTTTTGATCAATATTTTAGAGAATAATTCATGTTAGGTCTAGGTTAGGTCTGGTATTTGCTCTCATCAGGCTCATTCTTTCGCATATTTCTCATACTTGATGGCTAGATCCTGGGCTTTTTCTGGATTGCATCACGTAGTAATGAAGTACAACACTGAAACAGTCAATTCAACCTGGTATCGATCAATATTTTAGAGGACAACGCATGTTAGGTCTAGGTTAGGCCTAGGATTTGCCCTCATCAGGGTCATACTTTCGCAGTTTTAACATACATGTTGACGTGATCGAGGGTTTTTTCTGCTTTGGATCACGTAGTAAAGTGGTACCACACTGAAACAGTCCATTAAACCTGGTTTGGATCCACATTTTAGAGGATAACGCATGTTAGGTCTAGGTTAGCCCTGGGATTTTCACTCATCAGACTCATACATTCGCATTCTTCACATACTTGTTGAACGGATCCTGGGTTTTTTCTGGTTTGGTTCACGTAGTAATGTGGTACCACACTAAAACAGTCAATTAAACCTGGTTTCGATCAATATTTTAGAGGATAACGCAAGTTAGGCCTGGGATAGGTCTAGGATTTGCCCTCATCAGGCTCATTCTTTCGCATATTTCTCATACTTGATGGCTGGATCCTGGACTATTACTGGTTTGGATCACGTAGTAATGTGGTACCACACTGAAACAGTCAATTAAACGTGGTTTCGATCAATATTTTAGAGAATAATTCATGTTAGGTCTGGGTTAGGTCTGGGATTTGCTCTCATCAGTCTCATACTTTCGCATATTTCTCATACTTCATGGATAGATCCTGGGCTATTTTCTGGTTTGGATCACATAGTAATGTGGTACCACACTGAAACAGTTGATTAAACCAGGTTTCGATCAATATTCGTGAGAATAACGCATGTTAGGTCTAGGTTAGCCCTGAGATTTTCACTCATCAGACACATTCTTTCGCATTCTTCACATACCTGTTGAACGGATCCTGGGCTTTTTCTGGTTTGGATCACGTAGTAATGTGGGACCACACTGAAGCAATCAATTAAACCTGGTCTTGATAAATATTTTAGAGGATAACGCATGTTAGGTCTGGGTTAGGTCTAGGATTTGCTCTCGTCAGGCTCATACTTTCGCATATTTCTCATACTTGTTGAACAGATCCTGGGTTTTTTCTGGATTGGATCACGTAGTAATGTGGTACCACACTGAAACAGTCAATTAAACCTGGTTTCCATCAATATTTTAGAGGACAATGCAAGTTAGGTCTGGGATAGGTCTAGGATTTGCTCTCGTCAGGCTCTCAGTTTCGCGTTTTTCGCATACTTGTTGAACAGATCCTGGGCTTTTTCTGGATTGCATCACGTAGTATTGTGGTACCACACTGAAACAGTCGATTAAACCAGGTTTCGATCAATATTTTTGAGGATAACGCATGTTAGGTCTAGGTTAGGCCTGGGATTTTCACTCATCAGACTCATACTTTCGCATTCTACACATACTTGTTGAACGGATCTTGGGTTTTTTCTGGTGTGGATCACGTAGTAATGTGGCACCACACTGATACAATCAATTAAACCTGGTCTTGATAAATATTTTAGAGGATAACGCATGTTAGGTCTGGGTTAGGTCTAGGATTTGCCCTCATCAGGCTCATACTTTCGCATATTTCTCATACTTCATGGCTGGATCCTGGGCTGTTACTGGTTTGGATCACGTAGTAATGTGGTACCACACTGAAACAGTCAATTAAACCTGGTTTCGATCAATATTTTAGAGGATAACGCAAGTTAGGTCTGGGATAGGTCTGGGATTCGCCCTCATCAGGCTCATACTTTCGCGTTTTTCACATACTTGTTGAACAGATCCTGGGTTTTTTCTGGTTTGGATCACGTAGTAATGTGGGACCACACTGAAACAGTCCATTAAACCTGGTTTCGCTCAATATTTTAGAAGATAACGCATGTTAGGCCTAGGTTAGGCCTGTGATTTTCACTCATCAGACTCATACTTTCGCATTCTTCACATACTTGTTGAACGGATCCTGGGTTTTTTCTGGTTTGGTTCACGTAGTAATGTGGTACCACACTGGAACATTCAATTAAACCTGGTCTTGATAAATATTTTAGAGGATAACGCATGTTAGGTTTGGGTTAGGTCTAGGATTTGCCCTCATCAGGCTGATACTTTCGCATATTTCTCATACTTCATGGCTAGATCCTGGGCTGTTTCTGGATTGTATCACGTAGTAATGTGGTACCACGCTGAAACAGTCAATTAAGCCTGATTTCGATGAATATTTTAGAGGATAACGCAAGTTAGGTCTGGGATAGGTCTGGGATTCGCCCTCATCAGGCTCATACCTTCGCATATTTCTCATACTTGATGGCTAGATCCTGGGCTTTTTCTGGATTGCATCACCTAGTAATGAAGTACAACACTGAAGCAGTCAACTAAACCTGGTTTCCATCAATATCTTAGAGGACAACGCAAGTTAGGTCTGGGATAAGTCTGGGATTAGCCCTCATCAGACTCATACTTTCGCATTCTTCACATACTTGTTGAACGGATCCTGGGTTTTTTCCGGTTTGGGTCAAGTAGTTGTGTGGTACCACACTGAAACAGTCGATTAAACCTGGTTTCGATCAATATTTTTGAGGATAACGCATTTTAGGTCTAGGTTAGGCCGGGGATTTTCACTCAGCAGACTCATACTTTCGCATTCTTCACATACTTGTTGAACGGATCCTGGGTTTTTACTGGTTTTGATCACGTTGTAATGTCGTACCACACTGAAACATTCAATTAAACCTGGTTTTGATCAATATTTTAGAGAATAATTCATGTTAGGTCTAGGTTAGGTCTGGTATTTGCTCTCATCAGGCTCATTCTTTCGCATATTTCTCATACTTGATGGCTAGATCCTGGGCTTTTTCTGGATTGCATCACGTAGTAATGAAGTACAACACTGAAACAGTCAATTCAACCTGGTATCGATCAATATTTTAGAGGACAACGCATGTTAGGTCTAGGTTAGGCCTAGGATTTGCCCTCATCAGGGTCATACTTTCGCAGTTTTAACATACATGTTGACGTGATCGAGGGTTTTTTCTGCTTTGGATCACGTAGTAAAGTGGTACCACACTGAAACAGTCCATTAAACCTGCTTTGGATCCACATTTTAGAGGATAACGCATGTTAGGTCTAGGTTAGCCCTGGGATTTTCACTCATCAGACTCATACATTCGCATTCTTCACATACTTGTTGAACGGATCCTGGGTTTTTTCTGGTTTGGTTCACGTAGTAATGTGGTACCACACTGGAACATTCAATTAAACCTGGTCTTGATAAATATTTTAGAGGATAACGCATGTTAGGTTTGGGTTAGGTCTAGGATTTGCCCTCATCAGGCTCATGCTTTCGCATATTTCTCATACTTCATGCCTAGATCCTGGGCTGTTTCTGGATTGTACCACGTAGTAATGTGGTACCACGCTGAAACAGTCAATTAAACCTGGGTTAGGTCTAGGATTTGCCCTCATCAGGCTCATACTTTCGCATATTTCTCATACTTCATGGCTAGATCCTGGGCTTTTTCTGGATTGCATCACGTAGTAATGAAGTACAACACTGAAACAGTCAATTAAACCTGGTTTCCATCAATATTTTAGAGGACAACGCATGTTAGGTCTAGGTTAGGCCTGGGATTTGCCCTCATCAGGGTCAAACTTTCGCAGTTTTAACATACACGTTGACCTGATCGAGGGTATTTTCCGCTTTGGATCACGTAGTAAAGTGGTACCACACTGAAGCAATCCATTAAACCCGGTTTGGCTCAATATTTTAGAGGATAACGCATGTTAGGTTTGGGTTAGGTCTAGGATTTGCCCTCATCAGGCTCATACTTTCGCAGTTCTAACATACATTTTGACCTGATCGAGTGTTTTTTCTGCTTTGGATCACGTAGTAAAGTGGTACCACACTGAAACAGTCCATTAAACCTGGTTTCCATCAATATTTTACAGGACAACGCATGTTAGGTCTAGGTTAGGCCTGGGATTTGCCCTCATCAGGGTCAAACTTTCGCAGTTTTAACATACACGTTGACCTGATCGAGGGTCTTTCCGCTTTGGATCACGTAGTAAAGTGGTACCACACTGAAGCAATCCATTAAACCCGGTTTGGATCAATATTTTAGAGGATAACGCATGTTAGGCCTGGCTTAGGTCTAGGATTTGCTCTCGTCAGGCTCATACTTTCGCATATTTCTCATACTTGTTGAACAGATCCTGGGTTTTTTCTGGATTGGATCACGTAGTAGTGAGGTACCACACTGAAACAGTCCATTAAACCTGGTTTCGCTCAATATCTTAGAAGATAACGCATGTTAGGTCTAGGTTAGGCCTGGGATTTGCCCTCATCAGGGTCATACTTTCGCAGTTTTAACATGCATGTTGACCTGATCGAGGGTTTTTTCTGCTTTGGATCACGTAGTAAAGTGGTACCACACTAAAACAGTCAATTAAACCTGGTTTCGATCAATATTTTAGAGGATAACGCAAGTTAGGCCTGGGATAGGTCTAGGATTTGCCCTCATCAGGCTCATTCTTTCGCATATTTCTCATACTTGATGGCTGGATCCTGGACTATTACTGGTTTGGATCACGTAGTAATGTGGTACCACACTGAAACAGTCAATTAAACGTGGTTTCGATCAATATTTTAGAGAATAATTCATGTTAGGTCTGGGTTAGGTCTGGGATTTGCTCTCATCAGTCTCATACTTTCGCATATTTCTCATACTTCATGGATAGATCCTGGGCTATTTTCTGGTTTGGATCACATAGTAATGTGGTACCACACTGAAACAGTTGATTAAACCAGGTTTCGATCAATATTCGTGAGAATAACGCATGTTAGGTCTAGGTTAGCCCTGAGATTTTCACTCATCAGACACATTCTTTCGCATTCTTCACATACCTGTTGAACGGATCCTGGGCTTTTTCTGGTTTGGATCACGTAGTAATGTGGGACCACACTGAAGCAATCAATTAAACCTGGTCTTGATAAATATTTTAGAGGATAACGCATGTTAGGTCTGGGTTAGGTCTAGGATTTGCTCTCGTCAGGCTCATACTTTCGCATATTTCTCATACTTGTTGAACAGATCCTGGGTTTTTTCTGGATTGGATCACGTAGTAATGTGGTACCACACTGAAACAGTCAATTAAACCTGGTTTCCATCAATATTTTAGAGGACAATGCAAGTTAGGTCTGGGATAGGTCTAGGATTTGCTCTCGTCAGGCTCTCAGTTTCGCGTTTTTCGCATACTTGTTGAACAGATCCTGGGCTTTTTCTGGATTGCATCACGTAGTATTGTGGTACCACACTGAAACAGTCGATTAAACCAGGTTTCGATCAATATTTTTGAGGATAACGCATGTTAGGTCTAGGTTAGGCCTGGGATTTTCACTCATCAGACTCATACTTTCGCATTCTACACATACTTGTTGAACGGATCTTGGGTTTTTTCTGGTGTGGATCACGTAGTAATGTGGCACCACACTGATACAATCAATTAAACCTGGTCTTGATAAATATTTTAGAGGATAACGCATGTTAGGTCTGGGTTAGGTCTAGGATTTGCCCTCATCAGGCTCATACTTTCGCATATTTCTCATACTTCATGGCTGGATCCTGGACTATTACTGGTTTGGATCACGTAGTAATGTGGTACCACACTGAAACAGTCAATTAAACCTGGTTTCGATCAATATTTTAGAGAATAATTCATGTTAGGTCTGGGTTAGGTCTGGGATTTGCTCTCATCAGGCTCATTCTTTCGCATATTTCTCATACTTGATGGCTAGATCCTGGGCTATTTCTGGATTGGATCACGTAGTAATGTGGTACCACACTGAAACATTCAATGAAACCTGGTCTGGATAAATATTTTAGAGGATAACGCATCATAGGTCTGTGTTAGGTCTAAGATTTGCCCTCCTCAGGCTCACAGTTTCGCGTTTTTCGCATACTTGTTGAACAGATCCTGGGTTTTCTCTGGTTTGCATCACGAAGTAGTGAGGTACCACACTGAAACAGTCCCTTAAACCTGGTTTCGCTCAATATCTTAGAAGATAACGCATGTTTGGTCTAGGTTAGGCCTGGGATTTGCCCTCATCAGGGTCATACTTTCGCAGTTTTAACATGCATGTTGACCTGATCGAGGGTTTTTTCTGCTTTGGATCACGCAGTAAAGTGGTACCACACTAAAACAGTCAATTAAACCTGGTTTCGATCAATATTTTAGAGGATAACGCAAGTTAGGCCTGGGATAGGTCTAGGATTTGCTCTCATCAGGCTCATTCTTTCGCATATTTCTCATACTTGATGGCTAGATCCTGGGCATTTTCTGGATTGCATCACGTAGTATTGTGGTACCACACAGAAACAGTCGATTAAACCAGGTTTCGATCAATATTTTTGAGGATGACGCATGTTAGGTCTGGGTTAGGTCTAGGATTTGCCCTCATCAGGCTCATACTTCCGCATATTTCTCATACTTCATGGCTGGATCCTGGGCTGTTACTGGTTTGGATCACGTAGTAATGTGGTACCACACTGAAACAGTCAATTAAACCTGGTTTCGATCAATATTTTAGAGAATAATTCATGTTAGGTCTGCGTTAGGTCTGGGATTTGCTCTCATCAGGCTCATTCTTTCGCATATTTCTCATACTTGATGGCTAGATCCTGGGCTTTTTCTGGATTGCATCACGTAGTAATGAAGTACAACTCTGAAACAGTCAATTAAACCTGGTTTCGATAAATATTTTAGAGAATAATTCATGTTAGGTCTAGGTTAGGCGTGGGATTTGCCCTCATCAGGGTCATACTTTCGCAGTTCTAACATACATGTTGACCTGATCGAGGGTTTTTTCTGCTTTGGATCACGTAGTAAAGTGGTACCACACTGAAACAGTCCACTAAACCTGGTTCGGATCAATATTTTAGAGGATAATGCATGTTAGGTCTAGGTTAGCCCTCAGATTTTCACTCATCAGACTCATACTTTCGCATTCTTCAGATACTTGTTGAACGGATCCTGGGTTTTTTCTGGTATGGTTCACGTAGTAATGTGGTACCACACTGAAACAATCAATTAAACCAGGTCTTGATAATATATTTTAGATGATAACGCATGTTAGGTCTGGGTTAGGTCTAGGATTTGCCCTCATCACGCTCATACTTTCGCATATTTCTCATACTTCATGGCTAGATCCTGGGCTATTTCTGGATTGGATCACGTAGTAATGTGGTACCACACTGAAACAGTCAATTAAACCTGGTTACGATCAATATTTTAGAGGACAATGCAAGTTAGGTCTGGGATAGGTCAGGGATTTGCCCACATCAGGGTCATACTTTCGCATTTTTCACATACTTGTGGAACAGATCCTGGGTTTTTTCTGGTATGGATCACGTAGTAATGTGGTACCACACTGAAACATTCAGTTAAACCTGGTCTTGATAAATATTTTTGAGGATAACGCATGTTAGGTCTGGGTTAGGTCTAGGATTTGCCCTCATCAGGCTCATACTTTCGCATATTTCTTATACTTCATGGATAGATCCTGGGCATTTTCTGGATTGCATCACGTAGTATTGTGGTACCACACTGAAACAGTCGATTAAACCAGGTTTCGATCAATATTCTTGAGGATAACGCATGTTAGGTCTAGGTAAGGCCTGGGATTTTCACTCATCAGACACATTCTTTCGCATTCTTCACATACCTGTTGAACGGATCCTGGGTTTTTTCTGGTTTGGATCACGTAGTAATGTGGGACCACACTGAAGCAATCAATTAAACCTGGTCTTGATAAATATTTTAGAGGATAACGCATGTTAGGTCTGGGTTAGGTCTAGGATTTGCTCTCGTCAGGCTCATACTTTCGCATATTTCTCATACTTGATGGCTAGATCCTGGGCTTTTTCTGGATTGCATCACGTAGTAATGAAGTACAACACTGAAACAGTCAATTAAACCTGGTTTCCATCAATATCTTATAGGACAACGCAAGTTAGGTCTGCGATAGGTCTGGGATTTGCCCTCATCAGACTCATACGTTCGCGTTTTTCACATACTTGTTGAACGGATCCTGGGTTTTTTCTGGTTTGGATCACGTAGTAATGTGGTACCACACTGAAACATTCAAATAAACCAGGTCTTGATAAATATTTTAGATGATAACACATATTAGGTCTGGGTTAGGTCTAGGATTTGCCCTCATCAGGCTCATACTTTCGCATATTTCTCATACTTCATGGCTAGATCCAGGGCTATTTCTGGATTGGATCACGTAGTAATGTGGTACCACACTGAAACAGTCAATTAAACCTGGTTTCGATCAATATTTTAGAGGACAATGCAAGTTAGGTCTGGGATAGGTCTGGGATTTGCCACATCAGGGTCATACTTTCGCATTTTTCACATACTTGTTGAACAGATCCTGGGTTTTTTCTGGTTTGGATCGCGCAGTAATGTGGTAACACACTGAAACAGCCCACTAAACCTGGTTTCGATCAATATTTTAGAGGATAACGAAAGTTATGTCTAGGTTAGGCCTGGGATTTGCTCTGATCAGACTCATGCTTTCGCATTTTTCACATACTTGTTGAACAGATCCTGGGTTTTTTCTGGTATGGATCACGCAGTAATGTGGTACCACACTGAAACATTCAGTTAAACCTGGTCTTGATAAACATTTTTGAGGATAACGCATGTTAGGTCTGGGTTAGGTCTAGGATTTGCCCTCATCAGGCTCATACTTTCGCATATTTCTTATACTTCATGGATAGATCCTGGGCTATTTGCTGGTTTGGATCACATAGTAATGTGGTACCACACTGAAACAGTCCACTAAACCTGGTTTGGATCAATATTTTAGAGGATAATGCATGTTAGGTCTAGGTTAGCCCTGAGATTTTCACTCATCAGACTCATACTTTCGCATTCTTCAGATACTTGTTGAATGGATCCTGGGTTTTTTCTGGTATGGTTCACGTAGTAATGTGGTACCACACTGAAACTGTCGATTAAACCAGGTTTCGATCAATATTCTTGAGGATAACGCATGTTAGGTCTAGGTAAGGCCTGGGATTTTCAGTCATCACACTCATTCTTTCGCATTCTTCACATACCTGTTGAACGGATCCTGGGTTTTTTCTGGTTTGGATCACGTAGTAATGTGGGACCACACTGAAACAATCAATTAAACCTGGTCTTGATAAATATTTTAGAGGATAACGCATGTTAGGTCTGGGTTAGGTCTAGGATTTGCTCTCGTCAGGCTCATACTGTCGCATATTTCTCTTACTTGATGGCTAGATCCTGGGCTTTTTCTGGATTGCATCACGTAGTAATGAAGTACAACACTGAAACAGTCAATTAAACCTGGTTTCCATCATTATCTTAGAGGACAACGCAAGTTAGGTCTGGGATAGGTCTGGGATTTGCCCTCATCAGACTCATACCTTCGCGTTTTTCACATACTTGTTGAACGGATCCTGGGTTTTTTCTGGTATGGATCACGTAGTAATGTGGTACCACACTGAAACATTCAAATAAACCTGGTCTTGATAAATATTTTAGAGGATAACGCATGTTAGGTTTGGGTTAGGTCTAGGATTTGCCCACATCAGGCTCATACTTTCGCATATTTCTCATACTTCCTGGGCTGTTTCTGGATTGTATCACGTAGTAATGTGGTACCACGCTGAAACAGTCAATTAAACCTTGTTTCGATCAATATTTTAGAGGATAACGCAAGTGAGGTCTGGGATAGGTCTGGGATTCGCCCTCATCAGGCTCATACTTTCGCACACTTCACAGACACGTTTAACAGATCCTGGGTTTTTTCTGGTTTGGTTCACGTAGTAATGTGGTACCAAACTGAAACATTCAATTAAACCTGGTCTTGATCAATATTTTAGAGGATAACGCATGTTAGGTTTGGGTTAGGTCTAGGATTTGCCCACATCAGGCTCATACTTTCGCATTTTTCACAGACTTGTTGAACAGATACTGGGATTTTTCTGGTATGGATCACGTAGTAATGTGGTACCATGCTGAAACATTCAGTTAAACCTGGTCTTGATAAATATTTTTGTGGATAACGCATGTTAGGTTCTGGGTTAGGTCTAGGATTTGCCCTCATCAGGCTCATACTTTCGCATATTTCTTATACTTCATGGATAGATCCTGGGCTATTTTCTGGTTTGGATCACATAGTAATGTGGTACCACACAGAAACAGTCGATTAAACCAGGTTTCGATCAATATTTTTGAGGATAACGCATGTTAGGTCTAGGTTAGGCCTGGGATTTTCACTCATCAGACTCATTCCTTCGCATACTTCACATACTTGTTGAACGGATCCTGGGTTTTTTCTGGTTTGGATCACGTAGTAATGTGGTACCACACTGAAACAGTCGATTAAACCTGGTTTCGATCAATATTTTAGAGGATAACGCAAGTTAAGTCTGGGATTGGTTTGGGATTTGACCTCATCAGACTCATACTTTCGCACACTTCACATACTCGTTGAACAGATCCTGGGTTATTTTCTGGTTTGGATCACATAGTAATGTGGTACCACACTGAAACAGTCGATTAAACCAGGTTTCGATCAATATTTTTGAGGATAACGCATGTCAGGTCAAGGATAGGCCTGGGATTTTCACTCATCAGACTCATACTTTCGCATTCTTCACATACTTGTTGAACGGATCCTGGGTTTTTTCTGGTTTGGATCACGTAGTAATGTGGGACCACACTGAAACAGTCAATTAAACCTAGTTTCGATCAATATTTTAGAGAATAATTCATGTTAGGTCTAGGTTAGGTCTGGGATTTGCTCTCATCAGGCTCATACTTTCGCACACTTCACATACTCGTTGAACAGATCCTGGGTTATTTTCTGGTTTGGATCACATAGTAATGTGGTACCACACTGAAACAGTCGATTAATCCAGGTTTCGATCAATATTTTTGAGGATAACGCATGTCAGGTCAAGGATAGGCCTGGGACTTTCACTCATCAGACTCATACTTTCGCATTCTTCACATACTTGTTGAACGGATCCTGGGTTTTTTCTGGTTTGGATCACGTAGTAATGTGGGACCACACTGAAACAGTCAATTAAACCTAGTTTCGATCAATATTTTAGAGAATAATTCATGTTAGGTCTAGGTTAGGTCTGGGATTTGCTCTCATCAGGCTCATACTTTCGCACACTTCACATACTCGTTTGACAGATCCTGGGTTATTTTCTGGTTTGGATCACGTAGTAATGTGGGACCACACTGAAACAGTCAATTAAACCTGGTTTCGATCAATATTTTAGAGAATAATTCATGTTATGTCTAGGTTAGGTCTGGGATTTGCTCTCATCAGGCTCATTCTTTCGCATATTTCTCATTCTTGATGGCTAGATGCTGGGCTTTTTCTGAATTGCATCACGTAGTAATGAAGTACAACACTGAAACAGTCAATTAAACCTGGTTTCCATCATTATCTTAGAGGACAACGCAAGTTAGGTCTGGGATAGGTCTGGGATTTGCCCTCATCAGGCTCATACTTTCCGCGTTTTTCACATACTTGTTGAACAGATCCTGGGTTTTTTCTGGTTTGGATCACGTAGTAGTGAGGGACCACACTGAAACAATCAATTAAACCTGATCTTGATAAATATTTTAGAGGATAACGCATGTTAGGTCTGGGATAGGTCTGGGATTTGCCCTCATCAGACTCATACTTTCGCACAGTTCACATACTCGTTGAACAGATCCTCGGTTATTTTCTGGTTTGGATCACATAGTAATGTGGTACCACACTGAAACGGTCGATTAAACCAGGTTTCGATCAATATTTTTGAGGATAACGCATGTTAGGTCTAGGTTAGGCCTGGGGTCTTCACTCATCAGGCTCATACTTTCGCATTCTTCACAGACTTGTTGAACGGATCCTGGGCTTTTTCTGGTTTGGATCACGTAGTAATGTGGGACCACACTGAAACAATCAATTAAACCTGGTCTTGATAAATATTTTAGAGGATAACGCATGTTAGGTCTAGGTTAGGTCTGGGATTTTCACTCATCAGACTCATACTTTCGCATTCTTCACATACATGTTGAACGGATCCTGGGTTTTTTGTGGTTTGGATCACGTAGTAATGTGGTGCCACACTGAAACAGTCGATTAAACCTGGTTTCGATCAATATTTTAGAGGATAACGCAAGTTAAGTCTGGGATTGGTCTGGGATTTGACCTCATCAGACTCACACTTTCGCACACTTCACATACTCGTTGAACAGATCCTGGGTTATTTTCTGGTTTGGATCACATAGTAATGTGATACCACACTGAAACGGTCGATTAAACCAGGTTTCGATCAATATTTTTGAGGATAACGCATGTTAGGTCTAGGTTAGGCCCGGGGAATTTCACTCGTCAGGCTCATACTTTCGCATATTTCTCATACTTCATGGCTAGATCCTGGGCTATTTCTGGATTAGATCACGTAGTAATGTGGTACCACACTGAAACAGTCAATTAAACCTGGTTTCGATCAATATTTTTGAGAATAATTCATGTTAGGTCTTGGTTAGGTCTGGGATTTTCACTCATCAGACTCATACTTTCGCATTCTTCACATACTTGTTGTACGGATCCTGGGTTTTTTCTGGTTTGGATCACGCAGTAATGTGGTACCACACTGAAACAGTCGATTAAACCTGGTTTCGATCAATATTTTAGAGGATAACGCAAGCTAAGTCTGGGATTGGTTTGGGATTTGACCTCATCAGACTCATACTTTCGCACACTTCACATACTCGTTGAACAGATCCTGGGTTATTTTCTGGTTTGGATCACATAGTAATGTGGTACCACACTGAAACAGTCGATTAAACCAGGTTTCGATCAATATTTTTGAGGATAACGCAAGTTAAGTCTGGGATTGGTTTGGGATTTGACCTCATCAGACTCATACTTTCGCACACTTCACATACTCGTTGAACAGATCCTGGGTTATTTTCTGGTTTGGATCACATAGTAATGTGGTACCACACTGAAACAGTCGATTAAACCAGGTTTCGATCAATATTTTTGAGGATAACGCATGTCAGGTCAAGGATAGGCCTGGGATTTTCACTCATCAGACTCATACTTTCGCATTCTTCACATACTTGTTGAACGGATCCTGGGTTTTTTCTGGTTTGGATCACGTAGTAATGTGGGACCACACTGAAACAGTCAATTAAACCTAGTTTCGATCAATATTTTAGAGAATAATTCATGTTAGGTCTAGGTTAGGTCTGGGATTTGCTCTCATCAGGCTCATACTTTCGCACACTTCACATACTCGTTTGACAGATCCTGGGTTATTTTCTGGTTTGGATCACGTAGTAATGTGGGACCACACTGAAACAGTCAATTAAACCTGGTTTCGATCAATATTTTAGAGAATAATTCATGTTATGTCTAGGTTAGGTCTGGGATTTGCTCTCATCAGGCTCATTCTTTCGCATATTTCTCATTCATGATGGCTAGATGCTGGGCTTTTTCTGAATTGCATCACGTAGTAATGAAGTACAACACTGAAACAGTCAATTAAACCTGGTTTCCATCATTATCTTAGAGGACAACGCAAGTTAGGTCTGGGATAGGTCTGGGATTTGCCCTCATCAGGCTCATACTTTCCGCGTTTTTCACATACTTGTTGAACAGATCCTGGGTTTTTTCTGGTTTGGATCACGTAGTAGTGAGGGACCACACTGAAACAATCAATTAAACCTGATCTTGATAAATATTTTAGAGGATAACGCATGTTAGGTCTGGGATAGGTCTGGGATTTGCCCTCATCAGACTCATACTTTCGCACAGTTCACATACTCGTTGAACAGATCCTCGGTTATTTTCTGGTTTGGATCACATAGTAATGTGGTACCACACTGGAACAGTCGATTAAACCAGGTTTCGATCAATATTTTTGAGGATAACGCATGTTAGGTCTTGGTTAGGTCTGGGATTTTCACTCATCAGACTCATACTTTCGCATATTTCTCATACTAGATGGCTAGATCCTGTGCTTTTTCTGGATTGCATCACGTTGTAATGAAGTACAACACTGAAACACTCAATTAAACCTGGTTTCGATCAATATTATTGAGGATAACGCATGTTAGGTCTAGGTTAGGCCTGGGATTTTCACTCATCAGACTCATACTTTCGCAGTCTTCACATATTTGTTGAACGGATCTTGGGTTTTTTCTGGTGTGGATCACGTAGTAATGTGGTACCACACTGAAACAATCAGTTAAACCTGATCTTGATAAATATTTTAGAGGATAACGCATGTTAGGTCTGGGATTGGTCTGGGATTTGACCTCATCAGACTCACACTTTCGCACACTTCACATACTCGTTGAACAGATCCTGGGTTTTTTCTGGTGTGGATCACGTAGTAATGTGGTACCACACTGAAACAATCAATTAAACCCGATCTTGATAAATATTTTAGAGGATAACGCATGTTAGGTCTGGGATCGGTCGGGGATTTGCCCTCATCAGCCTCATACTTTCGCACACTTCACATACTCGTTGAACAGATCCTGGGTTTTTTCTGGTTTGGATCACGTAGTAATGTGGAACCACACTGAAACAATCAATTAAACCTGGTCTTGATAAATATTTTAGAGGATAACGCATGTTAGGTCTGGGTAAGGTCTAGGATTTGCCCTCGTCAGGCTCATACTTTCGCATATTTCTCATACTTCACGGCTAGATCCTGGGCTATTTCTGGATTAGATCACGTAGTAATGTGGTACCACACTGAAACAGTCAATTAAACTTGGTTTCCATCAATATCTTAAAGGACAACGCAAGTTAGGTCTGGGATAGGTCTTGGATTTGCCCTCATCAGGCTCATACTTTCGCGTTTTTCACATACTTTTTGAACAGATCCTGGGTTTTTTCTGGTTTGGATCACGTAGTAATGTGGGACCACACAGAAACAATCAATTAAACCTGGTCTTGATAAATATTTTAGAGGATAACGCATGTTAGGTCTAGGTTAGGTCTGGGATTTTCACTCATCAGACTCATACTTTCGCATTCTTCACATACTTTTTGGACGGATCCTGGGTTTTTTCTGGTTTGGATCACGTAGTAATGTGGAACCACACTGAAACAGTCAATTAAACCTGGTTTCGATCAATATTTTTGAGAATAACGCAAGTTAAGTCTGGGATTGGTTTGGGATTTGACCTCATCAGACTCATACTTTCGCACACTTCACATACTCGTTGAACAGATCCTGGGTTATTTTCTGGTTTGGATCACATAGTAATGTGGTACCACACTGAAACAGTCGATTAAACCAGGTTTCGATCAATATTTTTGAGGATAACGCATGTTAGGTCTAGGTTAGGCCTGGGGTCTTCACTCATCAGGCTCATACTTTCGCATTCTTCACAGACTTGTTGAACGGATCCTGGGCTTTTTCTGGTTTGGATCACGTAGTAATGTGGGACCACACTGAAACAATCAATTAAACCTGGTCTTGATAAATATTTTAGAGGGTAACGCATGTTAGGTCTAGGTTAGGTCTGGGATTTTCACTCATCAGACTCATACTTTCGCATTCTTCACATACATGTTGAACGGATCTTGGGTTTTTTGTGGTTTGGATCACGTAGTAATGTGGTGCCACACTGAAACAGTCGATTAAACCTGGTTTCGATCAATATTTTAGAGGATAACGCAAGTTAAGTCTGGGATTGGTCTGGGATTTGACCTCATCAGACTCACACTTTCGCACACTTCACATACTCGTTGAACAGATCCTGGGTTATTTTCTGGTTTGGATCACATAGTAATGTGATACCACACTGAAACGGTCGATTAAACCAGGTTTCGATCAATATTTTTGAGGATAACGCATGTTAGGTCTAGGTTAGGCCCGGGGAATTTCACTCGTCAGGCTCATACTTTCGCATATTTCTCATACTTCATGGCTAGATCCTGGGCTATTTCTGGATTAGATCACGTAGTAATGTGGTACCACACTGAAACAATCAATTAAACCTGGTTTCGATCAATATTTTTGAGAATAATTCATGTTAGGTCTTGGTTAGGTCTGGGATTTTCACTCATCAGACTCATACTTTCGCATTCTTCACATACTTGTTGTACGGATCCTGGGTTTTTTCTGGTTTGGATCACGCAGTAATGTGGTACCACACTGAAACAGTCGATTAAACCTGGTTTCGATCAATATTTTAGAGGATAACGCAAGCTAAGTCTGGGATTGGTTTGGGATTTGACCTCATCAGACTCATACTTTCGCACACTTCACATACTCGTTGAACAGATCCTGGGTTATTTTCTGGTTTGGATCACATAGTAATGTGGTACCACACTGAAACAGTCGATTAAACCAGGTTTCGATCAATATTTTTGAGGATAACGCATGTTAGGTCTAGGTTAGGCCTGGGGTCTTCACTCATCACGCTCATACTTTCGCATTCTTCACAGACTTGTTGAACGGATCCTGGGCTTTTTCTGGTTTGGATCACGTAGTAATGTGGGACCACACTGAAACAGCCAATTAAACCTGGTTTCGATCAATATTTTAGAGAATAATTCATGTTAGGTCTAGGTTAGGTCTGGGATTTGCTCTCATCAGGCTCATTCATTCGCATATTTCTCATACTTGATATCTAGATCCTGGGCTTTTTCTGGATTGCATCACGTAGTAATGATGTACAACACTGAAACAGTCAATTAAACCTGGTTTCCATCAATATCTTAGAGGACAACGCAAGTTAGGTCTGGGATAGGTCGGGGATTTGCCCTCATCAGACTCATACTTTCGCACACTTCACATACTTTTGGAACAGATCCTGGGTTATTTTCTGGTTTGGATCACATAGTAATGTGGTACCACACTGAAACAGTCGATTAAACCAGGTTTCGATCAATATTTTTGAGGATAACGCATGTTAGGTCTTGGTTAGGCCTGGGATTTTCACTCATCAGACTCATACTTTCGCATTCTTCACATACTTGTTGAACGGATCATGGGTTTTTTCTGGTTTGGATCACGTAGTAATGTGGGACCACACTGAAACAATCAATTAAACCTGGTCTTGATAAATATTTTAGAGGATAACGCATGTTAGGTCTAGGTTAGGTCTGGGATTTTCACTCATCAGACTCATACTTTCGCATTGTTCACATACTTGTTGAACGGATCCTGGGTTTTTTCTGGTTTGGATCACGTAGTAATGTGGTACCACACTGAAACAGTCGATTAAACCTGGTTTCGATCAATATTTTAGAGGATAACGCAAGTTAAGTCTGGGATTGGTCTGGGATTTGACCTCATCAGACTCACACTTTCGCACACTTCACATACTCGTTGAACAGATACTGGGTTATTTTCTGGTTTGGATCACATAGTAATGTGATACCACACTGAAACGGTCGATTAAACCAGGTTTCGATCAATATTTTTGAGGATAACGCATGTTAGGTCTTGGTTAGGCCTGGGATTTTCACTCATCAGACTCATACTTTCGCATTCTTCACATACTTGTTGAACGGATCATGGGTTTTTTCTGGTTTGGATCACGTAGTAATGTGGGACCACACTGAAACAATCAATTAAACCTGGTCTTGATAAATATTTCAGAGGATAACGCATGTTAGGTCTAGGTTAGGTCTGGGATTTTCACTCATCAGACTCATACTTTCGCATTCTTCACATACTTGTTGAACGGATCCTGGGTTTTTTGTGGTTTGGATCACGTAGTAATGTGGTGCCACACTGAAACAGTCGATTAAACCTGGTTTCGATCAATATTTTAGAGGATAACGCAAGTTAAGTCTGGGATTGGTCTGGGATTTGACCTCATCAGACTCACACTTTCGCACACTTCACATACTCGTTGAACAGATCCTGGGTTATTTTCTGGTTTGGATCACATAGTAGTGTGATACCACACTGAAACGGTCGATTAAACCAGGTTTCGATCAATATTTTTGAGGATAACGCATGTTAGGTCTAGGTTAGGCCTGGGAATTTCACTCGTCAGGCTCATACTTTCGCATATTTCTCATACTTCATGGCTAGATCCTTGGCTATTTCTGGATTAGATCACGTAGTAATGTGGTACCACACTGAAACAGTCAATTAAACCTGGTTTCGATCAATATTTTTGAGAATAATTCATGTTAGGTCTTGGTTAGGTCTGGGATTTTCACTCATCAGACTCATACTTTCGCATTCTTCACATACTTGTTGTACGGATCCTGGGTTTTTTCTGGTTTGGATCACGTAGTAATGTGGAACCACACTGAAACGGTCGATTAAACCTGGTATCGATCAATATTTTAGAGGATAACGCAAGTTAAGTCTGGGATTGGTTTGGGATTTGACCTCATCAGACTCATACTTTCGCACACTTCACATACTCGTTGAACAGATCCTGGGTTATGTTCTGGTTTGGATCACATAGTAATGTGGTACCACACTGAAACAATCAATTAAACCTGGTCTTGATAAATATTTTAGAGGATAACGCATGTTTGGTCTAGGTTAGGTCTGGGATTTTCACTCATCAGACTCATACTTTCGCATTCTTCACATACTTGTAGAACGGATCATGGGCTTTTTCTGGTTTGGATCACGTAGTAATGTGGGACCACACTGAAACAATCAATTAAACCTGGTCTTGATAAATATTTTAGAGGATAACGCATGTTAGGTCTGGGATAGGTCGGGGATTTGCCCTCATCAGCCTCATACTTTCGCACACTTCACATACTCGTTGAACAGATCCTGGGTTTTTTCTGGTTTGGATCACGTAGTAATGTGGAACCACACTGAAACAATCAATTAAACCTGGTCTTGATAAATATTTTAGAGGATAACGCATGTTAGGTCTGGGTAAGGTCTAGGATTTGCCCTCGTCAGGCTCATACTTTCGCATATTTCTCATACTTCATGGCTAGATCCTGGGCTATTTCTGGATTAGATCACGTAGTAATGTGGTACCACACTGAAACAGTCAATTAAACTTGGTTTCCATCAATATCTTAAAGGACAACGCAAGTTAGGTCTGGGATAGGTCTTGGATTTGCCCTCATCAGGCTCATACTTTCGCGTTTTTCACATACTTTTTGAACAGATCCTGGGTTTTTTCTGGTTTGGATCACGTAGTAGTATGGTAACACACTGAAACAGTCCATTGAACCTGGTTTGGATCAATATTTTAGAGGACAACGCAAGTTAGGTCTAGGTAAGGCCTGAGATTTTCACTGATCAGACTCATACTTTCGCACACTTCACATACTCGTTGAACAGATCCTGGGTTTTTTCTGGTTTGGATCACGTAGTAATGTGGAACCACACTGAAACGGTCGATTAAACTTGGTTTCGATCAATATTTTAGAGGATAACGCAAGTTAAGTCTGGGATTGGTTTGGGATTTGACCTCATCAGACTCATACTTTCGCACACTTCACATACTCGTTGAACAGATCCTGGGTTATTTTCTGGTTTGGATCACATAGTAATGTGGTACCACACTGAAACAGTCGATTAAACCAGGTTTCGATCAATATTTTTGTGGATAACGCATGTTAGGTCTAGGTTAGGCCTGGGGTCTTCACTCATCAGGCTCATACTTTCGCATTCTTCACAGACTTGTTGAACGGATCCTGGGTTTTTTCTGGTTTAGATCACGCAGTAATGTGGGACCACACTGAAACAGCCAATTAAACCTGGTTTCGATCAATATTTTAGAGAATAATTCATGTTAGGTCTAGGTTAGGTCTGGGATTTGCTCTCATCAGGCTCATTCATTCGCATATTTCTCATACTTGATATCTAGATCCTGGGCTTTTTCTGGATTTCGTCACGTAGTAATGATGTACAACACTGAAACAGTCAATTAAACCTGGTTTCCATCAATATCTTAGAGGACAACGCAAGTTAGGTCTGGAATAGGTCGGGGATTTGCCCTCATCAGACTCATACTTTCGCACACTTCACATACTTTTGGAACAGATCCTGGGTTATTTTCTGGTTTGGATCACATAGTAATGTGGTACCACACTGAAACAGTCGATTAAACCAGGTTTCGATCAATATTTTTGAGGATAACGCATGTTAGGTCTTGGTTAGGCCTGGGATTTTCACTCATCAGACTCATACTTTCGCATTCTTCACATACTTGTTGAACGGATCATGGGTTTTTTCTGGTTTAGATCACGTAGTAATGCGGGACCACACTGAAACAATCAATTAAACCTGGTCTTGATAAATATTTTAGAGGATAACGCATGTTAATCTAGGTTAGGTCTGGGATTTTCACTCATCAGACTCATTCTGTCACATATTTCTCATACTTCATGGCTAGATCCTGGGCTATTTCTGGATTAGATCACGTAGTAATGTGGTACCACACTGAAACAGTCAATTAAACCTGGTTTCGATCAATATTTTAGAGAATAATTCATGTTAGGTCTAGGTTAGGTCTGGGATTTGCTCTCATCAGGCTCATACATTCGCACACTTCACATACTCGTTTGACAGATCCTGGGTTATTTTCTGGTTTGGATCACGTAGTAATGTGGGACCACACTGAAACAGTCAATTAAACCTGGTTTCGATCAATATTTTAGAGAATAATTCATGTTATGTCTAGGTTAGGTCTGGGATTTGCTTTCATCAGGCTCATTCTTTCGCATATTTCTCATACTTGATGGCTAGATGCTGGGCTTTTTCTGGATTGCATCACGTAGTAATGAAGTACAACACTGAAACAGTCAATTAAACCTGGTTTCCATCATTATCTTAGAGGACAACGCAAGTTAGGTCTGGGATAGGTCTGGGATTTGCCCTCATCAGGCTCACACTTTCCGCGTTTTTCACATACTTGTTGAACAGATCCTGGGTTTTTTCTGGTTTAGATCACGTAGTAATGCGGGACCACACTGAAACAATCAATTAAACCTGGTCTTGATAAATATTTTAGAGGATAACGCATGTTAATCTAGGTTAGGTCTGGGATTTTCACTCATCAGACTCATTCTGTCACATATTTCTCATACTTCATGGCTAGATCCTGGGCTATTTCTGGATTAGATCACGTAGTAATGTGGTACCACACTGAAACAGTCAATTAAACCAGGTTTCGATCAATATTTTTGAGGATAACGCATGTTAGGTCTTGGTTAGGTCTGGGATTTTCACTCATCAGACTCATACTTTCGCATATTTCTCATACTAGATGGCTAGATCCTGTGCTTTTTCTGGATTGCATCACGTTGTAATGAAGTACAACACTGAAACACTCAATTAAACCTGGTTTCCATCATTATCTTAGAGGACAACGCAAGTTAGGTCTGGGATAGGTCTTGGATTTGCCCTCATCAGGCTCATACTTTCGCGTTTTTCACATACTTTTTGAACAGATCCTGGGTTTTTTCTGGTTTGGATCACGTAGTAATGTGGGACCACACTGAAACAATCAATTAAACCTGGTCTTGATAAATATTTTACCGGATAACGCATGTTAGGTCTAGGTTAGGTCTGGGATTTTCACTCATCAGACTCATACTTTCGCATTCTTCACATACTTGTTGAACGGATCCTGGGTTTTTTCTGGTTTGGATCACGTAGTAATGTGATACCACACTGAAACGGTCGATTAAACCAGGTTTCGATCAATATTTTTGAGGATAACGCATGTTAGGTCTAGGTTAGGCCTGGGATTTTCACTCATCAGACTCATACTTTCGCATTCTTCACATACTTGTTGTACGGATCCTGGGTTTTTTCTGGTTTGGATCACGTAGTAATGTGGAACCACACTGAAACAGTCAATTAAACCTGGTTTCGATCAATATTTTTGAGAATAATTCATGTTAGGTCTTGGTTAGGTCTGGGATTTTCACTCATCAGACTCATACTTTCGCATTCTTCACATACTTGTAGAACGGATCATGGGTTTTTTCTGGTTTGGATCACGTACTAATGTGGGACCACACTGAAACAATCAATTAAATCTAGTCTTGATAAATATTTTAGAGGATAACGCATGTTAGGTCTGGGATAGGTCGGGGATTTGCCCTCATCAGCCTCATACTTTCGCACACTTCACATACTCGTTGAACAGATCCTGGGTTTTTTTCTGGTTTGGATCACGTAGTAATGTGGAACCACACTGAAAAAATCAATTAAACCTGGTCTTGATAAATATTTTAGAGGATAACGCATGTTAGGTCTGGGTAAGGTCTAGGATTTGCCCTCGTCAGGCTCATACTTTCGCATATTTCTCATACTTCATGGCTAGATCCTGGGCTATTTCTGGATTAGATCACGTAGTAGTGTGGTACCACACTGAAACAGTCAATTAAACTTGGTTTCCATCAATATCTTAAAGGACAACGCAAGTTAGGTCTGGGATAGGTCTTGGATTTGCCCTCATCAGGCTCATACTTTCGCGATTTTCACATACTTTTTGAACAGATCCTGGGTTTTTTCTGGTTTGGATCACGTAGTAGTATGGTACCACACTGAAACAGTCCATTGAACCTGGTTTGGATCAATATTTTAGAGGACAACGCAAGTTAGGTCTAGGTAACGCCTGAGATTTTCACTGATCAGACTCATACTTTCGCATTCTTCACATACTTGTTGAACGGATCCTGGGTTTTTTCAGGTTTGGATCACGTAGTAATGTGGTACCACACTGAAACAGTCGATTAAACCTGGTTTCGATCAATATTTTAGAGGATAACGCAAGTTAAGTCTGGGATTGGTTTGGGATTTGACCTCATCAGACTCATACTTTCGCACACTTCACATACTCGTTGAACAGATCCTGGGTTATTTTCTGGTTTGGATCACATAGTTATGTGGTACCACACTGAAACAGTCGATTAAACCAGGTTTCGATCAATATTTTTGAGGATAACGCATGTTAGGTCTAGGTTAGGCCTGGGATTTTCACTCATCAGACTCATACTTTCGCATTCTGCACATACTTGTTGAACGGATCCTGGGTTTTTTCTGGTTTGGATCACGTAGTAATGTGGGACCACACTGAAACAGTCAATTAAACCTAGTTTCGATCAATATTTTAGAGAATAATTCATGTTAGGTCTTGGTTAGGTCTGGGATTTTCACTCATCAGACTCATACTTTCGCATTCTTCACATACTTGTAGAACGGATCATGGGTTTTTTCTGGTTTGGATCACGTAGTAATGTGGTACCACACTGAAACAATCAATTAAACCTGGTCTTGATAAATATTTTAGAGGATAACGTATGTTAGGTCTGGGATAGGTCGGGGATTTGCCCTCATCAGCCTCATACTTTCGCACACTTCACATACTCGTTGAACAGATCCTGGGTTTTTTCTGGTTTGGATCACGTAGTAATGTGGAACCACACTGAAACAATCAATTAAACCTGGTCTTGATAAATATTTTAGAGGATAACGCATGTTAGGTCTAGGTAAGGTCTAGGATTTGCCCTCGTCAGGCTCATACTTTCGCATATTTCTCATACTTCATGGCTAGATCCTGGGCTATTTCTGGATTAGATCACGTAGTAATGTGGTACCACACTGAAACAGTCAATTAAACTTGGTTTCCATCAATATCTTAAAGGACAACGCAAGTTAGGTCTGGGATAGGTCTTGGATTTGCCCTCATCAGGCTCATACTTTCGCGTTTTTCACATACTTTTTGAACAGATCCTGGGTTTTTTCTGGTTTGGATCACGTAGTAGTATGGTACCACACTGAAACAGTCCATTGAACCTGGTTTGGATCAATATTTTAGAGGACAACGCAAGTTAGGTCTAGGTAAGGCCTGAGATTTTCACTGATCAGACTCATACTTTCGCATTCTTCACATACTTGTTGAACGGATCCTGGGTTTTTTCTGGTTTGGATCACGTAGTAATGTGGTACCACACTGAAACAGTCGATTAAACCTGGTTTCGATCAATATTTTAGAGGATAACGCAAGTTAAGTCTGGGATTGGTTTGGGATTTGACCTCATCAGACTCATACTTTCGCACACTTCACATACTCGTTGAACAGATCCTGGGTTATTTTCTGGTTTGGATCACATAGTAATGTGGTACCACACTGAAACAGTCGATTAAACCAGGTTTCGATCAATATTTTTGAGGATAACGCATGTTAGGTCTAGTTTAGGCATGGGATTTTCACTCATCAGACTCATACTTTCGCATTCTTCACATACTTGTTGAACGGATCCTGGGTTTTTTCTGGTTTGGATCACGTAGTAATGTGGGACCACACTGAAACAGTCAATTAAACCTAGTTTCGCTCAATATTTTAGAGAATAATTCATGTTAGGTCTAGGTTAGGTCTGGGATTTGCTCTCATCAGGCTCATACTTTCGCACACTTCACATACTCGTTTGACAGATCCTGGGTTATTTTCTGGTTTGGATCACGTAGTAATGTGGGACCACACTGAAACAGTCAATTAAACCTGGTTTCGATCAATATTTTAGAGAATAATTCATGTTATGTCTAGGTTAGGTCTGGGATTTGCTCTCATCAGGCTCATTCTTTCGCATATTTCTCATACTTGATGGCTAGATGCTGGGCTTTTTCTGGATTGCATCACGTAGTAATGAAGTACAACACTGAAACAGTCAATTAAACCTGGTTTCCATCACTATCTTAGAGGACAACGCAAGTTAGGTCTGGGATAGGTCTGGGATTTGCCCTCATCAGGCTCATACTTTCCGCGTTTTTCACATACTTGTTGAACAGATCCTGGGTTTTTTCTGGTTTGGATCACGTAGTAGTGTGGGACCACACTGAAACAATCGATTAAACCTGATCTTGATAAATATTTTAGAGGATAACGCATGTTAGGTCTGGGCAAGGTCTAGGATTTGCCCTCGTCAGGCTCATACTTTCGCATATTTCTCATACTTCATGGCTAGATCCTGGGCTATTTCTGGATTAGATCACGTAGTAATGTGGTATCACACTGAAACAGTCTATTAAACTTGGTTCCATCAATATCTTAAAGGACAACGCAAGTTAGGTCTGGGATAGGTCTTGGATTTGCCCTCATCAGGCTCATACTTTCGCGTTTTTCACATACTTTTTGAACAGATCCTGGGTTTTTTCTGGTTTGGATCACGTAGTAGTATGGTACCACACTGAAACAGTCCATTGAACCTGGTTTGGATCAATATTTTAGAGGACAACGCAAGTTAGGTCTAGGTAAGGCCTGAGATTTTCACTGATCAGACTCATACTTTCGCATTCTTCACATACTTGTTGAACGGATCCTGGGTTTTTTCTGGTTTGGATCACGTAGTAATGTGGTACCACACTGAAACAGTCGATTAAACCTGGTTTCGATCAATATTTTAGAGGATAACGCAAGTTAAGTCTGGGATTGGTTTGGGATTTGACCTCATCAGACTCATACTTTCGCACACTTCACATACTCGTTGAACAGATCCTGGGTTATTTTCTGGTTTGGATCACATAGTAATGTGGTACCACACTGAAACAGTCGATTAAACCAGGTTTCGATCAATATTTTAGAGGATAACGCATGTTAGGTCTAGGTTAGGTCTGGGATTTTCACTCATCAGACTCATACTTTCGCTTGTTTCACATACTTGTTGAACGGATCCTGGGTTTTTTCTGGTTTGGATCACGTAGTAATGTGGTACCACACTGAAGCAGTCGATTAAACCTGGTTTTGATCAATATTTTAGAGGATAACGCAAGTTAAGTCTGGGATTGGTCTGGGATTTGACCTCATCAGACTCACACTTTCGCACACTTCACATACTCGTTGAACAGATCCTGGGTATTTTCTGGTTTGGATCACATAGTAATGTGATACCACACTGAAACGGTCGATTAAACCAGGTTTCGATCAATATTTTTGAGGATAATGCATGTTAGGTCTAGGTTAGGCCTGGGATTTTCACTCATCAGACTCATACTTTCGCATTCTTCACATACTTGTTGTACGGATCCTGGGTTTTTTCTGGTTTGGATCACGTAGTAATGTGGAACCGCACTGAAACAGTCAATTAAACCTGGTTTCGATCAATATTTTTGAGAATAATTCATGTTAGGTCTTGGTTAGGTCTGGGATTTTCACTCATCAGACTCATACTTTCGCATATTTCTCATACTAGATGGCTAGATCCTGTGCTTTTTCTGGATTGCATCACGTTGTAATGAAGTACAACACTGAAACACTCAATTAAACCCGGTTTCGATCAATATTATTGAGGATAACGCATGTTAGGTCTAGGTTAGGCCTGGGATTTTCACTCATCAGACTCATACTTTCGCAGTCTTCGCATATTTCTTGAACGGATCTTGGGTTTTTTCTGGTGTGGATCACGTAGTAATGTGGTACCACACTGAAACAATCAATTAAACCTGATCTTGATAAATATTTCAGAGGATAACGCATGTTAGGTCTGGGATTGGTGTGGGATTTGACCTCATCAGACTCACACTTTCGCACACTTCACATACTCGTTGAACAGATCCTGGGTATTTTCTGGTTTGGATGACGTAGTGATGTGGTACCACACTGAAACAGTCGATTAAACCTGGTTGCGATCAATATTTTAGAGGATAACGCATGTTAGGTCTAGGTTAGCCCTGGGATTTTCACTCATCAGACTCATACTTTCGCATTCTTCACATATTTGTTGAACGGATCTTGGGTTTTTTCTGGTGTGGATCACGTAGTAATGTGGTACCACACTGAAACAATCAATTAAACCTGATCTTGATAAATATTTTAGAGGATAACGCATGTTAGGTCTGGGATAGGTCGGGGATTTGCCCTCATCAGCCTCATACTTTCGCACACTTCACATACTCGTTGAACAGATCCTGGGTTTTTTCTGGTTTGGATCACGTAGTAATGTGGAACCACACTGAAACAATCAATTAAACCTGGTCTTGATAAATATTTTAGAGGATAACGCATGTTAGGTCTGGGTAAGGTCTAGGATTTGCCCTCGTCAGGCTCATACTTTCGCATATTTCTCATACTTCATGGCTAGATCCTGGGCTATTTCTGGATTGGATCACGAAGTAATGTGGTACCACACTGAGACAGTCAATTAAACTTGGTTTCCATCAATATCTTAAAGGACAACGCAAGTTAGGTCTGGGATAGGTCTTGGATTTGCCCTCATCAGGCTCATACTTTCGCGTTTTTCACATACATTTTGAAAAGATCCTGGGTTTTTTCTGGTTTGGATCACGTAGTAGTATGGTACCACACTGAAACAGTCCATTGAACCTGGTTTGGATCAATATTTTAGAGGATAACGCATGTTAGGTCTAGGTTAGGTCTGGGATTTTTACTCATCAGACTCATACTTTCGCATTCTTCACATACTTGTTGAACGGATCCTGGGTTTTTTCTGGTTTGGATCACGTAGTAATGTGGTACCACACTGAAACAGTCGATTAAACCTGGTTTCGATCAATATTTTAGAGGATAACGCAAGTTAAGTCTGGGATTGGTCTGGGATTTGACCTCATCAGACTCACACTTTCGCACACTTCACATACTCGTTGAACAGATCCTGGGTATTTTCTGGTTTGGATCACGTAGTGATGTGGTACCACACTGAAACAGTCGATTAAACCAGGTTTCGATCAATATTTTTGAGGATTACGCATGTTAGGTCTAGGTTAGGCCTGGGATTTTCACTCGTCAGGCTCATACTTTCGCATTCTTCACATACTTGTTGAACGGATCCTGGGTTATTTTCTGGTTTGGATCACGTAGTAATGTGGGACCACACTGAAACAGTCAATTAAACCTGGTTTCGATCGATATTTTAGAGAATAATTCATGTTATGTCTAGGTTAGGTCTGGGATTTGCTCTCATCAGGCTCATTCTTCCGCATATTTCTCATACTTGATGGCTAGATGCTGGGCTTTTTCTGGATTGCGTCACGTAGTAATGAAGTACAACACTGAAACTGTCAATTAAACCTGGTTTCCATCATTATCTTAGAGGACAACGCAAGTTAGGTCTGGGATAGGTCTGGGATTTGCCCTCATCAGGCTCATACTTTCCGCGTTTTTCACATACTTGTTGAACAGATCCTGGGTTTTTTCTGGTTTGGATCACGTAGTAGTGTGGGACCACACTGAAACAATCAATTAAACCTGATCTTGATAAATATTTTAGAGGATAACGCATGTTAGGTCTGGGATAGGTCTGGGATTTGCCCTCATCAGACTCATACTTTCGCACAGTTCACATACTCGTTGAACAGATCCTGGGTTATTTTCTGGTTTGGATCACATAGTAATGTGGTACCACACTGAAACAGTCGATTAAACCTGGTTGCGATCGATATTTTAGAGGATAACGCATGTTAGGCCTAGGTTAGCCCTGGGATTTTCATTTATCAGACTCATACTTTCGCATATTTCTCATACTTCATGGCTAGATCCTGGGCTGTTTCTGGATTGTATCACGTAGTAATTTGGTACCACGCTGAAACAGTCAATTAAACCAGGTTTCGATCAATATTTTTGAGGATAACGCATGTTAGGTCTTGGTTAGGTCTGGGATTTTCACTCATCAGACTCATACTTTCGCATTCTTCACATACTTGTTGAACGAATCATGGGTTTTTTCTGGTTTGGATCACGTAGTAATGTGGGACCACACTGAAACAATCAATTAAACCTGGTCTTGATAAATATTTTAGAGGATAACGCATGCTAGGTCTGGGATAGGTCTAGCATTTGCCCTCATCAGGCTCATACTTTCGCATATGTCTCATACTTCATGGCTAGATCCCGGGCTATTTCTGGATTGGATCACGTAGTAATGTGGTACCACACTGAAACAGTCAATTAAACCTGGTCTTGATAAATATTTTAGAGGATAACGCATGTTAGGTCTGGGTAAGGTCTAGGATTTGCCCTCGTCAGGCTCATACTTTCGCATATTTCTCATACTTCATGGCTAGATCCTGGGCTATTTCTGGATTAGATCACGTAGTAATGTGGTACCACACTGAAACAGTCAATTAAACTTGGTTTCCATCAATATCTTAAAGGACAACGCAAGTTGGGTCTGGGATAGGTCTTGGATTTGCCCTCATCAGGCTCATACTTTCGCGTTTTTCACATACTTTTTGAACAGATCCTGGGTTTTTTCTGGTTTGGATCACGTAGTAGTATGGTACCACACTGAAACAGTCCAGTGAACCTGGTTTGGATCAATATCTTAGAGGATAACGCATGTTAGGTCTAGGTTAGGTCTGGGATTTTCACTCATCAGACTCATACTTTCGCATTCTTCACATACTTGTTGAACGGATCATGGGTTTTTTCTGGTTTGGATCACGTAGTAATGTGGTACCACACTGAAACAGTCGATTAAACCTGGTTTCGATCAATATTTTAGAGGATAACGCATGTTAGGTCTAGGTTAGGTCTGGGATTTGACCTCATCAGACTCACACTTTCGCACACTTCACATACTCGTTGAACAGATCCTGGGTATTTTCTGGTTTGGATCACGTAGTGATGTGGTACCACACTGAAACAGTCATTTAAACCTGGTCTTGATAAATATTTTAGAGGACAACGCAAGTTAGGTCTGGGATAGGTCTGGGATTTGCCCTCATCAGGCTCATACTTTCCGCGTTTTTCACATACTTGTTGAACAGATCCTGGGTTTTTTCTGGTTTGTATCACGTAGTAATTTGGAACCACACTGAAACAATCAATTAAACCTGGTCTTGATAAATATTTTAGAGGATAACGCATGTTAGGTCTGGGTAAGGTCTAGGATTTGACCACGTCAGGCTCATACCTTCGCATTCTTCACATACTTGTTGAACGGATCCTGGGTTTTTTCTGGTTTGGATCACGTAGTAATGTGGTACCACACTGAAACAGTCGATTAAATCTGGTTTCGATCTATATTTTAGAGGATAACGCAAGTTAAGTCTGGGATTGGTCTGGGATTTGACCTCATCAGACTCACACTTTCGCACACTTCACATACTCGTTGAACAGATCCTGGGTATTTTCTGGTTTGGATCACGTAGTGATGTGGTACCACACTGAAACAGTCGATTAAACCAGGTTTCGATCAATATTTTTGAGGATAACGCATGTTAGGTCTAGGTTAGGCCTGGGATTTTCACTCGCCAGGCTCATACTTTCGCATTCTTCACATACTTGTTGAACGGATCCTGGGTTTTTTTCTGGTTTGGATCACGTAGTAATGTGGGACCACACTGAAACAGTCAATTAAACCTGGTTTCGATCAATATTTTGGAGAATAATTCATGTTAGGTCTAGGTTAGGTCTGGGATTTGCTCTCATCAGGCTCATTCTTTCGCATATTTCTCATACTTGATGGCTAGATCCTGGGCTTTTTCTGGATTGCATCACGTAGTAATGTAGTACCACACTGAAACAGTCAATGAAACCTGGTTTTCATCAATATTTTAGAGGACAACGCAAGTTAGGTCTAGGTAAGGCCTGAGATTTTCACTGATCAGACTCATACTTTCGCATTCTTCACATACTTGTTGAACGGATCCTGGGATTTTTCTGGTTTGGATCACGTAGTAATGACGTACCACACTGAAACAGTCGATTAAACCTGGTTTCGATCAATATTTTAGAGGATAACGCAAGTTAAGTCTGGGATTGGTTTGGGATTTGACCTCATCAGACTCATACTTTCGCACACTTCACATACTCGTTGAACAGATCCTGGGTTATTTTCTGGTTTGGATGACATAGTAATGTGGTACCACACTGAAACAGTCGATTAAACCAGGTTTCGATCAATATTTTTGAGGATAACGCATGTTAGGTCTAGGTTTGGCCTGGGATTTTCACTCATCAGACTCATACTTTCGCATTCTTCACATACTTGTTGAACGGATCCTGGGTTTTTTCTGGTTTGGAGCACGTAGTAATGTGGGACCACACTGAAACAGTCAGTTAAACCTAGTTTCGATCAATATTTTAGAGAATAATTCATGTTAGGACTAGGTTAGGTCTGGGATTTGCTCTCATCAGGCTCATACTTTCGCACACTTCACATACACGTTTGACAGATCCTGGGTTATTTTCTGGTTTGGATCACGTAGTAATGTGGGACCACACTGAAACAGTCAATTAAACCTGGTTTCGATCAATATTTTAGAGAATAATTCATGTTAGGACTAGGTTAGGTCTGGGATTTGCTCTCATCAGGCTCATACTTTCGCACACTTCACATACACGTTTGACAGATCCAGGGTTTTTTCTGGTTTGGATCACGTAGTAATGTGGGACCACACTGAAACAGTCAATTAAACCTGGTTTCGATCAATATTTTGGAGAATAATTCATGTTAGGTCTAGGTTAGGTCTGGGATTTGCTCTCATCAGGCTCATTCTTTCGCATATTTCTCATACTTGATGGCTAGATGCTGGGCTTTTTCTGGATTGCATCACGTAGTAATGAAGTACAACACTGAAACAGTCAATTAAACCTGGTTTCCATCATTATCTTAGAGGACAACGCAAGTTAGGTCTGGGATAGGTCTGGGATTTTCACTCATCAGACTCATACTTTCGCATTCTTCACATACGTGTTGAACGGATCCTGGGTTTTTTCTGGTTTGGATCACGTAGTAATGTGGTACCACACTGAAACAGTCGATTAAACCTGGTTTCGATCAATGTTTTAGAGGATAACGCATGTTAAGTCTGGGATTGGTCTGGGATTTGACCTCATCAGACTCACACTTTCGCACACTTCACATACTCGTTGAACAGATCCTGGGTATTTTCTGGTTTGGATCACGTAGTGATGTGGTACCACACTGAAACAGGCGATTAAACCTGGTTGCGATCAATATTTTAGAGGATAACGCATGTTAGGTCTAGGTTAGCCCTGGGATTTTCACTCATCAGACTCATACTTTCGCATATTTCTCATACTTCATGGCTAGATCCTGGGCTGTTTCTGGATTGTATCACGTAGTAATTTGGTACCACGCTGAAACAGTCAATTAAACCAGGTTTCGATAAATATTTTTGAGGATAACGCATGTTTGGTCTTGGTTAGGTCTGGGATTTTCACTCATCAGACTCATACTTTCGCATTCTTCACATACTTGTTGAACGGATCATGGGTTTTTTCTGGTTTGGATCATGTAGTAATGTGGGACCACACTGAAACAATCAATTAAACCTGGTCTTGATAAATATTTTAGAGGATAACGCATGTTAGGTCTGGGATAGGTCGGGGATTTGCCCTCATCAGCCTCATACTTTCGCACACTTCACATACTCGTTGAACAGATCCTGGGTTTTTTCTGGTTTGGATCACGTAGTAATGTGGAGCCACACTGAAACAATCAATTAAACCTGGTCTTGATAAATATTTTAGAGGATAACACATGTTAGGTCTGGGTAAGGTCTAGGATTTGCCCTCGTCAGGCTCATACTTTCGCATATTTCTCATACTTGATGGCTAGATCCTGGGCTATTTCTGGATTAGATCACGTAGTAATGTGGTACCACACTGAAACAGTCAATTAAACTTCGTTTCCATCAATATCTTAAAGGACAACGCAAGGTAGGTCTGGGATAGGTCTTGGATTTGCCCTCATCAGGCTCATACTTTCGCGTTTTTCACATACTTGTTGAACAGATCCTGGGTTTTTTCTGGTTTCTATCACGTAGAAATGTGGAACCACACTGAAGCAATCAATTAAACCTGGTCCTGATAAATATTTTAGAGGATAACGCATGTTAGGTCTGGGTAAGGTCTAGGATTTGCCCTCGTCAGGCTCATACCTTCGCATTCTTCACATACTTGTTGAACGGATCCTGGGTTTTTTCTGGTTTGGATCACGTAGTAATGTGGTACCACACTGAAACAGTCGATAAAACCTGGTTTCGATCAATATTTTAGAGGATAACGCAAGTTAGGTCTGGGATAGGTCTTGGATATGCCCTCATCAGGCTCATACTTTCGCGTTTTTCACATACTTTTTGAAAAGGTCCTGGGTTTTTTCTGGTTTGGTTCACGTAGTAGTATGGTACCACACTGAAACAGCCCATTGAACCTGGTTTGGATCAATATTTTAGAGGATAACGCATGTTAGGTCGAGGTTAGGTCTGGGATTTTTACTCATCAGACTCATACTTTCGCATTCTTCACATACTTGTTGAACGGATCCTGGGTTTTTTCTGGTTTGGATCACGTAGTAATGTGGTACCACACTGAAACAGTCCATTAAACCTGGTTTCGATCAATATTTTAGAGGATAACGCAAGTTAAGTCTGGGATTGGTCTGGGATTTGACCTCATCAGACTCACACTTTCGCACACTTCACATACTCGTTGAACAGATCCTGGGTATTTTCTGGTTTGGATCACGTAGTGATGTGGTACCACACTGAAACAGTCGATTAAACCAGGTTTCGATCAATATTTTTGAGGATAACGCATGTTAGGTCTAGGTTAGGCCTGGGATTTTCACTCGCCAGGCTCATACTTTCGCATTCTTCACATACTTGTTGAACGGATCCTGGGTTTTTTCTGGTTTGGATCACGTAGTACTGTGGGACCACACTGAAACAGTCAATTATACCTGGTTTCGATCAATATTTTGGAGAATAATTCATGTTAGGTCTAGGTTAGGTCTGGGATTTGCTCTCATCAGGCTCATTCTTTCGCATATTTCTCATACTTGATGGCTAGATCCTGGGCTTTTTCTGGATTGCACCACGTAGTAATGAAGTACAACACTGAAACAGTCAATTAAACCTGGTTTCCATCAATATTTTAGAGGACAACGCAAGTTAGGTCTAGGTTAGGCCTGGGATTTGCCCTCATCAGGATCATACTTTTGCAGTTTTAACATACATGTTCACCTGATCGTGGGTTTTTTCTGCTTTGGATCACGTAGTAAAGTGGTACCACACTGAAACAGTCCATTAAACCTGGTTTGCATCAATATTTTAGAGGATAACACATGTTAGGTATAGGTTAGCCCCGAGATTTTCACTCATCAGACTCATACTTTCGCATTCTTCACATACTTGTTGAACGGATCCTGGGTTTTTTCTGGTTTGGATCACGTAGTAATGTGGGACCACACTGAAATAATCAATTAAACCAGGTCTTGATAAATATTTTAGAGGACAACGTATGTTAGGTCTGGGTTAGGTCTAGGATTTGCCCTCATCAGGCTCATACTTTCGCATATTTCTCATACTTCATGGCTAGATCCTGGGCTATTTCTGGATTGGATCATGTAGTAATGTGGTACTACACTGAAACAGTCAATTAAACCTGGTTTCGCTCAATATTTAAGAAGATAACGCATGTTAGGTCTAGGTTAGGCCTGGGATTTGCCTTATCAGGGTCATACTTTCGCAGTTTTAACATGCATGTTGACCTGATCGAGTGTTTTTTCTGCTTTGGATCACGTAGTAAAGTCGTACCACAACTAAAACAGTCAATTAAGCCTGGTTTCGATCACTATTTTAGAGGATAACGCAAGTTAGGTCTGGGATAGGTCTGGGATTAGCCCTCATCAGACTCATACTTTCGCATATTTCTCATACTTGATGACTAGATCCTGGGCTTTTTCTGGATTGCATCACGTAGTAATGAAGTACAACACTGAAACAGTCAATTAAACCTGGTTTCCATGAATATTTTAGAGGACAACGCATGTTAGGTCTAGGTTAGGCCTGGGATTTGCCCTCATCAGGGTCATACTTTCGCAGTTTTAACATACATGTTGACGTGATCGAGGGTTTTTTCTGCTTTGGATCACGTAGTAAAGAGGTACCACATTGAAACATTCCATTAAACCTTGTTTGGATCAATATTTTTGAGGATAACGCATGTTAGGTCTATGTTAGGCCTGGGATTTTCACTCATCAGACTCATACTTTCGCATTCTTCACATACTTGTTGAACGGATCCTGGGTTTTTTCTGGTTTGGTTCACGTAGTAATGTGGTACCACACTGAAACATTCAATTAAACCTGGTCTAGATAAATATTTTAGAGGATAACGCATGTTAGGTCTGGGTTAGGTCTAGGATTTGCCCCCATCAGGCTCATACTTTCGCATATTTCTCATACTTCATGGCTGGATCCTGGGCTATTTCTGGATTGGATCAGGTAGTAATGTGGTACCACACTGAAACAGTCAATTAAACCTGGTTTTGATCAATGTTTTAGAGAATAATTCATGTCAGGTCTAGGTTAGGTCTGGGATTTGCTCTCACCAGGCTCATTCTTTCGCATATTTCTCGTACTTGATGGCTAGATCCTGGGCTTTTTCCGGATTGCATCACGTAGTAATGAAGTACAACACTGAAACAGTCAATTCAACCTGGTTTCCATCAATATTTTAGAGGATAACGCATGTTAGGTCTAGGTTAGCCCTGGGATTTTCACTCATCAGACTCATACTTTTTTTTTTTTTTTTTTTTTTTGTCGTGGGGAAAATCTTCGAAAGACTCCCTCCCACCTCCTTGTGGAGAGGTGGGAGGGGTGTGTGGGATTCCTCGCGCCCGTACAACGACAGGCGCGGGACCTACCCACTAAAAACCCCACGGTGACCCTTCGGCACGCTTTGGGAGGATACCGGGAATCGCTCGAAGCATTCTTCCGGTATCCTCCCCGATCAGACTCATACTTTCGCATTCTTCACATACTTGTTGAACGGATCCTGGGTTTTTTCTGGTTTGGTTCACGTAGTAATGTGGTACCACACTGAAACATTCAATTAAACCTGGTCTAGATAAATATTTTAGAGGATAACGCATGTTAGGTCTGGGTTAGGTCTAGGATTTGCCCCCATCAGGCTCATACTTTCGCATATTTCTCATACTTCATGGCTGGATCCTGGGCTATTTCTGGATTGGATCACGTAGTAATGTGGTACCACACTGAAACAGTCGATTAAACCAGGTTTCTATGAATATTTTTGAGGATAACGCAAGTTAGGTCCGGGATAGGTCTGGGATTTGCCCTCATCAGGCTCATACTTTCGCGTTTTTCACATACTTGTTGAACAGATCCTGGGATTTTTCCTGTTTGGGTGACGTAGTAGTGTGGTACCACACTGAAACAGTCGATTAAACCTGGTCTTGATAAATATTTTTGAGGATAACGCATGTTAGGTTTGGGTTAGGTCTAGGATTTGCCCCCATCAGGCTCATACTTTCGCATATTTCTCATACTTCATGGCTGGATCCTGGGCTATTTCTGGATTGGATCACGTGGTAATGTGGTACCACACTGAAACAGTCAATTAAACCTGGTTTCCATCAATATTTTAGAGGATAACGCATGTTAGGTTTGGGTTAGGTCTAGGATTTGCACTCATCAGGCTCATACTTTCGCATATTTCTCATACTTCATGGCTAGATCCTGGGCTGTTTCAGGATTGTATCACGTAGTAATGTGTTACCACGCTGAAACAGTCAATTAAAACTGGTTTCGATCAATATTTTAGAGGATAACGCAAGTTTGGTCTGGGATAGGTCTGGGATTTGCCCTCATCAGGCTCATACTTTCGCGTTTTTCACATACTTGTTGAACTGGTCCTCGGTTTTTTCTGGTTTGGATCACGTAGCAATGTGGTACCACACTGAAGCAGTCGGTTAAGCCTGGTCATGATCAATATTTTAGAGAATAATTCATGTTATGTCTAGGTTAGGTCTGGGATTTGCTCTCATCAGGCTCATTCTTTCGCATATTTCTCATACTTGATGGCTAGATCCTGGGCTTTTTCTGGATTGCATCACGTAGTAATGAAGTACAACACTGAAACAATCAAATAAACCTGGTCTTGATAAATATTTTAGAGGATAAAGCATGTTAGGTCTTCGTTAGGTCTAGGATTTGCCCACGTCAGGCACATACTTTCGCATATTTCTCATACTTCATGGCTAGATCCTGGGCTATTTCTGGATTGGATCACGTAGTAATGTGGTACCACACTGAAACAGTCGATTAAACCAGGTTTCGATCAATATTTTTGTGGATAACGCAACTTAGGTCTGGGATAGGTCTGGGATTTGCCCTCGTCAGGCTCATACTTTCGCGTTTTTCACATACTTGTTCAACAGATCCACGGTTTTTCCGGTTTGGGTCACGTAGTAATGTGGTACCACACTGAAACATTCAATTAAACCTGGTCTAGATAAATATTTTAGAGGATAACGCATGTTAGGTCTGGGTTAGGTCTAGGATTTGCCCCCATCAGGCTTATACTTTCGCATATTTCTCATACTTCATGGCTGGATCCTGGGCTATTTCTGGATTGGATCAGGTAGTAATGTGGTACCACACTGAAACAGTCAATTAAACCTGGTTTTGATCAATATTTTAGAGAATAATTCATGTCAGGTCTAGGTTAGGTCTGGGATTTGCTCTCATCAGGCTCATTCTTTCGCATATTTCTCGTACTTGATGGCTAGATCCTGGGCTGTGTCTGGATTGTATCACGTAGTAATGTGGTACCACGCTGAAACAGTCGATTAAACCAGGTTTCGATCAATATTTTTGTGGATAACGCAACTTAGGTCTGGGATAGGTCTGGGATTTGCCCTCGTCAGGCTCATACTTTCGCGTTTTTCACATACTTGTTGAACAGATCCTGGGATTTTTCCTGTTTGGGTGACGTAGTAGTGTGGTACCACACTGGAACATTCAATTAAACCTGGTCTTGATAAATAATTTAGAGGATAACGCATGTTAGGATTGGGTTATGTCTAGGATTTGCCCTTATCAGGCTCATACTTTCGCATATTTCTCATACTTGATGGCTAGATCCTGGGCTGTGTCTGGATTGTATCACGTAGTAATGTGGTACCACGCTGAAACAGTCAATTAAACCTGGTTTCGTTCAATATTTTAGAGGATAACGCAAGTTAGGTCTGGGATAGGTCTGGGATTTGCCCTCATCAGGCTCATACTTCCGCGTTTTTCACATACTTGTTGAACAGATCCTGGGTTTTTTCCGGTTTGGGTCACGTAGTAGTGTGGTACCACACTGAAACAGTCGATTAAACCTGGTTTCGATCAATATTTTTGAGGATAACGCATGTTAGGTCTAGGTTAGGCCGGGGATTTTCACTCATCAGAATCATACTTTCGCATTCTTCACATACTTGCTGAACGGATCGTGGGTTTTTTCTGGTTTGGATCACGTAGTAATTGCGGGACCACACTGAAGCAATCAATGAAACCTGGTCATGATAACTATTTTAGAGGATAACGCATGTTAGGTTTGGGTTAGGTCTAGGATTTGCCCACATCAGGCTCATACTTTCGCATATTTCTCATACTTCATGGCTAGATCCTGGGCTGCTCCTGGATTGTATCACGTAGTAATGTGGTACCACGCTGAAACAGTCAATTAAGCCTGATTTCGGTCAATATTTTAGACGATCACGCAAGTTAGGGCTGGGATAGGTCTGGGATTCGCCCTCATCAGGCTCATACTTTCGCATATTTCTCATACTTGATGGCTAGATCCTGGGCTTTTTCTGGATTGCATCACGTAGTAATGAAGTACAACACTGAAACCGTCAATTAAACCTCGTTTCCATCAATATCTTAGAGGACAACGCAAGTTAGGTAGGGATAGGTCTGGGATTTGCCCTCATCAGGCTCATACTTTCGCGTTTTTCACATACTTGTTGAACAGATCCTGGGTTTTTTCTGGTTTGGATCACGTAGTAGTGTGGTACCACACTGAAACAGACCATTAAACCAGGTTTCGATCAATATTTTTGAGGATAACGCATGTTAGGTCTGGGATAGGTCTGGGATTTGCCCTCATCAGACTCATACTTTCGCACACTTCACATACTCGATGAACAGATCCTGGGTTATATTCTGGTTTGGATCACATAGTAATGTGGTACCACACTGAAACAGTCGATTAAACCAGGTTGCGATCAATATTTTTGAGGATAACGCATGTTAGGTCTAGGTTAGGCCTGGGATTTTCACTCATCAGACTCATACTTTCGCATTCTTCACATACTTGTTGAACGGATCCTTGGTTTTTTCTGGTTTGGATTACGTATTAATGTGGGACCACACTGAAACAATCAAATAAACCTGGCCTTGATAAATATTTTAGAGGATAACGCATGTTAGGTCTGCGTTAGGTCTAGGATTTGCCCTCGTCAGGCTCATACTTTCGCATATTTCTAATACTTCATGGCTAGATCCTGGGTCATTTCCGGATTGGATAACGTAGTAATGTGGTACCACACTGAAACAGTCGATTAAACCAGGTTTCGATCAATATTTTTGAGGATAACGCAAGTTAGGTCTGGGATAGGTCTGGGATTTGCCCTCATCAGGCTCATTCTTTCGCATATTTCTCATACTTGATGGCTAGATCCTGGGCTTTTTCTGGATTGCATCACGTAGTAATGAAGTACAACACTGAAACAGTCAATTAAACCAGGTTTCCATCAATATTTTAGAGGACAACGCATGTTAGGTCTAGGTAAGGCCTGGGATTTGCCCTCATCAGGGTCATACTTTCGCAGTTTTAACATACATGTTGACCTGATCGAGGGTTCTTAATGCTTTGGATCACGTAATAAAGTGGTACCACGCTGAAACAGTCAATTAAACCTGGTTTCGATCAATATTTTAGAGGATAACGCAAGTTAGGTCTGGGATAGGTCTGGGATTCGCCCTCATCAGGCTCATACTTTCGCGATTTTCACATACTTGTTGAACTGATCCTGGGTTTTTTCTGGTTTGGATCACGTATTAATGCGGTACCACACTGAGACAGTCGATTAAACCCGGTTTCGATCAATATTTTAGAGGATAACGCAAGTTAAGTCTGGGATAGGTCTGGGATTTGACCTCATCAGACTCATACTTTCGCACACTTCACATACTCGTTGAACAGATCCTGGGTTATTTTCTGGTTTGGATCACATAGTAATGTGGTACCACACTGAAACAGCAGATTAAACCAGGTTTCGATCAATATTTTTTAGGATAACGCGTGTTAGGTCTCGGTTAGGCCTGGGATTTTCACTCATCAGACTCATACTTTCGCATTCTTCACATACTTGTTGAACGGATCCTGGGTTTTTTCTGGTTTGGATCACGTAGTAATGTGGGACCACACTGAAATAGTCAATTAAACCTGGATTCGATCAATATTTTAGAGAATAATTCATGTTTGGTCTAGGTTAGGTCTGGGATTTGCTCTCATCAGGCTCATTCTTTCGCACATTTCTCATACTTGATGGCTAGATCCTGGGCTTTTTCTGGATTGCATCACGTAGTAATGAAGTACAACACTGAAACAGTCAATTAAACCTAGTTTCCATCAATATCATAGAGGACAACGCAAGTTAGGTCTGGGATAGGTCTGGGATTTGCCCTCATCAGGGTCATACTTTCGCAGTTCTAACATACATGTTGACCTGATCGAGTGTTTTTTCTGCTTTGGATCACGTAGTAAAGTGGTACCACACTGAAACAATCCATTAAACCTGGTTTGGATCAATATTTTAGAGGATAACGCATGTTAGGTCTAGGTTAGGTCTGGGATTTTCAGTCATCAGACTCATACTTTCGCATTCTTCACATACTTGTTGAACGGATCCTGGGTTTTTGCTGGTTTGGATCACGTTGTAATGTCGTACCACACTGAAACATTCAATTAAACCTGGTTTTGATCAATATTTTAGAGAATAATTCATGTTAGGTCTAGGTTAGGTCTGGTATTTGCTCTCATCAGGCTCATACTTTCGCATATTTCTCATAAATCATGGCTAGATCCTGGGCTTTTTCTGGATTGCATCACGTAGTAATGAAGTACAACACTGAAACAGTCAATTAAACCTGGTTTCCATCAATATTTTAGAGGACAACGCATGTTAGGTCTAGGTTAGGCCTGGGATTTGCCCTCATCAGGGTCAAACTTTCGCAGTTTTAACATACACGTTGACCTGATCGAGGGTTTTTTCCGCTTTGGATCACGTAGTATAGTGGTACCACACTGAAACAGTCCATTAAACCTGGTTTCCATCAGTATTTTACAGGACAACGCATGTTAGGTCTAGGTTAGGCCTGGGATTTGCCCTCATCAGGGTCATACTTTCGCAGTTTTAACATACACGTTGACCTGATCGAGGGTTTTTTCCGCTTTGGATCACGTAGTATAGTGGTACCACACTGAAACAGTCCATTAAACCTGGTTTCCATCAGTATTTTAGAGGATAACGCATGTTAGGTTTGGGTTAGGTCTAGGATTTGCCCTCATCAGGCTCATACTTTCGCATATTTCTCATAAATCATGGCTAGATCCTGGGCTTTTTCTGGATTGCATCACGTAGTAATGAAGTACAACACTGAAACAGTCAATTAAACCTGGTTTCCATCAATATTTTTGAGGATAACGCGTGTTAGGTCTCGGTTAGGCCTGGGATTTTCACTCATCAGACTCATACTTTCGCATTTTTCACATACTTGTTGAACAGATCCTGGCTTTTTCTGGTTTGGATCGCGCAGTAATGTGGTACCACACTGAAACAGCCCACTAAACCTGGTTTCGATCAATATTTTAGAGAATAATTCATGTTAGGTCTGCGTTAGGTCTGGGATTTGCTCTCATCAGGCTCATTCTTTCGCATATTTCTCATACTTGATGGCTAGATCCTGGGCTTTTTCTGGATTGCATCACGTAGTAATGAAGTACAACTCTGAAACAGTCAATTAAACCTGGTTTCGATAAATATTTTAGAGAATAATTCATGTTAGGTCTAGGTTAGGCGTGGGATTTGCCCTCATCAGGCTCATACTTTCGCATATTTCTCATACTTCATGGCTAGATCCTGGGCTATTTCTGGATTGGATCACGTAGTAATGTGGTACCACACTGAAACATTCAATGAAACCTGGTCTGGATAAATATTTTAGAGGATAACGCATCTTAGGTCTGTGATAGGTCTAAGATTTGCCCTCCTCAGGCTCACAGTTTCGCGTTTTTCGCATACTTGTTGAACAGATCCTGGGTTTTCTCTGGTTTGGATCACGAAGTAGTGAGGTACCACACTGAAACAGTCCATTAAACCTGGTTTCGCTCAATATCTTAGAAGATAACGCATGTTTGGTCTAGGTTAGGCCTGGGATTTGCCCTCATCAGGGTCATACTTTCGCAGTTTTAACATGCATGTTGACCTGATCGAGGGTTTTTTCTGCTTTGGATCACGCAGTAAAGTGGTACCACACTAAAACAGTCAATTAAACCTGGTTTCGATCAATATTTTAGAGGATAACGCAAGTTAGGCCTGGGATAGGTCTAGGATTTGCCCTCATCAGGCTCATTCTTTCGCATATTTCTCATACTTGATGGCTAGATCCTGGGCATTTTCTGGATTGCATCACGTAGTATTGTGCTACCACACAGAAACAGTCGATTAAACCAGGTTTCGATCAATATTTTTGAGGATGACGCATGTTAGGTCTGGGTTAGGTCTAGGATTTGCCCTCATCAGGCTCATACTTCCGCATATTTCTCATACTTCATGGCTGGATCCTGGGCTGTTACTGGTTTGGATCACGTAGTAATGTGGTACCACACTGAAACAGTCCATTAAACCTGGTTTCGCTCAATATCTTAGAAGATAACGAATGTTTGGTCTAGGTTAGGCCTGGGATTTGCCCTCATCAGGGTCATACTTTCGCAGTTTTAACATGCATGTTGACCTGATCGAGGGTTTTTTCTGCTTTGGATCACGCAGTAAAGTGGTACCACACTAAAACAGTCAATTAAACCTGGTTTCGATCAATATTTTAGAGGATAACGCAAGTTAGGCCTGGGATAGGTCTATGATTTGCCCTCATCAGGCTCATTCTTTCGCATATTTCTCATACTTGATGGCTAGATCCTGGGCATTTTCTGGATTGCATCACGTAGTATTGTGGTACCACACAGAAACAGTCGATTAAACCAGGTTTCGATCAATATTTTTGAGGATGACGCATGTTAGGTCTGGGTTAGGTCTAGGATTTGCCCTCATCAGGCTCATACTTCCGCATATTTCTCATACTTCATGGCTGGATCCTGGGCTGTTACTGGTTTGGATCACGTAGTAATGTGGTACCACACTGAAACAGTCAATTAAACCTGGTTTCGATCAATATTTTAGAGAATAATTCATGTTAGGTCTGCGTTAGGTCTGGGATTTGCTCTCATCAGGCTCATTCTTTCGCATATTTCTCATACTTGATGGCTAGATCCTGGGCTTTTTCTGGATTGCATCACGTAGTAATGAAGTACAACTCTGAAACAGTCAATTAAACCTGGTTTCGATAAATATTTTAGAGAATAATTCATGTTAGGTCTGGGTTAGGTCTAGGATTTGCCCTCATCACGCTCATACTTTCGCATATTTCTCATACTTCATGGCTAGATCCTGGGCTATTTCTGGAATGGATCACGTAGTAATGTGGTACCACACTGAAACATTCAATGAAACCTGGTCTGGATAAATATTTTAGAGGATAACGCATCTTAGGTCTGTGTTAGGTCTAAGATTTGCCCTCCTCAGGCTCACAGTTTCGCGTTTTTCGCATACTTGTTGAACAGATCCTGGGTTTTCTCTGGTTTGGATCACGAAGTAGTGAGGTACCACACTGAAACAGTCCATTAAACCTGGTTTCGCTCAATATCTTAGAAGATAACGCATGTTTGGTCTAGGTTAGGCCTGGGATTTGCCCTCATCAGGGTCATACTTTCGCAGTTTTAACATGCATGTTGACCTGATCGAGGGTTTTTTCTGCTTTGGATCACGCAGTAAAGTGGTACCACACTAAAACAGTCAATTAAACCTGGTTTCGATCAATATTTTAGAGGATAACGCAAGTTAGGCCTGGGATAGGTCTAGGATTTGCCCTCATCAGGCTCATTCTTTCGCATATTTCTCATACTTCATGGCTGGATCCTGGGCTGTTTCTGGATTGTATCACGTAGTAATGTGGTACCACGCTGAAACAGTCAATTAAACCTGGTTTCGATCAATATTTTAGAGGATAACGCAAGTTAGGTCTGGCATAGGTCTGGGATTCGCCCTCATCAGACTCATACTTTCGCATTCTTCACATACTTGTTGAACGGATGCTGGGTTTTTTCTGGTTTGGATCACGTAGGAATGTGGGTCCACACTGAAACAATCAATTAAACCTGGTCTTGATAAATATTTTAGAGGATAACGCATGTTAGGTCTGGGATAGGTATGGGATTTGCCCTCATCAGACTCATACTTTCGCATTCTTCACATACTTGTTGAACTGACCCTGGGTTTTTTCTGGTTTGTATCATGTTGTAATGTGGGACCACACTGAAACAATCAATTAAACCTTGTCTTGATAAATATTTTAGAGGATAACGCATGTTAGGCTTGGGTTAGGTCTAGGATTTGCACTCAGCAGGCTCATACTTTCGCATATATCTCATACTTCATGGCTAGATCCTGGGCTGTTTCTGGATTGTATCACGTAGTAATGTGGTACCACGCTGAAACAGTCAATTAAACCTGGTTTCGATCAATATTTTAGAGGATAACGCAAGTTAGGTCTGGCATAGGTCTGGGATTCGCCCTCATCAGGCTCATACTTTCGCGTTTTTCACATACTTGTTGAACAGATCCTGGGTTTTTTCTGGTTTGTATCACGTAGTAGTGTGGTACCACACTGAAACAGTCCATTAAACCTGGTTTGGATCAATATTTTAGAGGATAACGCATGTTAGGGCTAGGTTAGCCCTCGGATTTTCACTCATTAGACTCATACTTTCGCATTCTTCTCATACTTGTTGAACTGATCCTGGGTTTTTTCTGGTTTGGATCACGTAGTAATGTGGTACCACTCTGAAACAGTCGATTAAACCTGGTTTCGATCAATATTTTAGAGGATAACGCAAGTTAAGTCTGGGATTGGTCTGGGATTTGACCTCATCAGACTCATACTTTCGCACACTTCACATACTCCTTGAACAGATCCTGGGTTATTTTCTGGTTTGGATCAGATAGCAATGTGGTACCACTCTGAAACAGTCGGTTAAACCAGGTTTCGATCAATATTTTAGAGGATAACGCATGTTAGGTCTGGGATAGGTCTGGGATTTGCCCTCATCAGGCTCATACTTTCGTATTCTTCACATACTTGTTGAACGGATCCTTTGTTTTTTCTGGATTGGATCACGTAGTAATGTGGTACCACACTGAAACATCCAATGAAACCTGGTCTGGATAAATATTTTAGAGGATAACGCAAGTTAGGTCTGGGATAGGTCTGGGATTAGCCCTCATCAGACTCATACTTTCGCATATTTCTCATACTTCATGGCTAGAGCCTGGGCTATTTCTGGATTGGATCACGTAGTAAAGTGGTACCACACTGAAACATTCAATGAAACCTGGTCTGGATAAAAATTTTAAAGGATAACGCATGTTAGGTCAAGGTTAGGTCTAAGATTTGCCCTCATCAGGCTCACAGTTTCGCGTTTTTCACATACTTGTCGAACAGATCCTGGGTTTTTTATGGTTTGGATCACGTAGTATTGTGGTACCACACTGAAACATTCAATTAAACCTGGTCTTGATAAATATTTTAGAGGATAACGCATGTTAGGTCTGGGTTACGTCTAGGATTTTCCCTCATCAGGCTCATACTTTCGCATATTTCTCATACTTCATGGCTAGATCCTGGGCTGTTTCTGCATTGTATCTCGTAGTAATGTGGTACCACACTAAAACAGTCAATTAAACCTGGTTTCGATCAATATTTTACAGGATCACGCAAGCTAGGTCTGGGATAGGTCTGGGATTAGCCCTCATCAGACTCATACTTTCGCACACTTCACATACTCGTTGACATGATCCTGGGTTTTTTTCTGGCTTGGATGACGTAGTAATGTGGTTCCACACTGATACAGTCGATTAAACTTGGTTTCGATCAATATTTTAGAGGATAACGCAAGTTAGGTCTGGGACAGGTCTAGGATTTGCCCTCATCAGGCTCATACTTTCGCGTTTTTCACATACTTGTTGAACGGATCCTGCATTATTTTCTGGTTTGGATCACATAGTAATGTGGTACCACACTGAAACAGTCGATTAAACCTGGTTTCGATGAATATTTTAGAGAATAATTCATGTTAGGTCTAGGTTTGGTCTGGGATTTGCTCTCATCAGGCTCATTCTTTCGCATATTTCTCATACTTGATGGCTAGATCCTGGGCTGTTCCTGGATTGTATCACGTAGTAATGTGGTTCCACGCTGAAACAGTCGATTAATCCTGGTTCCGATCAATATTTTAGAGGATAACGCAAGTTAAGTCTGGGATTGGTCTGGGATTTGACCTCATCAGACTCATACTTTCGCACAATTCACATACTTGTTGAACAGATCCTGGGTTATTTTCTGGTTTGGATCACATAGTAATGTGGTACCACACTGAAACAGTCGATTAAACCTGGTTTCCATCAATATTTTAGAGGACAACGCAAGTTAGGTCTAGGTAAGGCCTGAGATTTTCACTGATCAGACTCATACATTCGCATTCTTCACATACTTGTTGGACGGATCCTGGGTTTTTTCTGGTTTGGATCACGTAGTTATGTGGTACCACACTGAAACAGTCGATTAAACCTGGTTATGATCAATATTTTAGAGGATAACGCATAGTTAGGTTTGGGATAGGTCTGGGATTCGACCTCATCAGACTCATACTTTCGCACACTTCACATACTCGTTGAACAGATCCTGGGTTATTTTCTGGTTTGGATCACATAGTAATGTGGTACCACACTGAAACAGTCGATTAAACCTGGTTTCGATCAATATTTTAGAGAATAATTCATGTTAGGTCTAGGTTAGGTCTGGGATTTGCTCTCATCAGGCTCGTTCTTTCGCATATTTCTCATACTTGATGGCTAGATCCTGGGCTTTTTCTGGATTGCATCACGTAGTAATGAAGTACAACACTGAAACAGTCAATTAAACCTGGTTTCCATCAATATCTTAGAGGACAACGCAAGTTAGGTCTGGGATAGGTCTGGGATTTGCCCTCATCAGACTCATACTTTCGCATTCTTCTCATACTTGTTGAACAGATCCTGGGTTTTTTCTGGTTTGTATCACGTAGTAGTGTGGTACCACACTGAAACAGTCCATTAAACCTGGTTTGGATCAATTGTTTAGAGGATAACGCATGTTAGGTCTAGGTTAGCCCTGGGATTTTCACTCATCAGACTCATACTTTCGCATTCTTCTCATACATGTTGAACTGATCTTGGGGTTTTTCTGGTTTGGATCACGTAGTAATGTGGTACCACACTGAAACAGTCGAGTAAACCTGGTTTCGATCAATATCTTAGAGGATAACGCAAGTTAAGTCTGGGATTGGTCTGGGATTTGACCTCATCAGACTCATACTTTCGCACACTTCACATACTCGTTGAACAGATCCTGGGTTATTTTCTGGTTTGGATCACATAGTAATGTGGTACCACACTGAAACAGTCGATTAAACCAGGTTTCGATCAATATTTTTGAGGATAACGCATGTTTGGACTAGGTTAGGCCTGGGATTTTCACTCATCAGACTCATACTTTCGCATTCTTCACATACTTGTTGAACGGATCCTGGGTTTTTTCTGGTTTGGATCAGGTAGTAATGTGGTACCACACTGAAACAGTCGATTAAACCTGGTTATGATCAATATTTTAGAGGATAACGCATAGTTAGGTTTGGGATAGGTCTGGGATTTGACCTCATCAGACTCATACTTTCGCACACTTCACATACTCGTTGAACAGATCCTGGGTTATTTTCTGGTTTGGATCACATAGTAATGTGGTACCACACTGAAACAGTCGATTAAACCTGGTTTCGATCAATATTTTAGAGAATAATTCATGTTAGGTCTAGGTTAGGTCTGGGATTTGCTCTCATCCGGCTCATTCTTTCGCATATTTCTCATACTTGATGGCTAGATTCTGGGCTGTTTCTGGATTGTATGACGTAGTAATGTGGGTCCACACTGAAACAATCAATTAAACCTGGTCTTGATAAATATTTTAGAGGATAACGCATGTTAGGTCTGGGATAGGTCTGGGATTTGCCCTCATCAGACTCATACTTTCGCACACTTCACATACTCGTTGAACAGATCCTGGGTTACTTTCTGGTTTGGATCACATAGTAATGTGGTACCACACTGAAACAGTCGATTGAACCAGGTTTCGATCAATATTTTTGAGGATAACGCATGTTAGGTCTAGGTTAGGCCTGGGATTCTCACTCATCAGACTCATACTTTCGCATTCTTCACGTACTTGTAGAACGGATCCTGGGTTTTTTCTGGTTTGGATCACGTAGTAATGTGGGACCACACTGAAACAGTCAATTAAACCTGGTCTTGATAAATATTTTAGAGGATAACGCATGTTAGGTCTGGGTCAGCTCTAGAATTTGCCCTCATCATGCTCATACTTTCGCATCTTTCTCATACATCATGGCTAGATCCTGGGCTATTTCTGGATTGTATCACGTAGTAATGTGGTACCACGCTGAAACAGTCGATTAAACCTGGTTTCGATCAATATTTTAGAGGATAACGCAAGTTAAGTCTGGGATTGGTCTGGGATTTGACCTCATCAGACTCATAGTTTCGCACACTTCACATACTTGTTGAACAGATCCTGGGTTTTTTCTGGTTTGGATCCCGTAGTAGTGTGGTACCACACTGAAACAGTCCATTAAACCTGGTTTCGCTCAATATTTTAGAGGATAACGCATGTTAGGTCTAGGTCAGGCCTGGGATTTTCACTCATCAGACTCATACTTTCGCATTCTTCACATACTTGTTGAACGGATGCTGGGTTTTTTCTGGTTTGGATCACGTAGGAATGTGGGTCCACACTGAAACAATCAATTAAACCTGGTCTTGATAAATATTTTAGAGGATAACGCATGTTAGGTCTGGGATAGGTATGGGATTTGCCCTCATCAGACTCATACTTTCGCATTCTTCACATACTTGTTGAACTGACCCTGGGTTTTTTCTGGTTTGTATCATGTTGTAATGTGGGACCACACTGAAACAATCAATTAAACCTTGTCTTGATAAATATTTTAGAGGATAACGCATGTTAGGCTTGGGTTAGGTCTAGGATTTGCACTCAGCAGGCTCATACTTTCGCATATATCTCATACTTCATGGCTAGATCCTGGGCTGTTTCTGGATTGTATCACGTAGTAATGTGGTACCACGCTGAAACAGTCAATTAAACCTGGTTTCGATCAATATTTTAGAGGATAACGCAAGTTAGGTCTGGCATAGGTCTGGGATTCGCCCTCATCAGGCTCATACTTTCGCGTTTTTCACATACTTGTTGAACAGATCCTGGGTTTTTTCTGGTTTGTATCACGTAGTAGTGTGGTACCACACTGAAACAGTCCATTAAACCTGGTTTGGATCAATATTTTAGAGGATAACGCATGTTAGGGCTAGGTTAGCCCTCGGATTTTCACTCATTAGACTCATACTTTCGCATTCTTCTCATACTTGTTGAACTGATCCTGGGTTTTTTCTGGTTTGGATCACGTAGTAATGTGGTACCACTCTGAAACAGTCGATTAAACCTGGTTTCGATCAATATTTTAGAGGATAACGCAAGTTAAGTCTGGGATTGGTCTGGGATTTGACCTCATCAGACTCATACTTTCGCACACTTCACATACTCCTTGAACAGATCCTGGGTTATTTTCTGGTTTGGATCAGATAGCAATGTGGTACCACTCTGAAACAGTCGGTTAAACCAGGTTTCGATCAATATTTTAGAGGATAACGCATGTTAGGTCTGGGATAGGTCTGGGATTTGCCCTCATCAGGCTCATACTTTCGCATTCTTCACATACTTGTTGAACGGATCCTTTGTTTTTTCTGGATTGGATCACGTAGTAATGTGGTACCACACTGAAACATCCAATGAAACCTGGTCTGGATAAATATTTTAGAGGATAACGCAAGTTAGGTCTGGGATAGGTCTGGGATTAGCCCTCATCAGACTCATACTTTCGCATATTTCTCATACTTCATGGCTAGAGCCTGGGCTATTTCTGGATTGGATCACGTAGTAAAGTGGTACCACACTGAAACATTCAATGAAACCTGGTCTGGATAAAAATTTTAAAGGATAACGCATGTTAGGTCAAGGTTAGGTCTAAGATTTGCCCTCATCAGGCTCACAGTTTCGCGTTTTTCACATACTTGTCGAACAGATCCTGGGTTTTTTATGGTTTGGATCACGTAGTATTGTGGTACCACACTGAAACATTCAATTAAACCTGGTCTTGATAAATATTTTAGAGGATAACGCATGTTAGGTCTGGGTTACGTCTAGGATTTTCCCTCATCAGGCTCATACTTTCGCATATTTCTCATACTTCATGGCTAGATCCTGGGCTGTTTCTGCATTGTATCTCGTAGTAATGTGGTACCACACTAAAACAGTCAATTAAACCTGGTTTCGATCAATATTTTACAGGATCACGCAAGCTAGGTCTGGGATAGGTCTGGGATTAGCCCTCATCAGACTCATACTTTCGCACACTTCACATACTCGTTGACATGATCCTGGGTTTTTTTCTGGCTTGGATGACGTAGTAATGTGGTTCCACACTGATACAGTCGATTAAACTTGGTTTCGATCAATATTTTAGAGGATAACGCAAGTTAGGTCTGGGACAGGTCTAGGATTTGCCCTCATCAGGCTCATACTTTCGCGTTTTTCACATACTTGTTGAACGGATCCTGCATTATTTTCTGGTTTGGATCACATAGTAATGTGGTACCACACTGAAACATTCAATTAAACCTGGCCTTGATAAATATTTTGGAGGATAACGCAAGTTAGGTCTGGGATAGGTCTGGGATTTGCTCTCATCAGGCTCATTCTTTCGCATATCTCTCGTACTTGATGGCTAGATCCTGAGCTTTTTCTGGATTGCATCACGTAGTAATGTAGTACCACACTGAAACAGTCAATGAAACCTGGTTTCCATCAATATTTTAGAGGACAACGCAAGTTAGGTCTAGGTAAGGCCTGAGATTTTCACTGATCAGACTCATACATTCGCATTCTTCACATACTTGTTGGACGGATCCTGGGTTTTTTCTGGTTTGGATCACGTAGTTATGTGGGTCCACACTGAAACAATCAATTAAACCTGGTCTTGATAAATATTTTAGAGGATAACGCATGTTAGGTCTGGGATAGGTCTGGGATTTGCCCTCATCAGACTCATACTTTCGCACACTTCACATACTCGTTGAACAGATCCTGGGTTATTTTCTGGTTTGGATCACATGGTAATGTGGTACCACACTGAAACAGTCGATTAAACCAGGTTTCGATCACTATTTTTGAGGACAACGCATGTTAGGTCTAGGTTAGGCCTGGGATTTTCACTCATCAGACTCATACTTTCGCATTCTTCACATACTTGTTGAACTGAAACTGGGTTTTTTCTGGTTTGGATCACGTAGTAATGTGGTTCCACACTGAAACAGTCGGTTAAACCTGGTTTCGATCAATATTTTAGTGGATAACGCAAGTTAGGTCTGGGATAGGTCTGGGATTTGCCCTCATCAGACTCATACCTACGCACACTTCACATACTCGTTGAACAGATCCTGGGTTTTTTCTGGAGTGGATCACGTAGTAATGAAGTACAACACTGAAACAGTCAATTAAACCTGGTTTCCATCAATATTTTAGAGGACAGCGCATGTTAGGTCTAGGTTAGGCCTGGGATTTGCCCTGATCAGGGTCATACTTTCGCAGTTTTAACATACATGTTGACCTGATCGAGGGTTTTTTCTGCTTTGGATCACGTTGTAAAGTGGTACCACACTGAAACAGTCCATTAAACCTGGTTTGGATCTATTGTTTAGAGGATAACGCATGTTAGGTCTAGGTTAGCCCTGGGATTTTCACTCATCAGACTCATACTTTCGCATTCTTCTCATACTTGTTGAACAGATCCTGGGTTTTTTTCTGGTTTGTAACACGTAGTAGTGTGGTACCACACTGAAACAGTCCATTAAACCTGGTTTGGATCAATTGTTTAGAGGATAACGCATGTTAGGTCTAGGTTAGCCCTGGGATTTTCACTCATCAGACTCATACTTTCGCATTCTTCACATACTTGTTGAACGGATCCTGGGTTTTTTCTGGTTTGGATCAGGTAGTTATGTGGGTCCACACTGAAACAATCAATTAAACCTGGTCTTGATAAATATTTTAGAGGATAACGCGTGTTAGGTCTGGGATAGGTCTGGGATTTGCCCTCATCAGACTCATACTTTCGCACACTTCACATACTCGTTGAACAGATCCTGGGTTATTTTCTGGTTTGGATCACATAGTAATGTGGTACCACACTGAAACAGTCGTTTAAACCAGGTTTCGATCAATATTTTTGAGGATAACGCATGTTAGGTCTAGGTTAGGCCTGGGATTTTCACTCATCAGACTCATACTTTCGCATTCTTCACATACTTGTTGAACGGATCCTGGGTTTTTTCTGGTTTGGATCACGTAGTAATGTGGGTCCACACTGAAACAATCAATTAAACCTGGTCTTGATAAATATTTTAGAGGATAACGCATGTTAGGTCTGGGATAGGTCTGGGATTTGCCCTCATCAGACTCATACTTTCGCACACTTCACATACTCGTTGAACAGATCCTGGGTTATTTTCTGGTTTGGATCACATAGTAATGTGGTACCACATTGAAACAGTCGATTAGACTTGGCTCCGATCAATATTTTAGAGGATAACGCATCTTAGGTCTGGGTTAGGTCTAAGATTTGCCCTCATCAGGCTCACAGTTTCGCGTTTTTCACATACTTGTTGAACAGATCCTGGGTTTTTTCTGGTTTGGATCACGTAGTAATGTGGTACCACACTAAAACAGTCAATTAAACCAGGTTTCGATCAATATTTTGGAGGATAACGCAAGTTAGGTCTGGGATAGGTCTGGGATTTGCTCTCATCAGGCTCATTCTTTCGCATATTTCTCATACTTGATGGCTAGATCCTGAGCTTTTTCTGGATTGCATCACGTAGTAATGTAGTACCACACTGAAACAGTCAATGAAACCTGGTTTCCATCAATATTTTAGAGGACAACGCAAGTTAGGTCTAGGTAAGGCCTGAGATTTTCACTGATCAGACTCATACATTCGCATTCTTCACATACTTGTTGAACGGATCCTGGGTTTTTTCTGGTTTGGATCACGTAGTAATGTGGTTCCACACTGAAACAGTCGGTTAAACCTGGTTTCGATCAATATTTTAGTGGATAACGCAAGTTAGGTCTGGGATAGGTCTGGGATTTGCCCTCATCAGACTCATACCTACGCACACTTCACATACTCGTTGAACAGATCCTGGGTTATTTTCTGGTTTGGATCACATAGTAATGTGGTACCAAACTGAAGCAGTCGATTAAACCAGGTTTCGATCAATATTTTTGAGGATAACGCATGTTAGGTCTAGGTTAGGCCTGGGATTTTCACTCATCAGACTCATACTTTCGCATTCCTCACATACTTGTTGAACGGATCCTGTGTTTTGTCTGGCTTGTATCACGTAGTAATGTGGTACCACACTGAAACAGTCCATTAAACCTGGTTTGGATCAATATTTTAGAGGATAACGCATGTTAGGTCTAGGTTAGCCCTGGGATTTTCACTCATCAGACTCATACTTTCACATTCTTCTTATACTTGTTGAACTGATCCTGGGTTTTTACTGGTTTGGATCACGTAGTAATGTGGTACCACACTGAAACAGTCGATTAAACCTGGTTTGGATGAATTGTTTAGAGGATAACGCATGTTAGGTCTAGGTTAGGCCTGGGATTTGCCCTGATCAGGGTCATACTTTCGCAGTTTTAACATACATGTTGACCTGATCGAGGGTTTTTTCTGCTTTGGATCACGTAGTAAAGTGGTACCACACTGAAACAGTCCATTAAACCTAGTTTGGATCAATTGTTTAGAGGATAACGCATGTTAGGTCTAGGTTAGCCCTGAGATTTTCACTCATCAGACTCATACTTTCGCATTCTTCTCATACTTGTTGAACAGATCCTGGGTTTTTTCTGGTTTGTATCACGTAGTAGTGTGGTACCACACTGAAACAGTCGATTAAACCTGGTTTCGATCAATATTTTAGAGGATAACGCAAGTTAAGTCTGGGATTGGTCTGGGATTTGACCTCATCAGACTCATACTTTCGCACACTTCACATACTTGTTGAACAGATCCTGGGTTTTTTCTGGTTTGGATCCCGTAGTAGTGTGGTACCACACTGAAACAGTCCATTAAACCAGGTTTCGCTCAATATTTTAGAGGATAACACATGTTAGGTCTAGGTCAGGCCTGGGATTTTCACTCATCAGACTCATACTTTCGCATTCTTCACATACCTGTTGAACGGATCCTGGGTTTTTTCTGGTTTGGATCACGTTGTAATGAGGGACCACACTGAAACAATCAATTAAACCTTGTCTTGATAAATATTTTAGAGGATAACGCATGTTAGGCTTGGGTTAGGTCTAGGATTTGCACTCAGCAGGCTCATACTTTCGCATATCTCTCATACTTGATGGCTAGATCCTGGGCTGTTTCTGGATTGTATCACGTAGTAATGTGGTACCACGCTGAAACAGTCAATTAAACCTGGTTTCGATCAATATTTTAGAGGATAACGCAAGTTAGGTCTGGCATATGTCTGGGATACGCCCTCATCCGGCTCATACTTTCGCACAATTCACATACTTGTTGAACAGATCCTGGGTTATTTTCTGGTTTGGATCACATAGTAATGTGGTACCACACTGAAACAGTCGATTAAACCTGGTTTCGATGAATATTTTAGAGAATAATTCATGTTAGGTCTAGGTCAGGCCTGGGATTTTCACTCATCAGACTCATACTTTCGCATTCTTCACATACTTGTTGAACGGATCCTTGGTTTTTTCTTGTTTCGATCACGTAGTAATGTGGTACCACACTGAAACATTCAATTAAACCTGGCCTTGATAAATATTTTGGAGGATAACGCAAGTTAGGTCTGGGATAGGTCTGGGATTTGCTCTCATCAGGCTCATTCTTTCGCATATTTCTCATACTTGATGGCTAGATCCTGAGCTTTTTCTGGATTGCATCACGTAGTAATGTAGTACCACACTGAAACAGTCAATGAAACCTGGTTTCCATCAATATTTTAGAGGACAACGCAAGTTAGGTCTAGGTAAGGCCTGAGATTTTCACTGATCAGACTCATACATTCGCATTCTTCACATACTTGTTGAACGGATCCTGGGTTTTTTCTGGTTTGGATCAGGTAGTTATGTGGGTCCACACTGAAACAATCAATTAAACCTGGTCTTGATAAATATTTTAGAGGATAACGCGTGTTAGGTCTGGGATAGGTCTGGGATTTGCCCTCATCAGACTCATACTTTCGCACACTTCACATACTCGTTGAACAGATCCTGGGTTATTTTCTGGTTTGGATCACATAGTAATGTGGTACCACATTGAAACAGTCGATTAGACTTGGCTCCGATCAATATTTTAGAGGATAACGCATCTTAGGTCTGGGTTAGGTCTAAGATTTGCCCTCATCAGGCTCACAGTTTCGCGTTTTTCACATACTTGTTGAACAGATCCTGGGTTATTTTCTGGTTTGGATCACATAGTAATGTGGTACCACACTGAAACAGTCGTTTAAACCAGGTTTCGATCAATATTTTTGAGGATAACGCATGTTAGGTCTAGGTTAGGCCTGGGATTTTCACTCATCAGACTCATACTTTCGCATTCTTCACATACTTGTTGAACGGATCCTGGGTTTTTTCTGGTTTGGATCACGTAGTAATGTGGGTCCACACTGAAACAATCAATTAAACCTGGTCTTGATAAATATTTTAGAGGATAACGCATGTTAGGTCTGGGATAGGTCTGGGATTTGCCCTCATCAGACTCATACTTTCGCACACTTCACATACTCGTTGAACAGATCCTGGGTTATTTTCTGGTTTGGATCACATAGTAATGTGGTACCACATTGAAACAGTCGATTAGACTTGGCTCCGATCAATATTTTAGAGGATAACGCATCTTAGGTCTGGGTTAGGTCTAAGATTTGCCCTCATCAGGCTCACAGTTTCGCGTTTTTCACATACTTGTTGAACAGATCCTGGGTTTTTTCTGGTTTGGATCACGTAGTAATGTGGTACCACACTAAAACAGTCAATTAAACCAGGTTTCGATCAATATTTTGGAGGATAACGCAAGTTAGGTCTGGGATAGGTCTGGGATTTGCTCTCATCAGGCTCATTCTTTCGCATATTTCTCATACTTGATGGCTAGATCCTGAGCTTTTTCTGGATTGCATCACGTAGTAATGTAGTACCACACTGAAACAGTCAATGAAACCTGGTTTCCATCAATATTTTAGAGGACAACGCAAGTTAGGTCTAGGTAAGGCCTGAGATTTTCACTGATCAGACTCATACATTCGCATTCTTCACATACTTGTTGAACGGATCCTGGGTTTTTTCTGGTTTGGATCACGTAGTAATGTGGTTCCACACTGAAACAGTCGGTTAAACCTGGTTTCGATCAATATTTTAGTGGATAACGCAAGTTAGGTCTGGGATAGGTCTGGGATTTGCCCTCATCAGACTCATACCTACGCACACTTCACATACTCGTTGAACAGATCCTGGGTTATTTTCTGGTTTGGATCACATAGTAATGTGGTACCAAACTGAAGCAGTCGATTAAACCAGGTTTCGATCAATATTTTTGAGGATAACGCATGTTAGGTCTAGGTTAGGCCTGGGATTTTCACTCATCAGACTCATACTTTCGCATTCCTCACATACTTGTTGAACGGATCCTGTGTTTTGTCTGGCTTGTATCACGTAGTAATGTGGTACCACACTGAAACAGTCCATTAAACCTGGTTTGGATCAATATTTTAGAGGATAACGCATGTTAGGTCTAGGTTAGCCCTGGGATTTTCACTCATCAGACTCATACTTTCACATTCTTCTTATACTTGTTGAACTGATCCTGGGTTTTTACTGGTTTGGATCACGTAGTAATGTGGTACCACACTGAAACAGTCGATTAAACCTGGTTTGGATGAATTGTTTAGAGGATAACGCATGTTAGGTCTAGGTTAGGCCTGGGATTTGCCCTGATCAGGGTCATACTTTCGCAGTTTTAACATACATGTTGACCTGATCGAGGGTTTTTTCTGCTTTGGATCACGTAGTAAAGTGGTACCACACTGAAACAGTCCATTAAACCTAGTTTGGATCAATTGTTTAGAGGATAACGCATGTTAGGTCTAGGTTAGCCCTGAGATTTTCACTCATCAGACTCATACTTTCGCATTCTTCTCATACTTGTTGAACAGATCCTGGGTTTTTTCTGGTTTGTATCACGTAGTAGTGTGGTACCACACTGAAACAGTCGATTAAACCTGGTTTCGATCAATATTTTAGAGGATAACGCAAGTTAAGTCTGGGATTGGTCTGGGATTTGACCTCATCAGACTCATACTTTCGCACACTTCACATACTTGTTGAACAGATCCTGGGTTTTTTCTGGTTTGGATCCCGTAGTAGTGTGGTACCACACTGAAACAGTCCATTAAACCAGGTTTCGCTCAATATTTTAGAGGATAACACATGTTAGGTCTAGGTCAGGCCTGGGATTTTCACTCATCAGACTCATACTTTCGCATTCTTCACATACCTGTTGAACGGATCCTGGGTTTTTTCTGGTTTGGATCACGTTGTAATGAGGGACCACACTGAAACAATCAATTAAACCTTGTCTTGATAAATATTTTAGAGGATAACGCATGTTAGGCTTGGGTTAGGTCTAGGATTTGCACTCAGCAGGCTCATACTTTCGCATATCTCTCATACTTGATGGCTAGATCCTGGGCTGTTTCTGGATTGTATCACGTAGTAATGTGGTACCACGCTGAAACAGTCAATTAAACCTGGTTTCGATCAATATTTTAGAGGATAACGCAAGTTAGGTCTGGCATATGTCTGGGATACGCCCTCATCAGGCTCATACTTTCGCGTTTTTCACATACTTGTTGAACAGATCCCGGGTTTTTTCTGGTTTGTATCACGTAGTAGTGTGGTACCACACTGAAACAGTCCATTAAAGCTGGTTTGGATGAATATTTTAGAGGATAACGCATGTAAGGTCTAGGTTAGCCCTGGGATTTCCACTCATCAGACTCATACTTTCGCATTCTTCTGATACTTGTTGAACTGATCCTGGGTTTTTTCTGGTTTGGATCACGTAGTAACGTGGTACCACACTGAAACAGACGATTAAACCTGGTTTCGATCAATATCTTAGAGGATAACGCAAGTTAAGTCTGGGATTGGTCTGGGATTTGACCTCATCAGACTCATACTTTCGCACACTTCACATACTCGTTGAACAGATCCAGGGTTATTTTCTGGTTTGGATCACATAGTAATGTGGTACCACACTGAAACAGTCGATTAAACCAGGTTTCGATCAATATTTTAGAGGATAACGCATGTTAGGTCTAGGTTAGGCCTGGGATTTTCACTCATCAGACTCATACTTTCGCATTCTTCACATACTTGTTGAACGGATCCTGGGTTTTTTCTGGTTTGGATCACGTAGTAATGTGGGACCACACTGAAGCAGTCAATTAAACCTGGTTTCCATCAATATTTTAGAGGACAACGCAAGTTAGGTCTGGGATAGGTCTGGGATTTGCCCTCATCAGGCTCATACTATCGCGTTTTTCACATACTTGTTGAACAGATCCTGGGTTTTTTCTGGTTTGGATCCCGTAGTAGTGTGGTACCACAATAAAGCAGTCAATTAAACCTGGTTTCGATCAATATTTTAGAGGATATCGCAAGTTAGGTCTGGCATAGGTCTGGGATTTTCACTCATCAGACTCATACTTTCGCATTCTTCACATACTTGTTGAACGGATCCTGTGTTTTTTCTGGATTGGATCACGTAGTAATGTGGTACCACACTGAAACATTCAATGAAACCTGGTCTGGATAAATATTTTAGAGGATAACGCAAGTTAGGTCTGGGATAGGTCTGGGATTAGCCCTCATCAGACTCATACTTTCGCTTTCTTCACATACTCGTTGAACAGATCCTGTGTTATTTTCTGGTTTGAATCACATAGTAATGTGGTACCACACTGGAACAGTGGATTAAACCAGGTTTCGATCAATATTTTTGAGGATAACGCATGTTAGGTCTAGGTCAGGTCTGGGATTTTCACTCATCAGACTCATACTTTCGCATTCTTCACATACTTGTTGAACGGATCCTGGGTTTTTTCTGGATTGGATCACGTAGTAATGTGGTACCACACTGAAACATTCAATGAAACCTGGTCTGGATAAATATTTTAGAGGATAACGCATCTTAGGTCTGGGTTAGGTCTAAGATTTTCACTGATCAGACTCATACATTCGCATTCTTCACATACTTGTTGAACGGATCCTGGGTTTTTTCTGGTTTGGATCACGTAGTAATGTGGTACCACACTGAAACATTCAATTAAACCTGGTCTTGGTAAATATTTTAGAGGATAACGCATGTTAGGTCTGGGTTTGGTCTAGGATTTGCCCTCGTCAGGCTCATACTTTCGCATATTTCTCATACTTCATGGCTAGATCCTGGGCTATTTCTGGATTGGATCACGTAGTAATGTGGTACCACACTGAAACAGTCGATTAAACCAGGTTTCTATCAATATTTTTGAGGATAACGCAAGTTAGGTCTGGGATAGGTCTGGGATTTGCCCTCATCAGGCTCATACTTTCGCGTTTTTCACATACTTGTTGAACAGATCCTGGGTTTTTTCCTGTTTGGGTCACGTAGTAGTGTGGTACCACACTGAAACAGTCGATTAAACCTAGTTTCGATCAATATTTTTGAGGATAACGCATGTTAGGTCTAAGTTAGGTCTGGGATTTTCACTCATCAGGCTCATACTTTCGCATTTTTCTCATACTTCATGGCTAGATCCTGGGCTATTTCTGGATTGTATCACGTAGTAATGTGGTACCACACTGAAACAGTCAATTAAACCTGGTTTCGCTCAATATTTTAGAAGATAACGCATGTTAGGCCTAGGTTAGGCCTGGGATTTGCCCTCATCAGGCTCATACTTTCGCATATTTCTCATACTTCATGGCTAGATCCGGGGCTATTTCTGGATTGGATCACGTAGTAAAGTGGTACCACACTGAAACATTCAATGAAACCTGGTGTGGATAAAAATTTTAAAGGATAACGCATGTTAGGTCAAGGTTAGGTCTAAGATTTGCCCTCATCAGGCTCACAGTTTCGCGTTTTTCACATACTTGTCGAACAGATCCTGGGTTTTTTGTGGTTTGGATCACGTAGTAATGTGGTACCACACTGAAACATTCAATTAAACCTGGTCTTGATAAATATTTTAGAGGATAACGCATGTTAGGTCTGGGATAGGTCTGGGATTAGCCCTCATCAGACTCATACTTTCGCACACTTCACATACTCGTTGACGAGATCCTGGGTTTTTTTCTAGTTTGGATCACGCAGTAATTCGGTACCACACTGAAACAGTCGATTAAACCTGGTTTCGATCAATATTTTTGAGGATAACGCATGTTAGGTCTGGGATAGGTCTGGGATTAGCCCTCATCAGACTCATACTTTCGCTTTCTTCATACTTGTTGAACGGATCCTGGGCTTTATCTGGATTGCATCACGTAGTAATGGAGTACCATACTGAAACAGTCAATGAAACCTGGTTTCCATCAATATTTTAGAGGACAACGCAAGTTAGGTCTGGGATAGGTCTAGGATTTGCCCTCATCAGGCTCTTACTATCGCATATTTCTCATACTTCATGGCTAGATCCTGGGCTATTTCTGGATTGGATCACGTAGTAAAGTGGTACCACACTGAAACATTCAATGAAACCTGTTCTGGATAAATATTTTAGAGGATAACGCATCTTAGGTCTGGGTTAGGTCTAAGATTTTCACTGATCAGACTCATACATTCGCATTCTTCACATACTTGTTGAACGGATCCTGGGTTTTTTCTGGTTTGGATCACGTAGTAATGTGGTACCACACTGAAACATTCAATTAAACCTGGTCTTGATAAATATTTTAGAGGATAACGCATGTTAGGTCTGGGTTTGGTCTAGGATTTGCCCTCGTCAGGCTCATACTTTCGCATATTTCTCATACTTCATGGCTAGATCCTGGGCTATTTCTGGATTGGATCACGTAGTAATGTGGTACCACACTGAAACAGTCGATTAAACCAGGTTTCTATCAATATTTTTGAGGATAACGCAAGTTAGGTCTGGGATAGGTCTGGGATTTGCCCTCATCAGGCTCATACTTTCGCGTTTTTCACATACTTGTTGAACAGATCCTGGGTTTTTTCCTGTTTGGGTCACGTAGTAGTGTGGTACCACACTGAAACAGTCGATTAAACCTAGTTTCGATCAATATTTTTGAGGATAACGCATGTTAGGTCTAAGTTAGGTCTGGGATTTTCACTCATCAGGCTCATACTTTCGCATTTTTCTCATACTTCATGGCTAGATCCTGGGCTATTTCTGGATTGTATCACGTAGTAATGTGGTACCACACTGAAACAGTCAATTAAACCTGGTTTCGCTCAATATTTTAGAAGATAACGCATGTTAGGCCTAGGTTAGGCCTGGGATTTGCCCTCATCAGGGTCATACTTTCGCAGTTTTAACATGCATGTTGACCTGATCGAGTGTTTTTTCTGCTTTGGATCTCGTAGTAAAGTGGTACCACAACTAAAACAGTCAATTAAACCTGGTTTCGATCACTATTTTAGAGGATAACGCAAGTTAGGTCTGGGATAGGTCTGGGATTAGCCCTCATCAGGCTCATGCTTTCGCAGTTTTAACATGCATGTTGACCTGATCGAGGGTTTTTTCTGCTTTGGATCACGTAGTAAAGTGGTACCACAACTAAAACAGTCAATTAAACCTGGTTTCGATCAATATTTTAGAGAATAATTCATGTTAGGTCTAGGTTAGATCTGGGATTAGCCCTCATCAGACACATACTTTCGCACACTTTACATACTCGTTGACAAGATCCTGGGTTTTTTTCTTGTTTGGATCACGTAGTAATGTGGTACCACACTGAAACAGTCGATTAAACCTGGTTTCGATTAATATTTTAGAGGATAACGCATGTTAGGTCTGGGATAGGTCTGGGATTCGCCCTCATCAGGCTCATACTTTCGCATATTTCTCATACTTCATGGCTAGATCCTGGGCTATTTCTGGATTGGATCACGTAGTAATGTGGTACCACACTGAAACAGTCGATTAAACCAGGTTTCTATCAATATTTTTGAGGATAACGCAAGTTAGGTCTGGGATAGGTCTGGGATTTGCCCTCATCAGGCTCATACTTTCGCGTTTTTCACATAGTTGTTGAACAGATCCTGGGTTTTTTCCTGTTTGGGTCACGTAGTAGTGTGGTACCACACTGAAACAGTCGATTAAACCTGGTTTCGATCAATATTTTTGAGGATAACGCATGTTAGGTCTAGGTTAGGTCTGGGATTTTCACTCATCAGGCTCATACTTTCGCATTTTTCTCATACTTCATGGCTAGATCCTGGGCTATTTCTGGATTGTATCACGTAGTAATGTGGTACCACACTGAAACAGTCAATTAAACCTGGTTTCGCTCAGTATTTTAGAAGATAACTCATGTTAGGCCTAGGTTAGGCCTGGGATTTGCCCTCATCAGGGTCATACTTTCGCAGTTTTAACATACATGTTGGCCTGATCGAGGGTTTTTTCTGCTTTGGATCACGTAGTGAAGTGGTACCACACTGAAACAGTCGATTAAACCTGGTTTCGATTAATATTTTAGAGGATAACGCATGTTAGGTCTGGGATAGGTCTGGGATTCGCCCTCATCAGGCTCATACTTTCGCATATTTCTCATACTTCATGGCTAGATCCTGGGCTATTTCTGGATTGGATCACGTAGTAATGTGGTACCACACTGAAACAGTCGATTAAACCAGGTTTCTATCAATATTTTTGAGGATAACGCAAGTTAGGTCTGGGATAGGTCTGGGATTTGCCCTCATCAGGCTCATACTTTCGCGTTTTTCACATACTTGTTGAACAGATCCTGGGTTTTTTCCTGTTTGGGTCACGTAGTTGTGTGGTACCACACTGAAACAGTCGATTAAACCTAGTTTCGATCAATATTTTTGAGGATAACGCATGTTAGGTCTAAGTTAGGTCTGGGATTTTCACTCATCAGGCTCATACTTTCGCATTTTTCTCATACTTCATGGCTAGATCCTGGGCTATTTCTGGATTGTATCACGTAGTAATGTGGTACCACACTGAAACAGTCAATTAAACCTGGTTTCGCTCAATATTTTAGAAGATAACGCATGTTAGGCCTAGGTTAGGCCTGGGATTTGCCCTCATCAGGGTCATACTTTCGCAGTTTTAACATGCATGTTGACCTGATCGAGTGTTTTTTCTGCTTTGGATCTCGTAGTAAAGTGGTACCACAACTAAAACAGTCAATTAAACCTGGTTTCGATCACTATTTTAGAGGATAACGCAAGTTAGGTCTAGGTTAGATCTGGGATTAGCCCTCATCAGACACATACTTTCGCACACTTTACATACTCGTTGACAAGATCCTGGGTTTTTTTCTTGTTTGGATCACGTAGTAATGTGGTACCACACTGAAACAGTCGATTAAACCTGGTTTCGATTAATATTTTAGAGGATAACGCATGTTAGGTCTGGGATAGGTCTGGGATTCGCCCTCATCAGGCTCATACTTTCGCATATTTCTCATACTTCATGGCTAGATCCTGGGCTATTTCTGGATTGGATCACGTAGTAATGTGGTACCACACTGAAACAGTCGATTAAACCAGGTTTCTATCAATATTTTTGAGGATAACGCAAGTTAGGTCTGGGATAGGTCTGGGATTTGCCCTCATCAGGCTCATACTTTCGCGTTTTTCACATAGTTGTTGAACAGATCCTGGGTTTTTTCCTGTTTGGGTCACGTAGTAGTGTGGTACCACACTGAAACAGTCGATTAAACCTGGTTTCGATCAATATTTTTGAGGATAACGCATGTTAGGTCTAGGTTAGGTCTGGGATTTTCACTCATCAGGCTCATACTTTCGCATTTTTCTCATACTTCATGGCTAGATCCTGGGCTATTTCTGGATTGTATCACGTAGTAATGTGGTACCACACTGAAACAGTCAATTAAACCTGGTTTCGCTCAGTATTTTAGAAGATAACTCATGTTAGGCCTAGGTTAGGCCTGGGATTTGCCCTCATCAGGGTCATACTTTCGCAGTTTTAACATACATGTTGGCCTGATCGAGGGTTTTTTCTGCTTTGGATCACGTAGTGAAGTGGTACCACACTGAAACAGTCGATTAAACCTGGTTTCGATTAATATTTTAGAGGATAACGCATGTTAGGTCTGGGATAGGTCTGGGATTCGCCCTCATCAGGCTCATACTTTCGCATATTTCTCATACTTCATGGCTAGATCCTGGGCTATTTCTGGATTGGATCACGTAGTAATGTGGTACCACACTGAAACAGTCGATTAAACCAGGTTTCTATCAATATTTTTGAGGATAACGCAAGTTAGGTCTGGGATAGGTCTGGGATTTGCCCTCATCAGGCTCATACTTTCGCGTTTTTCACATACTTGTTGAACAGATCCTGGGTTTTTTCCTGTTTGGGTCACGTAGTAGTGTGGTACCACACTGAAACAGTCGATTAAACCTAGTTTCGATCAATATTTTTGAGGATAACGCATGTTAGGTCTAAGTTAGGTCTGGGATTTTCACTCATCAGGCTCATACTTTCGCATTTTTCTCATACTTCATGGCTAGATCCTGGGCTATTTCTGGATTGTATCACGTAGTAATGTGGTACCACACTGAAACAGTCAATTAAACCTGGTTTCGCTCAATATTTTAGAAGATAACGTATGTTAGGCCTAGGTTAGGCCTGGGATTTGCCCTCATCAGGGTCATACTTTCGCAGTTTTAACATGCATGTTGACCTGATCGAGTGTTTTTTCTGCTTTGGATCTCGTAGTAAAGTGGTACCACAACTAAAACAGTCAATTAAACCTGGTTTCGATCACTATTTTAGAGGATAACGCAAGTTAGGTCTAGGTTAGATCTGGGATTAGCCCTCATCAGACACATACTTTCGCACACTTTACATACTCGTTGACAAGATCCTGGGTTTTTTTCTTGTTTGGATCACGTAGTAATGTGGTACCACACTGAAACAGTCGATTAAACCTGGTTTCGATTAATATTTTAGAGGATAACGCATGTTAGGTCTGGGATAGGTCTGGGATTCGCCCTCATCAGGCTCATACTTTCGCATATTTCTCATACTTCATGGCTAGATCCTGGGCTATTTCTGGATTGGATCACGTAGTAATGTGGTACCACACTGAAACAGTCGATTAAACCAGGTTTCTATCAATATTTTTGAGGATAACGCAAGTTAGGTCTGGGATAGGTCTGGGATTTGCCCTCATCAGGCTCATACTTTCGCGTTTTTCACATAGTTGTTGAACAGATCCTGGGTTTTTTCCTGTTTGGGTCACGTAGTAGTGTGGTACCACACTGAAACAGTCGATTAAACCTGGTTTCGATCAATATTTTTGAGGATAACGCATGTTAGGTCTAGGTTAGGTCTGGGATTTTCACTCATCAGGCTCATACTTTCGCATTTTTCTCATACTTCATGGCTAGATCCTGGGCTATTTCTGGATTGTATCACGTAGTAATGTGGTACCACACTGAAACAGTCAATTAAACCTGGTTTCGCTCAGTATTTTAGAAGATAACTCATGTTAGGCCTAGGTTAGGCCTGGGATTTGCCCTCATCAGGGTCATACTTACGCAGTTTTAACATACATGTTGGCCTGATCGAGGGTTTTTTCTGCTTTGGATCACGTAGTGAAGTGGTACCGCACTGAAGCAGACCATTAATCCTGGTTTGGATCAATATTTGAGAGGATAACGCATGTTAGGTCTAGGTTGGGCCTGGGATTTTCACTCATCAGACACATATTTTCGCATTCTTCACATACTTGTTGAACGGATCCTGGGTTTTTCCTGGTTTGGATCAGGTAGTAATGTGGTACCACACTGGAACATTCAATTAAACCTGGTCTTGATAAATAATTTAGAGGATAACGCATGTTAGGTTTGGGTTAGGTCTAGGATTTGCCCTCATCAGGCTGATACTTTCGCATATTTCTCATACTTCACGGCTAGATCCTGGGCTGTTTCTGGATTGTATCACGTAGTAATGTGGTACCACGCTGAAACAGTCAATTAAGCCTGGTTTCGATCAATGTTTTGGAGACTATTTCATGTTAGGTCTAGGTTAGGTCTGGGATTTGCTCTCATCAGGCTCATTCTTTCGCATATTTCTCATACTTGATGGCTAGATCCTGGGCTTTTTCTGGATTGCATCACGTAGTAATGAAGTACAACACTGAAACAGTCAATTAAACCTGCTCTTGATAAATATTTTAGAGGATAATGCATGTTAGGCTTGGGTTAGGTCTAGGATTTGCCCCCATCAGGCTCATACTTTCGCATATTTCTCATACTTCATGGCTGGATCCTGGGCTATTTCTGGATTGGATCACGTGGTAATGTGGTACCACACTGAAACAGTCAATTAAACCTGGTTTCCATCAATGTTTTAGAGGAAAACGCATGTTAGGTCTAGGTTAGGCCTGGGATATGCCCTCATCAGGATCATACTTCCGCAGTTTTAACATACATGTTGACCTGATCGAGGGTTTTTTCTGCTTTGGATCACGTAGTGAAGTGGTACCGCACTGAAGCAGACCATTAAACCTGGTTTGGATCAATATTTTAGAGGATAACGCATGTTTGGTTTGGGTTAGGTCTAGGATTTGCACTTATCAGGCTCATACTTTCGCATATTTCTCATACTTCATGGCTAGATCCTGGGCTGTTTCAGGATTGTATCACGTAGTAATGTGGTACCACGCTGAAACAGTCAATTAAAACTGGTTTCGATCAATATTTTAGAGGATAACGCAAGTTTGGTCTGGGATAGGTCTGGGATTTGCCCTCATCAGGCTCATACTTTCGCGATTTTCACATACTTGTTGAACTGGTCCTCGGTTTTTTCTGGTTTGGATCACGTAGCAATGTGGTACCACACTGAAGCAGTCGGTTAACCTTGGTTTCGATCAATATTTTAGAGGATAACGCAAGTTTGGTCTGGGATAGGTCTGGGATTTGCCCTCATTAGGCTCATACTTTCGCATTCTTCACATACTTGTTGAACGGATCCTGGGTTTTTTCTGGTTTGGATCACGTAGTAATGTGGGACCACACTGAAACAATCAATTAAACCTGGCCATGATCAATATTTTAGAGAATAATTCATGTTATGTCTAGGTTAGGTCTGGGATTTGCTCTCATCAGGCTCATTCTTTCGCATGTTTCTGGATTGCTTTTTCTGGATTGCATCACGTAGTAATGAAGTACAACACCGAAACAGTCCATTAAACCTGGTCTTGATAAATATTTTAGAGGATAACGCATGTTAGGTCTGGGTTAGGACTAGGATTTGCCCACATCAGGCTCATACTTTCGCATATTTCTCATACTTCATGGCTGGATCCTGGGCTATTTCTGGTTTGGATCACGTAGTAATGTGGTACCACACTGAAACAGTCAATTAAACCTGGTTTTGATCAATATTTTAGAGAATAATTCATGTCAGGTCTAGGTTAGGTCTGGGATTTGCTCTCATCAGGCTCATTCTTTCGCATATTTCTCACACTTGATGGCTAGATCCTGGGCTTTTTCCGGTTTGCATCACGTAGTAATGAAGTACAACACTGAAACAGTCAACTCAACCTGGTTTCCATCAATATTTTAGAGGACAATGCATGTTAGGTCTAGGTTAGGCCTGGGATTTGCCCCCATCAGGGTCATACTTTCGCAGCTTTAACATACATGTTGACGTGAACGAGGGTTTTTTCTGCTTTGGATCACGTAGTAAAGTGGTACCACACTGAAACAGTCCATTAAACCTGGTTTGGATCAATATTTTAGGGGATAACGCATGTTAGGTCTAGGTTAGGCCTGGGATTTGCCCTCATCAGACTCATACTTTCGCACACTTCACATACTCGTTGAACAGATCCTGGGTTATTTTCTGGTTTGGATCACATAGTAATGTGGTACCACACTGAAACAGTCGATTAAACCAGGTTTCGATCAATATTTTTGAGGATGACGCATGTTAGGTCTAGGTTAGGCCTGGGATTTTCACTCATCAGACTCATACTTTCGTATTCTTCACGTACTTGTTGAACGGATCCTGGGTTTTTTCTGGTTTGGATTACGTAGTAATGAGGGACCACACTGAAACAATCAAATAAACCTGGTCTTGATAAATATTTTAGAGGATAAAGCATGTTAGGTCTTCGTTAGGTCTAGGATTTGCCATCGTCAGGCTCATACTTTCGCATATTTCTCATACTTCATGGCTAGATCCTGGGCTATTTCTGGATTGGATCACGTAGTAATGTGGTACCACACTGAAACAGTCGATTAAACCAGGTTTCGATCAATATTTTTGGGGATAACGCAACTTAGGTCTGGGATAGGTCTGGGATTTGCCCTCGTCAGGCTCATACTTTCGCGTTTTTCACATACTTGTCCAACAGATCCTGGGTTTTTCCGGTTTGGGTCACGTAGTAGTGTGGTACCACACTGAAACAGTCGATTAAACCTGGTTTCGATCAATATTTTTGAGGATAACGCATGTTAGGTCTAGGTTAGGCCTGGGATTTGCCCTCATCAGACTCATACTTTCGCACACTTCACATACTCGTTGAACAGATCCTGGGTTATTTTCTGGTTTGGATCACATAGTAATGTGGTACCACACTGAAACAGTCGATTAAACCAGGTTTCGATCAATATTTTTGAGGATGACGCATGTTAGGTCTAGGTTAGGCCTGGGATTTTCACTCATCAGACTCATACTTTCGTATTCTTCACGTACTTGTTGAACGGATCCTGGGTTTTTTCTGGTTTGGATTACGTAGTAATGAGGGACCACACTGAAACAATCAAATAAACCTGGTCTTGATAAATATTTTAGAGGATAAAGCATGTTAGGTCTTCGTTAGGTCTAGGATTTGCCATCGTCAGGCTCATACTTTCGCATATTTCTCATACTTCATGGCTAGATCCTGGGCTATTTCTGGATTGGATCACGTAGTAATGTGGTACCACACTGAAACAGTCGATTAAACCGGTTTTCGATCAATATTTTTGAGGATAACGCAACTTAGGTCTGGGATAGGTCTGGGATTTGCCCTCGTCAGGCTCATACTTTCGCGTTTTTCACATACTTGTCCAACAGATCCTGGGTTTTTCCGGTTTGGGTCACGTAGTAGTGTGGTACCACACTGAAACAGTCGATTAAACCTGGTTTCGATCAATATTTTTGAGGATAACGCATGTTAGGTCTGGGTTAGGTCTAGGATTTGCCCTCATCGGGCTGATACTTTCGCATATTTCTCATACTTGATGGCTAGATCCTGGGCTTTGTCTGGATTGCATCACGTTGTAATGAAGTGCAACACTGAAACAGTCAATTAAGCCTGGTTTCCATCAATATTTTAGAGGACAACGCATGTTAGGTCTAGGTTAGCCCAGGGATTTTCTCTCATCAGACTCATACTTTCGCATTCTTCACATACTTGTTGAACGGATCCTGGGTATTTTCTGGTTTGGATCACGTAGTAATGTGGGACCACACTGAAACAATCAATTAAACCTGGTCATGATAAATATTTTAGAAGATAACGCATGTTAGGCCTAGGCTAGGCCTGGGATTTGCCCTCATCAGGGTCATACTTCCGCAGTTTTAACATACATGTTGGCCTGATCGAGGGTTTTTTCTGCTTTGGATCAGGTAGTGAAGTGGTACCGCACTGAACCAGACCATTAAACCTGGTTTGGAACAATATTTTAGAGGATAACGCATGTTAGGTCTAGGTTGGGCCTGGGATTTTCACACATCAGACACATATTTTCGCATTCTTCACATACTTGTTGAACGGATCCTGGGTTTTTCCTGGTTTCGATCAGGTAGTAATGTGGGACCACACTGGAGCAGTCAATTAAACCTGGTTTCGATCAATGTTTTAGAGAATATTTCATGTTAGGTCTAGGTTAGGTCTGGGATTTGCTCTCATCAGGCTCATTCTTTCGCATATTTCTCATACTAGATGGCTTGATCCTGGGCTTTTTCTGGATTGCATCACGTAGTAATGAAGTACAACACTGAAACAGTCAATTAAACCTGGTCTTGATAAATATTTTAGAGGATAACGCATGTTAGGTTTGGGTTAGGTCTAGGATTTGCCCCCATCAGGCTCATACTTTCGCATATTTCTCATACTTCTTGCCTGGATCCTGGGCTATTTCTGGATTGGATCACGTGGTAATGTGGTACCACACTGAAACAGTCAATTAAACCTGGTTTCCATCAATATTTTAGAGGAAAACGCATGTTAGGTCTAGGTTAGGTCTGGGATTTTCACTCATCAGGCTCATACTTTCGCATTTTTCTCATGCTTCATGGCTAGATCCTGGGCTATTTCTGGATTGTATCACGTAGTAGTGTGGTACCACACTGAAACAGTCAATTAAACCTGGTTTCGCTCAATATTTTAGAAGATAACGCATGTTAGGCCTAGGCTAGGCCTGGGATTTGCCCTCATCAGGGTCATACTTCCGCAGTTTTAACATACAGGTTGACCTGATCGAGGGTTTTTTCTGCTTTGGATCACGTAGTGAAGTGGTACCGCACTGAAGCAGACCATTAAACCTGGTTTGGATCAATATTTTAGAGGATAACGCATGTTAGGTTTGGGTTAGGTCTAGGATTTGCACTCATCAGGCTCATACTTTCGCATATTTCTCATACTTCATGGCTAGATCCTGAGCTGTTTCAGGATTGTATCACGTAGTAATGTGGTACCACGCTGAAACAGTCAATTAAAACTGGTTTCGATCAATATTTTAGAGGATAACGCAAGTTTGGTCTGGGATAGGTCTGGGATTTGCCCTCATCAGGCTCATACTTTCGCGTTTTTCACATACTTGTTGAACTGGTCCTCGGTTTTTTCTGGTTTGGATCACGTAGCAATGTGGTACCACACTGAAACAATCAATTAAACCTGATCTTGATAAATATTTTAGAGGATAACGCATGTTAGGTCTGGGTTAGGTCTGGGATTTGCCCTCATCAGGCTCATACTTTCGCATTCTTCACATACTTGTTGAACGGATCCTGGGTTTTTTCCTGTTTGGGTCACGTAGTAGTGTGGTACCACACTGAAACAGTCGATTAAACCTGGTCATGATCAATATTTTAGAGAATAATTCATGTTATGTCTAGGTTAGGTCTGGGATTTGCTCTCATCAGGCTCATTCTTTCGCATATTTCTCATACTTGATGGCTAGATCCTGGGCTTTTTCTGGATTGCATCACGTAGTAATGAAGTACAACACTGAAACAGTCAATTAAACCTGGTCTTGATAAATATTTTAGAGGATAACGCATGTTAGGTTTGGGTTAGGTCTAGGATTTGCCCCCATCAGGCTCATACTTTCGCATATTTCTCATACTTCCTTGCCTGGATCCTGGGCTATTTCTGGATTGGATCACGTGGTAATGTGGTACCACACTGAAACAGTCAATTAAACCTGGTTTCCATCAATATTTTAGAGGAAAACGCATGTTAGGTCTAGGTTAGGTCTGGGATTTTCACTCATCAGGCTCATACTTTCGCATTTTTCTCATACTTCATGGCTAGATCCTGGGCTATTTCTGGATTGTATCACGTAGTAGTGTGGTACCACACTGAAACAGTCAATTAAACCTGGTTTCGCTCAATATTTTAGAAGATAACGCATGTTAGGCCTAGGCTAGGCCTGGGATTTGCCCTCATCAGGGTCATACTTCCGCAGTTTTAACATACATGTTGACCTGATCGAGGGTTTTTTCTGCTTTGGATCACGTAGTGAAGTGGTACCGCACTGAAGCAGACCATTAAACCTGGTTTGGATCAATATTTTAGAGGATAACGCATGTTAGGTTTGGGTTAGGTCTAGGATTTGCACTCATCAGGCTCATACTTTCGCATATTTCTCATACTTCATGGCTAGATCCTGGGCTGTTTCAGGATTGTATCACGTAGTAATGTGGTACCACGCTGAAACAGTCAATTAAAACTGGTTTCGATCAATATTTTAGAGGATAACGCAAGTTTGGTCTGGGATAGGTCTGGGATTTGCCCTCATCAGGCTCATACTTTCGCGTTTTTCACATACTTGTTGAACTGGTCCTCGGTTCTTTCTGGTTTGGATCACGTAGCAATGTGGTACCACACTGAAACAATCAATTAAACCTGATCTTGATAAATATTTTAGAGGATAACGCATGTTAGGTCTGGGTTAGGTCTGGGATTTGCCCTCATCAGGCTCATACTTTCGCATTCTTCACATACTTGTTGAACGGATCCTGGGTTTTTTCCTGTTTGGGTCACGTAGTAGTGTGGTACCACACTGAAACAGTCGATTAAACCTGGTCATGATCAATATTTTAGAGAATAATTCATGTTATGTCTAGGTTAGGTCTGGGATTTGCTCTCATCAGGCTCATTCTTTCGCATATTTCTCATACTTGATGGCTAGATCCTGGGCTTTTTCTGGATTGCATCACGTAGTAATGAAGTACAACACTGAAACAGTCAATTAAACCTGGTCTTGATAAATATTTTAGAGGATAACGCATGTTAGGTTTGGGTTAGGTCTAGGATTTGCCCTCATCAGGCTCATACTTTCGCATATTTCTCATACTTCATGGCTAGATCCTGGGCTGTTTCTGGATTGTATCACGTAGTAATGTGGTACCACGCTGAAACAGTCAATTAAAACTGGTTTCGATCAATATTTTAGAGGATAACGCAAGTTAGGTCTGGGATAGGTCTGGGATTCGCCCTCATCAGGCTCATACTTTCGCGTTTTTCACACACTTTTTGAGCAGATCCTGGGTTTTTTCTGGCTTGGATCACGTAGTAATGTGGGACCACACTGAAACAGTCCATTAAACCTGGTTTGGATCAATATTTTAGAGGATAACGCAAGTTTGGTCTAGGTTAGGTCAGGGATTTTCACTCGTCAGACTCATACTTTCGCATTCTTCACATACTTGTTGAACGGATCCTGTGTTTTTTCTGGTTTGGTTCACGTAGTAATGTGGTACCACACTGGAACATTCAATTAAACCTGGTCTTGATAAATATTTTAGAGGATAACGCATGTTAGGTTTGGGTTAGGTCTAGGATATGCCCTCATCAGGCTGATACTTTCGCATATTTCTCATACTTCATGGCTAGATCCTGGGCTGTTTCTGGATTGTCTCACGTAGTAATGTGGTACCACGCTGAAACAGTCAATTAAGCCTGATTTCGATGAATATTTTAGAGGATAACGCAAGTTAGGTCTGGGATAGGTCTGGGATTCGCCCTCATCAGGCTCATACCTTCGCATATTTCTCATACTTGATGGCTAGATCCTGGGCTTTTCCTGGATTGCATCACGCAGTAATGAAGTACAACACTGAAGCAGTCAATTAAACCTGGTTTCCATCAATATCTTAGTGGACAACGCAAGTTAGGTCTGGGATAAGTCTGGGATTTGCCCTCATCAGGCTCATACTTTCGCGTTTTTCACATACTTGTTAAACAGATCCTGTGTTTTTTCTAGTTTGGATCACGTAGTAGTGTGGTACCACACTGAAACAGTCCATTAAACCTTGTTTGGATCAATATTTTTGAGGATAACGCATGTTAGGTCTAGGTTAGGCCTGGGATTTTCACTCATCAGACTCATACTTTCGTATTCTTCACATACTTGTTGAACGGATCCTGGGTTTTTTCTGGTTTGGATTACGTAGTAATGAGGGACCACACTGAAGCAATCAAATAAACCTGGTCTTGATAAATATTTTAGAGGATAAAGCATGTTAGGTCTTCGTTAGGTCTAGGATTTGCCCTCGTCAGGCCCATACCTTCGCATATTTCAAATACGTCATGGCTAGATCCTGGGCTATTTCTGGATTGGATCACGTAGTAATGTGGTACCACACTGAAACAGTCGATTAAACCAGGTTTCGATCAATATTTTTGAGGATAACGCAACTTAGGTCTGGGATAGGTCTGGGATTAGCCCTCGTCAGGCTCATACTTTCGCGTTTATCACATACTTGTTCAACAGATCCTGGGTTTTTCCGGTTTGGGTCACGTAGTAGTGTGGTACCACACTGAAACAGTCTATTAAACCTGGTTTCGATCAATATTTTTGAGGATAACGCATGTTAGGTCTAGGTTAGGCCGGGGATTTTCACTCAGCAGACTCGTACTTTCGCATTCTTCACATACTCGTTGAACGGATCCTGGGTTTTTACTGGTTTGGATCACATAGTAATGTGGTACCACACTGAAACATTCAATTAAACCTGGTCTAGATAAATATTTTAGAGGATAACGCATGTTAGGTCTGGGTTAGGTCTAGGATTTGCCCCCATCAGGCTCATACTTTCGCATATTTCTCATACTTCATGGCTGGATCCTGGGCTATTTCTGGATTGGATCAGGTAGTAATGTGGTACCACACTGAAACAGTCAATTAAACCTGGTTTTGATCAATATTTTAGAGAATAATTCATGTCAGGTCTAGGTTAGGTCTGGGATTTGCCCTCATCAGGCTCATTCTTTCGCATATTTCTCATACTTGAATGCTAGATCCTGGGCTTTTTCTGGATTGCATCACGTAGTAATGAAGTACAACACTGAAACAGTCAATTAAACCTGGTTTCCATCAATATTTTAGAGGACAACGCATGTTAGGTCTAGGTAAGGCCTGGGATTTGCCCTCATCAGGGTCATACTTTCGCAGTTTTAACATACATGTTGACCTGATGGAGGGTTCTTAATGCTTTGGATCACGTAGTAAAGTGGTACCACCCTGGAACAGTCCATTAAACCTAGTTTGGATCAATATTTTAGAGGATAACGCATGTTAGGCTTGGGTTAGGTCTAGGATTTGCCCTCATCAGGCTCATACATTCGCATATTTCTCATACTTCATGGCAAGATCCTGGGCTGTTTCCGGATTGTATCACGTAGTAATGTGGTACCACGCTGAAACAGTCAATTAAACCTGGTTTCGATCAATATTTTAGAGGATAACGCAAGTTAGGTCTGGGATAGGTCTGGGATTCGCCCTCATCAGGCTCATACTTTCGCGTTTTTCACATACTTGTTGAACTGATCCTGGGTTTTTTCTGGTTTGGATCACGTATTAATGTGGTACCACACTGAGACAGTCGATTAAACCCGGTTTCGATCAATATTTTAGAGGATAACGCAAGTTAAGTCTGGGATAGGTCTGGGATTTGACCTCAACAGACTCATACTTTCGCACACTTCACATACTCGTTGAACAGATCCTGGGTTATTTTCAGGTTTGGATCACATAGTAATGTGGTACCACACTGAAACAGCAGATTAAACCAGGTTTCGATCAATATTTTTGAGGATAACGCGTGTTAGGTCTAGGTTAGGCCTGGGATTTTCACTCATCAGACTCATACTTTCGCATTCTTCACATACTTGTTGAACGGATCCTGGGTTTTTTCTGGTTTGGATCACGTAGTAATGTGGGACCACACTGAAATAGTCAATTAAACCTGGATTCGATCAATATTTTAGAGAATAATTCATGTTTGGTCTAGGTTAGGTGTGGGATTTGCTCTCATCAGGCTCATTCTTTCGCATATTTCTCATACTTGATGGCTAGATCCTGGGCTTTTTCTGGATTGCATCACGTAGTAATGAAGTACAACACTGAAACAGTCAATTAAACCTGGTTTCCATCAATATCTTAGAGGACAACGCAAGTTAGGTCTGGGATAGGTCTGGGATTAGCCCTCATCAGACTCATACTTTCGCATTCCTCACATACTTCTTGAATGGATCCTGGTTTTTTTCTGGTTTGGTTCACGTAGTAATGTGGTACCACACTGGAACATTCAATTAAACGTGGTCTTGATAAATATTTTAGAGGATAACGCATGTTAGGTTTGGGTTAGGTCTAGGATTTGCCCTCATCAGGCTCATACTTTCGCATATTTCTCATACTTCATGGCTAGATCCTGGGCTGTTTCTGGATTGTACCACGTAGTAATGTGGTACCACGCTGAAGCAGTCAATTAAACCTGGTTTCGTTCAATATTTTAGAGGATAACGCAAGTTAGGTCTGGGATAGGCCTGGGATTTGCCCTCATGAGGCTCATTCTTTCGCATATTTCTCATACTTGATGGCTAGATCCTGGGCTTTTTCTGGATTGCATCACGTAGTAATGAAGTACAACACTGAAACAGTCAATTAAACCTGGTTTCCATCAATATCTTAGAGGACAACGCAAGTTAGGTCTGGGATAGGTCTGGGATTTGCCCTCATCAGGGTCATACTTTCGCAGTTCTAACATACATGTTGACCTGATCGAGTGTTTTTTCTGCTTTGGATCACGTAGTAAAGTGGTACCACACTGAAACAGTCCATTAAACCTGGTTTCGATCAATATTTTTGAGGATAACGCATGTTAGGTCTAGGTTAGGCCGGGGATTTTCCCTCATCAGACTCATACTTTCGCATTCATCACATACTTGTTGAACGGATCATGGGTTTTTTCCGGTTTGGGTCAAGTAGTAGTGTGGTACCACACTGAAACAGTCGATTAAACCTGGTTTTGATCAATATTTTAGAGAATAATTCATGTTAGGTCTAGGTTAGGTCTGGTGTTTGCTCTCATCAGGCTCATTCTTTCGCAGTTTTAACATACATGTTGACGTGATCAAGGGTTTTTTCTGCTTTGGATCACGTAGTAAAGTGGTACCACACTGAAACAGTCCATTAAACCTGGTTTGGATCAATATTTTAGAGGATAACGCATGTTAGGTCTAGGTTAGGTCTGCGATTTTCACTCATCAGACTCATACTTTCGCATTCTTCACATACTTGTTGATCGGATCCTGGGTTTTTACTGGTTTGGATCACGTAGTAATGTGGTACCACACTGACACAGTCAATTAAACCTGGTTTCGATCAATACTTTAGAGAGTAATTCATGTTAGGTCTAGGTTAGGTCTGGGATTTGCTCTCATCTGGTTCATTCTTTCGCATATTTCTCATACTTGATGTCTAGATCCTGGGCTTTTTCTGGATTGCATCACGTAGTAATGAAGTACAACACTGAAACAGTCAATTAAACCTGGTTTCCATCAATATTTTACAGGACAACGCATGTTAGGTCTAGGTTAGGCCTGGGATTTGCCCTCATCAGGGTCATACTTTCGCAGTTTTAACATACATGTTGACCTGATCGAGGGTTTTTTCCGCTTTGGTTCACGTAGTAATGTGGTACCACACTGGAACATTCAATTAAACGTGGTCTTGATAAATATTTTAGAGGATAACGCATGTTAGGTTTGGGTTAGGTCTAGGATTTGCCCTCATCAGGCTCATACTTTCGCATATTTCTCATACTTCATGGCTAGATCCTGGGCTGTTTCTGGATTGTACCACGTAGTAATGTGGGACCACACTGAAATAGTCAATTAAACCTGGATTCGATCAATATTTTAGAGAATAATTCATGTTTGGTCTAGGTTAGGTCTGGGATTTGCTCTCATCAGGCTCATTCTTTCGCATATTTCTCATACTTGATGGCTAGATCCTGGGCTTTTTCTGGATTGCATCACGTAGTAATGAAGTACAACACTGAAACAGTCAATTAAACCTGGTTTCCATCAATATCTTAGAGGACAACGCAAGTTAGGTCTGGGATAGGTCTGGGATTAGCCCTCATCAGACTCATACTTTCGCATTCCTCACATACTTGTTGAATGGATCCTGGTTTTTTTCTGGTTTGGTTCACGTAGTAATGTGGTACCACACTGGAACATTCAATTAAACGTGGTCTTGATAAATATTTTAGAGGATAACGCATGTTAGGTTTGGGTTAGGTCTAGGATTTGCCCTCATCAGGCTCATACTTTCGCATATTTCTCATACTTCATGGCTAGATCCTGGGCTGTTTCTGGATTGTACCACGTAGTAATGTGGTACCACGCTGAAGCAGTCAATTAAACCTGGTTTCGTTCAATATTTTAGAGGATAACGCAAGTTAGGTCTGGGATAGGCCTGGGATTTGCCCTCATGAGGCTCATTCTTTCGCATATTTCTCATACTTGATGGCTAGATCCTGGGCTTTTTCTGGATTGCATCACGTAGTAATGAAGTACAACACTGAAACAGTCAATTAAACCTGGTTTCCATCAATATCTTAGAGGACAACGCAAGTTAGGTCTGGGATAGGTCTGGGATTTGCCCTCATCAGGGTCATACTTTCGCAGTTCTAACATACATGTTGACCTGATCGAGTGTTTTTTCTGCTTTGGATCACGTAGTAAAGTGGTACCACACTGAAACAGTCCATTAAACCTGGTTTGGATCAATATTTTAGAGGATAACGCATGTTAGGTCTAGGTTAGGTCTGGGATTTTCAGTCATCAGACTCATACTTTCGCATTCATCACATACTTGTTGAACGGATCCTGGGTTTTTGCTGGTTTCGATCACGTAGTAATGTGGGACCACACCGAAACAATCAATTAAACCTGGTCTTGATAAATATTTTAGAGGATAACGCAAGTTAGGTCTGGGATAGGTCTGGGATTTGCCCTCATCAGACTCATACTTTCGCATTCTTCACATACTTGTTGAACGGATCCTGGGTTTTTTCCGGTTTGGGTCAAGTAGTAGTGTGGTACCACACTGAAACAGTCGATTAAACCTGGTTTCGATCAATATTTTTGAGGATAACGCATGTTAGGTCTAGGTTAGGCCGGGGATTTTCCCTCATCAGACTCATACTTTCGCATTCATCACATACTTGTTGAACGGATCATGGGTTTTTTCCGGTTTGGGTCAAGTAGTAGTGTGGTACCACACTGAAACAGTCGATTAAACCTGGTTTTGATCAATATTTTAGAGAATAATTCATGTTAGGTCTAGGTTAGGTCTGGTGTTTGCTCTCATCAGGCTCATTCTTTCGCAGTTTTAACATACATGTTGACGTGATCGAGGGTTTTTTCTGCTTTGGATCACGTAGTAAAGTGGTACCACACTGAAACAGTCCATTAAACCTGGTTTCCATCAATATTTTAGAGGACAACGCATGTTAGGTCTAGGTAAGGCCTGGGATTTGCCCTCATCAGGGTCATACTTTCGCAGTTTTAACATGCATGTTGACCTCATCGAGGGTTTTTTCTGCTTTGGATCACGTAGTAAAGTGGTACCACAACTAAAACAGTCAATTGAACCTGGTTTCGATCATTATTTTAGTGGATAACGCAAGTTAGGTCTGGGATAGGTCTGGGATTAGCCCTCATCAGGGTCATACTTTCGCAGTTTTAACATACATGTTGACCTGATCGAGGGTTTTTTCTGCTTTGGATCACGTAGTAAAGTGGTACCACACTAAAACAGTCCACCAAACCTGGTTTGGATCAATATTTTAGAGGATACTGCATGTTAGGTCTAGGTTAGCCCTGGGATTTTCACTCATCAGACTCATTCTTTCGCATTCTTCACATACCTGTTGAACGGATCCTGGGTTTTTTCTGGTTTGGATCACGTAGTAATGTGGGACCACACTGAAGCAATCAATTAAACCTGGTCTTGATAAATATTTTAGAGGATAACGCATGTTAGGTCTGGGATAGGTCTAGGATTTGCTCTCGTCAGGCTCATACTTTCGCAGTTTTAACATGCATGTTGACCTGATCGAGGGTTTTTTCTGCTTTGGATCACGTAGTAAAGTGGTACCACACTAAAACAGTCAATTAAACCTGGTTTCGATCAATATTTTAGAGGATAACGAAAGTTATGTCTAGTTTAGGCCTGGGATTTGCCCTCATCAGACTCATACTTTCGCATACTTCACATACTTGTTGAACAGATCCTGGGTTTTTTTCTGGTTTGGATCACGTAGTAATGTGGTACCACACTGAAACAGTCGATTAAACCTGGTTTCGATCAATATTTTTGAGGATAACGCATGTTAGGTCTAGGTTAGGCCGAGGATTTTCACTCATCAGACTCATACTTTCGCATTCTTCACATACTTGTTGAACGGATCCTGGGTTTTTACTGGTTTGGATCACGTAGTAATGTGATACCACACTGAAACAGTCAATTAAACCTGGTTTCGATCAATATTTTAGAGAATAATTCATGTTAGGTCTATGTTAGGTCTGGGATTTGCTCTCATCAGGCTCATTCTTTCGCATATTTCTCATACTTGATGTCTAGATCCTGGGCTTTTTCTGGATTGCATCACGTAGTAATGAAGTACAACACTGAAACAGTCAATTAAACCTGGTTTCCAACAATATTTTACAGGACAACGCATGTTAGGTCTAGGTTAGGCCTGGGATTTGCCCTCATCAGGGTCATACTTTCGCATATTTCTCATGCTTCATGACTAGATCCTGGGCTTTTTCTGGATTGTATCACGTAGTAGTGTGGTACCACGCTGAAACAGTCAATTAAACCTGGTTTCGATCAATATTTTTGAGGATAACGCAAGTTAGGTCTGGGACAGGTCTGGGATTTGCCCCCATCAGGCTCATACTTTCGCATTCTTCACATACTTGTTGAACTGATCCTGGGTTTTTTCTGGTTTGGATCACGTAGCAATGTGGTACCACACTGAAACAGTCGATTAAACCTGGTTTCGATCAATACTTTAGAGGATAACGCAAGTTTGGTCTGGGACAGGTCTGGGATTTGCCCTCATCAGGCTCATACTTTCGCGTTTTTCACATACTTGTTGAACAGATCCTGGGTTTTTTCTGGTTTGAGTCACGTAGTAATGTGGTACCACACTGAAACAGTCGATTAAACCAGGTTTCGATCAATATTTTTGAGGATAACGCATGTTAGGTCCAGGTTAGGCCTGGGATTTTCACTCATCAGACTCATACTTTCGCATTCTTCACATACTTGTTGGACGGATCCTGGGTTTTTTCTGGTTTGGATCACGTAGTAATGTGGTACCACACTGAAACATTCAGTTAAACCTGGTCTTGATAAATATATTTCAGGATAACGCATGTTAGGTCTGGGTTAGGTCTAGGATTTGCCCTCATCAGGCTCATACTTTCGCATATTTCTTATACTTCATGGATAGATCCTGGGCTATTTTCTGGTTTGGATCACATAGTAATGTGGTACCACACTGAAACAGTTGATTAAACCAGGTTTCGATCAATATTCTTGAGGATAACGCATGTTAGGTCTAGGTAAGGCCTGGGATTTTCACTCATCAGACTCAATCTTTCGCATTCTTCACATACCTGTTGAACGGATCCTGGGTTTTTTCTGGTTTGGATCACGTAGTAATGTGGGACCACACTGAAACAATCAATTAAACCTGGTCTTGATAAATATTTTAGAGGATAACGCATATTAGGTCTGGGTTAGGTCTAGGATTTGCTCTCGTCAGGCTCATACTTTCGCATATTTCTCATACTTGATGGCTAGATCCTGGGCTTTTTCTGGATTCCATCACGTAGTAATGAAGTACAACACTGAAACAGTCAATTAAACCTGGTTTCCATCAATATCTTAGAGGACAACGCAAGTTAGGTCTGGGATAGGTCTGGGATTCGCCCTCATCAGGCTCATACTTTCGCACACTTCACAGACTCGCTTAACAGATCCTGGGTTTTTTCTGGTTTGGTTCACGTAGTAATGCGGTACCACACTGAAACATTCAGTTAAACCTGGTCTTGATAAATATTTTTGAGGATAACGCATGTTAGGTCTGGGTTAGGTCTAGGATTTGCCCTCATCAGGCTCATACTTTCGCATATTTATTATACTTCATGGATAGATCCTGGGCTATTTTCTGGTTTGGATCACATAGTAATGTGGTACCACACTGAAACAGTCGATTAAACCAGGTTTCGGTCAATATTCTTGAGGATAACGCATGTTAGGTCTAGGTAAGGCCTGGGATTTTCACTCATCAGACTCATTCTCTCGCATTCTTCACATACTTGTTGAACAGATCCTGGGTGTTCTCTGGTTTGGATCACGAATTAGTGAGGTACCACACTGAAACAGTCCATTAAACCTGGTTTCGCTCAATATCTTAGAAGATAACGCATGTTAGGTCTAGGTTAGGCCTGGGATTTGCCCTTATCAGGGTCATACTTTCGCAGTTTTAACATGCATGTTGACCTGATCGAGGGTTTTTTCTGCTTTGGATCACGTAGTAAAGTGGTACCACACTAAAACAGTCAATTAAACCTGGTTTCGATCAATATTTTAGAGGATAACGCAAGTTAGGCCTGGGATAGGTCTAGGATTTGCCGTCATCAGGCTCATTCTTTCGCATATTTCTCATACTTCATGGCTGGATCCTGGACTATTACTGGTTTGGATCACGTAGTAATGTGGTACCACACTGAAACAGTCAATTAAACCTGGTTTCGATCAATATTTTAGAGAGTAATTCATGTTAGGTCTGGGTTAGGTCTGGGATTTGCTCTCATCAGGCTCATACTTTCGCATATTTCTTATACTTCATGGATAGATCCTGGGCTATTTTCTGGTTTGGATCACATAGTAATGTGGTACCACACTGAAACAGTTGATTAAACCAGGTTTCGATCAATATTCTTGAGGATAACGCATGTTAGGTCTAGGTTAGCCCTGAGATTTTCACTCATCAGACACATTCTTTCGCATTCTTCACATACCTGTTGAACGGATCCTGGGTTTTTTCTGGTTTGGATCACGTAGTAATGTGGGACCACACTGAAGCAATCAATTAAACCTGGTCTTGATAAATATTTTAGAGGATAACGCATGTTAGGTCTGGGTTAGGTCTAGGATTTGCTCTCGTCAGGCTCATACTTTCGCGTTTTTCGCATACTTGATGGCTAGATCCTGGGCTTTTTCTGGATTGCATCACGTAGAAATGAAGTACAACACTGAAACAGTCAATTAAACCTGGTTTCGATAAATATTTTAGAGAACAATTCATGTTAGGTCTAGGTTAGGCCTGGGATTTGCCCTCATCAGGGTCATACTTTCGCAGTTCTAACATACATGTTGAACGGATCTTGGGTTTTTTCTGGTGTGGATCACGTAGTAATGTGGCACCACACTGATACAATCAATTAAACCTGGTCTTGATAAATATTTTAGAGGATAACGCATGTTAGGTCTGGGTTAGGTCTAGGATTTGCCCTCATCAGGCTCATACTTTCGCATATTTCTCATACTTCATGGCTGGATCCTGGACTATTACTGGTTTGGATCACGTAGTAATGTGGTACCACACTGAAACAGTCAATTAAACCTGGTTTCGATCAATATTTTAGAGAATAATTCATGTTAGGTCTGGGTTAGGTCTGGGATTTGCTCTCATCAGGCTCATTCTTTCGCATATTTCTCATACTTGATGGCTAGATCCTGGGCTTTTTCTGGATTGCATCACGTAGAAATGAAGTACAACACTGAAACAGTCAATTAAACCTGGTTTCGATAAATATTTTAGAGAACAATTCATGTTAGGTCTAGGTTAGGCCTGGGATTTGCCCTCATCAGGGTCATACTTTCGCAGTTCTAACATACATGTTGACCTGATCGAGGGTTTTTTCTGCTTTGGATCACGTAGTAAAGTGGTACCACACTGAAACAGTCCACTAAACCTGGTTTGGATCAATATTTTAGAGGATAATGCATGTTAGGTCTAGGTCAGCCCTGAGATTATCACTCATCAGACTCATGCTTTCGCATTTTTCACATACTTGTTGAACAGATCCTGGGATTTTTCTGGCATGGATCACGTAGTAATGTGGTACCACACTGAAACATTCAATGAAACCTGGTCTGGATAAATATTTTAGAGGATTACGCATCTTAGGTCTGTGTTAGGTCTAAGATTTGCCCTCCTCAGGCTCACAGTTTCGCGTTTTTCGCATACTTGTTGAACAGATCCTGGGTTTTCTCTGGTTTGGATCACGAAGTAGTGAGGTACCACACTGAAACAGTCCATTAAACCTGGTTTCGATCAATATCTTAGAAGATAACGCATGTTAGGTCTAGGTTAGGCCTGGGATTTGCTCTCATCAGGGTCATACTTTCGCAGTTTTAACATGCATGTTGACCTGATCGAGGGTTTTTTCTGCTTTGGATCACGCAGTAAAGTGGTACCACACTAAAACAGTCAATTAAACCTGGCATCGATCAATATTTTAGAGGATAACGCAAGTTAGGCCTGGGATAGGTCTAGGATTTGCCCTCATCTGGCTCATTCTTTCGCATATTTCTCATACTTGATGGCTAGATCCTGGGCATTTTCTGGATTGCATCACGTAGTATTGTGGTACCACACTGAAACAGTCGATTAAACCAGGTTTCGATCAATATTTTTGAGGATAACGCATGTTAGGTCTAGGTTAGGCCTGGGATTTTCACTCATCAGACTCATACTTTCGCATTCTTCACATACTTGTTGAACGGATCTTGGGTATTTCCTGGTTTGGATCACATAGTAATGTGGTACCACACTGAAACAGTCCACTAAACCTGGTTTGGATCAATATTTTAGAGGATAATGCATGTTAGGTCTAGGTTAGCCCTGAGATTTTCACTCATCAGACTCATACTTTCGCATTCTTCAGATACTTGTTGAACGGATCCTGGGTTTTTTCTGGTATGGTTCACGTAGTAATGTGGTACCACACTGAAACAGTCGATTAAACCAGGTCTTGACAATATTTTAGAGGATAACGCATGTTAGGTCTGGGTTAGGTCTAGGATTTGCTCTCGTCAGGCTCATACTTTCGCATATTTCTCATACTTGATGGCTAGATCCTGGGCTTTTTCTGGATTGCATCACGTAGTAATGAAGTACAACACTGAAACAGTCAATTAAACCTGGTTTCCATCAATATCTTAGAGGACAACGCAAGTTAGGTCTGGGATAGGTCTGGGATTTGCCCTCATCAGACCCATACGTTCGCGTTTTTCACATACTTGTTGAACGGATCCTGGGTTTTTTCTGGTTTGGATCACGTAGTAATGTGGTACCGCACTGAAACATTCAAATAAACCTGGTCTTGATAAATATTTTAGAGGATAACGCATGTTAGGTTTGGGTTAGGTCTAGGATTTGCCCACATCAGGCTCATACTTTCGCATATTTCTCATACTTCCTGGGCTGTTTCTGGATTGTATCACGTAGTAATGTGGTACCACGCTGAAACAGTCAATTAAACCTTGTTTCGATCAATATTTTAGAGGATAACGCAAGTTAGGTCTGGGATAGGTCTGGGATTCGCCCTCATCAGGCTCATACTTTCGCACACTTCACAGACTCGTTTAACAGATCCTGGGTTTTTACTGGTTTGGTTCACGTAGTAATGTGGTACCACACTGAAACATTCAATTAAACCTGGTCTTGATCAATATTTTTGAGGATAACGCATGTTAGGTTTGGGTTAGGTCTAGGATTTGCCCACATCAGGCTCATACTATCGCATTTTTCACATACTTGTTGAACAGATCCTGGCTTTTTCTGGTTTGGATCGCGCAGTAATGTGGTACCACACTGAAACAGCCCTCTAAACCTGGTTTCGATCAATATTTTAGAGGATAACGAAAGTTATGTCTAGGTTAGGCCTGGGATTTGCCCTCATCAGACTCATGCTTTCGCATTTTTCACATACTTGTTGAACAGATCCTGGGATTTTTCTGGTATGGATCACGTAGTAATGTGGTACCATACTGAAACATTCAGTTAAACCTGGTCTTGATAAATATTTTTGAGGATAACGCATGTTAGGTCTGGGTTAGGTCTAGGATTTGCCCTCATCAGGCTCATACTTTCGCATATTTCTCATACTTCATGGCTAGATCCTGGGCTATTTCTGGATTGGATTACGTAGTAATGTGGTACGACACTGAAACATTCAATGAAACCTGGTCTGGATAAATATTTTAGAGGATAACGCATCTTAGGTCTGTGTGTGGTCTAAGATTTGCCCTCCTCAGGCTCACAGTTTCGCGTTTTTCGCATACTTCTTGAACAGATCCTGGGTTTTCTCTGGTTTGGATCACGAAGTAGTGAGGTACCACACTGAAACAGTCCATTAAACCTGGTTTCGCTCAATATCTTAGAAGATAACGCATGTTAGGTCTAGGTTAGGCCTGGGATTTGCCCTCATCAGGGTCATACTTTCGCAGTTTTAACATGCATGTTGACCTGATCGAGGGTTTTTTCTGCTTTGGATCACGCAGTAAAGTGGTACCACACTAAAACAGTCTATTAAACCAGGTTTCGATCAATATTTTAGAGGATAACGCAAGTTAGGCCTGGGATAGGTCTAGGATTTGTCCTCATCAGGCTCATTCTTTCGCATATTTCTCATACTTGATGGCTAGATCCTGGGCATTTTCTGGATTGCATCACGTAGTATTGTGGTACCACAATGAAACAGTCGATTAAACCAGGTTTCGATCAATATTTTTGAGGATAACGCATGTTAGGTCTAGGTTAGGCCTGGGATTTTCACTCATCAGACTCATACTTTCGCATTCTTCACATACTTGTTGAACGGATCGTGGGTATTTTCTGGTGTGGATCACGTAGCAATGTGGTACCACACTGATACAATCAATTAAACCTGGTCTTGATAAATATTTTAGAGGATAACGCATGTTAGGTCTGGGTTAGGTCTAGGATTTGCCCTCATCAGGCTCATACTTCCGCATATTTCTCATACTTCATGGCTGGATCCTGGGCTGTTACTGGTTTGGATCACGTAGTAATGTGGTACCACACTGAAACAGTCAATTAAACCTGGTTTCGATCAATATTTTAGAGAATAATTCATGTTAGGTCTGCGTTAGGTCTGGGATTTGCTCTCATCAGGCTCATTCTTTCGCATATTTCTCATACTTGATGGCTAGATCCTGGGCTTTTTCTGGATTGCATCACGTAGTAATGAAGTACAACACTGAAACAGTCAATTAAACCTGGTTTCGATAAATATTTTAGAGAATAATTCATGTTAGGTCTAGGTTAGGCGTAGGATTTGCCCTCATCAGGGTCATACTTTCGCAGTTCTAACATACATGTTGACCTGATCGAGGGTTTTTTCTGCTTTGGATCACGTAGTAAAGTGGTACCACACTGAAACAGTCCACTAAAACTGGTTTGGATCAATATTTTAGAGGATAATGCATGTTAGGTCTAGGTTAGCCCTGAGATTTTCACTCATCAGACTCATACTTTCGCATTCTTCAGATACTTGTTGAACGGATCCTGGGTTTTTTCTGGTATGGTTCACGTAGTAATGTGGTACCACACTGAAACAATCAATTAAACCAGGTCTTGATAAATATTTTAGATGATAACGCATGTTAGGTCTGGGTTAGGTCTAGGATTTGCCCTCATCACGCTCATACTTTCGCATATTTCTCATACTTCATGGCTAGATCCTGGGCTATTTCTGGATTGGATCACGTAGTAATGTGGTACCACACTGAAACAGCCCACTAAACCTGGTTCCGATCAATATTTTACAGGATAACGAAAGTTATGTCTAGGTTAGGCCTGGGATTTGCTCTCATGAGACTCATGCTTTCGCATTTTTCACATACTTGTGGAACAGATCCTGGGTTTTTTCTGGTATGGATCACGTAGTAATGTGGTACCACACTGAAACATTCAGTTAAACCTGGTCTTGATAAATATTTTTGAGGATAACGCATGTTAGGTCTGGGTTAGGTCTAGGATTTGCCCTCATCAGGCTCATACTTTCGCATATTTCTTATACTTCATGGATAGATCCTGGGCTATTTTCTGGTTTGGATCACATAGTAATGTGGTACCACACTGAAACAGTCGATTAAACCAGGTTTCGATCAATATTCTTGAGGATAACGCATGTTAGGTCTAGGTAAGTCCAGGGATTTTCACTCATCAGACTCATTCTTTCGCATTCTTCACATACCTGTTGAACGGATCCTGGGTTTTTTCTGGTTTGGATCACGTAGTAATGTGGGACCACACTGAAGCAATCAATTAAACCTGGTCTTGATAAATATTTTAGGGGATAACGCATGTTAGGTCTGGGTTAGGTCTAGGATTTGCTCTCGTCAGGCTCATACTTTCGCATATTTCTTATACTTGATGGCTAGATCCTGGGCTTTTTCTGGATTGGATCACGTAGTAATGTGGTACCACACTGAAACAGTCAATTAAACCTGGTTTCGATCAATATTTTAGAGGACAATGCACGTTAGGTCTGGGATAGGTCTGGGATTTGCCCACATCAGGGTCATACTTTCGCATTTTTCACATACTTGTTGAACAGATCCTGGGTTTTTTCTGGTTTGGATCGCGCAGTAATGTGGTACCACACTGAAACAGCCCACTAAACCTGGTTGCGATCAATATTTTAAAGGATAACGCAAGTTAGGTCTGGGATAGGTCTGGGATTCGCCCTCATCAGGCTCATACTTTCGCACACTTCACAGACTCGTTTAACAGATCCTGGGTTATTTCTGGTTTGGTTCACGTAGTAATGTGGTACCAAACTGAAACATTCAATTAAACCTGGTCTTGATCAATATTTTAGAGGATAACGCATGTTAGGTTTGGGTTAGGTCTAGGATTTGCCCACATCAGGCTCATACTTTCGCATTTTTCACAGACTTGTTGAACAGATCCTGGGATTTTTCTGGTATGGATCACGTAGTAATGTGGTACCATACTGAAACATTCAGTTAAACCTGGTCTTGATAAATATTTTTGAGGATAACGCATGTTAGGTCTGGGTTAGGTCTAGGATTTGCCCTCATCAGGCTCATACTTTCGCATATTTCTTATACTTCATGGATAGATCCTGGGCTATTTTCTGGTTTGGATCACATAGTAATGTGGTACCACACTGAAACAGTCGATTAAACCAGGTTTCGATCAATATTTTTGAGGATAACGCATGTTAGGTCTAGGTTAGGCCTGGGATTTTCACTCATCAGACTCATTCTTTCGCATACTTCACATACTTGTTGAACGGATCCTAGGTTTTTTCTGGTTTGGATCACGTAGTAATGTGGGACCACACTGAAACAATCAATTAAACCTGGTCGTGATAAATATTTTAGAGGATAACGCATGTTAGGTCTGGGTTAGGTCTAGGATTTGCACTCATCAGGCTCATACTTTCGCATATTTCTCATACTTCATGGCTAGAACCAGGGCTTTTTCTGGATTGCATCACGTAGTAATGAAGTACAACACTGTAACAGTCAATTAAACCTGGTTTCGATAAATATTTTAGAGAATAATTCATGTTAGGCCTAGGTTAGGCCTGGGATTTGCCCTCATCAGGGTCATACTTTCGCAGTTCTAACATACGTGTTGACCTGATCGAGGGTTTTTTCTGCTTTGGATCACGTAGTAAAGTGGTACCACACAGAAACAGTACACTAAACCTGGTTTGGATCAATATTTTAGAGGATAATGCATGTTAGGTCTAGGTTAGCCCTGAGATTTTCACTCATCAGACTCATACTTTCGCATTCTTCAGATACTTGTTGAACGGATCCTGGGTTTTTTCTGGTATGGTTCACGTAGTAATGTGGTACCACACTGAAACAATCAATTAAACCAGGTCTTGATAAATATTTTAGATGATAACGGATGTTAGGTCTGGGTTAGGTCTAGGATTTGCCCTCATCAGGCTCATACTTTCGCATATTTCTCATACTTCATGGCTAGATCCTGGGCTATTTCTGGATTGGATCACGTAGTAATGTGGTACCACACTGAAACAGTCGATTAAACCAGGTTTCGATCAATATTTTTGAGGATAACGCATGTTAGGTCTGGGTTAGGTCTAGGATTTGCCCTCATCAGGCTCATACTTTCGCATATTTCTTATACTTCGTGGATAGATCCTGGGCTATTTTCTGGGTTGGATCACATAGTAATGTGGTACCACACTGAAACAGTCAATTAAACCTGGTTTCGATCAATATTTTAGAGGACAATGCAAGTTAGGTCTGGGATAGGTCTGGGATTTGCCCACATCAGGGTCATACTTTCGCATTTTTCACATACTTGTTGAACAGATCCTGGGTTTTTTTCTGGTTTGGATCACGTAGTAGTGTGGTACCACACTGAAACATTCAGTTAAACCTGGTCTTGATCAATATTTTTGAGGATAACGCATGTTAGGTCTAGGTTAGGCCGGGGATTTTCACTCATCAGGCTCATACTTTCGCATTCTTCACATACTTGTTGAACGGATCCTGGGTTTTTACTGGTTTGGATCACGTAGTAATGTGGTACCACACTGAAACATTCAATTAAACCAGGTCTTGATAAATATTTTAGATGATAACGCATGTTAGGTCTGGGTTAGGTCTAGGATTTGCCCTCATCAGGCTCATACTTTCGCATATTTCTCATACTTCATGGCTAGATCCTGGGCTATTTCTGGATTGGATCACGTAGTAATGTGGTACCACACTGAAACAGTCAATTAAACCTGGTTTCGATCAATATTTTAGAGGACAATGCAAGTTAGGTCTGGGATAGGTCTGGGATTTGCCCACGTCAGGGTCATACTTTCGCATTTTTCACATACTTGTTGAACAGATCCTGGGTTTTTTTCTGGTTTGGATCAGGTAGTAGTGTGGTACCACACTGAAACATTCAGTTAAACCTGGTCTTGATCAATATTTTTGAGGATAACGCATGTTAGGTCTAGGTTAGGCCGGGGATTTTCACTCATCAGGCTCATACTTTCGCATTCTTCACATACTTGTTGAACGGATCCTGGGTTTTTACTGGTTTGGATCACGTAGTAATGTGGTACCACACTGAAACATTCAATTAAACCTGGTCTTGATAAATATTTTAGAGGATAACGCATGTTAGGTCTGGGTTAGGTCTAGGATTTGCCCTCATCAGGCTCCTCCTTTCGCATATTTCTCATACTTCATGGCTGGTTCCTGGGCTATTTCTGGATTGGATCACATGGTAATGTGGTACCACACTGAAACAGTCAATTAAACCTGGTTTTGATCAATATTTTAGAGAATAATTCATGTTAGGTCTAGGTTCGGTCAGGGATTTGCTCTCATCAGGCACATTCTTTCGCATATTTCTCATACTTGATGGCTAGATCCTGGACATTTTCTGGATTGCTTCACGTAGCAATGAAGCACAACACTGAAACAGTCAATTAAACCTGGTTTCCATCAATATTTTAGAGGACAACGCATGTCAGGTCTAGGTTAGGTCTGGGATTTACTCTCATAAGGGTCATACTTTCGCATTTTTCACATACTTGTTGAACAGATGCTGGGTTTTTTCTGGTTTGGATCACGTAGTAGTGTGGTACCACACTGAAACAGTCCATTAAACCTGGTTTGGATTAATATTTTAGAGCATAACGCATGTTAGGTCTAGGTTAGGTCTGGGATTTTCACTCATCAGACTCATACTTTCGCATTCTTCACATACTTGTTGAACGGATCCTGGGTTTTTTCTGGTTTGGATCACGTAGTAATGTGTGTCCACTCTGAAACAATCAATTAAACCTGGTCTTGATAAATATTTTAGAGGATCACGCATTTTAGGTCTGGGATAGGTCTGGGATTTGCCCTCATCAGACTCATACTTTCGCACACTACACATACTCGTTGAACAGATCCTGGGTTTTTTCTGGTTTGGATCACGTAGTAATGTGGTACCACACTGAAACAGTCGATTAAACCAGGTTTCGATCAATATTTTTGAGGATAACGCATGTTAGGTCTAGGTTAGGCCTGGGGTCTTCACTCATCAGGCTCATACTTTCGCATTCTTCACATACTTGTTGAACGGATCCTGGGTTTTTTCTGGTTTGGATCACGTAGTAATGTGGGACCACACTGAAACAGTCAATTGAACCTGGTTTCGATCAATATTTTAGAGAATAATTCATGTTAGGTCTAGGTTAGGTCTGGGATTTGCTCTCATCAGGCTCATTCATTCGCATATTTCTCATACTTGATATCTAGATCCTGGGCTTTTTCTGGATTGCATCACGTAGTAATGATGTACAACACTGAAACAGTCAATTAAACCTGGTTTCCATCAATATCTTAGAGGACAACGCAAGTTAGGTCTGGGATAGGTCGGGGATTTGCCCTCATCAGACTCATACTTTCGCACACTTCACATACTTTTGGAACAGATCCTGGGTTATTTTCTGGTTTGGATCACATAGTAATGTGGTACGACACTGAAACAGTCGATTAAACCAGGTTTCGATCAATATTTTTGAGGATAACGCATGTTAGTTCTTGGTTAGGTCTAGGATTTTCACTCATCAGACTCATACTTTCGCATATTTCTCATACTAGATGGCTAGATCCTGTGCTTTTTCTGGATTGCATCACGTTGTAATGAAGTACAACACTGAAACACTCAATTAAACCTGGTTTCGATCAATATTATTGAGGATAACGCATGTTAGGTCTAGGTTAGGTCTGGGATTTTCACTCATCAGACTCATACTTTCGCATTCTTCACATACTTGTTGAACGGATCCTGGGTTTTTTCTGGTTTGGATCACGTAGTAATGTGTGTCCACTCTGAAACAATCAATTAAACCTGGTCTTGATAAATATTTTAGAGGATCACGCATTTTAGGTCTGGGATAGGTCTGGGATTTGCCCTCATCAGACTCATACTTTCGCACACTACACATACTCGTTGAACAGATCCTGGGTTTTTTCTGGTTTGGATCACGTAGTAATGTGGTACCACACTGAAACAGTCGATTAAACCAGGTTTCGATCAATATTTTTGAGGATAACGCATGTTAGGTCTAGGTTAGGCCTGGGGTCTTCACTCATCAGGCTCATACTTTCGCATTCTTCACATACTTGTTGAACGGATCCTGGGTTTTTTCTGGTTTGGATCACGTAGTAATGTGGGACCACACTGAAACAGTCAATTGAACCTGGTTTCGATCAATATTTTAGAGAATAATTCATGTTAGGTCTAGGTTAGGTCTGGGATTTGCTCTCATCAGGCTCATTCATTCGCATATTTCTCATACTTGATATCTAGATCCTGGGCTTTTTCTGGATTGCATCACGTAGTAATGATGTACAACACTGAAACAGTCAATTAAACCTGGTTTCCATCAATATCTTAGAGGACAACGCAAGTTAGGTCTGGGATAGGTCGGGGATTTGCCCTCATCAGACTCATACTTTCGCACACTTCACATACTTTTGGAACAGATCCTGGGTTATTTTCTGGTTTGGATCACATAGTAATGTGGTACGACACTGAAACAGTCGATTAAACCAGGTTTCGATCAATATTTTTGAGGATAACGCATGTTAGTTCTTGGTTAGGTCTAGGATTTTCACTCATCAGACTCATACTTTCGCATATTTCTCATACTAGATGGCTAGATCCTGTGCTTTTTCTGGATTGCATCACGTTGTAATGAAGTACAACACTGAAACACTCAATTAAACCTGGTTTCGATCAATATTATTGAGGATAACGCATGTTAGGTCTAGGTTAGGCCTGGGATTTTCACTCATCAGACTCATACTTTCGCATTCTTCACATATTTGTTGAACGGATCTTGGGTTTTTTCTGGTGTGGATCACGTAGTAATGTGGTACCACACTGAAACAATCAATTAAACCTGATCTTGATAAATATTTTAGAGGATAACGCATTTTAGGTCTGGGATTGGTCTGGGATTTGACCTCATCAGACTCACACTTTCGCACACTTCAGATACTCGTTGAACAGATCCTGGGTATTTTCTGGTTTGGATCACGTAGTGGTGTGGTACCACACTGAAACAGTCGATTAAACCTGGTTTCAATCAATATTTTAGAGGATAACGCAAGTTAGGTCTGGGATAGGTCTGGGATTTGACCCCATCAGACTCATACTTTCGCACACTTCACATACTCGTTGAACAGATCCTGGGTTATTTTCTGGTTTGGATAACATAGCAATGTGGTACCACACTGAAACAGTCGATTAAACCAGGTTTCGATCAATATTTTTGAGGATAACGCATGTTAGGGCTAGTTTAGGTCTGGGATTTTCACTCATCAGACTCATACTTTCGCATTCTTCACATACTTGTTGAACTGATCCTGGGTTTTTTCTGGTTTGGATCACGTAGTAATGTGGTACCACACTGAAACAGTCGATTAAACCTGGTTTCAATCAATATTTTAGAGGATAACGCAAGTTAGGTCTGGGATAGGTCTGGGATTTGACCCCATCAGACTCATACTTTCGCACACTTCACATACTCGTTGAACAGATCCTGGGTTATTTTCTGGTTTGGATAACATAGCAATGTGGTACCACACTGAAACAGTCGATTAAACCTGGTCCTGATAAATATTTTAGAGGATAACGCATGTTAGGTCTGGGTTAGGTCTAGGATTTGCCCTCATCAGGCTCATACTTTCGCATATTTCTCATACTTCATGGCTAGATCCTGGGCTGTTTCTGGATTGTATCACGTAGTAATGTGGAACCACGCTGAAACAGTCAATTAAACCTGGTTTCAATCAATATTTTAGAGGATAACGCATGTTAGGCCTCGGTTAGGTCTGGGATTTTCACTCATCAGACTCATACTTTCGCATTCTTCACATACTTGTTGAACTGATCCTGGGTTTTTTCTGGTTTGGATCACGTAGTAATGTGGGACCACACTGAAACAGTTCATTAAACCTGGTTTCGCTCAATATTTTAGAGGATAACGCATGTTAGGTCTAGGTTAGGTCTGGGATTTGCTCTCATCAGGCTCATTCTTTCGCATATTTCTCATACTTGATGGCTAGATCCTGGGCTTTTTCTGGATTGCATCACGTAGTTTTGTAGTACCACACTGAAACAGCCAATGAAACCTGGTTTTCATCAATATTTTAGAGGACAACGCAAGTTAGGTGTAGGTAAGGCCTGAGATTTTCACTGATCAGACTCATACTTTCGCATTCTTCACATACTTGTTGAACGGATCCTGGGTTTTTTCTGGTTTGGATCACGTAGTAATGTGGTACCACACTGAAACAGTCGATTAAACCTGGTTTCGATCAATATTTTAGAGGATAACGCAAGTTAAGTCTGGGATTGGTTTGGGATTTGACCTCATCAGACTCATACTTTCGCACACTTCACATACTCGTTGAACAGATCCTGGGTTATTTTCTGGTTTGGATCACATAGTAATGTGGTACCACACTGAAACAGTCGATTAAACCAGGTTTCGATCAATATTTTTGAGGATAACGCATGTTAGGGCTAGTTTAGGTCTGGGATTTTCACTCATCAGACTCATACTTTCGCATTCTTCACATACGTGTTGAACGGATCCTGGGTTTTTTCTGGTTTGGATCACGTAGTAATGTGGTACCACACTGAAACAGTCAATTAAGCTTGGTTTCCATCAATATCTTAAAGGACAACGCAAGTTAGGTCTGGGATCGCGGGGTGATCCCGGTCTGGCCGACTGCCAGTTCGGTTTCCGGGGGGGCCGATCGACTATCGACGCGATAGGTCGTGTGAGGGCCCTCTCGGAGGCGGCCGTCTCCCGGGGAGGGGTGGCATTGGCAATATCCTTGGATATTGCCAATGCCTTTAACACCCTCCCCTGGGAAGAGATAAGGAGGGGACTCGAATATCATCGAGTCCCCCCTTGTCTCAGGGCGGTCGTCGGGGATTATCTCCGCGGCAGGTGGATCGAGTATCCGGGCCGGGATGGTGATATGCGGAGGGAGGTGTACTGCGGTGTTCCGCAGGGGTCGGTCCTCGGGCCACTCCTGTGGAACATCGCGTACGACTCGGTGTTGCGGGCCGGCCTCCCCGACGGCGTCAGCACGGTGTGTTATGCGGATGACACACTGGTGCTGGCCGTCGGGGCGCACTGGGGGAGGGCCATGCGTCGCGCGGAGGAGGGGTCGCAACGCGTCGTCGACCGGATCAGGGGGATGGGGATGACGGTGGCGGTCCATAAGACCGAGGTGATTGCGTTTCATTCACCTCGGCAGGATCCGCCACTCCCTCTGATCCGGGTGGGTGGGGCTGACATCGAGGTGAAGCCCCAGATCAGGTATCTAGGGCTGATCCTCGATAGCCACTGGCGTTTCGAGGAGCATTTCCGCTGCCTGGTCCCCCGGTTGGAAAGGATGGTTGCGGCTCTGGGCCGGATCCTGCCCAACCTGGGGGGCCCGGCGGGCCGAGTTCGTCGCCTCTATGTGGCAATGGTCCAGTCGGTGGCCCTATACGGGGCCCCCGTCTGGGCGGACGACCTGGCTGCCTCCCGGCGCAGCATGACTATGCTGCGTCGGGTGCAGAGGCGCATGGCGCTCAGGGTCGTCCGCGGGTATCGGACCATGTCACATGAGGCGGCGACGGTTCTAGCGGGGATGCCGCCCATGGACCTGCTCGCGCGGTCGCACGCGGTGATGTACCGGCACCGCGTCGACCGTCGCGCGGGGGTGGGGGCGGTCCCAGGCGGGCAGGAACCTGCTTGGGGCGATTTGAAGCGCCAGGCCCGGCAGTCCGTGTTGCTCGCGTGGCAGGAGCGGCTGGCTCTGCCAACCGCGGGGCACCGGACTGTCGGGGCTGTTCGGCCACTCCTGAAGGAGTGGCTGGACAGAGGCCATGGCAGCTTCGGAAGATACCTGTGCCGGATAGGGCAGGAGCCGACGGCGCGTTGCTGCCACTGCGACGCTGAGCAGGACACGGCGGATCATACCCTGGAGGTATGCCCCGCGTGGCAGGGGGAACGCCGAGTCCTGGTCGGCGTCGTCGGGCGGGATGTCTCGCTGCCGGGCGTGGTGCGCGCCATGCTCGGCAGCGAGGAGAAGTGGAGGGCCGTGGCCTCCTTCTGCGAGAACGTAATGTTGCAGAAGGAGGCCGCGGGGAGGGAGCGCGAGCTTCAGCGGCGCGCTGAAGCTCGCGCTCGTGCGGTGGCCCGAGGTCGTCGCCCGGTCGCGAGGCGTCGCGGGCGGCCGCCTCGGCGTGGCGGATGACCTAGGCTGGGAGGGGGTCCTGAGGGGACCCTCCTCCCGCCAGGCGGCGCCGGGTCGGACCGGTTGGGGGTAGGAGTGCCTCCCCCTACCGGTCCGACGCAAGGGGAGGCACCCTCGGCGGTCTGGTGCGGCCATGAACGCCCGGCCGCCGAGGGGTGGAAACGGGGTCGCTGGCGGTTGCGAGTTGGGGCTCGCAGCCGCCACTAAACGCGGCCCCGGGACGGATAGCGGCGGGATGGAGTGGCCCCGTCCCGCCGCTATGAGGCAGTGTGTCTACTGGGGGGACCGATTGTTCCCCCGGGGGATGGGCGCGAAAGCGCGGGCACGGGGAGGATACCGGAAGAATGCTTCGAGCGATTCCCGGTATCCTCCCAAAGCGTGCCGAAGGGTCACCGTGGGGTTTTTAGTGGATAGGTCCCGCGCCTGTCGTTGTACGGGCGCGGGGAATCCCACACACCCCTCCCACCTCTCCCCACGGAGGTGGGAGGGAGTCTTTCGAGGATTTTCCACACGACAAAAAAAAAAAAAAAAAAAAAAAAGTTAGGTCTGGGATAGGTCTTGGATTTGCCCTCATCAGGCTCATACTTTCGCGTTTTTCACATACTTTTTGAACAGATCCTGGGTTTTTTCTGGTTTGGATCACGTAGTAGTATGGTACCACACTGAAAGAGTCCATTAAACCTGGTTTGGATCAATATTTTAGAGGATAACGCATGTTAGGTCTAGGTTAGCCCTGGGATTTTCACTCATCAGACTCATACTTTAGCATTCTTCACATACTTGTTGAACTGATCCTGGGTTTTTTCTGGTTTGGATCACGTAGTAATGTGGTACCACACTGAAACAGTCGATTAAACCTTGTTTCAATCAATATTTTAGAGGATAACGCAAGTTAGGTCTGGGATAGGTCTGGGATTTGCCCCCATCAGACTCATACTTTCGCACACTTCACATACTCGTTGAACAGATCCTGGGTTATTTTCTGGTTTGGATCACATAGTAATGTGGTACCACACTGAAACAGTCGATTAAACCAGGTTTCGATCAATATTTTAGAGAATAATTCATGTGATGTCTAGGTTAGGTCTGGGATTTGCTCTCATCAGGCTCATTCTTTCGCATATTTCTCATACATGTTGAACAGATCCTGGGTTTTTTCTGGTTTGGATCACTTAGTAATGTGGGACCACACTGAAACAATCAATTAAACCTGGTCTTGATAAATATTTTAGAGGATAACACATGTTAGGTCTGGGTTAGGTCTAGGACTTGCCCTCATCAGGCTCATACTTTCGCATATTTCTCATACTTCATGGCTAGATCCTGGGCTGTTTCTGGATTGTATCACGTAGTAATGTGGTACCACGCTGAAACAGTCAATTAAACCTGGTTTCAATCAATATTTTAGAGGATAACGCATGTTAGGCCTCGGTTAGGTCTGGGATTTTCACTCATCAGACTCTTACTTTCGCATTCTTCACATACTTGTTGAACGGATCCTGGGTTTTTTCTGGTTTGGATCACGTAGTAATGTGGGACCACACTGAAACAGTTCATTAAACCTGGTTTCGCTCTATATTTTAGAGGATAACGCATGTTAGGTCTAGGTTAGGTCTGGGATTTGCTCTCATCAGGCTCATTCTTTCGCATATTTCTCATACTTGATGGCTAGATCCTGGGCTTTTTCTGGATTGCATCACGCAGTAATGTAGTACCACACTGAAACAGTCAATGAAACCTGGTTTTGATCAATATTTTAGAGGACAACGCAAGTTAGGTCTAGGTAAGGCCTGAGATTTTCACTGATCAGACTCATACTTTCGCATTCTTCACATACTTGTTGAACGGATCCTGGGTTTTTTCTGGTTTGGATCACGTAGTAATGTGGTACCACACTGAAACAGTCGATTAAACCTGGTTTCGATCAATATTTTAGAGGATAACGCAAGTTAAGTCTGGGATTGGCTTGGGATTTGACCTCATCAGACTCATACTTTTTTTTTTTTTTTTTTTTTTTTTTTTGTCGTGGGGAAAATCTTCGAAAGACTCCCTCCCACCTCCTTGGGGAGAGGTGGGAGGGGTGTGTGGGATTCCCCGCGCCCGTACAACGACAAGCGCGGGACCTACCCACTAAAAACCCCACGGTGACCCTTCGGCACGCTTTGGGAGGATACCGGGAATCGCTCGAAGCATTCTTCCGGTATCCTCCCCGTGCCCGCGCTTTCGCGCGCATCCCCCGGGGGGACAATCGGTCCCCCTAGTAGACACACTGCCTCATAGCGGCGGGACGGGGCCACTCCATCCCGCCGCTATCCATCCCGGGGCCGCGTTTAGTGGCGGCTGCGAGCCCCAACTCGCAACCGCCCGCGACCCCGTTTCCACCCCTCGGCTGCCGGGCGTTCATGGCCGCACCAGACCGCCGAGGGTGCCTCCCCTTGCGTCGGACCGGTAGGGGGAGGCACTCCTACCCCCAACCGGTCCGACCCGGCGCCGCCTGGCGGGAGGAGGGTCCCCTCAGGACCCCCCTCCCAGCCTAGGTCATCCGCCACGCCGAGGCGGCCGTCCGCGACGCCTCGCGACCGGGCGACGACCTCGGGCCACCGCACGAGCGCGAGCTTCAGCCGCTGAAGCTCGCGCTCCCTCCCCGCGGCCTCCTTCTGCAACATTACGTTCTCGCAGAAGGAGGCCACGGCCCCCCACTTCTCCTCGCTGCCGAGCATGGCGCGCACCACGCCCGGCAGCGAGACATCCCGCCCGACGACGCCGACCAGGACTCGGCGTTCCCCCTGCCACGCGGGGCATACCTCCAGGGTATGATCCGCCGTGTCCTGCTCAGCGTCGCAGTGGCAGCAACGCGCCGTCGGCTCCTTCCCTATCCGGCACAGGTATCTTCCGAAGCTGCCATGCCCGGAAAATACCTGTGCCATCCGGTAGGTGAGGCTGCCATGGCCTCTGTCCAGCCACTCCTTCAGGAGTGGCCGAACCACCCCGACAGTCCGGTGCCCCGCGGTTGGCAGAGCCAGCCGCTCCTGCCACGCGAGCAACACGGACTGCCGGGCCTGGCGCTTCAAATCGCCCCAAGCAGGTTCCTGCCCGCCCGGGACCGCCCCCACCCCCGCGCGACGGTCGACGCGGTGCCGGTACATCACCGCGTGTGACCGCGCGAGCAGGTCCATGGGCGGCATCCCCGCTAGAACCGTCGCCGCCTCATGTGACATGGTCCGATACCCGCGGACGACCCTGAGCGCCATGCGCCTCTGCACCCAACGCAGCATAGTCATGCTGCGCCGGGAGGCAGCCAGGTCGTCCGCCCAGACGGGGGCCCCGTATAGGGCCACCGACTGGACCATTGCCACATAGAGGCGACGAACTCGGCCCGCCGGGCCCCCCAGGTTGGGCAGGATCCGGCCCAGAGCCGCAACCATCCTTTCCAACCGGGGGACCAGGCAGCGGAAATGCTCCTCGAAACGCCAGTGGCTATCGAGGATCAGCCCTAGATACCTGATCTGGGGCTTCACCTCGATGTCAGCCCCACCCACCCGGATCAGAGGGGGTGGCGGATCCTGCCGAGGTGAATGAAACGCAATCACCTCGGTCTTATGGACCGCCACCGTCATCCCCATCCCCCTGATCCGGTCGACGACGCGTTGCGACCCCTCCTCCGCGCGACGCATGGCCCTCCCCCAGTGCGCCCCGACGGCCAGCACCAGTGTGTCATCCGCATAACACACCGTGCTGACGCCGTCGGGGAGGCCGGCCCGCAACATCGAGTCGTACGCGATGTTCCACAGGAGTGGCCCGAGGACCGACCCCTGCGGAACACCGCAGTACACCTCCCTCCGCATATCACCATCCCGGTGTCGATCGATAGTCGATCGGCCCCCCCGGAAACCGAACTGGCAGTCGGCCAGACCGGGATCACCCCGCGACAGGTGCTCGACGAGGCGGGCAGCAATCACACGCTCGAAGAGCTTGCCCACCTCGTCGAGGAGACAAATGGGCCGGTATGCGGAGGGAGACTCCGCGGGCCGACCCTCCTTCCGGAGGAGGACCATCCTAGCCACCTTCCAACTGGGGGGGAATCGCCCGTCCCTCAGGCAGCGGTCGAACAACCGCCTGAGGTCGGCCCCAAGGACGCCCTGGGTCAAGACCCAAACCCGGCCGGGCACACCATCCGGACCCGGGGCCGTGTTACGAACCCCGAGCCGTCTGATGGCCGCTGCCAGCTCCTCCTGCGTGACCCCCAGCTCGGCCGTCCACTCCACTGGGACAGCCGCCGCCGCCGGAGGACGCGGTCCCCACTCCCCAATTGGGAAGAGTGTATTGACCACGTCCTCCAGCAGCCGGGGGTCAAGACCCTCGGTTGACGGGGGGCGCCCACGGGCGGAGCTTATTCGGCACCATCTTATATGGGCGCCCCCATGGATCGTCATCAAGGGTCTCGAGGAGCTCCTTCCATGCCTGGGTCTTGGCCCGTTTGATGGCGACCTGCAGAGCAACGTGCGCCACGCGGTATGCTCCATACAGGTCATCAGCTGCCCTCGCTCGCGCCACGCCGTCGCCTGTACGTTGACGACGGCGCGCGCGGGTGTACTGGCGTCGGGCGCGGACAGTCGCGACTCGCAACTCCGCGATCGCGTCCGACCACCAGTACACCGCCCGGCGAGGAGAAGCCCGCCCGACCCGAGACATCGCCGCGTCGCAAATACCCGCGACCAATGCTCCGAGCCGGGCGAGCTCCTCCTCTATGCTCGGCAACTCGGCCGCTCCCTGCGGCCAAGTTGCAGCGAGGGCAGCTGCCATCAGGGCGTCCTTGTCCAGGCGCCGAAGCGCCCAGCGGCGTGGTGGGGTGCCACGCAGGCGGCCGTGTCGGGATGCACTCGCGGCGGCAGAGACCTCCATCCGGATGTACCGGTGATCGGAGAGTGTCTCTGCCCCCGCGACCACGTGCCAACCCGACACCATGCGCACGGCGTTGGGGGTCGCGAATCCAACATCTACGATGGACCCCCCATATCGCCGCACGTATGTGTGCTCCGACCCCCGGTTCAATACCCGGAGGTCGAGCCCCGCCGCCCAATCGCCCAGGATCCCGCCGCGAACGGAGGTCCTGGGGGATCCCCAAGCCACCGACTTGGCATTAAAATCCCCCAGGACCAGCACCGGCCGGGCCGCGTAGCGCTGCACGCATGCCGCGACCTCGGCCAAGTACAGCTCGAACGCAGCGTGACCGCTACGGGGCGAAATGTAGCACCCCACCACAGCGACTCCCCCCCAGTCCACGGCGACGAATCCCCGACCGCGCTCCAACAAGGAGAACGGTGGGGACCCGTCGCCCCCTCCCCATACCGTCGCCCCCTCCCCATACCGTCGCCACCAAGCCGTCCGCGTCGCCCACCCAATGAGGGTGATCAGGGACGCGGTACGGCTCGGCGACGACCGCCAGGCCAACCCCCCACTCCGCGAGGACTTGGGACATCAAGTCCTGTGCCGCGCGGCAGTGGTTGAGGTTGGCCTGAAGGAGGAGGCGGGGCGGCATTAATTAATGGCCGCGCCAGCCTCCTCCCGGCCGTCCGTCCCCGTAGCACCGTCCACCTCCATGGAGGACGATGCCACCGCCCTCGGCACCGGAGCCGGTGCAGCCCGCCTCTTCCTCTCCTTCCGGGAGGGGGGGGAGCACTCCTTGCTCCCCACCCTGTGATCGGCTGGGCTCCCCATGTCCGCACACAGCGGGCAGTGGGGGGCCGCCGAGCACTGGCTCGCACGGTGCTCTTTGGCACCGCAGCGGTAACACTGACCGCTGCGGTCCACCGGCGAGGTGCACCACTGCCTCACGTGCCCCAATTCGAGGCAGCGGTGACACTGGAGCGGGCGCGGCGCGATGATTTCCACTCGCGCCGAAACCCACCCCACCAACACCCTCCCGGATTCCGCCACCTTACGGGCGGCGGAGAGGGGGCACCGGGCCCACACCGACCCGAGGCCGGAGGGCGACCTGCCGATCTCTCCGATCCGCAGGTCCTCCACAGGACAGTCCCCCGCCCTCGGAAGGGCACGGGACACATCCTGTGCGCTGACCGAGTCGTCCAGCCCACAAACGCGCATCTCCGTGCGCTTCGTGGGCCGGGCGACCCGGACACCTCGCTCGCCCAGCTGCTCCCGGAGCCTCTGGGCGAGACGATCCGCCTTCGCGCCGCCTTCTGCACCGGGGATCTCCAGCAAGAGACCCCCGGTCACGGCCCTCTTCGCCCTCACGGAGGCGATGCCCAGCTCTTCCAGGGAGATATTCTCCCTGGCGAGCCGCATCGCCTCCGCGAGGGTCAGGTCGCCCCCCTGCGCAATGGTCAGCGTCACCGCTGCCGTTTTTGGGGGACGACCTGGTCGTGCCTTCCCGACCTTCGCGGCCTTTACCTTGGCCGCCGGCGGCGGAGGCGGAGGCCGCGGTTGCGAGGCCTTCCTCGCCGCGCGCTTCGCCTTCCGCCCCACCACCTCACTCCACGCCACCCCCCCTTGGGAGGGTGCCGTGGAGGACGCGACCACCGCGACCACGGGTACACCACCCCCCGTGGGGGTCGCGACCCGGGGCCCTGGTGCCGCAACGCTGGGCGGAGCCTTCACTCCGCCCTTCTTTGCCTTCCCCGACTGTACCGGAACAGGTCGGGGAGGCACCGCCTTCCTGCTGACCGCTCTTCCGGCGAGGAGCTCCTCCCGGAAGGCGGCCAGCTTGCCAACAATCATGTCCCCAATCCTCCTCAGAAGATCGTCTTCTGAGGAGGACGGGGACTTCTTCACGGGCGGAGTGCGGGTGGAGGGGCCCGCGGTGCCCCGCACCACTGCCGCCGCACTCCGCTTATTTACCTCCGCCGAGGGACGCGACGGTGGAGGAGGAGGGAGGATGGGAGGGAGGGCCGCGCTGTTCCACAGCGCCTCTGCCCTCCTCCTCCCCTGTCGCTCCTCCTCCAACAGGAGCTGCAGACGGGCGTTCCGCCCTCTGAGCTCCCGCGCCGCCTCACACATTTCCTCCGCCGCGGCCTTCAGGACCTCCGCGCCACCGCTTTTCTGCCCCTTAAAGGCGCAGGCAGCGGCGACTTTCTCCACCCGCCTCAGGGACGAGGAGATCCTCTCCGATATCTCCTCGGTCACCTCGTCCCTGAGGCAACTCAGCCTCACCGACGGGCTCATCGCCACGCCCACCTCGACGACGGCCTGCCCCGCCCTCTTCCTCTTAGAGCCTATGAGGCTCCTGGTGGAGGAGAAGGACGAGACTGACGCAGTCTCGTCGTCCTCCTCCACCTTCCACGAAGCCGGGCCAGGCGATGGAGGCGGCGCGAGCGCCGTCACTCCAGTCCCAACACCGCCTTCGTCCTCCCCCTCTGACTTACCCCGTCCCATCCCCGTTTTAATATTGAACTCCATAATATTCCCACGAGCAGGTCGGAAGAAAAGGTCCGCCCGGGCAGAGCCGCCTTACCCGGGTAAGCCTATATACTCCGGGGGTTCGGCAGGTTCCCCGGAGGTGGTCGCTTGGGATTGGGCCTTCTCCCCCAACCATGCATCCCATCGCCGCGCACCATAGCTTAGGATTGGAGGGCGATTTTATAGAGTCGCCATACTCGTGGCCCAGGCGGTTAAGCCAAGACCCCCGTTCCTCCTGCCGTCACGTACCATTCACAAAACCAATAGGGAATTGTGAATGGGTCGTTGTGACGACCAACAGGAGGCTTACGGTGTGTGTATGACTCGGGTACCCCGGGTTCGTTAAGCCCGTACTGCAGCTGAAAGGCTGGCAGCCCCTGAGGGTATCAGACTCATACTTTCGCACACTTCACATACTCGTTTGACAGATCCTGGGTTATTTTCTGGTTAGGATCACGTAGTAATGTGGGACCACACTGAAACAGTCAATTAAACCTGGTTTCGATCAATATTTTAGAGAATAATTCATGTTATGTCTAGGTTAGGTCTGGGATTTGCTCTCATCAGGCTCATTCTTTCGCATATTTCTCATACTTGACGGCTAGATCCTGGGCTTTTTCTCGATTGCATCACGTAGTAATGAAGTACAACACTGAAACAGTCAATTAAACCTAGTTTCCATCAATATTTTAGAGGACAACGCATGTTAGGTCTAGGTTAGGCCTGGGATTTTCACTCATCAGACTCATACTTTCGCATTCTTCACATACTTGTTGAACAGATCCTGGGTTATTTTCTGGTTTGGATCACGTAGTAATGTGGGACCACACTGAAACAGTCAATTAAACCTGGTTTCGATCAATATTTTAGAGAATAATTCATGTTATGTCTAGGTTAGGTCTGGGATTTGCTCTCATCAGGCTCATTCTTTCGCATATTTCTCATACTTGATGGCTAGATGCTGGGCTTTTTCTGGATTGCATCACGTAGTAATGAAGTACAACACTGAAACAGTCAATTAAACCTGGTTTCCATCATTATCTTAGAGGACAACGCAAGTTAGGTCTGGGATAGGTCTGGGATTTGCCCTCATCAGGCTCATACTTTCCGCGTTTTTCACATACTTGTTGAACAGATCCTGGGTTTTTTCTGGTTTGGATCACGTAGTAGTGTGGGACCACACTGAAACAATCAATTAAACCTGATCTTGATAAATATTTTAGAGGATAACGCATGTTAGGTCTGGGATAGGTCTGGGATTTGCCCTCATCAGACTCATACTTTCGCACAGTTCACATACTCGTTGAACAGATCCTGGGTTATTTTCTGGTTTGGATCACATAGTAATGTGGTACCACACTGAAACAGTCGATTAAACCAGGTTTCGATCAATATTTTTGAGGATAACGCATGTTAGGTCTTGGTTACGTCTGGGATTTTCACTCATCAGACTCATACTTTCGCATATTTCTCATACTAGATGGCTAGATCCTGTGCTTTTTCTGGATTGCATCACGTTGTAATGAAGTACAACACTGAAACACTCAATTAAACCTGGTTTCGATCAATATTATTGAGGATAACGCATGTTAGGTCTAGGTTAGGCCTGGGATTTTCACTCATCAGACTCATACTTTCGCGTTCTTCACATATTTGTTGAACGGATCTTGGGTTTTTTCTGGTGTGGATCACGTAGTAATGTGGTACCACACTGAAACAATCAATTAAACCTGATCTTGATAAATATTTTAGAGGATAACGCATGTTAGGTCTAGGTTAGGTCTGGGATTTGCTCTCATCAGGCTCATTCTTTCGCATATTTCTCATACTTGACGGCTAGATCCTGGGCTTTCTCTGGATTGCATCACGTAGTAATGAAGTACAACACTGAAACAGTCAATTAAACCTGGTTTCCATCAATATTTTAGAGGACAACGCATGTCAGGTCTAGGTTAGGTCTGGGATTTGCTCTCATCAGGCTCATTCTTTCGCATATTTCTCATACTTGACGGCTAGATCCTGGGCTTTCCCTGGATTGCATCACGTAGTAATGTAGTACAACACTGAAACAGTCAATTAAACCTGGTTTCCATCACTATTTTAGAGGACAACGCATGTCAGGTCTAGGTTAGGCCTGGGATTGGCTCTCATCAGGGTCATACTTTCGCAGTTTTAACATACATGTTGACCTGATCGAGGGTATTTTCTGCTTTGGATCACGTAGTAAGGTGGTACCACACTGAAACAGTCCATTAAACCTGGTTTGGATCAATATTTTTGAGGATAACGCATGTTAGGTCTAGGTTAGGCCGGGGATTTTCACTCATCAGACTCATACTTTCGCATATTTCTCATACTTCATGGCTAGATCCTGGGCTGTTTCTGGATTGTATCACATAGTAATGTGGTACCACGGTGAAACAGTCGATTAAACCTGGTTTCGATCAATATTTTAGAGGATAACGCATGTTAAGTCTGGGATAGGTCTGGGATTTGATCACATCAGACTCATACTTTCGCGTTTTTCACATACTTTTTGAACAGATCCGGGGTTTTTTCTGGTTTGGATCACGTAGTAGTGTGGTACCACACTGAAACAGTCAATTAAACCTGGTTTTGATCAATATTTTAGAGAATAATTCATGTTAGGTCTAGGTTAGGTCTGGGATTTGCTCTCATCAGGCTCATTCTTTCGCATATTTCTCATACTTGACGGCTAGATCCTGGGCTTTTTCTCGATTGCATCACGTAGTAATGAAGTACAACACTGAAACAGTCAATTAAACCTGGTTTCCATCAATATTTTAGAGGACAACGCATGTTAGGTCTAGGTTAGACCTGGGATTTGCCCTCATCAGGGTCATACTTTCGCAGTATTAACATACATGTTGACCTGATCGAGGGTTTTTTCTGCTTTGGATCACGTAGTAAAGTGGTACCACACTGAAACAGTCCATTAAACCTGGTTTGGATCAATATTTTAGAGGATAACGCATGTTAGGTCTAGGTTAGCCCTGGGATTTTCACTCATCAGACTCATACTTTCGCAAATTTCGCATACTTCATTGGTAGATCCTGGGCTGTTTCTGGATAGTATCACGTAGTAATTTGGTACCACGCTGAAACAGTCAATTAAACCTGGTTTCGATCAATATTTTACAGGATAACGCAAGTTATGTCTGGCATAGGTCTGGGATTCGCCCTCATCAGACTCATACTTTCGCGTTTTTCATATACTTGTTGAACTGATCCTCGGCTTTTTCTGGTTTGGATCACGTAGTAATGTGGTACCACACTGAAACAGTCAATTAAACCTGGTTTCGATCAATATTTTAGAGAATAATTCATGTTAGGTCTAGGTTAGGTCTGGGATTTAATCTCATCAGGCTCATTCTTTCGCATATTTCTCATACTTGATGGCTAGAAGCTGGGCTTTTTCTGGATTGCATCACGTAGTAATGAAGTACAACACTGAAACAGTCAATTAAACCTGGTTTCCATCAATATCTTAGAGGACAACGCAAGTTAGGTCTGGGATAGGTCTTGGATTTGCCCTCATCAGGCTCATACTTTCGCGTTTTTCACATACATTTTGAACAGATCCTGGGTTTTTTCTGGTTTGGATCACGTAGTAGTGTGGTACCACACTGAAACAGTCCATTAAACCTGGTTTGGATCAATATTTTAGAGGATAACGCATGTTAGGTCTGGGTTAGGTCTGGGAATTTCACTCATCGGACTCATACTTTCGCACACTTCACATACTCGTTGAACAGATCCTGGGTTATTTTCTGGTTTGGATCACATAGTAATGTGGTACCACACTGAAACAGTCGATTATACCAGGTTTCGATCAATATTTTTGAGGATAACGCATGTTAGGTCTAGGTTAGGCCTGGGATTTTCACTCATCAGACTCATACTTTCGCATTCTTCACATACTCGTTGTACGGATCCTGGGTTTTTTTTGCTTTGGATCACGTAGTAAAGTGGTACCACACTGAAACAGTCCATTAAACCTGGTTTGGATCAATATTTTAGAGGATAACGCATGTTAGGTCTAGGTTAGCCCTGGGATTTTCACTCATCAGGCTCATACTTCCGCATATTTCTCATACTTCATGGCTAGATCCTGGGCTATTTCTGGATTAGATCACGTAGTAATGTGGTACCACACTGAAACAGTCAATTAAACCTGGTTTCCATCAATATCTTAGAGGACAACGCAAGTTAGGTCTGGGATAGGTCTTGGATTTGCCCTCATCAGGCTCATACTTTCGCGTTTTTCACATACATTTTGAACAGATCCTGGGTTTTTTCTGGTTTGGATCACGTAGTAGTGTGGTACCACACTGAAACAGTCGATTATACCAGGTTTCGATCAATATTTTTGAGGATAACGCATGTTAGGTCTAGGTTAGGCCTGGGATTTTCACTCATCAGACTCATACTTTCGCATTCTTCACATACTCGTTGTACGGATCCTGGGTTTTTTTTGCTTTGGATCACGTAGTAGTGTGGGACCACACTGAAACAATCAATTAAACCTGGTCTTGATAAATATTTTAGAGGATAACGCATGTTAGGTCTGGGATAGGTCGGGGATTTGCCCTCATCAGACTCATACTTTCGCACACTTCACATACTCGTTGATCAGATCCTGGGTTTTTTCTGGTTTGGATCACGTAGTAATGTGGAACTACACTGAAACAATCAATTAAACCTGGTCTTGATAAATATTTTAGAGGATAACGCATGTTAGGTCTGGGTTAGGTCTAGGAATTGCCCTCGTCAGGCTCATACTTCCGCATATTTCTCATACTTCATGGCTAGATCCTGGGCTATTTCTGGATTAGATCACGTAGTAATGTGGTACCACACTGAAACAGTCAATTAAACCTGATTCCATCAATATCTTAGAGGACAACGCAAGTTAGGTCTGGGATAGGTCTGGGATTTGCCCTCATCAGGCTCATACTTTCGCGTTTTTCACATACTTGTTGAACAGATCCTGTGTTTTTTCTGGTTTGGACCACGTAGTAGTGTGGTACCACACTGGAACAGTCCATTAAACCTGGTTTGGATTAATATTTTAGAGGATAACGCATGTTAGGTCTAGGTTAGGTCGGGGATTTTCACTCATCAGACTCATACTTTCGCATTCTTCACATACTTGTTGAACGGATCCTGGGTTTTTTCTGGTTTGGATCACGTAGTAATGTGGTACCACACTGAAACAGTCGATTAAACCTGGTTTCGATCAATATTTTAGAGGATAACGCATGTTAGGTCTAGGTTAGCCCTGGGATTTTCACTCATCAGACTCATACTTTGGCGTTCTTCACATATTTGTTGAACGGATCTTGGGTTTTTTCTGGTGTGGATCACGTAGTAATGTGGTACCACACTGAAACAATCAATTAAACCTGATCTTGATAAATATTTTAGAGGATAACGCATGTTAGGTCTGGGTTAGGTCTAGGATTTGCCCTCGTCAGGCTCATACTTTCGCATATTTCTCATACTTCATGGCTAGATCCTGGGCTATTTCTGGATTGTATCACGTAGTAATGTGGTACCACACAGAAACAGTCAATTAAACCTGGTTTCGATCAATATTTTAGAGCATAACGCAAGTTAGGTCTGGGATAGGTCTGGGATTTTCCCTCATCAGGCTCATACTTTCGCGTTTTTCACATACTTGTTGAACAGATCCTGGGTTTTTTCTGGATTGGGTCACGTAGTAGTGTGGTACCACACTGAAACAGTCGATTAAACCTGGTTTCGAACAATATTTTTGAGGATAGCGCATGTTAGGTCTGGGTTAGGTCTAGGATTTGCCCTCATCAGGCTCATACTTTCGCATATTTCTCATACTTGACGGCTAGATCCTGGGCTTTTTCTGGATTGCATCACGTAGTAATGAAGTACAACACTGAAACAGTCAATTAAACGAGGTTTCGATCAATATTTTTGAGGATAACGCATGTTAGGTCTAGGTTAGGCCGGGGATTTTCACTCATCAGACTCATACTTTCGCATTCTTCACATACTTGTTGAACGGATCTTGGGTTTTTTCTGGTGTGGATCACGTAGTAATGTGGTACCACACTGAAACAATCAATTAAACCTGATCTTGATAAATATTTTAGAGGATAACGCATGTTAGGTCTGGGTTAGGTCTAGGATTTGCCCTCATCAGGCTCATACTTTCGCATATTTCTCATACTTGACGGCTAGATCCTGGGCTTTTTCTGGATTGCATCACGTAGTAATGAAGTACAACACTGAAACAGTCAATTAAACCTGGTTTCGATCAATATTTTAGAGGACAACGCATGTTAGGTCTAGGTTAGGCCTGGGATTTGCTCTCATCAGGGTCATACTTTCGCAGTTTTAACATACATGTTGCCCTGATCGAGTGTTTTTTCTGCTTTGGATCACGTAGTAAAGTGGTACCACACTGAAACAGTCCATTAAACCTGGTTTGGATCAATATTTTTGAGGATAACGCACGTTAGGTCTAGGTTAGGCCGGGGATTTTCACTCATCAGGCTCATACTTTCGCATATTTCTCATACTTCATGGCTAGATCCTGGGCTGTTTCTGGATTGTATCACATAGTAATGTGGTACCACGCTGAAACAGTCAATTAAACCTGGTTTCGCTCAATATTTTAGAGGATAACGCATGTTAGGTCTGGGTTAGGTCTAGGATTTGCCCTCATCAGGCTCATACTTTCGCATATTTCTCATACTTCATGGCTGGATCCTGGGCTATTTCTGGAATGAATCACGTAGTAATGTGGTACCACACTGAAACAGTCAATTAAACCTGGTTTTGATCAATATTTTAGAGAATAATTCATGTTAGGTCTATGTTAGGTCTGGGATTTGCCCTCATCAGGCTCATACTTTCGCGTTTTTCACATACTTGTTGAACAGATCCTGGGTTTTTTCTGGTTTGGATCACGTAGTAGTGTGGAACGACACTGAAACAGTCCATTAAACCTGGTTGCGATCAATATTTTAGAGGATAACGCATGTTAGGTCTGGGTTAGGTCTGGGATTTGCCCTCATCAGGCTCATACTTTCGCATTCTTCTCATACTTGTTGAACGGATCCTGGGCTATTTCTGGAATGGATCACGTAGTAATGTGGTACCACACTGAAACAGTCAATTAAACCTGGTTTTGATCAATATTTTAGAGAATAATTCATGTTAGGTCTAGGTTAGGTCTGGGATTTGCCCTCATCAGGCTCATACTTTCGCGTTTTTCACATACTTGTTGAACAGATCCTGGGTTTTTTCTGGTTTGGATCACGTAGTAGTGTGGAACCACACTGAAACAGTCAATTAAACCTGGTTTTGATCAATATTTTAGAGAATAATTCATGTTAGGTCTAGGTTAGGTCTGGGATTTGCTCTCATCAGGCTCATTCTTTCGCATATTTCTCATACTTGACGGCTAGATCCTGGGCTTTTTCTCGATTGCATCACGTAGTAATGAAGTACAACACTGAAACAGTCAATTAAACCTGGTTTCCATCAATATTTTAGAGGACAACGCATGTTAGGTCTAGGTTAGACCTGGGATTTGCCCTCATCAGGGTCATACTTTCGCAGTATTAACATACATGTTGACCTGATCGAGGGTTTTTTCTGCTTTGGATCACGTAGTAAAGTGGTACCACACTGAAACAGTCCATTAAACCTGGTTTGGATCAATATTTTAGAGGATAACGCATGTTAGGTCTAGGTTAGCCCTGGGATTTTCACTCATCAGACTCATACTTTCGCAAATTTCGCATACTTCATTGGTAGATCCTGGGCTGTTTCTGGATAGTATCACGTAGTAATTTGGTACCACGCTGAAACAGTCAATTAAACCTGGTTTCGATCAATATTTTACAGGATAACGCAAGTTATGTCTGGCATAGGTCTGGGATTCGCCCTCATCAGACTCATACTTTCGCGTTTTTCATATACTTGTTGAACTGATCCTCGGCTTTTTCTGGTTTGGATCACGTAGTAATGTGGTACCACACTGAAACAGTCAATTAAACCTGGTTTCGATCAATATTTTAGAGAATAATTCATGTTAGGTCTAGGTTAGGTCTGGGATTTAATCTCATCAGGCTCATTCTTTCGCATATTTCTCATACTTGATGGCTAGAAGCTGGGCTTTTTCTGGATTGCATCACGTAGTAATGAAGTACAACACTGAAACAGTCAATTAAACCTGGTTTCCATCAATATCTTAGAGGACAACGCAAGTTAGGTCTGGGATAGGTCTGGGAATTGCCCTCATCAGGCTCAAACTTTCCGCGTTTTTCACATACTTGTTGATCAGATCCTGGGTTTTTTCTGGTTTGGATCACGTAGTAATTTGGTACCACGCTGAAACAGTCAATTAAACCTGGTTTCGATCAATATTTTACAGGATAACGCAAGTTATGTCTGGCATAGGTCTGGGATTCGCCCTCATCAGACTCATACTTTCGCGTTTTTCATATACTTGTTGAACTGATCCTCGGCTTTTTCTGGTTTGGATCACGTAGTAATGTGGTACCACACTGAAACAGTCAATTAAACCTGGTCTTGATAAATATCTTAGAGGATAACGCATGTTAGGTCTGGGTTAGGTCTAGGATTTGCCCTCGTCAGGCTCATACTTCCGCATATTTCTCATACTTCATGGCTAGATCCTGGGCTATTTCTGGATTAGATCACGTAGTAATGTGGTACCACACTGAAACAGTCAATTAAACCTGGTTTCCATCAATATCTTAGAGGACAACGCAAGTTAGGTCTGGGATAGGTCTTGGATTTGCCCTCATCAGGCTCATACTTTCGCGTTTTTCACATACATTTTGAACAGATCCTGGGTTTTTTCTGGTTTGGATCACGTAGTAGTGTGGTACCACACTGAAACAGTCCATTAAACCTGGTTTGGATCAATATTTTAGAGGATAACGCATGTTAGGTCTGGGTTAGGTCTGGGAATTTCACTCATCGGACTCATACTTTCGCACACTTCACATACTCGTTGAACAGATCCTGGGTTATTTTCTGGTTTGGATCACATAGTAATGTGGTACCACACTGAAACAGTCGATTATACCAGGTTTCGATCAATATTTTTGAGGATAACGCATGTTAGGTCTAGGTTAGGCCTGGGATTTTCACTCATCAGACTCATACTTTCGCATTCTTCACATACTCGTTGTACGGATCCTGGGTTTTTTTTGCTTTGGATCACGTAGTAAAGTGGTACCACACTGAAACAGTCCATTAAACCTGGTTTGGATCAATATTTTAGAGGATAACGCATGTTAGGTCTAGGTTAGCCCTGGGATTTTCACTCATCAGGCTCATACTTCCGCATATTTCTCATACTTCATGGCTAGATCCTGGGCTATTTCTGGATTAGATCACGTAGTAATGTGGTACCACACTGAAACAGTCAATTAAACCTGGTTTCCATCAATATCTTAGAGGACAACGCAAGTTAGGTCTGGGATAGGTCTTGGATTTGCCCTCATCAGGCTCATACTTTCGCGTTTTTCACATACATTTTGAACAGATCCTGGGTTTTTTTCTGGTTTGGATCACGTAGTAGTGTGGGACCACACTGAAACAATCAATTAAACCTGGTCTTGATAAATATTTTAGAGGATAACGCATGTTAGGTCTGGGATAGGTCGGGGATTTGCCCTCATCAGACTCATACTTTCGCACACTTCACATACTCGTTGATCAGATCCTGGGTTTTTTCTGGTTTGGATCACGTAGTAATGTGGAACTACACTGAAACAATCAATTAAACCTGGTCTTGATAAATATTTTAGAGGATAACGCATGTTAGGTCTGGGTTAGGTCTAGGAATTGCCCTCGTCAGGCTCATACTTCCGCATATTTCTCATACTTCATGGCTAGATCCTGGGCTATTTCTGGATTAGATCACGTAGTAATGTGGTACCACACTGAAACAGTCAATTAAACCTGATTCCATCAATATCTTAGAGGACAACGCAAGTTAGGTCTGGGATAGGTCTGGGATTTGCCCTCATCAGGCTCATACTTTCGCGTTTTTCACATACTTGTTGAACAGATCCTGTGTTTTTTCTGGTTTGGACCACGTAGTAGTGTGGTACCACACTGGAACAGTCCATTAAACCTGGTTTGGATTAATATTTTAGAGGATAACGCATGTTAGGTCTAGGTTAGGTCGGGGATTTTCACTCATCAGACTCATACTTTCGCATTCTTCACATACTTGTTGAACGGATCCTGGGTTTTTTCTGGTTTGGATCACGTAGTAATGTGGTACCACACTGAAACAGTCGATTAAACCTGGTTTCGATCAATATTTTAGAGGATAACGCATGTTAGGTCTAGGTTAGCCCTGGGATTTTCACTCATCAGACTCATACTTTGGCGTTCTTCACATATTTGTTGAACGGATCTTGGGTTTTTTCTGGTGTGGATCACGTAGTAATGTGGTACCACACTGAAACAATCAATTAAACCTGATCTTGATAAATATTTTAGAGGATATCGCATGTTAGGTCTGGGTTAGGTCTAGGATTTGCCCTCGTTAGGCTCATACTTTCGCATATTTCTCATACTTCATGGCTAGATCCTGGGCTATTTCTGGATTGTATCACGTAGTAATGTGGTACCACACAGAAACAGTCAATTAAACCTGGTTTCGATCAATATTTTAGAGCATAACGCAAGTTAGGTCTGGGATAGGTCTGGGATTTTCCCTCATCAGGCTCATACTTTCGCGTTTTTCACATACTTGTTGAACAGATCCTGGGTTTTTTCTGGATTGGGTCACGTAGTAGTGTGGTACCACACTGAAACAGTCGATTAAACCTGGTTTCGAACAATATTTTTGAGGATAGCGCATGTTAGGTCTGGGTTAGGTCTAGGATTTGCCCTCATCAGGCTCATACTTTCGCATATTTCTCATACTTGACGGCTAGATCCTGGGCTTTTTCTGGATTGCATCACGTAGTAATGAAGTACAACACTGAAACAGTCAATTAAACGAGGTTTCGATCAATATTTTTGAGGATAACGCATGTTAGGTCTAGGTTAGGCCGGGGATTTTCACTCATCAGACTCATACTTTCGCATTCTTCACATACTTGTTGAACGGATCTTGGGTTTTTTCTGGTGTGGATCACGTAGTAATGTGGTACCACACTGAAACAATCAATTAAACCTGATCTTGATAAATATTTTAGAGGATAACGCATGTTAGGTCTGGGTTAGGTCTAGGATTTGCCCTCATCAGGCTCATACTTTCGCATATTTCTCATACTTGACGGCTAGATCCTGGGCTTTTTCTGGATTGCATCACGTAGTAATGAAGTACAACACTGAAACAGTCAATTAAACCTGGTTTCGATCAATATTTTAGAGAATAATTCATGTTAGGTCTAGGTTAGGTCTGGGATTTGCTCTCATCAGGCTCATTCTTTCGCATATTTCTCATACTTGATGGCTAGATCCTGGGCTTTCTCTGGATTGCATCACGTAGTAATGAAGTACAACACTGAAACAGTCAATTAAACCTGGTTTCCATCAATATTTTAGAGGACAACGCATGTTAGGTCTAGGTTAGGCCTGGGATTTGCTCTCATCAGGGTCATACTTTCGCAGTTTTAACATACATGTTGCCCTGATCGAGTGTTTTTTCTGCTTTGGATCACGTAGTAAAGTGGTACCACACTGAAACAGTCCATTAAACCTGGTTTGGATCAATATTTTTGAGGATAACGCACGTTAGGTCTAGGTTAGGCCGGGGATTTTCACTCATCAGGCTCATACTTTCGCATATTTCTCATACTTCATGGCTAGATCCTGGGCTGTTTCTGGATTGTATCACATAGTAATGTGGTACCACGCTGAAACAGTCAATTAAACCTGGTTTCGCTCAATATTTTAGAGGATAACGCATGTTAGGTCTGGGTTAGGTCTAGGATTTGCCCTCATCAGGCTCATACTTTCGCATATTTCTCATACTTCATGGCTGGATCCTGGGCTATTTCTGGAATGAATCACGTAGTAATGTGGTACCACACTGAAACAGTCAATTAAACCTGGTTTTGATCAATATTTTAGAGAATAATTCATGTTAGGTCTATGTTAGGTCTGGGATTTGCCCTCATCAGGCTCATACTTTCGCGTTTTTCACATACTTGTTGAACAGATCCTGGGTTTTTTCTGGTTTGGATCACGTAGTAGTGTGGAACGACACTGAAACAGTCCATTAAACCTGGTTGCGATCAATATTTTAGAGGATAACGCATGTTAGGTCTGGGTTAGGTCTGGGATTTGCCCTCATCAGGCTCATACTTTCGCATTCTTCACATACTTGCTGAACGGATCCTGGGTTTTTTCTGGTTTGGATCACGTAGTAATGTGGGACCACACTGAAGCAATCAATTAAACTTGCTCTTGATAAATATTTTAGAGGATAACGCATGTTAGGTCTGGGATAGGTCTGGGATTTGCCCTCATCAGACTCATACTTTCGCACACTTCACATACTCGTTGAACAGATCCTGGGTTATTTTCTGGTTTGGATCACATAGTAATGTGGTACCACACTGAAACAGTCGATTAAACCAGGTTTCGATCAATATTTTTGAGGATAACGCATGTTAGGTCTAGGTTAGGCCTGGGATTTTCACTCATCAGGCTCATACTTTCGCATTCTTCTCATACTTGTTGAACTGATCCTGGGCTATTTCTGGAATGGATCACGTAGTAATGTGGTACCACACTGAAACAGTCAATTAAACCTGGTTTTGATCAATATTTTAGAGAATAATTCATGTTAGGTCTAGGTTAGGTCTGGGATTTGCCCTCATCAGGCTCATACTTTCGCGTTTTTCACATACTTGTTGAACAGATCCTGGGTTTTTTCTGGTTTGGATCACGTAGTAGTGTGGAACCACACTGAAACAGTCCATTAAACCTGGTTGCGATCAATATTTTAGAGGATAACGCATGTTAGGTCTGGGTTAGGTCTAGGATTTGCCCTCATCAGGCTCATACTTTCGCATATTTCTCATACTTCATGGCTGGATCCTGGGCTATTTCTGGATTGGATCACGTAGTAATGTGGTACCACACTGAAACAGTCAATTAAACCTGGTTCGGATCAATATTTTAGAGAATAATTCATGTTAGGTCTAGGTTAGGTCTGGGATTTGCTCTCATCAGGCTCGTTCTTTCGCATATTTTTCATACTTGATGGCTAGATCCTGGGCTTTTTCTGGATTGCATCACGTAGTAATGAAGTACAACACCGAAACAGCCAATTAAACCTGGTTTCCATCAATATCTTAGAGGACAACGCAAGTTAGGTCTGGGATATGTCTGGGATTTGCCCACATCAGGCTCATACTTTCGCGTTTTTCACATACTTGATGAACAGATCGTGGGTTTTTTCTGGTTTGGATCACGTAGTAGTGTGGTACCACACTGAAACAGCCCATTAAACCTGGTTTGGATCAACATTTTACGGGATAACGCATGTTAGGTCTAGGTTAGATCTGGGATTTGCGCTCATCAGGCTCATACTTTCGCATATTTCTCATACTTCATGGCTGGATCCTGTGCTGTTTCTGGATTGTATCACATAGTAATGTGGTACCACGCTGAAACAGTCCATTAAACCTGGTTGCGATCAATATTTTAGAGGATAACGCATGTTAGGTCTAGGTTAGGTCTAGGATTTGCCCTCATCAGGCTCATACTTTCGCATATTTCTCATACTTCATGGCTGGATCCTGGGCTATTTCTGGAATGGATCACGTAGTAATGTGGTACCACACTGAAACAGTCAATTAAACCTGGTTCTGATCAATATTTTAGAGAATAATTCATGTTAGGTCTAGGTTAGGTCTGGGGTTTGCTCTCATCAGGCTCATTCTTTCGCATATTTCTCATACTTGATGGCTAGATCCTGGGCTTTTTCTGGATTGCATCACGTAGTAATGAAGTACAACACTGAAACGGTCAATTAAACCTGGTTTCCATCAATATTTTAGAGGACAACGCATGTTAGGTCTAGGTTAGGCCTGGGATTTGCCCTCATCAGGGTCATACCTACGCAGTGTTAACATACATGTTGACCTGATCGAGGGTTTTTTCTGCTTTGGATCACGTAGTAAAGTGGTACCACACTGAAGCAGTCCATTAAACCTGGTTCGGATCAATATTTTAGAGAATAATTCATGTTAGGTCTAGGTTAGGTCTGGGATTTGCTCTCATCAGGCTCATTCTTTCGCATATTTCTCATACTTGATGGCTAGATCCTGGGCTTTTTCTGGATTGCATCACGTAGTAATGAAGTACAACACCGAAACTGCCAATTAAACCTGGTTTCCATCAATATCTTAGAGGACAACGCAAGTTAGGTCTGGGATAGGTCTGGGATTTGCCCACATCAGGCTCATACTTTCGCGATTTTCACATACTTGTTGAACAGATCGTGGGTTTTTTCTGGTTTGGATCACGTAGTAGTGTGGTACCACACTGAAACAGCCCATTAAACCTGGTTTGGATCAACATTTTACAGGATAACGCATGTTAGGTCTAGGTTAGGTCTGGGATTTGCTCTCATCAGGCTCATACTTTCGCATATTTCTCATACTTCATGGCTGGATCCTGGGCTGTTTCTGGATTGTATCACATAGTAATGTGGTACCACGCTGAAACAGTCGATTAAACCTGGTTTCGATCAATATTTTAGAGGGTAACGCAAGTTAAGTCTGGGATAGGTCTGGGATTTGACCTCATCAGACTCATACTTTCGCGTTTTTCACATACTTCTTGAACAGATCCTGGGTTTTTTCTGGCTTGGATCACGTAGTAGTGTGGTACCATACTGAAACAGTCCATTAAACCTGATCTTGATAAATATTTTAGAGGATAACGCATGTTAGGTCTGGGATAGGTCTGGGATTTGCACTCATCAGGCTCATACTTTCGCATTCTTCACATACTTGTTGAACAGATCCTGGGTTATTTTCTGGTTTGGATCACGTAGTAATGTGGGACCACACTGAAACAGTCAATTAAACCTAGTATCGATCAATATTTTAGAGAATAATTCATGTTAGGTCTAGGTTAGGTCTGGGATTTGCACTCATCAGGCTCATACTTTCGCACACTTCACATACTCGTTTGACAGATCCTGGGTTATTTTCTGGTTTGGATCACGTAGTAATGTGGGACCACACTGAAACAGTCAATTAAACCTGGTTTCGATCAATATTTTAGAGAATAATTCATGTTATGTCTAGGTTAGGTCTGGGATTTGCTCTCATCAGGCTCATTCTTTCGCATATTTCTCATACTTGATGGCTAGATGCTGGGCTTTTTCTGGATTGCATCGCGTAGTAATGAAGTACAACACTGAAACAGTCAATTAAACCTGGTTTCCATCATTATCTTAGAGGACAACGCAAGTTAGGTCTGGGATAGGTCTGGGATTTGCCCTCAACAGGCTCAAACTTTCCGCGTTTTTCACATACTTGTTGATCAGATCCTGGGTTTTTTCTGGTTTGGATCACGTAGTAATTTGGTACCACGCTGAAACAGTCAATTAAACCTGGTTTCGATCAATATTTTACAGGATAACGCAAGTTATGTCTGGCATAGGTCTGGGATTCGCCCTCATCAGACTCATACTTTCGCGTTTTTCATATACTTGTTGAACTGATCCTCGGCTTTTTCTGGTTTGGATCACGTAGTAATGTGGTACCACACTGAAACAGTCAATTAAACCTGGTCTTGATAAATATCTTAGAGGATAACGCATGTTAGGTCTGGGTTAGGTCTAGGATTTGCCCTCGTCAGGCTCATACTTCCGCATATTTCTCATACTTCATGGCTAGATCCTGGGCTATTTCTGGATTAGATCACGTAGTAATGTGGTACCACACTGAAACAGTCAATTAAACCTGGTTTCCATCAATATCTTAGAGGACAACGCAAGTTAGGTCTGGGATAGGTCTTGGATTTGCCCTCATCAGGCTCATACTTTCGCGTTTTTCACATACATTTTGAACAGATCCTGGGTTTTTTCTGGTTTGGATCACGTAGTAGTGTGGTACCACACTGAAACAGTCCATTAAACCTGGTTTGGATCAATATTTTAGAGGATAACGCATGTTAGGTCTGGGTTAGGTCTGGGAATTTCACTCATCGGACTCATACTTTCGCACACTTCACATACTCGTTGAACAGATCCTGGGTTATTTTCTGGTTTGGATCACATAGTAATGTGGTACCACACTGAAACAGTCGATTATACCAGGTTTCGATCAATATTTTTGAGGATAACGCATGTTAGGTCTAGGTTAGGCCTGGGATTTTCACTCATCAGACTCATACTTTCGCATTCTTCACATACTCGTTGTACGGATCCTGGGTTTTTTTTGCTTTGGATCACGTAGTAAAGTGGTACCACACTGAAACAGTCCATTAAACCTGGTTTGGATCAATATTTTAGAGGATAACGCATGTTAGGTCTAGGTTAGCCCTGGGATTTTCACTCATCAGGCTCATACTTCCGCATATTTCTCATACTTCATGGCTAGATCCTGGGCTATTTCTGGATTAGATCACGTAGTAATGTGGTACCACACTGAAACAGTCAATTAAACCTGGTTTCCATCAATATCTTAGAGGACAACGCAAGTTAGGTCTGGGATAGGTCTTGGATTTGCCCTCATCAGGCTCATACTTTCGCGTTTTTCACATACATTTTGAACAGATCCTGGGTTTTTTCTGGTTTGGATCACGTAGTAGTGTGGGACCACACTGAAACAATCAATTAAACCTGGTCTTGATAAATATTTTAGAGGATAACGCATGTTAGGTCTGGGATAGGTCGGGGATTTGCCCTCATCAGACTCATACTTTCGCACACTTCACATACTCGTTGATCAGATCCTGGGTTTTTTCTGGTTTGGATCACGTAGTAATGTGGAACTACACTGAAACAATCAATTAAACCTGGTCTTGATAAATATTTTAGAGGATAACGCATGTTAGGTCTGGGTTAGGTCTAGGAATTGCCCTCGTCAGGCTCATACTTCCGCATATTTCTCATACTTCATGGCTAGATCCTGGGCTATTTCTGGATTAGATCACGTAGTAATGTGGTACCACACTGAAACAGTCAATTAAACCTGATTCCATCAATATCTTAGAGGACAACGCAAGTTAGGTCTGGGATAGGTCTGGGATTTGCCCACATCAGGCTCATACTTTCGCGTTTTTCACATACTTGTTGAACAGATCCTGTGTTTTTTCTGGTTTGGACCACGTAGTAGTGTGGTACCACACTGGAACAGTCCATTAAACCTGGTTTGGATTAATATTTTAGAGGATAACGCATGTTAGGTCTAGGTTAGGTCGGGGATTTTCACTCATCAGACTCATACTTTCGCATTCTTCACATACTTGTTGAACGGATCCTGGGTTTTTTCTGGTTTGGATCACGTAGTAATGTGGTACCACACTGAAACAGTCGATTAAACCTGGTTTCGATCAATATTTTAGAGGATAACGCATGTTAGGTCTAGGTTAGCCCTGGGATTTTCACTCATCAGACTCATACTTTCGCGTTCTTCACATATTTGTTGAACGGATCTTGGGTTTTTTCTGGTGTGGATCACGTAGTAATGTAGTACCACACTGAAACAATCAATTAAACCTGATCTTGATAAATATTTTAGAGGATAACGCATGTTAGGTCTGGGTTAGGTCTAGGATTTGCCCTCGTCAGGCTCATACTTTCGCATATTTCTCATACTTCATGGCTAGATCCTGGGCTATTTCTGGATTGTATCACGTAGTAATGTGGTACCACACAGAAACAGTCAATTAAACCTGGTTTCGATCAATATTTTAGAGCATAACGCAAGTTAGGTCTGGGATAGGTCTGGGATTTTCCCTCATCAGGCTCATACTTTCGCGTTTTTCACATACTTGTTGAACAGATCCTGGGTTTTTTCTGGATTGGGTCACGTAGTAGTGTGGTACCACACTGAAACAGTCGATTAAACCTGGTTTCGATCAATATTTTTGAGGATAACGCATGTTAGGTCTGGGTTAGGTCTAGGATTTGCCCTCATCAGGCTCATACTTTCGCATATTTCTCATACTTGACGGCTAGATCCTGGGCTTTTTCTGGATTGCATCACGTAGTAATGAAGTACAACACTGAAACAGTCAATTAAACGAGGTTTCGATCAATATTTTTGAGGATAACGCATGTTAGGTCTAGGTTAGGCCGGGGATTTTCACTCATCAGACTCATACTTTCGCATTCTTCACATACTTGTTGAACGGATCTTGGGTTTTTTCTGGTGTGGATCACGTAGTAATGTGGTACCACACTGAAACAATCAATTAAACCTGATCTTGATAAATATTTTAGAGGATAACGCATGTTAGGTCTGGGTTAGGTCTAGGATTTGCCCTCATCAGGCTCATACTTTCGCATATTTCTCATACTTGACGGCTAGATCCTGGGCTTTTTCTGGATTGCATCACGTAGTAATGAAGTACAACACTGAAACAGTCAATTAAACCTGGTTTCGATCAATATTTTAGAGAATAATTCATGTTAGGTCTAGGTTAGGTCTGGGATTTGCTCTCATCAGGCTCATTCTTTCGCATATTTCTCATACTTGATGGCTAGATCCTGGGCTTTCTCTGGATTGCATCACGTAGTAATGAAGTACAACACTGAAACAGTCAATTAAACCTGGTTTCCATCAATATTTTAGAGGACAACGCATGTTAGGTCTAGGTTAGGCCTGGGATTTGCTCTCATCAGGGTCATACTTTCGCAGTTTTAACATACATGTTGCCCTGATCGAGTGTTTTTTCTGCTTTGGATCACGTAGTAAAGTGGTACCACACTGAAACAGTCCATTAAACCTGGTTTGGATCAATATTTTTGAGGATAACGCACGTTAGGTCTAGGTTAGGCCGGGGATTTTCACTCATCAGGCTCATACTTTCGCATATTTCTCATACTTCATGGCTAGATCCTGGGCTGTTGCTGGATTGTATCACATAGTAATGTGGTACCACGCTGAAACAGTCAATTAAACCTGGTTTCGATCAATATTTTAGAGGATAACGCATGTTAGGTCTGGGTTAGGTCTAGGATTTGCCCTCATCAGGCTCATACTTTCGCATATTTCTCATACTTCATGGCTGGCTCCTGGGCTATTTCTGGAATGGATCACGTAGTAATGTGGTACCACACTGAAACAGTCAATTAAACCTGGTTTTGATCAATATTTTAGAGAATAATTCATGTTAGGTCTATGTTAGGTCTGGGATTTGCCCTCATCAGGCTCATACTTTCGCGTTTTTCACATACTTGTTGAACAGATCCTGGGTTTTTTCTGGTTTGGATCACGTAGTAGTGTGGAACGACACTGAAACAGTCCATTAAACCTGGTTGCGATCAATATTTTAGAGGATAACGCATGTTAGGTCTGGGTTAGGTCTGGGATTTGCCCTCATCAGGCTCATACTTTCGCATTCTTCACATACTTGCTGAACGGATCCTGGGTTTTTTCTGGTTTGGATCACGTAGTAATGTGGGACCACACTGAAGCAATCAATTAAACCTGCTCTTGATAAATATTTTAGAGGATAACGCATGTTAGGTCTGGGATAGGTCTGGGATTTGCCCTCATCAGACTCATACTTTCGCACACTTCACATACTCGTTGAACAGATCCTGGGTTATTTTCTGGTTTGGATCACATAGTAATGTGGTACCACACTGAAACAGTCGATTAAACCAGGTTTCGATCAATATTTTTGAGGATAACGCATGTTAGGTCTAGGTTAGGCCTGGGATTTTCACTCATCAGGCTCATACTTTCGCATTCTTCTCATACTTGTTGAACGGATCCTGGGCTATTTCTGGAATGGATCACGTAGTAATGTGGTACCACACTGAAACAGTCAATTAAACCTGGTTTTGATCAATATTTTAGAGAATAATTCATGTTAGGTCTAGGTTAGGTCTGGGATTTGCCCTCATCAGGCTCATACTTTCGCGTTTTTCACATACTTGTTGAACAGATCCTGGGTTTTTTCTGGTTTGGATCACGTAGTAGTGTGGAACCACACTGAAACAGTCCATTAAACCTGGTTGCGATCAATATTTTAGAGGATAACGCATGTTAGGTCTGGGTTAGGTCTAGGATTTGCCCTCATCAGGCTCATACTTTCGCATATTTCTCATACTTCATGGCTGGATCCTGGGCTATTTCTGGATTGGATCACGTAGTAATGTGGTACCACACTGAAACAGTCAATTAAACCTGGTTCGGATCAATATTTTAGAGAATAATTCATGTTAGGTCTAGGTTAGGTCTGGGATTTGCTCTCATCAGGCTCGTTCTTTCGCATATTTTTCATACTTGATGGCTAGATCCTGGGCTTTTTCTGGATTGCATCACGTAGTAATGAAGTACAACACCGAAACAGCCAATTAAACCTGGTTTCCATCAATATCTTAGAGGACAACGCAAGTTAGGTCTGGGATATGTCTGGGATTTGCCCACATCAGGCTCATACTTTCGCGTTTTTCACATACTTGTTGAACAGATCGTGGGTTTTTTCTGGTTTGGATCACGTAGTAGTGTGGTACCACACTGAAACAGCCCATTAAACCTGGTTTGGATCAACATTTTACGGGATAACGCATGTTAGGTCTAGGTTAGATCTGGGATTTGCGCTCATCAGGCTCATACTTTCGCATATTTCTCATACTTCATGGCTGGATCCTGTGCTGTTTCTGGATTGTATCACATAGTAATGTGGTACCACGCTGAAACAGTCCATTAAACCTGGTTGCGATCAATATTTTAGAGGATAACGCATGTTAGGTCTAGGTTAGGTCTAGGATTTGCCCTCATCAGGCTCATACTTTCGCATATTTCTCATACTTCATGGCTGGATCCTGGGCTATTTCTGGAATGGATCACGTAGTAATGTGGTACCACACTGAAACAGTCAATTAAACCTGGTTCTGATCAATATTTTAGAGAATAATTCATGTTAGGTCTAGGTTAGGTCTGGGGTTTGCTCTCATCAGGCTCATTCTTTCGCATATTTCTCATACTTGATGGCTAGATCCTGGGCTTTTTCTGGATTGCATCACGTAGTAATGAAGTACAACACTGAAACGGTCAATTAAACCTGGATTCCATCAATATTTTAGAGGACAACGCATGTTAGGTCTAGGTTAGGCCTGGGATTTGCCCTCATCAGGGTCATACCTACGCAGTGTTAACATACATGTTGACCTGATCGAGGGTTTTTTCTGCTTTGGATCACGTAGTAAAGTGGTACCACACTGAAGCAGTCCATTAAACCTGGTTCGGATCAATATTTTAGAGAATAATTCATGTTAGGTCTAGGTTAGGTCTGGGATTTGCTCTCATCAGGCTCATTCTTTCGCATATTTCTCATACTTGATGGCTAGATCCTGGGCTTTTTCTGGATTGCATCACGTAGTAATGAAGTACAACACCGAAACTGCCAATTAAACCTGGTTTCCATCAATATCTTAGAGGACAACGCAAGTTAGGTCTGGGATAGGTCTGGGATTTGCCCACATCAGGCTCATACTTTCGCGATTTTCACATACTTGTTGAACAGATCGTGGGTTTTTTCTGGTTTGGATCACGTAGTAGTGTGGTACCACACTGAAACAGCCCATTAAACCTGGTTTGGATCAACATTTTACAGGATAACGCATGTTAGGTCTAGGTTAGGTCTGGGATTTGCTCTCATCAGGCTCATACTTTCGCATATTTCTCATACTTCATGGCTGGATCCTGGGCTGTTTCTGGATTGTATCACATAGTAATGTGGTACCACGCTGAAACAGTCGATTAAACCTGGTTTCGATCAATATTTTAGAGGGTAACGCAAGTTAAGTCTGGGATAGGTCTGGGATTTGACCTCATCAGACTCATACTTTCGCGTTTTTCACATACTTGTTGAACAGATCCTGGGTTATTTTCTGGTTTGGATCACGTAGTAATGTGGGACCACACTGAAACAGTCAATTAAACCTAGTATCGATCAATATTTTAGAGAATAATTCATGTTAGGTCTAGGTTATGTCTGGGATTTGCACTCATCAGGCTCATACTTTCGCACACTTCACATACTCGTTTGACAGATCCTGGGTTATTTTCTGGTTTGGATCACGTAGTAATGTGGGACCACACTGAAACAGTCAATTAAACCTGGTTTCGATCAATATTTTAGAGAATAATTCATGTTATGTCTAGGTTAGGTCTGGGATTTGCTCTCATCAGGCTCATTCTTTCGCATATTTCTCATACTTGACGGCTAGATCCTGGGCTTTTTCTCGATTGCACCACGTAGTAATGAAGTACAACACTGAAACAGTCAATTAAACCTAGTTTCCATCAATATTTTAGAGGACAACGCATGTTAGGTCTAGGTTAGGCCTGGGATTTTCACTCATCAGACTCATACTTTCGCATTCTTCACATACTTGTTGAACAGATCCTGGGTTATTTTCTGGTTTGGATCACGTAGTAATGTGGGACCACACTGAAACAGTCAATTAAACCTGGTTTCGATCAATATTTTAGAGAATAATTCATGTTATGTCTAGGTTAGGTCTGGGATTTGCTCTCATCAGGCTCATTCTTTCGCATATTTCTCATACTTGATGGCTAGATGCTGGGCTTTTTCTGGATTGCATCACGTAGTAATGAAGTACAACACTGAAACAGTCAATTAAACCTGGTTTCCATCATTATCTTAGAGGACAACGCAAGTTAGGTCTGGGATAGGTCTGGGATTTGCCCTCATCAGGCTCATACTTTCCGCGTTTTTCACATACTTGTTGAACAGATCCTGGGTTTTTTCTGGTTTGGATCACGTAGTAGTGTGGGACCACACTGAAACAATCAATTAAACCTGATCTTGATAAATATTTTAGAGGATAACGCATGTTAGGTCTGGGATAGGTCTGGGATTTGCCCTCATCAGACTCATACTTTCGCACAGTTCACATACTCGTTGAACAGATCCTGGGTTATTTTCTGGTTTGGATCACATAGTAATGTGGTACCACACTGAAACAGTCGATTAAACCAGGTTTCGATCAATATTTTTGAGGATAACGCATGCTAGGTCTTGGTTACGTCTGGGATTTTCACTCATCAGACTCATACTTTCGCATATTTCTCATACTAGATGGCTAGATCCTGTGCTTTTTCTGGATTGCATCACGTTGTAATGAAGTACAACACTGAAACACTCAATTAAACCTGGTTTCGATCAATATTATTGAGGATAACGCATGTTAGGTCTAGGTTAGGCCTGGGATTTTCACTCATCAGACTCATACTTTCGCGTTCTTCACATATTTGTTGAACGGATCTTGGGTTTTTTCTGGTGTGGATCACGTAGTAATGTGGTACCACACTGAAACAATCAATTAAACCTGATCTTGATAAATATTTTAGAGGATAACGCATGTTAGGTCTAGGTTAGGTCTGGGATTTGCTCTCATCAGGCTCATTCTTTCGCATATTTCTCATACTTGGCGGCTAGATCCTGGGCTTTCTCTGGATTGCATCACGTAGTAATGAAGTACAACACTGAAACAGTCAATTAAACCTGGTTTCCATCAATATTTTAGAGGACAACGCATGTCAGGTCTAGGTTAGGTCTGGGATTTGCTCTCATCAGGCTCATTCTTTCGCATATTTCTCATACTTGACGGCTAGATCCTGGGCTTTCCCTGGATTGCATCACGTAGTAATGTAGTACAACACTGAAACAGTCAATTAAACCTGGTTTCCATCACTATTTTAGAGGACAACGCATGTCAGGTCTAGGTTAGGCCTGGGATTGGCTCTCATCAGGGTCATACTTTCGCAGTTTTAACATACATGTTGACCTGATCGAGGGTATTTTCTGCTTTGGATCACGTAGTAAGGTGGTACCACACTGAAACAGTCCATTAAACCTGGTTTGGATCAATATTTTTGAGGATAACGCATGTTAGGTCTAGGTTAGGCCGGGGATTTTCACTCATCAGACTCATACTTTCGCATATTTCTCATACTTCATGGCTAGATCCTGGGCTGTTTCTGGATTGTATCACATAGTAATGTGGTACCACGGTGAAACAGTCGATTAAACCTGGTTTCGATCAATATTTTAGAGGATAACGCATGTTAAGTCTGGGATAGGTCTGGGATTTGATCACATCAGACTCATACTTTCGCGTTTTTCACATACTTTTTGAACAGATCCGGGGTTTTTTCTGGTTTGGATCACGTAGTAGTGTGGTACCACACTGAAACAGTCAATTAAACCTGGTTTTGATCAATATTTTAGAGAATAATTCATGTTAGGTCTAGGTTAGGTCTGGGATTTGCTCTCATCAGGCTCATTCTTTCGCATATTTCTCATACTTGACGGCTAGGTCCTGGGCTTTTTCTCGATTGCATCACGTAGTAATGAAGTACAACACTGAAACAGTCAATTAAACCTGGTTTCCATCAATATTTTAGAGGACAACGCATGTTAGGTCTAGGTTAGGCCTGGGATTTGCCCTCATCAGGGTCATACTTTCGCAGTATTAACATACATGTTGACCTGATCGAGGGTTTTTTCTGCTATGGATCACGTAGTAAAGTGGTACCACACTGAAACAGTCCATTAAACCTGGTTTGGATCAATATTTTAGAGGATAACGCATGTTAGGTCTAGGTTAGCCCTGGGATTTTCACTCATCAGACTCATACTTTCGCAAATTTCGCATACTTCATTGGTAGATCCTGGGCTGTTTCTGGATAGTATCACGTAGTAATTTGGTACCACGCTGAAACAGTCAATTAAACCTGGTTTCGATCAATATTTTACAGGATAATGCAAGTTATGTCTGGCATAGGTCTGGGATTCGCCCTCATCAGACTCATACTTTCGCGTTTTTCATATACTTGTTGAACTGATCCTCGGCTTTTTCTGGTTTGGATCACGTAGTAATGTGGTACCACACTGAAACAGTCAATTAAACCTGGTTTCGATCAATATTTTAGAGAATAATTCATGTTAGGTCTAGGTTAGGTCTGGGATTTAATCTCATCAGGCTCATTCTTTCGCATATTTCTCATACTTGATGGCTAGAAGCTGGGCTTTTTCTGGATTGCATCACGTAGTAATGAAGTACAACACTGAAACAGTCAATTAAACCTGGTTTCCATCAATATCTTAGAGGACAACGCAAGTTAGGTCTGGGATAGGTCTGGGAATTGCCCTCATCAGGCTCAAACTTTCCGCGTTTTTCACATACTTGTTGATCAGATCCTGGGTTTTTTCTGGTTTGGATCACGTAGTAATTTGGTACCACGCTGAAACAGTCAATTAAACCTGGTTTCGATCAATATTTTACAGGATAACGCAAGTTATGTCTGGCATAGGTCTGGGATTCGCCCTCATCAGACTCATACTTTCGCGTTTTTCATATACTTGTTGAACTGATCCTCGGCTTTTTCTGGTTTGGATCACGTAGTAATGTGGTACCACACTGAAACAATCAATTAAACCTGGTCTTGATAAATATTTTAGAGGATAACGCATGTTAGGTCTGGGTTAGGTCTAGGAATTGCCCTCGTCAGGCTCATACTTCCGCATATTTCTCATACTTCATGGCTAGATCCTGGGCTATTTCTGGATTAGATCACGTAGTAATGTGGTACCACACTGAAACAGTCAATTAAACCTGATTCCATCAATATCTTAGAGGACAACGCAAGTTAGGTCTGGGATAGGTCTGGGATTTGCCCTCATCAGGCTCATACTTTCGCGTTTTTCACATACTTGTTGAACAGATCCTGTGTTTTTTCTGGTTTGGATCACGTAGTAGTGTGGTACCACACTGGAACAGTCCATTAAACCTGGTTTGGATTAATATTTTAGAGGATAACGCATGTTAGGTCTAGGTTAGGTCGGGGATTTTCACTCATCAGACTCATACTTTCGCATTCTTCACATACTTGTTGAACGGATCCTGGGTTTTTTCTGGTTTGGATCACGTAGTAATGTGGTACCACACTGAAACAGTCGATTAAACCTGGTTTCGATCAATATTTTAGAGGATAACGCATGTTAGATCTAGGTTAGCCCTGGGATTTTCACTCATCAGACTCATACTTTCGCGTTCTTCACATATTTGTTGAACGGATCTTGGGTTTTTTCTGGTGTGGATCACGTAGTAATGTGGTACCACACTGAAACAATCAATTAAACCTGATCTTGATAAATATTTTAGAGGATAACGCATGTTAGGTCTGGGTTAGGTCTAGGATTTGCCCTCGTCAGGCTCATACTTTCGCATATTTCTCATACTTCATGGCTAGATCCTGGGCTATTTCTGGATTGTATCACGTAGTAATGTGGTACCACACAGAAACAGTCAATTAAACCTGGTTTCGATCAATATTTTAGAGCATAACGCAAGTTAGGTCTGGGATAGGTCTGGGATTTTCCCTCATCAGGCTCATACTTTCGCGTTTTTCACATACTTGTTGAACAGATCCTGGGTTTTTTCTGGATTGGGTCACGTAGTAGTGTGGTACCACACTGAAACAGACGATTAAACCTGGTTTCGATCAATATTTTTGAGGATAACGCATGTTAGGTCTGGGTTAGGTCTAGGATTTGCCCTCATCAGGCTCATACTTTCGCATATTTCTCATACTTGACGGCTAGATCCTGGGCTTTTTCTGGATTGCATCACGTAGTAATGAAGTACAACACTGAAACAGTCAATTAAACGAGGTTTCGATCAATATTTTTGAGGATAACGCATGTTAGGTCTAGGTTAGGCCGGGGATTTTCACTCATCAGACTCATACTTTCGCATTCTTCACATACTTGTTGAACGGATCTTGGGTTTTTTCTGGTGTGGATCACGTAGTAATGTGGTACCACACTGAAACAATCAATTAAACCTGATCTTGATAAATATTTTAGAGGATAACGCATGTTAGGTCTGGGTTAGGTCTAGGATTTGCCCTCATCAGGCTCATACTTTCGCATATTTCTCATACTTGACGGCTAGATCCTGGGCTTTTTCTGGATTGCATCACGTAGTAATGAAGTACAACACTGAAACAGTCAATTAAACCTGGTTTCGATCAATATTTTAGAGAATAATTCATGTTAGGTCTAGGTTAGGTCTGGGATTTGCTCTCATCAGGCTCATTCTTTCGCATATTTCTCATACTTGATGGCTAGATCCTGGGCTTTCTCTGGATTGCATCACGTAGTAATGAAGTACAACACTGAAACAGTCAATTAAACCTGGTTTCCATCAATATTTTAGAGGACAACGCATGTTAGGTCTAGGTTAGGCCTGGGATTTGCTCTCATCAGGGTCATACTTTCGCAGTTTTAACATACATGTTGCCCTGATCGAGTGTTTTTTCTGCTTTGGATCACGTAGTAAAGTGGTACCACACTGAAACAGTCCATTAAACCTGGTTTGGATCAATATTTTTGAGGATAACGCACGTTAGGTCTAGGTTAGGCCGGGGATTTTCACTCATCAGGCTCATACTTTCGCATATTCCTCATACTTCATGGCTAGATCCTGGGCTGTTTCTGGATTGTATCACATAGTAATGTGGTACCACGCTGAAACAGTCAATTAAACCTGGTTTCGATCAATATTTTAGAGGATAACGCATGTTAGGTCTGGGTTAGGTCTAGGATTTGCCCTCATCAGGCTCATACTTTCGCATATTTCTCATACTTCATGGCTGGATCCTGGGCTATTTCTGGAATGGATCACGTAGTAATGTGGTACCACACTGAAACAGTCAATTAAACCTGGTTTTGATCAATATTTTAGAGAATAATTCATGTTAGGTCTATGTTAGGTCTGGGATTTGCCCTCATCAGGCTCATACTTTCGCGTTTTTCACATACTTGTTGAACAGATCCTGGGTTTTTTCTGGTTTGGATCACGTAGTAGTGTGGAACGACACTGAAGCAGTCCATTAAACCTGGTTGCGATCAATATTTTAGAGGATAACGCATGTTAGGTCTGGGTTAGGTCTGGGATTTGCCCTCATCAGGTTCATACTTTCGCATTCTTCACATACTTGCTGAACGGATCCTGGGTTTTTTCTGGTTTGGATCACGTAGTAATGTGGGACCACACTGAAGCAATCAATTAAACCTGCTCTTGATAAATATTTTAGAGGATAACGCATGTTAGGTCTGGGATAGGTCTGGGATTTGCCCTCAGCAGACTCATACTTTCGCACACTTCACATACTCGTTGAACAGATCCTGGGTTATTTTCTGATTTGGATCACATAGTAATGTGGTACCACACTGAAACAGTCGATTAAACCAGGTTTCGATCAATATTTTTGAGGATAACGCATGTTAGGTCTAGGTTAGGCCTGGGATTTTCACTCATCAGGCTCATACTTTCGCATTCTTCTCATACTTGTTGAACGGATCCTGGGCTATTTCTGGAATGGATCACGTAGTAATGTGGTACCACACTGAAACAGTCAATTAAACCTGGTTTTGATCAATATTTTAGAGAATAATTCATGTTAGGTCTAGGTTAGGTCTGGGATTTGCCCTCATCAGGCTCATACTTTCGCGTTGTTCACATACTTGTTGAACAGATCCTGGGTTTTTTCTGGTTTGGATCACGTAGTAGTGTGGAACCACACTGAAACAGTCCATTAAACCTGGTTGCGATCAATATTTTAGAGGATAACGCATGTTAGGTCTGGGTTAGGTCTAGGATTTGCCCTCATCAGGCTCATACTTTCGCATATTTCTCATACTTCATGGCTGGATCCTGGGCTATTTCTGGATTGGATCACGTAGTAATGTGGTACCACACTGAAACAGTCAATTAAACCTGGTTCGGATCAATATTTTAGAGAATAATTCATGTTAGGTCTAGGTTAGGTCTGGGATTTGCTCTCATCAGGCTCGTTCTTTCGCATATTTTTCATACTTGATGGCTAGATCCTGGGCTTTTTCTGGATTGCATCACGTAGTAATGAAGTACAACACCGAAACAGCCAATTAAACCTGGTTTCCATCAATATCTTAGAGGACAACGCAAGTTAGGTCTGGGATATGTCTGGGATTTGCCCACATCAGGCTCATACTTTCGCGTTTTTCACATACTTGTTGAACAGATCGTGGGTTTTTTCTGGTTTGGATCACGTAGTAGTGTGGTACCACACTGAAACAGCCCATTAAACCTGGTTTGGATCAACATTTTACGGGATAACGCATGTTAGGTCTAGGTTAGATCTGGGATTTGCGCTCATCAGGCTCATACTTTCGCATATTTCTCATACTTCATGGCTGGATCCTGTGCTGTTTCTGGATTGTATCACATAGTAATGTGGTACCACGCTGAAACAGTCCATTAAACCTGGTTGCGATCAATATTTTAGAGGATAACGCATGTTAGGTCTAGGTTAGGTCTAGGATTTGCCCTCATCAGGCTCATACTTTCGCATATTTCTCATACTTCATGGCTGGATCCTGGGCTGTTTCTGGATTGTATCACATAGTAATGTGGTACCACGCTGAAACAGTCGATTAAACCTGGTTTCGATCAATATTTTAGAGGGTAACGCAAGTTAAGTCTGGGATAGGTCTGGGATTTGACCTCATCAGACTCATACTTTCGCGTTTTTCACATACTTGTTGAACAGATCCTGGGTTTTTTCTGGCTTGGATCACGTAGTAGTGTGGTACCACACTGAAACAGTCCATTAAACCTGGTTGCGATCAATATTTTAGAGGATAACGCATGTTAGGTCTGGGTTAGGTCTAGGATTTGCCCTCATCAGGCTCATACTTTCGCATATTTCTCATACTTCATGGCTGGATCCTGGGCTATTTCTTTATTGGATCACGTAGTAATGTGGTACCACACTGAAACAGTCAATTAAACCTGGTTTTGATCAATATTTTAGAGAATAATTCATGTTAGGTCTAGGTTAGGTCTGGGATTTGCTGTCCTCAGGCTCATTCTTTCGTATATTTCTCGTACTTCATGGCTGGATCCTAGGCTATTTCTGGATTGGATCACGTAGTAATGTGGTACCACACTGAAACAGTCAATTAAACCTGGTTTTGATCAATATTTTAGAGAATAATTCATGTTAGGTCTAGGTTAGGTCTGGGATTTGCTCTCATCAGGCTCATTCTTTCGCATATTTCTCATACTTAACGGCTATATCCTGGGCTTTTTCTGGATTGCATCACGTAGTCACGAAGTACAACACTGGAACAGTCAATTAAACCTGGCTTCCATCAATATTTTAGAGGACAACGCATGTTAGGTCTAGGTTAGGCCTGGGATTTGCCCTCATCAGGGTCATACTTTCGCAGTTTTAACATACATGTTGACCTGATCGAGGGTTTTTTCTGCTTTGGATCACGTAGTAAAGTGGTACCACACTGAAATAGTCCATTAAACCCGGTTTGGATCAATATTTTAGAGGATAACGCAAGTTAAGTCTGGGATAGGTCTGGGATTTGACCTCATCAGACTCATACTTTCGCATTCTTCACATACTTGTTGAACGGATCCTGGGTTTTTTCTGGTTTGGTTCACGTAGTAATGTGGTACCACACTGAAGCATTCAATTAAACCTGATCTTGATAAATATTTTAGAGTATAACGCATGTTAGGTCTGGGTTAGGTCTAGGATTTGCCCTCATCAGGCTCATACTTTCGCATATTTCTCATACTTCATGGCTAGATCCTGGGCTGTTTCTGGATTGTATCACGTAGTAATGTGGTACCACGCTGAAACAGTCAATTAAACCTCGTTTCGATCAATATTTTAGAGGATAACGCAAGTTAGGTCTGGCATAGGTCTGGGATTCGCCCTCATCAGACTCATACTTTCGCGTTTTTCACATACTTGTTGAACTGATCCTGGGCTTTTTCTGGTTTGGATCACGTAGTAATGTGGTACCACACTGAAACAGTCAATTAAACCTGGTTTCGATCAATATTTTAGAGAATAATTCATGTTAGGTCTAGGTTAGGTCTAGGATTTGCCCTCATCAGGCTCATACTTTCGCATATTTCTCATACTTCATGGCTAGATCCTGGGCTGTTTCTGGATTGTATCACGTAGTAATGTGGTACCACGCTGAAACAGTCAATTAAACCTGGTTTCGATCAATATTTTAGAGGATAACGCAAGTTAGGTCTGGGATAGGTCTGGGACTTGCCCTCATCAGGCTCATACTTTCGCGTATTTCACATACTTGTTGAACAGATCCTGGGTCTTTACTGGTTTGGATCACGTAGTAGTGTGGTACCACACTGAAACAGTCCATTAAACCTGGTTTGGATCAATATTTTAGAGGATAACGCATGTTAGGTCTAGGTTAGGTCGGGAATTTTCACTCATCAGACTCATACTTTCGCATTCTTCACATACTTGTTGAACGGATCCTGGGTTTTTTGTGGTTTGGATCACGTAGTAATGTGGTACCACACTGAAACAGTCGATTAAACCTGGTTTCGATCAGTATTTTAGAGGATAACGCAACATAAGTCTGGGATAGGTCTGGGATTTGACCTCATCAGACTCATACTTTCGCGTTTTTCACATACTTGTTGAACAGACCCTGGGTTTTTCCTGGTTTGGATCACGTAGTAGTGTGGTACCACACTGAAACAGTCCATTAAACCTGCTTGCGATCAATATTTTAGAGGATAACGCATGTTAGGACTGGGTTAGGTTTAGGATTTGCCCTCATCAGGCTCATTCTTTCGCATATTTCTCAAACTTGATGGCTAGATCCTGGGCTTTTTCAGGATTGCATCACGTAGCAATGTGGTACCACACTGAAACATTCAATTAAACCTGGTCTTGATAAATATTTTAGAGGATAACGCATGTTAGGTCTGGGTTAGGTCTTGGACTTGCCCTCATCAGGCTCATACTTTCTCGTTTTTCACATATTTGTTGAACAGATCCTGGGTTTTTTCTGGTTTGGATCACGTAGTAGTGTGATACCACACTAAAACAGTCCATTAAACCTGGTTTGGATCAATATTTTAGAGGATAACGCATGATAGGTCTAGGTTTGGTCTGGGATTTTCACTCATCAGACTCATACTTTCGCATTCTTCACATACTTGTTGAACGGATCCTGGGTTTTTTCTGGTTTGGATCACGTAGTAATGTGGTACCACACTGAAACAGTCAATTAAACCTGGTTTCGATCAATATTTTAGAAAATAATTCATGTTAGGTCTAGGTTAGGTCTGGGGTTTGCTCTCATCAGGCTCATACTTTCGCACACTTCACATACTCGTTGGACAGATCCTGGGTTATTTTCTGGTTTGGATCGCATAGTAATGTGGTACCACACTGGAACAGTCGATTAAACCAGGTTTCGATCAATATTTTTGAGGATAACGCATGTTAGGTCTAGGTTAGGCCTGGGATTTTCACTCATCAGGCTCATACTTTCGCAATCTTCACATACTTGTTGAACGGATCCTGGGTTTTTTCTGGTTTGGATCACGTAGTAGTGTGGTACCACACTGAAACAGTCCATTAAACCTGCTTGCGATCAATATTTTAGAGGATAACGCATGTTAGGACTGGGTTAGGTTTAGGATTTGCCCTCATCAGGCTCATTCTTTCGCATATTTCTCAAACTTGATGGCTAGATCCTGGGCTTTTTCAGGATTGCATCACGTAGTAATGTGGTACCACACTGAAACATTCAATTAAACCTGGTCTTGATAAATATTTTAGAGGATAACGCATGTTAGGTCTGGGTTAGGTCTTGGACTTGCCCTCATCAGGCTCATACCTTCGCGTTTTTCACATACTTGTTGAACAGATCCTGGGTTTTTTCTGGTTTGGATCACGTAGTAGTGTGGTACCACACTAAAACAGTCCATTAAACCTGGTTTGGATCAATATTTTAGAGGATAACGCATGATAGGTCTAGGTTAGGTCTGGGATTTTCACACATCAGACTCATACTTTCGCATTCTTCACATACTTGTTGAACGGATCCTGGGTTTTTTCTGGTTTGGATCACGTAGTAATGTGGTACCACACTGAATCAGTCAATTAAACCTGGTTTCGATCAATATTTTAGAAAATAATTCATGTTAGGTCTAGGTTAGGTCTGGGGTTTGCTCTCATCAGGCACATACTTTCGCACACTTCACATACTAGTTGGACGGATCCTGGGTTATTTTCTGGTTTGGATCGCATAGTAATGTGGTACCACACTGGAACAGTCGATTAAACCAGGTTTCGATCAATATTTTTGAGGATAACGCATGTTAGGTCTAGGTTAGGCCTGGGATTTTCACTCATCAGGCTCATACTTTCGCATTCTTCACATACTTGTTGAACGGATCCTGGGTTTTTTCTGGTTTGGATCACGTAGTAATGTGGGACCACACTGAAACAGTCCATTAAACCTGGTTCGGATCAATATTTTAGAGAATAATTCATGTTAGGTCTAGGTTAGGTCTGGGATTTGCTCTCATCAGGCTCATTCTTTCGCATATTTCTCATACTTGATGGCTGGATCCTGGACTATTTCTGGAATGCATCACGTAGTAACGTGGTACCACGCTGAAACAGTCAATTAAACCTGGTTTCGATCAATATTTTAGAGGATAACGCAAGTTAGGTCTGGGATTGGTCTGGGATTTGCCCACATCAGGCTCATACTTTCGCGTTTTTCACATACTTGTTGAACAGATCGTGGGTTTTTTCTGGTTTGCATCACGTAGTAGTGTGGTACCACACTGAAACAGCCCATTAAACCTGGTTTGGATCAACATTTTACAGGATAACGCATGTTAGGTCTAGGTTAGGGCTGGGATTTGCTCTCATCAGGCTCATACTTTCGCATATTTCTCATACTTCATGGCTGGATCCTGGGCTGTTTCTGGATTGTATCACATAGTAATGTGGTACCACGCTGAAACAGTCGATTAAACCTGGTTTCGATCAATATTTTAGAGGATAACGCAAGTTAAGTCTGAGATAGGTCTGGGATTTGACCTCATCAGACTCATAATTTCGCGCTTTTCACATACTTGTTGAACAGATCCTGGGTTTTTTCTGGTTTGGATCACGTAGTAGTGTGGTACCACACTGAAACAGTCCATTAAACCTGGTTTTGATCAATATTTTAGAGAATAATTCATGTTAGGTCTAGGTTAGGTCTGGGATTTGCTCTCATCAGGCTCATTCTTTCACATATTTCTCATACTTAACGGCTAGATCCTGGGCTTTTTCTGGATTGCATCACGTAGTAATGAAGTACAACACTGAAACAGTCAATTAAACCTGGTTTTGATTAATATTTTAGAGAATAATTCATGTTAGGTCCAGGTTAGGTCTGGTATTTGCCCTCATCAGGCTCATACTTTCGCATATTTCTCATACTTCATGGCTGGATCCTGGGCTATTTCTGGATTGGATCACGTAGTAATGTGGTACCACACTGAAACAGTCAATTAAACCTGGTTTTGATCAATATTTTATAGAATAATTCATGTTAGGTCTAGGTTAGGTCTGGGATTTGCTCTCCTCAGGCTCATTCTTTCGTATATTTCTCGTACTTCATGGCTGGATACTGGGCTATTTCTGGATTGGATCACGTAGTAATGTGGTACCACACTGAAACAGTCAATTAAACCTGGTTTTGATCAATATTTTAGAGAATAATTCATGTTAGGTCTAGGTTAGGTCTGGGATTTGCTCTCATCAGGCTCATTCTTTCGCATATTTCTCATACTTAACGGCTAGATCCTGGGCTTTTTCTGGATTGCATCACGTAGTAATGAAGTACAACACTGAAACAGTCAATTAAACCTGGTTTCCATTAATATTTTAGAGGACAACGCATGTTAGGTCTAGGTTAGGTCTGGTATTTGCCCTCATCAGGCTCATTCTTTCGTATATTTCTCGTACTTCATGGCTGGATCCTGGGCTATTTCTGGATTGGATCACGTAGTAATGTGGTACCACACTGAAACAGTCAATTAAACCTGGTTTTGATCAATATTTTAGAGAATAATTCATGTTAGGTCTAGGTTAGGTCTGGTATTTGCTCTCATCAGGCTCATACTTTCGCATATTTCTCATACTAGATGGCTAGTTCCTGGGCTTTTTCTGGATTGCATCACGTAGTAATGAAGTACAACACTGAAACACTCAATTAAACCTGGTTTCGATCAATATTATTGAGGATAACGCACGTTAGGTCTAGGTTAGGCCTGGGATTTTCACTCATCAGACTCATACTTTCGCATTCTTCACATACTTGTTGAACGGATCCTGGGTTTTTTCTGGTTTGGATCACGTAGTAATGTGGGACCACCCTGAAACAGTCAATTAAACCTGGTTCCGATCAATATTTTAGAGAATAATTCATGTTAGGTCTAGGTTAGGTCTGGGATTTGCTCTCATCAGGCTCATTCTTTCGCATATTTCTCATACTTGATGGCTAGATCCTGGGCTTTTTCTGGATTGCATCACGTAGTAATGAGGTGCAACACTGAAACAGTCAATTAAACCTGGTTTCCATCAATATCTTAGAGGACAACGCAAGTTAGGTCTGGGATAGGTCTGGGACTTGCCCTCATCAGGCTCATACTTTCGCGTTTTTCACATACTTGTTGAACAGATCCTGGGTCTTTTCTGGTTTGGATCACGTAGTAGTGTGGTACCACACTGAAACAGTCCATTAAACCTGGCTTGGATCAATATTTTAGAGGATAACGCATGTTAGGTCTAGGTTAGGTCGGGGATTTTCACTCATCAGACTCATACTTTCGCATTCTTCACATACTTGTTGAACGGATCCTGGGTTTTTTCTGGTTTGGATCACGTAGTAATGTGGTACCACACTGAAACAGTCGATTAAACCTGGTTTCGATCAGTATTTTAGAGGATAACGCAACATAAGTCTGGGATTGGTCTGGGACTTGCCCTCATCAGGCTCATACTTTCGCGTTTTTCACATACTTGTTGAACAGATCCTGGGTTTTTTCTGGTTTGGATCACGTAGTAGTGTGGTACCACACTGAAACAGTCCATTAAACCTGCTTGCGATCAATATTTTAGAGGATAACGCATGTTAGGACTGGGTTAGGTTTAGGATTTGCCCTCATCAGGCTCATTCTTTCGCATATTTCTCAAACTTGATGGCTAGATCCTGGGCTTTTTCAGGATTGCATCACGTAGTATTGTGGTACCACACTGAAACATTCAATTAAACCTGGTTTGGATCAATATTTTAGAGGATAACGCATGATAGGTCTAGGTTAGGTCTGGGGTTTGCTCTCATCAGGCTCATACTTTCGCACACTTCACGTACTCGTTGGACAGATCCTGGGTTATTTTCTGGTTTGGATCGCATAGTAATGTGGTACCACACTGGAACAGTCGATTAAACCAGGTTTCGATCAATATTTTTGAGGATAACGCATGTTAGGTCTAGGTTAGGCCTGGGATTTTCACTCATCAGTCTCATACTTTCGCATTCTTCACATACTTGTTGAACGGATCCTGGGTTTTTTCTGGTTTGGATCACGTAGTAATGTGGGACCACACTGAAACAGTCAATTAAACCTGGTTTCGATCAATATTTTAGAGAATAATTCATGTTAGGTCTAGGTTAGGTCTGGGATTTGCTCTCATCAGGCTCATTCTTTCGCATATTTCTCATACTTGATGGCTAGATCCTGGGCTTTTTCTGGATTGCATCACGTAGTAAAGAAGTACAACACTGAAACAGTCAATTAAACCTGGTATCCATCAATATCTTAGAGGACAACGCAAGTTAGGTCTGGGATAGGTCTGGGATTTTCCCTCATCAGGCTCATACTTTCGCGTTTTTCACATACTTGTTGAACAGATCCTGGGTCTTTTCTGGTTTGGATCACGTAGTAGTGTGGTACCACACTGGAACAGTCCATTAAACCTGGTTTGGATTAATATTTTAGAGGATAACGCATGTTAGGTCTAGGTTAGGTCGGGGATTTTCACTCATCAGACTCATACTTTCGCATTCTTCACATACTTGTTGAACGGATCCTGGGTTTTTTCTGGTTTGGATCACGTAGTAATGTGGTACCACACTGAAACAGTCGATTAAACCTGGTTTCGATCAATATTTTAGAGGATAACGCATGTTAGGTCTAGGTTAGGCCTGGGATTTTCACTCATCAGTCTCATACTTTCGCATTCTTCACATACTTGTTGAACGGATCCTGGGTTTTTTCTGGTTTGGATCACGTAGTAGTGTGGTACCACACTGAAACAGTCCATTAAACCTGCTTGCGATCAATATTTTAGAGGATAACGCATGTTAGGACTGGGTTAGGTTTAGGATTTGCCCTCATCAGGCTCATTCTTTCGCATATTTCTCATACTTCATGGCTAGATCCTGGGCTATTTCTGGATTGTATCACGTAGTAATGTGGTACCACACAGAAACAGTCAATTAAACCTGGTTTCGATCAATATTTTAGAGCATAACGCAAGTTAGGTCTGGGATAGGTCTGGGATTTTCCCTCATCAGGCTCATACTTTCGCGTTTTTCACATACTTGTTGAACAGATCCTGGGTTTTTTCTGGATTGGGTCACGTAGTAGTGTGGTACCACACTGAAACAGTCGATTAAACCTGGTTTCGATCAATATTTTTGAGGATAACGCATGTTAGGTCTGGGTTAGGTCTAGGATTTGCCCTCATCAGGCTCATACTTTCGCATATTTCTCATACTTGACGGCTAGATCCTGGGCTTTTTCTGGATTGCATCACGTAGTAATGAAGCACAACACTGAAACAGTCAATTAAACCAGGTTTCGATCAATATTTTTGAGGATAACGCATGTTAGGTCTAGGTTAGGCCGGGGATTTTCACTCATCAGACTCATACTTTCGCATTCTTCACATACTTGTTGAACGGATCTTGGGTTTTTTCTGGTGTGGATCACGTAGTAATGTGGTACCACACTGAAACAATCAATTAAACCTGATGTTGATAAATATTTTAGAGGATAACGCATGTTAGGTCTGGGTTAGGTCTAGGATTTGCCCTCATCAGGCTCATTCTTTCGCATATTTCTCATACTTGATGGCTAGATCCTGGGCTTTCTCTGGATTGCATCACGTAGTAATGAAGTACAACACTGAAACAGTCAATTAAACCTGGTTTCCATCAATATTTTAGAGGACAACGCATGTTAGGTCTAGGTTAGGCCTGGGATTTGCTCTCAACAGGGTCATACTTTCGCAGTTTTAACATACATGTTGCCCTGATCGAGTGTTTTTTCTGCTTTGGATCACGTAGTAAAGTGGTACCGCACTGAAACAGTCCATTAAACCTGGTTTGGATCAATATTTTTGAGGATAACGCATGTTAGGTCTAGGTTAGGCCGGGGATTTTCACTCATCAGGCTCATACTTTCGCATATTTCTCATACTTCATGGCTAGATCCTGGGCTGTTTCTGGATTGTATCACGTAGTAATGTGGTACCACGCTGAAACAGTCAATTAAACCTGGTTTCGATCAATATTTTAGAGGATAACGCAAGTTAGGTCTGGGATAGGTCTGGGACTTGCCCTCATCAGGCTCATACTTTCGCGTATTTCACATACTTGTTGAACAGATCCTGGGTCTTTACTGGTTTGGATCACGTAGTAGTGTGGTACCACACTGAAACAGTCCATTAAACCTGGTTTGGATCAATATTTTAGAGGATAACGCATGTTAGGTCTAGGTTAGGTCGGGAATTTTCACTCATCAGACTCATACTTTCGCATTCTTCACATACTTGTTGAACGGATCCTGGGTTTTTTGTGGTTTGGATCACGTAGTAATGTGGTACCACACTGAAACAGTCGATTAAACCTGGTTTCGATCAGTATTTTAGAGGATAACGCAACATAAGTCTGGGATAGGTCTGGGATTTGACCTCATCAGACTCATACTTTCGCGTTTTTCACATACTTGTTGAACAGACCCTGGGTTTTTCCTGGTTTGGATCACGTAGTAGTGTGGTACCACACTGAAACAGTCCATTAAACCTGCTTGCGATCAATATTTTAGAGGATAACGCATGTTAGGACTGGGTTAGGTTTAGGATTTGCCCTCATCAGGCTCATTCTTTCGCATATTTCTCAAACTTGATGGCTAGATCCTGGGCTTTTTCAGGATTGCATCACGTAGCAATGTGGTACCACACTGAAACATTCAATTAAACCTGGTCTTGATAAATATTTTAGAGGATAACGCATGTTAGGTCTGGGTTAGGTCTTGGACTTGCCCTCATCAGGCTCATACTTTCGCGTTTTTCACATATTTGTTGAACAGATCCTGGGTTTTTTCTGGTTTGGATCACGTAGTAGTGTGATACCACACTAAAACAGTCCATTAAACCTGGTTTGGATCAATATTTTAGAGGATAACGCATGATAGGTCTAGGTTTGGTCTGGGATTTTCACTCATCAGACTCATACTTTCGCATTCTTCACATACTTGTTGAACGGATCCTGGGTTTTTTCTGGTTTGGATCACGTAGTAATGTGGTACCACACTGAAACAGTCAATTAAACCTGGTTTCGATCAATATTTTAGAAAATAATTCATGTTAGGTCTAGGTTAGGTCTGGGGTTTGCTCTCATCAGGCTCATACTTTCGCACACTTCACATACTCGTTGGACAGATCCTGGGTTATTTTCTGGTTTGGATCGCATAGTAATGTGGTACCACACTGGAACAGTCGATTAAACCAGGTTTCGATCAATATTTTTGAGGATAACGCATGTTAGGTCTAGGTTAGGCCTGGGATTTTCACTCATCAGGCTCATACTTTCGCAATCTTCACATACTTGTTGAACGGATCCTGGGTTTTTTCTGGTTTGGATCACGTAGTAGTGTGGTACCACACTGAAACAGTCCATTAAACCTGCTTGCGATCAATATTTTAGAGGATAACGCATGTTAGGACTGGGTTAGGTTTAGGATTTGCCCTCATCAGGCTCATTCTTTCGCATATTTCTCAAACTTGATGGCTAGATCCTGGGCTTTTTCAGGATTGCATCACGTAGTAATGTGGTACCACACTGAAACATTCAATTAAACCTGGTCTTGATAAATATTTTAGAGGATAACGCATGTTAGGTCTGGGTTAGGTCTTGGACTTGCCCTCATCAGGCTCATACTTTCGCGTTTTTCACATACTTGTTGAACAGATCCTGGGTTTTTTCTGGTTTGGATCACGTAGTAGTGTGGTACCACACTAAAACAGTCCATTAAACCTGGTTTGGATCAATATTTTAGAGGATAACGCATGATAGGTCTAGGTTAGGTCTGGGATTTTCACACATCAGACTCATACTTTCGCATTCTTCACATACTTGTTGAACGGATCCTGGGTTTTTTCTGGTTTGGATCACGTAGTAATGTGGTACCACACTGAATCAGTCAATTAAACCTGGTTTCGATCAATATTTTAGAAAATAATTCATGTTAGGTCTAGGTTAGGTCTGGGGTTTGCTCTCATCAGGCTCATACTTTCGCACACTTCACATACTAGTTGGACGGATCCTGGGTTATTTTCTGGTTTGGATCGCATAGTAATGTGGTACCACACTGGAACAGTCGATTAAACCAGGTTTCGATCAATATTTTTGAGGATAACGCATGTTAGGTCTAGGTTAGGCCTGGGATTTTCACTCATCAGGCTCATACTTTCGCATTCTTCACATACTTGTTGAACGGATCCTGGGTTTTTTCTGGTTTGGATCACGTAGTAATGTGGGACCACACTGAAACAGTCCATTAAACCTGGTTCGGATCAATATTTTAGAGAATAATTCATGTTAGGTCTAGGTTAGGTCTGGGATTTGCTCTCATCAGGCTCATTCTTTCGCATATTTCTCATACTTGATGGCTGGATCCTGGACTATTTCTGGAATGCATCACGTAGTAACGTGGTACCACGCTGAAACAGTCAATTAAACCTGGTTTCGATCAATATTTTAGAGGATAACGCAAGTTAGGTCTGGGATTGGTCTGGGATTTGCCCACATCAGGCTCATACTTTCGCGTTTTTCACATACTTGTTGAACAGATCGTGGGTTTTTCTGGTTTGGATCACGTAGTAGTGTGGTACCACACTGAAACAGCCCATTAAACCTGGTTTGGATCAACATTTTACAGGATAACGCATGTTAGGTCTAGGTTAGGGCTGGGATTTGCTCTCATCAGGCTCATACTTTCGCATATTTCTCATACTTCATGGCTGGATCCTGGGCTGTTTCTGGATTGTATCACATAGTAATGTGGTACCACGCTGAAACAGTCGATTAAACCTGATTTCGATCAATATTTTAGAGGATAACGCAAGTTAAGTCTGAGATAGGTCTGGGATTTGACCTCATCAGACTCATAATTTCGCGCTTTTCACATACTTGTTGAACAGATCCTGGGTTTTTTCTGGTTTGGATCACGTAGTAGTGTGGTACCACACTGAAACAGTCCATTAAACCTGGTTTTGATCAATATTTTAGAGAATAATTCATGTTAGGTCTAGGTTAGGTCTGGGATTTGCTCTCATCAGGCTCATTCTTTCGCATATTTCTCATACTTAACGGCTAGATCCTGGGCTTTTTCTGGATTGCATCACGTAGTAATGAAGTACAACACTGAAACAGTCAATTAAACCTGGTTTTGATTAATATTTTAGAGAATAATTCATGTTAGGTCCAGGTTAGGTCTGGTATTTGCCCTCATCAGGCTCATACTTTCGCATATTTCTCATACTTCATGGCTGGATCCTGGGCTATTTCTGGATTGGATCACGTAGTAATGTGGTACCACACTGAAACAGTCAATTAAACCTGGTTTTGATCAATATTTTAGAGAATAATTCATGTTAGGTCTAGGTTAGGTCTGGGATTTGCTCTCCTCAGGCTCATTCTTTCGTATATTTCTCGTACTTCATGGCTGGATACTGGGCTATTTCTGGATTGGATCACGTAGTAATGTGGTACCACACTGAAACAGTCAATTAAACCTGGTTTTGATCAATATTTTAGAGAATAATTCATGTTAGGTCTAGGTTAGGTCTGGGATTTGCTCTCATCAGGCTCATTCTTTCGCATATTTCTCATACTTAACGGCTAGATCCTGGGCTTTTTCTGGATTGCATCACGTAGTAATGAAGTACAACACTGAAACAGTCAATTAAACCTGGTTTCCATTAATATTTTAGAGGACAACGCATGTTAGGTCTAGGTTAGGTCTGGTATTTGCCCTCATCAGGCTCATTCTTTCGTATATTTCTCGTACTTCATGGCTGGATCCTGGGCTATTTCTGGATTGGATCACGTAGTAATGTGGTACCACACTGAAACAGTCAATTAAACCTGGTTTTGATCAATATTTTAGAGAATAATTCATGTTAGGTCTAGGTTAGGTCTGGGATTTGCTCTCATCAGGCTCATACTTTCGCATATTTCTCATACTAGATGGCTAGTTCCTGGGCTTTTTCTGGATTGCATCACGTAGTAATGAAGTACAACACTGAAACACTCAATTAAACCTGGTTTCGATCAATATTATTGAGGATAACGCACGTTAGGTCTAGGTTAGGCCTGGGATTTTCACTCATCAGACTCATACTTTCGCATTCTTCACATACTTGTTGAACGGATCCTGGGTTTTTTCTGGTTTGGATCACGTAGTAATGTGGGACCACCCTGAAACAGTCAATTAAACCTGGTTCCTATCAATATTTTAGAGAATAATTCATGTTAGGTCTAGGTTAGGTCTGGGATTTGCTCTCATCAGGCTCATTCTTTCGCATATTTCTCATACTTGATGGCTAGAACCTGGGCTTTTTCTGGATTGCATCACGTAGTAATGAGGTGCAACACTGAAACAGTCAATTAAACCTGGTTTCCATCAATATCTTAGAGGACAACGCAAGTTAGGTCTGGGATAGGTCTGGGACTTGCCCTCATCAGGCTCATACTTTCGCGTTTTTCACATACTTGTTGAACAGATCCTGGTTCTTTTCTGGTTTGGATCACGTAGTAGTGTGGTACCACACTGAAACAGTCCATTAAACCTGGTTTGGATCAATATTTTAGAGGATAACGCATGTTAGGTCTAGGTTAGGTCGGGGATTTTCACTCATCAGACTCATACTTTCGCATTCTTCACATACTTGTTGAACGGATCCTGGGTTTTTTCTGGTTTGGATCACGTAGTAATGTGGTACCACACTGAAACAGTCGATTAAACCTGGTTTCGATCAGTATTTTAGAGGATAACGCAACATAAGTCTGGGATTGGTCTGGGACTTGCCCTCATCAGGCTCATACTTTCGCGTTTTTCACATACTTGTTGAACAGATCCTGGGTTTTTTCTGGTTTGGATCACGTAGTAGTGTGGTACCACACTGAAACAGTCCATTAAACCTGCTTGCGATCAATATTTTAGAGGATAACGCATGTTAGGACTGGGTTAGGTTTAGGATTTGCCCTCATCAGGCTCATTCTTTCGCATATTTCTCAAACTTGATGGCTAGATCCTGGGCTTTTTCAGGATTGCATCACGTAGTATTGTGGTACCACACTGAAACATTCAATTAAACCTGGTTTGGATCAATATTTTAGAGGATAACGCATGATAGGTCTAGGTTAGGTCTGGGGTTTGCTCTCATCAGGCTCATACTTTCGCACACTTCACGTACTCGTTGGACAGATCCTGGGTTATTTTCTGGTTTGGATCGCATAGTAATGTGGTACCACACTGGAACAGTCGATTAAACCAGGTTTCGATCAATATTTTTGAGGATAACGCATGTTAGGTCTAGGTTAGGCCTGGGATTTTCACTCATCAGTCTCATACTTTCGCATTCTTCACATACTTGTTGAACGGATCCTGGGTTTTTTCTGGTTTGGATCACGTAGTAATGTGGGACCACACTGAAACAGTCAATTAAACCTGGTTTCGATCAATATTTTAGAGAATAATTCATGTTAGGTCTAGGTTAGGTCTGGGATTTGCTCTCATCAGGCTCATTCTTTCGCATATTTCTCATACTTGATGGCTAGATCCTGGGCTTTTTCTGGATTGCATCACGTAGTAAAGAAGTACAACACTGAAACAGTCAATTAAACCTGGTATCCATCAATATCTTAGAGGACAACGCAAGTTAGGTCTGGGATAGGTCTGGGATTTTCCCTCATCAGGCTCATACTTTCGCGTTTTTCACATACTTGTTGAACAGATCCTGGGTTTTTTCTGGTTTGGATCACGTAGTAGTGTGGTACCACACTGGAACAGTCCATTAAACCTGGTTTGGATTAATATTTTAGAGGATAACGCATGTTAGGTCTAGGTTAGGTCGGGGATTTTCACTCATCAGACTCATACTTTCGCATTCTTCACATACTTGTTGAACGGATCCTGGGTTTTTTCTGGTTTGGATCACGTAGTAATGTGGTACCACACTGAAACAGTCGATTAAACCTGGTTTCGATCAATATTTTAGAGGATAACGCATGTTAGGTCTAGGTTAGCCCTGGGATTTTCACTCATCAGACTCATACTTTCGCGTTCTTCACATATTTGTTGAACGGATCTTGGGTTTTTTCTGGTGTGGATCACGTAGTAATGTGGTACCACACTGAAACAATCAATTAAACCTGATCTTGAAAAATATTTTAGAGGATAACGCATGTTAGGTCTGGGTTAGGTCTAGGATTTGCCCTCGTCAGGCTCATACTTTCGCATATTTCTCATACTTCATGGCTAGATCCTGGGCTATTTCTGGATTATATCACGTAGTAATGTGGTACCACACAGAAACAGTCAATTAAACCTGGTTTCGATCAATATTTTAGAGCATAACGCAAGTTAGGTCTGGGATAGGTCTGGGATTTTCCCTCATCAGGCTCATACTTTCGCGTTTTTCACATACTTGTTGAACAGATCCTGGGTTTTTTCTGGATTGGGTCACGTAGTAGTGTGGTACCACACTGAAACAGTCGATTAAACCTGGTTTCGATCAATATTTTTGAGGATAACGCATGTTAGGTCTGGGTTAGGTCTAGGATTTGCCCTCATCAGGCTCATGCTTTCGCATATTTCTCATACTTGACGGCTAGATCCTGGGCTTTTTCTGGATTGCATCACGTAGTAATGAAGTACAACACTGAAACAGTCAATTAAACCAGGTTTCGATCAATATTTTTGAGGATAACGCATGTTAGGTCTAGGTTAGGCCGGGGATTTTCACTCATCAGACTCATACTTTCGCATTCTTCACATACTTGTTGAACGGATCTTGGGTTTTTTCTGGTGTGGATCACGTAGTAATGTGGTACCACACTGAAACAATCAATTAAACCTGATGTTGATAAATATTTTAGAGGATAACGCATGTTAGGTCTGGGTTAGGTCTAGGATTTGCCCTCATCAGGCTCATTCTTTCGCATATTTCTCATACTTGATGGCTAGATCCTGGGCTTTCTCTGGATTGCATCACGTAGTAATGAAGTACAACACTGAAACAGTCAATTAAACCTGGTTTCCATCAATATTTTAGAGGACAACGCATGTTAGGTCTAGGTTAGGCCTGGGATTTGCTCTCATCAGGGTCATACTTTCGCAGTTTTAACATACATGTTGCCCTGATCGAGTGTTTTTTCTGCTTTGGATCACGTAGTAAAGTGGTACCACACTGAAACAGTCCATTAAACCTGGTTTGGATCAATATTTTTGAGGATAACGCATGTTAGGTCTAGGTTAGGCCGGGGATTTTCACTCATCAGGCTCATACTTTCGCATATTTCTCATACTTCATGGCTAGATCCAGGGCTGTTCCTGGATTGTATCACATAGTAATGTGGTACCACGCTGAAACAGTCAATTAAACCTGGTTTCGATCAATATTTTAGAGGATAACGCATGTTAGGTCTGGGTTAGGTCTAGGATTTGCCCTCATCTGGCTCATACTTTCGCATATTTCTCATACTTCATGGCTGGATCCTGGGCTATTTCTGGAATGGATCACGTAGTAATGTGGTACCACACTGAAACAGTCAATTAAACCTGGTTTTGATCAATATTTTAGAGAATAATTCATGTTAGGTCTATGTTAGGTCTGGGATTTGCCCTCATCAGGCTCATACTTTCGCGTTTTTCACATACTTGTTGAACAGATCCTGGGTTTTTTCTGGTTTGGATCACGTAGTAGTGTGGAACGAGACTGAAACAGTCCATTAAACCTGGTTGCGATCAATATTTTAGAGGATAACGCATGTTAGGTCTGGGTTAGGTCTGGGATTTGCCCTCATCAGGCTCATACTTTCGCATTCTTCACATACTTGCTGAACGGATCCTGGGTTTTTTCTGGTTTGGATCACGTAGTAATGTGGGACCACACTGAAACAATCAATTAAACCTGCTCTTGATAAATATTTTAGAGGATAACGCATGTTAGGTCTGGGATAGGTCTGGGATTTGCCCTCATCAGACTCATACTTTCGCACACTTCACATACTCGTTGAACAGATCCTGGGTTATTTTCTGGTTTGGATCACATAGTAATGTGGTACCACACTGAAACAGTCGATTAAACCAGGTTTCGATCAATATTTTTGAGGATAACGCATGTTAGGTCTAGGTTAGGCCTGGGATTTTCACTCATCAGGCTCATACTTTCGCATTCTTCTCATACTTGTTGAACGGATCCTGGGCGATTTCTGGAATGGATCACGTAGTAATGTGGTACCACACTGAAACAGTCAATTAAACCTGGTTTTGATCAATATTTTAGAGAATAATTCATGTTAGGTCTAGGTTAGGTCTGGGATTTGCCCTCATCAGGCTCATACTTTCGCGTTTTTCACATACTTGTTGAACAGATCCTGGGTTTTTTCTGGTTTGGATCACGTAGTAGTGTGGAGCCACACTGAAACAGTCCATTAAACCTGGTTGCGATCAATATTTTAGAGGATAACGCATGTTAGGTCTGGGTTAGGTCTAGGATTTGCCCTCATCGGGCTCATACTTTCGCATATTTCTCATTCTTCATGGCTGGATCCTGTGCTGTTTCTGGATTGTATCACATAGTAATGTGGTACCACGCTGAAACAGTCCATTAAACCTGGTTGCGATCAATATTTTAGAGGATAACGCATGTTAGGTCTAGGTTAGGTCCAGGATTTGCCCTCATCAGGCTCATACTTTCGCATATTTCTCATACTTCATGGCTGGATCCTGGGCTATTTCTAGAATGGATCACGTAGTAATGTGGTACCACACTGAAACAGTCAATTAAACCTGGTTCTGATCAATATTTTAGAGAATAATTCATGTTAGGTCTAGGTTAGGTCTGGGGTTTGCTCTCATCAGGCTCATTCTTTCACATATTTCTCATACTTGATGGCTAGATCCTGGGCTTTTTCTGGATTGCATCACGTAGTAATGAAGTACAACACTGAAACGGTCAATTAAACCTGGTTTCCATCAATATTTTAGAGGACAACGCATGTTAGGTCTAGGTTAGGCCTGGGATTTGCCCTCATCAGGGTCATACTTTCGCAGTGTTAACATACATGTTGACCTGATCGAGGGTTTTTTCTGCTTTGGATCACGTAGTAAAGTGGTACCACACTGAAACAGTCCATTAAACCTGGTTCGGATCAATATTTTAGAGAATAATTCATGTTAGGTCTAGGTGAGGTCTGGGATTTGCTCTCATCAGGCTCATTCTTTCGCACATTTCTCATACTTGATGGCTAGATCCTGGGCTTTTTCTGGATTGCATCACGTAGTAATGAAGTACAACACCGAAACTGCCAATTAAACCTGGTTTCCATCAATATCTTAGAGGACAACGCAAGTTATGTCTGGGATAGGTCTGGGATTTGCCCACATCAGGCTCATACTTTCGCGTTTTTCACATACTTGTTGAACAGATCGTGGGTTTTTTCTGGTTTGGATCACGTAGTAGTGTGGTACCACACTGAAACAGCCCATTAAACCTGGTTTGGATCAACATTTTACAGGATAACGCATGTTAGGTCTAGATTAGGTCTGGGATTTGCTCTCATCAGGCTCATACTTTCGCATATTTCTCATACTTCATGGCTGGATCCTGGGCTGTTTCTGGATTGTATCACATAGTAATGTGGTACCACGCTGAAACAGTCGATTAAACCTGGTTTCGATCAATATTTTAGAGGGTAACGCAAGTTAGGTCTGGGTTAGGTCTAGGATTTGCCCTCATCCGTCTCATACTTTCGCATATTTCTCATACTTCATGGCTGGATCCTGCGCTATTTCTTTATTGGATCACGTAGTAATGTGGTACCACACTGAAACAGTCAATTAAACCTGGTTTTGATCAATATTTTAGAGAATAATTCATGTTAGGTCTAGGTTAGGTCTGGGATTTGCTCTCCTCAGGCTCATTCTTTCGTATATTTCTCGTACTTCATGGCTGGATCCTGGGCTATTTCTGGATTGGATCACGTAGTAATGTGGTACCACACTGAAACAGTCAATTTAACCTGGTTTTGATCAGTATTTTAGGGAATAATTCATGTTAGGTCTAGGTTAGGTCTGGGATTTGCTCTCATCAGGCTCATTCTTTCGCATATTTCTCATACTTAACGGCTAGATCCTGGGCTATTTCTGGAATGGATCACGTAGTAATGTGGTACCACACTGAAACAGTCAATTAAACCTGGTTTTGATCAATATTTTAGAGAATAATTCATGTTAGGTCTATGTTAGGTCTGGGATTTGCCCTCATCAGGCTCATACTTTCGCGTTTTTCACATACTTGTTGAACAGATCCTGGGTTTTTTCTGGTTTGGATCACGTAGTAGTGTGGAACGACACTGAAACAGTCCATTAAACCTGGTTGCGATCAATATTTTAGAGGATAACGCATGTTAGGTCTGGGTTAGGTCTGGGATTTGCCCTCATCAGGCTCATACTTACGCATTCTTCACATACTTGCTGAACGGATCCTGGGTTTTTTCTGGTTTGGATCACGTAGTAATGTTGGACCACACTGAAACAATCAATTAAACCTGCTCTTGATAAATATTTTAGAGGATAACGCATGTTAGGTCTGGGATAGGTCTGGGATTTGCCCTCATCAGACTCATACTTTCGCACACTTCACATACTCGTTGAACAGATCCTGGGTTATTTTCTGGTTTGGATCACATAGTAATGTGGTACCACACTGAAACAGTCGATTAAACCAGGTTTCGATCAATATTTTTGAGGATAACGCATGTTAGGTCTAGGTTAGGCCTGGGATTTTCACTCATCAGGCTCATACTTTCGCATTCTTCTCATACTTGTTGAACGGATCCTGGGCGATTTCTGGAATGGATCACGTAGTAATGTGGTACCACACTGAAACAGTCAATTAAACCTGGTTTTGATCAATATTTTAGAGAATTATTCATGTTAGGTCTAGGTTAGGTCTGGGATTTGCCCTCATCAGGCTCATACTTTCGCGTTTTTCACATACTTGTTGAACAGATCCTGGGTTTTTTCTGGATTGGATCACGTAGTAATGTGGTACCACACTGAAACAGTCAATTAAACCTGTTTCGGATCAATATTTTAGAGAATAATTCATGTTAGGTCTAGGTTAGGTCTGGGATTTGCTCTCATCAGGCTGATTCTTTCGCATATTTTTCATACTTGATGGCTAGATCCTGGGCTTTTTCTGGATTGCATCACGTAGTAATGAAGTACAACACCGAAACAGCCAATTAAACCTGGTTTCCATCAATATCTTAGAGGACAACGCAAGTTAGGTCTGGGATATGTCTGGGATTTGCCCACATCAGGCTCATACTTTCGCGTTTTTCACATACTTGTTGAACAGATCGTGGGTTTTTTCTGGTTTGGATCACGTAGTAGTGTGGTACCACATTGAAACAGCCCATTAAACCTGGTTTGGATCAACATTTTACAGGATAACGCATGTTAGGTCCAGGTTAGGTCTGGTATTTGCCCTCATCAGGCTCATACTTTCGCATATTTCTCATACTTCATGGCTGGATCCTGGGCTATTTCTAGAATGGATCACGTAGTAATGTGGTACCACACTGAAACAGTCAATTAAACCTGGTTCTGATCAATATTTTAGAGAATAATTCATGTTAGTTCTAGGTTAGGTCTGGGGTTTGCTCTCATCAGGCTCATTCTTTCGCATATTTCTCATACTTGATGGCTAGATCCTGGGCTTTTTCTGGATTGCATCACGTAGTAATGAAGTACAACACTGAAACGGTCAATTAAACCTGGTTTCCATCAATATTTTAGAGGACAACGCATGTTAGGTCTAGGTTAGGCCTGGGATTTGCCCTCATCAGGGTCATACTTTCGCAATGTTAACATACATGTTGACCTGATCGAGGGTTTTTTCTGCTTTGGATCACGTAGTAAAGTGGTACCACACTGAAACAGTCCATTAAACCTGGTTCGGATCAATATTTTAGAGAATAATTCATGTTAGGTCTAGGTTAGGTCTGGGATTTGCTCTCATCAGGCTCATTCTTTCGCACATTTCTCATACTTGATGGCTAGATCCTGGGCTTTTTCTGGATTGCATCACGTAGTAATGAAGTACAACACCGAAACTGCCAATTAAACCTGGTTTCCATCAATATCTTAGAGGACAACGCAAGTTAGGTCTGGGATAGGTCTGGGATTTGCCCACATCAGGCTCATACTTTCGCGTTTTTCACATACTTGTTGAACAGATCGTGGGTTTTTTCTGGTTTGGATCACGTAGTAGTGTGGTACCGCACTGAAACAGCCCATTAAACCTGGTTTGGATCAACATTTTACAGGATAACGCATGTTAGGTCTAGATTAGGTCTGGGATTTGCTCTCATCAGGCTCATACTTTCGCATATTTCTCATACTTCATGGCTGGATCCTGGGCTGTTTCTGGATTGTATCACATAGTAATGTGGTACCACGCTGAAACAGTCGATTAAATCTGGTTTCGATCAATATTTTAGAGGGTAACGCAAGTTAAGTCTGGGATAGGTCTGGGATTTGACCTCATCAGACTCATACTTTCGCGTTTTTCACATACTTGTTGAACAGATCCTGGGTTTTTTCTGGCTTGGATCACGTAGTAGTGTGGTACCACACTGAAACAGTCCATTAAACCTGGTTGCGATCAATATTTTAGAGGATAACGCATGTTAGGTCTGGGTTAGGTCTAGGGTTTGCCCTCATCAGGCTCATACTTTCGCATATTTCTCATACTTCATGGCTGGATCCTGGGCTATTTCTTTATTGGATCACGTAGTAATGTGGTACCACACTGAAACAGTCAATTAAACCTGGTTTTGATCAATATTTTAGAGAATAATTCATGTTAGGTCTAGGTTAGGTCTGGGATTTGCTCTCCTCAGGCTCATTCTTTCGTATATTTCTCGTACTTCATGGCTGGATCCTGGGCTATTTCTGGATTGGATCACGTAGTAATGTGGTACCACACTGAAACAGTCAATTTAACCTGGTTTTGATCAATATTTTAGAGAATAATTCATGTTAGGTCTAGGTTAGGTCTGGGATTTGCTCTCATCAGGCTCATTCTTTCGCATATTTCTCATACTTAACGGCTAGATCCTGGGCTTTTTCTGGATTGCATCACGTAGTCATGAAGTACAACACTGGAACAGTCAATTAAACCTGGTTTCCATCAATATTTTAGAGGACAACGCATGTTAGGTCTAGGTTAGGCCTGGGATTTGCCCTCATCAGGGTCATACTTTCGCAGTTTTAACATACATGTTGACCTGATCGAGGGTTTTTTCTGCTTTGGATCACGTAGTAAAGTGGTACCACACTGAAATAGTCCATTAAACCCGGTTTGGATCAATATTTTAGAGGATAACGCAAGTTAAGTCTGGGATAGGTCTGGGATTTGACCTCATCAGACTCATACTTTCGCATTCTTCACATACTTGTTGAACGGATCCTGGGTTTTTTCTGGTTTGGTTCACGTAGTAATGTGGTACCACACTGAAGCATTCAATTAAACCTGATCTTGATAAATATTTTAGAGTATAACGCATGTTAGGTCTGGGTTAGGTCTAGGATTTACCCTCATCAGGCTCATACTTTCGCATATTTCTCATACTTCATGGCTAGATCCTGGGCTGTTTCTGGATTGTATCACGTAGTAATGTGGTACCACGCTGAAACAGTCAATTAAACCTGGTTTCGATCAATATTTTAGAGGATAACGCAAGTTAGGTCTGGCATAGGTCTGGGATTCGCCCTCATCAGACTCATACTTTCGCGTTTTTCACATACTTGTTGAACTGATCCTGGGCTTTTTCTGGTTTGGATCACGTAGTAATGTGGTACCACACTGAAACAGTCAATTAAACCTGGTTTCGATCAATATTTTAGAGAATAATTCATGTTAGGTCTAGGTTAGGTCTGGGATTTGCTCTCATCAGGCTCATACTTTCGCATATTTCTCATACTAGATGGCTAGTTCCTGGGCTTTTTCTGGATTGCATCACGTAGTAATGAGGTGCAACACTGAAACAGTCAATTAAACCTGGTTTCCATCAATATCTTAGAGGACAACGCAAGTTAGGTCTGGGATAGGTCTGGGACTTGCCCTCATCAGGCTCATACTTTCGCGTATTTCACATACTTGTTGAACAGATCCTGGGTCTTTTCTGGTTTGGATCACGTAGTAGTGTGGTACCACACTGAAACAGTCCATTAAACCTGGTTTGGATCAATATTTTAGAGGATAACGCATGTTAGGTCTAGGTTAGGTTGGGAATTTTCACTCATCAGACTCATACTTTCGCATTCTTCACATACTTGTTGAACGGATCCTGGGTTTTTTGTGGTTTGGATCACGTAGTAATGTGGTACCACACTGAAACAGTCGATTAAACCTGGTTTCGATCAGTATTTTAGAGGATAACGCAACATAAGTCTGGGATAGGTCTGGGATTTGACCTCATCAGACTCATACTTTCGCGTTTTTCATATAATTGTTGAACAGACCCTGGGTTTTTTCTGGTTTGGATCACGTAGTAGTGTGGTACCACACTGAAACAGTCCATTAAACCTGCTTGCGATCAATATTTTAGAGGATAACGCATGTTAGGACTGGGTTAGGTTTAGGATTTGCCCTCATCAGGCTCATTCTTTCGCATATTTCTCAAACTTGATGGCTAGATCCTGGGCTTTTTCAGGATTGCATCACGTAGCAATGTGGTACCACACTGAAACATTCAATTAAACCTGGTCTTGATAAATATTTTAGAGGATAACGCATGTTAGGTCTGGGTTAGGTCTAGGACTTGCCCTCATCAGGCTCATACTTTCGCGTTTTTCACATACTTGTTGAACAGATCCTGGGTTTTTTCTGGTTTGGATCACGTAGTAGTGTGATACCACACTAAAACAGTCCATTAAACCTGGTTTGGATCAATATTTTAGAGGATAACGCATGATAGGTCTAGGTTTGGTCTGGGATTTTCACTCATCAGACTCATACTTTCGCATTCTTCACATACTTGTTGAACGGATCCTGGGTTTTTTCTGGTTTGGATCACGTAGTAATGTGGTACCACACTGAAACAGTCAATTAAACCTGGTTTCGATCAATATTTTAGAAAATAATTCATGTTAGGTCTAGGTTAGGTCTGGGGTTTGCTCTCATCAGGCTCATACTTTCGCACACTTCACATACTCGTTGGACAGATCCTGGGTTATTTTCTGGTTTGGATCGCATAGTAATGTGGTACCACACTGGAACAGTCGATTAAACCAGGTATCGATCAATATTTTTGAGGATAACGCATGTTAGGTCTAGGTTAGGCCTGGGATTTTCACTCATCAGGCTCATACTTTCGCATTCTTCAGATACTTGTTGAACGGATCCAGGGTTTTTTCTGGTTTGGATCACGTAGTAATGTGGTACCACACTGAAACAGTCAATTAAACCTGGTTTCGATCAATATTTTAGAAAATAATTCATGTTAGGTCTAGGTTAGGTCTGGGGTTTGCTCTCATCAGGCCCATACTTTCGCACACTTCACATACTCGTTGGACAGATCCTGGGTTATTTTCTGGTTTGGATCGCATAGTAATGTGGTACCACACTGGAACAGTCGATTAAACCAGGTTTCGATCAATATTTTTGAGGATAACGCATGTTAGGTCTAGGTTAGGCCTGGGATTTTCACTCATCAGGCTCATACTTTCGCATTCTTCACATACTTGTTGAACGGATCCTGGGTTTTTTCTGGTTTGGATCACGTAGTAGTGTGATACCACACTGAAACAGTCCATTAAACCTGCTTGCGATCAATATTTTAGAGGATAACGCATGTTAGGACTGGGTTAGGTTTAGGATTTGCCCTCATCAGGCTCATTCTTTCGCATATTTCTCAAACTTGATGGCTAGATCCTGGGCTTTTTCAGGATTGCATCACGTAGTAATGTGGTACCACACTGAAACATTCAATTAAACCTGGTCTTGATAAATATTTTAGAGGATTACGCATGTTAGGTCTGGGTTAGGTCTTGGACTTGCCCTCATCAGGCTCATACTTTCGCGTTTTTCACATACTTGTTGAACAGATCCTGGGTTTTTTCTGGTTTGGATCACGTAGTAGTGTGGTACCACACTAAAACAGTCCATTAAACCTGGTTTGGATCAATATTTTAGAGGATAACGCATGATAGGTCTAGGTTAGGTCTGGGGTTTGCTCTCATCAGGCTCATACTTTCGCACACTTCACATACTCGTTGGACGGATCCTGGGTTATTTTCTGGTTTGGATCGCATGGTAATGTGGTACCACACTGGAACAGTCGATTAAACCAGGTTTCGATCAATATTTTTGAGGATAACGCGTGTTAGGTCTAGGTTAGGCCTGGGATTTTCACTCATCAGGCTCATACTTTCGCATTCTTCACATACTTGTTGAACGGATCCTGGGTTTTTTCTGGTTTGGATCACGTAGTAATGTGGGACCACACTGAAACAGTCCATTAAACCTGGTTCGGATCAATATTTTAGAGAATAATTCATGTTAGGTCTAGGTTAGGTCTGGGATTTGCTCTCATCAGGCTCATTCTTTCGCATATTTCTCATACTTGATGGCTGGATCCTGGACTATTTCTGGAATGCATCACGTAGTAACGTGGTACCACGCTGAAACAGTCAATTAAACCTGGTTTCGATCAATATTTTAGAGGATAACGCAAGTTAGGTCTGGGATAGGTCTGGGATTTGCCCACATCAGGCTCATACTTTCGCGTTTTTCACATACTTGTTGAACAGATCGTGGGTTTTTTCTGGTTTGGATCACGTAGTAGTGTGGTACCACACTGAAACAGCCCATTAAACCTGGTTTGGATCAACATTTTACAGGATAACGCATGTTAGGTCTAGGTTAGGTCTGGGATTTGCTCTCATCAGGCTCATACTTTCGCATATTTCTCATACTTCATGGCTGGATCCTGGGCTGTTTCTGGATTGTATCACATAGTAATGTGGTACCACGCTGAAACAGTCGATTAAACCTGGTTTCGATCAATATTTTAGAGGATAACGCAAGTTAAGTCTGGGATAGGTCCGGGATTTGACCTCATCAGACTCATAATTTCGCGTTTTTCACATACTTGTTGAACAGATCCTGGGTTTTTTCTGGTTTGGATCACGTAGTAGTGTGGTACCACACAGAAACAGTCCATTAAACCTGGTTTTGATCAATATTTTAGAGAATAATTCATGTTAGGTCTAGGTTAGGTGTGGGATTTGCTCTCATCAGGCTCATTCTTTCGCATATTTCTCATACTTAACGGCTAGATCCTGGGCTTTTTCTGGATTGCATCACGTAGTAATGAAGTACAACACTGAAACAGTCAATTAAACCTGGTTTTATCAATATTTTAGAGAATAATTCATGTTAGGTCCAGGTTAGGTCTGGTATTTGCCCTCATCAGGCTCATACTTTCGCATATTTCTCATACTTCATGGCTGGATCCTGGGCTATTTCTGGATTGGATCACGTAGTAATGTGGTACCACACTGAAACAGTCAATTAAACCTGGTTTTGAACAATATTTTAGAGAATAATTCATGTTAGGTCTAGGTTAGGTCTGGGATTTGCTCTCCTCAGGCTCATTCTTTCGTATATTTCTCGTACTTCATGGCTGGATCCTGGGCTATTTCTGGATTGGATCACGTAGTAATGTGGTACCACACTGAAACAGTCAATTAAACCTGGTTTTGATCAATATTTTAGAGAATAATTCATGTTAGGTCTAGATTAGGTCTGGGATTTGCTCTCATCAGGCTCATTCTTTCGCATATTTCTCATACTTAACGGCTAGATCCTGGGCTTTTTCTGGATTGCATCACGTAGTAATGAAGTACAACACTGAAACAGTCAATTAAACCTGGTTTCCATTAATATTTTAGAGGACAACGCATGTTAGGTCTAGGTTAGGTCTGGTATTTGCCCTCATCAGGCTCATTCTTTCGTATATTTCTCGTACTTCATGGCTGGATCCTGGGCTATTTCTGGATTGGATCACGTAGTAATGTGGTACCACACTGAAACAGTCAATTAAACCTGGTTTTGATAAATATTTTAGAGAATAATTCATGTTAGGTCTAGGTTAGGTCTGGGATTTGCTCTCATCAGGCTCATACTTTCGCATATTTCTCATACTAGATGACTAGTTCCTGGGCTTTTTCTGGATTGCATCACGTAGTAATGAAGTACAACACTGAAACAGTCGATTAAACCTGGTTTCGATCAATATTTTAGAAGATAACGCATGTTAGGTCTAGGTTAGGCCTGGGATTTGCCCTCATCAGGGTCATACTTTCGCAGTTTTAACATACATGTTGGCCTGATCGAGGGTTTTTACTGCTTTGGATCACGTAGTAAAGTGGTACCACACTGAAGCAGTCCATTAAACCTGGTTTCGATCAATAGTTTAGAGGATAACGCAAGTTTGGTCTGGGATAGGTCTGGGATTTTCACTCATCAGACTCATACTTTCGCATTCTTCACATACTTGTTGAACAGATCCTGGGTTTTTTCTGGTTTGTGTCAGGTAGTAATGTGGTACCACACTGAAACAGTCGATTAAACCCGGTTTCGATCAATATTTTTGAGGATAACGCATGTTAGGTCTGGGTTAGGTCTAGGATTTGCCCTTGTCAGGCTCATACTTTCGCATATTTCTCATACTTCATGGCTAGATCCTGGGCTATTTCTGGATTGGATCACGTAGTAATGTGGGACCACACTGAAACAATCAATTAAACCTGGTGTTGATAAATATTTTAGAGGATAACGCATGTTAGGTCTGGGTTAGGTCTAGGATTTGCCCTTGTCAGGCTCATACTTTCGCATATTTCTCATACTTCATGGCTAGATTCTGGGCTTTTTCTGGATTGCATCACGTAATAATGAAGTACAACACTGAAACAGTCAATTAAACCTGGTTTCCATCAATATCTTAGAGGACAACGCAAGTTAGGTCTGAGATAGGTCTGGGATTTGCCTTCATCAGGCTCATACTTTCGCGTTTTTCACATACTTGTTGAACGGATCCTGGGTTTTTTCTGGTTTGCATCACGTAGTAATGTGGGACCAGACTGAAACATTCAATTAAACCTGGTCTTGATAAATATTTTAGAGTATAATTCATGTTAGGTCTAGGTTAGGTCTGAGATTTGCTCTCATCAGGCTCATTCTTTCGCATATTTCTCATACTTGATGGCTAGATCCTGGAGTTTTTCTGGATTGTATCACGTAGTAATGTGGTACCACACTGAAACAGTCAATTAAACCTGGTTTCCATCAATATTTTAGAGGACAACGCATGTTAGGTCTGGGATAGGCCTGGGATTTGCCCTCATCAGGATCATACTTTCGCAGTTTTAACATACATGTTGACCTGATCGAGGGTTTTTTCTGCTTTGCATCACGTAGTAAAATGGTACCACACTGAAGCAGTCCATTAAACCTGGTTTGGATCAATATTTTAGAGGATAACGCATGTTAGGTTCGGGTTAGGTCTAGGATTTGCCCTCATCAGGCTCATACTTTCGCATATTTCTCATACTTCATGGCTAGATCCTGGGCTGTTTCTGGATTATATCACGTAGTAATGCGGTACCACGCTGAAACAGTCAATTAAACCTGGGTTCGATCAATATTTTAGAGGATAACGCAAGTTAGGTCTGGGTTAGGTCTGGGATTCGCCCTCATCAGGCTGATACTTTCGCGTTTTTCACGTACTTGTTGAACTGATCCTGGGTTTTTTCTGGTTTGGATCACGTACCATAAAAATGGTACCACACTGAAACAGTTGATTAAACCTGGTTTCGATCAATAATTTTGAGGATAACGCATGTTAGGTCTAGGTTAGGCCTGGGATTTTCACACATCAGACTCATACTTTCGCATTCTTCACATACTTGATGAACGGATCCTGGGTTTTTTCTGGTTTGGATCACGTAGTAATGTGGGGCCGCACTGAAACAATCAATTAAACCTGGTCATGATAAATATTTTAGAGGATAACGCATCTTAGGTCTGGGTTAGGTCTAGGCTTTGCCCTCGTCAGGCTCATACTTTCGCATGTTTCTCATACTTCATGGCTAGATCCTGGGCTTTTTCTGGATTGCATCACGTAGTAATGAAGTACAACACTGAAACAGTCAATTAAACCTGGTTTCCATCAATATCTTAGAGGACAACGCAAGTTAGGTCTGGGATTCGCCCTCATCAGGCTCATACTTTCGCGTTTTTCACATACTTGTTGAACTGATCCTGGGTTTTTTCTGGTTTGGGTCCGGTAGTAATGTGGTACCACACTGAAACAGTCGATTAAACCAGGTTTCGATGAATATTTTTGAGGATAACGCATGTTAGGTCTAGGTTAGGCCAGGGACTTTCACTCATCAGACTCATACTTTCGCATTCTTCACATACTTGTTGAACGGATCATGGGTTTTTTCTGGTTTGGATCACGTAGTAATGTGGGACCACACTGAAACAATGAATTAAACCTGGTCTTGATAAATATATTAGAGGATAACGCAAGTTAGGTCTGGGATAGGTCTGGGATTTGCCCTCATCAGGCTCATACTTTCGCGTTTTTCACATACTTCTTGAACAGATCCTGGGTTTTTTCCGGCTTGGGTCACGTAGTAGTGTGGTACCACACTCAAACAGTCGATTAAACCTGGTTTCGATCAATATTTTTGAGGATAACGCATGTTAGGTCTAGGTTAGGCCGGGGATTTTCACTCATCAGACTCATACTTTCGCATTCTCCACATACTTGTTGAACGGATCCTGGGTTTTTACTGGTTTGGATCACGTAGTAATGTGGTACCACACTGAAACATTCAACTAAACCTGGTCTTGATAAATATTTTAGAGGATAACGCATGTTAGGTTTGGGTTAGGTCTAGGATTTGCCCTCATCAGGCTCATACTTTCGCATAATTCTCATACTTCATGGCTAGATCCTGGGCTATTTCTGGATTGGATCACGTAGTAATGTGGTACCACACTGAAACAGTCAATTAAACCTGGTTTCGATCAATATTTTAGAGGATAACGCAAGTTAGGTCTGGGATAGGTCTGGGATTTGCCGCCATCAGGCTCATACTTTCGCGTTTTTCACATACTTGTTGATCAGATCCTGGGTTTTTTCTGGTTTGGGTCACGTAGTAGTGTGGTACCACACTGAAACAGTCGATTAAACCAGGTTTCGATCAATATTTTTGAGGATAACGCATGTTAGGTCTAGGTTAGGCCTGGGATTTTCACTCATCAGACACATACTTTCGCATTCTTCACATACTTGTTGAACGGATCCTGGGTTTTTTCTGATTTGGATCACGTAGTAATGTGGGACCACACTGAAACAATCAATTAAACCTGGTCTTGATAAATATTTTAGAGGATAACGCAAGTTTGGTCTGGGATAGGTCTGGGATTTGCCCCCATCAGACTCATACTTTCGCATATTTCTTATACTTCATGGCTATATCCTGGGATATTTCTGGATTGCATCACGTGGTAATGTGGTACCACATTGAAACAGTCAATTAAACCTGGTTTCGCTCAATATTTTAGAAGATCACGCATGTTAGGTCTAGGTTAGGCCTGGGATTTGCCCTCATCAGGGTCATACTTTCGCAGTTTTAACATGCATGTTGACCTGATCGAGGGTTTTTTCTGCTTTGGATCACGTAGTAAAGTGGTACCACAACTAAAACAGTCAATTAAACCTGGTTTCGATCACTATTTTAGAGGATAACGCATGTTAGGTCTAGGTTAGGCCTGGAATTTTCACTCATCAGACACATACTTTCGCATTCTTCACATACTTGTTGAACGGATCCTGGGTTTTTTCTGATTTGGATCACGTAGTAATGTGGGACCACACTGAAACAGTCAATTAAACCTGGTTTCGATCAATGTTTTGGAGAATATTTCATGTTAGGTCTAGGTTAGGTCTGGGATTTGCTCTCATCAGGCTCATTCTTTCGCATATTTCTCATACTCGATGGCTAGATCCTGGGCTTTTTCTGGATTGCATCACGTAGTAATGAAGTACAACACGGAAACAGTCAATTAAACCTGGTTTCCATCAATATTTTAGAGGATAACGCAAGTTAGGTCTGGGATAGGTCTGGGATACGCCCTCATCAGGCTCATACTTTCGCGTTTTTCACATACTTGTTGAACTGATCCTGGGTTTTTTCTGGTTTGGATCACGTAGCAATGTGGTACCACACTGAGACTGTCGATTAAACCTGGTTTCGATCAATATTTTAGAGGATAACGCAAGTTTGGTCTGGGATAGGTCTGGGATTTGCCCACATCAGGCTCATACTTTCGCGATTTTCACATACTTGTTGAACAGATCCTGGGTTTTTTCTGGTTTGGATCACGTAGTAGTGTGGTACCACACTGAAACAGTCCATTAAACCTGGTTTGGATCACTATTTTAGAGGATAACGCATGTTAGGTCTAGGTTAGGTCTGGGATTTTCACTCATCAGACTCATACTTTCGCATTCTTCACATACTTGTTGAACGGATCCTGGGTTTTTTCTGGTTTGGATCACGTAGTAATGTGGGACCACACTGAAACAATCAATTAAACCTGGTATTGATAAATATTTTAGAGGATAACGCATGTTAGGTCTGGGTTAGGTCTAGGATTTGCCCTTGTCAGGCTCATACTTTCGCATATTTCTCATACTTCATGGCTAGATTCTGGGCTTTTTCTGGATTGCATCACGTAATAATGAAGTACAACACTGAAACAGTCAATTAAACCTGGTTTCCATCAATATCTTAGAGGACAACGCAAGTTAGGTCTGAGATAGGTCTGGGATTTGCCTTCATCAGGCTCATACTTTCGCGTTTTTCACATACTTGTTGAACGGATCCTGGGTTTTTTCTGGTTTGCATCACGTAGTAATGTGGGACCAGACTGAAACATTCAATTAAACCTGGTCTTGATAAATATTTTAGAGTATAATTCATGTTAGGTCTAGGTTAGGTCTGAGATTTGCTCTCATCAGGCTCATTCTTTCGCATATTTCTCATACTTGATGGCTAGATCCTGGAGTTTTTCTGGATTGTATCACGTAGTAATGTGGTACCACACTGAAACAGTCAATTAAACCTGGTTTCCATCAATATTTTAGAGGACAACGCATGTTAGGTCTGGGATAGGCCTGGGATTTGCCCTCATCAGGATCATACTTTCGCAGTTTTAACATACATGTTGACCTGATCGAGGGTTTTTTCTGCTTTGCATCACGTAGTAAAATGGTACCACACTGAAGCAGTCCATTAAACCTGGTTTGGATCAATATTTTAGAGGATAACGCATGTTAGGTTCGGGTTAGGTCTAGGATTTGCCCTCATCAGGCTCATACTTTCGCATATTTCTCATACTTCATGGCTAGATCCTGGGCTGTTTCTGGATTATATCACGTAGTAATGCGGTACCACGCTGAAACAGTCAATTAAACCTGGGTTCGATCAATATTTTAGAGGATAACGCAAGTTAGGTCTGGGTTAGGTCTGGGATTCGCCCTCATCAGGCTGATACTTTCGCGTTTTTCACGTACTTGTTGAACTGATCCTGGGTTTTTTCTGGTTTGGATCACGTACCATAAAAATGGTACCACACTGAAACAGTTGATTAAACCTGGTTTCGATCAATAATTTTGAGGATAACGCATGTTAGGTCTAGGTTAGGCCTGGGATTTTCACACATCAGACTCATACTTTCGCATTCTTCACATACTTGATGAACGGATCCTGGGTTTTTTCTGGTTTGGATCACGTAGTAATGTGGGGCCGCACTGAAACAATCAATTAAACCTGGTCATGATAAATATTTTAGAGGATAACGCATCTTAGGTCTGGGTTAGGTCTAGGCTTTGCCCTCGTCAGGCTCATACTTTCGCATGTTTCTCATACTTCATGGCTAGATCCTGGGCTTTTTCTGGATTGCATCACGTAGTAATGAAGTACAACACTGAAACAGTCAATTAAACCTGGTTTCCATCAATATCTTAGAGGACAACGCAAGTTAGGTCTGGGATTCGCCCTCATCAGGCTCATACTTTCGCGTTTTTCACATACTTGTTGAACTGATCCTGGGTTTTTTCTGGTTTGGGTCCGGTAGTAATGTGGTACCACACTGAAACAGTCGATTAAACCAGGTTTCGATGAATATTTTTGAGGATAACGCATGTTAGGTCTAGGTTAGGCCAGGGACTTTCACTCATCAGACTCATACTTTCGCATTCTTCACATACTTGTTGAACGGATCATGGGTTTTTTCTGGTTTGGATCACGTAGTAATGTGGGACCACACTGAAACAATGAATTAAACCTGGTCTTGATAAATATATTAGAGGATAACGCAAGTTAGGTCTGGGATAGGTCTGGGATTTGCCCTCATCAGGCTCATACTTTCGCGTTTTTCACATACTTCTTGAACAGATCCTGGGTTTTTTCCGGCTTGGGTCACGTAGTAGTGTGGTACCACACTCAAACAGTCGATTAAACCTGGTTTCGATCAATATTTTTGAGGATAACGCATGTTAGGTCTAGGTTAGGCCGGGGATTTTCACTCATCAGACTCATACTTTCGCATTCTCCACATACTTGTTGAACGGATCCTGGGTTTTTACTGGTTTGGATCACGTAGTAATGTGGTACCACACTGAAACATTCAACTAAACCTGGTCTTGATAAATATTTTAGAGGATAACGCATGTTAGGTTTGGGTTAGGTCTAGGATTTGCCCTCATCAGGCTCATACTTTCGCATAATTCTCATACTTCATGGCTAGATCCTGGGCTATTTCTGGATTGGATCTCGTAGTAATGTGGTACCACACTGAAACAGTCAATTAAACCTGGTTTCGATCAATATTTTAGAGGATAACGCAAGTTAGGTCTGGGATAGGTCTGGGATTTGCCGCCATCAGGCTCATACTTTCGCGTTTTTCACATACTTGTTGATCAGATCCTGGGTTTTTTCTGGTTTGGGTCACGTAGTAGTGTGGTACCACACTGAAACAGTCGATTAAACCAGGTTTCGATCAATATTTTTGAGGATAACGCATGTTAGGTCTAGGTTAGGCCTGGGATTTTCACTCATCAGACACATACTTTCGCATTCTTCACATACTTGTTGAACGGATCCTGGGTTTTTTCTGATTTGGATCACGTAGTAATGTGGGACCACACTGAAACAATCAATTAAACCTGGTCTTGATAAATATTTTAGAGGATAACGCAAGTTTGGTCTGGGATAGGTCTGGGATACGCCCTCATCAGGCTCATACTTTCGCGTTTTTCACATACTTGTTGAACTGATCCTGGGTTTTTTCTGGTTTGGATCACGTAGCAATGTGGTACCACACTGAGACTGTCGATTAAACCTGGTTTCGATCAATATTTTAGAGGATAACGCAAGTTTGGTCTGGGATAGGTCTGGGATTTGCCCACATCAGGCTCATACTTTCGCGATTTTCACATACTTGTTGAACAGATCCTGGGTTTTTTCTGGTTTGGATCACGTAGTAGTGTGGTACCACACTGAAACAGTCCATTAAACCTGGTTTGGATCACTATTTTAGAGGATAACGCATGTTAGGTCTAGGTTAGGTCTGGGATTTTCACTCATCAGACACATACTTTCGCATTCTTCACATACTTGTTGAACGGATCCTGGGTTTTTTCTGATTTGGATCACGTAGTAATGTGGGACCACACTGAAACAGTCAATTAAACCTGGTTTCGATCAATGTTTTGGAGAATATTTCATGTTAGGTCTAGGTTAGGTCTGGGATTTGCTCTCATCAGGCTCATTCTTTCGCATATTTCTCATACTCGATGGCTAGATCCTGGGCTTTTTCTGGATTGCATCACGTAGTAATGAAGTACAACACGGAAACAGTCAATTAAACCTGGTTTCCATCAATATTTTAGAGGATAACGCAAGTTAGGTCTGGGATAGGTCTGGGATACGCCCTCATCAGGCTCATACTTTCGCGTTTTTCACATACTTGTTGAACTGATCCTGGGTTTTTTCTGGTTTGGATCACGTAGCAATGTGGTACCACACTGAGACTGTCGATTAAACCTGGTTTCGATCAATATTTTAGAGGATAACGCAAGTTTGGTCTGGGATAGGTCTGGGATTTGCCCACATCAGGCTCATACTTTCGCGATTTTCACATACTTGTTGAACAGATCCTGGGTTTTTTCTGGTTTGGATCACGTAGTAGTGTGGTACCACACTGAAACAGTCCATTAAACCTGGTTTGGATCACTATTTTAGAGGATAACGCATGTTAGGTCTAGGTTAGGTCTGGGATTTTCACTCATCAGACTCATACTTTCGCATTCTTCACATACTTGTTGAACGGATCCTGGGTTTTTTCTGGTTTGGATCACGTAGTAATGTGGGACCACACTGAAACAATCAATTAAACCTGGTATTGATAAATATTTTAGAGGATAACGCATGTTAGGTCTGGGTTAGGTCTAGGATTTGCCCTTGTCAGGCTCATACTTTCGCATATTTCTCATACTTCATGGCTAGATTCTGGGCTTTTTCTGGATTGCATCACGTAATAATGAAGTACAACACTGAAACAGTCAATTAAACCTGGTTTCCATCAATATCTTAGAGGACAACGCAAGTTAGGTCTGAGATAGGTCTGGGATTTGCCTTCATCAGGCTCATACTTTCGCGTTTTTCACATACTTGTTGAACGGATCCTGGGTTTTTTCTGGTTTGCATCACGTAGTAATGTGGGACCAGACTGAAACATTCAATTAAACCTGGTCTTGATAAATATTTTAGAGTATAATTCATGTTAGGTCTAGGTTAGGTCTGAGATTTGCTCTCATCAGGCTCATTCTTTCGCATATTTCTCATACTTGATGGCTAGATCCTGGAGTTTTTCTGGATTGTATCACGTAGTAATGTGGTACCACACTGAAACAGTCAATTAAACCTGGTTTCCATCAATATTTTAGAGGACAACGCATGTTAGGTCTGGGATAGGCCTGGGATTTGCCCTCATCAGGATCATACTTTCGCAGTTTTAACATACATGTTGACCTGATCGAGGGTTTTTTCTGCTTTGCATCACGTAGTAAAATGGTACCACACTGAAGCAGTCCATTAAACCTGGTTTGGATCAATATTTTAGAGGATAACGCATGTTAGGTTCGGGTTAGGTCTAGGATTTGCCCTCATCAGGCTCATACTTTCGCATATTTCTCATACTTCATGGCTAGATCCTGGGCTGTTTCTGGATTATATCACGTAGTAATGCGGTACCACGCTGAAACAGTCAATTAAACCTGGGTTCGATCAATATTTTAGAGGATAACGCAAGTTAGGTCTGGGTTAGGTCTGGGATTCGCCCTCATCAGGCTGATACTTTCGCGTTTTTCACGTACTTGTTGAACTGATCCTGGGTTTTTTCTGGTTTGGATCACGTACCATAAAAATGGTACCACACTGAAACAGTTGATTAAACCTGGTTTCGATCAATAATTTTGAGGATAACGCATGTTAGGTCTAGGTTAGGCCTGGGATTTTCACACATCAGACTCATACTTTCGCATTCTTCACATACTTGATGAACGGATCCTGGGTTTTTTCTGGTTTGGATCACGTAGTAATGTGGGGCCGCACTGAAACAATCAATTAAACCTGGTCATGATAAATATTTTAGAGGATAACGCATCTTAGGTCTGGGTTAGGTCTAGGCTTTGCCCTCGTCAGGCTCATACTTTCGCATGTTTCTCATACTTCATGGCTAGATCCTGGGCTTTTTCTGGATTGCATCACGTAGTAATGAAGTACAACACTGAAACAGTCAATTAAACCTGGTTTCCATCAATATCTTAGAGGACAACGCAAGTTAGGTCTGGGATTCGCCCTCATCAGGCTGATACTTTCGCGTTTTTCACATACTTGTTGAACTGATCCTGGGTTTTTTCTGGTTTGGGTCCGGTAGTAATGTGGTACCACACTGAAACAGTCGATTAAACCAGGTTTCGATGAATATTTTTGAGGATAACGCATGTTAGGTCTAGGTTAGGCCAGGGACTTTCACTCATCAGACTCATACTTTCGCATTCTTCACATACTTGTTGAACGGATCATGGGTTTTTTCTGGTTTGGATCACGTAGTAATGTGGGACCACACTGAAACAATGAATTAAACCTGGTCTTGATAAATATATTAGAGGATAACGCAAGTTAGGTCTGGGATAGGTCTGGGATTTGCCCTCATCAGGCTCATACTTTCGCGTTTTTCACATACTTCTTGAACAGATCCTGGGTTTTTTCCGGCTTGGGTCACGTAGTAGTGTGGTACCACACTCAAACAGTCGATTAAACCTTGTTTCGATCAATATTTTTGAGGATAACGCATGTTAGGTCTAGGTTAGGCCGGGGATTTTCACTCATCAGACTCATACTTTCGCATTCTCCACATACTTGTTGAACGGATCCTGGGTTTTTACTGGTTTGGATCACGTAGTAATGTGGTACCACACTGAAACATTCAACTAAACCTGGTCTTGATAAATATTTTAGAGGATAACGCATGTTAGGTTTGGGTTAGGTCTAGGATTTGCCCCCATCAGGCTCATACTTTCGCATAATTCTCATACTTCATGGCTAGATCCTGGGCTATTTCTGGATTGGATCACGTAGTAATGTGGTACCACACTGAAACAGTCAATTAAACCTGGTTTCGATCAATATTTTAGAGGATAACGCAAGTTAGGTCTGGGATAGGTCTGGGATTTGCCGCCATCAGGCTCATACTTTCGCGTTTTTCACATACTTGTTGATCAGATCCTGGGTTTTTTCTGGTTTGGGTCACGTAGTAGTGTGGTACCACACTGAAACAGTCGATTAAACCAGGTTTCGATCAATATTTTTGAGGATAACGCATGTTAGGTCTAGGTTAGGCCTGGGATTTTCACTCATCAGACACATACTTTCGCATTCTTCACATACTTGTTGAACGGATCCTGGGTTTTTTCTGATTTGGATCACGTAGTAATGTGGGACCACACTGAAACAATCAATTAAACCTGGTCTTGATAAATATTTTAGAGGATAACGCAAGTTTGGTCTGGGATAGGTCTGGGATTTGCCCCCATCAGACTCATACTTTCGCATATTTCTTATACTTCATGGCTATATCCTGGGATATTTCTGGATTGCATCACGTGGTAATGTGGTACCACATTGAAACAGTCAATTAAACCTGGTTTCGCTCAATATTTTAGAAGATCACGCATGTTAGGTCTAGGTTAGGCCTGGGATTTGCCCTCATCAGGGTCATACTTTCGCAGTTTTAACATGCATGTTGACCTGATCGAGGGTTTTTTCTGCTTTGGATCACGTAGTAAAGTGGTACCACAACTAAAACAGTCAATTAAACCTGGTTTCGATCACTATTTTAGAGGATAACGCATGTTAGGTCTAGGTTAGGCCTGGAATTTTCACTCATCAGACACATACTTTCGCATTCTTCACATACTTGTTGAACGGATCCTGGGTTTTTTCTGATTTGGATCACGTAGTAATGTGGGACCACACTGAAACAGTCAATTAAACCTGGTTTCGATCAATGTTTTGGAGAATATTTCATGTTAGGTCTAGGTTAGGTCTGGGATTTGCTCTCATCAGGCTCATTCTTTCGCATATTTCTCATACTCGATGGCTAGATCCTGGGCTTTTTCTGGATTGCATCACGTAGTAATGAAGTACAACACGGAAACAGTCAATTAAACCTGGTTTCCATCAATATTTTAGAGGATAACGCAAGTTAGGTCTGGGATAGGTCTGGGATACGCCCTCATCAGGCTCATACTTTCGCGTTTTTCACATACTTGTTGAACTGATCCTGGGTTTTTTCTGGTTTGGATCACGTAGCAATGTGGTACCACACTGAGACTGTCGATTAAACCTGGTTTCGATCAATATTTTAGAGGATAACGCAAGTTTGGTCTGGGATAGGTCTGGGATTTGCCCACATCAGGCTCATACTTTCGCGATTTTCACATACTTGTTGAACAGATCCTGGGTTTTTTCTGGTTTGGATCACGTAGTAGTGTGGTACCACACTGAAACAGTCCATTAAACCTGGTTTGGATCACTATTTTAGAGGATAACGCATGTTAGGTCTAGGTTAGGTCTGGGATTTTCACTCATCAGACTCATACTTTCGCATTCTTCACATACTTGTTGAACGGATCCTGGGTTTTTTCTGGTTTGGATCACGTAGTAATGTGGGACCACACTGAAACAATCAATTAAACCTGGTATTGATAAATATTTTAGAGGATAACGCATGTTAGGTCTGGGATAGGTCTGGGATTTGCCCTCATCAGACTCATACTTTCGCACACTTCACATACTCGTTGAACAGAACCTGGGTTATTTTCTGGTTTGGATCACATAGTAATGTGGTAACACACTGAAACAGTCGATTAAACCAGGTTTCGATCAATATTTTTGAGGATAACGCATGTTAGGTCTAGGTTAGGCCGGGGTTTTTCACTCATCAGACTCATACTTTCGCATTCTTCACATGCTTGTTGAACGGATCCTGGGTTTTTACTGGTTTGGATCACGTAGTAATGTGGTACCACGCTGAAACAGTCAATTAAAACTGGTTTCGATCAATATTTTAGAGGATAACGCATGATAGGTCTGGGTTGGGTCTATGATTTGCCCTCATCAGGCTCATACTTTCGCATATTTCTCATACTTGATGGCTAGATCCTGGGCTTTTTCTGGACTGCATCACGTAGTAATGAAGTACAACACTGAAACAGCCAATTAAACCTGGTTTCCATCAATATTTTAGAGGACAACGCATGTTAGGTCTAGGTTAGGCCTGGGATTTGCCCTCATGAGGGTCATACTTTCGCAGTATTAACATACATGTTGACCTGATCGAGGGTTTTTTCTGCTTTGGATCACGTAGTAAAGTGGTACCACACTGAAGCAGTCCACTAAACCTGGTTTGGATCAAAATTTTAGAGGATAACGCATGTTAGGTCTAGGTTAGCCCTGGAATTTTCACTCATCAGACTCATACTTTCGCATTCTTCACATACTTGTTGAACAGATCCTGGGTTTTTTATGGTTTGGTTCACGCAGTAATGTGGTACCACACTGAAACATTCAATTAAACCTGTTCTTGATAAATATTTTAGAGGATAACGCATGTTAGGTCTAGGTTAGGTCTGGGATTTTCACTCATCAGACTCATACTTTCGCATTCTTCACATACTTGTTGAACGGATCCTGGGTTTTTTCTGGTTTGGATCACGTAGTAATGTGGAACCACACTGAAACAATCAATTAAACCTGGTCTTGATTAATATTTTAGAGGATAACGCATGTTAGGTCTGGGATAGGTCTGGGATTTGCCCTCATCAGACTCATACTTTCGCACACTTCACATACTCGTTGAACAGATCCTGGGTTATTTTCTGGTTTGGGTCACGTAGTAATGTGGTACCACACTGAAACAGTCGATTAAACCTGGTTTCGATCAATATTTTTGAGGATAACGCATGTTAGGTCTAGGTTAGGCCGAGGATTTTCACTCACCAGACTCATACTTTCGCATTCTTCACATACTTGTTGAACGGATCGTGGGTTTTTTCTGGTTTGGTTCACGTAGTAATGTGGTACCACACTGAAACATTAAATTAAACCTTGTCTTGATAAATATTTTAGAGGATAACGCATGTTAGGTTTGGGTTAGGTCTAGCATTTGCCCTCATCAGGCTCATACTTTCGCATATTTCTCATACTTCATGGCTAGATCCTGGTCTGTTTTTGGATTGTATCACGTAGTAATGTGGTACCACGCTGAAGCAGTCAATTAAACCTGATTTAGATCAATATTTTAGAGGATAACGCAAGTTAGGTCTGGGATAGGTCTGGGATTCGCCCTCATCAGGCTCATACTTTCGCATATTTCTCATACTTGATGGCTAGATCCTGGGCTTTTTCTCGATTGCATCACGTAGTAATGTGGTACCACACTGAAACAGTCGATTAAACCTGGTTTCGATCAATATTTTTGAGGATAACGCATGTTAGGTCTAGGTTAGGCCGAGGATTTTCACTCACCAGACTCATACTTTCGCATTCTTCACATACTTGTTGAACGGATCCTGGGTTTTTACTGGTTTGGATCACGTAGTAATGTGGTGCCACACTGAAACAGTCAATTAAACCTGGTTTCGATCAATAATTTAGAGAATAATTCATGTTAGGTCTAGGTTAGGTCTGGGATTAGCCCTCATCAGACTCATACTTTCGCACACTTCACACCCTCGTGGACAAGATCCTGCGTTATTTTCTGGTTTGGATCACATAGTAATGTGGTACCACACTGAAACAGTCGATTAAACCAGGTTTCGATCAATGCTTTTGAGGATAACGCATGTTAGGTCTAGGTTAGGCCTGGGGATTTCACTCATCAGACTCATACTTTCGCATTCTTCACATACTTGTTGAACGGATCGTGGGTTTTTTCTGGTTTGGTTCACGTAGTAATGTGGTACCACACTGAAACATTAAATTAAACCTTGTCTTGATAAATATTTTAGAGGATAACGCATGTTAGGTCTGGGTTACGTCTAGGATTTGCCCCCATCAGGCTCATACTTTCGCATATTTCTCATACTTCATGGCTGGATCCTGGGCTATTTCTTGATTGGGTCACGTAGTAATGTGGTACCACACTGAAACAGTCAACTAAACCTGGTTTGGATCAATATTTTAGAGGATAACGCATGTTAGGTCTAGGTTAGGTCTGGGATTTTCACTCATCAGACTCATACTTTCGCGTTTTTCACATACTTGTTGAACAGATCCTGGGTTTTTTCCGGTTTGGGTCACGTAGTTGTGTGGTACCACACTGAAACAGTCGATTAAACCTGGTTTCGATCAATAGTTTTGAGGATAACGCATGTTAGGTGTAGGTTAGGCCGGGGATTTTCACTCATCAGACTCATACTTTCGCATTCTTCACATACTTGTTGAACGGATCATGGGTTTTTTCTGGTTTGGATCACGTAGTAATGTGGGACCACACTGAAACAATGAATTAAACCTGGTCTTGATAAATATATTAGAGGATAACGCAAGTTAGGTCTGGGATAGGTCTGGGATTTGCCCTCATCAGGCTCATACTTTCGCGTTTTTCACATACTTCTTGAACAGATCCTGGGTTTTTTCCGGCTTGGGTCACGTAGTAGTGTGGTACCACACTCAAACAGTCGATTAAACCTGGTTTCGATCAATTTTTTTGAGGATAACGCATGTTAGGTCTAGGTTAGGCCGGGGATTTTCACTCATCAGACTCATACTTTCGCATTCTCCACATACTTGTTGAACGGATCCTGGGTTTTTACTGGTTTGGATCACGTAGTAATGTGGTACCACACTGAAACATTCAACTAAACCTGGTCTTGATAAATATTTTAGAGGATAACGCATGTTAGGTTTGGGTTAGGTCTAGGATTTGCCCTCATCAGGCTCATACTTTCGCATAATTCTCATACTTCATGGCTAGATCCTGGGCTATTTCTGGATTGGATCACGTAGTAATGTGGTACCACACTGAAACAGTCAATTAAACCTGGTTTCGATCAATATTTTAGAGGATAACGCAAGTTAGGTCTGGGATAGGTCTGGGATTTGCCGCCATCAGGCTCATACTTTCGCGTTTTTCACATACTTGTTGATCAGATCCTGGGTTTTTTCTGGTTTGGGTCACGTAGTAGTGTGGTACCACACTGAAACAGTCGATTAAACCAGGTTTCGATCAATATTTTTGAGGATAACGCATGTTAGGTCTAGGTTAGGCCTGGGATTTTCACTCATCAGACACATACTTTCGCATTCTTCACATACTTGTTGAACGGATCCTGGGTTTTTTCTGATTTGGATCACGTAGTAATGTGGGACCACACTGAAACAATCAATTAAACCTGGTCTTGATAAATATTTTAGAGGATAACGCAAGTTTGGTCTGGGATAGGTCTGGGATTTGCCCCCATCAGACTCATACTTTCGCATATTTCTTATACTTCATGGCTATATCCTGGGATATTTCTGGATTGCATCACGTGGTAATGTGGTACCACATTGAAACAGTCAATTAAACCTGGTTTCGCTCAATATTTTAGAAGATCACGCATGTTAGGTCTAGGTTAGGCCTGGGATTTGCCCTCATCAGGGTCATACTTTCGCAGTTTTAACATGCATGTTGACCTGATCGAGGGTTTTTTCTGCTTTGGATCACGTAGTAAAGTGGTACCACAACTAAAACAGTCAATTAAACCTGGTTTCGATCACTATTTTAGAGGATAACGCATGTTAGGTCTAGGTTAGGCCTGGAATTTTCACTCATCAGACACATACTTTCGCATTCTTCACATACTTGTTGAACGGATCCTGGGTTTTTTCTGATTTGGATCACGTAGTAATGTGGGACCACACTGAAACAGTCAATTAAACCTGGTTTCGATCAATGTTTTGGAGAATATTTCATGTTAGGTCTAGGTTAGGTCTGGGATTTGCTCTCCTCAGGCTCATTCTTTCGCATATTTCTCATACTCGATGGCTAGATCCTGGGCTTTTTCTGGATTGCATCACGTAGTAATGAAGTACAACACGGAAACAGTCAATTAAACCTGGTTTCCATCAATATTTTAGAGGATAACGCAAGTTAGGTCTGGGATAGGTCTGGGATACGCCCTCATCAGGCTCATACTTTCGCGTTTTTCACATACTTGTTGAACTGATCCTGGGTTTTTTCTGGTTTGGATCACGTAGCAATGTGGTACCACACTGAGACTGTCGATTAAACCTGGTTTCGATCAATATTTTAGAGGATAACGCAAGTTTGGTCTGGGATAGGTCTGGGATTTGCCCACATCAGGCTCATACTTTCGCGATTTTCACATACTTGTTGAACAGATCCTGGGTTTTTTCTGGTTTGGATCACGTAGTAGTGTGGTACCACACTGAAACAGTCCATTAAACCTGGTTTGGATCACTATTTTAGAGGATAACGCATGTTAGGTCTAGGTTAGGTCTGGGATTTTCACTCATCAGACTCATACTTTCGCATTCTTCACATACTTGTTGAACGGATCCTGGGTTTTTTCTGGTTTGGATCACGTAGTAATGTGGGACCACACTGAAACAATCAATTAAACCTGGTATTGATAAATATTTTAGAGGATAACGCATGTTAGGTCTGGGATAGGTCTGGGATTTGCCCTCATCAGACTCATACTTTCGCACACTTCACATACTCGTTGAACAGAACCTGGGTTATTTTCTGGTTTGGATCACATAGTAATGTGGTAACACACTGAAACAGTCGATTAAACCAGGTTTCGATCAATATTTTTGAGGATAACGCATGTTAGGTCTAGGTTAGGCCGGGGTTTTTCACTCATCAGACTCATACTTTCGCATTCTTCACATGCTTGTTGAACGGATCCTGGGTTTTTACTGGTTTGGATCACGTAGTAATGTGGTACCACGCTGAAACAGTCAATTAAAACTGGTTTCGATCAATATTTTAGAGGATAACGCATGATAGGTCTGGGTTGGGTCTATGATTTGCCCTCATCAGGCTCATACTTTCGCATATTTCTCATACTTGATGGCTATATCCTGGGCTTTTTCTGGATTGCATCACGTAGTAATGAAGTACAACACTGAAACAGCCAATTAAACCTGGTTTCCATCAATATTTTAGAGGACAACGCATGTTAGGTCTAGGTTAGGCCTGGGATTTGCCCTCATGAGGGTCATACTTTCGCAGTATTAACATACATGTTGACCTGATCGAGGGTTTTTTCTGCTTTGGATCACGTAGTAAAGTGGTACCACACTGAAGCAGTCCATTAAACCTGGTTTGGATCAAAATTTTAGAGGATAACGCATGTTAGGTCTAGGTTAGCCCTGGAATTTTCACTCATCAGACTCATACTTTCGCATTCTTCACATACTTGTTGAACAGATCCTGGGTTTTTTATGGTTTGGTTCACGCAGTAATGTGGTACCACACTGAAACATTCAATTAAACCTGTTCTTGATAAATATTTTAGAGGATAACGCATGTTAGGTCTAGGTTAGGTCTGGGATTTTCACTCATCAGACTCATACTTTCGCATTCTTCACATACTTGTTGAACGGATCCTGGGTTTTTTCTGGTTTGGATCACGTAGTAATGTGGAACCACACTGAAACAATCAATTAAACCTGGTCTTGATTAATAATTTAGAGGATAACGCATGTTAGGTCTGGGATAGGTCTGGGATTTGCCCTCATCAGACTCATACTTTCGCACACTTCACATACTCGTTGAACAGATCCTGGGTTATTTTCTGGTTTGGATCACATAGTAATGTGGTACCACACTGAAACAGACGATTAAACCAGGTTTCGATCAATATGTTTGAGGATAACGCATGTTAGGTCTAGGTTAGGCCGGGGTTTTTCACTCATCACACTCATACTTTCGCATTCTTCACATACTTGTTGAACGGATCCTGGGTTTTTACTGGTTTGGATCACGTAGTAATGAAGTGCAACACTGAAACGGTCAATTAAACCTGGTTTCCATCAATATTTTAGAGGACAACGCATGTTAGGTCTAGGTTAGGCCTGGGATTTGCCCACATCAGGGTCATACTTTCGCAGTTTTAACATACATGTTGACCTGATCGAGGGTTTTTTCTGCCTTGGATCACGCAGTAAAGTGGTACCACACTGAAACTGTCCATTAAACCTGGTTTGGATCTATATTTTAGAGGATAACGCATGTTAGGTCTAGGTTAGCCCTGGGATTTTCATTCATCAGACTCATACTTTCGCATTCTTCACATACTTGTCGAACAGATATAGGGTTTTTTCTGGTTTGGTTCACGTAGTAATGTGGTACCACACTGAAACATTCAATTAAACCTGGTCTTGATAAATATTTTAGAGGATAACGCATGTTAGGTCTGGGATAGGTCTGGGATTCGCCCGCATCAGGCTCATACTTTCGCATATTTCTCATACTTGATGGCTAGATCCTGGGTTTTTTCCGGTTTGGGTCACGTAGTAATGTGGTACCACACTGAAACAGTCGATTAAACCTGGTTTCGATCAATATTTTTGAGGATAACGCATGTTAGGTCTAGGTTAGGCCGAGGATTTTCACTCACCAGACTCATACTTTCGCATTCTTCACATACTTGTTGAACGGATCGTGGGTTTTTTCTGGTTTGGTTCACGTAGTAATGTGGTACCACACTGAAACATTAAATTAAACCTTGTCTTGATAAATATTTTAGAGGATAACGCATGTTAGGTTTGGGTTAGGTCTAGCATTTGCCCTCATCAGGCTCATACTTTCGCATATTTCTCATACTTCATGGCTAGATCCTGGTCTGTTTTTGGATTGTATCACGTAGTAATGTGGTACCACGCTGAAGCAGTCAATTAAACCTGATTTAGATCAATATTTTAGAGGATAACGCAAGTTAGGTCTGGGATAGGTCTGGGATTCGCCCTCATCAGGCTCATACTTTCGCATATTTCTCATACTTGATGGCTAGATCCTGGGCTTTTTCTGGATTGCATCACGTAGTAATGTGGTACCACACTGAAACAGTCGATTAAACCTGGTTTCGATCAATATTTTTGAGGATAACGCATGTTAGGTCTAGGTTAGGCCGAGGATTTTCACTCACCAGACTCATACTTTCGCATTCTTCACATACTTGTTGAACGGATCCTGGGTTTTTACTGGTTTGGATCACGTAGTAATGTGGTGCCACACTGAAACAGTCAATTAAACCTGGTTTCGATCAATAATTTAGAGAATAATTCATGTTAGGTCTAGGTTAGGTCTGGGATTAGCCCTCATCAGACTCATACTTTCGCACACTTCACACCCTCGTGGACAAGATCCTGCGTTATTTTCTGGTTTGGATCACATAGTAATGTGGTACCACACTGAAACAGTCGATTAAACCAGGTTTCGATCAATGCTTTTGAGGATAACGCATGTTAGGTCTAGGTTAGGCCTGGGGATTTCACTCATCAGACTCATACTTTCGCATTCTTCACATACTTGTTGAACGGATCGTGGGTTTTTTCTGGTTTGGTTCACGTAGTAATGTGGTACCACACTGAAACATTAAATTAAACCTTGTCTTGATAAATATTTTAGAGGATAACGCATGTTAGGTCTGGGTTACGTCTAGGATTTGCCCCCATCAGGCTCATACTTTCGCATATTTCTCATACTTCATGGCTGGATCCTGGGCTATTTCTTGATTGGGTCACGTAGTAATGTGGTACCACACTGAAACAGTCAACTAAACCTGGTTTGGATCAATATTTTAGAGGATAACGCATGTTAGGTCTAGGTTAGGTCTGGGATTTTCACTCATCAGACTCATACTTTCGCGTTTTTCACATACTTGTTGAACAGATCCTGGGTTTTTTCCGGTTTGGGTCACGTAGTTGTGTGGTACCACACTGAAACAGTCGATTAAACCTGGTTTCGATCAATAGTTTTGAGGATAACGCATGTTAGGTGTAGGTTAGGCCGGGGATTTTCACTCATCAGACTCATGCTTTCGCATTCTTCACATACTTGTTGAACGGATCCTGGGTTTTTTCTGGTTTGGATCATGTAGTAATGTGGGACCACCCTGAAACAATCAATTAAACCTGATCATGATAAATATTTTAGAGGATAACGCATGTTAGGTCTGGGTTAGGTCTAGGATTTGCCCTCGTCAGACTCATACTTTCGCATATTTCTCATACTTCATGGCTAGATCCTGGGCTATTTCTGGATTGGATCACGTAGTAATGTGGTACCACACTGAAACGGTCAATTAAACCTGGTTTCGATCAATATTTTAGAGCATAACGCAAGTTTGGTCTGGGATAGGTCTGGGATTTTCACTCATCAGACACATACTTTCGCATTCTTCACATACTTGTTGAACGGATCCTGGGTTTTTTCTGGTTTAGATCACGTAGTAATGTGGGACCACACCGAAACAATCAATTAAACCTGGTCTTGATAAATATTTTAGAGGATAACGCATGCCAGGTCTGGGATAGCTCTGGGATTTGACCTCATCGGGGTCATACTTTGGCAGTTTTAACATGCATGTCGACCTGATCAAGTGTTTTTTCTGCTTTGGATCACGTAGTAAAGTGGTACCACAACTAAAACAGTCAATTAAAACTGGTTTCGATCATTATTTTAGAGGATAACGCAAGTTAGGTCTGGGATAGGTCTGGGGTTAGCCCTCATCAGACTCATACTTTCGCGTTTTTCACATACTTGTTGAACGGATCCTGGGTTTTTACTGGTTTGGCTCACGTAGTAATGTGGTACCACGCTGAAACAGTCAATTAAAACTGGTTTCGATCAATATCTTAGAGGATAACGCAAGTTAGGTCTGGGTTAGGTCTAGGATTTGCCCTCGTCAGACTCATACTTTCGCATATTTCTCATACTTCATGGCTAGATCCTGGGCTATTTCTGGATTGGATCACGTAGTAAAGTGGTACCACACTGAAGCAGTCCATTAAACCTGGTTTCGATCAATAGTTTAGAGGATAACGCATGTTAGGTCTGGGATAGGTCTGGGATTTGCCCTCATCAGACTCATACTTTCGCATTCTTCACATACTTGTTGAACAGATCCTGGGTTTTTTATGGTTTGGTTCACGTAGTAATGTGGTACCACACTGAAACATTCAATTAAACCTGGTCTTGATAAATATTTTAGGGGATAACGCATCTTAGGTTTGGGTTAGGCCTAGGATTTGCCCTCATCAGACTCATACTTTCGCATATTTCTCATACTTCATGGCTAGATCCTGGGCTGTTTCTGGATTGTATCACGTAGTAATGTGGTACCACGCTGAAACAGTCAATTAAACCTGGTTTCGTACAATAATTTAGAGGATAAGGCAAGTTAGGTCTGGGATAGGTCTGGGATTTGCTCTCATCAGGCTCATACTTTCGCGTTTTACACATACTTGTTGAACAGATCCTGGGTTTTTTCCGGTTTGGGTCACGTAGTAGAGTGGTACCACACTGAAACTGTCGATTAAACCTGGTTTCGATCAATCTTTTGAGGATAACGCATGTTAGGTCTGGGTTAGGCCGGGGATTTTCACACATCTGACTCATACTTTCGCATTCTTCACATACTTCATTGCTAGATCCTGGGCTATTTCTGGGTTGGATCACGTAGTAATGTGGTACCACACTGAAACAGTCAATTAAACCAGGTTTCGATCAATATTTTAGAGGATAACGCAAGTTAGGTCTGGGATAGGTCTGGGATTTGCCCTCATCAGGGTCACACTTTCGCAGTTTTATTATACATGTTGACGTGATCGGGGGTTTTTTCTTCTTTGAATCACGTAGTAAAGTGGTACCACACTGAAACAGTCCACTAAACCTGGTTTCGATCAATACTTTTGAGGATAACAAATGTTAGGTCTAGGTTAGTCCTGGGATTTTCTCTCATCAGACTCATACTTTCGAATTCTTCACATACTTGTTGAACGGATCCTGGGTTCTTTCTGGTTTGGATCACGTAGTAATGTGGGTCCACACTGAAACAATCAATTAAACCTGGTCATGATAAATATTTTAGAGGATAACGCATGTTAGGTCTGGGTTAGGTCTAGGATTTGCCCTCGTCAGGCTCATACTTTCGCATATTTCTCATACTTCATGGCTAGATCCTGGGCTATTTCTGGATTGGATCACGTAGTAATGTGGGACCACACTGAAACAGTCAATTAAACCTGGTTTCGATCAATATTTTAGAGAATAATTCATGTTAGGTCTAGGTTAGGTCTGGGATTTGCTCTCATCAGGCTCATTCCTTCGCATATCTCTCATACTTGATGGCTAGATCCTGGGCTTTTTCTGGATTGCATCACGTAGTAATGAAGTGCAACACTGAAACAGTCAATTAAACCTGGTTTCCATCTATATCTTAGAGGACAACGCAAGTTAGGTCTGGGATAGGTCTGGGATTTGCTCTCATCAGGCTCATACTTTCGCATATCTCTCATACTTCATGGCTGGATCCTGGGCTATTTCTGGATTGGATCACGTAGTAATGTGGTACCACACTGAAGCAGTCAATTAAACCTGGTTTTGATCAATATTTTAGAGAACAATTCATGTTAGGTCTAGGTTAGGTCTGGGATTTGCTCTCATCAGGCTCATTCTTTCGCATATTTCTCATACTTGATGGCTAGATCCTGGGCTTTTTCTGGATTGCATCACGTAGTAATGTGGTACCACACTGAAACAGTCGATTAAACCAGGTTTCGATCAATACTTTTGAGGATAACAAATGTTAGGTCTAGGTTAGTCCTGGGATTTTCTCTCATCAGACTCATACTTTCGCATTCTTCACATACTTGTTGAACGGATCCTGGGTTCTTTCTGCTTTGGATCACGTAGTAAAGTGGTACCACACTGAAACAGTACACTAATCCTGGTTTGGATCAATATTTTAGAGGATAACGCATGTTAGGTCTGGGATAGGTCTCGGATTTGCCCTCATCAGACTCATACTTTCGCATTCTTCACATACTTGTTGAACGGATCCTGGGTTTTTTCTGGTTTGGATCACGTAGTAATGTGGGACCACACTGAAACAATCAATTAAACCTGGTCATGATAAATATTTTAGAGGATAACGCATTTTAGGTCTGGGTTAGGTCTAGGATTTGCCCTCGTGAGGCTCATACTTTCGCATATTTCTCATACTTCATGGCTAGATCCTGGGCTATTTCTGGATTGGATCACGTAGTAATGTGGTACCACACTGAAACAGTCAATTAAACCTGGTTTCGATCAATATTTTAGAGGATAACGCAAGTTAGGTCTGGGATAGGTCTGGGACTTGCCCCCATCAGGCTCATACTTTCGTGTTTTTCACATACTTGTTGAACGGATCCTGGGTTCTTTCTGGTTTGGATCACGTAGTAATGTGGGACCACACTGAAACAATCAATTAAACCTGGTCATGATAAATATTTTAGAGGATAACGCATGTTAGGTCTGGGTTAGGTCTAGGATTTGCCCTCGTCAGGCTCATACTTTCGCATATTTCTCATACTTCATGGCTAGATCCTGGGCTATTTCTGGATTGGATCACGTAGTTATGTGGGACCACACTGAAACAGTCAATTAAACCTGGTTTCGATCAATATTTTAGAGAATAATTCATGTTAGGTCTAGGTTAGGTCTGGGATTTGCTCTCATCAGGCTCATTCCTTCGCATATCTCTCATACTTGATGGCTAGATCCTGGGCTTTTTCTGGATTGCATCACGTAGTAATGAAGTGCAACACTGAAACAGTCAATTAAACCTGGTTTCCATCTGTATCTTAGAGGACAACGCAAGTTAGGTCTGGGATAGGTCTGGGATTTGCTCTCATCAGGCTCATACTTTCGCATATCTCTCATACTTGATGGCTAGATCCTGGGCTTTCTCTGGATTGCATCACGTAGTAATGTGGTACCACACTGAAACAGTCGATTAAACCAGGTTTCGATCAATACTTTTGAGGATAACAAATGTTAGGTCTAGGTTAGTCCTGGGATTTTCTCTCATCAGGCTCATTCTTTCGCATTCTTCACATACTCGTTGAACGGATCCTGGGTTCTTTCTGGTTTGGATCACGTAGTAATGTGGGACCACACTGAAACAATCAATTAAACCTGGTCATGATAAATATTTTAGAGGATAACGCATGTTAGGTCTGGGTTAGGTCTAGGATTTGCCCTCGTCAGGCTCATACTTTCGCATATTTCTCATACTTCATGGCTAGATCCTGGGCTATTTCTGGATTGGATCACGTAGTAATGTGGGACCACACTGAAACAGTCAATTAAACCTGGTTTCGATCAATATTTTAGAGAATAATTCATGTTAGGTCTAGGTTAGGTCTGGGATTTGCTCTCATCAGGCTCATTCCTTCGCATATCTCTCATACTTGATGGCTAGATCCTGGGCTTTTTCTGGATTGCATCACGTAGCAATGAAGTGCAACACTGAAACAGTCAATTAAACCTGGTTTCCATCAATATCTTAGAGGACAACGCAAGTTAGGTCTGGGATAGGTCTGGGATTTGCTCTCATCAGGCTCATACTTTCGCATATCTCTCATACTTCATGGCTGGATCCTGGGCTATTTCTGGATTGGATCACGTAGTAATGTGGTACCACACTGAAGCAGTCAATTAAACCTGGTTTTGATCAATATTTTAGAGAACAATTCATGTTAGGTCTAGGTTAGGTCTGGGATTTGCTCTCATCAGGCTCATTCTTTCGCATATTTCTCATACTTGATGGCTAGATCCTGGGCTTTTTCTGGATTGCATCACGTAGTAATGAAGTACAACACTGAAACAGTCTATTAAACCTGGTTTCCATCAATATTTTAGAGGACAACGCATGTTAGGTCTAGGTTAGCCCTGGGATTTTCACTCATCAGACTCATACTTTCGCATTCTTCACATACTTGTTGAACGGATCCTGGGTTTTTTCTGGTTTGGATCACGTAGTAATGTGGGACCACACTGAAACAATCAATTAAACCTGGTCTTGATTAATATTTTAGAGGATAACGAATGTTAGGTCTGGGATAGGTCTGGGATTTGCCCTCATCAGACTCATACTTTCGCACACTACACACACTCGTTGAACAGATCCTGGGTTATTTTCTGGTTTGGATCTCATAGTAATGTGGTACCACACTGAAACAGACGATTAAACCAGGTTTCGATCAATATGTTTGAGGATAACGCATGTTAGGTCTAGGTTTGGCCGGGGTTTTTCACTCATCACACTGATACTTTCGCATTCTTCACATACTTGTTGAACGGATCCTGGGTTTTTACTGGTTTGGATCACGTAGTAATGAAGTGCAACACTGAAACAGTCAATTAAACCTGGTTTCCATCAATATTTTAGAGGACAACGCATGTTAGGTCTAGGTTAGGCCTGAGATTTGCCCACATCAGGGTCATACTTTCGCAGTTTTAACATACATGTTGACCTGATCGAGGGTTTTTTCTGCATTGGATCACGCAGTAAAGTGGTACCACACTGAAACAGTCCATTAAACCTGGTTTGGATCAATATTTTAGAGGATAACGCATGTTAGGTCTAGGTTAGCCCTGGGATTTTCATTCATCAGACTCATACTTTCGCATTCTTCACATACTTGTTGAACAGATACAGGGTTTTCTCTGGTTTGGTTCACGTAGTAATGTGGTACCACACTGAAACATTCAATTAAACCTGGTCTTGATAAATATATTAGAGGATAACGCATGTTAGGTCTGGGAGAGGTCTGGGATTCGCCCTCATCGGGCTCATACTTTCGCATATTTCTCATACTTGATGGCTAGATCCTGGGTTCTTTCCGGTTTGGGTCACGTAGTAGTGTGGTACCACACTGAAACAGTCGATTAAACCTGGTTTCGAACAATATTTTTTAGGATAACGCATGTTAGGTCTAGGTTAGGCCGGGGATTTTCACTCATCAGACTCATACTTTCGCATTCTTCACATACTTGTTGAACGGATCCTGGGTTTTTACTGGTTTGGATCACGTAGTAATGTGGTACCACACTGAAACATTCAATTAAACCTGGTCTTGATAAATATTTTAGAGGATGACGCATGTTAGGTCTGGGATAGTTCTGGGGTTTGCCCTCATCAGAATCATACTTTCGCACACTTCACATACTCGTTGAACAGATCCTGAGTTATTTTCTGGTTTGGATCACATAGTAATGTGGTACCACACTGAAACAGTCGATTAAACCAGGTTTCGATCAATGTTTTTGAGGATAACGCATGTTAGGTCTAGGTTAGGCCTGGGGTTTTCACTCATCAGACTCATACTTTCGCATTCTTCACATACTTGTTGAACAGATACAGGGTTTTTTCTGGTTTGGTTCACGTTGTAATGTGGTACCACACTGAAACATTCAATTAAACCTGGTCTTGATAAATATATTAGAGGATAACGCATGTTAGGTCTGGGATAGGTCTGGGATTCGCCCTCATCAGGCTCATACTTTCGCATATTTCTCATACTTCATGGCTAGATCCTGGGTTTTTTCCGGTTTGGGTCACGTAGTAGTGTGGTACCACACTGAAACAGTCGATTAAACCTGGTTTCGAACAATATTTTTTAAAATAACGCATGCTAGGTCTAGGTTAGGCCGGGGATTTTCACTCATCAGACTCATACTTTCGCATTCTTCACATACTTGTTGAACGGATCCTGGGTTTTTACTGGTTTGGATCACGTAGTAATGTGGTACCACACTGAAACATTCAATTAAACCTGGTCTTGATAAATATTTTAGAGGATAACGCATGTTAGGTCTGGGATAGGTCTGGGATTTGCCCTCATCAGAATCATACTTTCGCACACTTCACATACTCGTTGAACAGATCCTGAGTTATTTTCTGGTTTGGATCACATAGTAATGTGGTACCACACTGAAACATTCAATTAAACCTGGTCTTGATAAATATTTTAGAGGATAACGCATGTTAGGTCTGGGATAGGTCTGGGATTTGCCCTCATCAGAATCATACTTTCGCACACTTCACATACTCGTTGAACAGATCCTGAGTTATTTTCTGGTTTGGATCTCATAGTAATGTGGTACCACACTGAAACAGACGATTAAACCAGGTTTCGATCAGTATGTTTGAGGATAACGCATGTTAGGTCTAGGTTAGGCCGGGGTTTTTCACTCATCACACTGATACTTTCGCATTCTTCACATACTTGTTGAACGGATCCTGGGTTTTTACTGGTTTGGATCACGTAGTAATGTGGTACCACACTGAAACATTCAATTAAACCTGGTCTTGATAAATATTTTAGAGGATAACGCATGTTAGGTCTGGGATAGGTCTGGGATTTGCCCTCATCAGAATCATACTTTCGCACACTTCACATACTCGTTGAACAGATCCTGAGATATTTTCTGGTTTGGATCACATAGTAATGTGGTACCACACTGAAACAGTCGATTAAACCAGGTTTCGATCAATGTTTTTGAGGATAACGCATGTTAGGTCTAGGTTAGGCCTGGGGTTTTCACTCATCAGACTCATACTTTCGCATTCTTCACATACTTGTTGAACAGATACAGGGTTTTTTCTGGTTTGGTTCACGTAGTAATGTGGTACCACACTGAAACATTCAATTAAACCTGGTCTTGATAAATATATTAGAGGATAACGCATGTTAGGTCTGGGATAGGTCTGGGATTCGCCCTCATCAGGCTCATACTTTCGCATATTTCTCATACTTGATGGCTAGATCCTGGGTTTTTTCCGGTTTGGGTCACGTAGTAGTGTGGTACCACACTGAAACAGTCGATTAAACCTGGTTTCGAACAATATTTTTTAAAATAACGCATGCTAGGTCTAGGTTAGGCCGGGGATTTTCACTCATCAGACTCATACTTTCGCATTCTTCACATACTTGTTGAACGGATCCTGGGTTTTTACTGGTTTGGATCACGTAGTAATGTGGTACCACACTGAAACATTCAATTAAACCTGGTCTTGATAAATATTTTAGAGGATAACGCATGTTAGGTCTGGGATAGGTCTGGGATTTGCCCTCATCAGAATCATACTTTCGCACACTTCACATACTCGTTGAACAGATCCTGAGTTATTTTCTGGTTTGGATCACATAGTAATGTGGTACCACACTGAAACAGTCGATTAAACCAGGTTTCGATCAATGTTTTTGAGGATAACGCATGTTAGGTCTAGGTTAGGCCTGGGGTTTTCACTCATCAGACTCATACTTTCGCATTCTTCACATACTTGTTGAACGGATCCTTGGTTTTTCCTGGTTTGGATCACGTAGTAATGTGGTACCACACTGAAACAGTCAATTAAACCAGGTTTCGATCAATATTTTTGAGGATAACGCATGTTAGGTCTAGGTTAGTCCTGGGATTTTCACTCATCAGACTCATACTTTCGCATTCTTCACATACTTGTTGAACAGATCCTGGGTTTTTTATGGTTTGGTTCACGTAGTAATGTGGTACCACACTGAAACAGTACACTAATCCTGGTTTGGATCAATATTTTAGAGGATAACGCATGTTAGGTCTGGGATAGGTCTCGGATTTGCCCTCATCAGACTCATACTTTCGCATTCTTCACATACTTGTTGAACGGATCCTGGGTTTTTTCTGGTTTGGATCACGTAGTAATGTGGGACCACACTGAAACAATCAATTAAACCTGGTCATGATAAATATTTTAGATGATAACGCATTTTAGGTCTGGGTTAGGTCTGGGATTTGCCCTCATCAGACTCATACTTTCGCACACTTCACATACTCGTTGAACAGATCCTGGGTTATTTTCTGGTTTGGATCTCATAGTAATGTGGTACCACACTGAAACAGACGATTAAACCAGGTTTCGATCAGTATGTTTGAGGATAACGCATGTTAGGTCTAGGTTAGGCCGGGGTTTTTCACTCATCACACTGATACTTTCGCATTCTTCACATACTTGTTGAACGGATCCTGGGTTTTTACTGGTTTGGATCACGTAGTAATGAAGTGCAACACTGAAACAGTCAATTAAACCGGGTTTCCATCAATATTTTAGAGGACAACGCATGTTAGGTCTAGGTTAGGCCAGAGATTTGCCCACATCAGGGTCATACTTTCGCAGTTTTAACATACATGTTGACCTGATCGAGGGTTTTTTCTGCTTTGGATCACGCAGTAAAGTGGTACCACACTGAAACAGTCCATTAAACCTGGTTTGGATCAATATTTTAGAGGATAACGCATGTTAGGTCTAGATTAGCCCTGGGATTTTCATTCATCAGACTCATACTTTCGCATTCTTCACATACTTGTTGAACGGATCCTGGGTTTTTACTGGTTTGGATCACGTAGTAATGTGGTACCACACTGAAACATTCAATTAAACCTGGTCTTGATAAATATCTTAGAGGATAACGCATGTTAGGTCTGGGATAGGTCTGGGATTTGCCCTCATCAGAATCATACTTTCGCACACTTCACATACTCGTTGAACAGATCCTGAGTTATTTTCTGGTTTGGATCACATAGTAATGTGGTACCACACTGAAACAGTCGATTAAACCAGGTTTCGATCAATGTTTTTGAGGATAACGCATGTTAGGTCTAGGTTAGGCCTGGGGTTTTCACTCATCAGACTCATACTTTCGCATTCTTCACATACTTGTTGAACAGATACAGGGTTTTTTCTGGTTTGGTTCACGTAGTAATGTGGTACCACACTGAAACATTCAATTAAACCTGGTCTTGATAAATATATTAGAGGATAACGCATGTTAGGTCTGGGATAGGTCTGGGATTCGCCCTCATCAGGCTCATACTTTCGCATATTTCTCATACTTGATGGCTAGATCCTGGGTTTTTTCCGGTTTGGGTCACGTAGTAGTGTGGTACCACACTGAAACAGTCGATTAAACCTGGTTTCGAACAATATTTTTTAAAATAACGCATGCTAGGTCTAGGTTAGGCCGGGGATTTTCACTCATCAGACTCATACTTTCGCATTCTTCACATACTTGTTGAACGGATCCTGGGTTTTTACTGGTTTGGATCACGTAGTAATGTGGTACCACACTGAAACATTCAATTAAACCTGGTCTTGATAAATATTTTAGAGGATAACGCATGTTAGGTCTGGGATAGGTCTGGGATTTGCCCTCATCAGAATCATACTTTCGCACACTTCACATACTCGTTGAACAGATCCTGAGTTATTTTCTGGTTTGGATCACATAGTAATGTGGTACCACACTGAAACAGTCGATTAAACCAGGTTTCGATCAATGTTTTTGAGGATAACGCATGTTAGGTCTAGGTTAGGCCTGGGGTTTTCACTCATCAGACTCATACTTTCGCATTCTTCACATACTTGTTGAACGGATCCTTGGTTTTTCCTGGTTTGGATCACGTAGTAATGTGGTACCACACTGAAACAGTCAATTAAACCAGGTTTCGATCAATATTTTTGAGGATAACGCATGTTAGGTCTAGGTTAGCCCTGGGATTTTCACTCATCAGACTCATACTTTCGCATTCTTCACATACTTGTTGAACAGATCCTGGGTTTTTTATGGTTTGGTTCACGTAGTAATGTGGTACCACACTGAAACAGTACACTAATCCTGGTTTGGATCAATATTTTAGAGGATAACGCATGTTAGGTCTGGGATAGGTCTCGGATTTGCCCTCATCAGACTCATACTTTCGCATTCTTCACATACTTGTTGAACGGATCCTGGGTTTTTTCTGGTTTGGATCACGTAGTAATGTGGGACCACACTGAAACAATCAATTAAACCTGGTCATGATAAATATTTTAGATGATAACGCATTTTAGGTCTGGGTTAGGTCTGGGATTTGCCCTCATCAGACTCATACTTTCGCACACTTCACATACTCGTTGAACAGATCCTGGGTTATTTTCTGGTTTGGATCTCATAGTAATGTGGTACCACACTGAAACAGACGATTAAACCAGGTTTCGATCAGTATGTTTGAGGATAACGCATGTTAGGTCTAGGTTAGGCCGGGGTTTTTCACTCATCACACTGATACTTTCGCATTCTTCACATACTTGTTGAACGGATCCTGGGTTTTTACTGGTTTGGATCACGTAGTAATGAAGTGCAACACTGAAACAGTCAATTAAACCGGGTTTCCATCAATATTTTAGAGGACAACGCATGTTAGGTCTAGGTTAGGCCTGAGATTTGCCCACATCAGGGTCATACTTTCGCAGTTTTAACATACATGTTGACCTGATCGAGGGTTTTTTCTGCTTTGGATCACGCAGTAAAGTGGTACCACACTGAAACAGTCCATTAAACCTGGTTTGGATCAATATTTTAGAGGATAACGCATGTTACGTCTAGGTTAGCCCTGGGATTTTCATTCATCAGACTCATACTTTCGCATTCTTCACATACTTGTTGAACGGATCCTGGGTTTTTACTGGTTTGGATCACGTAGTAATGTGGTACCACACTGAAACATTCAATTAAACCTGGTCTTGATAAATATTTTAGAGGACAACGCATGTTAGGTCTGGGATAGGTCTGGGATTTGCCCTCATCAGAATCATACTTTCGCACACTTCACATACTCGTTGAACAGATCCTGAGTTATTTTCTGGTTTGGATCACATAGTAATGTGGTACCACACTGAAACTGTCGATTAAACCAGGTTTCGATCAATGTTTTTGAGGATAACGCATGTTAGGTCTAGGTTAGGCCTGGGGTTTTCACTCATCAGACTCATACGTTCGCATTCTTCACATACTTGTTGAACGGATCCTTGGTTTTTCCTGGTTTGGATCACGTAGTAATGTGGTACCACACTGAAACATTCAATTAAACCTGGTCTTGATAAATATTTTAGAGGATAACGCATGTTAGGTCTGGGATAGGTCTGGGATTTGCCCTCATCAGAATCATACTTTCGCACACTTCACATACTCGTTGAACAGATCCTGAGTTATTTTCTGGTTTGGATCACATAGTAATGTGGTACCACACTGAAACTGTCGATTAAACCAGGTTTCGATCAATATTTTAGAGAACAACGCATGTTAGGTCTAGGTTAGGCCTGGGATTTGCCCTCATCAGGGTCATACTTTCGCAGTTTTAACATACATGTTGACCTGATCGAGGGTTTTTTCTGCTTTGGATCACGTAGTAAAGTGGTACCACACTGAAACAGTCCATTAAGCCTGGTTTGGATCAATATTTAAGAGGATAACGCATGTTAGGTCTAGGTTAGCCGTGGGATTTTCACTCATCAGACTCATACTTTCGCATTCTTCACATACTTGTTGAACAGATCCTGGGTTTTTTATGGTTTGGTTCACGTAGTAATGTGGTACCACACTGAAACATTCAATTAAACCTGGTCTTGATAAATATTTTAGGGGATAACGCATGTTAGGTTTGGGTTAGGTCTAGGATTTGCCCTCATCAGACTCATACTTTCGCATATTTCTCATACTTCATGGCTAGATCCTGGGCTGTTTCTGGATTGTATCACGTAGTAATGTGGTACCACGCTGAAACAGTCAATTAAACCTGGTTTCGTTCAATATTTTAGAGGATAAGGCAAGTTAGGTCTGGGATAGGTCTGGGATTTGCTCTCATCAGGCTCATACTTTCGCGTTTTTCACATACTTGTTGAACAGATCCTGGGTTTTTTCCGGTTTGGGTCACGTAGTAATGTGGGACCACACTGAAACAGTCAATTAAACCAGGTTTCGATCAATATTTTTGAGGATAACGCATGTTAGGTCTAGGTTAGGCCTGGGATGTGCCCTCATCAGGGTCATACTTTCGCAGTTTTATTTATACATGATGACGTGATCGAGGGTTTTTTCTGCTTTGGATCACGTAGTAAATTGGTACCACACTGAAACAGTACACTAATCCTGGTTTGGATCAATATTTTAGAGGATAACGCATGTTAGGTCTGGGATAGGTCTCGGATTTGCCCTCATCAGACTCATACTTTCGCATTCTTCACATACTTGTTGAACGGATCCTGGGTTCTTTCTGGTTTGCATCACGTAGTAATGTGGGACCACACTGAAACAATCAATTAAACCTGGTCATGATAAATATTTTAGAGGGTAACGCATTTTAGGTCTGGGTTAGGTCTAGGATTTGCCCTCGTGAGGCTCATACTTTCGCATATTTCTCATACTTCATGGCTAGATCCTGGGCTATTTCTGGATTGGATCACGTAGTAATGTGGTACCACACTGAAACAGTCAATTAAACCTGGTTTCGATCAATATTTTAGTGGATAACGCAAGTTAGGTCTGGGATAGGTCTGGGACTTGCCCCCATCAGGCTCATACTTTCGTGTTTTTCACATACTTGTTGAACAGATCCTGGGTTTTTTCTGGTTTGGGTTACGTAGTAATGTGGTACCACACTGAAACAGTCGATTAAACCAGGTTTCGATCAATACTTTTGAGGATAACAAATGTTAGGTCTAGGTTAGTCCTGGGATTTTCTCTCATCAGACTCATACTTTCGCATTCTTCACATACTTGTTGAACGGATCCTGGGTTCTTTCTGGTTTGGATCACGTAGTAATGTGGGACCACACTGAAACAATCAATTAAACCTGGTCATGATAAATATTTTAGAGGATAACGCATGTTAGGTCTGGGTTAGGTCTGGGATTTGCCCTCATCAGAATCATACTTTCGCACACTTCACATACTCGTTGAACAGATCCTGAGTTATTTTCTGGTTTGGATCACATAGTAATGTGGTACCACACTGAAACAGTCGATTAAACCAGGTTTCGATCAATGTTTTTGAGGATAACGCATGTTAGGTCTAGGTTAGGCCTGGGGTTTTCACTCATCAGACTCATACTTTCGCATTCTTCACATACTTGTTGAACAGATACAGGGTTTTTTCTGGTTTGGTTCACGTAGTAATGTGGTACCACACTGAAACATTCAATTAAACCTGGTCTTGATAAATATATTAGAGGATAACGCATGTTAGGTCTGGGATAGGTCTGGGATTCGCCCTCATCAGGCTCATACTTTCGCATATTTCTCATACTTGATGGCTAGATCCTGGGTTTTTTCCGGTTTGGGTCACGTAGTAGTGTGGTACCACACTGAAACAGTCGATTAAACCTGGTTTCGAACAATATTTTTTAAAATAACGCATGCTAGGTCTAGGTTAGGCCGGGGATTTTCACTCATCAGACTCATACTTTCGCATTCTTCACATACTTGTTGAACGGATCCTGGGTTTTTACTGGTTTGGATCACGTAGTAATGTGGTACCACACTGAAACATTCAATTAAACCTGGTCTTGATAAATATTTTAGAGGATAACGCATGTTAGGTCTGGGTTAGGCCTGGGGTTTTCACTCATCAGACTCATACCTTCGCATTCTTCACATACTTGTTGAACGGATCCTTGGTTTTTCCTGGTTTGGATCACGTAGTAATGTGGTACCACACTGAAACATTCAATTAAACCTGGTCTTGATAAATATTTTAGAGGATAACGCATGTTAGGTCTGGGATAGGTCTGGGATTTGCCCTCATCAGAATCATACTTTCGCACACTTCACATACTCGTTGAACAGATCCTGGGTTATTTTCTGGTTTGGATTACATAGTAATGAGGTACCACACTGAAACAGTCGATTAAACCAGGTTTCGATCAATATTTTTGAGGATAACGCATGTTAGGTCTAGGTTAGGCCTGGGATTTTCACTCATCAGACACATACTTTCGCATTCTTCACATACTTGTTGAACGGATCCTGGGTTTTTCCTGGTTTGGATCACGTAGCTATGTGGTACCACACTGAAACAGTCGATTAAACCTGGTTTCGATCAATATTTTAGAGGATAACGCAAGTTAGGTCTGGGATAGGTCTGGGATTCGCCCTCATCAGGCTCATACTTTCGCATATTTCTCATACTTCATGCCTAGATCCTGGGCTATTTCTGGATTGGATCACGTAGTAATGTGGTACCACACTGAAACAGTGTATTAAACCTGGTTTCGATCAATATATTAGAGAATAATTCATGTTAGGTCTAGGTTAGGTCTGGGATTTGCTCTGATCAGGCTCATTCTTTCGCATATTTCTCATACTTCATGGCTAGATCCTGGGCTGTTTCTGGATTGCATCCAGTAGTAATGAAGTACAACACTGAAACAGTCAAATAAACCTGGTTTCCATCAATATTTTAGAGGATAACGCATGTTAGGTCTAGGTTAGGTCTGGGATTTTCACTCATCAGACTAATACTTTCGCATTCTTCACATACTTGTTGAACGGATCATGGGCTGTTTCTGGATTGTATCACGTAGTAATGTGGTACCACGCTGAAACAATCAATTAAACCTGGTTTTGATCAATATTTTAGAGGATAACGCAAGTTAGGTCTGGGATAGGTCTGGGATTCGCCCTCATCAGGCTCATACTTTCGCGTTTTTCACATACTTGTTGAACTGATACTGGGTTTTTTCTGGTTTGGATCACGTAGCAATGTGGTACCACACTGAAACAGTCGATTAAACCTGGTTTCGATCAATATTTTAGAGGATAACGCAAGTTAGGTCTGGGATAGGTCTGGGATTCGCCCTCATCAGGCTCATACTTTCGCGTTTTTCACATACTTGTTGAACAGATCCTGAGTTTTTTCTGGTTTCGGTCACGTAGTAATGTGGTACCACACTGAAACAGTCGATTAAACCAGGTTTCGATCAATATTTTTGAGGATAACGCATGTTGGGTCTAGGTTAGGCCTGGGATTTTCACTCATCAGACTCATTCTTTCGCATTCTTCACATACTTGTTGAACGGATCCTGGGTTTTTTCTGGTTTGGATCACGTAGTAATGTGGGACCACACTGAAACAATCAATTAAACCTGGTCATGATAAATATTTTAGAGGATAACGCATGTTAGGTCTGGGTCAGTTCTAGGATTTGCCCTCGTCAGGCTCACAGTTTCGCATATTTCGTTTGGATCACGTAGTAATGTGGTACCACACTGAAACAGTCGATTAAATCTGTTTTGGATCAATGTTTTTGAGGATAACGCATGTTAGGTCTAGGTTAGGTCTGGGATTTTCACTCATCAGACTCATACTTTCGCATTCTTTACATACTTGTTGAACGGATTCTGTGTTTTTTCTGGTTTGGATCACGTAGTAATGTGGTACCACACTGAAACAGTCGATTAAACCTGGTTTGGATCAATATATTTGAGGATAACGCATGTTAGGTCAACGTTAGGCCGCGGATTTTCACTCATCAGACTCATACTTTCGCATTCTTCACATACTTGTTGAACGGATCCTGGGTTTTTACTGGTTTGGATCACGTAGTAATGTGGTACCACACTGAAACATTCAATTGAACCTGGTCATGATAAATATTTTAGAGGATAACGCAAGTTAGGTCTGGGTTAGGTCTAGGATTTGCCCTCGTCAGGCTCATACTTTCGCATATTTCTCATACTTCATGCCTAGATCCTGGGCTATTTCTGGATTGGATCACGTAGTAATGTGGTACCACGCTGATGCAGTTAATTAAACCTGGTTTCGATCAATATTTTAGAGAATAACGCAAGTTAGGTCTGAGATAGGTCTGGGATTCGCCGTCATCAGGCTCATACTAACGCGTTTTCCACATACTTGTTGAACTGATCCTGGGTTTTTTCTGGTTTGGATCACGTAGTAATGTGGTACCACACTGAAACAGTCGATTAAACCTGGTTTCGATCAATATTTTAGGAGATAACGCATGTTAGGTCTGGGACAGGTCTGGGATTTGCCCTCATCAGGCTCATTCTTTCGCATATTTCTCATACTTCATGGCTAGATCCTGGGCTATTTCTGGATTGGATCACGTAGTAATGTGGTACCACGCTGAAACATTGAATGAAACCTGGTCTGGATAAATATTTTAGAGGATAACGCATGTTAGGTCTAGGTTAGCCCTGGGATTTTCACTCATCAGACTCATACTTTCGCATTCTTCACATACTTGTTGAACGGATCCTGGGTATTTTCTGGTTTGGTTCACGTAGTAATGTGGTACCACGCTGAAACATTGAATGAAACCTGGTCTGGATAAATATTTTAGAGGATAACGCATGTTAGGTCTAGGTTAGCCCTGGGATTTTCACTCATCAGACTCATACTTTCGCGTTTTTCACATACTTGTTGAACAGATCCTGGGTTTTTTCCGGTTTGGGTCACGTAGTTGTGTGGTACCACACTGAAACAGTCGATTAAACCTGGTTTCGATCAATAGTTTTGAGGATAACGCATGTTAGGTGTAGGTTAGGCCGGGGATTTTCACTCATCAGACTCATACTTTCGCATTCTTCACATACTTGTTGAACGGATCATGGGTTTTTTCTGGTTTGGATCACGTAGTAATGTGGGACCACACTGAAACAATGAATTAAACCTGGTCTTGATAAATATATTAGAGGATAACGCAAGTTAGGTCTGGGATAGGTCTGGGATTTGCCCTCATCAGGCTCATACTTTCGCGTTTTTCACATACTTCTTGAACAGATCCTGGGTTTTTTCCGGCTTGGGTCACGTAGTAGTGTGGTACCACACTCAAACAGTCGATTAAACCTGGTTTCGATCAATTTTTTTGAGGATAACGCATGTTAGGTCTAGGTTAGGCCGGGGATTTTCACTCATCAGACTCATACTTTCGCATTCTCCACATACTTGTTGAACGGATCCTGGGTTTTTACTGGTTTGGATCACGTAGTAATGTGGTACCACACTGAAACATTCAACTAAACCTGGTCTTGATAAATATTTTAGAGGATAACGCATGTTAGGTTTGGGTTAGGTCTAGGATTTGCCCTCATCAGGCTCATACTTTCGCATAATTCTCATACTTCATGGCTAGATCCTGGGCTATTTCTGGATTGGATCACGTAGTAATGTGGTACCACACTGAAACAGTCAATTAAACCTGGTTTCGATCAATATTTTAGAGGATAACGCAAGTTAGGTCTGGGATAGGTCTGGGATTTGCCGCCATCAGGCTCATACTTTCGCGTTTTTCACATACTTGTTGATCAGATCCTGGGTTTTTTCTGGTTTGGGTCACGTAGTAGTGTGGTACCACACTGAAACAGTCGATTAAACCAGGTTTCGATCAATATTTTTGAGGATAACGCATGTTAGGTCTAGGTTAGGCCTGGGATTTTCACTCATCAGACACATACTTTCGCATTCTTCACATACTTGTTGAACGGATCCTGGGTTTTTTCTGATTTGGATCACGTAGTAATGTGGGACCACACTGAAACAATCAATTAAACCTGGTCTTGATAAATATTTTAGAGGATAACGCAAGTTTGGTCTGGGATAGGTCTGGGATTTGCCCCCATCAGACTCATACTTTCGCATATTTCTTATACTTCATGGCTATATCCTGGGATATTTCTGGATTGCATCACGTGGTAATGTGGTACCACATTGAAACAGTCAATTAAACCTGGTTTCGCTCAATATTTTAGAAGATCACGCATGTTAGGTCTAGGTTAGGCCTGGGATTTGCCCTCATCAGGGTCATACTTTCGCAGTTTTAACATGCATGTTGACCTGATCGAGGGTTTTTTCTGCTTTGGATCACGTAGTAAAGTGGTACCACAACTAAAACAGTCAATTAAACCTGGTTTCGATCACTATTTTAGAGGATAACGCATGTTAGGTCTAGGTTAGGCCTGGAATTTTCACTCATCAGACACATACTTTCGCATTCTTCACATACTTGTTGAACGGATCCTGGGTTTTTTCTGATTTGGATCACGTAGTAATGTGGGACCACACTGAAACAGTCAATTAAACCTGGTTTCGATCAATGTTTTGGAGAATATTTCATGTTAGGTCTAGGTTAGGTCTGGGATTTGCTCTCCTCAGGCTCATTCTTTCGCATATTTCTCATACTCGATGGCTAGATCCTGGGCTTTTTCTGGATTGCATCACGTAGTAATGAAGTACAACACGGAAACAGTCAATTAAACCTGGTTTCCATCAATATTTTAGAGGATAACGCAAGTTAGGTCTGGGATAGGTCTGGGATACGCCCTCATCAGGCTCATACTTTCGCGTTTTTCACATACTTGTTGAACTGATCCTGGGTTTTTTCTGGTTTGGATCACGTAGCAATGTGGTACCACACTGAGACTGTCGATTAAACCTGGTTTCGATCAATATTTTAGAGGATAACGCAAGTTTGGTCTGGGATAGGTCTGGGATTTGCCCACATCAGGCTCATACTTTCGCGATTTTCACATACTTGTTGAACAGATCCTGGGTTTTTTCTGGTTTGGATCACGTAGTAGTGTGGTACCACACTGAAACAGTCCATTAAACCTGGTTTGGATCACTATTTTAGAGGATAACGCATGTTAGGTCTAGGTTAGGTCTGGGATTTTCACTCATCAGACTCATACTTTCGCATTCTTCACATACTTGTTGAACGGATCCTGGGTTTTTTCTGGTTTGGATCACGTAGTAATGTGGGACCACACTGAAACAATCAATTAAACCTGGTATTGATAAATATTTTAGAGGATAACGCATGTTAGGTCTGGGATAGGTCTGGGATTTGCCCTCATCAGACTCATACTTTCGCACACTTCACATACTCGTTGAACAGAACCTGGGTTATTTTCTGGTTTGGATCACATAGTAATGTGGTAACACACTGAAACAGTCGATTAAACCAGGTTTCGATCAATATTTTTGAGGATAACGCATGTTAGGTCTAGGTTAGGCCGGGGTTTTTCACTCATCAGACTCATACTTTCGCATTCTTCACATGCTTGTTGAACGGATCCTGGGTTTTTACTGGTTTGGATCACGTAGTAATGTGGTACCACGCTGAAACAGTCAATTAAAACTGGTTTCGATCAATATTTTAGAGGATAACGCATGATAGGTCTGGGTTGGGTCTATGATTTGCCCTCATCAGGCTCATACTTTCGCATATTTCTCATACTTGATGGCTATATCCTGGGCTTTTTCTGGATTGCATCACGTAGTAATGAAGTACAACACTGAAACAGCCAATTAAACCTGGTTTCCATCAATATTTTAGAGGACAACGCATGTTAGGTCTAGGTTAGGCCTGGGATTTGCCCTCATGAGGGTCATACTTTCGCAGTATTAACATACATGTTGACCTGATCGAGGGTTTTTTCTGCTTTGGATCACGTAGTAAAGTGGTACCACACTGAAGCAGTCCATTAAACCTGGTTTGGATCAAAATTTTAGAGGATAACGCATGTTAGGTCTAGGTTAGCCCTGGAATTTTCACTCATCAGACTCATACTTTCGCATTCTTCACATACTTGTTGAACAGATCCTGGGTTTTTTATGGTTTGGTTCACGCAGTAATGTGGTACCACACTGAAACATTCAATTAAACCTGTTCTTGATAAATATTTTAGAGGATAACGCATGTTAGGTCTAGGTTAGGTCTGGGATTTTCACTCATCAGACTCATACTTTCGCATTCTTCACATACTTGTTGAACGGATCCTGGGTTTTTTCTGGTTTGGATCACGTAGTAATGTGGAACCACACTGAAACAATCAATTAAACCTGGTCTTGATTAATAATTTAGAGGATAACGCATGTTAGGTCTGGGATAGGTCTGGGATTTGCCCTCATCAGACTCATACTTTCGCACACTTCACATACTCGTTGAACAGATCCTGGGTTATTTTCTGGTTTGGATCACATAGTAATGTGGTACCACACTGAAACAGACGATTAAACCAGGTTTCGATCAATATGTTTGAGGATAACGCATGTTAGGTCTAGGTTAGGCCGGGGTTTTTCACTCATCACACTCATACTTTCGCATTCTTCACATACTTGTTGAACGGATCCTGGGTTTTTACTGGTTTGGATCACGTAGTAATGAAGTGCAACACTGAAACGGTCAATTAAACCTGGTTTCCATCAATATTTTAGAGGACAACGCATGTTAGGTCTAGGTTAGGCCTGGGATTTGCCCACATCAGGGTCATACTTTCGCAGTTTTAACATACATGTTGACCTGATCGAGGGTTTTTTCTGCCTTGGATCACGCAGTAAAGTGGTACCACACTGAAACTGTCCATTAAACCTGGTTTGGATCTATATTTTAGAGGATAACGCATGTTAGGTCTAGGTTAGCCCTGGGATTTTCATTCATCAGACTCATACTTTCGCATTCTTCACATACTTGTCGAACAGATATAGGGTTTTTTCTGGTTTGGTTCACGTAGTAATGTGGTACCACACTGAAACATTCAATTAAACCTGGTCTTGATAAATATTTTAGAGGATAACGCATGTTAGGTCTGGGATAGGTCTGGGATTCGCCCGCATCAGGCTCATACTTTCGCATATTTCTCATACTTGATGGCTAGATCCTGGGTTTTTTCCGGTTTGGGTCACGTAGTAATGTGGTACCACACTGAAACAGTCGATTAAACCTGGTTTCGATCAATATTTTTGAGGATAACGCATGTTAGGTCTAGGTTAGGCCGAGGATTTTCACTCACCAGACTCATACTTTCGCATTCTTCACATACTTGTTGAACGGATCGTGGGTTTTTTCTGGTTTGGTTCACGTAGTAATGTGGTACCACACTGAAACATTAAATTAAACCTTGTCTTGATAAATATTTTAGAGGATAACGCATGTTAGGTTTGGGTTAGGTCTAGCATTTGCCCTCATCAGGCTCATACTTTCGCATATTTCTCATACTTCATGGCTAGATCCTGGTCTGTTTTTGGATTGTATCACGTAGTAATGTGGTACCACGCTGAAGCAGTCAATTAAACCTGATTTAGATCAATATTTTAGAGGATAACGCAAGTTAGGTCTGGGATAGGTCTGGGATTCGCCCTCATCAGGCTCATACTTTCGCATATTTCTCATACTTGATGGCTAGATCCTGGGCTTTTTCTGGATTGCATCACGTAGTAATGTGGTACCACACTGAAACAGTCGATTAAACCTGGTTTCGATCAATATTTTTGAGGATAACGCATGTTAGGTCTAGGTTAGGCCGAGGATTTTCACTCACCAGACTCATACTTTCGCATTCTTCACATACTTGTTGAACGGATCCTGGGTTTTTACTGGTTTGGATCACGTAGTAATGTGGTGCCACACTGAAACAGTCAATTAAACCTGGTTTCGATCAATAATTTAGAGAATAATTCATGTTAGGTCTAGGTTAGGTCTGGGATTAGCCCTCATCAGACTCATACTTTCGCACACTTCACACCCTCGTGGACAAGATCCTGCGTTATTTTCTGGTTTGGATCACATAGTAATGTGGTACCACACTGAAACAGTCGATTAAACCAGGTTTCGATCAATGCTTTTGAGGATAACGCATGTTAGGTCTAGGTTAGGCCTGGGGATTTCACTCATCAGACTCATACTTTCGCATTCTTCACATACTTGTTGAACGGATCGTGGGTTTTTTCTGGTTTGGTTCACGTAGTAATGTGGTACCACACTGAAACATTAAATTAAACCTTGTCTTGATAAATATTTTAGAGGATAACGCATGTTAGGTCTGGGTTACGTCTAGGATTTGCCCCCATCAGGCTCATACTTTCGCATATTTCTCATACTTCATGGCTGGATCCTGGGCTATTTCTTGATTGGGTCACGTAGTAATGTGGTACCACACTGAAACAGTCAACTAAACCTGGTTTGGATCAATATTTTAGAGGATAACGCATGTTAGGTCTAGGTTAGGTCTGGGATTTTCACTCATCAGACTCATACTTTCGCGTTTTTCACATACTTGTTGAACAGATCCTGGGTTTTTTCCGGTTTGGGTCACGTAGTTGTGTGGTACCACACTGAAACAGTCGATTAAACCTGGTTTCGATCAATAGTTTTGAGGATAACGCATGTTAGGTGTAGGTTAGGCCGGGGATTTTCACTCATCAGACTCATGCTTTCGCATTCTTCACATACTTGTTGAACGGATCCTGGGTTTTTTCTGGTTTGGATCATGTAGTAATGTGGGACCACCCTGAAACAATCAATTAAACCTGATCATGATAAATATTTTAGAGGATAACGCATGTTAGGTCTGGGTTAGGTCTAGGATTTGCCCTCGTCAGACTCATACTTTCGCATATTTCTCATACTTCATGGCTAGATCCTGGGCTATTTCTGGATTGGATCACGTAGTAATGTGGTACCACACTGAAACGGTCAATTAAACCTGGTTTCGATCAATATTTTAGAGCATAACGCAAGTTTGGTCTGGGATAGGTCTGGGATTTTCACTCATCAGACACATACTTTCGCATTCTTCACATACTTGTTGAACGGATCCTGGGTTTTTTCTGGTTTAGATCACGTAGTAATGTGGGACCACACCGAAACAATCAATTAAACCTGGTCTTGATAAATATTTTAGAGGATAACGCATGCCAGGTCTGGGATAGCTCTGGGATTTGACCTCATCGGGGTCATACTTTGGCAGTTTTAACATGCATGTCGACCTGATCAAGTGTTTTTTCTGCTTTGGATCACGTAGTAAAGTGGTACCACAACTAAAACAGTCAATTAAAACTGGTTTCGATCATTATTTTAGAGGATAACGCAAGTTAGGTCTGGGATAGGTCTGGGGTTAGCCCTCATCAGACTCATACTTTCGCGTTTTTCACATACTTGTTGAACGGATCCTGGGTTTTTACTGGTTTGGCTCACGTAGTAATGTGGTACCACGCTGAAACAGTCAATTAAAACTGGTTTCGATCAATATCTTAGAGGATAACGCAAGTTAGGTCTGGGTTAGGTCTAGGATTTGCCCTCGTCAGACTCATACTTTCGCATATTTCTCATACTTCATGGCTAGATCCTGGGCTATTTCTGGATTGGATCACGTAGTAAAGTGGTACCACACTGAAGCAGTCCATTAAACCTGGTTTCGATCAATAGTTTAGAGGATAACGCATGTTAGGTCTGGGATAGGTCTGGGATTTGCCCTCATCAGACTCATACTTTCGCATTCTTCACATACTTGTTGAACAGATCCTGGGTTTTTTATGGTTTGGTTCACGTAGTAATGTGGTACCACACTGAAACATTCAATTAAACCTGGTCTTGATAAATATTTTAGGGGATAACGCATCTTAGGTTTGGGTTAGGCCTAGGATTTGCCCTCATCAGACTCATACTTTCGCATATTTCTCATACTTCATGGCTAGATCCTGGGCTGTTTCTGGATTGTATCACGTAGTAATGTGGTACCACGCTGAAACAGTCAATTAAACCTGGTTTCGTACAATAATTTAGAGGATAAGGCAAGTTAGGTCTGGGATAGGTCTGGGATTTGCTCTCATCAGGCTCATACTTTCGCGTTTTACACATACTTGTTGAACAGATCCTGGGTTTTTTCCGGTTTGGGTCACGTAGTAGAGTGGTACCACACTGAAACTGTCGATTAAACCTGGTTTCGATCAATCTTTTGAGGATAACGCATGTTAGGTCTGGGTTAGGCCGGGGATTTTCACACATCTGACTCATACTTTCGCATTCTTCACATACTTCATTGCTAGATCCTGGGCTATTTCTGGGTTGGATCACGTAGTAATGTGGTACCACACTGAAACAGTCAATTAAACCAGGTTTCGATCAATATTTTAGAGGATAACGCAAGTTAGGTCTGGGATAGGTCTGGGATTTGCCCTCATCAGGGTCACACTTTCGCAGTTTTATTATACATGTTGACGTGATCGGGGGTTTTTTCTTCTTTGAATCACGTAGTAAAGTGGTACCACACTGAAACAGTCCACTAAACCTGGTTTCGATCAATACTTTTGAGGATAACAAATGTTAGGTCTAGGTTAGTCCTGGGATTTTCTCTCATCAGACTCATACTTTCGAATTCTTCACATACTTGTTGAACGGATCCTGGGTTCTTTCTGGTTTGGATCACGTAGTAATGTGGGTCCACACTGAAACAATCAATTAAACCTGGTCATGATAAATATTTTAGAGGATAACGCATGTTAGGTCTGGGTTAGGTCTAGGATTTGCCCTCGTCAGGCTCATACTTTCGCATATTTCTCATACTTCATGGCTAGATCCTGGGCTATTTCTGGATTGGATCACGTAGTAATGTGGGACCACACTGAAACAGTCAATTAAACCTGGTTTCGATCAATATTTTAGAGAATAATTCATGTTAGGTCTAGGTTAGGTCTGGGATTTGCTCTCATCAGGCTCATTCCTTCGCATATCTCTCATACTTGATGGCTAGATCCTGGGCTTTTTCTGGATTGCATCACGTAGTAATGAAGTGCAACACTGAAACAGTCAATTAAACCTGGTTTCCATCTATATCTTAGAGGACAACGCAAGTTAGGTCTGGGATAGGTCTGGGATTTGCTCTCATCAGGCTCATACTTTCGCATATCTCTCATACTTCATGGCTGGATCCTGGGCTATTTCTGGATTGGATCACGTAGTAATGTGGTACCACACTGAAGCAGTCAATTAAACCTGGTTTTGATCAATATTTTAGAGAACAATTCATGTTAGGTCTAGGTTAGGTCTGGGATTTGCTCTCATCAGGCTCATTCTTTCGCATATTTCTCATACTTGATGGCTAGATCCTGGGCTTTTTCTGGATTGCATCACGTAGTAATGTGGTACCACACTGAAACAGTCGATTAAACCAGGTTTCGATCAATACTTTTGAGGATAACAAATGTTAGGTCTAGGTTAGTCCTGGGATTTTCTCTCATCAGACTCATACTTTCGCATTCTTCACATACTTGTTGAACGGATCCTGGGTTCTTTCTGCTTTGGATCACGTAGTAAAGTGGTACCACACTGAAACAGTACACTAATCCTGGTTTGGATCAATATTTTAGAGGATAACGCATGTTAGGTCTGGGATAGGTCTCGGATTTGCCCTCATCAGACTCATACTTTCGCATTCTTCACATACTTGTTGAACGGATCCTGGGTTTTTTCTGGTTTGGATCACGTAGTAATGTGGGACCACACTGAAACAATCAATTAAACCTGGTCATGATAAATATTTTAGAGGATAACGCATTTTAGGTCTGGGTTAGGTCTAGGATTTGCCCTCGTGAGGCTCATACTTTCGCATATTTCTCATACTTCATGGCTAGATCCTGGGCTATTTCTGGATTGGATCACGTAGTAATGTGGTACCACACTGAAACAGTCAATTAAACCTGGTTTCGATCAATATTTTAGAGGATAACGCAAGTTAGGTCTGGGATAGGTCTGGGACTTGCCCCCATCAGGCTCATACTTTCGTGTTTTTCACATACTTGTTGAACGGATCCTGGGTTCTTTCTGGTTTGGATCACGTAGTAATGTGGGACCACACTGAAACAATCAATTAAACCTGGTCATGATAAATATTTTAGAGGATAACGCATGTTAGGTCTGGGTTAGGTCTAGGATTTGCCCTCGTCAGGCTCATACTTTCGCATATTTCTCATACTTCATGGCTAGATCCTGGGCTATTTCTGGATTGGATCACGTAGTTATGTGGGACCACACTGAAACAGTCAATTAAACCTGGTTTCGATCAATATTTTAGAGAATAATTCATGTTAGGTCTAGGTTAGGTCTGGGATTTGCTCTCATCAGGCTCATTCCTTCGCATATCTCTCATACTTGATGGCTAGATCCTGGGCTTTTTCTGGATTGCATCACGTAGTAATGAAGTGCAACACTGAAACAGTCAATTAAACCTGGTTTCCATCTGTATCTTAGAGGACAACGCAAGTTAGGTCTGGGATAGGTCTGGGATTTGCTCTCATCAGGCTCATACTTTCGCATATCTCTCATACTTGATGGCTAGATCCTGGGCTTTCTCTGGATTGCATCACGTAGTAATGTGGTACCACACTGAAACAGTCGATTAAACCAGGTTTCGATCAATACTTTTGAGGATAACAAATGTTAGGTCTAGGTTAGTCCTGGGATTTTCTCTCATCAGGCTCATTCTTTCGCATTCTTCACATACTCGTTGAACGGATCCTGGGTTCTTTCTGGTTTGGATCACGTAGTAATGTGGGACCACACTGAAACAATCAATTAAACCTGGTCATGATAAATATTTTAGAGGATAACGCATGTTAGGTCTGGGTTAGGTCTAGGATTTGCCCTCGTCAGGCTCATACTTTCGCATATTTCTCATACTTCATGGCTAGATCCTGGGCTATTTCTGGATTGGATCACGTAGTAATGTGGGACCACACTGAAACAGTCAATTAAACCTGGTTTCGATCAATATTTTAGAGAATAATTCATGTTAGGTCTAGGTTAGGTCTGGGATTTGCTCTCATCAGGCTCATTCCTTCGCATATCTCTCATACTTGATGGCTAGATCCTGGGCTTTTTCTGGATTGCATCACGTAGCAATGAAGTGCAACACTGAAACAGTCAATTAAACCTGGTTTCCATCAATATCTTAGAGGACAACGCAAGTTAGGTCTGGGATAGGTCTGGGATTTGCTCTCATCAGGCTCATACTTTCGCATATCTCTCATACTTCATGGCTGGATCCTGGGCTATTTCTGGATTGGATCACGTAGTAATGTGGTACCACACTGAAGCAGTCAATTAAACCTGGTTTTGATCAATATTTTAGAGAACAATTCATGTTAGGTCTAGGTTAGGTCTGGGATTTGCTCTCATCAGGCTCATTCTTTCGCATATTTCTCATACTTGATGGCTAGATCCTGGGCTTTTTCTGGATTGCATCACGTAGTAATGAAGTACAACACTGAAACAGTCTATTAAACCTGGTTTCCATCAATATTTTAGAGGACAACGCATGTTAGGTCTAGGTTAGCCCTGGGATTTTCACTCATCAGACTCATACTTTCGCATTCTTCACATACTTGTTGAACAGATCCTGGGTTTTTTATGGTTTGGTTCACGTAGTAATGTGGTACCACACTGAAACATTCAATTAAACCTGGTCTTGATAAATATTTCAGAGGATAACGCATGTTAGGTCTAGGTTAGCCCTGGGATTTTCACTCATCAGACTCATACTTTCGCATTCTTCACATACTTGTTGAACGGATCCTGGGTTTTTTCTGGTTTGGATCACGTAGTAATGTGGGACCACACTGAAACAATCAATTAAACCTGGTCTTGATTAATATTTTAGAGGATAACGAATGTTAGGTCTGGGATAGGTCTGGGATTTGCCCTCATCAGACTCATACTTTCGCACACTACACACACTCGTTGAACAGATCCTGGGTTATTTTCTGGTTTGGATCTCATAGTAATGTGGTACCACACTGAAACAGACGATTAAACCAGGTTTCGATCAATATGTTTGAGGATAACGCATGTTAGGTCTAGGTTTGGCCGGGGTTTTTCACTCATCACACTGATACTTTCGCATTCTTCACATACTTGTTGAACGGATCCTGGGTTTTTACTGGTTTGGATCACGTAGTAATGAAGTGCAACACTGAAACAGTCAATTAAACCTGGTTTCCATCAATATTTTAGAGGACAACGCATGTTAGGTCTAGGTTAGGCCTGAGATTTGCCCACATCAGGGTCATACTTTCGCAGTTTTAACATACATGTTGACCTGATCGAGGGTTTTTTCTGCTTTGGATCACGCAGTAAAGTGGTACCACACTGAAACAGTCCATTAAACCTGGTTTGGATCAATATTTTAGAGGATAACGCATGTTAGGTCTAGGTTAGCCCTGGGATTTTCATTCATCAGACTCATACTTTCGCATTCTTCACATACTTGTTGAACAGATACAGGGTTTTCTCTGGTTTGGTTCACGTAGTAATGTGGTACCACACTGAAACATTCAATTAAACCTGGTCTTGATAAATATATTAGAGGATAACGCATGTTAGGTCTGGGAGAGGTCTGGGATTCGCCCTCATCGGGCTCATACTTTCGCATATTTCTCATACTTGATGGCTAGATCCTGGGTTCTTTCCGGTTTGGGTCACGTAGTAGTGTGGTACCACACTGAAACAGTCGATTAAACCTGGTTTCGAACAATATTTTTTAGGATAACGCATGTTAGGTCTAGGTTAGGCCGGGGATTTTCACTCATCAGACTCATACTTTCGCATTCTTCACATACTTGTTGAACGGATCCTGGGTTTTTACTGGTTTGGATCACGTAGTAATGTGGTACCACACTGAAACATTCAATTAAACCTGGTCTTGATAAATATTTTAGAGGATGACGCATGTTAGGTCTGGGATAGTTCTGGGGTTTGCCCTCATCAGAATCATACTTTCGCACACTTCACATACTCGTTGAACAGATCCTGAGTTATTTTCTGGTTTGGATCACATAGTAATGTGGTACCACACTGAAACAGTCGATTAAACCAGGTTTCGATCAATGTTTTTGAGGATAACGCATGTTAGGTCTAGGTTAGGCCTGGGGTTTTCACTCATCAGACTCATACTTTCGCATTCTTCACATACTTGTTGAACAGATACAGGGTTTTTTCTGGTTTGGTTCACGTAGTAATGTGGTACCACACTGAAACATTCAATTAAACCTGGTCTTGATAAATATATTAGAGGATAACGCATGTTAGGTCTGGGATAGGTCTGGGATTCGCCCTCATCAGGCTCATACTTTCGCATATTTCTCATACTTCATGGCTAGATCCTGGGTTTTTTCCGGTTTGGGTCACGTAGTAGTGTGGTACCACACTGAAACAGTCGATTAAACCTGGTTTCGAACAATATTTTTTAAAATAACGCATGCTAGGTCTAGGTTAGGCCGGGGATTTTCACTCATCAGACTCATACTTTCGCATTCTTCACATACTTGTTGAACGGATCCTGGGTTTTTACTGGTTTGGATCACGTAGTAATGTGGTACCACACTGAAACATTCAATTAAACCTGGTCTTGATAAATATTTTAGAGGATAACGCATGTTAGGTCTGGGATAGGTCTGGGATTTGCCCTCATCAGAATCATACTTTCGCACACTTCACATACTCGTTGAACAGATCCTGAGTTATTTTCTGGTTTGGATCACATAGTAATGTGGTACCACACTGAAACATTCAATTAAACCTGGTCTTGATAAATATTTTAGAGGATAACGCATGTTAGGTCTGGGATAGGTCTGGGATTTGCCCTCATCAGAATCATACTTTCGCACACTTCACATACTCGTTGAACAGATCCTGAGTTATTTTCTGGTTTGGATCTCATAGTAATGTGGTACCACACTGAAACAGACGATTAAACCAGGTTTCGATCAGTATGTTTGAGGATAACGCATGTTAGGTCTAGGTTAGGCCGGGGTTTTTCACTCATCACACTGATACTTTCGCATTCTTCACATACTTGTTGAACGGATCCTGGGTTTTTACTGGTTTGGATCACGTAGTAATGTGGTACCACACTGAAACATTCAATTAAACCTGGTCTTGATAAATATTTTAGAGGATAACGCATGTTAGGTCTGGGATAGGTCTGGGATTTGCCCTCATCAGAATCATACTTTCGCACACTTCACATACTCGTTGAACAGATCCTGAGATATTTTCTGGTTTGGATCACATAGTAATGTGGTACCACACTGAAACAGTCGATTAAACCAGGTTTCGATCAATGTTTTTGAGGATAACGCATGTTAGGTCTAGGTTAGGCCTGGGGTTTTCACTCATCAGACTCATACTTTCGCATTCTTCACATACTTGTTGAACAGATACAGGGTTTTTTCTGGTTTGGTTCACGTAGTAATGTGGTACCACACTGAAACATTCAATTAAACCTGGTCTTGATAAATATATTAGAGGATAACGCATGTTAGGTCTGGGATAGGTCTGGGATTCGCCCTCATCAGGCTCATACTTTCGCATATTTCTCATACTTGATGGCTAGATCCTGGGTTTTTTCCGGTTTGGGTCACGTAGTAGTGTGGTACCACACTGAAACAGTCGATTAAACCTGGTTTCGAACAATATTTTTTAAAATAACGCATGCTAGGTCTAGGTTAGGCCGGGGATTTTCACTCATCAGACTCATACTTTCGCATTCTTCACATACTTGTTGAACGGATCCTGGGTTTTTACTGGTTTGGATCACGTAGTAATGTGGTACCACACTGAAACATTCAATTAAACCTGGTCTTGATAAATATTTTAGAGGATAACGCATGTTAGGTCTGGGATAGGTCTGGGATTTGCCCTCATCAGAATCATACTTTCGCACACTTCACATACTCGTTGAACAGATCCTGAGTTATTTTCTGGTTTGGATCACATAGTAATGTGGTACCACACTGAAACAGTCGATTAAACCAGGTTTCGATCAATGTTTTTGAGGATAACGCATGTTAGGTCTAGGTTAGGCCTGGGGTTTTCACTCATCAGACTCATACTTTCGCATTCTTCACATACTTGTTGAACGGATCCTTGGTTTTTCCTGGTTTGGATCACGTAGTAATGTGGTACCACACTGAAACAGTCAATTAAACCAGGTTTCGATCAATATTTTTGAGGATAACGCATGTTAGGTCTAGGTTAGTCCTGGGATTTTCACTCATCAGACTCATACTTTCGCATTCTTCACATACTTGTTGAACAGATCCTGGGTTTTTTATGGTTTGGTTCACGTAGTAATGTGGTACCACACTGAAACAGTACACTAATCCTGGTTTGGATCAATATTTTAGAGGATAACGCATGTTAGGTCTGGGATAGGTCTCGGATTTGCCCTCATCAGACTCATACTTTCGCATTCTTCACATACTTGTTGAACGGATCCTGGGTTTTTTCTGGTTTGGATCACGTAGTAATGTGGGACCACACTGAAACAATCAATTAAACCTGGTCATGATAAATATTTTAGATGATAACGCATTTTAGGTCTGGGTTAGGTCTGGGATTTGCCCTCATCAGACTCATACTTTCGCACACTTCACATACTCGTTGAACAGATCCTGGGTTATTTTCTGGTTTGGATCTCATAGTAATGTGGTACCACACTGAAACAGACGATTAAACCAGGTTTCGATCAGTATGTTTGAGGATAACGCATGTTAGGTCTAGGTTAGGCCGGGGTTTTTCACTCATCACACTGATACTTTCGCATTCTTCACATACTTGTTGAACGGATCCTGGGTTTTTACTGGTTTGGATCACGTAGTAATGAAGTGCAACACTGAAACAGTCAATTAAACCGGGTTTCCATCAATATTTTAGAGGACAACGCATGTTAGGTCTAGGTTAGGCCAGAGATTTGCCCACATCAGGGTCATACTTTCGCAGTTTTAACATACATGTTGACCTGATCGAGGGTTTTTTCTGCTTTGGATCACGCAGTAAAGTGGTACCACACTGAAACAGTCCATTAAACCTGGTTTGGATCAATATTTTAGAGGATAACGCATGTTAGGTCTAGATTAGCCCTGGGATTTTCATTCATCAGACTCATACTTTCGCATTCTTCACATACTTGTTGAACGGATCCTGGGTTTTTACTGGTTTGGATCACGTAGTAATGTGGTACCACACTGAAACATTCAATTAAACCTGGTCTTGATAAATATCTTAGAGGATAACGCATGTTAGGTCTGGGATAGGTCTGGGATTTGCCCTCATCAGAATCATACTTTCGCACACTTCACATACTCGTTGAACAGATCCTGAGTTATTTTCTGGTTTGGATCACATAGTAATGTGGTACCACACTGAAACAGTCGATTAAACCAGGTTTCGATCAATGTTTTTGAGGATAACGCATGTTAGGTCTAGGTTAGGCCTGGGGTTTTCACTCATCAGACTCATACTTTCGCATTCTTCACATACTTGTTGAACAGATACAGGGTTTTTTCTGGTTTGGTTCACGTAGTAATGTGGTACCACACTGAAACATTCAATTAAACCTGGTCTTGATAAATATATTAGAGGATAACGCATGTTAGGTCTGGGATAGGTCTGGGATTCGCCCTCATCAGGCTCATACTTTCGCATATTTCTCATACTTGATGGCTAGATCCTGGGTTTTTTCCGGTTTGGGTCACGTAGTAGTGTGGTACCACACTGAAACAGTCGATTAAACCTGGTTTCGAACAATATTTTTTAAAATAACGCATGCTAGGTCTAGGTTAGGCCGGGGATTTTCACTCATCAGACTCATACTTTCGCATTCTTCACATACTTGTTGAACGGATCCTGGGTTTTTACTGGTTTGGATCACGTAGTAATGTGGTACCACACTGAAACATTCAATTAAACCTGGTCTTGATAAATATTTTAGAGGATAACGCATGTTAGGTCTGGGATAGGTCTGGGATTTGCCCTCATCAGAATCATACTTTCGCACACTTCACATACTCGTTGAACAGATCCTGAGTTATTTTCTGGTTTGGATCACATAGTAATGTGGTACCACACTGAAACAGTCGATTAAACCAGGTTTCGATCAATGTTTTTGAGGATAACGCATGTTAGGTCTAGGTTAGGCCTGGGGTTTTCACTCATCAGACTCATACTTTCGCATTCTTCACATACTTGTTGAACGGATCCTTGGTTTTTCCTGGTTTGGATCACGTAGTAATGTGGTACCACACTGAAACAGTCAATTAAACCAGGTTTCGATCAATATTTTTGAGGATAACGCATGTTAGGTCTAGGTTAGCCCTGGGATTTTCACTCATCAGACTCATACTTTCGCATTCTTCACATACTTGTTGAACAGATCCTGGGTTTTTTATGGTTTGGTTCACGTAGTAATGTGGTACCACACTGAAACAGTACACTAATCCTGGTTTGGATCAATATTTTAGAGGATAACGCATGTTAGGTCTGGGATAGGTCTCGGATTTGCCCTCATCAGACTCATACTTTCGCATTCTTCACATACTTGTTGAACGGATCCTGGGTTTTTTCTGGTTTGGATCACGTAGTAATGTGGGACCACACTGAAACAATCAATTAAACCTGGTCATGATAAATATTTTAGATGATAACGCATTTTAGGTCTGGGTTAGGTCTGGGATTTGCCCTCATCAGACTCATACTTTCGCACACTTCACATACTCGTTGAACAGATCCTGGGTTATTTTCTGGTTTGGATCTCATAGTAATGTGGTACCACACTGAAACAGACGATTAAACCAGGTTTCGATCAGTATGTTTGAGGATAACGCATGTTAGGTCTAGGTTAGGCCGGGGTTTTTCACTCATCACACTGATACTTTCGCATTCTTCACATACTTGTTGAACGGATCCTGGGTTTTTACTGGTTTGGATCACGTAGTAATGAAGTGCAACACTGAAACAGTCAATTAAACCGGGTTTCCATCAATATTTTAGAGGACAACGCATGTTAGGTCTAGGTTAGGCCTGAGATTTGCCCACATCAGGGTCATACTTTCGCAGTTTTAACATACATGTTGACCTGATCGAGGGTTTTTTCTGCTTTGGATCACGCAGTAAAGTGGTACCACACTGAAACAGTCCATTAAACCTGGTTTGGATCAATATTTTAGAGGATAACGCATGTTACGTCTAGGTTAGCCCTGGGATTTTCATTCATCAGACTCATACTTTCGCATTCTTCACATACTTGTTGAACGGATCCTGGGTTTTTACTGGTTTGGATCACGTAGTAATGTGGTACCACACTGAAACATTCAATTAAACCTGGTCTTGATAAATATTTTAGAGGACAACGCATGTTAGGTCTGGGATAGGTCTGGGATTTGCCCTCATCAGAATCATACTTTCGCACACTTCACATACTCGTTGAACAGATCCTGAGTTATTTTCTGGTTTGGATCACATAGTAATGTGGTACCACACTGAAACTGTCGATTAAACCAGGTTTCGATCAATGTTTTTGAGGATAACGCATGTTAGGTCTAGGTTAGGCCTGGGGTTTTCACTCATCAGACTCATACGTTCGCATTCTTCACATACTTGTTGAACGGATCCTTGGTTTTTCCTGGTTTGGATCACGTAGTAATGTGGTACCACACTGAAACATTCAATTAAACCTGGTCTTGATAAATATTTTAGAGGATAACGCATGTTAGGTCTGGGATAGGTCTGGGATTTGCCCTCATCAGAATCATACTTTCGCACACTTCACATACTCGTTGAACAGATCCTGAGTTATTTTCTGGTTTGGATCACATAGTAATGTGGTACCACACTGAAACTGTCGATTAAACCAGGTTTCGATCAATATTTTAGAGAACAACGCATGTTAGGTCTAGGTTAGGCCTGGGATTTGCCCTCATCAGGGTCATACTTTCGCAGTTTTAACATACATGTTGACCTGATCGAGGGTTTTTTCTGCTTTGGATCACGTAGTAAAGTGGTACCACACTGAAACAGTCCATTAAGCCTGGTTTGGATCAATATTTAAGAGGATAACGCATGTTAGGTCTAGGTTAGCCGTGGGATTTTCACTCATCAGACTCATACTTTCGCATTCTTCACATACTTGTTGAACAGATCCTGGGTTTTTTATGGTTTGGTTCACGTAGTAATGTGGTACCACACTGAAACATTCAATTAAACCTGGTCTTGATAAATATTTTAGGGGATAACGCATGTTAGGTTTGGGTTAGGTCTAGGATTTGCCCTCATCAGACTCATACTTTCGCATATTTCTCATACTTCATGGCTAGATCCTGGGCTGTTTCTGGATTGTATCACGTAGTAATGTGGTACCACGCTGAAACAGTCAATTAAACCTGGTTTCGTTCAATATTTTAGAGGATAAGGCAAGTTAGGTCTGGGATAGGTCTGGGATTTGCTCTCATCAGGCTCATACTTTCGCGTTTTTCACATACTTGTTGAACAGATCCTGGGTTTTTTCCGGTTTGGGTCACGTAGTAATGTGGGACCACACTGAAACAGTCAATTAAACCAGGTTTCGATCAATATTTTTGAGGATAACGCATGTTAGGTCTAGGTTAGGCCTGGGATGTGCCCTCATCAGGGTCATACTTTCGCAGTTTTATTTATACATGATGACGTGATCGAGGGTTTTTTCTGCTTTGGATCACGTAGTAAATTGGTACCACACTGAAACAGTACACTAATCCTGGTTTGGATCAATATTTTAGAGGATAACGCATGTTAGGTCTGGGATAGGTCTCGGATTTGCCCTCATCAGACTCATACTTTCGCATTCTTCACATACTTGTTGAACGGATCCTGGGTTCTTTCTGGTTTGCATCACGTAGTAATGTGGGACCACACTGAAACAATCAATTAAACCTGGTCATGATAAATATTTTAGAGGGTAACGCATTTTAGGTCTGGGTTAGGTCTAGGATTTGCCCTCGTGAGGCTCATACTTTCGCATATTTCTCATACTTCATGGCTAGATCCTGGGCTATTTCTGGATTGGATCACGTAGTAATGTGGTACCACACTGAAACAGTCAATTAAACCTGGTTTCGATCAATATTTTAGTGGATAACGCAAGTTAGGTCTGGGATAGGTCTGGGACTTGCCCCCATCAGGCTCATACTTTCGTGTTTTTCACATACTTGTTGAACAGATCCTGGGTTTTTTCTGGTTTGGGTTACGTAGTAATGTGGTACCACACTGAAACAGTCGATTAAACCAGGTTTCGATCAATACTTTTGAGGATAACAAATGTTAGGTCTAGGTTAGTCCTGGGATTTTCTCTCATCAGACTCATACTTTCGCATTCTTCACATACTTGTTGAACGGATCCTGGGTTCTTTCTGGTTTGGATCACGTAGTAATGTGGGACCACACTGAAACAATCAATTAAACCTGGTCATGATAAATATTTTAGAGGATAACGCATGTTAGGTCTGGGTTAGGTCTGGGATTTGCCCTCATCAGAATCATACTTTCGCACACTTCACATACTCGTTGAACAGATCCTGAGTTATTTTCTGGTTTGGATCACATAGTAATGTGGTACCACACTGAAACAGTCGATTAAACCAGGTTTCGATCAATGTTTTTGAGGATAACGCATGTTAGGTCTAGGTTAGGCCTGGGGTTTTCACTCATCAGACTCATACTTTCGCATTCTTCACATACTTGTTGAACAGATACAGGGTTTTTTCTGGTTTGGTTCACGTAGTAATGTGGTACCACACTGAAACATTCAATTAAACCTGGTCTTGATAAATATATTAGAGGATAACGCATGTTAGGTCTGGGATAGGTCTGGGATTCGCCCTCATCAGGCTCATACTTTCGCATATTTCTCATACTTGATGGCTAGATCCTGGGTTTTTTCCGGTTTGGGTCACGTAGTAGTGTGGTACCACACTGAAACAGTCGATTAAACCTGGTTTCGAACAATATTTTTTAAAATAACGCATGCTAGGTCTAGGTTAGGCCGGGGATTTTCACTCATCAGACTCATACTTTCGCATTCTTCACATACTTGTTGAACGGATCCTGGGTTTTTACTGGTTTGGATCACGTAGTAATGTGGTACCACACTGAAACATTCAATTAAACCTGGTCTTGATAAATATTTTAGAGGATAACGCATGTTAGGTCTGGGTTAGGCCTGGGGTTTTCACTCATCAGACTCATACCTTCGCATTCTTCACATACTTGTTGAACGGATCCTTGGTTTTTCCTGGTTTGGATCACGTAGTAATGTGGTACCACACTGAAACATTCAATTAAACCTGGTCTTGATAAATATTTTAGAGGATAACGCATGTTAGGTCTGGGATAGGTCTGGGATTTGCCCTCATCAGAATCATACTTTCGCACACTTCACATACTCGTTGAACAGATCCTGGGTTATTTTCTGGTTTGGATTACATAGTAATGAGGTACCACACTGAAACAGTCGATTAAACCAGGTTTCGATCAATATTTTTGAGGATAACGCATGTTAGGTCTAGGTTAGGCCTGGGATTTTCACTCATCAGACACATACTTTCGCATTCTTCACATACTTGTTGAACGGATCCTGGGTTTTTCCTGGTTTGGATCACGTAGCTATGTGGTACCACACTGAAACAGTCGATTAAACCTGGTTTCGATCAATATTTTAGAGGATAACGCAAGTTAGGTCTGGGATAGGTCTGGGATTCGCCCTCATCAGGCTCATACTTTCGCATATTTCTCATACTTCATGCCTAGATCCTGGGCTATTTCTGGATTGGATCACGTAGTAATGTGGTACCACACTGAAACAGTGTATTAAACCTGGTTTCGATCAATATATTAGAGAATAATTCATGTTAGGTCTAGGTTAGGTCTGGGATTTGCTCTGATCAGGCTCATTCTTTCGCATATTTCTCATACTTCATGGCTAGATCCTGGGCTGTTTCTGGATTGCATCCAGTAGTAATGAAGTACAACACTGAAACAGTCAAATAAACCTGGTTTCCATCAATATTTTAGAGGATAACGCATGTTAGGTCTAGGTTAGGTCTGGGATTTTCACTCATCAGACTAATACTTTCGCATTCTTCACATACTTGTTGAACGGATCATGGGCTGTTTCTGGATTGTATCACGTAGTAATGTGGTACCACGCTGAAACAATCAATTAAACCTGGTTTTGATCAATATTTTAGAGGATAACGCAAGTTAGGTCTGGGATAGGTCTGGGATTCGCCCTCATCAGGCTCATACTTTCGCGTTTTTCACATACTTGTTGAACTGATACTGGGTTTTTTCTGGTTTGGATCACGTAGCAATGTGGTACCACACTGAAACAGTCGATTAAACCTGGTTTCGATCAATATTTTAGAGGATAACGCAAGTTAGGTCTGGGATAGGTCTGGGATTCGCCCTCATCAGGCTCATACTTTCGCGTTTTTCACATACTTGTTGAACAGATCCTGAGTTTTTTCTGGTTTCGGTCACGTAGTAATGTGGTACCACACTGAAACAGTCGATTAAACCAGGTTTCGATCAATATTTTTGAGGATAACGCATGTTGGGTCTAGGTTAGGCCTGGGATTTTCACTCATCAGACTCATTCTTTCGCATTCTTCACATACTTGTTGAACGGATCCTGGGTTTTTTCTGGTTTGGATCACGTAGTAATGTGGGACCACACTGAAACAATCAATTAAACCTGGTCATGATAAATATTTTAGAGGATAACGCATGTTAGGTCTGGGTCAGTTCTAGGATTTGCCCTCGTCAGGCTCACAGTTTCGCATATTTCGTTTGGATCACGTAGTAATGTGGTACCACACTGAAACAGTCGATTAAATCTGTTTTGGATCAATGTTTTTGAGGATAACGCATGTTAGGTCTAGGTTAGGTCTGGGATTTTCACTCATCAGACTCATACTTTCGCATTCTTTACATACTTGTTGAACGGATTCTGTGTTTTTTCTGGTTTGGATCACGTAGTAATGTGGTACCACACTGAAACAGTCGATTAAACCTGGTTTGGATCAATATATTTGAGGATAACGCATGTTAGGTCAACGTTAGGCCGCGGATTTTCACTCATCAGACTCATACTTTCGCATTCTTCACATACTTGTTGAACGGATCCTGGGTTTTTACTGGTTTGGATCACGTAGTAATGTGGTACCACACTGAAACATTCAATTGAACCTGGTCATGATAAATATTTTAGAGGATAACGCAAGTTAGGTCTGGGTTAGGTCTAGGATTTGCCCTCGTCAGGCTCATACTTTCGCATATTTCTCATACTTCATGCCTAGATCCTGGGCTATTTCTGGATTGGATCACGTAGTAATGTGGTACCACGCTGATGCAGTTAATTAAACCTGGTTTCGATCAATATTTTAGAGAATAACGCAAGTTAGGTCTGAGATAGGTCTGGGATTCGCCGTCATCAGGCTCATACTAACGCGTTTTCCACATACTTGTTGAACTGATCCTGGGTTTTTTCTGGTTTGGATCACGTAGTAATGTGGTACCACACTGAAACAGTCGATTAAACCTGGTTTCGATCAATATTTTAGGAGATAACGCATGTTAGGTCTGGGACAGGTCTGGGATTTGCCCTCATCAGGCTCATTCTTTCGCATATTTCTCATACTTCATGGCTAGATCCTGGGCTATTTCTGGATTGGATCACGTAGTAATGTGGTACCACGCTGAAACATTGAATGAAACCTGGTCTGGATAAATATTTTAGAGGATAACGCATGTTAGGTCTAGGTTAGCCCTGGGATTTTCACTCATCAGACTCATACTTTCGCATTCTTCACATACTTGTTGAACGGATCCTGGGTATTTTCTGGTTTGGTTCACGTAGTAATGTGGTACCACACTGAAACATTCAATTAAACCTGGTCTTGATAAATATTTTAGAGGATAACGCATGTTAGGTTTGGGTTAGGTCTAGGATTTGCCCTCATCAGGCTCATTCTTTCGCATATTTCTCATACTTCATGGCTAGATCCTGGGCTATTTCTGGATTGGATCACGTAGTAATGTGGTACCACGCTGAAACATTCAATGAAACCTGGTCTGGATAAATATTTTAGAGGATAACGCTTGTTAGGTCTGGGAAAGGTCTGGGATTTGCCCTCATCAAGCTCATTCTTTCGCGTTTTTCACACACTTGTTGAACTGATCCTGGGTTTTTTCTGGTTTGGATCAGGTAGTAATGTGGTACAACACTGAAACAGTCAATTAAACCTGGTTTCCATCAATATTTGAGAGGACAACGCATGTTAGGTCTAGGTTAGGCCTGGGATTTGCCTTCATCAGGGTCATACTTTCGCATATTTCTCATACTTCATGGCTAGATCCTGGGCTGTTTCTGGATTGGATCACGTAGTAATGTGGTACCACACTGAAACAGTCAATTAAACCTGGTTTTGATCAATATTTTAGAGAATAATTCATGCTAGGTCTAGGTTAGGTCTGGGATTTGCTCTCATCAGGCTCATACTTTCGCATATTTCTCATACTTCATGGCTAGATCCTGGGCTGTTTCTGGATTGTATCACTTAGTAATGTGGTACCACGCTGAAACAGTCAATTGAACCTGGTTTCGTTGAATATTTTAGAGGATAATGCAAGTTAGGTCTGGGACAGGTCTAGGATTTGCCCTCAGCAGGCTCATACTTTCGCGTTTTTCACATACTTGTTGAACAGATCCTGGGTTTTTTCTGGTTTGGGTCACGTAGTAATGTGGTACCACACTGAAACAGTCGATTAAACCAGGTTTCGATCAATATTTTTGAGGATAATGCATGTTAGGTCTAGGTTAGGCCAGGTATTTTCACTCATCAGACTCATACTTTCGCATTCTTCACATACTTGTTGAACGGATCGTGGGTTTTTTCTTGTTTGGATCACGTAGTAATGTGGGACCACACTGAAACAATCAATTAAACCTGATCATGATAAATATTTTAGAGGATAATGCATGTTAGGTCTGGGTTAGGTCTAGGATTTGCCCCCATCAGGCTCACACTTTCGCATATTTCGTTTGGATCACGTAGTAATGTGGTACCACACTGAAACAGTCGATTAAACCTGTTTCGATCAATATTTTTGAGGATAACGCATGTTAGGTCTAGGTTAGGCCGAGGATTTGCCCTCATCAGACTCATACTTTCGCATTCTTCACATACTTGTTGAACGGATCCTGGGTTTTTACTGGTTTGGATCATGTAGTAATGTGGTACCACACTGAAACAGTCAATTAAACCTGGTTTCGATCAATATATTAGAGAATAATTCATGTTAGGTCTAGGTTAGGTCTGGGATTTGCTCTGATCAGGCTCATTCTTTCGCATATTTCTCATACTTCATGGCTAGATCCTGGGCTGTTTCTGGATTGCATCCAGTAGTAATGAAGTACAACACTGAAACAGTCAAATAAACCTGGTTTCCATCAATATTTTAGAGGATAACGCATGTTAGGTCTAGGTTAGGTCTGGGATTTTCACTCATCAGACTAATACTTTCGCATTCTTCACATACTTGTTGAACGGATCATGGGCTGTTTCTGGATTGTATCACGTAGTAATGTGGTACCACGCTGAAACTGTCAATTAAACCTGGTTTTGATCAATATTTTAGAGGATAACGCAAGTTAGGTCTGGGATAGGTCTGGGATTCGCCCTCATCAGGCTCATACTTTCGCGTTTTTCACATACTTGTTGAACTGATACTGGGTTTTTTCTGGTTTGGATCACGTAGCAATGTGGTACCACACTGAAACAGTCGAGTAAACCTGGTTTCGATCAATATTTTAGAGGATAACGCAAGTTAGGTCTGGGATAGGTCTAGGATTTGCCCTCAGCAGGCTCATACTTTCGCGTTTTTCACATACTTGTTGAACAGATCCTGGGTTTTTTCTGGTTTGGGTCACGTAGTAATGTGGTACCACACTGAAACAGTCGATTAAACCAGGTTTCGATCAATATTTTTGAGGATAATGCATGTTAGGTCTAGGTTAGGCCAGGTATTTTCACTCATCAGACTCATACTTTCGCATTCTTCACATACTTGTTGAACGGATCGTGGGTTTTTTCTTGTTTGGATCACGTAGTAATGTGGGACCACACTGAAACAATCAATTAAACCTGATCATGATAAATATTTTAGAGGATAATGCATGTTAGGTCTGGGTTAGGTCTAGGATTTGCCCCCATCAGGCTCACACTTTCGCATATTTCGTTTGGATCACGTAGTAATGTGGTACCACACTGAAACAGTCGATTAAACCTGTTTCGATCAATATTTTTGAGGATAACGCATGTTAGGTCTAGGTTAGGCCGAGGATTTGCCCTCATCAGACTCATACTTTCGCATTCTTCACATACTTGTTGAACGGATCCTGGGTTTTTACTGGTTTGGATCATGTAGTAATGTGGTACCACACTGAAACAGTCAATTAAACCTGGTTTCGATCAATATATTAGAGAATAATTCATGTTAGGTCTAGGTTAGGTCTGGGATTTGCTCTGATCAGGCTCATTCTTTCGCATATTTCTCATACTTCATGGCTAGATCCTGGGCTGTTTCTGGATTGCATCCAGTAGTAATGAAGTACAACACTGAAACAGTCAAATAAACCTGGTTTCCATCAATATTTTAGAGGATAACGCATGTTAGGTCTAGGTTAGGTCTGGGATTTTCACTCATCAGACTAATACTTTCGCATTCTTCACATACTTGTTGAACGGATCATGGGCTGTTTCTGGATTGTATCACGTAGTAATGTGGTACCACGCTGAAACTGTCAATTAAACCTGGTTTTGATCAATATTTTAGAGGATAACGCAAGTTAGGTCTGGGATAGGTCTGGGATTCGCCCTCATCAGGCTCATACTTTCGCGTTTTTCACATACTTGTTGAACTGATACTGGGTTTTTTCTGGTTTGGATCACGTAGCAATGTGGTACCACACTGAAACAGTCGATTAAACCTGGTTTCGATCAATATTTTAGAGGATAACGCAAGTTAGGTCTGGGATAGGTCTAGGATTTGCCCTCAGCAGGCTCATACTTTCGCGTTTTTCACATACTTGTTGAACAGATCCTGGGTTTTTTCTGGTTTGGGTCACGTAGTAATGTGGTACCACACTGAAACAGTCGATTAAACCAGGTTTCGATCAATATTTTTGAGGATAATGCATGTTAGGTCTAGGTTAGGCCAGGTATTTTCACTCATCAGACTCATACTTTCGCATTCTTCACATACTTGTTAAACGGATCGTGGGTTTTTTCTTGTTTGGATCACGTAGTAATGTGGGACCACACTGAAACAATCAATTAAACCTGATCATGATAAATATTTTAGAGGATAATGCATGTTAGGTCTGGGTTAGGTCTAGGATTTGCCCCCATCAGGCTCACACTTTCGCATATTTCGTTTGGATCACGTAGTAATGTGGTACCACACTGAAACAGTCGATTAAACCTGTTTCGATCAATATTTTTGAGGATAACGCATGTTAGGTCTAGGTTAGGCCGAGGATTTGCCCTCATCAGACTCATACTTTCGCATTCTTCACATACTTGTTGAACGGATCCTGGGTTTTTACTGGTTTGGATCATGTAGTAATGTGGTACCACACTGAAACAGTCAATTAAACCTGGTTTCGATCAATATATTAGAGAATAATTCATGTTAGGTCTAGGTTAGGTCTGGGATTTGCTCTGATCAGGCTCATTCTCTCGCATATTTCTCATACTTCATGGCTAGATCCTGGGCTGTTTCTGGATTGCATCCAGTAGTAATGAAGTACAACACTGAAACAGTCAAATAAACCTGGTTTCCATCAATATTTTAGAGGATAACGCATGTTAGGTCTAGGTTAGGTCTGGGATTTTCACTCATCAGACTAATACTTTCGCATTCTTCACATACTTGTTGAACGGATCATGGGCTGTTTCTGGATTGTATCACGTAGTAATGTGGTACCACGCTGAAACTGTCAATTAAACCTGGTTTTGATCAATATTTTAGAGGATAACGCAAGTTAGGTCTGGGATAGGTCTGGGATTCGCCCTCATCAGGCTCATACTTTCGCGTTTTTCACATACTTGTTGAACGGATCATGGGCTGTTTCTGGATTGTATCACGTAGTAATGTGGTACCACGCTGAAACTGTCAATTAAACCTGGTTTTGATCAATATTTTAGAGGATAACGCAAGTTAGGTCTGGGATAGGTCTGGGATTCGCCCTCATCAGGCTCATACTTTCGCGTTTTTCACATACTTGTTGAACTGATACTGGGTTTTTTCTGGTTTGGATCACGTAGCAATGTGGTACCACACTGAAACAGTCGATTAAACCTGGTTTCGATCAATATTTTAGAGGATAACGCAAGTTAGGTCTGGGATAGGTCTGGGATTCGCCCTCATCAGTCTCATACTTTCGCGTTTTTCACATACTTGTTGAACAGATCCTGAGTTTTCTCTGGTTTGGGTCACGTAGTAATGTGGTACCACACTGAAACAGTCGATTAAACCAGGTTTCGATCAATATTTTTGAGGATAACGCATGTTAGGTCTAGGTTAGGCCTGGGATTTTCACTCATCAGACTCATTCTTTCGCATTCTTCACATACTTGTTGAACGGATCCTGGGTTTTTTCTGGTTTGGATCACGTAGTAATGCGGGACCACACTGAAACAATCAATTAAACCTGGTCATGATAAATATTTTAGAGGATAACGCATGTTAGGTCTGGGTCAGTTCTAGGATTTGCCCTCGTCAGGCTCATACTTTCGCATATTTCTCATACTTCATGGCTAGATCCTGGGCTAATTCTGGTTTGGATCTCGTAGTAATGTGGTACCACACTGGAACTGTCAATTAAACCTGGTTTGGAACAATATTTTAGAGGATAACGCAAGTTAGGTCTGGGATAGGTCTGGGATTTGCCCTCATCAGGCTCATACTTTCGCGTTTTTCACATACTTGTTGAACAGATCCTGGGTTTTTTCTGGTTTGGGTCACGTAGTAATGTGGTACCACACTGAAACAGTCGATTAAACCAGGTTTCGATCAATATTTTTGAGGATAATGCATGTTAGGTCTAGGTTAGGCCTGGGATTTTCACTCATCAGACTCATACTTTTGCATTCTTCACATACTTGTTGAACGGATCCTGGGTTTTTTCTGGATTGGATCACGTAGTAATGTGGGACCACACTGAAACAATCAATTAAACCTGGTCATGATAAATATTTTAGAGGATAACGCATGTTAGGTCTGGGTTAGGTCTAGGATTTGCCCTCGTCAGGCCCATACTTTCGCATATTTCTCATACTTCATGCCTAGATCCTGGGCTATTTCTGGATTGGATCACGTAGTAATGTGGTACCACACTGAAACAGTCGATTAAACCTGGTTTCGATCAATATTTTAGAGGATAACGCAAGTTAGGTCTGAGATAGGTCTGGGATTCGCCCTCATCAGGCTCATACTAACGCGTTTTCCACATAATTGTTGAACTGATCCTGGGTTTTTTCTGGTTTGGATCACGTAGTAATGTGGTACCACACTGAAACAGTCGATTAAACCTGGTTTCGATCAATATTATAGAAGATAACGCATGTTAGGTCTAGGTTAGGCCTGGGATTTTCACTCATCAGGCTCATTCTTTCGCATATTTCTCATACTTCGTGGCAAGATCCTGGGCTATTTCTGGATTGGATCACGTAGTAATGTGGTACCACGCTGAAACATTGAATGAAACCTGGTCTGGATAAATATTTTAGAGGATAACGCATGTTAGGTCTAGGTTAGCCCTGGGATTTTCACTCATCAGACTCATACATTCGCATTCTTCACATACTTCTTGAACAGATCCTGGGTTTTTTATGGTTTGGTTCACGTAGTAATGTGGTACCACACTGAAACATTCAATTAAACCTGGTCTTGATAAATATTTTAGAGGATAACGCATGTTAGGTCTGGGATAGGTCTGGGATTTGCCCTCATCAGAATCATACTTTCGCACACTTCACATACTCGTTGAACAGATCCTGAGTTATTTTCTGGTTTGGATCACATAGTAATGTGGTACCACACTGAAACAGTCGATTAAACCAGGTTTCGATCAATGTTTTTGAGGATAACGCATGTTAGGTCTAGGTTAGGCCTGGGGTTTTCACTCATCAGACTCATACTTTCGCATTCTTCACATACTTGTTGAACGGATCCTTGGTTTTTCCTGGTTTGGATCACGTAGTAATGTGGTACCACACTGAAACAGTCAATTAAACCAGGTTTCGATCAATATTTTTGAGGATAACGCATGTTAGGTCTAGGTTAGCCCTGGGATTTTCACTCATCAGACTCATACTTTCGCATTCTTCACATACTTGTTGAACAGATCCTGGGTTTTTTATGGTTTGGTTCACGTAGTAATGTGGTACCACACTGAAACAGTACACTAATCCTGGTTTGGATCAATATTTTAGAGGATAACGCATGTTAGGTCTGGGATAGGTCTCGGATTTGCCCTCATCAGACTCATACTTTCGCATTCTTCACATACTTGTTGAACGGATCCTGGGTTTTTTCTGGTTTGGATCACGTAGTAATGTGGGACCACACTGAAACAATCAATTAAACCTGGTCATGATAAATATTTTAGATGATAACGCATTTTAGGTCTGGGTTAGGTCTGGGATTTGCCCTCATCAGACTCATACTTTCGCACACTTCACATACTCGTTGAACAGATCCTGGGTTATTTTCTGGTTTGGATCTCATAGTAATGTGGTACCACACTGAAACAGACGATTAAACCAGGTTTCGATCAGTATGTTTGAGGATAACGCATGTTAGGTCTAGGTTAGGCCGGGGTTTTTCACTCATCACACTGATACTTTCGCATTCTTCACATACTTGTTGAACGGATCCTGGGTTTTTACTGGTTTGGATCACGTAGTAATGAAGTGCAACACTGAAACAGTCAATTAAACCGGGTTTCCATCAATATTTTAGAGGACAACGCATGTTAGGTCTAGGTTAGGCCTGAGATTTGCCCACATCAGGGTCATACTTTCGCAGTTTTAACATACATGTTGACCTGATCGAGGGTTTTTTCTGCTTTGGATCACGCAGTAAAGTGGTACCACACTGAAACAGTCCATTAAACCTGGTTTGGATCAATATTTTAGAGGATAACGCATGTTACGTCTAGGTTAGCCCTGGGATTTTCATTCATCAGACTCATACTTTCGCATTCTTCACATACTTGTTGAACGGATCCTGGGTTTTTACTGGTTTGGATCACGTAGTAATGTGGTACCACACTGAAACATTCAATTAAACCTGGTCTTGATAAATATTTTAGAGGATAACGCATGTTAGGTCTGGGATAGGTCTGGGATTTGCCCTCATCAGAATCATACTTTCGCACACTTCACATACTCGTTGAACAGATCCTGAGTTATTTTCTGGTTTGGATCACATAGTAATGTGGTACCACACTGAAACTGTCGATTAAACCAGGTTTCGATCAATGTTTTTGAGGATAACGCATGTTAGGTCTAGGTTAGGCCTGGGGTTTTCACTCATCAGACTCATACGTTCGCATTCTTCACATACTTGTTGAACGGATCCTTGGTTTTTCCTGGTTTGGATCACGTAGTAATGTGGTACCACACTGAAACATTCAATTAAACCTGGTCTTGATAAATATTTTAGAGGATAACGCATGTTAGGTCTGGGATAGGTCTGGGATTTGCCCTCATCAGAATCATACTTTCGCACACTTCACATACTCGTTGAACAGATCCTGAGTTATTTTCTGGTTTGGATCACATAGTAATGTGGTACCACACTGAAACTGTCGATTAAACCAGGTTTCGATCAATATTTTAGAGAACAACGCATGTTAGGTCTAGGTTAGGCCTGGGATTTGCCCTCATCAGGGTCATACTTTCGCAGTTTTAACATACATGTTGACCTGATCGAGGGTTTTTTCTGCTTTGGATCACGTAGTAAAGTGGTACCACACTGAAACAGTCCATTAAGCCTGGTTTGGATCAATATTTAAGAGGATAACGCATGTTAGGTCTAGGTTAGCCGTGGGATTTTCACTCATCAGACTCATACTTTCGCATTCTTCACATACTTGTTGAACAGATCCTGGGTTTTTTATGGTTTGGTTCACGTAGTAATGTGGTACCACACTGAAACATTCAATTAAACCTGGTCTTGATAAATATTTTAGGGGATAACGCATGTTAGGTTTGGGTTAGGTCTAGGATTTGCCCTCATCAGACTCATACTTTCGCATATTTCTCATACTTCATGGCTAGATCCTGGGCTGTTTCTGGATTGTATCACGTAGTAATGTGGTACCACGCTGAAACAGTCAATTAAACCTGGTTTCGTTCAATATTTTAGAGGATAAGGCAAGTTAGGTCTGGGATAGGTCTGGGATTTGCTCTCATCAGGCTCATACTTTCGCGTTTTTCACATACTTGTTGAACAGATCCTGGGTTTTTTCCGGTTTGGGTCACGTAGTAATGTGGGACCACACTGAAACAGTCAATTAAACCAGGTTTCGATCAATATTTTTGAGGATAACGCATGTTAGGTCTAGGTTAGGCCTGGGATGTGCCCTCATCAGGGTCATACTTTCGCAGTTTTATTTATACATGATGACGTGATCGAGGGTTTTTTCTGCTTTGGATCACGTAGTAAATTGGTACCACACTGAAACAGTACACTAATCCTGGTTTGGATCAATATTTTAGAGGATAACGCATGTTAGGTCTGGGATAGGTCTCGGATTTGCCCTCATCAGACTCATACTTTCGCATTCTTCACATACTTGTTGAACGGATCCTGGGTTCTTTCTGGTTTGCATCACGTAGTAATGTGGGACCACACTGAAACAATCAATTAAACCTGGTCATGATAAATATTTTAGAGGGTAACGCATTTTAGGTCTGGGTTAGGTCTAGGATTTGCCCTCGTGAGGCTCATACTTTCGCATATTTCTCATACTTCATGGCTAGATCCTGGGCTATTTCTGGATTGGATCACGTAGTAATGTGGTACCACACTGAAACAGTCAATTAAACCTGGTTTCGATCAATATTTTAGTGGATAACGCAAGTTAGGTCTGGGATAGGTCTGGGACTTGCCCCCATCAGGCTCATACTTTCGTGTTTTTCACATACTTGTTGAACAGATCCTGGGTTTTTTCTGGTTTGGGTTACGTAGTAATGTGGTACCACACTGAAACAGTCGATTAAACCAGGTTTCGATCAATACTTTTGAGGATAACAAATGTTAGGTCTAGGTTAGTCCTGGGATTTTCTCTCATCAGACTCATACTTTCGCATTCTTCACATACTTGTTGAACGGATCCTGGGTTCTTTCTGGTTTGGATCACGTAGTAATGTGGGACCACACTGAAACAATCAATTAAACCTGGTCATGATAAATATTTTAGAGGATAACGCATGTTAGGTCTGGGTTAGGTCTGGGATTTGCCCTCATCAGAATCATACTTTCGCACACTTCACATACTCGTTGAACAGATCCTGAGTTATTTTCTGGTTTGGATCACATAGTAATGTGGTACCACACTGAAACAGTCGATTAAACCAGGTTTCGATCAATGTTTTTGAGGATAACGCATGTTAGGTCTAGGTTAGGCCTGGGGTTTTCACTCATCAGACTCATACTTTCGCATTCTTCACATACTTGTTGAACAGATACAGGGTTTTTTCTGGTTTGGTTCACGTAGTAATGTGGTACCACACTGAAACATTCAATTAAACCTGGTCTTGATAAATATATTAGAGGATAACGCATGTTAGGTCTGGGATAGGTCTGGGATTCGCCCTCATCAGGCTCATACTTTCGCATATTTCTCATACTTGATGGCTAGATCCTGGGTTTTTTCCGGTTTGGGTCACGTAGTAGTGTGGTACCACACTGAAACAGTCGATTAAACCTGGTTTCGAACAATATTTTTTAAAATAACGCATGCTAGGTCTAGGTTAGGCCGGGGATTTTCACTCATCAGACTCATACTTTCGCATTCTTCACATACTTGTTGAACGGATCCTGGGTTTTTACTGGTTTGGATCACGTAGTAATGTGGTGCCACACTGAAACATTCAATTAAACCTGGTCTTGATAAATATTTTAGAGGATAACGCATGTTAGGTCTGGGTTAGGCCTGGGGTTTTCACTCATCAGACTCATACCTTCGCATTCTTCACATACTTGTTGAACGGATCCTTGGTTTTTCCTGGTTTGGATCACGTAGTAATGTGGTACCACACTGAAACATTCAATTAAACCTGGTCTTGATAAATATTTTAGAGGATAACGCATGTTAGGTCTGGGATAGGTCTGGGATTTGCCCTCATCAGAATCATACTTTCGCACACTTCACATACTCGTTGAACAGATCCTGGGTTATTTTCTGGTTTGGATTACATAGTAATGAGGTACCACACTGAAACAGTCGATTAAACCAGGTTTCGATCAATATTTTTGAGGATAACGCATGTTAGGTCTAGGTTAGGCCTGGGATTTTCACTCATCAGACACATACTTTCGCATTCTTCACATACTTGTTGAACGGATCCTGGGTTTTTCCTGGTTTGGATCACGTAGCTATGTGGTACCACACTGAAACAGTCGATTAAACCTGGTTTCGATCAATATTTTAGAGGATAACGCAAGTTAGGTCTGGGATAGGTCTGGGATTCGCCCTCATCAGGCTCATACTTTCGCATATTTCTCATACTTCATGCCTAGATCCTGGGCTATTTCTGGATTGGATCACGTAGTAATGTGGTACCACACTGAAACAGTGTATTAAACCTGGTTTCGATCAATATATTAGAGAATAATTCATGTTAGGTCTAGGTTAGGTCTGGGATTTGCTCTGATCAGGCTCATTCTTTCGCATATTTCTCATACTTCATGGCTAGATCCTGGGCTGTTTCTGGATTGCATCCAGTAGTAATGAAGTACAACACTGAAACAGTCAAATAAACCTGGTTTCCATCAATATTTTAGAGGATAACGCATGTTAGGTCTAGGTTAGGTCTGGGATTTTCACTCATCAGACTAATACTTTCGCATTCTTCACATACTTGTTGAACGGATCATGGGCTGTTTCTGGATTGTATCACGTAGTAATGTGGTACCACGCTGAAACAATCAATTAAACCTGGTTTTGATCAATATTTTAGAGGATAACGCAAGTTAGGTCTGGGATAGGTCTGGGATTCGCCCTCATCAGGCTCATACTTTCGCGTTTTTCACATACTTGTTGAACTGATACTGGGTTTTTTCTGGTTTGGATCACGTAGCAATGTGGTACCACACTGAAACAGTCGATTAAACCTGGTTTCGATCAATATTTTAGAGGATAACGCAAGTTAGGTCTGGGATAGGTCTGGGATTCGCCCTCATCAGGCTCATACTTTCGCGTTTTTCACATACTTGTTGAACAGATCCTGAGTTTTTTCTGGTTTCGGTCACGTAGTAATGTGGTACCACACTGAAACAGTCGATTAAACCAGGTTTCGATCAATATTTTTGAGGATAACGCATGTTGGGTCTAGGTTAGGCCTGGGATTTTCACTCATCAGACTCATTCTTTCGCATTCTTCACATACTTGTTGAACGGATCCTGGGTTTTTTCTGGTTTGGATCACGTAGTAATGTGGGACCACACTGAAACAATCAATTAAACCTGGTCATGATAAATATTTTAGAGGATAACGCATGTTAGGTCTGGGTCAGTTCTAGGATTTGCCCTCGTCAGGCTCACAGTTTCGCATATTTCGTTTGGATCACGTAGTAATGTGGTACCACACTGAAACAGTCGATTAAATCTGTTTTGGATCAATGTTTTTGAGGATAACGCATGTTAGGTCTAGGTTAGGTCTGGGATTTTCACTCATCAGACTCATACTTTCGCATTCTTTACATACTTGTTGAACGGATTCTGTGTTTTTTCTGGTTTGGATCACGTAGTAATGTGGTACCACACTGAAACAGTCGATTAAACCTGGTTTGGATCAATATATTTGAGGATAACGCATGTTAGGTCAACGTTAGGCCGCGGATTTTCACTCATCAGACTCATACTTTCGCATTCTTCACATACTTGTTGAACGGATCCTGGGTTTTTACTGGTTTGGATCACGTAGTAATGTGGTACCACACTGAAACATTCAATTGAACCTGGTCATGATAAATATTTTAGAGGATAACGCAAGTTAGGTCTGGGTTAGGTCTAGGATTTGCCCTCGTCAGGCTCATACTTTCGCATATTTCTCATACTTCATGCCTAGATCCTGGGCTATTTCTGGATTGGATCACGTAGTAATGTGGTACCACGCTGATGCAGTTAATTAAACCTGGTTTCGATCAATATTTTAGAGAATAACGCAAGTTAGGTCTGAGATAGGTCTGGGATTCGCCGTCATCAGGCTCATACTAACGCGTTTTCCACATACTTGTTGAACTGATCCTGGGTTTTTTCTGGTTTGGATCACGTAGTAATGTGGTACCACACTGAAACAGTCGATTAAACCTGGTTTCGATCAATATTTTAGGAGATAACGCATGTTAGGTCTGGGACAGGTCTGGGATTTGCCCTCATCAGGCTCATTCTTTCGCATATTTCTCATACTTCATGGCTAGATCCTGGGCTATTTCTGGATTGGATCACGTAGTAATGTGGTACCACGCTGAAACATTGAATGAAACCTGGTCTGGATAAATATTTTAGAGGATAACGCATGTTAGGTCTAGGTTAGCCCTGGGATTTTCACTCATCAGACTCATACTTTCGCATTCTTCACATACTTGTTGAACGGATCCTGGGTATTTTCTGGTTTGGTTCACGTAGTAATGTGGTACCACACTGAAACATTCAATTAAACCTGGTCTTGATAAATATTTTAGAGGATAACGCATGTTAGGTTTGGGTTAGGTCTAGGATTTGCCCTCATCAGGCTCATTCTTTCGCATATTTCTCATACTTCATGGCTAGATCCTGGGCTATTTCTGGATTGGATCACGTAGTAATGTGGTACCACGCTGAAACATTCAATGAAACCTGGTCTGGATAAATATTTTAGAGGATAACGCTTGTTAGGTCTGGGAAAGGTCTGGGATTTGCCCTCATCAAGCTCATTCTTTCGCGTTTTTCACACACTTGTTGAACTGATCCTGGGTTTTTTCTGGTTTGGATCAGGTAGTAATGTGGTACAACACTGAAACAGTCAATTAAACCTGGTTTCCATCAATATTTGAGAGGACAACGCATGTTAGGTCTAGGTTAGGCCTGGGATTTGCCTTCATCAGGGTCATACTTTCGCATATTTCTCATACTTCATGGCTAGATCCTGGGCTGTTTCTGGATTGGATCACGTAGTAATGTGGTACCACACTGAAACAGTCAATTAAACCTGGTTTTGATCAATATTTTAGAGAATAATTCATGCTAGGTCTAGGTTAGGTCTGGGATTTGCTCTCATCAGGCTCATACTTTCGCATATTTCTCATACTTCATGGCTAGATCCTGGGCTGTTTCTGGATTGTATCACTTAGTAATGTGGTACCACGCTGAAACAGTCAATTGAACCTGGTTTCGTTGAATATTTTAGAGGATAATGCAAGTTAGGTCTGGGACAGGTCTAGGATTTGCCCTCAGCAGGCTCATACTTTCGCGTTTTTCACATACTTGTTGAACAGATCCTGGGTTTTTTCTGGTTTGGGTCACGTAGTAATGTGGTACCACACTGAAACAGTCGATTAAACCAGGTTTCGATCAATATTTTTGAGGATAATGCATGTTAGGTCTAGGTTAGGCCAGGTATTTTCACTCATCAGACTCATACTTTCGCATTCTTCACATACTTGTTGAACGGATCGTGGGTTTTTTCTTGTTTGGATCACGTAGTAATGTGGGACCACACTGAAACAATCAATTAAACCTGATCATGATAAATATTTTAGAGGATAATGCATGTTAGGTCTGGGTTAGGTCTAGGATTTGCCCCCATCAGGCTCACACTTTCGCATATTTCGTTTGGATCACGTAGTAATGTGGTACCACACTGAAACAGTCGATTAAACCTGTTTCGATCAATATTTTTGAGGATAACGCATGTTAGGTCTAGGTTAGGCCGAGGATTTGCCCTCATCAGACTCATACTTTCGCATTCTTCACATACTTGTTGAACGGATCCTGGGTTTTTACTGGTTTGGATCATGTAGTAATGTGGTACCACACTGAAACAGTCAATTAAACCTGGTTTCGATCAATATATTAGAGAATAATTCATGTTAGGTCTAGGTTAGGTCTGGGATTTGCTCTGATCAGGCTCATTCTTTCGCATATTTCTCATACTTCATGGCTAGATCCTGGGCTGTTTCTGGATTGCATCCAGTAGTAATGAAGTACAACACTGAAACAGTCAAATAAACCTGGTTTCCATCAATATTTTAGAGGATAACGCATGTTAGGTCTAGGTTAGGTCTGGGATTTTCACTCATCAGACTAATACTTTCGCATTCTTCACATACTTGTTGAACGGATCATGGGCTGTTTCTGGATTGTATCACGTAGTAATGTGGTACCACGCTGAAACTGTCAATTAAACCTGGTTTTGATCAATATTTTAGAGGATAACGCAAGTTAGGTCTGGGATAGGTCTGGGATTCGCCCTCATCAGGCTCATACTTTCGCGTTTTTCACATACTTGTTGAACTGATACTGGGTTTTTTCTGGTTTGGATCACGTAGCAATGTGGTACCACACTGAAACAGTCGAGTAAACCTGGTTTCGATCAATATTTTAGAGGATAACGCAAGTTAGGTCTGGGATAGGTCTAGGATTTGCCCTCAGCAGGCTCATACTTTCGCGTTTTTCACATACTTGTTGAACAGATCCTGGGTTTTTTCTGGTTTGGGTCACGTAGTAATGTGGTACCACACTGAAACAGTCGATTAAACCAGGTTTCGATCAATATTTTTGAGGATAATGCATGTTAGGTCTAGGTTAGGCCAGGTATTTTCACTCATCAGACTCATACTTTCGCATTCTTCACATACTTGTTGAACGGATCGTGGGTTTTTTCTTGTTTGGATCACGTAGTAATGTGGGACCACACTGAAACAATCAATTAAACCTGATCATGATAAATATTTTAGAGGATAATGCATGTTAGGTCTGGGTTAGGTCTAGGATTTGCCCCCATCAGGCTCACACTTTCGCATATTTCGTTTGGATCACGTAGTAATGTGGTACCACACTGAAACAGTCGATTAAACCTGTTTCGATCAATATTTTTGAGGATAACGCATGTTAGGTCTAGGTTAGGCCGAGGATTTGCCCTCATCAGACTCATACTTTCGCATTCTTCACATACTTGTTCAACGGATCCTGGGTTTTTACTGGTTTGGATCATGTAGTAATGTGGTACCACACTGAAACAGTCAATTAAACCTGGTTTCGATCAATATATTAGAGAATAATTCATGTTAGGTCTAGGTTAGGTCTGGGATTTGCTCTGATCAGGCTCATTCTTTCGCATATTTCTCATACTTCATGGCTAGATCCTGGGCTGTTTCTGGATTGCATCCAGTAGTAATGAAGTACAACACTGAAACAGTCAAATAAACCTGGTTTCCATCAATATTTTAGAGGATAACGCATGTTAGGTCTAGGTTAGGTCTGGGATTTTCACTCATCAGACTAATACTTTCGCATTCTTCACATACTTGTTGAACGGATCATGGGCTGTTTCTGGATTGTATCACGTAGTAATGTGGTACCACGCTGAAACTGTCAATTAAACCTGGTTTTGATCAATATTTTAGAGGATAACGCAAGTTAGGTCTGGGATAGGTCTGGGATTCGCCCTCATCAGGCTCATACTTTCGCGTTTTTCACATACTTGTTGAACTGATACTGGGTTTTTTCTGGTTTGGATCACGTAGCAATGTGGTACCACACTGAAACAGTCGATTAAACCTGGTTTCGATCAATATTTTAGAGGATAACGCAAGTTAGGTCTGGGATAGGTCTAGGATTTGCCCTCAGCAGGCTCATACTTTCGCGTTTTTCACATACTTGTTGAACAGATCCTGGGTTTTTTCTGGTTTGGGTCACGTAGTAATGTGGTACCACACTGAAACAGTCGATTAAACCAGGTTTCGATCAATATTTTTGAGGATAATGCATGTTAGGTCTAGGTTAGGCCAGGTATTTTCACTCATCAGACTCATACTTTCGCATTCTTCACATACTTGTTAAACGGATCGTGGGTTTTTTCTTGTTTGGATCACGTAGTAATGTGGGACCACACTGAAACAATCAATTAAACCTGATCATGATAAATATTTTAGAGGATAATGCATGTTAGGTCTGGGTTAGGTCTAGGATTTGCCCCCATCAGGCTCACACTTTCGCATATTTCGTTTGGATCACGTAGTAATGTGGTACCACACTGAAACAGTCGATTAAACCTGTTTCGATCAATATTTTTGAGGATAACGCATGTTAGGTCTAGGTTAGGCCGAGGATTTGCCCTCATCAGACTCATACTTTCGCATTCTTCACATACTTGTTGAACGGATCCTGGGTTTTTACTGGTTTGGATCATGTAGTAATGTGGTACCACACTGAAACAGTCAATTAAACCTGGTTTCGATCAATATATTAGAGAATAATTCATGTTAGGTCTAGGTTAGGTCTGGGATTTGCTCTGATCAGGCTCATTCTCTCGCATATTTCTCATACTTCATGGCTAGATCCTGGGCTGTTTCTGGATTGCATCCAGTAGTAATGAAGTACAACACTGAAACAGTCAAATAAACCTGGTTTCCATCAATATTTTAGAGGATAACGCATGTTAGGTCTAGGTTAGGTCTGGGATTTTCACTCATCAGACTAATACTTTCGCATTCTTCACATACTTGTTGAACGGATCATGGGCTGTTTCTGGATTGTATCACGTAGTAATGTGGTACCACGCTGAAACTGTCAATTAAACCTGGTTTTGATCAATATTTTAGAGGATAACGCAAGTTAGGTCTGGGATAGGTCTGGGATTCGCCCTCATCAGGCTCATACTTTCGCGTTTTTCACATACTTGTTGAACGGATCATGGGCTGTTTCTGGATTGTATCACGTAGTAATGTGGTACCACGCTGAAACTGTCAATTAAACCTGGTTTTGATCAATATTTTAGAGGATAACGCAAGTTAGGTCTGGGATAGGTCTGGGATTCGCCCTCATCAGGCTCATACTTTCGCGTTTTTCACATACTTGTTGAACTGATACTGGGTTTTTTCTGGTTTGGATCACGTAGCAATGTGGTACCACACTGAAACAGTCGATTAAACCTGGTTTCGATCAATATTTTAGAGGATAACGCAAGTTAGGTCTGGGATAGGTCTGGGATTCGCCCTCATCAGTCTCATACTTTCGCGTTTTTCACATACTTGTTGAACAGATCCTGAGTTTTCTCTGGTTTGGGTCACGTAGTAATGTGGTACCACACTGAAACAGTCGATTAAACCAGGTTTCGATCAATATTTTTGAGGATAACGCATGTTAGGTCTAGGTTAGGCCTGGGATTTTCACTCATCAGACTCATTCTTTCGCATTCTTCACATACTTGTTGAACGGATCCTGGGTTTTTTCTGGTTTGGATCACGTAGTAATGCGGGACCACACTGAAACAATCAATTAAACCTGGTCATGATAAATATTTTAGAGGATAACGCATGTTAGGTCTGGGTCAGTTCTAGGATTTGCCCTCGTCAGGCTCATACTTTCGCATATTTCTCATACTTCATGGCTAGATCCTGGGCTAATTCTGGTTTGGATCTCGTAGTAATGTGGTACCACACTGGAACTGTCAATTAAACCTGGTTTGGAACAATATTTTAGAGGATAACGCAAGTTAGGTCTGGGATAGGTCTGGGATTTGCCCTCATCAGGCTCATACTTTCGCGTTTTTCACATACTTGTTGAACAGATCCTGGGTTTTTTCTGGTTTGGGTCACGTAGTAATGTGGTACCACACTGAAACAGTCGATTAAACCAGGTTTCGATCAATATTTTTGAGGATAATGCATGTTAGGTCTAGGTTAGGCCTGGGATTTTCACTCATCAGACTCATACTTTTGCATTCTTCACATACTTGTTGAACGGATCCTGGGTTTTTTCTGGATTGGATCACGTAGTAATGTGGGACCACACTGAAACAATCAATTAAACCTGGTCATGATAAATATTTTAGAGGATAACGCATGTTAGGTCTGGGTTAGGTCTAGGATTTGCCCTCGTCAGGCCCATACTTTCGCATATTTCTCATACTTCATGCCTAGATCCTGGGCTATTTCTGGATTGGATCACGTAGTAATGTGGTACCACACTGAAACAGTCGATTAAACCTGGTTTCGATCAATATTTTAGAGGATAACGCAAGTTAGGTCTGAGATAGGTCTGGGATTCGCCCTCATCAGGCTCATACTAACGCGTTTTCCACATAATTGTTGAACTGATCCTGGGTTTTTTCTGGTTTGGATCACGTAGTAATGTGGTACCACACTGAAACAGTCGATTAAACCTGGTTTCGATCAATATTATAGAAGATAACGCATGTTAGGTCTAGGTTAGGCCTGGGATTTTCACTCATCAGGCTCATTCTTTCGCATATTTCTCATACTTCGTGGCAAGATCCTGGGCTATTTCTGGATTGGATCACGTAGTAATGTGGTACCACGCTGAAACATTGAATGAAACCTGGTCTGGATAAATATTTTAGAGGATAACGCATGTTAGGTCTAGGTTAGCCCTGGGATTTTCACTCATCAGACTCATACATTCGCATTCTTCACATACTTCTTGAACGGATCCTGGGTATTTTCTGGTTTGGTTCACGTAGTAATGTGGTACCACACTGAAACATTCAATTAAACCTGGTCTTGATAAATATTTTAGAGGATAACGCATGTTAGGTTTGGGTTAGGTCTAGGATTTGCCCTCATCAGGCTCATTCTTTCGCATATTTCTCATACTTCATGGCTAGATCCTGGGCTATTTCTGGATTGGATCACGTAGTAATGTGGTACCACGCTAAAACATTCAATGAAACCTGGTCTGGATAAATATTTTAGAGGATAACGCTTGTTAGGTCTGGGAAAGGTCTGGGATTTGCCCTCATCAAGCTCATTCTTTCGCGTTTTTCACACACTTGTTGAACTGATCCTGGGTTTTTTCTGGTTTGGATCAGGTAGTAATGTGGTACAACACTGAAACAGTCAATTAAACCTGGTTTCCATCAATATTTGAGAGGACAACGCATGTTAGGTCTAGGTTAGGCCTGGGATTTGCTCTCATCAGGGTCATACTTTCGCATATTTCTCATACTTCATGGCTAGATCCTGGGCTGTTTCTGGATTGGATCACGTAGTAATGTGGTACCACACTGAAACAGTCAATTAAACCTGGTTTTGATCAATATTTTAGAGAATAATTCATGCTAGGTCTAGGTTAGGTCTGGGATTTGCTCTCATCAGGCTCATACTTTCGCATATTTCTCATACTTCATGGCTAGATCCTGGGCTGTTTCTGGATTGTATCACGTAGTAATGTGGTACCACGCTGAAACAGTCAATTGAACCTGGTTTCGTTGAATATTTTAGAGGATAATGCAAGTTAGGTCTGGGATAGGTCTAGGATTTGCCCTCAGCAGGCTCATACTTTCGCGTTTTTCACATACTTGTTGAACAGATCCTGGGTTTTTTCTGGTTTGGGTCACGTAGTAATGTGGTACCACACTGAAACAGTCGATTAAACCAGGTTTCGATCAATATTTTTGAGGATAATGCATGTTAGGTCTAGGTTAGGCCAGGTATTTTCACTGATCAGACTCATACTTTCGCATTCTTCACATACTTGTTGAACGGATCGTGGGTTTTTTCTTGTTTGGATCACGTAGTAATGTGGGACCTCACTGAAACAATCAATTAAACCTGATCATGATAAATATTTTAGAGGATAACGCATGTTAGGTCTGGGTTAGGTCTAGGATTTGCCCCCATCAGGCTCACACTTTCGCATATTTCGTTTGGATCACGTAGTAATGTGGTACCACACTGAAACAGTCGATTAAACCTGTTTTGGATCAATATTTTTGAGGATAACGCATGTTAGGTCTAGGTTAGGTCTGGGATTTTCACTCATCAGACTCATACTTTCGCATTCTTTACATACTTGTTGAACGGATTCTGTGTTTTTTCTGGTTTGGATCACGTAGTAATGTGGTACCACACTGAAACAGTCGATTAAACCTGGTTTGGATCAATATATTTGAGGATAACGCATGTTAGGTCTACGTTAGGCCGCGGATTTTCACTCATCAGACTCATACTTTCGCATTCTTCACATACTTGTTGAACGGATCCTGGGTTTTTACTGGTTTGGATCACGTAGTAATGTGGTACCACACTGAAACATTCAATTGAACCAGGTCTTGATAAATATTTTACAGGATAACGCATGTTAGGTCTGGGTTAGGTCTAGGATTTGCCCCCATCAGGCTCACACTTTCGCATATTTCTCATACTTCATGACTAGATCCTGGGCTGTTTCTGGATTGTATAACGTAGTAATGTGGTACCACGCTGAAACAGTCAATTGAACCTGGTTTCGTACGATATTTTAGAGTATAACGCAAGTTAGGTATGGGATAGGTCTGGGATTTGCCCTCAGCAGGCTCATACTTTCGCGTTTTTCACTTACTTGTCGAACAGATCCTGGGTTTCCTCTGGTTTGGATCACGTAGTAATGTGGTACAACACTGAAACAGTCAATTAAACCTGGTTTCCATCAATATTTTAGAGGACAACGCATGTTAAGTCTAGGTTAGGCCTGGGATTTGCCTTCATCAGGGTCATACTTTCGCATATTTCTCATACTTCATGGCTAGATCCTGGGCTGTTTCTGGATTGGATCACGTAGTAATGTGGTACCACACTGAAACAGTCAATTAAACCTGGTTTTGATCAATATTTTAGAGAATAATTCATGTTAGGTCTAGGTTAGGTCTGGGATTTGCTCTCATCAGGCTCATACTTTCGCATATTTCTCATACTTCATGGCTAGATCCTGGGCTATTTCTGGTTTGGATCACGTAGTAATGTGGTACCTCACAGAAACAGTCAATTAAACCTGGTTTGGATCAATATTTTAGAGGATAACGCAAGTTAGGTCTGGGATAGGTCTGGGATTTGCCCTCATCAGGCTCATACTAACGCGTTTTCCACATACTTGTTGAACTGATCCTGGGTTTTTTCTGGTTTGGATCACGTAGTAATGTGGTACCACACTGAAACAGTCGATTAAACCTGGTTTCGATCAATATTTTAGAAGATAACGCATGTTAGGTCTGGGACAGGTCTGGGATTTGCCCTCATCAGGCTCATTCTTTCGCATATTTCTCATATTTCATGGCTAGATCCTGGGCTATTTCTGGATTGAATCACGTAGTAATGTGGTACCACGCTGAAACATTCAATGAAACCTGGTCTGGATAAATATTTTAGAGGATAACGCATGTTAGGTCTGGGATAGGTCTGGGATTTGCCCTCATCAGGCTCATACTTTCGCGTTTTTCACACACTTGTTGAACTGATCCTGGGTTTTTTCTGGTTTGGATCACGTAGTAATGTGGTACAACACTGAAACAGTCAATTAAACCTGGTTTCCATCAATATTTTAGAGGACAACGCATGTTAGGTCTAGGTTAGGCCTGGGATTTGCCTTCATCAGGGTCATACTTTCGCATATTTCTCATACTTCATGGCTAGATCCTGGGCTGTTTCTGGATTGGATCACGTAGTAATGTGGTACCACACTGAAACAGTCAATTAAACCTGGTTTTGATCAATAGTTTAGAGAATAATTCATGTTAGGTCTAGGTTAGGTCTGGGATTTGCTCTCATCAGGATCATACTTTCGCATATTTCTCATACTTCATGGCTAGATCCTGGGCTGTTTCTGGATTGTATCACGTAGTAATGTGGTACCACGCTGAAACAGTCAATTGAACCTGGTTTCGTTGAATATTTTAGAGGATAATGCAAGTTAGGTCTGGGATAGGTCTAGGATTTGCCCTCAGCAGGCTCATACTTTCGCGTTTTTCACATACTTGTTGAACAGATCCTGGGTTTTTTCTGGTTTGGGTCACGTAGTAATGTGGTACCACACTGAAACAGTCGATTAAACCAGGTTTCGATCAATATTTTTGAGGATAATGCATGTTAGGTCTAGGTTAGGCCTGGTATTTTCACTCATCAGACTCATACTTTCGCATTCTTCACATACTTGATGAACGGATCGTGGGTTTTTACTGGTTTGGATCACGTAGTAATGTGGTACCACACTGAAACATTCAATTAAACCAGGTCTTGATAAATATTTTACAGGATAACGCATGTTAGGTCTGGGTTAGGTCTAGGATTTGCCCCCATCAGGCTCACACTTTCGCATATTTCTCATACTTCATGACTAGATCCTGGGCTGTTTCTGGATTGTATAACGTAGTAATGTGGTACCACGCTGAAACAGTCAATTGAACCTGGTTTCGTTCGATATTTTAGAGGATAACGCAAGTTAGGTATGGGATAGGTCTGGGATTTGCCCTCAGCAGGCTCATACTTTCGCGTTTTTCACATACTTGTTGAACAGATCCTGGGTTTCCTCTGGTTTGGATCACGTAGTAATGTGGTACAACACTGAAACAGTCAATTAAACCTGGTTTCCATCAATATTTTAGAGGACAACCCATGTTAAGTCTAGGTTAGGCCTGGGATTTGCCTTCATCAGGGTCATACTTTCGCATATTTCTCATACTTCATGGCTAGATCCTGGGCTGTTTCTGGATTGGATCACGTAGTAATGTGGTACCACACTGAAACAGTCAATTAAACCTGGTTTTGATCAATATTTTAGAGAATAATTCATGTTAGGTCTAGGTTAGGTCTGGGATTTGCTCTCATCAGGCTCATACTTTCGCATATTTCTCATACTTCATGGCTAGATCCTGGGCTATTTCTGGTTTGGATCACGTAGTAATGTGGTACCACACAGAAACAGTCAATTAAACCTGGTTTGGATCAATATTTTAGAGGATAACGCAAGTTAGGTCTGGGATAGGTCTGGGATTTGCCCTCATCAGGCTCATACTTTCGCGTTTTTCACATACTTGTTGAACAGATCCTGGGTTTTTTCTGCTTTGGGTCACGTAGTAATGTGGTACCACACTGAAACAGTCGATTAAACCAGGTTTCGATCAATATTTTTGAGGATAATGTATGTTAGGTCTAGGTTAGGCCTGGGATTTTCACTCATCAGACTCATACTTTCGCATTCTTCACATACTTGTTGAACGGATCCTGGGCTATTTCTGGATTGGATCACGTAGTAATGTGGTACCACGCTGAAACAGTCAATTAAACCTGGTTTCGATCAATATTTTAGAGGATAACGCAAGTTAGGTCTGAGATAGGTCTGGGATTCGCCCTCATCAGGCTCATACTAACGAGTTTTCCACATACTTGTTGAATTGATCCCGGGTTTTTTCTGGTTTGGATCACGTAGTAATGTGGTACCACACTGAAACAGTCGATTAAACCTGGTTTCGATGAATATTTTAGAAGATAACGCATGTTAGGTCTGGGACAGGTCTGGCATTTGCCCTCATCAGGCTCATTCTTTCGCATATTTCTCATACTTCATGGCTAGATCCCGGGCTATTTCTGGATTGGATCACGTAGTAATGTGGTACCACGCTGAAACGTTCAATGAAACCTGGTCTGGATAAATATTTTAGAGGATAACGCATGTTAGGTCTGGGATAGGTCTGGGATTTGCCCACATCAGGCTCATACTTTCGCGTTTTTCACACACTTGTTGAACTGATCCTGGGTTTTTTCTGGTTTGGATCACATAGTAATGTGGTACAACACTGAAACAGTCAATTAAACCTGGTTTCCATCAATATTTTAGAGGACAACGCATGTTAGGTCTAGGTTAGGCCTGGGATTTGCCTTCATCAGGGTCATACTTTCGCATATTTCAAATACATCATGGCTAGATCCTGGGCTGTTTCTGGATTGGATCACGTAGTAATGTGGTACCACACTGAAACAGTCAATTAAACCTGGTTTTGATCAATATTTTAGAGAAGAATTCATGTTAGGTCTAGGTTAGGTCTGGGATTTGCTCTCATCAGGCTCATACTTTCGCATATTTCTCATACTTCATGGCTAGATCCTGGACTGTTTCTGGATTGTATCACGTAGTAATGTGGTACCACGCTGAAACAGTCAATTGAACCTGGTTTCGTTCAATATTTTAGAGGATAACGCAAGTTAGGTCTGGGATAGGTCTGGGATTTGCCCTCAGCAGGCTCATACTTTCGCGGTTTTCACATACTTTCTGAACAGATCCTGGCTTTTTTCTGGTTTGGGTCACGTAGTAATGTGGTACCACACTGAAACAGTCGATTAAACCAGGTTTCGATCAATATTTTTGAGGATAATGCATGTTAGGTCTAGGTTAGGCCTGGGATTTTCACTCATCAGACTCATACTTTCGCATTCTTCACATACTTGTTGAACGGATCCTGGGTTTTTTCTGGTTTGGATCACGTAGTAATGTTGGACCACACTGAAACAATCAATTAAACCTGGTCATGATAAATATTTTAGAGGATAACGCATGTTAGGTCTGGGTTAGGTCTAGGATTTGCCCTCGTCAGGCTCATACTTTCGCATATTTCTCATACTTCATGCCTAGATCCTGGGCTATTTCTGGATTGGATCACGTAGTAATGTGGTACCACGCTGAAACAGTCAATTAAACCTGGTTTCGATCAATATTTTAGAAGATAACGCATGTTAGGTCTGGGACAGGTCTGGGATTTGCCCTCATCAGGCTCATTCTTTCGCATATTTCTCATACTTCATGGCTGGATCCTGGGCTATTTCTGGATCGGATCACGTAGTAATGTGGTACCACACTGAAACAGTCAATTAAACCTGGTTTTGATCAATATTATAGAGAATAATTCATGTTAGGTCTAGGTTAGGTCTGGGATTTGCTCTCATCAGGCTCATTCTTTCGCATATTTCTCATACCTGATGGCTAGATCCTGGCCCTTTTCTGGATTGCATCACGTAGTAATGAAGTACAACACTGAGACAGTCAATTAAACCAGGTTTCGATCAATATTTTTGAGGATAACGCATGTTAGGTCTAGGTTACGCCTGGGATTTTCACTCATCAGACTCATACTTTCGCATTCTTCACATACTTGTTGAACGGATGATGGGTTTTTACTGGATTGGATCACGTAGTAATGTGGTACCACACTGAAACAGTCAATTAAACCTGGTTGCGATCAATATTTTAGAGAATAATTCATGTTAGGTCTAGGTTAGGTCTGGGATTTGCTCTCATCAGGCTCATTCTTTCGCATATTTCTCATACCTGATGGCTAGATCCTGGGCCTTTTCTGGATTGCAGCACGTAGTAATGAAGTACAACACTGAAACAGTCAATTAAACCTGGTTTCGCTCAATATTTTAGAAGATAACGCATGTTAGGTCTAGGTTAGGCCTGGGATTTGCCCTCATCAGGGTCATACTTTCGCAGTTTTAACATGCATGTTGACCTGATCGAGGGTTTTTTCTGCTTTGGATCACGTAGTAAAGTGGTACCACAACTAAAACAGTCAATTAAACCTGGTTTCGATCAATATATTAGAGGATAACGCAAGTTAGGTCTGGGATAGGTCTGGGATTTGCCCTCATCAGGCTCATACTTTCGCGTTTTTCACATACTTGTTGAACAGATCCTGGTTGGTTTCTGGTTTGGATCACGTTGTAGTGTGGTACCACACTGAAACAGTCCATTAAACCTGGTTTGGATCAATATTTTAGAGGATAACGAATGTTAGGTCTAGGTTAGGTCTGGGATTTGCCCCCATCAGGCTCACACTTTCGCATATTTCTCATACTTCATGGCTAGATCATGGGCTGTTTCTGGATTGTATCACGTAGTAATGTGGTACCACACTGAAACAGTCGACTAAACCTGGTTTCGATTAATGTTTTTGAGGATAACGCATGTTAGGTCTGGGATAGGTCTGGGATTTGCCCTCATCAGGCTCATACTTTCGCAGTTTTACATGCGTGTTGACCTGATCGAGGGTTTTCTGCTTTGGATCACGTAGTAAAGTGGTACCTCACTGAAGCAGTCAATTAAACCTGGATACGACCAATATTTTAGAGGTTACACCATGTTAGGTCTAGGTTCGGCCTGGGATTTTCACACATCAGACTCATACTTTCGCATTCTTCACATACTTGTTGAACGGATCCTGAGTTTTTTCTGGTTTGGATCACGTAGTAATGTGGGGCCACACTGAAACAATCAATTAAACCAGGTTTCGATCAATATCTTAGAGGATAACGCAAGTTAGGTCTGGGATAGGTCAGGGATTCGCCCTCATCAGGCTCATTCTTTCGCGTGTTTCACATACTTGTTGCACAGATTCTGGGTTTTTTCTGGTTTGGGTCACGTAGTAATGTGGTACCACACTGAAACAGTCGATTAAACCAGGTTTCGATCAATATTTTTGAGGATAACGCATGTTAGGTCTAGGTTAGGCCTGGGATTTTCACACATCAGACTCATACTTTCGCATTCTTCACATACTTGTTGAACGGATCGTGGGTTTTTTCCGGTTTGGATCGCGTAGTAATGTGGGACCACACTGAAACAGTCAATTAAACCTGGTTTCGGTCAATATTTTAGAGAATAGTTCATGTTAGGTCTAGGTTAGGTCTGGGATTTGCTCTCATCAGGCTCATTCTTTCGCATATTTCTCATACTTGATGGCTAGATCCTGGGCTTTTTCTGGATTGCATCCAGTAGTAATGAAGTACAACACTGAAACAGTCAAATAAACCTGGTTTCCATCAATATTTTAGAGGATAACGCATGTTAGGTCTAGGTTAGGTCTGGGATTTTCACTGATCAGACTCATAGTTTCGCACACTTCACATACTCGTTGAACAGATCCTGGGTTATTTTCTGGTTTGGATCACATAGTAATGTGGTGCCACACTGAAACAGTCGATTAAACCAGGTTTCGATCAATATTTTAGAGGATAACGCAAGTTAGGTCTGGGATAGGTCTGGGATTCGCCCTCATCAGGCTCATACTTTCGCATATTTCTCATAGTTCATGGCTAGATCCGGGGCTATTTCTGGATTGGATCACGTAGTAATGTGGTACCACACTGCAACAGTCGATTAAACCAGGTTTCGATCATTATTTTAGAGGATAACGCATGTTAGGTCTAGGTTAGCCCTGGGATTTTCACTCATCCGACTCATACTTTCGCATTCTTCACATACTTGTTGAACGGATCCTGGGTTTTTTCTGGTTTGGATCACGTAGTAATGTGGGACCACACTGAAACAATCAATTAAACCAGGTTTCGATCAATATCTTAGAGGATAATGCAAGTTAGGTTTGGGTTAGGTCTAGGATTTGCCCTCATCAGGCTCATACTTTCGCATATTTCTCATACTTCATGGCTAGATCCTGGGCTGTTTCTAGATTGTATCACGTAGTAGTGTGGTACCACGCTTAACCAGTCAATTAAACCTGGTTCCGATCAATATTTTAGAGGATAACGCAAGTTAGGTCTGGGATAGGTCAGGGATTCGCCCTCATCAGGCTCATTCTTTCGCGTTTTTCACATACTTGTTGCACAGATTCTGGGTTTTTTCTGGTTTGGGTCACGTAGTAATGTGGTACCACACTGAAACAGTCGATTAAACCAGGTTTCGATCAATATCTTTGAGGATAACGCATGTTAGGTCTAGGTTAGCCCTGGGATTTTCACTCATCAGACTCATAGTTTCGCACACTTCACATACTCGTTGAACAGATCCTGGGTTATTTTCTGGTTTGGATCACATAGTAATGTGGTGCCACACTGAAACAGTCGATTAAACCAGGTTTCGATTAATATTTTTGAGGATAACGCATGTTAGGTCTAGGTTAGGCCTGGGATTTTCACTCATCAGACTCATACTTTCGCATTCTTCACATACTTGTTGAACGTATCCTGGGTTTTTACTGGATTGGATCACGCAGTAATGTGGTACCACACTGAAACAGTCAATTAAACCTGGTTTCGATCAATATTTTAGAGGATAACGCAAGTTAGGTCTGGGATAGGTCTGGGATTTGCCCTCATCAGGCTCATACTTTCGCGTTTTTCACATACTTGTTGAACAGATCCTGGTTTTTTCCTGGTTTGGATCACGTAGTAATGTGGTACCACACTGAAACAGTCCATTAAACCTGGTTTCGATCAATATGTTAGAGAATAATTCATGTTAGGTCAAGGTTAGGTCTGGGATTTGCTCTCATCAGGCTCATTCTTTCGCATATTTCTCATACTTGATGGCTAGATCCTGGGCTTTTTCTGGATTGCATCACGTAGTAATGTAGTACCACACTGAAACAGTCAATGAAACCTGGTTTCCATCAATATTTTAGAGGATAACGCAAGTTAGGTCTGGGATAGGTCTGGGATTCGCCCTCATCAGGCTCATACTTTCGCATATTTCTCATACTTCATGGCTAGATCCGGGGCTATTTCTGGATTGGATCACGTAGTAATGTGGTACCACACTGAAACAGTCGATTAAACCAGGTTTCGATCATTATTTTAGAGGATAACGCATGTTAGGTCTAGGTTAGCCCTGGGATTTTCACTCATCAGACTCATACTTTCGCATTCTTCACATACTTGTTGAACGGATCCTGGGTTTTTTCTGGTTTGGTTCACGTAGTAATGTGGCACCACACTGAAGCATTCAATTAAACCTGGTCTTGATAAATATTTTAGAGGATAACGCATGTTAGGTTTGGGTTAGATCTAGGACTTGCCCCCATCAGGCTCATACTTTCGCATATTTTTCATACTTCATGGCTAGATACTGGGCTGTTTCTGGATTGCATCACGTAGTAGTGTGGTACCACACTGAAACAGTCGATTAAACCAGGTTTCGATCAATATTTTTGAGGATAACGCATGTTAGGTCTAGGTTAGGCCTGGGATTTTCACTCATCAGACTCATTCTTTCGCATTCTTCACATACTTGTTGAACTGATCTTGGGTTTTTTCTGGAGTGGATCACGTAGTAATGTGGTACCACACTGAAACAATCAATTAAACCTGGTTTCGATCAATATTTTAGAGAATAATTCATGTTAGGTCTGGGTTAGGTCTGGGATTTGCTCTCATCAGGCTCATTCTTTCGCATATTTCTCACTCTTGATGGCTAGATCCTGGGCTTTTTCTGGATTGCATCACGTAGTAATGAAGTACAACACTGAAACAATCAATTAAACCTGGTTTCCATCAATATTTTAGAGGGCAACGCATGTTAGGTCTAGGTTAGGCCTGGGATTTGCCCTCATCAGGGTTATACTTTCACAGTTCTAACATACATGTTGACCTGATCGAGGGTTTTTTCTGCTTTGGATCACGTAGTAATGTGGTACCACACTGAAACAATCAATTAAACCTGGTTTCGATCAATATTTTAGAGAATAATTCATGTTAGGTCTGGGTTAGGTCTGGGATTTGCTCTCATCAGGCTCATTCTTTCGCATATTTCTCACTCTTGATGGCTAGATCCTGGGCTTTTTCTGGATTGCATCACGTAGTAATGTAGTACCACACTGAAACAGTCAATGAAACCTGGTTTCCATCAATATTTTAGAGGATAACGCAAGTTAGGTCTGGGATAGGTCTGGGATTCGCCCTCATCAGGCTCATACTTTCGCATATTTCTCATACTTCATGGCTAGATCCTGGGCTATTTCTGGATTGGATCACGTAGTAATGTGGTACCACACTGAAACAGTCAATTAAACCTGGTTTCGATCAATATTTTAGAGGACAATGCAAGTTAGATCTGGGGTAGGTCTGGGATTTGCCCTCATCAGGGTCATACCTTCGCATTTTTCACATACTCGTTGAACAGATCCTGGGTTATTTTCTGGTTTGGATCACATAGTAATGTGGTACCACACTGAAACATTCAATTAAACCTGGTCTTGATAAATATTTTAGAGGATAACGCATGTTAGGTCTAGGTAAGGCCTGAGATTTTCACTGATCAGACTCATACATTCGCATTCTTCACATACGTGTTGAACGGATCTTGGGTTTTTTCTGGTTTGCATCACGTAGTAATGTGGGACCACACTGAAACAATCAATTAAACCTGGTTTCGATCAATATTTTAGAGGATGACGCAAGTTAGGTCTGGGATAGGTCTGGGATTTGCCCTCGTCAGGCTCATACTTTCGCGTTTTTCACATACTTGTTCAGCAGATCCTTGGTTTTTTCTGGTTTGGATCACGTAGTAGTGTGGTACCACACTGAGACAGTCCATTAAACCTGGTTGCGATCAATATTTTAGAGGATAACGCATGTTAGGTCTGGGTTAGGTCTAGGATTTGCCCTCATCAGGCTCATTCTTTCGCATATTTCTTATACTTGATGGCCAGATCCTGGGCTTTTTCTGGATTGCATCACGTAGTAATGTGGTACCACACTGAAACATTCAATTAAACCTGGTCTTGATAAATATTTTAGAGAATAACGCACGTTAGGTCTGGGTTAGGTCTAGGATTTGCCCTCATCAGGCTCATACTTTCGCATATTTCTCATACTTCATGGCTAGATCCTGGGCTATTTCTGGATTGGATCACGTAGTAATGTGGTACCACACTGAAACAGTCAATTAAACCTGGTTTCGATCAATATTTTAGAGGATAACGCAAGTTAGGTCTGGAATAGGTCTGGGATTCGCCCTCATCAGGCTCATACTTTCGCGTTTTTCACATACATGTTGAACAGATCCTGGGATTTTTCAGGTTTGGATCACGTAGTAATGTGGTACCACACTGAAACATACAATTAAACCTGGTCTTGATAAATATTTTAGAGGATAACGCATGTTAGGTCTAGGTAAGGCCTGAGATTTTCACTGATCAGACTTATACATTCGCTTTCTTCACATACTTGTTCAACGGATCCTGGGTTTTTTCTGGTTTGGATCACGTAGTAATGTGGTACCACACTGAAACATTCAATTAAACCTGGTCATGATTAATATTTTAGAGGGTAACGCATGTTAGGTCTGGATTAGGTCTAGGATTTGCCCTCGTCAGGCACATACTTTCGCATATTTCTCATACTTCATGCCTAGATCCTGGGCTATTTCTGGATTGGATCACGTAGTAATGTGGTACCACGCTGAAACAGTCAATTAAACCTGGTTTCGATCAATATTTTAGAGGATAACGCAAGTTAGGTCTGAGATAGGTCTGGGATTCGCTCTCATCAGGCTCATACTAACGCGTTTTCCACATACATGTTGAACTGATCCTGGGTTTTTTCTGGTTTGGATCACGTAGTAATGTGGTACCACACTGAAACAATCAATTAAACCTGATCATGATAAATATTTTAGAGGGTAACGCATGTTAGGTCTGGGACAGGTCTGGGATTTGCCCTCATCAGGCTCATTCTTTCGCATATTTCTCATACTTCATGGCTAGATCCTGGGCTATTTCTGGATTGGATCACGTAGTAATGTGGTACCACGCTGAAACATTCAATGAAACCTGGTCTGGATAAATATTTTAGAGGATAACGCATGTTAGGTCTAGGTTAGCCCTGGGATTTTCACTCATCAGACTCATACTTTCGCATTCTTCACATACTTGTTGAACGGATCCTGGGTATTTTCTGGTTTGGTTCACGTAGTAATGTGGTACCACACTGAAACATTCAATTAAACCTGGTCTTGATAAATATTTTAGAGGATAACGCATGTTAGGTTTGGGTTAGGTCTAGGATTTGCCCTCATCAGGCTCATTCTTTCGCATATTTCTCATACTTCATGGCTAGATCCTGGGCTATTTCTGGATTGGATCACGTAGTAATGTGGTACCACGCTGAAACATTCAATGAAACCTGGTCTGGATAAATATTTTAGAGGATAACGCTTGTTAGGTCTGGGAAAGGTCTGGGATTTGCCCTCATCAAGCTCATTCTTTCGCGTTTTTCACACACTTGTTGAACTGATCCTGGGTTTTTTCTGGTTTGGATCAGGTAGTAATGTGGTACAACACTGAAACAGTCAATTAAACCTGGTTTCCATCAATATTTGAGAGGACAACGCATGTTAGGTCTAGGTTAGGCCTGGGATTTGCCTTCATCAGGGTCATACTTTCGCATATTTCTCATACTTCATGGCTAGATCCTGGGCTGTTTCTGGATTGGATCACGTAGTAATGTGGTACCACACTGAAACAGTCAATTAAACCTGGTTTTGATCAATATTTTAGAGAATAATTCATGCTAGGTCTAGGTTAGGTCTGGGATTTGCTCTGATCAGGCTCATTCTTTCGCATATTTCTCATACTTCATGGCTAGATCCTGGGCTGTTTCTGGATTGCATCCAGTAGTAATGAAGTACAACACTGAAACAGTCAAATAAACCTGGTTTCCATCAATATTTTAGAGGATAACGCATGTTAGGTCTAGGTTAGGTCTGGGATTTTCACTCATCAGACTAATACTTTCGCATTCTTCACATACTTGTTGAACGGATCATGGGCTGTTTCTGGATTGTATCACGTAGTAATGTGGTACCACGCTGAAACTGTCAATTAAACCTGGTTTTGATCAATATTTTAGAGGATAACGCAAGTTAGGTCTGGGATAGGTCTGGGATTCGCCCTCATCAGGCTCATACTTTCGCGTTTTTCACATACTTGTTGAACTGATACTGGGTTTTTTCTGGTTTGGATCACGTAGCAATGTGGTACCACACTGAAACAGTCGATTAAACCTGGTTTCGATCAATATTTTAGAGGATAACGCAAGTTAGGTCTGGGATAGATCTAGGATTTGCCCTCAGCAGGCTCATACTTTCGCGTTTTTCACATACTTGTTGAACAGATCCTGGGTTTTTTCTGGTTTGGGTCACGTAGTAATGTGGTACCACACTGAAACAGTCGATTAAACCAGGTTTCGATCAATATTTTTGAGGATAATGCATGTTAGGTCTAGGTTAGGCCAGGTATTTTCACTCATCAGACTCATACTTTCGCATTCTTCACATACTTGTTGAACGGATCGTGGGTTTTTTCTTGTTTGGATCACGTAGTAATGTGGGACCACACTGAAACAATCAATTAAACCTGATCATGATAAATATTTTAGAGGATAATGCATGTTAGGTCTGGGTTAGGTCTAGGATTTGCCCCCATCAGGCTCACACTTTCGCATATTTCGTTTGGATCACGTAGTAATGTGGTACCACACTGAAACAGTCGATTAAACCTGTTTCGATCAATATTTTTGAGGATAACGCATGTTAGGTCTAGGTTAGGCCGAGGATTTGCCCTCATCAGACTCATACTTTCGCATTCTTCACATACTTGTTGAACGGATCCTGGGTTTTTACTGGTTTGGATCATGTAGTAATGTGGTACCACACTGAAACAGTCAATTAAACCTGGTTTCGATCAATATATTAGAGAATAATTCATGTTAGGTCTAGGTTAGGTCTGGGATTTGCTCTGATCAGGCTCATTCTTTCGCATATTTCTCATACTTCATGGCTAGATCCTGGGCTGTTTCTGGATTGCATCCAGTAGTAATGAAGTACAACACTGAAACAGTCAAATAAACCTGGTTTCCATCAATATTTTAGAGGATAACGCATGTTAGGTCTAGGTTAGGTCTGGGATTTTCACTCATCAGACTAATACTTTCGCATTCTTCACATACTTGTTGAACGGATCATGGGCTGTTTCTGGATTGTATCACGTAGTAATGTGGTACCACGCTGAAACTGTCAATTAAACCTGGTTTTGATCAATATTTTAGAGGATAACGCAAGTTAGGTCTGGGATAGGTCTGGGATTCGCCCTCATCAGGCTCATACTTTCGCGTTTTTCACATACTTGTTGAACTGATACTGGGTTTTTTCTGGTTTGGATCACGTAGCAATGTGGTACCACACTGAAACAGTCGATTAAACCTGGTTTCGATCAATATTTTAGAGGATAACGCAAGTTAGGTCTGGGATAGGTCTAGGATTTGCCCTCAGCAGGCTCATACTTTCGCGTTTTTCACATACTTGTTGAACAGATCCTGGGTTTTTTCTGGTTTGGGTCACGTAGTAATGTGGTACCACACTGAAACAGTCGATTAAACCAGGTTTCGATCAATATTTTTGAGGATAATGCATGTTAGGTCTAGGTTAGGCCAGGTATTTTCACTCATCAGACTCATACTTTCGCATTCTTCACATACTTGTTGAACGGATCGTGGGTTTTTTCTTGTTTGGATCACGTAGTAATGTGGGACCACACAGAAACAATCAATTAAACCTGATCATGATAAATATTTTAGAGGATAATGCATGTTAGGTCTGGGTTAGGTCTAGGATTTGCCCCCATCAGGCTCACACTTTCGCATATTTCGTTTGGATCACGTAGTAATGTGGTACCACACTGAAACAGTCGATTAAACCTGTTTCGATCAATATTTTTGAGGATAACGCATGTTAGGTCTAGGTTAGGCCGAGGATTTGCCCTCATCAGACTCATACTTTCGCATTCTTCACATACTTGTTGAACGGATCCTGGGTTTTTACTGGTTTGGATCATGTAGTAATGTGGTACCACACTGAAACAGTCAATTAAACCTGGTTTCGATCAATATATTAGAGAATAATTCATGTTAGGTCTAGGTTAGGTCTGGGATTTGCTCTGATCAGGCTCATTCTTTCGCATATTTCTCATACTTCATGGCTAGATCCTGGGCTGTTTCTGGATTGCATCCAGTAGTAATGAAGTACAACACTGAAACAGTCAAATAAACCTGGTTTCCATCAATATTTTAGAGGATAACGCATGTTAGGTCTAGGTTAGGTCTGGGATTTTCACTCATCAGACTAATACTTTCGCATTCTTCACATACTTGTTGAACGGATCATGGGCTGTTTCTGGATTGTATCACGTAGTAATGTGGTACCACGCTGAAACTGTCAATTAAACCTGGTTTTGATCAATATTTTAGAGGATAACGCAAGTTAGGTCTGGGATAGGTCTGGGATTCGCCCTCATCAGGCTCATACTTTCGCGTTTTTCACATACTTGTTGAACTGATACTGGGTTTTTTCTGGTTTGGATCACGTAGCAATGTGGTACCACACTGAAACAGTCGATTAAACCTGGTTTCGATCAATATTTTAGAGGATAACGCAAGTTAGGTCTGGGATAGGTCTAGGATTTGCCCTCAGCAGGCTCATACTTTCGCGTTTTTCACATACTTGTTGAACAGATCCTGGGTTTTTTCTGGTTTGGGTCACGTAGTAATGTGGTACCACACTGAAACAGTCGATTAAACCAGGTTTCGATCAATATTTTTGAGGATAATGCATGTTAGGTCTAGGTTAGGCCAGGTATTTTCACTCATCAGACTCATACTTTCGCATTCTTCACATACTTGTTAAACGGATCGTGGGTTTTTTCTTGTTTGGATCACGTAGTAATGTGGGACCACACTGAAACAATCAATTAAACCTGATCATGATAAATATTTTAGAGGATAATGCATGTTAGGTCTGGGTTAGGTCTAGGATTTGCCCCCATCAGGCTCACACTTTCGCATATTTCGTTTGGATCACGTAGTAATGTGGTACCACACTGAAACAGTCGATTAAACCTGTTTCGATCAATATTTTTGAGGATAACGCATGTTAGGTCTAGGTTAGGCCGAGGATTTGCCCTCATCAGACTCATACTTTCGCATTCTTCACATACTTGTTGAACGGATCCTGGGTTTTTACTGGTTTGGATCATGTAGTAATGTGGTACCACACTGAAACAGTCAATTAAACCTGGTTTCGATCAATATATTAGAGAATAATTCATGTTAGGTCTAGGTTAGGTCTGGGATTTGCTCTGATCAGGCTCATTCTCTCGCATATTTCTCATACTTCATGGCTAGATCCTGGGCTGTTTCTGGATTGCATCCAGTAGTAATGAAGTACAACACTGAAACAGTCAAATAAACCTGGTTTCCATCAATATTTTAGAGGATAACGCATGTTAGGTCTAGGTTAGGTCTGGGATTTTCACTCATCAGACTAATACTTTCGCATTCTTCACATACTTGTTGAACGGATCATGGGCTGTTTCTGGATTGTATCACGTAGTAATGTGGTACCACGCTGAAACTGTCAATTAAACCTGGTTTTGATCAATATTTTAGAGGATAACGCAAGTTAGGTCTGGGATAGGTCTGGGATTCGCCCTCATCAGGCTCATACTTTCGCGTTTTTCACATACTTGTTGAACTGATACTGGGTTTTTTCTGGATTGGATCACGTAGCAATGTGGTACCACACTGAAACAGTCGATTAAACCTGGTTTCGATCAATATTTTAGAGGATAACGCAAGTTAGGTCTGGGATAGGTCTGGGATTCGCCCTCATCAGGCTCATACTTTCGCGTTTTTCACATACTTGTTGAACAGATCCTGAGTTTTTTCTGGTTTGGGTCACGTAGTAATGTGGTACCACACTGAAACAGTCGATTAAACCAGGTTTCGATCAATATTTTTGAGGATAACGCATGTTAGATCTAGGTTAGGCCTGGGATTTTCACTCATCAGACTCATTCTTTCGCATTCTTCACATACTTGTTGAACGGATCCTGGGTTTTTTCTGGTTTGGATCACGTAGTAATGCGGGACCACATTGAAACAATCAATTAAACCTGGTCATGATAAATATTTTAGAGGATAACGCATGTTAGGTCTGGGTCAGTTCTAGGATTTGCCCTCGTCAGGCTCATACTTTCGCATATTTCTCATACTTCATGGCTAGATCCTGGGCTAATTCTGGTTTGGATCTCGTAGTAATGTGGTACCACACTGAAACTGTCAATTAAACCTGGTTTGGAACAATATTTTAGAGGATAACGCAAGTTAGGTCTGGGATAGGTCTGGGATTTGCCCTCATCAGGCTCATACTTTCGCGTTTTTCACATACATGTTGAACAGATCCTGGGTTTTTTCTGGTTTGGGTCACGTAGTAATGTGGTACCACACTGAAACAGTCGATTAAACCTGGTTTGGAACAATATTTTAGAGGATAACGCAAGTTAGGTCTGGGATAGGTCTGGGATTTGCCCTCATCAGGCTCATACTTTCGCGTTTTTCACATACTTGTTGAACAGATCCTGGGTTTTTTCTGGTTTGGGTCACGTAGTAATGTGGTACCACACTGAAACAGTCAATCAAACCTGGTTTCGATCAATATTTTAGAGGATAACGAAAGTTATGTCTAGTTTAGGCTTGGGATTTGCCCTCATCAGACTCATACTTTCGCATACTTCACATACCTGTTGAACAGATCCTGGGTTTTTTTCTGGATTGGATCACGTAGTAATGTGGTACCACGCTGAAACATTCAATGAAACCTGGTCTGGATAAATATTTTAGAGGATAACGCATGTTAGGTCTGGGATAGGTCTGGGATTTGCCCTCATCAGGCTCATACTTTCGCGTTTTTCACACACTTGTTGAACTGATCCTGGGTTTTTTCTGGTTTGGATCACGTAGTAATGTGGTACAACACTGAAACAGTCAATTAAACCTGGTTTCCATCAATATTTTAGAGGACAACGCATGTTAGGTCTCGGTTAGGCCTGGGATTTGCCTTCATCAGGGTCATACTTTCGCATATTTCTCATACTTCATGGCTAGATCCTGGGCTGTTTCTGGTTTGGTTCACGTAGTAATGTGGTACCACACTGAAACAGTCAATTAAACCTGGTTTCGATCAATATATTAGAGAATAATTCATGTTAGGTCTAGGTTAGGTCTGGGATTTGCTCTGATCAGGCTCATTCTCTCGCATATTTCTCATACTTCATGGCTAGATCCTGGGCTGTTTCTGGATTGCATCCAGTAGTAATGAAGTACAACACTGAAACAGTCAAATAAACCTGGTTTCCATCAATATTTTAGAGGATAACGCATGTTAGGTCTAGGTTAGGTCTGGGATTTTCACTCATCAGACTAATACTTTCGCATTCTTCACATACTTGTTGAACGGATCATGGGCTGTTTCTGGATTGTATCACGTAGTAATGTGGTACCACGCTGAAACTGTCAATTAAACCTGGTTTTGATCAATATTTTAGAGGATAACGCAAGTTAGGTCTGGGATAGGTCTGGGATTCGCCCTCATCAGGCTCATACTTTCGCGTTTTTCACATACTTGTTGAACTGATACTGGGTTTTTTCTGGATTGGATCACGTAGCAATGTGGTACCACACTGAAACAGTCGATTAAACCTGGTTTCGATCAATATTTTAGAGGATAACGCAAGTTAGGTCTGGGATAGGTCTGGGATTCGCCCTCATCAGGCTCATACTTTCGCGTTTTTCACATACTTGTTGAACAGATCCTGAGTTTTTTCTGGTTTGGGTCACGTAGTAATGTGGTACCACACTGAAACAGTCGATTAAACCAGGTTTCGATCAATATTTTTGAGGATAACGCATGTTAGATCTAGGTTAGGCCTGGGATTTTCACTCATCAGACTCATTCTTTCGCATTCTTCACATACTTGTTGAACGGATCCTGGGTTTTTTCTGGTTTGGATCACGTAGTAATGCGGGACCACATTGAAACAATCAATTAAACCTGGTCATGATAAATATTTTAGAGGATAACGCATGTTAGGTCTGGGTCAGTTCTAGGATTTGCCCTCGTCAGGCTCATACTTTCGCATATTTCTCATACTTCATGGCTAGATCCTGGGCTAATTCTGGTTTGGATCTCGTAGTAATGTGGTACCACACTGAAACTGTCAATTAAACCTGGTTTGGAACAATATTTTAGAGGATAACGCAAGTTAGGTCTGGGATAGGTCTGGGATTTGCCCTCATCAGGCTCATACTTTCGCGTTTTTCACATACATGTTGAACAGATCCTGGGTTTTTTCTGGTTTGGGTCACGTAGTAATGTGGTACCACACTGAAACAGTCGATTAAACCTGGTTTGGAACAATATTTTAGAGGATAACGCAAGTTAGGTCTGGGATAGGTCTGGGATTTGCCCTCATCAGGCTCATACTTTCGCGTTTTTCACATACTTGTTGAACAGATCCTGGGTTTTTTCTGGTTTGGGTCACGTAGTAATGTGGTACCACACTGAAACAGTCAATCAAACCTGGTTTCGATCAATATTTTAGAGGATAACGAAAGTTATGTCTAGTTTAGGCTTGGGATTTGCCCTCATCAGACTCATACTTTCGCATACTTCACATACCTGTTGAACAGATCCTGGGTTTTTTTCTGGATTGGATCACGTAGTAATGTGGTACCACGCTGAAACATTCAATGAAACCTGGTCTGGATAAATATTTTAGAGGATAACGCATGTTAGGTCTGGGATAGGTCTGGGATTTGCCCTCATCAGGCTCATACTTTCGCGTTTTTCACACACTTGTTGAACTGATCCTGGGTTTTTTCTGGTTTGGATCACGTAGTAATGTGGTACAACACTGAAACAGTCAATTAAACCTGGTTTCCATCAATATTTTAGAGGACAACGCATGTTAGGTCTCGGTTAGGCCTGGGATTTGCCTTCATCAGGGTCATACTTTCGCATATTTCTCATACTTCATGGCTAGATCCTGGGCTGTTTCTGGATTGGATCACGTAGTAATGTGGTACCACACTGAAACAGTCAATTAAACCTGGTTTTGATGAATATTTTAGAGAATAATTCATGTTAGGTCTAGGTTAGGTCTGGGATTTGCTCTCATCAGGCTCATACTTTCGCATATTTCTCATACTTCATGGCTAGATACTGGGCTGTTTCTGGATTGTATCACGTAGTAATGTGGTACCACGCTGAAACAGTCAATTGAACCTGGTTTCGCTCAATATTTTAGAGGATAACGCAAGTTAGGTCTGGGATAGGTCTGGGATTTGCCCTCAGCAGGCTCATACTTTCGCGTTTTTCACATACTTGTTGAACAGATCCTGCGTTTTTTCTGGTTTGGGTCACGTAGTAATGTGGTACCACACTGAAACAGTCGATTAAACCAGGTTTCGATCAATATTTTTGAGGATAATGCATGTTAGGTCTAGGTTAGGCCTGGGATTTCCACTCATCAGACTCATACTTTCGCATTCTTCACATACTTGTTGAACGGATCCTGGGTATTTTCTGGTTTGGTTCACGTAGTAATGTGGTACCACACTGAAACATTCAATTAAACCTGGTCTTGATAAATATTTTAGAGCATAACGCATGTTAGGTTTGGGTTAGGTCTAGGATTTGCCCTCATCAGGCTCATACTTTCGCATATTTCTCATACTTCATGGCTAGATCCTGGGCTGTTTCTGGATTGTATCACGTAGTAATGTGGTACCACACAGAAACAGTCAATTAAACCTGGTTTGGATCAATATTTATAGGATACAGCAAGTTAGGTCTGGGATAGGTCTGGGATTTGCCCTCATCAGGCTCATACTTTCGCGTTTTTCACATACTTGTTGAACAGATCCTGGGTTTTTTCTGCTTTGGGTCACGTAGTAATGTGGTACCACACTGAAACAGTCGATTACACCAGGTTTCGATCAATATTTTTGAGGATAATGCATGTTAGGTCTAGGTTAGGCCTGGGATTTTCACTCATCAGACTCATACTTTCGCATTCTTCACATAGCTGTTGAACGGATCCTGGGTTTTTTCTGGTTTGGATCACGTAGTAATGTGGGACCACACTGAAACAATCAATTAAACCTGGTCATGATAAATATTTTAGAGGATAACGCAAGTTAGGTCTGGGTTAGGTCTAGGATTTGCCCTCGTCAGGCTCATACTTTCGCATATTTCTCATACTTCATGCCTAGATCCTGGGCTATTTCTGGATTGGATCACGTAGTAATGTGGTACCACGCTGATGCAGTCAATTAAACCTGGTTTCGATCAATATTTTAGAGAATAACGCAAGTTAGGTCTGAGATAGGTCTGGGATTCGCCCTCATCAGGCTCATACTAACGCGTTTTCCACATACTTGTTGAACTGATCCTGGGTTTTTTCTGGTTTGGATCACGTAGTAATGTGGTACCACACTGAAACAGTCGATTAAACCTGGTTTCGATCAATATTTTAGGAGATAACGCATGTTAGGTCTGGGACAGGTCTGGGATTTGCCCTCATCAGGCTCATTCTTTCGCATATTTCTCATACTTCGTGGCTAGATCCTGGGCTATTTCTGGATTGGATCACGTAGTAATGTGGTACCACGCTGAAACATTGAATGAAACCTGGTCTGGATAAATATTTTAGAGGATAACGCATGTTAGGTCTAGGTTAGCCCTGGGATTTTCACTCATCAGACTCATACATTCGCATTCTTCACATACTTCTTGAACGGATCCTGGGTATTTTCTGGTTTGGTTCACGTAGTAATGTGGTACCACACTGAAACATTCAATTAAACCTGGTCTTGATAAATATTTTAGAGGATAACGCATGTTAGGTTTGGGTTAGGTCTAGGATTTGCCCTCATCAGGCTCATTCTTTCGCATATTTCTCATACTTCATGGCTAGATCCTGGGCTATTTCTGGATTGGATCACGTAGTAATGTGGTACCACGCTAAAACATTCAATGAAACCTGGTCTGGATAAATATTTTAGAGGATAACGCTTGTTAGGTCTGGGAAAGGTCTGGGATTTGCCCTCATCAAGCTCATTCTTTCGCGTTTTTCACACACTTGTTGAACTGATCCTGGGTTTTTTCTGGTTTGGATCAGGTAGTAATGTGGTACAACACTGAAACAGTCAATTAAACCTGGTTTCCATCAATATTTGAGAGGACAACGCATGTTAGGTCTAGGTTAGGCCTGGGATTTGCCTTCATCAGGGTCATACTTTCGCATATTTCTCATACTTCATGGCTAGATCCTGGGCTGTTTCTGGATTGGATCACGTAGTAATGTGGTACCACACTGAAACAGTCAATTAAACCTGGTTTTGATCAATATTTTAGAGAATAATTCATGCTAGGTCTAGGTTAGGTCTGGGATTTGCTCACATCAGGCTCATACTTTCGCATATTTCTCATACTTCATGGCTAGATCCTGGGCTGTTTCTGGATTGTATCACGTAGTAATGTGGTACCACGCTGAAACAGTCAATTGAACCTGGTTTCGTTGAATATTTTAGAGGATAATGCAAGTTAGGTCTGGGATAGGTCTAGGATTTGCCCTCAGCAGCCTCATACTTTCGCGTTTTTCACATACTTGTTGAACAGATCCTGGGTTTTTTCTGGTTTGGGTCACGTAGTAATGTGGTACCACACTGAAACAGTCGATTAAACCAGGTTTCGATCAATATTTTTGAGGATAATGCATGTTAGGTCTAGGTTAGGCCAGGTATTTTCACTGATCAGACTCATACTTTCGCATTCTTCACATACTTGTTGAACGGATCGTGGGTTTTTTCTTGTTTGGATCACGTAGTAATGTGGGACCACACTGAAACAATCAATTAAACCTGATCATGATAAATATTTTAGAGGATAACGCATGTTAGGTCTGGGTTAGGTCTAGGATTTGCCCCCATCAGGCTCACACTTTCGCATATTTCGTTTGGATCACGTAGTAATGTGGTACCACACTGAAACAGTCGATTAAACCTGTTTTGGATCAATATTTTTGAGGATAACGCATGTTAGGTCTAGGTTAGGTCTGGGATTTTCACTCATCAGACTCATACTTTCGCATTCTTTACATACTTGTTGAACGGATTCTGTGTTTTTTCTGGTTTGGATCACGTAGTAATGTGGTACCACACTGAAACAGTCGATTAAACCTGGTTTGGATCAATATATTTGAGGATAACGCATGTTAGGTCTACGTTAGGCCGCGGATTTTCACTCATCAGACTCATACTTTCGCATTCTTCACATACTTGTTGAACGGATCCTGGGTTTTTACTGGTTTGGATCACGTAGTAATGTGGTACCACACTGAAACATTCAATTGAACCAGGTCTTGATAAATATTTTACAGGATAACGCATGTTAGGTCTGGGTTAGGTCTAGGATTTGCCCCCATCAGGCTCACACTTTCGCATATTTCTCATACTTCATGACTAGATCCTGGGCTGTTTCTGGATTGTATAACGTAGTAATGTGGTACCACGCTGAAACAGTCAATTGAACCTGGTTTCGTACGATATTTTAGAGGATAACGCAAGTTAGGTATGGGATAGGTCTGGGATTTGCCCTCAGCAGGCTCATACTTTCGCGTTTTTCACTTACTTGTCGAACAGATCCTGGGTTTCCTCTGGTTTGGATCACGTAGTAATGTGGTACAACACTGAAACAGTCAATTAAACCTGGTTTCCATCAATATTTTAGAGGACAACGCATGTTAAGTCTAGGTTAGGCCTGGGATTTGCCTTCATCAGGGTCATACTTTCGCATATTTCTCATACTTCATGGCTAGATCCTGGGCTGTTTCTGGATTGGATCACGTAGTAATGTGGTACCACACTGAAACAGTCAATTAAACCTGGTTTTGATCAATATTTTAGAGAATAATTCATGTTAGGTCTAGGTTAGGTCTGGGATTTGCTCTCATCAGGCTCATACTTTCGCATATTTCTCATACTTCATGGCTAGATCCTGGGCTATTTCTGGTTTGGATCACGTAGTAATGTGGTACCTCACAGAAACAGTCAATTAAACCTGGTTTGGATCAATATTTTAGAGGATAACGCAAGTTAGGTCTAGGTTAGGCCTGGGATTTTCACTCATCAGACTCATACTTTCGCATTCTTCACATAGCTGTTGAACGGATCCTGGGTTTTTTCTGGTTTGGATCACGTAGTAATGTGGGACCACACTGAAACAATCAATTAAACCTGGTCATGATAAATATTTTAGAGGATAACGCAAGTTAGGTCTGGGTTAGGTCTAGGATTTGCCCTCGTCAGGCTCATACTTTCGCATATTTCTCATATTTCATGGCTAGATCCTGGGCTATTTCTGGATTGGATCACGTAGTAATGTGGTACCACGCTGAAACATTCAATGAAACCTGGTCTGGATAAATATTTTAGAGGATAACGCATGTTAGGTCTGGGATAGGTCTGGGATTTGCCCTCATCAGGCTCATACTTTCGCGTTTTTCACAAACTTGTTGAACTGATCCTGGGTTTTTTCTGGTTTGGATCACGTAGTAATGTGGTACAACACTGAAACAGTCAATTAAACCTGGTTTCCATCAATATTTTAGAGGACAACGCATGTTAGGTCTAGGTTAGGCCTGGGATTTGCCTTCATCAGGGTCATACTTTCGCATATTTCTCATACTTCATGGCTAGATCCTGGGCTGTTTCTGGATTGGATCACGTAGTAATGTGGTACCACACTGAAACAGTCAATTAAACCTGGTTTTGATCAATAGTTTAGAGAATAATTCATGTTAGGTCTAGGTTAGGTCTGGGATTTGCTCTCATCAGGATCATACTTTCGCATATTTCTCATACTTCATGGCTAGATCCTGGGCTGTTTCTGGATTGTATCACGTAGTAATGTGGTACCACGCTGAAACAGTCAATTGAACCTGGTTTCGTTGAATATTTTAGAGGATAATGCAAGTTAGGTCTGGGATAGGTCTAGGATTTGCCCTCAGCAGGCTCATACTTTCGCGTTTTTCACATACTTGTTGAACAGATCCTGGGTTTTTTCTGGTTTGGGTCACGTAGTAATGTGGTACCACACTGAAACAGTCGATTAAACCAGGTTTCGATCAATATTTTTGAGGATAATGCATGTTAGGTCTAGGTTAGGCCTGGTATTTTCACTCATCAGACTCATACTTTCGCATTCTTCACATACTTGATGAACGGATCGTGGGTTTTTACTGGTTTGGATCACGTAGTAATGTGGTACCACACTGAAACATTCAATTAAACCAGGTCTTGATAAATATTTTACAGGATAACGCATGTTAGGTCTGGGTTAGGTCTAGGATTTGCCCCCATCAGGCTCACACTTTCGCATATTTCTCATACTTCATGACTAGATCCTGGGCTGTTTCTGGATTGTATAACGTAGTAATGTGGTACCACGCTGAAACAGTCAATTGAACCTGGTTTCGTTCGATATTTTAGAGGATAACGCAAGTTAGGTATGGGATAGGTCTGGGATTTGCCCTCAGCAGGCTCATACTTTCGCGTTTTTCACATACTTGTTGAACAGATCCTGGGTTTCCTCTGGTTTGGATCACGTAGTAATGTGGTACAACACTGAAACAGTCAATTAAACCTGGTTTCCATCAATATTTTAGAGGACAACGCATGTTAAGTCTAGGTTAGGCCTGGGATTTGCCTTCATCAGGGTCATACTTTCGCATATTTCTCATACTTCATGGCTAGATCCTGGGCTGTTTCTGGATTGGATCACGTAGTAATGTGGTACCACACTGAAACAGTCAATTAAACCTGGTTTTGATCAATATTTTAGAGAATAATTCATGTTAGGTCTAGGTTAGGTCTGGGATTTGCTCTCATCAGGCTCATACTTTCGCATATTTCTCATACTTCATGGCTAGATCCTGGGCTATTTCTGGTTTGGATCACGTAGTAATGTGGTACCACACAGAAACAGTCAATTAAACCTGGTTTGGATCAATATTTTAGAGGATAACGCAAGTTAGGTCTGGGATAGGTCTGGGATTTGCCCTCATCAGGCTCATACTTTCGCGTTTTTCACATACTTGTTGAACAGATCCTGGGTTTTTTCTGCTTTGGGTCACGTAGTAATGTGGTACCACACTGAAACAGTCGATTAAACCAGGTTTCGATCAATATTTTTGAGGATAATGTATGTTAGGTCTAGGTTAGGCCTGGGATTTTCACTCATCAGACTCATACTTTCGCATTCTTCACATACTTGTTGAACGGATCCTGGGCTATTTCTGGATTGGATCACGTAGTAATGTGGTACCACGCTGAAACAGTCAATTAAACCTGGTTTCGATCAATATTTTAGAGGATAACGCAAGTTAGGTCTGAGATAGGTCTGGGATTCGCCCTCATCAGGCTCATACTAACGAGTTTTCCACATACTTGTTGAATTGATCCCGGGTTTTTTCTGGTTTGGATCACGTAGTAATGTGGTACCACACTGAAACAGTCGATTAAACCTGGTTTCGATGAATATTTTAGAAGATAACGCATGTTAGGTCTGGGACAGGTCTGGCATTTGCCCTCATCAGGCTCATTCTTTCGCATATTTCTCATACTTCATGGCTAGATCCCGGGCTATTTCTGGATTGGATCACGTAGTAATGTGGTACCACGCTGAAACGTTCAATGAAACCTGGTCTGGATAAATATTTTAGAGGATAACGCATGTTAGGTCTGGGATAGGTCTGGGATTTGCCCACATCAGGCTCATACTTTCGCGTTTTTCACACACTTGTTGAACTGATCCTGGGTTTTTTCTGGTTTGGATCACATAGTAATGTGGTACAACACTGAAACAGTCAATTAAACCTGGTTTCCATCAATATTTTAGAGGACAACGCATGTTAGGTCTAGGTTAGGCCTGGGATTTGCCTTCATCAGGGTCATACTTTCGCATATTTCAAATACATCATGGCTAGATCCTGGGCTGTTTCTGGATTGGATCACGTAGTAATGTGGTACCACACTGAAACAGTCAATTAAACCTGGTTTTGATCAATATTTTAGAGAAGAATTCATGTTAGGTCTAGGTTAGGTCTGGGATTTGCTCTCATCAGGCTCATACTTTCGCATATTTCTCATACTTCATGGCTAGATCCTGGACTGTTTCTGGATTGTATCACGTAGTAATGTGGTACCACGCTGAAACAGTCAATTGAACCTGGTTTCGTTCAATATTTTAGAGGATAACGCAAGTTAGGTCTGGGATAGGTCTGGGATTTGCCCTCAGCAGGCTCATACTTTCGCGGTTTTCACATACTTTCTGAACAGATCCTGGCTTTTTTCTGGTTTGGGTCACGTAGTAATGTGGTACCACACTGAAACAGTCGATTAAACCAGGTTTCGATCAATATTTTTGAGGATAATGCATGTTAGGTCTAGGTTAGGCCTGGGATTTTCACTCATCAGACTCATACTTTCGCATTCTTCACATACTTGTTGAACGGATCCTGGGTTTTTTCTGGTTTGGATCACGTAGTAATGTTGGACCACACTGAAACAATCAATTAAACCTGGTCATGATAAATATTTTAGAGGATAACGCATGTTAGGTCTGGGTTAGGTCTAGGATTTGCCCTCGTCAGGCTCATACTTTCGCATATTTCTCATACTTCATGCCTAGATCCTGGGCTATTTCTGGATTGGATCACGTAGTAATGTGGTACCACGCTGAAACAGTCAATTAAACCTGGTTTCGATCAATATTTTAGAAGATAACGCATGTTAGGACTGGGACAGGTCTGGGATTTGCCCTCATCAGGCTCATTCTTTCGCATATTTCTCATACTTCATGGCTAGATCCTGGGCTATCTCTGGATTGGATCACGTAGTAATGTGGTACCACGCTGAAACATTCAATGAAACCTGGTCTGGATAAATATTTTAGAGGATAACGCCTGTTAGGTTTGGGTTAGGTCTAGGATTTGCCCTCATCAGGCTCATACATTCGCATATTTCTCATACTTCATGGCTGGATCCTGGGCTATTTCTGGATCGGATCACGTAGTAATGTGGTACCACACTGAAACAGTCAATTAAACCTGGTTTTGATCAATATTATAGAGAATAATTCATGTTAGGTCTAGGTTAGGTCTGGGATTTGCTCTCATCAGGCTCATTCTTTCGCATATTTCTCATACCTGATGGCTAGATCCTGGGCCTTTTCTGGATTGCATCACGTAGTAATGAAGTACAACACTGAAACAGTCAATTAAACCAGGTTTCGATCAATATTTTTGAGGATAACGCATGTTAGGTCTAGGTTACGCCTGGGATTTTCACTCATCAGACTCATACTTTCGCATTCTTCACATACTTGTTGAACGGATGATGGGTTTTTACTGGATTGGATCACGTAGTAATGTGGTACCACACTGAAACAGTCAATTAAACCTGGTTTCGATCAATATTTTAGAGAATAATTCATGTTAGGTCTAGGTTAGGTCTGGGATTTGCTCTCATCAGGCTCATTCTTTCGCATATTTCTCATACCTGATGGCTAGATCCTGGGCCTTTTCTGGATTGCAGCACGTAGTAATGAAGTACAACACTGAAACAGTCAATTAAACCTGGTTTCGCTCAATGTTTTAGAAGATAACGCATGTTAGGTCTAGGTTAGGCCTGGGATTTGCCCTCATCAGGGTCATACTTTCGCAGTTTTAACATGCATGTTGACCTGATCGAGGGTTTTTTCTGCTTTGGATCACGTAGTAAAGTGGTACCACAACTAAAACAGTCAATTAAACCTGGTTTCGATCAATATTTTAGAGGATAACGCAAGTTAGGTCTGGGATAGGTCTGGGATTTGCCCTCATCAGGCTCATACTTTCGCGTTTTTCACATACTTGTTGAACAGATCCTGGTTGGTTTCTGGTTTGGATCACGTTGTAGTGTGGTACCACACTGAAACAGTCCATTAAACCTGGTTTGGATCAATATTTTAGAGGATAACGAATGTTAGGTCTAGGTTAGGTCTGGGATTTGCCCCCATCAGGCTCACACTTTCGCATATTTCTCATACTTCATGGCTAGATCATGGGCTGTTTCTGGATTGTATCACGTAGTAATGTGGTACCACACTGAAACAGTCGACTAAACCTGGTTTCGATTAATGTTTTTGAGGATAACGCATGTTAGGTCTGGGATAGGTCTGGGATTTGCCCTCATCAGGCTCATACTTTCGCAGTTTTACATGCGTGTTGACCTGATCGAGGGTTTTCTGCTTTGGATCACGTAGTAAAGTGGTACCTCACTGAAGCAGTCAATTAAACCTGGATACGACCAATATTTTAGAGGTTACACCATGTTAGGTCTAGGTTCGGCCTGGGATTTTCACACATCAGACTCATACTTTCGCATTCTTCACATACTTGTTGAACGGATCCTGAGTTTTTTCTGGTTTGGATCACGTAGTAATGTGGGGCCACACTGAAACAATCAATTAAACCAGGTTTCGATCAATATCTTAGAGGATAACGCAAGTTAGGTCTGGGATAGGTCAGGGATTCGCCCTCATCAGGCTCATTCTTTCGCGTTTTTCACATACTTGTTGCACAGATTCTGGGTTTTTTCTGGTTTGGGTCACGTAGTAATGTGGTACCACACTGAAACAGTCGATTAAACCAGGTTTCGATCAATATTTTTGAGGATAACGCATGTTAGGTCTAGGTTAGGCCTGGGATTTTCACACATCAGACTCATACTTTCGCATTCTTCACATACTTGTTGAACGGATCGTGGGTTTTTTCCGGTTTGGATCGCGTAGTAATGTGGGACCACACTGAAACAGTCAATTAAACCTGGTTTCGGTCAATATTTTAGAGAATAGTTCATGTTAGGTCTAGGTTAGGTCTGGGATTTGCTCTCATCAGGCTCATTCTTTCGCATATTTCTCATACTTGATGGCTAGATCCTGGGCTTTTTCTGGATTGCATCCAGTAGTAATGAAGTACAACACTGAAACAGTCAAATAAACCTGGTTTCCATCAATATCTTAGAGGATAACGCATGTTAGGTCTAGGTTAGGTCTGGGATTTTCACTGATCAGACTCATAGTTTCGCACACTTCACATACTCGTTGAACAGATCCTGGGTTATTTTCTGGTTTGGATCACATAGTAATGTGGTGCCACACTGAAACAGTCGATTAAACCAGGTTTCGATCAATATTTTTGAGGATAACGCATGTTAGGTCTAGGTTAGGCCTGGGATTTTCACTCATCAGACTCATACTTTCGCATTCTTCACATACTTGTTGAACGTATCCTGGGTTTTTACTGGATTGGATCACGCAGTAATGTGGTACCACACTGAAACAGTCAATTAAACCTGGTTTCGATCAATATTTTAGAGGATAACGCAAGTTAGGTCTGGGATAGGTCTGGGATTTGCCCTCATCAGGCTTATACTTTCGCGTTTTTCACATACTTGTTGAACAGATCCTGGTTTTTTCCTGGTTTGGATCACGTAGTAATGTGGTATCACACTGAAACAGTCCATTAAACCTGGTTTCGATCAATATGTTAGAGAATAATTCATGTTAGGTCAAGGTTAGGTCTGGGATTTGCTCTCATCAGGCTCATTCTTTCGCATATTTCTCATACTTGATGGCTAGATCCTGGGCTTTTTCTGGATTGCATCACGTAGTAATGTAGTACCACACTGAAACAGTCAATGAAACCTGGTTTCCATCAATATTTTAGAGGATAACGCAAGTTAGGTCTGGGATAGGTCTGGGATTCGCCCTCATCAGGCTCATACTTTCGCATATTTCTCATACTTCATGGCTAGATCCGGGGCTATTTCTGGATTGGATCACGTAGTAATGTGGTACCACACTGCAACAGTCGATTAAACCAGGTTTCGATCATTATTTTAGAGGATAACGCATGTTAGGTCTAGGTTAGCCCTGGGATTTTCACTCATCCGACTCATACTTTCGCATTCTTCACATACTTGTTGAACGGATCCTGGGTTTTTTCTGGTTTGGATCACGTAGTAATGTGGGACCACACTGAAACAATCAATTAAACCAGGTTTCGATCAATATCTTAGAGGATAATGCAAGTTAGGTTTGGGTTAGGTCTAGGATTTGCCCTCATCAGGCTCATACTTTCGCATATTTCTCATACTTCATGGCTAGATCCTGGGCTGTTTCTAGATTGTATCACGTAGTAGTGTGGTACAACGCTGAAACAGTCAATTAAACCTGGTTCCGATCAATATTTTAGAGGATAACGCAAGTTAGGTCTGGGATAGGTCAGGGATTCGCCCTCATCAGGCTCATTCTTTCGCGTTTTTCACATACTTGTTGCACAGATTCTGGGTTTTTTCTGGTTTGGGTCACGTAGTAATGTGGTACCACACTGAAACAGTCGATTAAACCAGGTTTCGATCAATATTTTTGAGGATAACGCATGTTAGGTCTAGGTTAGGCCTGGGATTTTCACACATCAGACTCATACTTTCGCATTCTTCACATACTTGTTGAACGGATCGTGGGTTTTTTCCGGTTTGGATCGCGTAGTAATGTGGGACCACACTGAAACAGTCAATAAAACCTGGTTTCGGTCAATATTTTAGAGAATAGTTCATGTTAGGTCTAGGTTAGGTCTGGGATTTGCTCTCATCAGGCTCATTCTTTCGCATATTTCTCATACTTGATGGCTAGATCCTGGGCTTTTTCTGGATTGCATCCAGTAGTAATGAAGTACAACACTGAAACAGTCAAATAAACCTGGTTTCCATCAATATTTTAGAGGATAACGCATGTTAGGTCTAGGTTAGGTCTGGGATTTTCACTCATCAGACTCATAGTTTCGCACACTTCACATACTCGTTGAACAGATCCTGGGTTATTTTCTGGTTTGGATCACATAGTAATGTGGTGCCACACTGAAACAGTCGATTAAACCAGGTTTCGATCAATATTTTTGAGGATAACGCATGTTAGGTCTAGGTTAGGCCTGGGATTTTCACTCATCAGACTCATACTTTCGCATTCTTCACATACTTGTTGAACGTATCCTGGGTTTTTACTGGATTGGATCACGCAGTAATGTGGTACCACACTGAAACAGTCAATTAAACCTGGTTTCGATCAATATTTTAGAGGATAACGCAAGTTAGGTCTGGGATAGGTCTGGGATTTGCCCTCATCAGGCTCATACTTTCGCGTTTTTCACATACTTGTTGAACAGATCCTGGTTTTTTCCTGGTTTGGATCACGTAGTAATGTGGTACCACACTGAAACAGTCCATTAAACCTGGTTTCGATCAATATGTTAGAGAATAATTCATGTTAGGTCAAGGTTAGGTCTGGGATTTGCTCTCATCAGGCTCATTCTTTCGCATATTTCTCATACTTGATGGCTAGATCCTGGGCTTTTTCTGGATTGCATCACGTAGTAATGTAGTACCACACTGAAACAGTCAATGAAACCTGGTTTCCATCAATATTTTAGAGGATAACGCAAGTTAGGTCTGGGATAGGTCTGGGATTCGCCCTCATCAGGCTCATACTTTCGCATATTTCTCATACTTCATGGCTAGATCCGGGGCTATTTCTGGATTGGATCACGTAGTAATGTGGTACCACACTGAAACAGTCGATTAAACCAGGTTTCGATCATTATTTTAGAGGATAACGCATGTTAGGTCTAGGTTAGCCCTGGGATTTTCACTCATCAGACTCATACTTTCGCATTCTTCACATACTTGTTGAACGGATCCTGGGTTTTTTCTGGTTTGGTTCACGTAGTAATGTGGCACCACACTGAAGCATTCAATTAAACCTGGTCTTGATAAATATTTTAGAGGATAACGCATGTTAGGTTTGGGTTAGATCTAGGACTTGCCCCCATCAGGCTCATACTTTCGCATATTTTTCATACTTCATGGCTAGATACTGGGCTGTTTCTGGATTGCATCACGTAGTAGTGTGGTACCACACTGAAACAGTCGATTAAACCAGGTTTCGATCAATATTTTTGAGGATAACGCATGTTAGGTCTAGGTTAGGCCTGGGAGTTTCACTCATCAGACTCATTCTTTCGCATTCTTCACATACTTGTTGAACTGATCTTGGGTTTTTTCTGGAGTGGATCACGTAGTAATGTGGTACCACACTGAAACAATCAATTAAACCTGGTTTCGATCAATATTTTAGAGAATAATTCATGTTAGGTCTGGGTTAGGTCTGGGATTTGCTCTCATCAGGCTCATTCTTTCGCATATTTCTCACTCTTGATGGCTAGATCCTGGGCTTTTTCTGGATTGCATCACGTAGTAATGAAGTACAACACTGAAACAATCAATTAAACCTGGTTTCCATCAATATTTTAGAGGGCAACGCATGTTAGGTCTAGGTTAGGCCTGGGATTTGCCCTCATCAGGGTTATACTTTCACAGTTCTAACATACATGTTGACCTGATCGAGGGTTTTTTCTGCTTTGGATCACGTAGTAATGTGGTACCACACTGAAACAATCAATTAAACCTGGTTTCGATCAATATTTTAGAGAATAATTCATGTTAGGTCTGGGTTAGGTCTGGGATTTGCTCTCATCAGGCTCATTCTTTCGCATATTTCTCACTCTTGATGGCTAGATCCTGGGCTTTTCCTGGATTGCATCACGTAGTAATGTAGTACCACACTGAAACAGTCAATGAAACCTGGTTTCCATCAATATTTTAGAGGATAACGCAAGTTAGGTCTGGGATAGGTCTGGGATTCGCCCTCATCAGGCTCATACTTTCGCATATTTCTCATACTTCATGGCTAGATCCTGGGCTATTTCTGGATTGGATCACGTAGTAATGTGGTACCACACTGAAACAGTCAATTAAACCTGGTTTCGATCAATATTTTAGAGGACAATGCAAGTTAGATCTGGGGTAGGTCTGGGATTTGCCCTCATCAGGGTCATACCTTCGCATTTTTCACATACTCGTTGAACAGATCCTGGGTTATTTTCTGGTTTGGATCACATAGTAATGTGGTACCACACTGAAACATTCAATTAAACCTGGTCTTGATAAATATTTTAGAGGATAACGCATGTTAGGTCTAGGTAAGGCCTGAGATTTTCACTGATCAGACTCATACATTCGCATTCTTCACATACGTGTTGAACGGATCTTGGGTTTTTTCTGGTTTGCATCACGTAGTAATGTGGGACCACACTGAAACAATCAATTAAACCTGGTTTCGATCAATATTTTAGAGGATGACGCAAGTTAGGTCTGGGATAGGTCTGGGATTTGCCCTCGTCAGGCTCATACTTTCGCGTTTTTCACATACTTGTTCAGCAGATCCTTGGTTTTTTCTGGTTTGGATCACGTAGTAGTGTGGTACCACACTGAGACAGTCCATTAAACCTGGTTGCGATCAATATTTTAGAGGATAACGCATGTTAGGTCTGGGTTAGGTCTAGGATTTGCCCTCATCAGGCTCATTCTTTCGCATATTTCTTATACTTGATGGCCAGATCCTGGGCTTTTTCTGGATTGCATCACGTAGTAATGTGGTACCACACTGAAACATTCAATTAAACCTGGTCTTGATAAATATTTTAGAGAATAACGCACGTTAGGTCTGGGTTAGGTCTAGGATTTGCCCTCATCAGGCTCGTACTTTCGCATATTTCTCATACTTCATGGCTAGATCCTGGGCTATTTCTGGATTGGATCACGTAGTAATGTGGTACCACACTGAAACAGTCAATTAAACCTGGTTTCGATCAATATTTTAGAGGATAACGCAAGTTAGGTCTGGAATAGGTCTGGGATTCGCCCTCATCAGGCTCATACTTTCGCGTTTTTCACATACATGTTGAACAGATCCTGGGATTTTTCAGGTTTGGATCACGTAGTAATGTGGTACCACACTGAAACATACAATTAAACCTGGTCTTGATAAATATTTTAGAGGATAACGCATGTTAGGTCTAGGTAAGGCCTGAGATTTTCACTGATCAGACTTATACATTCGCTTTCTTCACATACTTGTTCAACGGATCCTGGGTTTTTTCTGGTTTGGATCACGTAGTAATGTGGTACCACACTGAAACATTCAATTAAACCTGGTCATGATTAATATTTTAGAGGGTAACGCATGTTAGGTCTGGATTAGGTCTAGGATTTGCCCTCGTCAGGCACATACTTTCGCATATTTCTCATACTTCATGCCTAGATCCTGGGCTATTTCTGGATTGGATCACGTAGTAATGTGGTACCACGCTGAAACAGTCAATTAAACCTGGTTTCGATCAATATTTTAGAGGATAACGCAAGTTAGGTCTGAGATAGGTCTGGGATTCGCTCTCATCAGGCTCATACTAACGCGTTTTCCACATACATGTTGAACTGATCCTGGGTTTTTTCTGGTTTGGATCACGTAGTAATGTGGTACCACACTGAAACAATCAATTAAACCTGATCATGATAAATATTTTAGAGGGTAACGCATGTTAGGTCTGGGACAGGTCTGGGATTTGCCCTCATCAGGCTCATTCTTTCGCATATTTCTCATACTTCATGGCTAGATCCTGGGCTATTTCTGGATTGGATCACGTAGTAATGTGGTACCACGCTGAAACATTCAATGAAACCTGGTCTGGATAAATATTTTAGAGGATAACGCAAGTTAGGTCTGAGATAGGTCTGGGATTCGCCCTCATCAGGCTCATACTTTCGCGTTTTTCACATACTTGTTGAACAGATCCTGGGTTTTTTCTGCTTTGGGTCACGTAGTAATGTGGTACCACACTGAAACAGTCGATTAAACCAGGTTTCGATCAATATTTTTGAGGAAAATGCATGTTAGGTCTAGGTTAGGCCTGGGATTTTCACTCATCAGACTCATACTTTCGCATTCTTCACATACTTATTGAACGGATCCTGGGTTTTTACTGGATTGGATCATGTAGTAATGTGGTACCACACTGAAACAGTCAATTAAACCTGGTTTCGATCAATATATTAGAGAATAATTCATGTTAGGTCTAGGTTAGGTCTGGGATTTGCCCTCGTCAGGCACATACTTTCGCATATTTCTCATACTTCATGCCTAGATCCTGGGCTATTTCTGGATTGGATCACGTAGTAATGTGGCACCACACTGAAACAGTCAATTAAACCTGGTTTCGATCAATATATTAGAGAATAATTCATGTTAGGTCTAGGTTAGCTCTGGGATTTGCGCTGATCAGGCTCATACTTTCGCAGTTTTAACATGCATGTTGACCTGATCGAGTGTTTTTTCTGCTTTGGATCACGTAGTAAAGTGGTACCACACTAAAACAGTCAATCAAACCTGGTTTCGATCAATATTTTAGAGGATAACGAAAGTTATGTCTAGTTTAGGCTTGGGATTTGCCCTCATCAGACTCATACTTTCGCATACTTCACATACCTGTTGAACAGATCCTGGGTTTTTTTCTGGTTTGGATCACGCAGTAATGTGGTACCACACTGAAGCAGTCGATTAAACCTGGTTTCGATCAATATTTTTGAGGATAACGCATGTTAGGTCTAGGTTAGGCCGAGGATTTTCACACATCAGACTCATACTTTCGCATTCTTCACATACTTGTTGAACGGATCCTGGGTTTTTACTGGTTTGGATCATGTAGTAATGTGGTACCACACTGAAACTGTCAATTAAACCTGGTTTCGATCAATATATTAGAGAATAATTCATGTTAGGTCTAGGTTAGGTCTGGGATTTGCTCTGATCAGGCTCATTCTTTCGCATATTTCTCATACTTCATGGCTAGATCCTGGGCTGTTTCTGGATTGCATCCAGTAGTAATGAAGTACAACACTGAAACAGTCAAATAAACCTGGTTTCCATCAATATTTTAGAGGGTAACGCAAGTTAGGTCTGAGATAGGTCTGGGATTCGCCCTCATCAGGCTCATACTAACGCGTTTTCCACATACTTGTTGAACTGATCCTGGGTTTTTTCTGGTTTGGATCACGTAGTAATGTGGTACCACACTGAAACAGTCGATCAAACCTGGTTTCGATCAATATTTTAGAAGATAACGCATGTTAGGTCTGGGACAGGTCTGGGATTTGCCCCCATCAGGCTCATTCTTTCGCATATTTCTCATACTTCGTGGCTAGATCCTGGGCTATTTCTGGATTGGATCACGTAGTAATGTGGTACCACGCTGAAACATTCAATGAAACCTGGTCTGGATAAATATTTTAGAGGATAACGCATGTTAGGTCTAGGTTAGCCCTGGGATTTTCACTCATCAGACTCATACTTTCGCATTCTTCACATACTTGTTGAACGGATCCTGGGTATTTTCTGGTTTGGTTCACGTAGTAATGTGGTACCTCACTGAAACATTCAATTAAACCTGGTCTTGATAAATATTTTAGAGGATAACGCATGTTAGGTTTGGGTTAGGTCTAGGATTTGCCCTCATCAGGCTCATACATTCGCATATTTCTCATACTTCATGGCTAGATCCTGGGCTGTTTCTGGATTGTATCGCGTAGTAATGTGGTACCACGCTGAAACAGTCAATTAAACCGGGTTTCCATCAATATTTTAGAGAATAATTCATGTTAGGTCTAGGTTAGGTCTGGGATTTGCTCTCATCAGGCTCATACATTCGCATATTTCTCATACTTCATGGCTAGATCCTGGGCTATTGCTGGTTTGGATCACGTAGTAATGTGGTACCACACAGAAACAGTCAATTAAACCTGGTTTGGATCAATATTTTAGAGGATAACGCATGTTAAGTCTAGGTTAGGCCTGGGATTTGCCTTCATCAGGGTCATACTTTCGCATATTTCTCATTCTTCATGGCTAGATCCTGGGCTGTTTCTGGATTGGATCACGTAGTAATGTGGTACCACACTGAAACAGTTGATTAAACCAGGTTTCGATCAATATTTTTGAGGATAATGCATGTTAGGTCTAGGTTAGGTCTGGGATTTTCACTCATCAGACTAATACTTTCGCATTCTTCACATACTTGTTGAACGGATCCTGGGTTTTTTCTGGTTTGGATCACGTAGTAATGTGGGACCAAACTGAAACAATCAATTAAACCTGGTCTTGATAAATATTTTAGAGGATAACGCATGTTAGGTCTGGGATAGGTCTGGGATTTGCCCTCATCAGACTCATACTTTCGCACACTTCACATACTCGTTGAACAGATCCTGAGTTTTTTCTGGTTTGGGTCGCGTAGTAATGTGGTACCACACTGAAACAGTCGATTAAACCAGGTTTCGATCAATATTTTTGAAGATAACGCATGTTAGGTCTAGGTTTGGCCTAGGATTTTCACTCATCAGACTCATACTTTCGCATTCTTCACATACTTGTTGAACGGATCCTGGGTTTTTTCTGGTTTGGATCACGTAGTAATGTGGGACCACACTGAAACAATCAATTAAACCTAATAAATAATAAATAATAAATCTTGGTTTCCATCAATATTTTAGAGAATAATTCATGTTAGGTCTAGTTTAGGTGTGGGATTTGCTCTCATCAGACTCATTCTTTCGCATATTTCTCATACTTGATGGCTAGATCCTGGGCTATTTCTGGATTGCATCACGTAGTAATGTAGTACCACACTGAAACAGTCAATTAAACCTGGTTTCCATCACTATTTTAGAGGACAACTCAAGTTAGGTCTGGGATAGGTCTGGGATTTGCCCTCGTCAGGATCATACTTTCGCTTTTTTCACATACTTGTTGAACAGATCCTGGGTTTTTTCTGGTTTGGATCACGCAGTAATGTGCTACCACACTGAAACATTCAATTAAACCTGGTCTAGATAAATATTTTAGAGGATAACGCATGTTAGGTCTAGGTTAGGCCTGGGATTTGCCCTCATCAGGGTCATACTTTCGCAGTTTTAACATACATGTTGACCTAATCGAGGGTTTTTTCTGCTATGGATCACGTAGTAAAGTGGTACCACACTAAAACAGTCAATTAAACCTGGTTTCCATCAATATTTTAGAGGACAACGCAAGTTAGCTCTGGGTTAGGCCTGGGATTTGCCCTCATCAGACTCATACTTTCGCATACTGCACATACTTGTTGAACAGATCCTGGGTTTTTTTCCGGTTTGGATCACATAGAAATGTGGTACCACACTGAAACATTCAATTAAACCTGGTACTGATAAATATTTTTGAGGGAAACGCATGTTAGGTCTAGGTTAGGCTTGGGATTTTCCCTCATCAGACACATACTTTCGCATTCTTCACATACTTGTTGCACGGATCCTGGGTATTTTTCTGGTTTGCATCACGTAGTGATGTGGTACCACACTGAAACAGTCCATAGAACCTGGTTTCGATCAATATTTTAGAGGATAACGCATGTTAGGTCTAAGTTAGGCCTGGAATTTTCCCTCATCAGACTCATACTTTCCCATTCTTCACATACTTGTTGAACGTATCCTGGGTTTTTTTCTGGTTTGGATCACGTAGTAATGTGGCACCACACAGAAATAGTCGATTAAACCTGGTTTCGATCAATATTTTAGAGGATAACTCATGTTAGGTCTAGGATAGGTCTGGGATTTGCCCTCATCACGCTCATAGTTTCGCGTTTTTCACATACTTGTTGCACAGATCCTGGGTTTTTTCTGGTTTCGATCATGTAGTAATATGGTACCACACTGAAACAGTCCATTAAACCTGGTTTCGATCAATATTTTAGAGAATAACGCATGTTAGGTCTTGGTTAGGTCTGGGATTTGCTCTCATCAGGCTCGTACTTTCGCATATTTCTCATAGTTGATGGCCAGATTCTGGGTTTTTTCTGGTTTGGATCACGTAGTAATGTGGTACCACACTGAAATAGTCGATTAAACCTGGTTTCTATCAATATTTTTGAGGGTAACGCATGTTAGGTCTAGGATAGGTCTGGGATTTGCCCTCATCACGCTCATCGTTTCGCGTTTTTCACATACTTGTTGCACAGATCCTGGGTTTTTTCTGGTTTGGATCACGTAGTGATGTGGTACCACACTGAAATAGTCGATTAAACCTGGTTTCGATCAATATTTTAGAGGATAACTCATGTTAGGTCTAGGATAGGTCTGGGATTTGCCCTCCTCAGGGTCATATTTTCGCGTTCTTCGCATACTTGTTGAACAGATCCTGGGTATTTTTCTGGTTTGGATCAGGTAGTAATGTGGTACCACACAGAAACAGTCGATTAATCCTGGTTTCGATAAATATTTTTGAGGATAACGCATGTTAGGTCTAGGTTAGGCCTGGGATTTGCCCTCATCAGGGTCATATTTCCGCGTTCTTCACATACTTGTTGAACAGATCCTGGGTTTTTTCTGGTTTCGATCATGTAGTAATGTGGTACCACACTGGAACAGTCCATTAAACCTGGTTTCGATCAGTATTTTAGAGAATAACGCATGTTAGGTCTTGGTTAGGTCTGGGATTTGCTCTCATGAGGCTCGTACTTTCGCATATTTCTCATAGTTGATGGCCAGATTCTGGGCTTTTTCTGGTTTGGATCACGTAGTAATGTGGTACCACACCGAAACAGTCGATTAAACCTGGTTTCTAACAATATTCTTGAGGGTAACGCATGTTAGGTCTAGGTTAGGCCTGGGATTTTCCCTCATCCGACACATACTTTTGCATTCTTCACATACTTCTTGAACGGATCCTGGGTTTTTTCTGGTTTGGATCACGTAGTAATGTGGTAGCACACTGAAACAGTCCATTAAACCTGGTTTCGATCAATATTTTAGAGGATAACGCATGTTATGTCTAGGTTAGGCCTGGGATTTGCCCTCATCAGACACATACTTTCGCATTCTCCACATACTTGTTGAACAGATCCTGGGTTTTTTCAGGTTTGGACACATAGTAATGTGGTACCACAATGAAACATTCAATTAAACCTGGTCTTGATAAATATTTTAGAGGATAACGCATGTTAGGTCTGGGTTAGGTCTAGGATTTGCCCTCATCAGGCTCGTACTTTCGCATATTTCTCATACTTGATGGCCAGATTCTGGACTTTTTCTAGTTTGGATCCTGTAGTAATGTGGTACCACACTGAAGCAGTCCATTTAACCTGGTTTCGATCAACATTTTAGAGGATAACGCATGTTATGTCTAGGTTAGGCCTGGGATTTGCTCTCATCAGGCTCGTACTTTCGCATATTTCTCATACTTGATGGCTAGTTCCAGGGCTTTTTCTGGATTGGATCACGTAGTAATGTGGTACCACACTGAAACAGTCCATTAAACCTGGTTTCGATCAGTATTTTAGAGAATAACGCATGTTAGGTCTTGGTTAGGTCTGGGATTTGCTCTCATCAGTCTCGTACATTCGCATATTTCTCATACTTGATGGCTAGTTCCAGGGCTTTTTCTGGATTGGATCACGTAGTAATGTGGAACCACACTGAAACAGTAAATGAAACCCAGTTTCGATCGATATTTTAGAGGATAACGCATGTTAGGTCTATGTTAGGCCTGTGATTTTCCCTCATCAGGCACATACTTTCGCATTCTTCACATACTTGTTGGACGTATCCTGGGTTTTTTCTGGTTTGGATCACGTAGTAATGTGGTACCACTCTGAAACAGTCGATTAAACCTGGTTTCGATCAATATCTTAGATGATAACGCATGTTAGGTCTAGGTTATGCCTGGGATTTGCCCTCATCAGGGTCATATTTCCGCGTTCTTCACATACTTGTTGAACAGATCCTGGGTATTTTTCTGGTTTGGATCACGTAGTAATGTGGCACCACACAGAAATAGTCGATTAAACCTGGTCTTGATAAATATTTTAAAGGATAACGCATGTTAGGTCTGGGTTAGGTCTAGGATTTGCCCACATCAGGCTCATACCTTCGCATATTTCTCATACTTGATGGCTAGATCCAGGGCTTTTTCTGGATTGGATCACGTAGTAATGTGGTACCACACTGAAACAGTAAATGAAACGCAGTTGCGATCGATATTTTAGAGGATAACGCATGTTAGGTCTAAGTTAGGCCTGGGATTTTCCCTCATCAGACACATAGTTTCGCATTCTTCACATACTTGTTGAACGGATCCTGGTTTTTTTCAGGTTTGGATCACGTAGTAATGTCGTACCACACAGAAACAGCCCATTAAACCTGGATTCGATCAATATTTCAGAGAATCACTCATGTTAGGTCTAGGTTAGTTCTGGGATTTACCTTCATCAGACTCATACTTTCGCATTCTTCACATACTTGTTGAACGGATCCTGGGTATTTTTCTCGTTTGGATCAGGTAGTGATGTGGTACCACACTGAAACAGTCCATTAAACCTGGTTTCGATCAATATTTTAGAGGATAACGCATGTTATGTCTAGGTTAGGCCTGTGATTTGCCCTCATCAGACACATACTTTCGCATTCTCCACATACTTGTTGAACAGATCCTGGGTTTTTTCAGGTTTGGATCACGTAGTAATGTGGTACCACACTGAAACATTCAATTAAACCTGGTCTTGATAAATATTTTAGAGGATAACGCATGTTAGGTCTGGGTTAGGTCTAGGATTTGCCCACATCAGGCTCATACCTTCGCATATTTCTCATACTTGATGGCTAGACCCAGGGCTTTTCCTGGATTGGATCAGGTAGTAATGTGGTACCACACTGAAGCAGTCGATTAAACCTGGTTTCGATCAATATTTTTGAGGATAACGCATGTTAGGTCTAGGTTAGGCCTGGGATTTTCCCACATCAGACACATACTTTCGCATTATTCACATACTTGTTGAACGGATCCTGGGTTTTTTCTGGTTTGGATCACGTAGTGATGTGGTACCACACTGAAACAGTCCATTAAACCTGGTTTCGATCAATATTTTAGAGGATAACGCATGTTATGTCTAGGTTAGGCCTGTGATTTGCCCTCATCAGACACATACTTTCGCATTCTCCACATACTTGTTGAACAGATCCTGGGTTTTTTCAGGTTTGGATCACGTAGTAATGTGGTACCACACTGAAACATTCAATTAAACCTGGTCTTGATAAATATTTTAGAGGATAACGCATGTTAGGTCTAGGTTAGGCCTGGGATTTTCCCTCATCAGACACATACTTTCGCATTCTTCACATACTTGTTGAACGGATCCTGGGTTTTTTCAGGTTTGGATCACGTAGTAATGTGGTACCACACTGAAACATTCAATTAAACCTGGTCTTGATAAATATTTTAGAGGATAACGCATGTTAGGTCTGGGTTAAGTCTAGGATTTGCCCTCATCAGGCTCATATATTCGCATATTTCTCATACTTGATGGCTAGATCCAGGGCTTTTTCTGGATTGGATCACGTAGTAATGTGGTACCACACTGAAACAGTAAATGAAACGCAGTTGCGATCGATATTTTAGAGGATAACGCATGTTAGGTATAAGTTAGGCCTGGGATTTTCCCTCATCAGACACATACTTTCGCATTCTCCACATACTTGTTGAACAGATCCTGGGTTTTTTCAGGTTTGGATCACGTAGTAATGTGGTAGCACACAGAAACAGCCCATTAAACCTGGATTCGATCAATATTTCAGAGAATCACTCATGTTAGGTCTAGGTTAGGTCTGGGATTTACCTTCATCAGACTCATACTTTCGCATTCTTCACATACTTGTTGAACGGATCCTGGGCTTTTTCTGGATTGGATCACGTAGTAATGTGGTACCACACTGAAACAGTCCATTAAACCTGGTTTCGATCAATATTTTTGAGGATAACGCAAGTTATGTCTAGGTTAGGCCTGTGATTTGCCCTCATCAGACACCTACGTTCGCATTCTTCACATACTTGTTGAACGGATCCTGGGTATTTTTCTGGTTTGGATCACGTAGTGATGTGGTACCACACTGAAACAGTCCATTAAACCTGGTTTCGATCAATATTTTAGAGGATAACGCATGTTATGTCTAGGTTAGGCCTGTGATTTGCCCTCATCAGACACATACTTTCGCATTCTCCACATACTTGTTGAACAGATCCTGGGTTTTTTCAGGTTTGGATCACGTAGTAATGTGGTACCACACTGAAACATTCAATTAAACCTGGTCTTGATAAATATTTTAGAGGATAACGCATGTTAGGTCTGGGTTAGGTCTAGGATTTGCCCACATCAGGCTCATACTTTCGCATATTTCTCATACTTGATGGCTAGACCCAGGGCTTTTTCTGGATTGGATCACGTAGTAATGTGGTACCACACTGAAACAGTCGATTAAACCTGGTTTCGATCAATATCTTAGATGATAGCGCTAGTTATGTCTGGGATAGGTCTGGGATTTGCCCTCGTCAGGCTCATACTTTCGCATTCTTCACATACTTGTTGTACAGATCCTGGGTTTTTTTCTGGTTTGGATCACGTAGTAATGTGGTACCACACCGAAACAGTCGATTAAACCTGGTCTTGATAAATATTCTTGAGGATAACGCATGTTAGGTCTGGGTTAGGTCTAGGATTTGCCCACATCAGGCTCATACCTTCGCATATTTCTCATACTTGATGGCTAGACCCAGGGCTTTTTCTGGATTGAATCAGGTAGTAATGTGGTGCCACACTGAAGCAGTCGATTAAACCTGGTTTCGATCAATATTTTTGAGGATAACGCATGTTAGGTCTAGGTTAGACCCGGGATTTGCCCTCATCAGGGTCATATTTCCGCATTCTTCACATACTTGTTGAACGGATCCTGGGTTTTTTCTGGTTTGGATCACGTAGTAATGTGGTATCACACTGAAACAGTCCATTAAACCTGGTTTCGATCAATATTTTAGAGAATAACGCATGTTAGGTCTTGGTTAGGTCTGGGATTTGCTCTCATCAGGCTCGTACTTTCGCATATTTCTCATATTTGATGGCCAGATTCTGGGCTTTTTCTGGTTTGGATCACGTAGTAATGTGGTGCCACACTGAAATTGTCGATTAAACCTGGTTTCTATCAATATTTTTGAGGGTAACGCATGTTAGGTCTAGGTTAGGCCTGGGATTTTCCCTCATCAGACACATACTTTCGCATTCTTCACATACTAGTTGAACGGATCCTGGGTTTTTTCAGGTTTGGATCACGTAGTAATGTGGTACCACACTGAAACATTCAATTAAACCTGGTCTTGATAAATATTTTAGAGGATAACGCATGTTAGGTCTGGGTTAAGTCTAGGATTTGCCCTCATCAGACTCATACTTTCGCATTCTTCACATACTTGTTGAACGGATCCTGGGTATTTTTCTCGTTTGGATCAGGTAGTGATGTGGTACCACACTGAAACAGTCCATTAAACCTGGTTTCGATCAATATTTTAGAGGATAACGCATGTTATGTCTAGGTTAGGCCTGTGATTTGCCCTCATCAGACACATACTTTCGCATTCTCCACATACTTGTTGAACAGATCCTGGGTTTTTTCAGGTTTGGATCACGTAGTAATGTGGTAGCACACAGAAACAGCCCATTAAACCTGGATTCGATCAATATTTCAGAGAATCACTCATGTTAGGTCTAGGTTAGGTCTGGGATTTACCTTCATCAGACTCATACTTTCGCATTCTTCACATACTTGTTGAACGGATCCTGGGCTTTTTCTGGATTGGATCACGTAGTAATGTGGTACCACACTGAAACAGTCCATTAAACCTGGTTTCGATCAATATTTTTGAGGATAACGCAAGTTATGTCTAGGTTAGGCCTGTGATTTGCCCTCATCAGACACCTACGTTCGCATTCTTCACATACTTGTTGAACGGATCCTGGGTATTTTTCTGGTTTGGATCACGTAGTGATGTGGTACCACACTGAAACAGTCCATTAAACCTGGTTTCGATCAATATTTTAGAGGATAACGCATGTTATGTCTAGGTTAGGCCTGTGATTTGCCCTCATCAGACACATACTTTCGCATTCTCCACATACTTGTTGAACAGATCCTGGGTTTTTTCAGGTTTGGATCACGTAGTAATGTGGTACCACACTGAAACATTCAATTAAACCTGGTCTTGATAAATATTTTAGAGGATAACGCATGTTAGGTCTGGGTTAGGTCTAGGATTTGCCCACATCAGGCTCATACTTTCGCATATTTCTCATACTTGATGGCTAGACCCAGGGCTTTTTCTGGATTGGATCACGTAGTAATGTGGTACCACACTGAAACAGTCGATTAAACCTGGTTTCGATCAATATCTTAGATGATAGCGCTAGTTATGTCTGGGATAGGTCTGGGATTTGCCCTCGTCAGGCTCATACTTTCGCATTCTTCACATACTTGTTGTACAGATCCTGGGTTTTTTTCTGGTTTGGATCACGTAGTAATGTGGTACCACACCGAAACAGTCGATTAAACCTGGTCTTGATAAATATTCTTGAGGATAACGCATGTTAGGTCTGGGTTAGGTCTAGGATTTGCCCACATCAGGCTCATACCTTCGCATATTTCTCATACTTGATGGCTAGACCCAGGGCCTTTTCTGGATTGAATCAGGTAGTAATGTGGTACCACAATGAAAGAGTAAATGAAACGCAGTTGCGATCGATATTTTAGAGGATAACGCATGTTAGGTCTAAGTTAGGCCTGGGATTTTCCCTCATCAGACATATACTTTCGCATTCTTCATATACTTGTTGAACGTATCCTGGGTTTTTTCTGGTTTGGATCACGTAGTAATGTGGTACCACACTGAAACAGTCGATTAAACCTGGTTTCGATCAATATTTTTGAGAATTACTCATGTTAGGTCTAGGTTAGGTCTGCGATTTGCTCTCATCAGGCTCGTACTTTCGCAAATTTCTCATACTTGATGGCCTGATTCTGTGCTTTTTCTGGTTTGGATCCCGTAGTAATGTGGTACCACACTGAAACAGTCCATTAAACCTGGTTTCTATCAATATTTTTGAGGATAACGCAAGTTATGTCTAGGTTAGGCCTGTGATTTGCCCTCATCAGACACATACGTTCGCATTCTACACATACTTGTTGAACGGATCATGGGTATTTTTCTGGTTTGGATCACGTAGTGATGTGGTACCACACTGAAACAGTCCATTAAACCTGGTTTCGATCAATATTTTAGAGGATAACGCATGTTATGTCTAGGTTAGGCCTGTGATTTGCCCTCATCAGACACATACTTTCGCATTCTCCACATACTTGTTGAACAGATCCTGGGTTTTTTCAGGTTTGGATCACGTAGTAATGTGGTACCACACTGAAACATTCAATTAAACCTGGTCTTGATAAATATTTTAGAGGATAACGAATGTTAGGTCTGGGTTAGGTCTAGGATTTGCCCACATCAGGCTCATACTTTCGCATATTTCTCATACTTGATGGCTAGACCCAGGGCTTTTTCTGGATTGGATCACGTAGTAATGTGGTACCACACTGAAACAGTCGATTAAACCTGGTTTCGATCAATATCTTAGATGATAGCGCTAGTTATGTCTGGGATAGGTCTGGGATTTGCCCTCGTCAGGCTCATACTTTCGCATTCTTCACATACTTGTTGTACAGGTCCTGGGTTTTTTTTCTGGTTTGGATCACGTAGTAATGTGGTACCACACCGAAACAGTCGATTAAACCTGGTCTTGATAAATATTCTTGAGGGTAACGCATGTTAGGTCTAGGTTTGGACTGGGATTTTCCCTCATCCGACACATACTTTCGCATTCTTCACATACTTGTTGAACGGATCCTGGGTTTTTTCTGGTTTGAATCACGTAGTAATGTGGTAGCACACTGAAACAGTCCATTAAACCTGGTTTCGATCAATATTTTAGAGAATAACTCATGTTAGGTCTAGGTTAGGTCTGGGATTTTCCTTCATCCGACTCATACTTTCGCATTCTTCACATACTTGTTGAACGGATCCTTGGGTTATTCTGGTTTGGATCACGTAGTAATGTGGTATCACACTGAGACAGTCCATTTAACCTGGTTTCGATCAATATTTTAGGGAATAACGCATGTTAGGTCTTGGTTAGGTCTGGGATTTGCTCTCATCAGGCTCGTACTTTCGCATATTTCTCATAGTTGATGGCCAGATTCTGGGCTTTTTCTGGTTTGGATCACGTAGTAATGTGGTACCACACTGAAACAGTCGATTAAACCTGGTTTCTAACAATATTTTTGAGGGTAACGCATGTTAGGTCTAGGTTAGGCCTGGGATTTTCCCTCATCCGACACATACTTTCGCATTCTTCACATACTTGTTGTACAGATCCTGGGTTTTTTTCTGGTTTGGATCACGTAGTAATGTGGTAGCACACTGAAACAGTCCATTAAACCTGGTTTCGATCAATATCTTAGATGATAACGCTAGTTATGTCTGGGATAGGTCTGGGATTTGCCCTCGTCAGGCTCATACTTTCGCATTCTTCACATACTTGTTGAACGTATCCCGGGTTTTTTCTGGTTCGGATCACGTAGTAATGTGGTACCACACTGAAACTGTCGATTAAACATGCATTCGACCAATATTTTTGAGAATAACTCATGTTACGTCTAGGTTAGGCCTGTGATTTGCCCTCATCAGACACATACTTTCGCATTCTTCACATACTTGTTAAACGGATCGTGGGTTTTTTGTGGTTTGGATCACGTAGTAATGCGGTACCACACTGAAACAGCCCATTAAACCTGGATTCGATCAATATTTCAGAGAATCACTCATGTTAGGTCTAGGTTAGGTCTGGGATTTACCTTCATCAGACTCATACTTTCGCATTCTTCACATACTTGTTGAACGGATCCTGGGCTTTTTCTGGATTGGATCACGTAGTAATGTGGTACCACACTGAAACAGTCCATTAAACCTGGTTTCGATCAATATTTTAGAGAATAACGCATGATAGGTCATGTTTAGGTCAGGGATTTGCTCTCATCAGGCTCGTACTTTCGCATACTTCTCATACTTGAAGGCCAGATTCTGGACTTTTTCTAGTTTGGATCACGTAGTAATGTGGTACCACACTGAAACAGTCCATTTAACCTGGTATCGATCAATATTTTAGAGGATAACGCATGTTATGGCTAGGTTAGGCCTGGGATTTGCCCTCATCACACACATACTTTCGCATTCGTCACATACTTGTTGAACGGATCCTGGGTTTTTTGTGGTTTGGATCACGTAGTAATGCGGAACCACACTGAAACAGTCCATTAAACCTGGTTTCGATCAATATTTTAGAGGATAACGCATGTTATGTCTAGGTTGGGCCTGTGATTTGCCCTCATCAGACACATACTTTCGCATTCTCCACATACTTGTTGAACAGATCCTGGGTTTTTTCAGGTTTGGATCACGTAGTAATGTGGTACCACACTGAAACATTCAATTGAACCTGGTCTTGATAAATATTTTAGAGGATAACGCATGTTAGGTCTGGGTTAGGTCTAGGATTTGCCCCCATCAGGCTCATACTTTCGCATATTTCTCATACTTGATGGCTAGATCCAGGGCTTTTTCTGGATTGGATCACGTAGTAATGTGGTACCACACTGAAACAGTCAATTAAACCTGGTTTCCATCAATATTTCAGTGGACAACGCATGTTATGTCTAGGTTAGGCCTGGGATTTGCCCTCATCAGACACATACTTTCGCATTTTCCACATACTTGTTGAACGGATCCTGGGTTTTTTCTGGTTTGGATCACGTAGTAATGTTGTAGCACACTGAAACAGGCCATTAAACCTGGTTTCGATCAATATTTTAGAGGATAACGCATGTTCTGTCTAGGTTAGGCCTGAGATTTGCCCTCATCAGACACATACTTTCGCATTCTTCACATACTTGTTGAACGGATCCTGGGTTTTTTCTGGTTTGGATCCCGTAGTAATGTGGTACCACATTGAAACAGTCCATTAAACCTGGTTTCGATCAATATTTTAGAGGATAACGCATGTTATGTCTAGGTTGGGCCTGTGATTTGCCCTCATCAGACACATACTTTCGCATTCTTCACATACTTGTTGAACGGATCCTGTGTTTTTTCTGGTTTGGATCACGTAGTAATGTGGTAGCACACTGAAACAGTCCATTAAACCTGGTTTCGGTCAATATTTTTGAGGATAACGCATGTTAGATCTAGGTTAGGTCTGGGATTTGCTCTCATCAGGCTCGCGCTTTCGCATATTTCTCATACTTGATGGCCAGATTCTGGACTTTTTCTAGTTTGGATCCTGTAGTAATGTGGTAACACACTGTACCAGTCCATTTAACCTGGTTTCGATCAATATTTTAGAGGATAACACATGTTATGTCTAGGTTAGGCCTGGGATTTGCCCTCATCACACACATACTTTCGCATTCGTCACATACTTGTTGAACGGGTCCTGGGTTTTTTCTGGTTTGGATGACGTAGTAATGTGGTAGCACACTGAAACAGTCCATTAAACCTGGTTTCGATCAATATTTTAGAGGATAACGCATGTTCTGTCTAGATTAGGCCTGGGATTTGCCCTCATCAGACACATACTTCCGCATTCTTCACATACGTGTTGAACGGATCCTGGGTTTTTTCTGGTTTGGATCACGTAGTGATGTGGTACCACACTGAAACAGTCCATTAAACCTGGTTTCGGTCAATATTTTTGAGGATAACGCATGTTAGATCTAGGTTAGGCCTGGGATTTGCCCTCATCAGACACATACTTTCGCATTCGTCACATACTTGTAGAACGGATCCTGGGTTTTTTGTGGTTTGGATCACGTAGTAATGCGGTACCACACTGAAACATTCAATTAAACCTGGTCTTGATAAATGTTTTAGAGGATAACGCATGTTGGCTCTGGGATAGGGCTGGGATTTGCCCTCATCAGGCTCATAGTTTCGCGTTTTTCACATACTTGTTGAACAGATCCTGGGTTTTTTCTGTTTTGGATCACGTAGTAATGTGGTACCACACTGAAACAGTCCATTAAACCTGGTTTCGATCAATATTTTAGAGAATAACGCATGATAGGTCATGGTTAGTTCAGGGATTTGCTCTCACCAGGCTCGTGCTTTCGCATATTTCTCATACTTGATGGCCAGATTCTGGACTTTTTCTAGTTTGGATCCTGTAGTAATGTGGTACCACACTGAAACAGTCCATTTAACCTGGTTTCGATCAATATTTTAGAGGATAACGCATGTTATGTCTAGGTTAGGCCTGGGATTTGCCCTCATCAGACACATACTTTCGCATTCGTCACATACTTGTTGAACGGATCCTGGGTTTTTTGTGGTTTGGATCACGTAGTAATGCGGTACCACACTGAAACAGTCCATTAAACCTGGTTTCGATCAATATTTTAGAGGATAACGCATGTTATGTCTAGGTTAGGCCTGTGATTTGCCCTCATCAGACACATACTTTCGCATTCTCCACATACTTGTTGAACAGATCCTGGGTCTTTTCAGGTTTGGATCACGTAGTAATGTGGTACCACACTGAAACATTCAATTAAACCTGGTCTTGATAAATATTTTAGAAGATAACGCATGTTAGGTCTGGGTTAGGTCTAGGATTTGCCCTCATCAGGCTCATACTTTCGCATATTTCTCATACTTGATGGCTAGATCCAGGGCTTTTTCTGGATTGGATCACGTAGTAAAGTGGTACCACACTGAAACAGTCAATTAAACCTGGTTTCCATCAATATTTTAGAGGACAACGCAAATTAGGTCTGGTATAGGTCTGGGATTTGCCCTCATCAGGGTCATATTTTCGCGTTCTTCACATACTTGTTGAACAGATCCTGGGTTTTTTCTGTTTTGGATCACGTAGTAATGTGGTATCACACTGAAACAGTCCATTAAACCTGGTTTCGATCAATATTTTAGAGAATAACGCATGTTAGGTCTTGGTTAGGTCTGGGATTTGCTCTCATCAAGCTCGTACTTTCGCATATTTCTCATAGTTGATGGCCAGATTCTGGGCTTTTCCTGGTTTGGATCACGTAGTAATGTGGTACCACACTGAAATAGTCGATTAAACCTGGTTTCTATCAATATTTTTGAGGGTAACGCATGTTAGGTCTAGGTTAGGCCTGGGATTTTCCCTCATCAGACACATACTTTCGCATTCTTCACATACTTGTTGAACGGATCCTGGGTTTTTTCAGGTTTGGATCACGTAGTAATGTGGTACCACACCGAAACAGTCGATTAAACCTGGTTTCGATCAATATTTTTGAGAATTACTCATGTTAGGTCTAGGTTAGGTCTGGGATTTGCTCTCATCAGGCTCGTACTTTCGCAAATTTCTCATACTTGATGGCCTGATTCTGTGCTTTTTCTGGTTTGGATCCCGTAGTAATGTGGTACCACACTGAAACAGTCCATTAAACCTGGTTTCTATCAATATTTTCGAGGATAACGCAAGCTATGTCTAGGTTAGGCCTGTGATTTGTCCTCATCAGACACATACGTTCGCATTCTACACATACTTCTTGAACGGATCCTGGGTATTTTTCTGGTTTGGATCACGTAGTGATGTGGTACCACACTGAAACAGTCCATTAAACCTGGTTTCGATCAATATTTTAGAGGATAACGCATGTTATGTCTAGGTTAAGTCTAGGATTTGCTCTCATCAGGCTCGTACTTTCGCATATTTCTCATATTTGATGGCCAGATTCTGGGCTTTTTCTGGTTTGGATCACGTAGTAATGTGGTGCCACACTGAAATTGTCGATTAAACCTGGTTTCTATCAATATTTTTGAGGGTAACGCATGTTAGGTCTAGGTTAGGCCTGGGATTTTCCCTCATCAGACACATACTTTCGCATTCTTCACATACTTGTTGAACGGATCCTGGGTTTTTTCAGGTTTGGATCACGTAGTAATGTGGTACCACACTGAAACATTCAATTAAACCTGGTCTTGATAAATATTTTAGAGGATAACGCATGTTAGGTCTGGGTTAAGTCTAGGATTTGCCCTCATCAGACTCATACTTTCGCATTCTTCACATACTTGTTGAACGGATCCTGGGTATTTTTCTCGTTTGGATCAGGTAGTGATGTGGTACCACACTGAAACAGTCCATTAAACCTGGTTTCGATCAATATTTTAGAGGATAACGCATGTTATGTCTAGGTTAGGCCTGTGATTTGCCCTCATCAGACACATACTTTCGCATTCTCCACATACTTGTTGAACAGATCCTGGGTTTTTTCAGGTTTGGATCACGTAGTAATGTGGTAGCACACAGAAACAGCCCATTAAACCTGGATTCGATCAATATTTCAGAGAATCACTCATGTTAGGTCTAGGTTAGGTCTGGGATTTACCTTCATCAGACTCATACTTTCGCATTCTTCACATACTTGTTGAACGGATCCTGGGCTTTTTCTGGATTGGATCACGTAGTAATGTGGTACCACACTGAAACAGTCCATTAAACCTGGTTTCGATCAATATTTTTGAGGATAACGCAAGTTATGTCTAGGTTAGGCCTGTGATTTGCCCTCATCAGACACCTACGTTCGCATTCTTCACATACTTGTTGAACGGATCCTGGGTATTTTTCTGGTTTGGATCACGTAGTGATGTGGTACCACACTGAAACAGTCCATTAAACCTGGTTTCGATCAATATTTTAGAGGATAACGCATGTTATGTCTAGGTTAGGCCTGTGATTTGCCCTCATCAGACACATACTTTCGCATTCTCCACATACTTGTTGAACAGATCCTGGGTTTTTTCAGGTTTGGATCACGTAGTAATGTGGTACCACACTGAAACATTCAATTAAACCTGGTCTTGATAAATATTTTAGAGGATAACGCATGTTAGGTCTGGGTTAGGTCTAGGATTTGCCCACATCAGGCTCATACTTTCGCATATTTCTCATACTTGATGGCTAGACCCAGGGCTTTTTCTGGATTGGATCACGTAGTAATGTGGTACCACACTGAAACAGTCGATTAAACCTGGTTTCGATCAATATCTTAGATGATAGCGCTAGTTATGTCTGGGATAGGTCTGGGATTTGCCCTCGTCAGGCTCATACTTTCGCATTCTTCACATACTTGTTGTACAGATCCTGGGTTTTTTTCTGGTTTGGATCACGTAGTAATGTGGTACCACACCGAAACAGTCGATTAAACCTGGTCTTGATAAATATTCTTGAGGATAACGCATGTTAGGTCTGGGTTAGGTCTAGGATTTGCCCACATCAGGCTCATACCTTCGCATATTTCTCATACTTGATGGCTAGACCCAGGGCTTTTTCTGGATTGAATCAGGTAGTAATGTGGTACCACAATGAAAGAGTAAATGAAACGCAGTTGCGATCGATATTTTAGAGGATAACGCATGTTAGGTCTAAGTTAGGCCTGGGATTTTCCCTCATCAGACATATACTTTCGCATTCTTCATATACTTGTTGAACGTATCCTGGGTTTTTTCTGGTTTGGATCACGTAGTAATGTGGTACCACACTGAAACAGTCGATTAAACCTGGTTTCGATCAATATTTTTGAGAATTACTCATGTTAGGTCTAGGTTAGGTCTGCGATTTGCTCTCATCAGGCTCGTACTTTCGCAAATTTCTCATACTTGATGGCCTGATTCTGTGCTTTTTCTGGTTTGGATCCCGTAGTAATGTGGTACCACACTGAAACAGTCCATTAAACCTGGTATCGATCAATATTTTAGAGGATAACGCATGTTATGGCTAGGTTAGGCCTGGGATTTGCCCTCATCACACACATACTTTCGCATTCGTCACATACTTGTTGAACGGATCCTGGGTTTTTTGTGGTTTGGATCACGTAGTAATGCGGAACCACACTGAAACAGTCCATTAAACCTGGTTTCGATCAATATTTTAGAGGATAACGCATGTTATGTCTAGGTTGGGCCTGTGATTTGCCCTCATCAGACACATACTTTCGCATTCTCCACATACTTGTTGAACAGATCCTGGGTTTTTTCAGGTTTGGATCACGTAGTAATGTGGTACCACACTGAAACATTCAATTGAACCTGGTCTTGATAAATATTTTAGAGGATAACGCATGTTAGGTCTGGGTTAGGTCTAGGATTTGCCCCCATCAGGCTCATACTTTCGCATATTTCTCATACTTGATGGCTAGATCCAGGGCTTTTTCTGGATTGGATCACGTAGTAATGTGGTACCACACTGAAACAGTCAATTAAACCTGGTTTCCATCAATATTTCAGTGGACAACGCATGTTATGTCTAGGTTAGGCCTGGGATTTGCCCTCATCAGACACATACTTTCGCATTTTCCACATACTTGTTGAACGGATCCTGGGTTTTTTCTGGTTTGGATCACGTAGTAATGTTGTAGCACACTGAAACAGGCCATTAAACCTGGTTTCGATCAATATTTTAGAGGATAACGCATGTTCTGTCTAGGTTAGGCCTGAGATTTGCCCTCATCAGACACATACTTTCGCATTCTTCACATACTTGTTGAACGGATCCTGGGTTTTTTCTGGTTTGGATCCCGTAGTAATGTGGTACCACATTGAAACAGTCCATTAAACCTGGTTTCGATCAATATTTTAGAGGATAACGCATGTTATGTCTAGGTTGGGCCTGTGATTTGCCCTCATCAGACACATACTTTCGCATTCTTCACATACTTGTTGAACGGATCCTGTGTTTTTTCTGGTTTGGATCACGTAGTAATGTGGTAGCACACTGAAACAGTCCATTAAACCTGGTTTCGGTCAATATTTTTGAGGATAACGCATGTTAGATCTAGGTTAGGTCTGGGATTTGCTCTCATCAGGCTCGCGCTTTCGCATATTTCTCATACTTGATGGCCAGATTCTGGACTTTTTCTAGTTTGGATCCTGTAGTAATGTGGTAACACACTGTACCAGTCCATTTAACCTGGTTTCGATCAATATTTTAGAGGATAACACATGTTATGTCTAGGTTAGGCCTGGGATTTGCCCTCATCACACACATACTTTCGCATTCGTCACATACTTGTTGAACGGGTCCTGGGTTTTTTCTGGTTTGGATGACGTAGTAATGTGGTAGCACACTGAAACAGTCCATTAAACCTGGTTTCGATCAATATTTTAGAGGATAACGCATGTTCTGTCTAGATTAGGCCTGGGATTTGCCCTCATCAGACACATACTTCCGCATTCTTCACATACGTGTTGAACGGATCCTGGGTTTTTTCTGGTTTGGATCACGTAGTGATGTGGTACCACACTGAAACAGTCCATTAAACCTGGTTTCGGTCAATATTTTTGAGGATAACGCATGTTAGATCTAGGTTAGGCCTGGGATTTGCCCTCATCAGACACATACTTTCGCATTCGTCACATACTTGTAGAACGGATCCTGGGTTTTTTGTGGTTTGGATCACGTAGTAATGCGGTACCACACTGAAACATTCAATTAAACCTGGTCTTGATAAATGTTTTAGAGGATAACGCATGTTGGCTCTGGGATAGGGCTGGGATTTGCCCTCATCAGGCTCATAGTTTCGCGTTTTTCACATACTTGTTGAACAGATCCTGGGTTTTTTCTGTTTTGGATCACGTAGTAATGTGGTACCACACTGAAACAGTCCATTAAACCTGGTTTCGATCAATATTTTAGAGAATAACGCATGATAGGTCATGGTTAGTTCAGGGATTTGCTCTCACCAGGCTCGTGCTTTCGCATATTTCTCATACTTGATGGCCAGATTCTGGACTTTTTCTAGTTTGGATCCTGTAGTAATGTGGTACCACACTGAAACAGTCCATTTAACCTGGTTTCGATCAATATTTTAGAGGATAACGCATGTTATGTCTAGGTTAGGCCTGGGATTTGCCCTCATCAGACACATACTTTCGCATTCGTCACATACTTGTTGAACGGATCCTGGGTTTTTTGTGGTTTGGATCACGTAGTAATGCGGTACCACACTGAAACAGTCCATTAAACCTGGTTTCGATCAATATTTTAGAGGATAACGCATGTTATGTCTAGGTTAGGCCTGTGATTTGCCCTCATCAGACACATACTTTCGCATTCTCCACATACTTGTTGAACAGATCCTGGGTCTTTTCAGGTTTGGATCACGTAGTAATGTGGTACCACACTGAAACATTCAATTAAACCTGGTCTTGATAAATATTTTAGAAGATAACGCATGTTAGGTCTGGGTTAGGTCTAGGATTTGCCCTCATCAGGCTCATACTTTCGCATATTTCTCATACTTGATGGCTAGATCCAGGGCTTTTTCTGGATTGGATCACGTAGTAAAGTGGTACCACACTGAAACAGTCAATTAAACCTGGTTTCCATCAATATTTTAGAGGACAACGCAAATTAGGTCTGGTATAGGTCTGGGATTTGCCCTCATCAGGGTCATATTTTCGCGTTCTTCACATACTTGTTGAACAGATCCTGGGTTTTTTCTGTTTTGGATCACGTAGTAATGTGGTATCACACTGAAACAGTCCATTAAACCTGGTTTCGATCAATATTTTAGAGAATAACGCATGTTAGGTCTTGGTTAGGTCTGGGATTTGCTCTCATCAAGCTCGTACTTTCGCATATTTCTCATAGTTGATGGCCAGATTCTGGGCTTTTCCTGGTTTGGATCACGTAGTAATGTGGTACCACACTGAAATAGTCGATTAAACCTGGTTTCTATCAATATTTTTGAGGGTAACGCATGTTAGGTCTAGGTTAGGCCTGGGATTTTCCCTCATCAGACACATACTTTCGCATTCTTCACATACTTGTTGAACGGATCCTGGGTTTTTTCAGGTTTGGATCACGTAGTAATGTGGTACCACACCGAAACAGTCGATTAAACCTGGTTTCGATCAATATTTTTGAGAATTACTCATGTTAGGTCTAGGTTAGGTCTGGGATTTGCTCTCATCAGGCTCGTACTTTCGCAAATTTCTCATACTTGATGGCCTGATTCTGTGCTTTTTCTGGTTTGGATCCCGTAGTAATGTGGTACCACACTGAAACAGTCCATTAAACCTGGTTTCTATCAATATTTTCGAGGATAACGCAAGCTATGTCTAGGTTAGGCCTGTGATTTGTCCTCATCAGACACATACGTTCGCATTCTACACATACTTCTTGAACGGATCCTGGGTATTTTTCTGGTTTGGATCACGTAGTGATGTGGTACCACACTGAAACAGTCCATTAAACCTGGTTTCGATCAATATTTTAGAGGATAACGCATGTTATGTCTAGGTTAAGTCTAGGATTTGCTCTCATCAGGCTCGTACTTTCGCATATTTCTCATATTTGATGGCCAGATTCTGGGCTTTTTCTGGTTTGGATCACGTAGTAATGTGGTGCCACACTGAAATTGTCGATTAAACCTGGTTTCTATCAATATTTTTGAGGGTAACGCATGTTAGGTCTAGGTTAGGCCTGGGATTTTCCCTCATCAGACACATACTTTCGCATTCTTCACATACTTGTTGAACGGATCCTGGGTTTTTTCAGGTTTGGATCACGTAGTAATGTGGTACCACACTGAAACATTCAATTAAACCTGGTCTTGATAAATATTTTAGAGGATAACGCATGTTAGGTCTGGGTTAAGTCTAGGATTTGCCCTCATCAGACTCATACTTTCGCATTCTTCACATACTTGTTGAACGGATCCTGGGTATTTTTCTCGTTTGGATCAGGTAGTGATGTGGTACCACACTGAAACAGTCCATTAAACCTGGTTTCGATCAATATTTTAGAGGATAACGCATGTTATGTCTAGGTTAGGCCTGTGATTTGCCCTCATCAGACACATACTTTCGCATTCTCCACATACTTGTTGAACAGATCCTGGGTTTTTTCAGGTTTGGATCACGTAGTAATGTGGTAGCACACAGAAACAGCCCATTAAACCTGGATTCGATCAATATTTCAGAGAATCACTCATGTTAGGTCTAGGTTAGGTCTGGGATTTACCTTCATCAGACTCATACTTTCGCATTCTTCACATACTTGTTGAACGGATCCTGGGCTTTTTCTGGATTGGATCACGTAGTAATGTGGTACCACACTGAAACAGTCCATTAAACCTGGTTTCGATCAATATTTTTGAGGATAACGCAAGTTATGTCTAGGTTAGGCCTGTGATTTGCCCTCATCAGACACCTACGTTCGCATTCTTCACATACTTGTTGAACGGATCCTGGGTATTTTTCTGGTTTGGATCACGTAGTGATGTGGTACCACACTGAAACAGTCCATTAAACCTGGTTTCGATCAATATTTTAGAGGATAACGCATGTTATGTCTAGGTTAGGCCTGTGATTTGCCCTCATCAGACACATACTTTCGCATTCTCCACATACTTGTTGAACAGATCCTGGGTTTTTTCAGGTTTGGATCACGTAGTAATGTGGTACCACACTGAAACATTCAATTAAACCTGGTCTTGATAAATATTTTAGAGGATAACGCATGTTAGGTCTGGGTTAGGTCTAGGATTTGCCCACATCAGGCTCATACTTTCGCATATTTCTCATACTTGATGGCTAGACCCAGGGCTTTTTCTGGATTGGATCACGTAGTAATGTGGTACCACACTGAAACAGTCGATTAAACCTGGTTTCGATCAATATCTTAGATGATAGCGCTAGTTATGTCTGGGATAGGTCTGGGATTTGCCCTCGTCAGGCTCATACTTTCGCATTCTTCACATACTTGTTGTACAGATCCTGGGTTTTTTTCTGGTTTGGATCACGTAGTAATGTGGTACCACACCGAAACAGTCGATTAAACCTGGTCTTGATAAATATTCTTGAGGATAACGCATGTTAGGTCTGGGTTAGGTCTAGGATTTGCCCACATCAGGCTCATACCTTCGCATATTTCTCATACTTGATGGCTAGACCCAGGGCTTTTTCTGGATTGAATCAGGTAGTAATGTGGTACCACAATGAAAGAGTAAATGAAACGCAGTTGCGATCGATATTTTAGAGGATAACGCATGTTAGGTCTAAGTTAGGCCTGGGATTTTCCCTCATCAGACATATACTTTCGCATTCTTCATATACTTGTTGAACGTATCCTGGGTTTTTTCTGGTTTGGATCACGTAGTAATGTGGTACCACACTGAAACAGTCGATTAAACCTGGTTTCGATCAATATTTTTGAGAATTACTCATGTTAGGTCTAGGTTAGGTCTGCGATTTGCTCTCATCAGGCTCGTACTTTCGCAAATTTCTCATACTTGATGGCCTGATTCTGTGCTTTTTCTGGTTTGGATCCCGTAGTAATGTGGTACCACACTGAAACAGTCCATTAAACCTGGTTTCTATCAATATTTTTGAGGATAACGCAAGTTATGTCTAGGTTAGGCCTGTGATTTGCCCTCATCAGACACATACGTTCGCATTCTACACATACTTGTTGAACGGATCATGGGTATTTTTCTGGTTTGGATCACGTAGTGATGTGGTACCACACTGAAACAGTCCATTAAACCTGGTTTCGATCAATATTTTAGAGGATAACGCATGTTATGTCTAGGTTAGGCCTGTGATTTGCCCTCATCAGACACATACTTTCGCATTCTCCACATACTTGTTGAACAGATCCTGGGTTTTTTCAGGTTTGGATCACGTAGTAATGTGGTACCACACTGAAACATTCAATTAAACCTGGTCTTGATAAATATTTTAGAGGATAACGAATGTTAGGTCTGGGTTAGGTCTAGGATTTGCCCACATCAGGCTCATACTTTCGCATATTTCTCATACTTGATGGCTAGACCCAGGGCTTTTTCTGGATTGGATCACGTAGTAATGTGGTACCACACTGAAACAGTCGATTAAACCTGGTTTCGATCAATATCTTAGATGATAGCGCTAGTTATGTCTGGGATAGGTCTGGGATTTGCCCTCGTCAGGCTCATACTTTCGCATTCTTCACATACTTGTTGTACAGGTCCTGGGTTTTTTTCTGGTTTGGATCACGTAGTAATGTGGTACCACACCGAAACAGTCGATTAAACCTGGTCTTGATAAATATTCTTGAGGGTAACGCATGTTAGGTCTAGGTTTGGACTGGGATTTTCCCTCATCCGACACATACTTTCGCATTCTTCACATACTTGTTGAACGGATCCTGGGTTTTTTCTGGTTTGAATCACGTAGTAATGTGGTAGCACACTGAAACAGTCCATTAAACCTGGTTTCGATCAATATTTTAGAGAATAACTCATGTTAGGTCTAGGTTAGGTCTGGGATTTTCCTTCATCCGACTCATACTTTCGCATTCTTCACATACTTGTTGAACGGATCCTTGGGTTATTCTGGTTTGGATCACGTAGTAATGTGGTATCACACTGAGACAGTCCATTAAACCTGGTTTCGATCAATATTTTAGGGAATAACGCATGTTAGGTCTTGGTTAGGTCTGGGATTTGCTCTCATCAGGCTCGTACTTTCGCATATTTCTCATAGTTGATGGCCAGATTCTGGGCTTTTTCTGGTTTGGATCACGTAGTAATGTGGTACCACACTGAAACAGTCGATTAAACCTGGTTTCTAACAATATTTTTGAGGGTAACGCATGTTAGGTCTAGGTTAGGCCTGGGATTTTCCCTCATCCGACACATACTTTCGCATTCTTCACATACTTGTTGTACAGATCCTGGGTTTTTTTCTGGTTTGGATCACGTAGTAATGTGGTAGCACACTGAAACAGTCCATTAAACCTGGTTTCGATCAATATCTTAGATGATAACGCTAGTTATGTCTGGGATAGGTCTGGGATTTGCCCTCGTCAGGCTCATACTTTCGCATTCTTCACATACTTGTTGAACGTATCCCGGGTTTTTTCTGGTTCGGATCACGTAGTAATGTGGTACCACACTGAAACTGTCGATTAAACATGCATTCGACCAATATTTTTGAGAATAACTCATGTTACGTCTAGGTTAGGCCTGTGATTTGCCCTCATCAGACACATACTTTCGCATTCTTCACATACTTGTTAAACGGATCGTGGGTTTTTTGTGGTTTGGATCACGTAGTAATGCGGTACCACACTGAAACAGCCCATTAAACCTGGATTCGATCAATATTTCAGAGAATCACTCATGTTAGGTCTAGGTTAGGTCTGGGATTTACCTTCATCAGACTCATACTTTCGCATTCTTCACATACTTGTTGAACGGATCCTGGGCTTTTTCTGGATTGGATCACGTAGTAATGTGGTACCACACTGAAACAGTCCATTAAACCTGGTTTCGATCAATATTTTAGAGAATAACGCATGATAGGTCATGTTTAGGTCAGGGATTTGCTCTCATCAGGCTCGTACTTTCGCATACTTCTCATACTTGAAGGCCAGATTCTGGACTTTTTCTAGTTTGGATCACGTAGTAATGTGGTACCACACTGAAACAGTCCATTTAACCTGGTATCGATCAATATTTTAGAGGATAACGCATGTTATGGCTAGGTTAGGCCTGGGATTTGCCCTCATCACACACATACTTTCGCATTCGTCACATACTTGTTGAACGGATCCTGGGTTTTTTGTGGTTTGGATCACGTAGTAATGCGGAACCACACTGAAACAGTCCATTAAACCTGGTTTCGATCAATATTTTAGAGGATAACGCATGTTATGTCTAGGTTGGGCCTGTGATTTGCCCTCATCAGACACATACTTTCGCATTCTCCACATACTTGTTGAACAGATCCTGGGTTTTTTCAGGTTTGGATCACGTAGTAATGTGGTACCACACTGAAACATTCAATTGAACCTGGTCTTGATAAATATTTTAGAGGATAACGCATGTTAGGTCTGGGTTAGGTCTAGGATTTGCCCCCATCAGGCTCATACTTTCGCATATTTCTCATACTTGATGGCTAGATCCAGGGCTTTTTCTGGATTGGATCACGTAGTAATGTGGTACCACACTGAAACAGTCAATTAAACCTGGTTTCCATCAATATTTCAGTGGACAACGCATGTTATGTCTAGGTTAGGCCTGGGATTTGCCCTCATCAGACACATACTTTCGCATTTTCCACATACTTGTTGAACGGATCCTGGGTTTTTTCTGGTTTGGATCACGTAGTAATGTTGTAGCACACTGAAACAGGCCATTAAACCTGGTTTCGATCAATATTTTAGAGGATAACGCATGTTCTGTCTAGGTTAGGCCTGAGATTTGCCCTCATCAGACACATACTTTCGCATTCTTCACATACTTGTTGAACGGATCCTGGGTTTTTTCTGGTTTGGATCCCGTAGTAATGTGGTACCACATTGAAACAGTCCATTAAACCTGGTTTCGATCAATATTTTAGAGGATAACGCATGTTATGTCTAGGTTGGGCCTGTGATTTGCCCTCATCAGACACATACTTTCGCATTCTTCACATACTTGTTGAACGGATCCTGTGTTTTTTCTGGTTTGGATCACGTAGTAATGTGGTAGCACACTGAAACAGTCCATTAAACCTGGTTTCGGTCAATATTTTTGAGGATAACGCATGTTAGATCTAGGTTAGGTCTGGGATTTGCTCTCATCAGGCTCGCGCTTTCGCATATTTCTCATACTTGATGGCCAGATTCTGGACTTTTTCTAGTTTGGATCCTGTAGTAATGTGGTAACGCACTGTACCAGTCCATTTAACCTGGTTTCGATCAATATTTTAGAGGATAACACATGTTATGTCTAGGTTAGGCCTGGGATTTGCCCTCATCACACACATACTTTCGCATTCGTCACATACTTGTTGAACGGGTCCTGGGTTTTTTCTGGTTTGGATGACGTAGTAATGTGGTAGCACACTGAAACAGTCCATTAAACCTGGTTTCGATCAATATTTTAGAGGATAACGCATGTTCTGTCTAGATTAGGCCTGGGATTTGCCCTCATCAGACACATACTTCCGCATTCTTCACATACGTGTTGAACGGATCCTGGGTTTTTTCTGGTTTGGATCACGTAGTGATGTGGTACCACACTGAAACAGTCCATTAAACCTGGTTTCGGTCAATATTTTTGAGGATAACGCATGTTAGATCTAGGTTAGGCCTGGGATTTGCCCTCATCAGACACATACTTTCGCATTCGTCACATACTTGTAGAACGGATCCTGGGTTTTTTGTGGTTTGGATCACGTAGTAATGCGGTACCACACTGAAACATTCAATTAAACCTGGTCTTGATAAATGTTTTAGAGGATAACGCATGTTGGCTCTGGGATAGGGCTGGGATTTGCCCTCATCAGGCTCATAGTTTCGCGTTTTTCACATACTTGTTGAACAGATCCTGGGTTTTTTCTGTTTTGGATCACGTAGTAATGTGGTACCACACTGAAACAGTCCATTAAACCTGGTTTCGATCAATATTTTAGAGAATAACGCATGATAGGTCATGGTTAGTTCAGGGATTTGCTCTCACCAGGCTCGTGCTTTCGCATATTTCTCATACTTGATGGCCAGATTCTGGACTTTTTCTAGTTTGGATCCTGTAGTAATGTGGTACCACACTGAAACAGTCCATTTAACCTGGTTTCGATCAATATTTTAGAGGATAACGCATGTTATGTCTAGGTTAGGCCTGGGATTTGCCCTCATCAGACACATACTTTCGCATTCGTCACATACTTGTTGAACGGATCCTGGGTTTTTTGTGGTTTGGATCACGTAGTAATGCGGTACCACACTGAAACAGTCCATTAAACCTGGTTTCGATCAATATTTTAGAGGATAACGCATGTTATGTCTAGGTTAGGCCTGTGATTTGCCCTCATCAGACACATACTTTCGCATTCTCCACATACTTGTTGAACAGATCCTGGGTTTTTTCAGGTTTGGATCACGTAGTAATGTGGTACCACACTGAAACATTCAATTAAACCTGGTCTTGATAAATATTTTAGAAGATAACGCATGTTAGGTCTGGGTTAGGTCTAGGATTTGCCCTCATCAGGCTCATACTTTCGCATATTTCTCATACTTGATGGCTAGATCCAGGGCTTTTTCTGGATTGGATCACGTAGTAAAGTGGTACCACACTGAAACAGTCAATTAATCCTGGTTTCCATCAATATTTTAGAGGACAACGCAAATTAGGTCTGGTATAGGTCTGGGATTTGCCCTCATCAGGGTCATATTTTCGCGTTCTTCACATACTTGTTGAACAGATCCTGGGTTTTTTCTGTTTTGGATCACGTAGTAATGTGGTATCACACTGAAACAGTCCATTAAACCTGGTTTCGATCAATATTTTAGAGAATAACGCATGTTAGGTCTTGGTTAGGTCTGGGATTTGCTCTCATCAAGCTCGTACTTTCGCATATTTCTCATAGTTGATGGCCAGATTCTGGGCTTTTCCTGGTTTGGATCACGTAGTAATGTGGTACCACACTGAAATAGTCGATTAAACCTGGTTTCTATCAATATTTTTGAGGGTAACGCATGTTAGGTCTAGGTTAGGCCTGGGATTTTCCCTCATCAGACACATACTTTCGCATTCTTCACATACTTGTTGAACGGATCCTGGGTTTTTTCAGGTTTGGATCACGTAGTAATGTGGTACCACACCGAAACAGTCGATTAAACCTGGTTTCGATCAATATTTTTGAGAATTACTCATGTTAGGTCTAGGTTAGGTCTGGGATTTGCTCTCATCAGGCTCGTACTTTCGCAAATTTCTCATACTTGATGGCCTGATTCTGTGCTTTTTCTGGTTTGGATCCCGTAGTAATGTGGTACCACACTGAAACAGTCCATTAAACCTGGTTTCTATCAATATTTTGGAGGATAACGCAAGCTATGTCTAGGTTAGGCCTGTGATTTGTCCTCATCAGACACATACGTTCGCATTCTACACATACTTCTTGAACGGATCCTGGGTATTTTTCTGGTTTGGATCACGTAGTGATGTGGTACCACACTGAAACAGTCCATTAAACCTGGTTTCGATCAATATTTTAGAGGATAACGCATGTTATGTCTAGGTTAGACCTGTGATTTGCCCTCATCAGACACATACTTTCGCACTCTACACATACTTGTTGAACAGATCCTGGGTTTTTTCAGGTTTGGATCACGTAGTAATGTGGTACCACACTGAAACATTCAATTAAACCTGGTCTTGATAAATATTTTAGAGGATAACGAATGTTAGGTCTGGGTTAGGTCTAGGATTTGCCCACATCAGGCTCATACTTTCGCATATTTCTCATACTTGATGGCTAGACCCAGGGCTTTTTCTGGATTGGATCACGTAGTAATGTGGTAGCACACTGAAACAGTCCATTAAACCTGGTTTCGATCAATATCTTAGATGATAACGCTAGTTATGTCTGGGATAGGTCTGGGATTTGCCCTCGTCAGGCTCATACTTTCGCATTCTTCACGTACTTGTTGAACGTATCCTGGGGTTTTTCTGGTTCGGATCACGTAGTAATGTGGTACCACACTGAAACTGTCGATTAAACCTGCTTTCGATCAATATTTTAGAGGATAACGCACGTTATGGCTAGGTTAGGCCTGGGATTTGCCCTCATCACACACATACTTTCGCATTCGTCACATACTTGTTGAACGGATCCTGGGTTTTTTGTGGTTTGGATCACGTAGTAATGCGGAACCACACTGAAACAGTCCATTAAACCTGGTTTCGATCAATATTTTAGAGGATAACGCATGTTATGTCTAGGTTTGGCCTGTGATTTGCCCTCATCAGACACATACTTTCGCATTCTCCACATACTTGTTGAACAGATCCTGGGTTTTTTCAGGTTTGGATCACGTAGTAATGTGGTACCACACTGAAACATTCAATTAAACCTGGTCTTGATAAATATTTTAGAGGATAACGCATGTTAGGTCTGGGTTAGGTCTAGGATTTGCCCTCATCAGGCTCATACTTTCGCATATTTCTCATACTTGATGGCTAGATCCAGGGCTTTTTCTGGATTGGATCACGTAGTAATGTGGTACCACACTAAAACAGTCAATTAAACCTGGTTTCCATCAATATTTCAGTGGACAACGCATGTTATGTCTAGGTTAGGCCTGGGATTTGCCCTCATCAGACACATACTTTCGCATTTTCCAAATACATGTTGGACAGATCCTGTGCTTTTTCTGGTTTGGATCTCGTAGTAATGTGGTACCACACTGAAACAGTCCATTAAACCTGGTTTCGATCAATGTTTTAGAGGATAACGCACGTTATGTCTAGGTTAGGCCTGTGATTTGCCCTCATCAGACACATACTTTCGCATTCTTCACATACTTGTTGAACGGATCCTGGGTTTTTTCTGGTTTGGATCACGTAGTAATGTGGTAGCACACTGAAACAGGCCATTAAACCTGGTTTCGGTCAATATTTTAGAGGATAACGCATGTTCTGTCTAGGTTAGGCCTGGGATTTGCCCTCATCAGACACATACTTCCGCATTCTACACATACTTGTTGAACGAATCCTGGGTTTTTTCTGGTTTGGATCAGGTAGTAATGTGGTAGCACACTGAAACAGTCCTTTAAACCTGGTTTCGATCAATATTTTAGAGGATAACGCACGTTCTGTCTAGGTTAGGCCTGGGATTTGCCCTCATCAGACACATACTTTCGCATTCTTCACATACTTGTTGAACGGATCCTGGGTTTTTTCTGGTTTAGATCACGTGGTAATGTGGAACCACACTGAAACTGTCGATTAAACCTGCTTTCGATCAATATTTTTGAGAATAACTCATGTTAGGTCTAGGTTAGGTCTGGGATTTGCCCTCATCAGGGTCATATTTTCGCGTTCTTCACATACTTGTTGAACAGATCCTGGGTATTTTTCTGGTTTGCATCAGGTAGTAATGTGGTACCACACTGAAGCAGTCGATGAAGCCTGGTTTCGATCAATATCTTTGAGGATAACGCATGTTAGGTCTAGGTTAGGCCCGGGATTTGCCCTCATCAGGGTCATATTTCCGCGTTCTTCACATACTTGTTGAACAGATCCTGGGTATTTTTCTGGTTTGGATCACGCAGTAATGTGGTACCACACTGAAATAGTCGATTAAACCTGTTTTCGATCAATATTTTAGAGGATAACGCAAGTTATGTCTGGGATAGGTCCGGGATTTGCCCTCGTCAGGCTCATACTTTCGCATTCTTCACATACTTGTTGTACAGATCCTGGGTTTTTTTCTGGTTTGGATCACATAGTAATGTGATACCACACTGAAACAGTCGATTAAAACTGGTTTCGACCAGTATTTTTGAGGGTAGCGCATGTTAGGTCTAGGTTAGGCCTGGGATTTGCCCTCATCAGACACATACTTTCACATTCTCCACATACTTGTTGAACAGATCCCGGGTTTTTTCAGGTTTGGATCACGTAGTAATGTGGTACCACACTGAAACATTCAATTAAACCTGGTCTTGATAAATATTTTAGAGGATAACGCATGTTAGGACTGGGTTAGGTCTAGGATTTGCCCTCATCAGGCTCATACTTTCGCATTCTTCACATACTTGTTGAACGGATCCTGGGTTTTTTCTGGTTTGGATCACGTAGTAATGTGGTACCACACTGAAACTGTCGATTAAACCTGCTTTCGATCAATATTTTTGAGAGTAGCTCATGTTAGGTCTAGGTTAGGTCTAGGATTTGCTCTCATCAGGCTCGTACTTTCGCATATTTCTCATACTTGATGGCTAGATCCAGGGCTTTTTCTGGATTGGATCACGTAGTAAAGTGGTACCACACTGAAACAGTCAATTAAAGCTGGTTTCCATCAATATTTCAGAGGACAACGCAAGTTAGGTCTGGTATAGGTCTGGGATATGCCCTCATCAGGGTCATATTTTCGCGTTCTTCACATACTTGTTGAGCAGATCCTGGGTATTTTTCTGGTTTGGATCAGGTAGTAATGTGGTACCACACTGAAGCAGTCGATTAAGCCTGGTTTCGATCAACATTTTTGAGGATAACGCATGTTAGGTCTAGGTTAGGCCCGGGATTTGCCCTCATCAGGGTCATATTTCTTCGTTCTTCACATACTTGTTGAACAGATCCTGGCTATTTTTCTGGTTTGGATCACGCAGTAATGTGGTACCACACTGAAATAGTCGATTAATCCTGTTTTCGATCATTATTTTAGAGGATAACGCAAGTTATGTCTGGGATAGGTCCGGGATTTACCCTCGTCAGGCTCATACTTTCGCATTCTTCACATACTTGTTGTACAGATCCTGGGTTTTTTTTCTGGTTTGGATCACATAGTAATGTGGTACCGCACTGAAACAGTCGATTAAACCTGGTTTCGATCAATATTTTTGAGGATAACGCATGTTAGATCTAGGTTAGGCCTGGGATTTGCCCTCATCAGACACATACTTTCGCATTCGTCACATACTTGTTGAACGGATCCTGGGTTTTTTTTGGTTGGATCACGTAGTAATGCGGTACCACACTGAAACATTCAATTAAACCTGGTCTTGATAAATGTTTTAGAGGATAACGCATGTTGGCTCTGGGATAGGACTGGGATTTGCCCTCATCAGGCTCATAGTTTCGCGTTTTTCACATACTTGTTGAACAGATCCTGGGTTTTTTCTGTTTTGGATCACGTAGTAATGTGGTACCACACTGAAACAGTCCATTAAACCTGGTTTCGATCAATATTTAAGAGAATAACGCATGATAGGTCATGGTTAGTTCTGGGATTTGCTCTCATCAGGCTCGTGCTTTCGCATATTTCTCATACTTGATGGCCAGATTCTGGACTTTTTCTAGTTTGGATCCTGTAGTAATGTGGTACCACACTGAAACAGTCCATTTAACCTGGTTTCGATCTATATTTTAGAGGATAACGCATGTTATGGCTAGGTTAGGCCTGGGATTTGCCCTCATCACACACATACTTTCGCATTCGTCACATACTTGTTGAACGGATCCTGGGTTTTTTGTGGTTTGGATCACGTAGTAATGCGGTACCACACTGAAACAGTCCATTAAACCTGGTTTCGATCAATATTTTAGAGGATAACGCATGTTATGTCTAGGTTAGGCCTGTGATTTGCCCTCATCAGACACATACTTTCGCATTCTCCACATACTTGTTGAACAGATCCTGGGTTTTTTCAGGTTTGGATCACGCAGTAATGTGGTACCACACTGAAATAGTCGATTAAACCTGTTTTCGATCAATATTTTAGAGGATAACGCAAGTTATGTCTGGGATAGGTCCGGGATTTACCCTCGTCAGGCTCATACTTTCGCATTCTTCACATACTTGTTGAACTGATCCTGGGTTTTTTTCTGGTTTGGATCACATAGTAATGTGGTACCACACTGAAACAGTCGATTAAACCTGTTTTCGATCAATATTTTAGAGGATAACGCAAGTTATGTCTGGGATAGGTCCGGGATTTACCCTCGTCAGGCTCATACTTTCGCATTCGTCACATACTCGTTGAACGGATCCTGGGTTTTTTTTGGTTGGATCACGTAGTAATGCGGTACCACACTGAAACATTCAATTAAACCTGGTCTTGATAAATGTTTTAGAGGATAACGCATGTTGGCTCTGGGATAGGACTGGGATTTGCCCTCATCAGGGTCATATTTTCGCGTTCTTCACATACTTGTTGAACAGATCCTGGGTATTTTTCTGGTTTGCATCAGGTAGTAATGTGGTACCACACTGAAGCAGTCGATGAAGCCTGGTTTCGATCAATATCTTTGAGGATAACGCATGTTAGGTCTAGGTTAGGCCCGGGATTTGCCCTCATCAGGGTCATATTTCCGCGTTCTTCACATACTTGTTGAACAGATCCTGGGTATTTTTCTGGTTTGGATCACGCAGTAATGTGGTATCACACTGAAATAGTCGATTAAACCTGTTTTCGATCAATATTTTAGAGGATAACGCAAGTTATGTCTGGGATAGGTCCGGGATTTACCCTCGTCAGGCTCATACTTTCGCATTCTTCACATACTTGTTGAACAGATCCTGGGTTTTTTTCTGGTTTGGATCACATAGTAATGTGGTACCACACTGAAACAGTCGATTAAACCTGGTTTCGACCAATATTTTAGAGGATAACGCAAGTTATGTCTGGAATAGGTCCGGGATTTGCCCTCGTCAGGCTCATACTTTCGCATTCTTCACATACTTGTTGTACAGATCCTGGGTTTTTTTCTGGTTTGGATCACATAGTAATGTGATACCACACTGAAACAGTCGATTAAAACTGGTTTCGACCAGTATTTTTGAGGGTAGCGCATGTTAGGTCTAGGTTAGGCCTGGGATTTGCCCTCATCAGACACATACTTTCACATTCTCCACATACTTGTTGGACAGATCCTGGGTTTTTTCAGGTTTGGATCACGTAGTAATGTGGTACCACACTGAAACATTCAATTAAACCTGGTCTTGATAAATATTTTAGAGGATAACGCATGTTAGGACTGGGTTAGGTCTAGGATTTGCCCTCATCACGCTCATACTCTCGCATTCTTCACATACTTGTTGAACGGATCCTGGGTTTTTTCTGGTTTGGATCACGTAGTGATGTGGTACCACACTGAAACAGTCCATTAAACCTGGTTTTGATCAATATTTTTGAGGATAACGCATGTTAGATCTAGGTTAGGCCTGGGATTTGCCCTCATCAGACACATACTTTCGCATTCGTCACATACTTGTTGAACGGATCCTGGGTTTTTTGTGGTTTGGATCACGTAGTAATGCGGTACCACACTGAAACATTCAATTAAACCTGGTCTTGATAAATATTTTAGAGGATAACGCATGTTAGGACTGGGTTAGGTCTAGGATTTGCCCTCATCACGCTCATACTCTCGCATTCTTCACATACTTGTTGAACGGATCCTGGGTTTTTTCTGGTTTGGATCACGTAGTAATGTGGTACCACACTGAAACAGTCCATTAAACTTGGTTTCGATCAATATTTTAGAGAATAACGCATGATAGGTCATGGTTAGGTCTGGGATTTGCTCTCATCAGGCTCGTACTTTCGCATATTTCTCATACTTGATGGCCAGATTCTGGACTTTTTCTAGTTTGGATCCTGTAGTAATGTGGTACCACACTGAAACAGTCCATTAAACCTGGTTTCGATCAATATTTTAGAGAATAACGCATGTTATGTCTAGGTTAGGCCTGGCATTTGCCCTCATCAGACACATACTTCCGCATTCTTCACATACTTGTTGAACGGATCCTGGGTTTTTTCTGGTTTGGATCACGTAGTAATGTGGTAGCACACTGAAACAGTCCATTAAACCTGGTTTCGATCAATATTTTAGAGGATAACGCATGTTAGGTCCAGGTTAGGCCTGGGATTTTCCCTCATCAGGCACATACTTTCGCATTCTTCACATACTTGTTGAACGGATCCTGGGTTTTCTGTGGTTTGAATCACGTAGTAATGCGGTACCACACCGAAACAGTCCATTAAACCTGGTTTCGATCGATATTTTAGAGGATAACGCATGTTATGTCTAGGTTAGGTCTAGGCTTTGCCCTCATCAGGCACATACTTTCGCATTCTTCACATACTTGTTGAACGGATCCTGGGTTTTTTCTGGTTTGGATCACGTAGTAATGTGGTATCACACTGAAACAGTCCATTAAACCTGGTTTCGATCAATATTTTAGAGGATAACGCATGTTATGTCTAGGTTAGGCCTGGGATTTGCCCTCATCAGACACATACTTCCGCATTCTTCACATACTTGTTGAACGGATCCTGGGTTTTTTCTGGTTTGGATCACGTAGTGATGTGGTACCACACTGAAACACTCCATTAAACCTGGTTTCGGTCAATATTTTTGAGGATAACGCATGTTAGATCTAGATTAGGCCTGGGATTTGCCCTCATCAGACACATACATTCGCATTCGTCACATACTTGTTGAACGGATCCTGGGTTTTTTGTGGTTTGGATCACGTAGTAATGCGGTACCACACTGAAACACTCAATTAAACCTGGTCTTGATAAATGTTTTAGAGGATAACGCATGTTGGGTCTGGGATAGGTCTGGGATTTGCCCACATCAGGCTCATAGTTTCGCGTTTTTCACATACTTGTTGAACAGATCCTGGGTTTTTTCTGTTTTGGATCAGGTAGTAATGTCGTACCACACTGAAGCAGTCGATTAAGCCTGGTTTCGATCAATATTTTTGAGGATAACGCATGTTAGGTCTAGGTTAGGCCCGGGATTTGCCTTCATCAGGGTCATATTTCCGCGTTCTTCACATACTTGTTGAACAGATCGTGGGTTTTTTCAGGTTTGGATCACGTAGTAATGCGGTACCACACTGAAACACTCAATTAAACCTGGTCTTGATAAATGTTTTAGAGGATAACGCATGATAGGTCATGGATAGGTCTGGGATTTGCTCTCATCAGGCTCGTACTTTCGCATATTTCTCATACTTGATGGCTAGATCCAGGGCTTTTTCTGGATTGGATCACGTAGTAAAGTGGTACCACACTGAAACAGTCAATTAAACCTGGTTTCCATCAATATTTTAGAGTACAACGCAAGTTAGGTCTGGTATAGGTCTAGGATTTGCCCTCATCAGGGTCATATTTTCGCGTTCTTCTCATACTTGTTGAACAGATCCTGGGTATTTTTCTGGTTTGGATCAGGTAGTAATGTGGTACCACACTGAAACATTCAATTAAACCTGTTTTCGATGAATATTTTAGAGGATAACGCAAGTTATGTCTGGGATAGGTCCGGGATTTACCCTCGTCAGGCTCATACTTTCGCATTCTTCACATACTTGTTGTACAGATCCTGGGTTTTTTTGTGGTTTGGAACACATAGTAATGTGGTACCACACTGAAACAGTCGATTAAACCTGGTTTCGATCAATATTTTAGAGGACAACGCAAGTTAGGTCTGGGATAGGTCTGGGATTTGCCCTGATCAGGCTGGTACTTTCGCATATTTCTCATACTTGGTGGCCAGATTCTGGGCTTTTTCTGGTTTGGATCCCGTAGTATTGTGGTACCACACTGAAACAGTCCATTAAACCTGGTTTCGATCAATATTTTAGAGGACAACGCATGTTATGTCTAGGTTAGGCCTGGGATTTGCCCTCATCAGACACATACTTTCGCATTCTCCACATACTTGTTGAACAGATCGTGGGTTTTTTCAGGTTTGGATCACGTAGTAATGTGGTACCACACTGAAACATTCAATTAAACCTGGTCTTGATAAATATTTTAGAGGATAACGCATGTTAGGTCTGGGTTAGGTCTAGGATTTGCCCTCATCAGGCTCATACTTTCGCATGTTACTCATACTTGATGGCTAGATCCAGGGCTTTTTCTGGATTGGATCACGTAGTAATGTGGTACCACACTGAAACAGTCAATTAAACCTGGTTTCCATCAATATTTTAGAGGACAACGCAAGTTAGGTCTGGGATAGGTCTGGGATTTGCCCTCGTCAGGCTCATACTTTCGCATTCTTCACATACTTGTTGTACAGATCCTGGGTTTTTTTCTGGTTTGGATCACATAGTAATGTGGTACCACACTGAAACAGTCGATTAAACCTGGTTTCGATCAGTATTTTAGAGGATAACGCATGTTAGGTCTAGGCTAGGCCTGGGATTATCCCTCATCAGGCACATACTTTCGCATTCTCCACATACTTGTTGAACAGATCCTGGGTTTTTTCAGGTTTGGATCACATAGTAATGTGGTACCACACTGAAACAGTCGATTAAACCTGGTTTCGATCAATATTTTAGAGGACAACGCAAGTTAGGTCTGGGATAGGTCTGGGATTTGCCCTGATCAGGCTGGTACTTTCGCATATTTCTCATACTTGGTGGCCAGATTCTGGGCTTTTTCTGGTTTGGATCCCGTAGTATTGTGGTACCACACTGAAACAGTCCATTAAACCTGGTTTCGATCAATATTTTAGAGGACAACGCATGTTATGTCTAGGTTAGGCCTGGGATTTGCCCTCATCAGACACATACTTTCGCATTCTCCACATACTTGTTGAACAGATCCTGGGTATTTTTCTGGTTTGGATCAGGTAGTAATGTGGTACCACACTGAAGCAGTCGATTAAGCCTGGTTTCGATCAATATTTTTGAGGATAACGCATGTTAGGTCCAGGTTAGGCCCGGGATTTGCCCTCATCAGGGTCATATTTCCGCGTTCTTCACATACTTGTTGAACAGATCCTGGGTATTTTTCTGGTTTGGATCACGCAGTAATGTGGTACCACACTGAAATAGTCGATTAAACCTGTTTCCGATCAATATTTTAGAGGATAACGCAAGTTATGTCTGGGATAGGTCCGGGATTTACCCTCGTCAGGCTCTTACTTTCGCTTTCTTCACATACTTGTTGTACAGATCCTGGGTTTTCTTCTGGTTTGGATCACATAGTAATGTGGTACCACACTGAAACAGTCGATTATACCTGGTTTCGATCAATATTTTAGAGGACAACGCAAGTTAGGTCTGGGATAGGTCTGGGATTTGCCCTGATCAGGCTCGTACTTTCGCATATTTCTCATACTTGTTGAACAGATCCTGGGTTTTTTCTGGTTTGGATCACGTAGTAATGTGGTACCACACAGAAACATTCAATTAAACCTGGTTTCGATCAATATTTTTGAGGATAACGCAAGTTAGATCTAGGTTAGGCCTGGGTTTTGCCCTCATCAGACACATACTTTCGCATTCGTCACACACTTGTTGAACGGATCCTGGGTTTTTTGTGGTTTGGATCACGTAGTAATGTAGTACCACACTGAAACATTCAATTAAACCTGGTCTTGATAAATATTTTAGAGGATAACGCATGTTAGGACTGGGTTAGTTCTAGGATTTGCCCTCATCAGGCTCATACTTTCGCATGTTACTCATACTTGATGGCTAGATCCAGGGCTTTTTCTGGATTGGACCACGTAGTAATGTGGTACCACACTGAAACAGTCAATTAAACCTGGTTTCCATCAATATTTTAGAGGACAACGCAAGTTAGGTCTGGGATAGGTCTGGGATTTGCCCTCGTCAGGCTCATACTTTCGCATTCTTCACATACTTGTTGTACAGATCCTGGGTTTTTTTCTGGTTTGGATCACATAGTAATGTGGTACCACACTGAAACAGTCGATTAAACCTGGTTTCGATCAATATTTTAGAGGATAACGCATGTTAGGTCTAGGCTAGGCCTGGGATTATCCCTCATCAGGCACATACTTTCGCATTCTCCACATACTTGTTGAACAGATCCTGGGTTTTTTCAGGTTTGGATCACATAGTAATGTGGTACCACACTGAAACAGTCGATTAAACCTGGTTTCGATCAATATTTTAGAGGACAACGCAAGTTAGGTCTGGGATAGGTCTGGGATTTGCCCTGATCAGGCTGGTACTTTCGCATGTTACTCATACTTGATGGCTAGATCCAGGGCTTTTTCTGGATTGGACCACGTAGTAATGTGGTACCACACTGAAACTGTCAATTAAACCTGGTTTCCATCAATATTTTAGAGGACAACGCAAGTTAGGTCTGGGATAGGCCTGGGATTTGCCCTCATCAGGGTCATATTTTCGCGTTCTTCACATACTTGTTGAACAGATTCTGGGTATTTTTCTGGTTTGGATCAGGTAGTAATGTGGTACCACACTGAAACAGTCGATTAAACCTGGTTTCGATCAATATTTTAGAGAATAACGCATGTTAGGTCATGGTTAGGTCTGGGATTTGCTCTCATCAGGCTCGTACATTCGCATATTCCTCATACTTGATGGCCAGATTCTTGGCTTTTTCTAGTTTGGATCCTGTAGTAATATGGTACCACACTGAAACATTCCATTAAACCTGGTTTCGATCAATATTTTTGAGGATAACGCATGTTAGATCTAGGTTAGGCCTGGGACTTTCCCTCATCAGACACATACTTTCGCATTCTTCACATACTTGTTGAACGGATCCTTGGTTTTTTCTGCTTTGGATCACGTAGTAATGTGGTAGCACACTGAAACAGCCCATTAAACCTGATTTCGATCAATATTTTAGAGAATAACGCATGTTAGGTCATGGTTACGTCTGGGATTTGCTCTCATCAGGCACGTACTTTCGCATATTTCTCATACTTGATGGCCAGATTCTGGGCTTTTTCTAGTTTGGATCCTGTAGTAATATGGTACCACACTGAGACAGTCCATTTAACCTGGTTTCGATCAATATTTTAGAGGACAACGCAAGTTAGGTCTGGGATAGGTCTGGGATTCGCCCTCATCAGGCTCATAGTTTCGCGTTTTTCACACAGTACTTGAACAGATCCTGGGTTTTTTCTGGTTTGGATCACATAGTAATGTGGTACCACTCTGAAACAGTTCATTAAACCTGGTTTCGATCAATATTTTTGGGGATAACTCATGTTAGGTCTAGGTTAGGCCCGGGATTTGCCCTCATCAGGGTCATAGTTTCGCGTTTTTCACATACTACTTGAACAGATCCTGGGTTTTTTCTGGTTTGGATCACATAGTAATGTGGTACCACACTGAAACAGTTCATTAAACCTGGTTTCGATCAATATTTTTGGGGATAACGCATGTTCTGTCTAGGATAGGCCTGGGATTTGCCCTCATCAGACACATACTTTCGCATTCTTCACATACTTGTTGAACGGATTCCGGGTTTTTTCTGGTTTGGATCACATAGTAATGTGGTACCACACTCATACAGTTCATTAAACCTGGTTTCGATCAATATTTTAGAGGATAATGCATGTTAGGTCTAGGTTAGGCCCGGGATTTGCCCTCATCAGGGTCATACTTTCGCGTTTTTCACATACTTCTTGAACAGATCCTGGGTTTTTTCTAGTTTGGATCACGTAGTAATGTGGTACCACACTGAAACAGTCCATTAAACCTGGTTTCGATCAATATTTTGGGGGATAACGCTTGTTAGGTCTGGTATAGGTCTGGGATTTGCCCTCATCAGGGTCATATTTTCGCGTTCTTCACATACTTGTTGAACAGATCCTGGGTTTTTTCTGGTTTGGATCACATAGTAATGTGGTACCACACTGAAACAGTTCATTAAACCTGGTTTCGATCAATATTTTAGAGGATAATGCATGTTAGGTCTAGGTTAGGCCCGGGATTTGCCCTCATCAGGGTCATACTTTCGCGTTTTTCACATACTTGTTGAACAGATCCTGGGTTTTTTCTAGTTTGGATCACGTAGTAATGTGGTACCACACTGAAACAGTCGATTAAACCTGGTTTCGATCAATATTTTAGAGGATAACGCATGTTCTGTCTAGGTTAGGATTGGGATTTGGACTCATCAGACACATACTTTCGCATTTTCTACATACATGTTGAACAGATCCTGGGTATTTTTCTGGTTTGGATCACGCAGTAATGTGGTACCACACTGAAATAGTCGATTAAACCTGTTTCCGATCAATATTTTAGAGGATAACGCAAGTTATGTCTGGGATAGGTCCGGGATTTACCCTCGTCAGGCTCTTACTTTCGCTTTCTTCACATACTTGTTGTACAGATCCTGGGTTTTTTTCTGGTTTGGATCACATAGTAATGTGGTACCACACTGAAACAGTCGATTATACCTGGTTTCGATCAATATTTTAGAGGACAACGCAAGTTAGGTCTGGGATAGGTCTGGGATTTGCCCTGATCAGGCTCGTACTTTCGCATTTTCTACATACATGTTGAACAGATCCTGGGTATTTTTCTGGTTTGGATCACGCAGTAATGTGGTACCACACTGAAATAGTCGATTAAACCTGTTTCCGATCAATATTTTAGAGGATAACGCAAGTTATGTCTGGGATAGGTCCGGGATTTACCCTCGTCAGGCTCTTACTTTCGCTTTCTTCACATACTTGTTGTACAGATCCTGGGTTTTTTCTGGTTTGGATCACGTAGTAATGTGGTACCACACAGAAACATTCAATTAAACCTGGTTTCGATCAATATTTTTGAGGATAACGCAAGTTAGATCTAGGTTAGGCCTGGGTTTTGCCCTCATCAGACACATACTTTCGCATTCGTCACACACTTGTTGAACGGATCCTGGGTTTTTTGTGGTTTGGATCACGTAGTAATGTAGTACCACACTGAAACATTCAATTAAACCTGGTCTTGATAAATATTTTAGAGGATAACGCATGGTAGGACTGGGTTAGTTCTAGGATTTGCCCTCATCAGGCTCATACTTTCGCATGTTACTCATACTTGATGGCTAGATCCAGGGCTTTTTCTGGATTGGACCACGTAGTAATGTGGTACCACACTGAAACTGTCGATTAAACCTGGTTTCGGTCAATATTTTTGAGGATAACTCATGTTAGGTCTAGGTTAGGCCCGGGATTTGCCCTCATCAGGGTCATATTTCCGCGTTCTTCACATACCTGTTGTACAGATCCTGGGTTTTTTTCTGGTTTGGATCACATAGTAATGTGGTACCACACTGAAACAGTCGATTAAACCTGGTTTCGATCAATATTTTAGAGGATAACGCATGTTCTGTCTAGTATAGGCCTGGGATTTGCCCTCATCAGACACATACTCTCGCATTCTTCACATACTTGTTGAACGGATTCCGGGTTTTTTCTGGTATGGATCACATGGTAATGTGGTACCACACTGAAACAGTCGATTAAACCTGGTTTCGATCAATATTTTAGAGGACAACGCAAGTTAGGTCTGGGATAGGTCTGGGATTCGCCCTCATCAGGCTCATAGTTTCGCGTTTTTCACATACTACTTGAACAGATCCTGGGTTTTTTCTGGTTTGGATCACATAGTAATGTGGTACCACACTGAAACAGTTCATTAAACCTGGTTTCGATCAATATTTTTGGGGATAACTCATGTTAGGTCTAGGTTAGGCCCGGGATTTGCCCTCATCAGGGTCATAGTTTCGCGTTTTTCACATACTACTTGAACAGATCCTGGGTTTTTTCTGGTTTGGATCACATAGTAATGTGGTACCACACTGAAACAGTTCATTAAACCTGGTTTCGATCAATATTTTTGGGGATAACGCATGTTCTGTCTAGGATAGGCCTGGGATTTGCCCTCATCAGACACATACTTTCGCATTCTTCACATACTTGTTGAACGGATTCCGGGTTTTTTCTGGTTTGGATCACATAGTAATGTGGTACCACACTCATACAGTTCATTAAACCTGGTTTCGATCAATATTTTAGAGGATAATGCATGTTAGGTCTAGGTTAGGCCCGGGATTTGCCCTCATCAGGGTCATACTTTCGCGTTTTTCACATACTTGTTGAACAGATCCTGGGTTTTTTCTAGTTTGGATCACGTAGTAATGTGGTACCACACTGAAACAGTCCATTAAACCTGGTTTCGATCAATATTTTTGGGGATAACGCTTGTTAGGTCTGGTATAGGTCTGGGATTTGCCCTCATCAGGGTCATATTTTCGCGTTCTTCACATACTTGTTGAACAGATCCTGGGTTCTTTCTGGTTTGGATCACATAGTAATGTGGTACCACACTGAAACAGTTCATTAAACCTGGTTTCGATCAATATTTTAGAGGATAATGCATGTTAGGTCTAGGTTAGGCCCGGGATTTGCCCTCATCAGGGTCATACTTTCGCGTTTTTCACATACTTGTTGAACAGATCCTGGGTTTTTTCTAGTTTGGATCACGTAGTAATGTGGTACCACACTGAAACAGTCGATTAAACCAGGTCTCGATCAATATTTTTGAGGATAACTCATGTTAGGTCTAGGTTAGGCCCGGGATTTGCCCTCATCAGGGTCATATTTCCGCGTTCTTCACATACTTGTTGAACAGATCCTGGGTATTTTTCTGGTTTGGGTCACGTAGTAATGTGGTACCACACTGAAATAGTCGATTAAACCTGGTTTGGATCAATATTTTAGAGGACAACGCAAGTTAGGTCTGGGATAGGTCTGGGATTTGCCCTGATCAGTCTCGTACTTTCGCATATTTCTCATACTTGCTGGCCAGATTCTGGGCTTTCTCTGGTTTGGATCCCGCAGTTTTGTGGTACCACACTGAAACAGTCCATTAAACCTGGTTTCGATCAATATTTTAGAGGACAACGCATGTTATGTCTAGGTTAGGCCTGGGATTTGCCCTCATCAGACACATACTTTCGCATTCTCCACATACTTGTTGAACAGATCCTTGGTTTTTTCTGCTTTGGATCACGTAGTAATGTGGTACCACACTGAAACATTCAATTAAACCTGGTCTTGATAAATATTTTAGAGGATAACTCATGTTAGGTCTAGGTTAGGTCTGGGATTTGCCCTCATCAGGTTCATATTTTCGCGTTCTTCACATACTTGTAGAACAGATCCTGGTTTTTTTCTGGTTTGCATCGCGTAGTAATGTGGTACCACACTGAAACAATCCATTAAACCTGGTTTCCATCAATATTTTAGAGGACAACGCAAGTTAGGTCTGGTATAGGTCTGGGATTTGCCCTCATCAGGGTCATATTTTCGCGTTCTTCACATACTTGCTGAACAGATCCTGGGTATTTTTCTGGTTTGGATCAGGTAGTAATGTGGTACCACACTGAAACAGTCGATTAAACCTGGTTTCGGTCAATATTTTTGAGGATAACGCAAGTTAGGTCTGATATAGCTCAGGGATTTGCCCTCATCAGGGTCATATTTTCGCGTTCTCCACATACTTGTTGAACAGATCCTGGGTATTTTTCTGGTTTGGATCAGGTAGTAATGTGGTACCACACTGAAACAGTCGATTAAACCTGGTTTCGGTCAATATTTTTGAGGATAACTCGTGTTAGGTCTAGGTTAGGCCTAGGATTTGCCCTCATCAGACACATACTTTCGCATTCGTCACATACTTGTTGAACGGATCCTGGATTTATTGTGGTTTGGATCACGTAGAAATGTGGTACCACACTGAAACAGTCAATTAAACCTGGTTTCCATCAATATTTTAGAGGTCAACGCAAGTTAGGTCTGGTATAGGTCTGAGATTTACCCTCATCAGGGTCATATTTTCGCTTTCTTCACATACTTGTTGAACAGATCCTAGGTATTTTTCTTGTTTGGATCAGGTAGTAATGTGGTACCACACTGAAACAGTCGATTAAACCTGGTTTCGGTCAATATTTTTGAGGATAACACATGTTAGGTCTAGGTTAGGATTGGGATTTGGACTCATCAGACACATACTTTCGAATTTTCTACATACATGTTGAACAGATCCTTGGTTTTTTCTGGTTTGGATCACGTAGTAATGTGGTACCACACTGAAACATTCAATTAAACCTGGTCTTGATAAATATTTTTGAGGGTAACGCATGTTAGGTCTAGGTTAGGCCCGGGATTTGTCCTCATCAGGGTCATATTTCCGCGTTCTTCACATACTTGTCGAACAGATCCTGGGTATTTTTCTGGTTTGGCTCAGGTAGTAATGTGGTACCACACTGAAACAGTCGATTAAACCTGGTTTCGATCAATATTTTAGAGGATAACGCATGTTCTGTCTAGGTTAGGATTGGGATTTGGACTCATCAGACACATACTTTCGCATTTTCTACATACATGTTGAACAGATCCTGGGTTTTTTCTGGTTTGGATCACGTAGTAATGTGGTACCACACTGAAACATTCAATTAAACCTGGTCTTGATAAATATTTTTGAGGGTAACGCATGTTAGGTCTAGGTTAGGCCTGGGATTTTCCCTCATCAGACACATACTTTCGCATTCTTCACATACTTGTTGAACGGATCCTTGGTTTTCTCTGCTTTGGATCACGTAGTAATGTGGTAGCACACTGAAACATTCCATTAAACCTGGTTTCGATCAATATTTTTGAGGATAACGCATGTTAGATCTAGGTTAGGCCTGGGATTTTCCCTCATCAGACACATACTTTCGCATTCTTCACATACTTGTTGAACGGATCCTTGGTTTTCTCTGCTTTGGATCACGTAGTAATGTGGTAGCACACTGAAACAGTCAATTAAACCTGGTTTCGATCAATATTGTTGAGGTTACGCATGTTACCTCTAGGTTAGGCCTGGGATTTTCCCTCATCAGACACATACTTTCGCATTCTTCACATACTTGTTGAACGGATCCTTGGTTTTTTCAGGTTTGGATCACGTAGTAATGTGGTACCACACTGAAACATTCAATTAAACCTGGTCTTGATAAATATTTTAGAGGATAACGCATGTTAGGTCTGGGTTAGGTCTATGATTTGCCCTCATCAGGCTCATACTTTCGCATGTTACTCATTCTTGATGGCTAGATCCAGGGTTTTTTCTGGATTGGATCACGTAGTAATGTGGTACCACACTGAAACAGTCAATTAAACCTGGTTTTCATCAATATTTTAGAGGACAACGCAAGTTAGGTCTGGGATAGGTCTGGGATTCGCCCTCAGCAGGCTCATACTTTCCCGTTCTTCACATACTTCTTGAACAGATCCTGGGTTTTTTCTGGTATGGATCACATAGTAATGTGGTACCACACTGAAACAGTACATTAAACCTGGTTTCGATCAATATTTTAGAGGATAATGCATGTTAGGTCTAGGTTAGGCCCGGGATTTGCCCTCATCAGGGTCATAATTTCGCGTTTTTCACATACTTGTTGATCAGATCCTGGGTTTTTTCTAGTTTGGATCACGTAGTAATGTGGTACCACATTGAAACAGTCCATTAAACATGGTTTCGATCAATATTTTTGGGGATAACTCTTGTTAGGTCTGGTATAGGTCTGGGATTTGCCCTCATCAGGGTCATATTTTCGCGTTCTTCACATACTTGTTGAACAGATCCTGGGTATTTTTCTGGTCTGGATCTGGTAGTAATGTGGTACCACACTGAAACAGTCGATTAAACATTGTTTCGGTCAATATCTTTGAGGATAACTCATGTTAGGTCTAGGTTAGGCCCGGGATATGCCGTCATCAGGGTCATATTTCCGCGTTCTTCACATACTTGTTGAACAGATCCTGGGTATTTTTCTGGTTCGGATCACGTAGTAATGTGGTACCACACTGAAATATTCGATTAAACCTGGTTTCGGTCAATATTTTAGAGGATAACGCGTGTTAGGTCTGGGTTAGGTCTAGGATTTGCCCTCATCAGGCTCATACTTTCGCATGTTACTCATACTTGATGGCTAGATCCAGGGCTTTTTCTGGATTGGATCACGTAGTAACGTGGTACCACACTGAAACAGTCAATTAAACCTGGTTTCCATCAATATTTTCGAGGACAACGCAAGTTAGGTCTGGGATAGGTCTGGGATTTGCCCTCATCAGGGTCATATTTTCGCGTTCTTCACATACTTGTTGAACAGATCCTGGGTATTTTTCTGGTTTGGATCAGGTAGTAATGTGGTACCACACTGAAACAGTCGATTAAACCTGGTTTCGATCAATATTTTAGAGGATAACGCATGTTGTGTCTAGGTTAGGCCTGGGACTTGCCCTCATCAGACACATACTTTCGTATTTTCCACATACATGTTGAACAGATCCTGGGTTTTTTCCTGTTTGGATCACGTATTAATGTGGTACCACACTGAAACATTCAATTAAACCTGGTCTTGATAAATATTTTTGAGGGTAACGCATGTTAGGTCTTGGTTAGGCCTGGGATTTTTCCTCATCAGACACATACTTTCGCATTCTTCACATACTTGTTGAACGGATCCTTGGTTTTCTCTGCTTTGGATCACGTAGTAATGTGGTAGCACACTGAAACAGTCCATTAAACCTGGTTTCGATCAATATTCTTGAGGATAACGCATGTTAGATCTAGGTTAGGCCTGGGATTAGCCCTCATCATACACATACTTTCGCATTCGTCACATACTTGTTGAACGGATCCTGGGTTTTTTGTGGTTTGGATCACGCAGAAATGTGGTACCACACTGAAGCAGTCAAATAAACCTGGTTTCCATCAATATTTTAGAGGTCAACGTAAGTTAGGTCTGGTATAGGTCTGGGATTTACCCTCATCAGGGTCATATTTTCGCTTTCCTCACATACTTGTTGAACAGATCCTGGGTATTTTTCTTGTTTGGATCAGGTAGTAATGTGGTACCACACTGAAACAGTCGATTAAACCTGGTTTCGGTCAATATTTTTGAGGATAACTCATGTTAGGTCTAGGTTAGGCGCGGGATTTGTCCTCATCAGGGTCATATTTCCGCGTTCTTCACATACTTGTCGAACAGATCCTGGGTATTTTTCTGGTTTGGATCAGGTAGTAATGTGGTATCACACTGAAACAGTCGATTAAACCTGGTTTCGATCAATATTTTCGAGGATAACGCATGTTCTGTCTAGGTTAGGATTGGGATTTGGACTCATCAGACACATACTTTCGCATTCTTCACATACTTGTTGAACGGATCCTTGGTTTTCTCTGCTTTGGATCACGTAGTAATGTGGTAGCACACTGTAACATTCCATTAAACCTGGTCTTGATAAATATTTTAGAGGATAACGCATGTTAGGTCTGGGTTAGGTCTATGATTTGCCCTCATCAGGCTCATACTTTTGCATGTTACTCATACTTGATGGCTAGATCCAGGGCTTTTTCTGGATTGGATCACGCAGTAATGTGGTACCACACTGAAACAGTCAATTAAACCTGGTTTTCATCAATATTTTAGAGGACAACGCAAGTTAGGTCTGGGATAGGTCTGGGATTCGCCCTCAGCAGGCTCATACTTTCGCGTTCTTCACATACTTCTTGAACAGATCCTGGGTTCTTTCTGGTATGGATCACATAGTAATGTGGTACCACACTGAAACAGTCCATTAAACATGGTTTCGATCAATATTTTTGGGGATAACTCTTGTTAGGTCTGGTATAGGTCTGGGATTTGCCCTCATCAGGGTCATATTTTCGCGTTCTTCACATACTTGTTGAACGGATCCTTGGTTTTTTCTGCTTTGGATCACGTAGTAATGTGGTAGCACACTGAAACAGTCCATTAAACCTGGTTTCGATCAATATTCTTGAGGATAACGCATGTTAGATCTAGGTTAGGCCTGGGATTAGCCCTCATCATACACATACTTTCGCATTCGTCACATACTTGTTGAACGGATCCTGGGTTTTTTGTGGTTTGGATCACGCAGAAATGTGGTACCACACTGAAACAGTCAATTAAACCTGGTTTCCATCAATATTTTAGAGGTCAACGTAAGTTAGGTCTGGTATAGGTCTGGGATTTACCCTCATCAGGGTCATATTTTCGCTTTCCTCACATACTTGTTGAACAGATCCTGGGTATTTTTCTTGTTTGGATCAGGTAGTAATGTGGTACCACACTGAAACAGTCGATTAAACCTGGTTTCGGTCAATATTTTTGAGGATAACTCATGTTAGGTCTAGGTTAGGCGCGGGATTTGTCCTCATCAGGGTCATATTTCCGCGTTCTTCACATACTTGTCGAACAGATCCTGGGTATTTTTCTGGTTTGGATCAGGTAGTAATGTGGTACCACACTGAAACAGTCGATTAAACCTGGTTTCGATCAATATTTTCGAGGATAACGCATGTTCTGTCTAGGTTAGGATTGGGATTTGGACTCATCAGACACATACTTTCGCATTCTTCACATACTTGTTGAACGGATCCTTGGTTTTCTCTGCTTTGGATCACGTAGTAATGTGGTAGCACACTGTAACATTCCATTAAACCTGGTCTTGATAAATATTTTAGAGGATAACGCATGTTAGGTCTGGGTTAGGTCTATGATTTGCCCTCATCAGGCTCATACTTTCGCATGTTACTCATACTTGATGGCTAGATCCAGGGCTTTTTCTGGATTGGATCACGCAGTAATGTGGTACCACACTGAAACAGTCAATTAAACCTGGTTTTCATCAATATTTTAGAGGACAACGCAAGTTAGGTCTGGGATAGGTCTGGGATTCGCCCTCAGCAGGCTCATACTTTCGCGTTCTTCACATACTTCTTGAACAGATCCTGGGTTTGTTCTGGTATGGATCACATAGTAATGTGGTACCACACTGAAACAGTACATTAAACCTGGTTTCGATCAATATTTTAGAGGATAATGCATGTTAGGTCTAGGTTAGGCCCGGGATTTGCCCTCATCAGGGTCATAATTTCGCGTTTTTCACATACTTGTTGATCAGATCCTGGGTTTTTTCTAGTTTGGATCACGTAGTAATGTGGTACCACACTGAAACAGTCCATTAAACATGGTTTCGATCAATATTTTTGGGGATAACTCTTGATAGGTCTGGTATAGGTCTGGGATTTGCCCTCATCAGGGTCATATTTTCGCGTTCTTCACATACTTGTTGAACAGATCCTGGGTATTTTTCTGGTCTGGATCTGGTAGTAATGTGGTACCACACTGAAACAGTCGATTAAACATAGTTTCGGTCAATATTTTTGAGGATAACTCATGTTAGGTATAGGTTAGGCCCGGGATATGCCCTCATCAGGGTCATATTTCCGCGTTCTTCACATACTTGTTGAACAGATCCAAGGGTATTTTTCTGGTTCGGATCACGTAGTAATGTGGTACCACACTGAAATATTCGATTAAACCTGGTTTCGGTCAATATTTTAGAGGACAACGCATGTTATGTCTAGGTTAGGCCTGGGATTTGCCCTCATCAGACACATACTTTCGCATTCTCCACATACTTGTTGAACAGATCCTGGGTTTTTTCAGGTTTGGATCACGTAGTAATGTGGTACCACACTGAAACATTCAATTAAACCTGGTCCTAATAAATATTTTAGAGGATAACGCGACTTAGGTCTGGGTTAGGTCTAGGATTTGCCCTCATCAGGCTCATACTTTCGCATGTTACTCATACTTGATGGCTAGATCCAGGGCTTTTTCTGGATTGGATCACGTAGTAATGTGGTACCACACTGAAACAGTCAATTAAACCTGGTTTCCATCAATATTTTCGAGGACAACGCAAGTTAGGTCTGGGATAGGTCTGGGATTTGCCCTCATCAGGGTCATATTTTCGCGTTCTTCACATACTTGTTGAACAGATCCTGGGTATTTTTCTGGTTTGGATCAGGTAGTAATGTGGTACAACACTGAATCAGTCGATTAAACCTGGTTTCGATCAATATTTTAGAGGATAACGCATGTTGTGTCTAGGTTAGGCCTGGGACTTGCCCTCATCAGACACTTACTTTCGTATTTTCCACATACATGTTGAACAGATCCTGGGTTTTTTCCTGTTTGGATCACGTATTAATGTGGTACCACACTGAAACATTCAATTAAACCTGGTCTTGATAAATATTTTTGAGGGTAACGCATGTTAGGTCTAGGTTAGGCCTGGGATTTTCCCTCATCAGACACATACTTTCGCATTCTTCACATACTTGTTGAACGGATCCTTGGTTTTTTCTGCTTTGGATCACGTAGTAATGTGGTAGCACACTGAAACAGTCCATTAAACCTGGCTTCGATCAATATTCTTGAGGATAACGCATGTTAGATCTAGGTTAGGCCTGGGATTTGCCCTCATCATACACATACTTTCGCATTCGTCACATACTTGTTGAACGGATCCTGGGTTTTTTGTGGTTTGGATCACGTAGTAATGTGGTACCACACTGAAGCATTCAATTAAACCTGGTCTTGATAAATATTTTAGAGGATAACGCATGTTAGGTCTGGGATAGGTCTGGGATTTGCTCTCATCAGGCTCGTAATTTCGCATATTTCTCATACTTGATGGCCAGATTCTGGGCCTTTTCTAGTTTGGATCCTGTAGTAATGTGGTACCACACTGAAACAGTCAATTAAACCTGGTTTCCGTCAATATTTTAGGGGACAACGCAAGTTAGGTCTGGGATAGGTCTGGGATTTGCCCTCATCAGGGTCATATTTTCGCGTTCTTCACATAGTTGTTGAACAGGTCCTGGGTATTTTTCTGGTTTGGATCAGGTAGTGATGTGGTACCACACTGAAACAGGCGATTAAACCTGGTTTCGATCAATATTTTAGAGGACAACGCAAGTTATGTCTGGGATAGGACCGGGATTTGCCCTCATCAGACACATATTCTCGCATTCTCCACATACTTGTTGAACGGATCCTGGGTTTTTTGTGGTTTGGATCACGTAGTAATGTGGTACCACACTGAAACATTCAACTAAACCTGGTCTTGATAAATATTTTAGAGGATCACGCATGTTCTGTCTAGGTTAGGCCTGGGACTTGCCCTCATCAGACACATACTTTCGTATTTTCCACATACATGTTGAACAGATCCTGGGTTTTTTCCTGTTTGGATCACGTAGTAATGTGGTACCACACTGAAACATTCAATTAAACCTGGTCTTGATAAATATTTTAGAGGATATCGCATGTTAGGTCTGGGTTAGGTCTAGGATTTGCCCTCATCAGGCTCATCCTTTCGCATATTACTCATACTTGATGGCTAGATCCAGGGCTTTTTCTGGATTGGATCACGTAGTAATGTGGTACCACACTGAAACAGTCAATTAAACCTGGTTTCCATCAATATTTTAGAGGATAACGCATGTTAGATCTAGGTTAGGCCTGGGATTTGCCCTCATCAGGGTCATATTTCCGCGTTCTTCACATACTTGTTCAACAGATCCTGGGTATTTTTCTGGTTTGGGTCACGTAGTAATGTGGTACCACACTGAAATAGTCGATTAAACCTGGTTTGGATCAATATTTTAGAGGACAACGCAAGTTAGGTCTGGGATATGTCTGGGATTTGCCCTGATCAGTCTCGTACTTTCGCATATTTCTCATACTTGGTGGCCAGATTCTGGGCTTTCTCTGGTTTGGATCCCGTAGTATTGTGGTACCACACTGAAACAGTCCATTAAACCTGGTTTCGATCAATATTTTAGAGGACAACGCATGTTATGTCTAGGTTAGGCCTGGGATTTGCCCTCATCAGACACATACTTTCGCATTCTCCACATACTTGTTGAACAGATCCTGGGTTTTTTCAGGTTTGGATCACGTAGTAATGTGGTACCACACTGAAACATTCAATTAAACCTGGTCTTGATAAATATTTTAGAGGATAACGCATGTTAGGTCTAGGTTAGGCCCGGGATTTGCCCTCATCAGGGTCATATTTCCGCGTTCTTCACATACTTGTTGAACAGATCCTGGGTATTTTTCTGGTTTGGATCACGTAGTAATGAGGTACCACACTGAAACAGTCCATTAAACCTAGTCTTGATAAATATTTTTGAGGGTAACGCATGTTAGGTCTAGGTTAGGCGTGGGATTTTCCCTCATCAGACACATACTTTCGCATTCTTCACATACTTGTTGAACGGATCCTTGGTTTTTTCTGCTTTGGATCACGTAGTAATGTGGTAGCACACTGAAACAGTCATTAAACCTGGATTCGATCAATATTCTTGAGGATAACGCATGTTAGGTCATGGTTAGGTCTGGGATTTGCTCTCATGAGGCTCGTAATTTCGCATATTTCTCATACTTGATGGCCAGATTCTGGGCTTTTTCTAGTTTGGATCCTGTAGTAATGTGGTACCACACTGAGACAGTCCATTTAACCTGGTTTCGATCAATATTTTAGAGAATAACGCATGTTATGTCTAGGTTAGGCCTGGGATTTGCCCTCATCAGACTCATACTCTCGCATTCTCCACATACTTGTTGAACAGATCCTGGGTTTTTTCAGGTTTGGATCACGTAGTAATGTGGTACCACACTGAAATATTCAATTAAACCTGGTCTTGATAAATATTTTAGAGGATAACGCATGTTAGGTCTGGGTTAGGTCTATGATTTGCCCTCATCAGGCTCATACTTTCGCATGTTACTCATACTTGATGGCTAGATCCAGGGCTTTTTCTGGATTGGATCACGTAGTAATGTGGTACCACACTGAAACAGTCAATTAAACCTGGTTTCCATCAATATTTTAGAGGACAGCGCAAGTTAGGTCTGGGATAGGTCTGGGATTTGCCCTCATCAGGGTCATATTTCCGCGTTCTTCACATACTTGTTGAACAGATCCTGGGTATTTTTCTGGTTTGGATCAGGTAGTAATGTGGTACCACACTGAAACAGTCGATTAAACCTGGTATCGATCAATATTTTAGAGGACAACGCAAGTTAGGTCCGGGATAGGTCTGGGATTTGCCCTGATCAGGCTCTTACTTTCGCATATTTCTCATACTTGTTGAACGGATCCTGGGTTTATTCTGGTTTGGATGACGTAGTAATGTGGTAGCACACTGAAACAGTCCATTAAACCTGGTTTCGATCATCATTTTAGAGAATAACTCATGTTAGGTCTAGGTTAGGTCTGGGATTTGCCCTCATCAGGTTCATATTTTCGCGTTCTTCACATACTTGTTGAACAGATCCTGGTTTTTTTCTGGTTTGCATCGCGTAGTAATGTGGTACCACACTGAAACAGTCGATTAAACCTGGTTTCGGTCAATATTTTTGAGGATAACGCAAGTTAGGTCTGGTATAGGTCTGGGATTTGCCCTCATCAGGGTCATATTTTCGCGTTCTCCACATACTTGTTGAACAGATCCTGGGTATTTTTCTGGTTTGGATCAGGTAGTAATGTGGTACCACACTGAAACAGTCGATTAAACCTGGTTTCGGTCAATATTTTTGAGGATAACTCATGTTAGGTCTAGGTTAGGCCTAGGATTTGCCCTCATCAGACACATACTTTCGCATTCGTCACATACTTGTTGAACGGATCCTGGGTTTTTTGTGGTTTGGATCACGTAGAAATGTGGTACCACACTGAAACAGTCAATTAAACCTGGTTTCCATCAATATTTTAGAGGTCAACGGAAGTTAGGTCTGGTATAGGTCTGGGATTTACCCTCATCAGGGTCATATTTTCGCTTTCTTCACATACTTGTTGAACAGATCCTGGGTATTTTTCTTGTTTGGATCAGGTAGTAATGTGGTACCACACTGAAACAGTCGATTAAACCTGGTTTCGGTCAATATTTTTGAGGATAACACATGTTAGGTCTAGGTTAGGATTGGGATTTGGACTCATCAGACACATACTTTCGCATTTTCTACATACATGTTGAACAGATCCTGGGTTTTTTCTGGTTTGTATCACGTAGTAATGTGGTACCACACTGAAACATTCAATTAAACCTGGTCTAGATAAATATTTTTGAGGGTAACGCATGTTAGGTCTAGGTTAGGCCCGGGATTTGTCCTCATCAGGGTCATATTTCCGCGTTCTTCACATACTTGTCGAACAGATCCTGGGTTTTTTTCTGGTTTGGATCAGGTAGTAATGTGGTACCACACTGAAACAGTCGATTAAACCTGGTTTCGATCAATATTTTAGAGGATAACGCATGTTCTGTCTAGGTTAGGATTGGGATTTGGACTCATCAGACACATACTTTCGCATTTTCTACATACATGTTGAACAGATCCTGGGTTTTTTCTGGTTTGGATCACGTAGTAATGTGGTGCCACACTGAAACATTCAATTAAACCTGGTCTTGATAAATATTTTTGAGGGTAACGCATGTTAGGTCTAGGTTAGGCCTGGGATTTTCCCTCATCAGACACATACTTTCGCATTCTTCACATACTTGTTGAACGGATCCTTGGTTTTCTCTGCTTTGGATCACGTAGTAATGTGGTAGCACACTGAAACAATCCATTAAACCTGGTTTCGATCAATATTTTTGAGGATAACGCGTGTTAGATCTAGGTTAGGCCTGGGATTTTCCCTCATCGGACACATACTTTCGCATTCTTCACATACTTGTTGAACGGATCCTTGGTTCTCTCTGCTTTGGATCACGTAGTAATGTGGTAGCACACTGAAACATTCCATTAAACCTGGTTTCGATCAATATTGTTGAGGTTACGCATGTTACATCTAGGTTAGGCCTGGGATTTTCCCTCATCAGACACATACTTTCGCATTCTTCACATACTTGTTGAACGGATCCTTGGTTTTTTCAGGTTTGGATCACGTAGTAATGTGGTACCACACTGAAACATTCAATTAAACCTGGTCTTGATAAATATTTTAGAGGATAACGCATGTTAGGTCTGGGTTAGGTCTATGATTTGCCCTCATCAGGCTCATACTTTCGCATGTTACTCATTCTTCATGGCTAGATCCTGGGTTTTTTCTGGATTGGATCACGTAGTAATGTGGTACCACACTGAAACAGTCAATTAAACCTGGTTTTCATCAATATTTTAGAGGACAACGCAAGTTAGGTCTGGGATAGGTCTGGGATTCGCCCTCAGCAGGCTCATACTTTCCCGTTCTTCACATACTTCTTGAACAGATCCTGGGTTTTTTCTGGTATGGATCACATAGTAATGTGGTACCACACTGAAACAGTACATTAAACCTGGTTTCGATCAATATTTTAGAGGATAACGCATGTTGTGTCTAGGTTAGGCCTGGGACTTGCCCTCATCAGACACTTACTTTCGTATTTTCCACATACATGTTGAACAGATCCTGGGTTTTTTCCTGTTTGGATCACGTATTAATGTGGTACCACACTGAAACATTCAATTAAACCTGGTCTTGATAAATATTTTAGAGGATAACGCATGTTAGGTCTGGGATAGGTCTGGGATTTGCTCTCATCAGGCTCGTAATTTCGCATATTTCTCATACTTGATGGCCAGATTCTGGGCTTTTTCTAGTTTGGATCCTGTAGTAATGTGGTACCACACTGAGACAGTCCATTTAACCTGGTTTCGATCAATATTTTAGAGAATAACGCATGTTATGTCTAGGTTAGGCCTGGGATTTGCCCTCATCAGACTCATACTCTCGCATTCTCCACATACTTGTTGAACAGATCCTGGGTTTTTTCAGGTTTGGATCACGTAGTAATGTGGTACCACACTGAAATATTCAATTAAACCTGGTCTTGATAAATATTTTAGAGGATAACGCATGTTAGGTCTGGGTTAGGTCTATGATTTGCCCTCATCAGGCTCATACTTTCGCATGTTACTCATACTTGATGGCTAGATCCAGGGCTTTTTCTGGATTGGATCACGTAGTAATGTGGTACCACACTGAAACAGTCAATTAAACCTGGTTTCCATCAATATTTTAGAGGACAGCGCAAGTTAGGTCTGGGATAGGTCTGGGATTTGCCCTCATCAGGGTCATATTTTCGCGTTCTTCACATACTTGTTGAACAGATCCTGGGTATTTTTCTGGTTTGGATCAGGTAGTAATGTGGTACCACACTGAAACAGTCGATTAAACCTGGTATCGATCAATATTTTAGAGGACAACGCAAGTTAGGTCCGGGATAGGTCTGGGATTTGCCCTGATCAGGCTCTTACTTTCGCATATTTCTCATACTTGTTGAACGGATCCTGGGTTTATTCTGGTTTGGATGACGTAGTAATGTGGTAGCACACTGAAACAGTCCATTAAACCTGGTTTCGATCATCATTTTAGAGAATAACTCATGTTAGGTCTAGGTTAGGTCTGGGATTTGCCCTCATCAGGTTCATATTTTCGCGTTCTTCACATACTTGTTGAACAGATCCTGGTTTTTTTCTGGTTTGCATCGCGTAGTAATGTGGTACCACACTGAAACAGTCGATTAAACCTGGTTTCGGTCAATATTTTTGAGGATAACGCAAGTTAGGTCTGGTATAGGTCTGGGATTTGCCCTCATCAGGGTCATATTTTCGCGTTCTCCACATACTTGTTGAACAGATCCTGGGTATTTTTCTGGTTTGGATCAGGTAGTAATGTGGTACCACACTGAAACAGTCGATTAAACCTGGTTTCGGTCAATATTTTTGAGGATAACTCATGTTAGGTCTAGGTTAGGCCTAGGATTTGCCCTCATCAGACACATACTTTCGCATTCGTCACATACTTGTTGAACGGATCCTGGGTTTTTTGTGGTTTGGATCACGTAGAAATGTGGTACCACACTGAAACAGTCAATTAAACCTGGTTTCCATCAATATTTTAGAGGTCAACGGAAGTTAGGTCTGGTATAGGTCTGGGATTTACCCTCATCAGGGTCATATTTTCGCTTTCTTCACATACTTGTTGAACAGATCCTGGGTATTTTTCTTGTTTGGATCAGGTAGTAATGTGGTACCACACTGAAACAGTCGATTAAACCTGGTTTCGGTCAATATTTTTGAGGATAACACATGTTAGGTCTAGGTTAGGATTGGGATTTGGACTCATCAGACACATACTTTCGCATTTTCTACATACATGTTGAACAGATCCTGGGTTTTTTCTGGTTTGTATCACGTAGTAATGTGGTACCACACTGAAACATTCAATTAAACCTGGTCTAGATAAATATTTTTGAGGGTAACGCATGTTAGGTCTAGGTTAGGCCCGGGATTTGTCCTCATCAGGGTCATATTTCCGCGTTCTTCACATACTTGTCGAACAGATCCTGGGTTTTTTTCTGGTTTGGATCAGGTAGTAATGTGGTACCACACTGAAACAGTCGATTAAACCTGGTTTCGATCAATATTTTAGAGGATAACGCATGTTCTGTCTAGGTTAGGATTGGGATTTGGACTCATCAGACACATACTTTCGCATTTTCTACATACATGTTGAACAGATCCTGGGTTTTTTCTGGTTTGGATCACGTAGTAATGTGGTGCCACACTGAAACATTCAATTAAACCTGGTCTTGATAAATATTTTTGAGGGTAACGCATGTTAGGTCTAGGTTAGGCCTGGGATTTTCCCTCATCAGACACATACTTTCGCATTCTTCACATACTTGTTGAACGGATCCTTGGTTTTCTCTGCTTTGGATCACGTAGTAATGTGGTAGCACACTGAAACAATCCATTAAACCTGGTTTCGATCAATATTTTTGAGGATAACGCGTGTTAGATCTAGGTTAGGCCTGGGATTTTCCCTCATCGGACACATACTTTCGCATTCTTCACATACTTGTTGAACGGATCCTTGGTTCTCTCTGCTTTGGATCACGTAGTAATGTGGTAGCACACTGAAACATTCCATTAAACCTGGTTTCGATCAATATTGTTGAGGTTACGCATGTTACATCTAGGTTAGGCCTGGGATTTTCCCTCATCAGACACATACTTTCGCATTCTTCACATACTTGTTGAACGGATCCTTGGTTTTTTCAGGTTTGGATCACGTAGTAATGTGGTACCACACTGAAACATTCAATTAAACCTGGTCTTGATAAATATTTTAGAGGATAACGCATGTTAGGTCTGGGTTAGGTCTATGATTTGCCCTCATCAGGCTCATACTTTCGCATGTTACTCATTCTTCATGGCTAGATCCTGGGTTTTTTCTGGATTGGATCACGTAGTAATGTGGTACCACACTGAAACAGTCAATTAAACCTGGTTTTCATCAATATTTTAGAGGACAACGCAAGTTAGGTCTGGGATAGGTCTGGGATTCGCCCTCAGCAGGCTCATACTTTCCCGTTCTTCACATACTTCTTGAACAGATCCTGGGTTTTTTCTGGTATGGATCACATAGTAATGTGGTACCACACTGAAACAGTACATTAAACCTGGTTTCGATCAATATTTTAGAGGATAATGCATGTTAGGTCTAGGTTAGGCCCGGGATTTGCCCTCATCAGGGTCATAATTTCGCGTTTTTCACATACTTGTTGATCAGATCCCGGGTTTTTTCTAGTTTGGATCACGTAGTGTTCTGGTACCACATTGAAACAGTCCATTAAACATGGTTTCGATCAATATTTTTGGGGATAACTCTTGTTAGGTCTGGTATAGGTCTGGGATTTGCCCTCATCAGGGTCATATTTTCGCGTTCTTCACATACTTGTTGAACAGATCCTGGGTATTTTTCTGGTCTGGATCTGGTAGTAATGTGGTACCACACTGAAACAGTCGATTAAACATTGTTTCGGTCAATATCTTTGAGGATAACTCATGTTAGGTCTAGGTTAGGCCCGGGATATGCCCTCATCAGGGTCATATTTCCGCGTTCTTCACATACTTCTTGAACAGATCCTGGGTATTTTTCTGGTTCGGATCACGTAGTAATGTGGTACCACACTGAAATATTCGATTAAACCTGGTTTCGGTCAATATTTTAGAGGATAACGCGTGTTAGGTCTGGGATAGGTCTAGGATTTGCCCTCATCAGGCTCATACTTTCGCATGTTACTCATACTTGATGGCTAGATCCAGGGCTTTTTCTGGATTGGATCACGTAGTAATGTGGTACCACACTGAAACAGTCAATTAAACCTGGTTTCCATCAATATTTTCGAGGACAACGCAAGTTAGGTCTGGGATAGGTCTGGGATTTGCCCTCATCAGGGTCATATTTTCGCGTTCTTCACATACTTGTTGAACAGATCCTGGGTATTTTTCTGGTTTGGATCAGGTAGTAATGTGGTACCACACTGAAACAGTCGATTAAACCTGGTTTCGATCAATATTTTAGAGGATAACGCATGTTGTGTCTAGGTTAGGCCTGGGACTTGCCCTCATCATACACATACTTTCGCATTCGTCACATACTTGTTGAACGGATCCTGGGTTTTTTGTGGTTTGGATCACGCAGAAATGTGGTACCACACTGAAACAGTCAATTAAACCTGGTTTCCATCAATATTTTAGAGGTCAACGCAAGTTAGGTCTGGTATAGGTCTGGGATTTACCCTCATCAGGGTCATATTTTCGCTTTCTTCACATACTTGTTGAACAGATCCTGGGTATTTTTCTTGTTTGGATCAGGTAGTAATGTGGTACCACACTGAAACAGTCGATTAAACCTGGTTTCGGTCAATATTTTTGAGGATAACTCATGTTAGGTCTAGGTTAGGCCCGGGATTTGTCCTCATCAGGGTCATATTTCCGCGTTCTTCACATACTTGTCGAACAGATCCTGGGTATTTTTCTGGTTTGGATCAGGTAGTAATGTGGTACCACACTGAAACAGTCGATTAAACCTGGTTTCGATCAATATTTTAGAGGATAACGCATGTTCTGTCTAGGTTAAGATTGGGATTTGGACTCATCAGACACATACTTTCGCATTTTCTACATACATGTTGAACAGATCCTGGGTTTTTTCTGGTTTGGATCACGTAGTAATGTGGTACGACACTGAAACATTCAATTAAACCTGGTCTTGATAAATATTTTTGAGGGTAACGCATGTTAGGTCTAGGTTAGGCCTGGGATTTTCCCTCATCAGACACATACTTTCGCATTCTTCACATACTTGTTGAACAGATCCTGGGTTTTTTCTGGTTTGGATCACGTAGTAATGTGGTACCACACTGAAACATTCAATTAAACCTGGTCTTGATAAATATTTTTGAGGGTAACGCATGTTAGGTCTAGGTTAGGCCTGGGATTTTCCCTCATCAGACACATACTTTCGCATTCTTCACATACTTGTTGAACGGATCCTTGGTTTTCTCTGCTTTGGATCACGTAGTAATGTGGTAGCACACTGAAACATTCCATTAAACCTGGTTTCGATCAATATTGTTGAGGTTACGCATGTTACATCTAGGTTAGGCCTGGGATTTTCCCTCATCAGACACATACTTTCGCATTCTTCACATACTTGTTGAACGGATCCTTCGTTTTTTCATGTTTGGATCACGTAGTAATGTGGTACCACACTGAAACATTCAATTAAACCTGGTCTTGATAAATATTTTAGAGGATAACGCATGTTAGGTCTGGGTTAGGTCTATGATTTGCCCTCATCAGGCTCATACTTTCGCATGTTACTCATACTTGATGGCTAGATCCAGGGCTTTTTCTGGATTGGATCACGTAGTAATGTGGTACCACACTGAAACAGTCAATTAAACCTGGTTTTCATCAATATTTTAGAGGACAACGCAAGTTAGGGCTGGGATAGGTCTGGGATTCGCCCTCAGCAGGCTCATACTTTCGCGTTCTTCACATACTTCTTGAACAGATCCTGGGTTTTTTCTGGTATGGATCACATAGTAATGTGGTACCACACTGAAACAGTACATTAAACCTGGTTTAGATCAATATTTTAGAGGATAATGCATGTTAGGTCTAGGTTAGGCCCGGGATTTGCCCTCATCAGGGTCATAATTTCGCGTTTTTCACATACTTGTTCATCAGATCCTGGGTTTTTTCTAGTTTGGATCACGTAGTAATGTGGTACCACACTGAAACAGTCCATTAAACATGGTTTCGATCAATATTTTAGATGATAACGCATGTTAGGTCTAGGTTAGGCCTGGGATTTGCCCTCAGCAGGTTCATACTTTCGCATATTTCTCATAGTTGATGGCCAGATTCTGGGTTTTTTTCAGGTTTGGATCACGTAGTAATGTGGCACCACACTGAAACGTTCGATTAAACCTGGTATCGATCAATATTTTAGACGATAACGCAAGTTATGTCTGGGATAGGTCTGGGAATTGCCCTCGTCAGGCTCGTACTTTCGCATTCTTCACATACTTGTTGTACAGATCCTTGGTTTTTTTCTGGTTTGGATCACGTAGTAATGTGGTACCACATTGAAACAGTCGATTAAACCTGGTATCGATCAATATTCTAGTGAATAACGCATGTTAGGTCTTGGTTAGGTCTGTGATTTGCTCTCATCAGGCTCGTATGTTCGCATATTTCTCATACTTGATGGCCAGATTCTGGGGCTTTTTCTGGTTTGGATCACGTAGTAAAGTGGTACCACACAGAAACAGTCCATTAATCCTGGTCTCGTTCAACATTTTATAGGATAACGCCGGTTAGGACACGGTTTGGTGTGGGATTTGCCCTCATCAGGCTCATACAGTCGCATATTTCTCATACTTGTTAGCCAGATCCATTGCTTTTTCTGGTTTGGATCACGTGGTAATGTAGTATCACACTGAAACAGTCCATGAAACCTGGTTTCGACCACTATTTTTGAGGATAACGCATGTTATGTCTGGGAAAGGTCTGGGATTTGCCCTCGTCAGGCTCATACGTTCGCATTTTTCACATACTTGTTGTAAAGATCCCTGGCGTTTTCTGGTTTAGATCACATTGTAAACTGGTACCACACTGAAACAGTCGATTAATCCTGGTCTCGATCAACATTTTAAAGGATAACGCCGGTTAGGACACGGTTAGGTGTGGGATTTGCCCTCATCAGGCTCATACTGTCGCATATATCTCTTACTTGTTAGCCAGATCCATTGCTTTTTCAGGTTTGGATCTCCTGATAATGTGGTATCACACTGAAACAGTCCATGAAACCTGGTTTCGATCAATATTTTAGATGATAACGCATGTTAGGTCTGGGATAGGACTGGGATCTGCCCTCATCAGACTCATACCTTCGCATTCTTCCCATGCTTGTTGAACAGATCCTGGGTTTTTTCTGGTTTGGATCACGTAGTAATGTGGTACCACACTGAAACAGTCGATTAATCCTGGTCTCGTTCAACATTTTAGGATAACGCCGGTTAGGACACGGTTAGGTGTCGGATTTGCCCCCATCAGGCTCATACTGTCGCATATTTCTCATACTTGTTAGCCAGATCCGTTGCTTTTTCTGGTTTGGATCACGTGGTAATGTGGTATCACACTGAAACAGTCCATGAAACCTGGTTTCGATCAATATTTTAGAGGATAACGCATGTTAGGTCTAGGTTAGGCCTGGGATTTTCCCTCATCAGACTCATACTTTCGCATTCCTCACATACTTGTTGAACGGATCCTGGGTTTTTTCTGGTTTGGATCACGTAGTAATGTGGTACCACACTGAAACAGTCCATTAAACCTGATTTTGATAAATATTTTAGATGATAACGCATTTTAGGTCTGGGATAGGTCTGGGATCTGTCCTCATCTGACTCATACCTTCGCATTCTTCACATGCTTGTTGAACAGATCCTGGGTTTTTCTGGTTTGGATCACGTAGTAATGTGGTACCACACTGAAACAGTCCATTAAACCTGGTTTTGATCAATATTTTAGATGATAACGCATGTTTGGTCTGGGTTAGGTACAGGATTTGCTCGCATCAGGCTCATAGTTTCGCATATTTCTCAAACTTGTTGGCCAGATTCTGTGCTTTCACTGGTTTGGATCACGTAGTAATGTTGTACCGCCCTGAAACAGTCAATTCAACCTGGTCTCGATAAATATTTTAGAGGATAACGCATGTTTGGTCTGGGTTAGGTACAGGATTAGCCCGCATCAGGCTCATACTTTCGCAGACTTCTCATACTTGCTGGCCAGATCCAGCGCTTTTTCTGGTTTGGATCACGTAGTAATGTGGTACCACTCTGAAACAGTCGATGAAACCTGGTTTCGATCAATATTTTAGATGATAACGCATGTTAGGTCTTGGTTAGGTCTGGGATTTGCTCTCATCAGGGTCATACATTCGCGTTTTTCACATTCTTGTTGAACAGATCCCTGGCTTATTCTGGTTTGGATCACGTACTAATGTGGTACCACACTGAAACAGTCAATTAAACCTGGTTTCGATCAATATTTTAGAGGATAACGCATGTTAGGTCTGGGATAGGTCTGGGATTTGCCCTCCTCAGGCTCATAGTTTCGCGTTTTTCACATACTTGTTGAACAGATCCTGGGTTTTTTCAGGTTTCGATCACGTAGTAATGTGGTACCACACTGAAAGAGTCCATCCAACGTGGTTTCGATCAATATTTTAGAGAATAACTCATGTTAGGTCTTGGTTGGGCCTGGGATTTGCCCTCATCAGAGTCATATTTTCGCGTTCTTCGCATACTTGTTGAACAGATCCTGGGTATTTTTCTGATTTGGATCAGGTAGTAATTTGGTACCTCACTGAAACAGTCCATTAAACCTGGTTTCGATCAATTTTTTAGAGAATAACGCATGTTAGGTCTTGGTTAGGTCTGGGATTTTCTCTCATCAGGCTCGTACTTTCGTATATTTCTCATAGTTGATGGCCAGATTCCGGGCTTTCACTGGGCTAGATCACGTAGTAATGTGGTACCACACTAAAACAGTCCATTAAACCTGGTTTCGATCAATATTTTTGAGGATAACGCATGTTATGTCTAGGTTAGGTCTGGGATTTTCCCTCATCAGGTTCATACGTTCGCATTTTTCACATTCTTGTTGGCCAGATACTGGGCTCTCACTGGTTTGGATCACGTAGTAATGTGATGCCACACTGAAACAGTCAATTAAACCTGGTCTAGATAAATATTTTAGAGGATAACGCATGTTAGGTCGGGGTTAGGTCTAGGATTTTCCCACATCAGGTTCATACGTTCGCATTTTTCACATACTTGTTGAACAGATCCTGGGTTTCTCCTGGTTTGGATCACATAGTAATGTGGTACCACACTGAAACAGTCCACTCAACCTGGTTTCGATCAATACTTTACAGGATAACGCATGTTATGTCTAGGTTAGGTCTGGGATTAGCCCTCATCAGACTCATACTTTCGCATACTTCACATACTTGTTGAACAGATCCTGGGTTTTTTCTAGTTTGGATCACGTAGTAATGTGGTACCACACTGAAACAGTCCATTAAACCTGGTTTCGATCAATATTTTTGAGGATAACGCATGTTAGGTCTGGGTTAGGTCTAGGATTTGCCCCCATCAGTCTCATACTTTCGCATATTTCTCATAACTCATGGCTAGATCCTGGGCTTTTTCTGGATTGGATCACGTAGTAATGTAGAACCACACTGAAACAGTCAATTAACCCTGGTTTCGATCACTATTTTAGAGGATAACGCATGTTAGGTATGGGATAGTTCTGGGATTTGCCCTCGTCAGTCTCATACTTTCGCATATTTATCATAATTCATGGCTAGATCCTGGGCAATTTCTGGATTGCATCACGTAGTAATGTAGTACCACACTGAAACAGTCCATTAAACCTGGTTTCGATCAACATTTTTGAGGATAACACATGTTAGGTCTAGGTTAGGTCTGGGATTTGCTCTCATCAGGCTCATACCTTCGCATTCTTCACATACTTGTTGAACGGATCCTGTGTTTTTACTGGTTTGGTTCACGTAGTAATGTGGTACCACACTGACACATTCAATTAAACCTGGTCTTGATAAATATTTTAGAGGATAACGCATGCTAGGTCTAGGTTAGGCCTTGGATTTGCCCTTATCAGACACATACTTTCGCATTCTCCACATACTTGTTGAACAGATCCTGGGTTTCTCCTGGTTTGGATCACATAGTAATGTGGTACCACACTGAAACAGTCCACTCAACCTGGTTTCGATCAATACTTTACAGGATAACGCATGTTATGTCTAGGTTAGGTCTGGGATTAGCCCTCATCAGACTCATACTTTCGCATACTTCACATACTTGATGGCCAGATTCTGGGCCTTTTCTGGTTTGAATCACGTAGTAATGTGGTACCACTCTGAAGCAGTCCATTAAACCTGGTTTCGATCAATATTTTTGAGGATAACGCATGTTAGGTCTGGGTTAGGTCTAGGATTTGCCCTCATCAGTCTCATACTTTCGCATATTTCTCATAATTCATGGCTAGATCCTGGGCTTTTTCTGGATTGGATCACGTAGTAATGTAGAACCACACTGAAACAGTCAATTAACCCTGGTTTCGATCACTATTTTAGAGGATAACGCATGTTAGGTATGGGATAGTTCTGGGATTTGCCCTCGTCTGTCTCATTCTTTCGCATATTTCTCATACTTGATGGCTAGATCCTGGGCTTTTTCTGGATTGCGTCACGCACTAATGTAGTACAACACTGAAACAGTCAATTAAACCTGGTTTCGATCAACATTTTTGAGGATAACACATGTTAGGTCTAGGTTAGGTCTGGGATTTGCTCTCATCAGGCTCATACCTTCGCATTCTTCACATACTTGTTGAACGGATCCTGTGTTTTTACTGGTTTGGTTCACGTAGTAATGTGGTACCACACTGACACATTCAATTAAACCTGGTCTTGATAAATATTTTAGAGGATAACGCATGCTAGGTCTAGGTTAGGCCTGGGATTTGCCCCCATCAGACCCATACCTTCGCATATTTCTCATACTTCATGGCTAGATCCTGGGCTATTTATAGATTGGATCACGTAGTAATGTGGCACCACACTGAAGCAGTCATTTAAACCTGGTTTCCATCAATATTTTAGAGGACAACGCAAGTTAGTTCTGGGTTAGGCCTGGGATTTGCCCCCATCAGGCTCATACTTTCGTATATTTCTCATACTTCATGGCTAGATCCTGGGCTATTTCTGGATTGCATCACGTAGTAATGTAGTGCAACACTGAAACAGTCAATTAAACCTGGTTTCCATCAATATTTTAGAGGACAACGCAAGTTAGGTCTGGGTTAGGCCTGGGATTTGCCCTCATCAGGCTCATACTTTCGTATATTTCTCATACTTCATGGCTAGATCCTGGGCTATTTCTGGATTGCATCACGTAGTAATGTAGTGCAACACTGTACCAGTCAATTAAACCTGGTTTCCATCTTTATTTTAGAGGACAACGCAAGTTAGGTCTGGGTTAGGCCTGGGATTTGCCCTCATCAGACTCATACTTTCGCATACTTCACATACTTGTTGAACAGATCCTGGGTTTTTTTCCGGTTTGGATCACGTGGTAATGTGGTACCACACTGAAACAGTCGATTAAACCTGGTTTCGATTAATATCTTTGGGCATAACGCATGTTAGGTCTAGGTTAGGTCTGGGATTTGCTCTCATCAGGCTCGTACTTTCGCATATTTCTCATACTTGATGGGCAGATTCTGGGCTTTTTGTGGATTGGATCACGTAGTAATTTTGTAGCACACTGAAACAGTCGATTAAACCTGGTTTCGATCAATATATATGAGCATAACGCATGTTAGGTCTAGGTTAGACCTGGGATTTGCCCTCAGCAGGGTCATACTTTCGCAGTTTTGACATGCATCTTGACCTGATCGAGGGCTTTTCTGCTTTGGATCACGTAGTAAAGTGGAACCACACTAAAACGGTCAATTAAACCTGGTTTCGATCAATATTTTAGAGGATAACGCATGTTAGGTCTAGGTTAGGCCTGAGATTTTCACTCATCAGACACATACTTTCGCATTTTTCACATACTTCTTGAACGGATCCTGGGTTTTTTCTGGTGTGGATCACGTAGTAATGTGTTACCACACTGAAACAATCCATTAAACCTGGTTTCGATGAATATTTTAGAGGATAACGCATGTTAGGTCTAGGTTAGGTCTAGGATTTGCCCTCGTCAGGATCATACTTTCGCATATTTCTAATACTTCATGGCTAGATCCTGGGCTCTTCCTGGATTCGATCACGTAGTAATGTGGTACCACACTGAAACATTCAATTAAACCTGGTCATGATAAATATTTTAGTGGATACCGCATGTTAGGTCTGGGTTAGGTCTAGGATTTGCCCTCATCAGGCTCATACTTTCGCGTTTTTCACATACTTGTTGAACAGATCTCGGTTTTTTCTGGTTTGGATCACGTAGTAATGTGTTACCACACTGAAACAATCCAATAAACCTGGTTTCGATGAATATTTTAGAAGATAACGCATGTTAGGTCTAGGTTAGGCCTGGGATTTGCCCTCATCATGGTCATCCTTTCGCGTTTTTCACATACTTGTTGAACAGATCCTGGGTTTTTTCTAGTTTGGATCACGTAGTAATGTGGTACCACACTGAAACAGTCCATTAAACCTGGTTTCGATCAATATTTTTGAGGATAACGCATGTTAGGTCTGGGTTAGGTCTAGGATTGGCCCTCGTCAGGATCATAGTTTCGCATATTTCTAATACTTCATGGCTAGATCCTGGGCTCTTCCTGGATTGGATCACGTAGTAATGTGGTACCACACTGAAACAGTCCATTAAACCTGGTTTCGATCAATATTTTTGAGGATAACGCATGTTAGGTCTGGGTTAGGTCTAGGATTGGCCCTCGTCAGGATCATACTTTCGCATATTTCTAATACTTCATAGCTAGATCCTGAGCTATTTCTGCATTGGATCACGTAGTAATGTGGTACCACACTGAAACAGTCCACTCAACGTGGCTTCTATCAATATTTTAGAGGATAACGCATGTTATGTCTAGGTTAGGCCTGGGATTTGCCCTCATGAGACTCATACTTTCGGATTTTTCACATACTTGTTGAACAGATCCTGGGTTTTCTATGGTTTGGATCACGTAGTAATGTGGTACCACACTAAAACAGTCCATGAAACCTGGTTTCGATCAATATTCTAGAGAATAATTCATGTTAGGTCTAGGTTAGGTCTGGGATTTGCTCACGTCAGGCTCATTCTTTCGCATATTTCTCATACTTGATGGCTAGATCCTAGGCTTTTTCTGGATTGCATCACGTAGTAATGTAGTACCACACTGAAACAGTCAATAAATCTTGGTTTCCATCAATATTTTAGAGAATAATTCATGTTAGGTCTAGTTTAGGTGTGGGATTTGCTCTCATCAGACTCATTCTTTCGCATATTTCTCATACTTGATGGCTAGATCCTGGGCTTTTTCTGGATTGCGTCACGCAGTAATGTAGTACAACACTGAAACAGTCAATTAAACCTGGTTTCCATCAATATTTTAGAAGACAACGCATGTTAGGTCTAGGTTAGGCCTGGTATTTGCCCTCATCAGGGTCATACTTTCGCATATTTCTCATACTTGATGGCCAGATTCTGGGCCTTTTCTGGTTTGGTTCACGTAGTAATGTGGTACCACACGGAGACAGTCCATTAAACCTGGTTTCGATCAATATTTTTGAGGATAACGCATGTTAGGCCTGTGTGAGGTCTAGGATTTGCCCTCATCAGGCTCATACTTTCGCATATTTCTCATAATTCATGGCTAGATCCTGGGCTATTTCTGGATTGCATCACGTAGTAATGTAGTACCACACTGAAACAGTCAATTAAACCTGGTTTCCATCACTATTTTAAAGGACAACTCAAGTTAGGTCTGGGATAGTCTCAACAGGGTCATGCTTTCGCATATTTCTCACACTTGATGGCCAGATTCTGGGCCTTTTCTGGTCTGGATCACGTAGTAATGTGGTACCACACTGAAACAGTCCATTAAACCTGGTTTCGATCAATATTTTTGAGGATAACGCATGTTAGGTCTGGGTTAGTCTAGGATTTGCCCTCATCAGGCTCATACTTTCGCATATTTCTCATAATTCATGGCTAGATCCTGGGCTATTTCTGGATTGCATCACGTAGTAATGTAGTACCACACTGAAACAGTCAATTAAACCTGGTTTCCATCACTATTTTAGAGGACAACTCAAGTTAGGTCTGGGATAGGTCTGGGATTTGCCCTCGTCAGGATCATACTTTCGCATTTTTCACATACTTGTTGAACAGATCCTGGGTTTTTTCTGGTTTGGATCACGCAGTAGTGTGGTACCACACTGAAACATTCAATTAAACCTGGTCTTGATAAATATTTTAGAGGATAACGCATGTTAGGTCTAGGTTAGGCCTGGGATTTGCCCTCATCAGGGTCATACTTTCGCAGTTTTAACATACATGTTGACCTAATCGAGGGTTTTTTCTGCTATGGATCACGTAGTAAAGTGGTACCACACTAAAACAGTCAATTAAACCTGGTTTCGATCAATATTTTAGAGGACAACGCAAGTTAGGTCTGAGATAGGTATGGGATTTGCCCTCATCAGGGTCATACTTTCGCATTTTTCACATACTTGTTGAACAGATCCTGGGTTTTTTCTGGTTTGGATCACACAGTAATGTGGTACCACACTGAAACAATCAATTAAACCTGGTCTTGATAAATATTTTAGAGGATAACGCATGTTAGGGCTGGGTTATGTCTAGGATTTGCCCTCATCAGGCTCATACTTTCGCATATTTTTCATACTTCATGGCTAGATCCTGGGCTATTTCTGGTTTGGATCACGTAGTAATGTGGTACCACACTGAAACATTCAATTAAACCTGGTCATGATAAATATTTTAGTGGATAACGCATGTTAGGTCTGGGTTAGGTCTAGGATTTGCCCACATCAGGCTCATACTTTCGCGTTTTTCACATACTTGTTGAACAGATCTCGGGTTTTTCTGGTTTGGATCACGTAGTAATGTGTTACCACACTGAAACAATCCATTAAACCTGGTTTCGATGAATATTTTAGAGGATAACGCATGTTAGGTCTAGGTTAGGCCTGTGATTTGCCCTCATCAGGGTCATACTTTCGCAGTTTTAACATACGTGTTGACCTGATCGAGTGCTTCTTCTGCTTTGGATCACGTAGTAAAGTGGTACCACACTAAAACTGACAATTAAACCTGGTATCGATCAATATTTTAGAGGATAACGCAAGTTATGTCTGGGATAGGTCTGGGGATTTGCCCTCATCAGTCTCATACTTTCGCATATTTCTCATAATTCATGGCTAGATCCTGGGCTATTTCTGGATTGCATCACGTAGTAATGTAGTACCACACTGAAACCGTCAATTAAACCTGGTTTCCATCACTATTTTAGAGGACAACTCGAGTTAGGTCTGGGATGGGTCTGGGATTTGCCCTCGTCAGGATCATACTTTCGCATTTTTCACATACTTGTTGAACAGATCCTGGGTTTTTTCTGGTTTGGATCACGCAGTAGTGTGGTACCACACTGAAACATTCAATTAAACCTGGTCTTGATAAATATTTTAGAGGATAACGCATGTGAGGTCTAGGTTGGGCCTGGGATTTGCCCTCATCAGACTCATACTTTCGCATACTGCACATACTTGTTGAACAGATCCTGGGTTTTTTCAGGTTTGGATCACGTAGTAATGTGGTACCACACTGAAACATTCCATTAAACCTGGTCTTGATAAATATTTTTGAGGATAACGCATGTTAGGTCTGGGTTAGGTCTAGGATTGGCCCTCGTCAGGATCATACTTTCGCATATTTCTAATACTTCATGGCTAGATCCTGGGCTATTTCTGGTTTGGATCACGTAGTAATGTGGTACCACACTGAAACATTCAATTAAACCTGGTCATGATAAATATTTTAGTGCATAACGCATGTTAGGTCTGGGTTAGGTCTAGGATTTGCCCTCATCAGGCTCATACTTTCGCGTTTTTCACATACTTGTTGAACAGATCTCGGGTTTTTCTGGTTTGGATCACGTAGTAATGTTTTACCACACTGAAACAATCCATTAAACCTGGTTTCGATGAATATTTTAGAGGATAACGCATGTTAGGTCTAGGTTAGGCCTGCGATTTGCCCTCATCAGGGTCATACTTTCGCAGTTTTGACATACATGTTGACACATCGAGAGTTTTTTCTGCTTTGGATCACGTAGTAAAGTGGTGCCACACTAAAACTGTCAATTAAACCTGGTATCGATCAATATTTTAGAGGATAACGCAAGTTATGTCTGGGATAGGTCTGGGGATTTGCCCTCATCAGTCTCATACTTTCGCATATTTCTCATAATTCATGGCTAGATCCTGGGCTATTTCTGGATTGCATCACGTAGTAATGTAGTACCACACTGAAACAGTCAATTAAACCTGGTTTCCATCACTATTTTAGAGGACAACTCAAGTTAGGTCTGGGATAGGTCTGGGATTTGCCCTCGTCAGGATCATACTTTCGCATTTTTCACATACTTGTTGAACAGATCCTGGGTTTTTTCTGGTTTGGATCACGCAGTAGTGTGGTACCACACTGAAACATTCAATTAAACCTGGTCTTGATAAATATTTTAGAGGATAACGCATGTTAGGTCTAGGTTAGGCCTGGGATTTGCCCTCATCAGGGTCATACTTTCGCATTCTTCACATACATGTTGCACGGATCCAGGGTATTTTTCTGGTTTGCATCACGTAGTGATGTGGCACCACACAGAAATAGTCGATTAAACCTGGTTTCGATCAATATTTTAGAGGATAACTCATGTTAGGTCTAGGATAGGTTTGGGATGTGCTCTCATCAGGCTCGTACTTTCGCAAATTTCTCATACTTGATGGCCTGATTCTGTGCTTTTTCTGATTTGGATCCCGTAGTAATGCGGTACCACACTGAAACAGTCCATTAAACCTGGTTTCGATCAATATTTTTGAGGATAACGCATGTTATGTCTAGGTTAGGCCTGTGATTTGCCCTCATCAGGGTCATATTTTCGCGTTCTTCACATACTTGTTGAACAGATCCAGGGTATTTTTCTGGTTTGGATCAGGTAGTAATGTGGTACCACACTGAAGCAGTCGATTAAACCTGGTTTCGATCAATATTTTTGAGGATAACGCATGTTAGGTCTAGGTTAGGCCCGGGATTTGCCCTCATCAGGGTCATATTTCCGCGTTCTTCACATACTTGTTGAACAGATCCTGGGTTTTTTCAGGTTTGGATCACGTAGTAATGTGGTACCACACTGAAACATTCCATTAAACCTGGTCTTGATAAATATTTTAGAGGATAACGCATGTTAGGTCTGGGTTAGGTCTAGGATTTGCCCTCATCAGGCTCATACTTTCGCATATTTCTCATACTTGATGGCTAGATCCAGGGCTTTTTCTGGATTGGATCACGTAGTAATGTGGTACCACACTGAAACAGTAAATGAAACTCAATTTCGATCGATATTTTAGAGGATAACGCATGTTAGGTCTAAGTTAGGCCTGGGATTTTCCCTCATCAGACACATGCTTTCGCATTCTTCACATACTTTTTGAACGTATCCTGGGTTTTTTCTGGTTTGGATCACGTAGTAATGTGGTACCACACTGAAACTGTCGAATAAACCTGCTTTCGATCAATATTTTTGAGAATAGCTCATGCTAGGTCTAGGTTAGGTCTGGGATTTGCTCTTATCAGGCTCGTACTTTCGCAAATTTCTCATACTTGATGGCCAGATTCTTTGCTTTTCCTGGTTTGGATCATGTAGTAATGTGGTACCACACAGAAAAAGTCGATTAAACCTGGTTTCGATCAATATCTTATATGATAACGCTAGTTAGGTCTGGTATAGGTCTGGGATATGCCCTCCTCAGGGTCATATTTTCGCGTTCTTCACATACTTGTTGAACAGATCCTGGGTATTTTTCTGGTTTGGATCAGGTAGTAATGTTGTACCACACAGAAACAGTCGATTAATCCTGGTTTCGATAAATATTTTTGAGGATAACGCATGTTAGGTCTAGGTTAGGCCTGGGATTTGCCCTCATCAGGGTCATATTTCCGCGTTCTTCACATACTTGTTGAACAGATCCTGGGTATTTTTCTGGTTTGGATCACGTAGTAATGTGGCACCACACAGATATAGTCGATTAAACCTGGTTTCGATCAATATTTTAGAGGATAACTGATGTTAGGTCTAGGATAGGTCTGGGATTTGCCCTCATCACGCTCATAGTTTCGCGTTTTTCACATACTTGTTGAACAGATCCTGGGTTTTTTCTGGTTTCGATCATGTAGTAATGTGGTACCACTCTGGAACAGTCCATTAAACCTGGTTTCGATCAGTATTTTAGTGAATAACGCATGTTAGGTCTTGGTTAGGTCTGGGATTTGCTCTCATCAGGCTCGTACTTTCGCATATTTCTCATAGTTGATGGCCAGATTCTGGGCTTTTTCAGGTTTGGATCACGTAGTAATGTGGTACCACACTGAAACAGTCGATTAAACCTGGTTTCCAACAATATTCTTGAGGGTAACGCATGTTAGGTCTAGGTTAGGCCTGGGATTTTCCCTCATCCGACACATACTTTTGCATTCTTCACATACTTCTTGAACGGATCCTGGGTTTTTTCTGGTTTGGATCACGTAGTAATGTGGTAGCACACTGAAACAGTCCATTAAACCTGGTTTCGATCAATATTTTAGAGGATAACGCATGTTATGTCTAGGTTAGGCCTGGGATTTGCCCTTATCAGACACATACTTTCGCATTCTCCACATACTTGTTGAACAGATCCTGGGTTTTTTCAGGTTTGGAAACATAGTAATGTGGTACCACACTGAAACATTCAATTAAACCTGGTCTTGATAAATATTTTAGAGGATAACGCATGTTAGGTCTGGGTTAGGTCTAGGATTTGCCCTCATCAGGCTCGTACTTTCGCATATTTCTCATACTTGATGGCCAGATTCTGGACTTTTTCTAGTTTGGATCCTGTAGTAATGTGGTACCACACTGAAACAGTCCATTTAACCTGGTTTCGATCAACATTTTAGAGGATAACGCATGTTAGGTCTGGGTTAGGTCTAGGATTTGCCCTCATCAGGCTCATACTTTCGCATATTTCTCATACTTGATGGCTAGATCCAGGGCTTTTTCTGGATTGGATCACGTAGTAATGTGGTACCACACTGAAACAGTAAATGAAACCCAGTTTCGATCGATATTTTAGAGGATAACGCATGTTAGGTCTGGGTTAGGCCTGGGACTTGCCCTCATCAGACACATACTTTCGCATTTTCCACATACTTGTTGAACAGATCCTGCGTTTTTTCTGGTTTGGATCACGTAGAAATGTGGTACCACACTGAAACAGTCCATTAAACCTGGTTTCGATCAGTATTTTAGAGGATAACGCATGTTAGGTCTAAGTTAGGCCTGGGTTTTTCCCTCATCAGACACATACTTTCGCATTCTTCGCATACTTGTTGAACGTATCCTGGGTTTTTTCTGGTTTGGATCACGTAGTAATGTGGTACCACACTGGAACAGTCCATTAAACCTGGTTTCGATCAGTATTTTAGAGAATAACGCATGTTAGGTCTTGGTTAGGTCTGGGATTTGCTCTCATCAGGCTCGTACTTTCGCATATTTCTCATACTTGATGGCTAGATCCAGGGCTTTTTCTGGATTGGATCACGTAGTAATGTGGTACCACACTGAAACAGTAAATGAAACCCAGTTTCGATCGATATTTTAGAGGATAACGCATGTTAGGTATAAGTTTGGCCTGTGATTTTCCCTCATCAGACACATACTTTCGCATTCTTCACATACTTGTTGAACGTATCCTGGGTTTTTTCTGGTTTGGATCACGTAGTAATGTGGTACCACACTGAAGCAGTCGATTAAACCTGGTTTTGATCAATATCTTAGATGATAACGCATGTTAGGTCTAGGTTAGGCCTGGGATTTGCCCTCATCACGCTCATAGTTTCATGTTTTTCACATACTTGTTGAACAGATCCTGGGTTTTTTCTGGTTTCGATCATGTAGTAATGTGGTACCACACTGGAACAGTCCATTAAACCTGGTTTCGATCAGTATTTTAGAGAATAACGTATGTTAGGTCTTGGTTAGGTCTGGGATTTGCTCTCATCAGGCTCGTACTTTCGCATATTTCTCATAGTTGATGGCCAGATTGTGGGCCTTTTCTGGTTTGGATCACGTAGTAACGTGGTACCACACTGAAACAGTCGATTAAACCTGGTTTCTAACAATATTTTTGAGGGTAACGCATGTTAGGTCTAGGTTAGGCCTGGGATTTTCCCTCATCCGACACATACTTTCGCATTCTTCACATACTTGTTGAACGGATCCTGGGTTTTTTCTGGATTGGATCACGTAGTAATGTGGTAGCACACTGAAACAGTCCATTAAACCTGGTTTCGATCAATATTTTAGAGGATAACGCATGTTATGTCTAGGTTAGGCCTGGGATTTGCCCTCATCAGACACATACTTTCGCATTCTCCACATACTTGTTGGACAGATCCTGGGTTTTTTCAGGTTTGGACACATAGTAATGTGGTATCACACTGAAACATTCAATTAAACCTGGTCTTGATAAATATTTTAGAGGATAACTCATTTTAGGTCTGGGTTAGGTCTAGTATTTGCCCTCATCAGGCTCATACTTTCGCATATTTCTCATACTTGATAGCTAGATCCAGGGCTTTTTCTGGATTGAATCATGTAGTAATGTGGTACCACACTGGAACAGTCCATTAAACCTAGTTTCGATCAGTATTTTAGAGAATAACGTATGTTAGGTCTTGGTTAGGTCTGGGATTTGCTCTCATCAGGCTCGTACTTTCGCATATTTCTCATAGTTGATGGCCAGATTGTGGGCTTTTTCTGGTTTGGATCACGTAGTAACGTGGTACCACACTGAAACAGTCGATTAAACCTTGTTTCTAACAATATTTTTGAGGGTAACGCATGCTAGGTCTAGGTTAGGCCTGGGATTTTCCCTCATCCGACACATACTTTCGCATTCTTCACATACTTGTTGAACGGATCCTGGGTTTTTTCTGGTTTGGATCACGTAGTAATGTGGTAGCACACTGAAACATTCAATTAAACCTGGTCTTGATAAATATTTTAGAGGATAACGCATGTTAGGTCTGGGTTAGGTCTAGGATTTGCCCTCATCAGGCTCATACTTTCGCAGTTTTAACATACGTGTTGACCTGATCGAGGGCTTCTTCTGCTTTGGATCACGTAGTAAAGTGGTACCACACTGAAACAGTCCATTAAACCTGGTTTCGATCAATATTTTTGAGGATAACACATGTTAGGTCTAGGTTAGGTCTGGGATTTGCTCTCATCAGGCTCATTCTTTCGCATATTTCACATACTTGATGGCTAGATACTGGGTTTTTCCTAGTTTGGATCACGCAGTAATGTGGTACCACATTGAAACAGTCCACTCAACCTGGTTTCGATCAATATTTCAGAGGAAAACGCATGTAATGTCTAGGTTAGGCCTGGGATTAGCCCTCATCATATTCATACTTTCGCATACTTCACATACTTGTTGAACAGATCCTGGGTTTTTTTCTGGTTTGGATCACGTAGTAATGTGGTACCACACTGAAACATTCAATTAAACCTGGTACTGATAAATATTTTTGAGGGAAACGCATGTTAGGTCTAGGTTAGGCCTGGGATATGCCCTCATCAGGGTCATACTTTCGCAGTTTTGACATACATGTTGACCTCATCGAGGGTTTTTTCTGCTTTGGATCACGTAGTAAAGTGGTGCCACACTAAAACTGTCAATTAAACCTGGTATCGATCAATATTTTAGAGGATAACGCAAGTTATGTCTGGGATAGGTCTGGGAATTTGCCCTCATCAGTCTCATACTTTCGCATATTTCTCATAATTCATGGCTAGATCCTGGGCTATTTCTGGATTGCATCACGTAGTAATGTAGTACCACACTGAAGCAGTCAATTAAACCTGGTTTCCATCACTATTTTTGAGGACAACTCAAGTTAGGTCTGGGATAGGTCTGGGATTTGCCCTCGTCAGGATCATACTTTCGCATTTTTCACATACTTGTTGAACAGATCCTGGGTTTTTTCTGGTTTGGATCACGCAGTAGTGTGGTACCACACTGAAACATTCAATTAAACCTGGTCTTGATAAATATTTTAGAGGATAACGCATGTTAGGTCTAGGTTAGGCCTGGGATTTGCCCTCATCAGGGTCATACTTTCGCAGTTTTAACATACATGTTGACCTAATCGAGGGTTTTTTCTGCTATGGATCACGTAGTAAAGTGGTACCACACTAAAACAGTCAATTAAACCTGGTTTCCATCAATATTTTAGAGGACAACGCAAGTTAGGTCTGGGTTAGGCCTGGGATTTGCCCTCATCAGACTCATACTTTCGCATACTGCACATACTTGTTGAACAGATCCTGGGTTTTTTCCGGTTTGGATCACGTAGAAATGTGGTGCCACACTGAAACATTCAATTAAACCTGGTACTGATAAATATTTTAGAGGATAACGCATGTTAGGTCTAAGTTAGGCCTGGGATTTTCCCTCATCAGACTCATTCTTTCGCATTCTTCACATACTTGTTGAACGTATCCTGGGTTTTTTCTGGATTGGATCACGTAGTAATGTGGCACCACACAGAAATAGTCGATTAAACCTGGTTTCGATCAATATTTTAGAGGATAACTCATGTTAGGTCTAGGATAGGTTTGGGATTTGCTCTCATCAGGCTCGTACTTTCGCAAATTTCTCATACTTGATGGCCTGATTCTGTGCTTTTTCTGGTTTGGATCCCGTAGTAATGCGGTACCACACTGAAACAGTCCATTAAACCTGGTTTCGATCAATATTTTTGTGGATAACGCATGTTATGTCTAGGTTAGGCCTGTGATTTGCCCTCATCAGGGTCATATTTTCGCGTTCTTCACATACTAGTTGAACAGATCCAGGGTATTTTTCTGGTTTGGATCAGGTAGTAATGTGGTACCACACTGAAGCAGTCGATTAAACCTGGTTTCGATCAATATTTTTGAGGATAACGCATGCTAGGTCTAGGTTAGGCCTGGGATTTTCCCTCATCCGACACATACTTTCGCATTCTTCACATACTTGTTGAACAGATCCTGGGTTTTTTCAGGTTTGGATCACGTAGTAATGTGGTACCACACTGAAACATTCCATTAAACCTGGTCTTGATAAATATTTTAGAGGATAACGCATGTTAGGTCTGGGTTAGGTCTAGGATTTGCCCTCATCAGGCTCATACTTTCGCATATTTCTCATACTTGATGGCTAGATCCAGGGCTTTTTCTGGATTGGATCACGTAGTAATGTGGTACCACACTGAAACAGTAAATGAAACCCAGTTTCGATCGATATTTTAGAGGATAACGCATGTTAGGTCTAAGTTAGGCCTGGGATTTTCCCTCATCAGACACATACTTTCGCATTCTTCACATACTTTTTGAACGTATCCTGGGTTTTTTCTGGTTTGGATCACGTAGTAATGTGGTACCACACTGAAACTGTCGAATAAACCTGCTTTCGATCAATATTTTTGAGAATAACTCATGCTAGGTCTAGGTTAGGTCTGGGATTTGCACTTATCAGGCTCGTACTTTCGCAAATTTCTCATACTTGTTAAACAGATCGTGGGTTTTTTCTGGTTTCGATCATGTAGTAATGTGGTACCACACTGGAACAGTCCATTAAACCTGGTTTCGATCAGTATTTTAGAGAATAACGCATGTTAGGTCTTGGTTAGGTCTGGGATTTGCTCTCATCAGGCTCGTACTTTCGCATATTTCTCATACTTGATGGCCAGATTCTGGACTTTTTCTAGTTTGGATCCTGTAGTAATGTGGTACCACACTGAAACAGTCCATTTAACCTGGTTTCGATCAACATTTTAGAGGATAACGCATGTTATGTCTAGGTTAGGTCTGGGATTTGCCCTCATCAGACACATACTTTCGCATTCTCCACATACTTGTTGAACAGATCCTGGGTTTTTTTCAGGTTTGGTTCACGTAGTAATGTTGTACCACACTGAAACATTCAATTAAACCTGGTCTTGATAAATATTTTAGAGGATAACGCATGTTAGGTCTGGGTTAGGTCTAGGATTTGCCCTCATCAGGCTCATACTTTCGCATATTTCTCATACTTGATGGATAGATCCAGGGCTTTTTCTGGATTGGATCACGTAGTAATGTGGTACCACACTGAAACAGTAAATGAAACCCAGTTTCGATCGATATTTTAGAGGATAACGCATGTTAGGTCTGGGTTAGGCCTGGGATTTGCCCTCATCAGACACATACTTTCGCATTTTCCACATACTTGTTGAACAGATCCTGGGTTTTTTCTGGTTTGGATCACGTAGAAATGTGGTACCACACTGAAACAGTCCATTAAACCTGGTTTCGATCAATATTTTAGAGGATAACGCATGTTAGGTCTAAGTTAGGCCTGGGTTTTTCCCTCATCAGACACATACTTTCGCATTCTTCGCATACTTGTTGAACGTATCCTGGGTTTTCTCCGGTTTGGATCACGTAGTAATGTGGTACCACACTGGAACAGTCCATTAAACCTGGTTTCGACCAGTATTTTAGAGAATAACGCATGTTAGGTCTTGGTTAGGTCTGGGATTTGCTCTCATCAGGCTCGTACTTTCGCATATTTCTCATACTTGATGGCTAGATCCAGGGCTTTTTCTGGATTGGATCACGTAGTAATGTGGTACCACACTGAAACAGTAAATGAAACCCAGTTTCGATCGATATTTTAGAGGATAACGCATGTTAGGTCTAAGTTGGGCCTGTGATTTTCCCTCATCAGACACATACTTTCGCATTCTTCACATACTTGTTGAACGTATCCTGGGTTGTTTCTGGTTTTGATCACGTAGTAATGTGGTACCACACTGAAACAGTCGATTAAACCTGGTTTCGATAAATATTTTTGAGGATAACGCATGTTAGGTCTAGGTTAGGCCTGGGATTTGCCCTCATCAGGGTCATATTTCCGCGTTCTTCACATACTTGTTGAACAGATCCTGGGTATTTTTCTGGTTTGGATCACGTAGTAATGTGGCACCACACAGAAATATTCGATTAAACCTGGTTTCGATCAATATTTTGGAGGATAACTCATGTTAGGTCTAGGATAGGTCTGGGATTTGGCCTCATCACGCTCATAGTTTCGCGTTTTTCACATACTTGTTGAACAGATCCTGGGTTTTTTCTGGTTTCGATCATGTAGTAATGTGGTACCACACTGGAACAGTCCATTAAACCTGGTTTCGATCAGTATTTTAGAGAATAACGCATGTTAGGTCTTGGTTAGGTCTGGGATTTGCTCTCATCAGGCTCGTACTTTCGCATATTTCTCATAGTTGATGGCCAGATTCTGGGCTTTTCTGGTTTGGATCACGTAGTAATGTGGTACCACACTGAAATAGTCGATTAAACCTGGTTTCTATCAATATTTTTGAGGGCATGTTAGGTCTAGGTTAGGCCTGGGTTTTCCCTCATCAGACACATACTTTCGCATTCTTCACATACTTGTTGAACGTATCCTGGGTTTTCTCTGGTTTGGATCACGTAGTAATGTGGTACCACACTGAAACTGTCGATTAAACCTGCTTTCGATCAATATTTTTGAGAATAACTCATGTTAGGTCTAGGTTAGGTCTGGGATTTGCTCTTATCAGCCTCGTACTTTCGCAAATTTCTCATACTTGATGGCCAGATTCTGTGCTTTTACTGGTTTGGATCACGTAGTAATATGGTTCCACACTGAAACAGTCGATTAAACCTGGTTTCGATCAATATCTTAGATGATAGCGCTAGTTAGGTCTGGTATAGGTCTGGGATTTGCCCTCCTCAGGGTCATATTTTCGCGTTCTTCACATACTTGTTGAACAGATCCTGGGTATTTTTCTGGTTGGGATCAGGTAGTAATGTCGTACCACAGTGAAACAGTCGATTAAACCTGGTTTCGATAAATATTTTTGAGGATAACGCATGTTAGGTCTAGGTTAGGCCTGGGATTTGCTCTCATCAGGCTCGTACTTTCGCATATTTCTCATAGTTGATGGCCAGATTGTGGGCTTTTTCTGGTTTGGATCACGTAGTAACGTGGTACCACACTGAAACAGTCGATTAAACCTGGTCTTGATAAATATTTTAGAGGATAACGCATGTTAGGTCTGGGTTAGGTCTAGGATTTGCCCTCATCAGGCTCATACTTTCGCATATTTCTCATACTTGATGACCAGATTCTGTGCTTTTACTGGTTTGGATCACGTAGTAATATGGTTCCACACTGAAACAGTCGATTAAACCTGGTTTCGATCAATATCTTAGATGATAACGCTAGTTAGGTATGGTATAGGTCTGGGATTTGCCCTCCTCAGGGTCATATTTTCGCGTTCTTCACATACTTGTTGAACAGATCCTGGGTATTTTTCTGGTTGGGATCAGGTAGTAATGTCGTACCACAGTGAAACAGTCGATTAAACCTGGTTTCGATAAATATTTTTGAGGGTAACGCATGCTAGGTCTAGGTTAGGCCTGGGATTTTCCCTCATCCGACACATACTTTCGCATTCTTCACATACTTGTTGAACGGATCCTGGGTTTTTTCTGGTTTGGATCACGTAGTAATGTGGTAGCACACTGAAACATTCAATTAAACCTGGTCTTGATAAATATTTTAGAGGATAACGCATGTTAGGTCTGGGTTAGGTCTAGGATTTGCCCTCATCAGGCTCATACTTTCGCATATTTCTCATACTTGATGGCTAGATCCAGGGCTTTTTCTGGATTGAATCATGTAGTAATGTGGTACCACACTGGAACAGTCCATTAAACCTGGTTTCGATCAGTATTTTAGAGAATAACGCTAGTTATGTCTGGGATAGATCTGGGATTTGCCCGCGTCAGGCTCATACTTTCGCATTCTTCACATACTTGTTGAACGTATCCTGGGTTTTTTCTGGTTTGGATCACGTAGTAATGTGGTACCACACTGAAACAGTCGATTAAACCTGCTTTCGATCAATATTTTTGAGAATAACTCATGTTAGGTCTAGGTTAGGTCTGGGATTTGCTCTCATCAGGCTCGTACTTTCGCAAATTTCTCATACCTGATGGCTAGATCCAGGGCTTTTTCTGGATTGAATCATGTAGTAATGTGGTACCACACTGGAACAGTCCATTAAACCTGGTTTCGATCAGAATTTTAGATAATAACGCATGTTAGGTCTTGGTTAGGTTTGGGATTTGCTCTCATCAGGCTCGTACTTTCGCATATTTCTCATACTTGATGGCCAGATTCTGGACTTTTTCTAGTTTGGATCCTGTAGTAATGTGGTACCACACTGAAACAGTCCATTTAACCTGGTTTCGATCAACATTTTAGAGGATAACGCATGTTATGTCTAGGTTAGGCCTGGGATTTGCCCTCATCAGACACATACTTTCGCATTCTCCACATACTTGTTGAACAGATCCTGGGTTTTTTCAGGTTTGGATCACGTAGTAATGTTGTACCACACTGAAACATTCAATTAAACCTGGTCTTGATAAATATTTTATAGGATAACGCATGTTAGGTCTGGGTTAGGTCTAGGATTTGCCCTCATCAGGCTCATACTTTCGCATATTTCTCATACTTGATGGCTAGATCCAGGGCTTTTTCTGGATTGGATCACGTAGTAATGTGGTACCACACTGAAACAGTAAATGAAACCCAGTTTCGATCGATATTTTAGAGGATAACGCATGTTAGGTCTTGGTTAGGTCTGGGATTTGCTCTCATCAGGCTCGTACTTTCGCATATTTCTCATACTTGATGGCTAGATCCAGGGCTTTTTCTGGATTGGATCACGTAGTAATGTGGTACCACACTGAAACGTTAAATGAAACTGAGTTTCGATCGATATTTTAGAGGATAACGCATGTTAGGTCTAAGTTGGGCCTGTGATTTTCCCTCATCAGACACATACTTTCGCATTCTTCACATACTTGTTGAACGTATCCTGGGTTGTTTCTGGTTTGGATCACGTAGTAATGTGGTACCACACTGAAACAGTCGATTAAACCTGGTTTCGATAAATATTTTTGAGGATAACGCATGTTAGGTCTAGGTTAGGCCTGGGATTTGCCCACATCAGGGTCATATTTCCGCGTCCTCCACATACTTGTTGAACAGATCCTGGGTTTTTTCTGGTTTGGATCACGTAGAAATGTGGTACCACACTGAAACAGTCCATTAAACCTGGTTTCGATCAATATTTTAGAGGATAACGCATGTTAGGTCTAAGTTAGGCCTGGGTTTTTCCCTCATCAGACACATACTTTCGCATTCTTCGCATACTTGTTGAACGTATCCTGGGTTTTCTCCGGTTTGGATCACGTAGTAATGTGGTAGCACACTGAAACAGTCCATTAAACCTGGTTTCGATCAATATTTTAGAGGATAACGCATGTTATGTCTAGGTTAGGCCTGGGATTTGCCCTCATGAGACACATACTTTCGCATTCTCCACATACTTGTTGGACAGATCCTGGGTTTTTTCAGGTTTGGACACATAGTAATGTGGTACCACACTGAAACATTCAATTAAACCTGGTCTTGATAAATATTTTAGAGGATAACGCATGTTAGGTCTGGGTTAGGTCTAGGATTTGCCCTCATCAGGCTCATACTTTCGCATATTTCTCATACTTGATGGCTAGATCCAGGGCTTTTTCTGGATTGAATCATGTAGTAATGTGGTACCACACTGGAACAGTCCATTAAACCTGGTTTCGATCAGTATTTTAGAGAATAACGCTAGTTATGTCTGGGATAGATCTGGGATTTGCCCTCGTCAGGCTCATACTTTCGCATTCTTCACATACTTGTTGAACGTATCCTGGGTTTTTTTCTGGTTTGGATCACGTAGTAATGTGGTAGCACACTGAAACAGTCCATTAAACCTGGTTTCGATCAATTTTTTAGAGGATAACGCATGTTCTGTCTAGGTTAGGCCTGGGATTTGCCCTCATCAGACACATACTTTCGCATTCTTCACATACTTGTTGAACGTATCCTGGGTTTTTTCTGGTTTGGATGACGTTGTAATGTGGTTCCACACTGAAACTGTCGATTAAACCTGCTTTCGATCAATATTTTTGAGAATAACTCATGTTAGGTCTGGGTTAGGTCTGGGATTTGCTCTCATCAGGCTCGTACTTTCGCAAATTTCTCATACTTGATGGCCTAATTCTGTGCTTTTTCTGGTTTGGATCCCGTAGTAATGTGGTACCATACTGAAACAGTCCATTAAACCTGGTTTCGATCAATATCTTAGATGATAACGCTAGTTATGTCTGGGATAGATCTGGGATTTGCCCTCGACAGGCTCATACTTTCGCATTCTTCACATACTTGATGAACGTATCCTGAGTATTTTTCTGGTTTCGATCACGTAGTGATGTGGTACCACACTGAAACAGTCCATTAAGCCTGGTTTCGATCAATATTTTAGAGGATAACGCATGTTAGGTCTGGGTTAGGTCTAGGATTTGCCCTCATCAGGCTCATACTTTCGCATATTTCTCATACTTGATGGCTAGACCCAGGGCTTTTTCTGGATTGGATCCCGCAGTAATGTGGTACCACACTGAAACAGTCCATTAAACCTGGTTTCGATCAGTATTTTAGAGGATAACGCATGTTATGTCTAGGTTAGGCCTGTGATTTGCCCTCATCACACACATACTTTCGCATTCTTCACGTCCTTGTTGAACGGATCCTGGGTTTTTTCTGGTTTGGATCACGTAGTAATGTGGTAGCACACTGAAACAGTCAATCAAACCTGGTTTCGACCAATATTTTAGAGAATAACGCATGTTCTGTCTAGGTTAGGCCTGGGATTTGCCCTCATCAGACACATACTTTCGCATTCTTCATATACTTGTTGAACGGATCCTGGGTTTTTTCTGGTTTGGACACATAGTAATGTGGTACCACACTGGAACAGTCCATTAAACCTGGTTTCGATCAGTATTTTAGAGAATAACGCATGTTAGGTCTTGGTTAGGTCTGGGATTTGCTCACATCAGGCTCGTACTTTCGCATATTTCTCATAGTTGATGGCCAGATTGTGGGCTTTTTCTGGTTTGGATCACGTAGTAATGTGGTACCACACTGAAACAGTCGATTAAACCTGGTTTCGATCAATATTTTTGAGAATAACTCATGCTAGGTCTAGGTTAGGTCTGGGATTTGCACTTATCAGGCTCGTACTTTCGCAAATTTCTCATACTTGTTAAACAGATCGTGGGTTTTTTCTGGTTTCGATCATGTAGTAATGTGGTACCACACTGGAACAGTCCATTAAACCTGGTTTCGATCAGTATTTTAGAGAATAACGCATGTTAGGTCTTGGTTAGGTCTGGGATTTGCTCTCATCAGGCTCGTACTTTCGCAAATTTCTCATACTTGATGGCCTGATTCTGTGCTTTTTCTGGTTTGGATCACGTAGTAATGTGGTACCACACTGAAACAGTCCATTAAACCTGGTTTCGATCAATATTTTAGAAGATAACGCATGTTATGTCTAGGTTAGGCCTGGGATTTGCCCTCATCAGACACATACTTTCGCATTCTTCACATACTTGTTGAACGGATCCTGGGTTTTTTCTGGTTTGGATCACGTAGTAATGTGGTAGCACACTGAAACAGTCCATTAAACCTGGTTTCGATCAATTTTTTAGAGGATAACGCATGTTCTGTCTATGTTAGGCCTGGGATTTGCCCTCAACAGACACATACTTTCGCATTCTTCACATACTTGTTGAACGGATCCTGGGTTTTTTCTGGTTTGGATGACGTTGTAATGTGGTTCCACACTGAAACTGTCGATTAAACCTGCTCTCGATCAATATTTTTGAGAATAACGCATGTTAGGTCTAGGTTAGGTCTGGGATTTGCTCTCATCAGGCTCGTACTTTCGCAAATTTCTCATACTTGATGGCCTGATTCTGTGCTCTTTCTGGTTTGGATCCCGTAGTAATGTGGTACCATACTGAAACAGTCCATTAAACCTGGTTTCGATCAATATGTTAGATGATAACGCTAGTTATGTCTGGGATAGATCTGGGATTTGCCCTCGGCAGGCTCATACTTACGCATTCTTCACACACTTGTTGAACGTATCCTGAGTATTTTTCTGGTTTGAATCACGTAGTGATGTGGTACCACACTGAAACAGTCCATTAAACCTGGTTTCGAACAATATTTTTGAGGATAACGCATGTTATGTCTAGGTTAGGCCTGTGATTTGCCCTCATCAGACAAATACATTCGCATTCTCCACATACTTGTTGAACAGATCCTGGGTTTTTTCAGGTTTGGATCACGTAGTAATGTGGTACCACACTGAAACATTCAATTAAACCTGGTCTTGTTAAATATTTTAGAGGATAACGCATGTTAGGTCTGGGTCAGGTCTAGAATTTGCCCACATCATGCTCATACTTTCGCATCTTTCTCATACATCATGGCTAGATCCTGGGCTATTTCTGGATTGTATCACGTAGTAATGTGGTACCACGCTGAAACAGTCAATTAAACCTGGTTTCGATCAGTATTTTAGTGAATAACGCATGTTAGGTCTTGGTTAGGTCTTGGATTTGCTCTCATCAGGCTCGTACTTTCGCATATTTCTCATAGTTGATGGCCAGATTCTGGGCTTTTTCAGGTTTGGATCACGTAGTAATGTGGTACCACGCTGAAACTGTCAATTAAACCTGGTTTCGATCAATATTTTAGAGGAGAACCCAACTTAGGTCTGGGATAGGTCTGGGATTCGCCCTCATCAGGCTCATACTTTCGCGTTTTTCACATACTTGTTCAACTGATCCTGGGTTTTTTCTGGTTTGGATCACGTAGTAATGTGGTACCACACTGAAACAGTCGATTAAACCTAGTTTCGGTCAATATTTTAGAGGATAACGCAGGTTAGGTCTGGGATAGGTCTGGGATTTGCCCTCATCAGACTCATACTTTCGCACACTTCACATACTCGTTGAACAGATCCCGGGTTATTTTCTGGTTTGGATCACGTAGTAATGTGGTACCACACTGAAACATTCAATTAAACCTGCTTTCCGACAATATTTTAGAGGATAACGCATGTTAGGTCTGGGATAGGTCTGGGATTTGCCCTCATCAGACTCATACTTTCGCATTCTTCACATACTTGTTGAACGGATCCTGTGTTTTTACTGGTTTTGAGCACGAAGTAAAGTGGTACCACACTGAAACATTCAATTAAACCTGGTCTTGGTAAATATTTTAGAGGATAACGCATGTTAGGTCTGGGTAAGGTCTACGATTTGCCCTCTTCAGGCTCATACTTTCGCATATTTCTAATACTTAATGGCTAGATCCTGGGCTCTTTCTGGATTGGATCGCGTAGTAATGTGGTACCACACTGAAACTGTCCATTAAACCTGGTTTCGATCAATATTTTAGATGATAACGCGTGTTAGGTCTAGGATAGGCCTGGGATTTGCCCTCATCAGAGTCATACTTTCGCTGTTTTAACATACATGTTGACCTCATCGAGGGTTTATTCTGCTTTGGATCACGTAGTAAAGTGGTACCACACTAAAACAGTCAATTAAAGCTGGTTTCGACCAATATTTTAGAGGATAACGCATTTTAGGTCTGGGTTAGGTCTAGGATTTGCCCTCATCAGGCTCATACTTTCGCATATTTCTAATACTTCATGGCAAGATCCTGGGCTCTTTCTGGATTGGATCACGTATCAATGTTGTACCACACTGAAACAGTCCATTAAACCTGGTTTCGAACAATATTTTTGAGGATAACACATGTTAGGTCTAGGTTAGGTCTGGGATTTGCTCTCAACAGGCTCATTCTTTCACATATTTCTCATACTTGATGGCTAGATCCTGAGCTTTTTCTGGATTGGATCACGTAGTAATGTAGAACCACACTGAAACAGTAAATTAACTCTGGTTTCGATCACTATTTTAGAGGATAACGCATGTTAGGTCTGGGATAGGTCTGGGATTTTCTCTCATCAGACTCATACTTTCGCGTTCCTCTCATACTTGTTGAACGGATCCTGTGTTCTTTCTGGTTTGGATCACGTAGTGATGTGGTACCACACTGAAACATTCACTTAAACCTGGTCTTGATAAATATTTTAGAGGATAACGCGTGCTAGGTCTAGGTGAGACCTGGGATTTGCCCTCATCAGACTCATACTTTCGCACACTTCACATACTCGTTGTCAAGATCCTGGGTTTTTTTCTGGTGTGGATCACGTAGTAATGTGGTACCACACTGAAACAGTCGATTAAACCTGGTTTCGATCAATATTTTAGAGGATAACGCATGTTAGGTTTGGGATAGGTCTCGGATTTGCCCTCATCAGGCTCATACTTTCGCATATTTTTCATACTTCATGGCTAGATCCTGGGCTTTTTCTGGTTTGGATCACGTAGTAATATGGTACCACACTGAAACAGCCCATTAAACCTGGTTTCGATCGATATTTTAGAAGATAACGCATGTTAGGTCTCGGTTAGGCCTGGGATTTGCCCTCATCAGACACATACTTTTTTTTTTTTTTTTTTTTTTTTTTTGTCGTGGGGAAAATCTTCGAAAGACTCCCTCCCACCTCCTTGGGGAGAGGTGGGAGGGGTGTGTGGGATTCCCCGCGCCCGTACAACGACAGGCGCGGGACCTACCCACTAAAAACCCCACGGTGACCCTTCGGCACGCTTTGGGAGGATACCGGGAATCGCTCGAAGCATTCTTCCGGTATCCTTCCCGTGCCCGCGCTTTCGCGCCCATCCCCCGGGGGGACAATCGGTCCCCCCAGTAGACACGCTGCCTCATAGCGGCGGGACGGGGCCACTCCATCCCGCCGCTATCCGTCCCGGTGCCGCGTTTAGTGGCGGCTGCGGGCCCCAACTCGCAACCGCCCGCGACCCCGTTTCCACCCCTCGGCGGCCGGGCGTTCATGGCCGCACCAGACCGCCGAGGGTGCCTCCCCTTGCGTCGGACCGGTAGGGGGAGGCACTCCTACCCCCAACCGGTCCGACCCGGCGCCGCCTGGCGGGAGGAGGGTCCCCTCAGGACCCCCCTTCCAGCCTAGGTCATCCGCCACGCCGAGGCGGCCGCCCGCGACGCCTCGCGACTGGGCGACGACCTCGGGCCACCGCACGAGCGCGAGCTTCTGCGCGCCGCTGAAGCTCGCGCTCCCTCCCCGCGGCCTCCTTCTGCAACATTACGTTCTCGCAGAAGGAGGTCGCGGCCCTCCACTTCTCCTCGCTGCCGAGCATGGCGCGCACCACGCCCGGCAGCGAGACATCCCGCCCGACGACGCCGACCAGGACACGGCGCTCCCCCTCCCACGCGGGGCATACCTCCAGGGTATGATCCGCCGTGTCCTGCTCAGCGTCGCAGTGGCAGCAACGCGCCGTCGGCTCCTTCCCTATCCGGCACAGGTATCTTCCGAAGCTGCCATGCCCGGAAAATACCTGTGCCAGCCGGTAGGTGAGGCTGCCATGGCCTCTGTCCAGCCACTCCTTCAGGAGTGGCCGAACAGCCCCGACAGTCCGGTGCCCCGCGGTTGGCAGAGCCAGCCGCTCCTGCCACGCGAGCAACACGGACTGCCGGGCCTGGCGCTTCAAATCGCCCCAAGCAGGTTCCTGCCCGCCCGGGACCGCCCCCACCCCCGCGTGACGGTCGACGCGGCGCCGGTACATCACCGCGTGCGACCGCGCGAGCAGGTCCATGGGCGGCATCCCCGCTAGAACCGTCGCCGCCTCATGTGACATGGTCCGATACCCGCGGACGACCCTGAGCGCCATGCGCCTCTGCACCCGACGCAGCATAGTCATGCTGCGCCGGGAGGCAGCCAGGTCGTCCGCCCAGACGGGGGCCCCGTATAGGGCCACCGACTGGACCATTGCCACATAGAGGCGACGAACTCGGCCCGCCGGGCCCCCCAGGTTGGGCAGGATCCGGCCCAGAGCCGCAACCATCCTTTCCAACCGGGGGACCAGGCAGCGGAAATGCTTCTCGAAACGCCAGTGGCTATCGAGGATCAGCCCCAGATACCTGATCTGGGGCTTCACCTCGATGTCAGCCCCACCCACCCGGATCAGAGGGGGTGGCGGATCCTGCCGAGGTGAATGAAACGCAATCACCTCGGTCTTATGGACCGCCACCGTCATCCCCATCCCCCTGATCCGGTCGACGACGCGTTGCGACCCCTGCTCCGCGTGACGCATGGCCCTCCCCCAGTGCGCCCCGACGGCCAGCACCAGTGTGTCATCCGCATAACACACCGTGCTAACGCCGTCGGGGAGGCCGGCCCGCAACACCGAGTCGTACGCGATGTTCCACAGGAGTGGCCCGAGGACCGACCCCTGCGGAACACCGCAGTACACCTCCCTCCGCATATCACCATCCCGGCCCGGATACTCGATCCACCTGCCGCGGAGATAATCCCCGACGACCGCCCTGAGACAAGGGGGGACTCGATGATATTCGAGTCCCCTCCTTATCCCTTCCCAGGGGAGGGTGTTAAAGGCATTGGCAATATCCAAGGATATTGCCAATGCCACCCCTCCCCGGGAGACGGCCGCCTCCGAGAGGGCCCTCACACGACCTATCGCGTCGATAGTCGATCGGCCCCCCCGGAAACCGAACTGGCAGTCGGCCAGACCGGGGTCACCCCGCGACAGGTGCTCGACGAGGCGGGCAGCAATCACACGCTCGAAGAGCTTGCCCACCTCGTCGAGGAGGCAAATGGGCCGGTATGCAGAGGGAGACTCCGCGGGCCGACCCTCCTTCCGGAGGAGGACCATCCTCGCCACCTTCCAACTGGGGGGGAATCGCCCGTCCCTCAGGCAGCGGTCGAACAACCGCCTGAGGTCGGCCCCAAGGACGCCCTGGGTCAAGACCCATACCCGGCCGGGCACACCATCCGGACCCGGGGCCGTGTTACGAACCCCGAGCCGTCTGATGGCCGCTGCCAGCTCCTCCTGCGTGACCCCCAGCTCGGCCGTCCACTCCACTGGGACAGCCGCCGCCGCCGGAGGACGCGGTCCCCTCTCCCCAATTGGGAAGAGTGTATTGACCACGTCCTCCAGCAGCCGGGGGTCAAGACCCTCGGTGACGGGGGGCGCCCACGGACGGAGCTTATTCAGCACCACCTTATATGGGCGCCCCCATGGATCGATCAGACACATACTTTCGCATTCTTTACGTACTTGTTGAACAGCTCCTGGGTTTTTTTCTGGTTTGGATCACGTAGTAATGTGGTACCACACTGAAACAGTTGATTAAACCTGGTTTCGATCAATATTTTTGAGGATAACGCATGTTAGGTCTAGGTTAGCCCTGGGATTTGCCCTCATCAGGGTCATACTTTCGCAGTTTTAACATACATGTTGACCTGATCGAGGGTTTTTTCTGCTTTGGATCACGCAGTAGTGTGGTACCACACTGAAACAGTCGCTTAAACCTGGTTTCGGTCGATATCTTTGAGGATAACGCATGTTAGGTCTGGGTTAGGTCTAGGATTTAGCCCTCATCAGACCCATACTTTCGCATATTTCTCATACTTCATGGCTAGATCCTGGGCAATTTCTGGATTGGATCACGTATTAATGTTGTACCACACTGAAACAGTCCATTAAACCTGGTTTCGATCAATATATTTGAGGATAACACATGTTAGGTCTAGGTTAGGTCTGGGATTTGCTCTCATCAGGCTCATACTTTTGCATATTTCTCATACTTCATGGCTAGATCCTGGGCTTTTTCTGGATTGCATCACGTAGTAATGAAGTACCACACTGAAACAGTAATTAAACCTGGTTGCGAATAATATTTTAGAGGATAACGCTGGTTATGGCTGGGATAGCACTGGTATTTGCAATCATCTGGCTCATACTTCCGCATTTTTCGCATACTTGTTTGACAGATTCTGGGTTTTTTCTGGTTTGGATCCCGTAGTAATGTGGTACCACACTGAAACAGTCAATTAAACCTGGTTACGATTAATATTTTAGAGGATAACGCAAGTTAGGTCTGGGATAGGTCTGGGATTCGCCCTCATCAGGCTCATACTTTCGCACACTTCACATACTCGTTTAACAGATCCTGGGTTTTTTCTGGTTTGGTTCACGTAGTAATGTGGTACCACACTGAAACATTCAATTAAACCTGGTCTTGATCAATATTTTAGAGGATCACGCATGTTAGGTTTGGGTTAGGTCTAGGATTTGCCCTCATCAGGCTCATACTTTCGCATATTTCTCATACTTCATGGCTAGATCCTGGGCTATTTCTGGATTGGATCACGTAGTAATGTGGTACCACACTGAAACATTCAATGAAACCTGGTCTGGATAAATATTTTAGAGGATAACGCATCTTAGGTCTGTGTTAGCTCTATGATATGCTCTCATCAGGCTCATTCTTTCGCATATCTCTCATACTTGATGGCTAGATCCTGGGCTTTTTCTGGATTGCATCACGTAGTAATGAAGTACAACACTGAAACAGTCAATTAAACCTGGTTTCGACCAATATTTTAGAGAATAATTCATGTTAGGTCTAGGTTAGGCCTGGGATTTGCCCTCATCAGGGACATACTTTCGCAGTTCTAACATACATGTTGACCTGATCGAGGGTTTTTTCTGCTTTGGATCACGTAGTAAAGTGGTACCACACTGAAACAGTCCACTAAACCTGGTTTGGATCAATATTTTAGAGGATAATGCGTGTTAGGTCTAGGTTAGCCCTGAAATTTTCACTCATCAGACTCATACTTTCGCATTCTTCAGATACTTGTTGAACGGATCCTGGGTTTTTTCTGGTATGGTTCACGTAGTAATGTGGTACCACACTGAAACAAACAATTAAACCAGGTCTTGATAAATATTTTAGATGATAACGCATGTTAGGTCTGGGTTAGGTCTAGGATTTGTCCTCATCAGGCTCATACTTTCGCATATTTCTCACACTCCATGGCTAGATCCTGGGCTATTTCTGGATTGGATCACGTGGTAATGTGGTACCACACTGGAACAGTCAATTAAACCTGGTTTCGATCAATATTTTAGAGGACAATGCAAGTTAGGTCTGGGTTAGGTCTGGGATTTGCCCACATCAGGGTCATACTTTCGCATTTTTCACATACTTGTTGAACAGATCCTGGGTTTTTTCTGGTTTGGATTGCGCAGTAATGTGGTACCACACTGAAACTGCCCACTAAACCTGGTTTCGATCAATATTTTAGAGGATAACGAAAGTTATGTCTAGGTTAGGCCTGGGATTTTCACTCATCAGACTCATTCTTTCGCATTCTTCACATACTTGTTGAACGGATCCTGGGTTTTTTCTGGTTTGGATCACGTAGTAATGTGGGATCACACTGAAACAATCAATTAAGCCTGGTCTTGATAAATATTTTAGAGGAGAATGCATGTTAGGTCTGGGATAGGTCTGGGATTTGCCCTCATCAGACTCATACTTTCGCATTCTTCACATACTCGTTGAACGGGCCCTGGGTTTTTACTGGTTTGGTTCACGTAGTAATGTGGCACCACACTGAAACATTCAATTAAACCTGGTCTTGATAAATATTTTAGAGGATAGCGCATGTTAGGTCTGGGTAAGGTCTAGGATTTGCCCTCATCAGGCTCATACTTTCGCATATTTCTAATACTTCATGGCTAGATCCTGGGCTATTTCTGGATTGGATCACGTAGTAATGTGGTACCACACTGAAACAGTCAATTAAACCTGGGTTACCATCAACATTTTAGAGGACAACGCAAGTTAGGTCTGGCATAGGTCTGGGATTTGCCCTCATCAGGGTCACACTTTCGCACTTTTCACATACTTGTTAAACAGATCCTGGATTTTCTGGTTTGGATCACGCAGTAATGTGGTACCACACTGAAACGGTCCACTAAACCTGGTTTCGATCAATATTTTAGAGGATAACTCATGCTAGGTCTAGGTTAGGCCTGGGATTTGCCCCCATCAGACACATACTTTCGCATATTTCTCATACTTCATGGCTAGATCCTGGGCTATTTATGGATTGGGTCTCGTAGTAATGTGGCACCACACTGAAACAGTCCATTAAACCTGGCTTCGATCAATATTTTTGAGGATAACGCATGTTAGGTCTAGGTTAGGCCTGGGATTTTCACTCATCAGACTCATACTTTCGCATTCTTCACATACTTGTTGAACGGATCCTGTGTTTTTACTGGTTTTGATCACGAAGTAAAGTGGTACCACACTGAAACATTCAATTAAACCTGGTCTTGGTAAATATTTTAGAGGATAACGCATGTTAGGTCTGGGTAAGGTCTAGGATTTGCCCTCTTCAGGCTCATGCTTTCGCATATTTCTAATACTTAATGGCTAGATCCTGGGCTCTTTCTGGATTGGATCGCGTAGTAATGTGGTACCACACTGAAACAGTCCATTAAACCTGGTTTCGATCAATATTTTAGATGATAACGCGAGTTAGGTCTAGGATAGGCCTGGGATTTGCTCTCATCAGGCTCATTCTGTCACATATTTCTCATACCTGATGGCCAGATCCTGAGCTTTTTCTGGATTGGATCACGTAGTAATGTAGAACCACACTGAAACAGTCAATTAACTCTGGTTTCGATCACTATTTTAGAGGATAACGCATGTTAGGTCTGGGATAGGTCTGGGATTTCCTCTCATCAGACTCATACTTTCGCATTCCTCTCATTCTTGTTGAACGGATCCTGTGTTCTTTCTGGTTTGGATCACGTAGTGATGTGGTACCACACTGAAACAGTCGATTAAACCTGGTTTCGATCAATATTTTAGAGGATAACGCATAGGTCTGGGATAGGTCTAGGATTTGCCCTCATCAGGCTCATACTAACGCATATTTTTCATACTTCAAGGCTAGATCCTGGGCTTTTTCTGGTTTGGATCACGTAGTAATATGGTACCACACTGAAATAGCCCATGAAACCTGGTTTCGATCGATATTTTAGAAGATAACGCATGTTAGGTCTCGGTTAGGCCTGGGATTTGCCCTCATCAGACTCATACTTTCGCATACTTCACATACTTGTTGAACAGATACTGGGTTTTTTTCTGGTTTGGATCACGTAGTAATGTGGTACCACACTGAAACAGTCGATTAAACCTGGTTTCGATCGATATCTTTGAGGATAACGCATGTTAGGTCTGGGTTAGGTCTAGGATTTGCCCTCATCAGGGTCATACTTTCGCATATTTCTCATACTTCATGGCTAGATCCTGGGCTATTTCTGGATTGCATCACGTAGTAATGTAGTACCACACTGAAACAGACAATTAAACCTGGTTTTCATCAATATTTTAGCGGATAACGCAAGTTATGTCTAGGATAGGTCTGGGATATGCCCTCATCAGGCTCATACTTTCGCGTTTTTCACATACTTGTTGAACAGATCCTGGGTTTTTTCTGGTGTGGATCACGTAGTAATGTGGTACCACACTGAAACAGTCCACTAAACCTGGTTTGGATCAATATTTTAGCGGATAATGCATGTTAGGTCTAGGTTAGCCCTGAAATTTTCACTCATCAGACTCATACTTTCGCATTCTTCAGATACTTGTGGAACGGATCCTGGGTTTTTTCTTGTTTGGATCACGTAGTAATGTGGGACCACACTGAAACAATCAATTAAGCCTGGTCTTGATAAATATTTTAGAGGATAACGCATGTTAGGTCTGGGTTAGGTCTAGGATTTGCTCTCGTCAGGCTCATACTTTCGCATATTTCTCATACTTCATGGCTAGATCCTGGGCTATTTCTGGATTGCATCACGTAGTAATGTGGTACCACACTGGAACAGTCAATTAAACCTGGTTTCGATCAATATTTTAGAGGACAATGCAAGTTAGGTCTGGGTTAGGTCTGGGATTTGCCCACATCAGGGTCATACTTTCGCATTTTTCACATACTTGTTGAACAGATCCTGGGTTTTTTCTGGTTTGGATCGCGCAGTAATGTGGTACCACACTGAAACAGCCCACTAAACCTGGTTTCGATCAATATTTTAGAGGATAACGAAAGTTATGTCTAGGTTAGGCCTGGGATTTTCACTCATCAGACTCATTCTTTCGCATTCTTCACATACTTGTTGAACGGATCCTGGGTTTTTTCTTGTTTGGATCACGTAGTAATGTGGGACCACACTGAAACAATCAATTAAGCCTGGTCTTGATAAATATTTTAGAGGATAACGCATGTTAGGTCTGGGTTAGGTCTAGGATTTGCTCTCGTCAGGCTCATACTTTCGCATATTTCTCATACCTCATGGCTAGATCCTGGGCTATCTCTGGATTGGATCACGTAGTAATGTGGTACCACACTGAAACAGTCAATTAAACCTGGTTTCGATCAATATTTTAGAGGATAACGCAAGTTAGGTCTGGGATAGGTCTGGGATTTGCCCTCATCAGGCTCATACTTTCGCGTTTTTCACATACTTGTTGAACAGATCCTGCGTTTTTTCTGGTATGGATTACGTAGTAATGTGGTAACACACTGAAACATTCAGTTAAACCGGGTCTTGATAAATATTTTTGAGGATAACGCATGTTAGGTCTGGGTTAGGTCTAGGATTTGCCCTCATCAGGCTCATACTTGCGCATATTTCTTATACTTCATGGATAGATCCTGTGCTATTTTCTGGTTTGGATCACATAGTAATGTGGTAGCACACTGAAACAGTCAATTAAACCTGGTTTCGATCAATATTTTAGAGGATAACGCAAGTTAGGTCTGGGTTAGGTCTGGGATTTGCCCACATCAGGGTCATACTTTCGCATTTTTCACATACTTGTTGAACAGATCCTGGGATTTTTCTGGTTTGGATCGTGCAGTAATGTGGTACCACACTCAAACAGCCCACTAAACCTGGTTTCGATCAATATTTTAGAGGATAACGAAAGTTATGTCTAGGTCAGGCCTGGGATTTGCCCTCATCAGACTCATGCTGTCGCATTTTTCACATACTTGTTGAACAGATCCTGGGTTTTTTCTGGTATGGATTACGTAGTAATGTGGTACCACACTGAAACATTCAGTTAAACCGGGTCTTGATAAATATTTTTGAGGATAACGCATGTTAGGTCTGGGTTAGGTCTAGGATTTGCCCTCATCAGGCTCATACTTGCGCATATTTCTTATACTTCATGGCTAGATCCTGGGCTATTTCTGGATTGGATCACGTAGTAATGTGGTACCACACTGAAACAGTCAATTAAACCTGGTTTCGATCAATATTTTAGAGGATAACGCAAGTTAGGTCTGGGATAGGTCTGGGATTTGCCCTCATCAGGCTCATACTTTCGCGTTTTTCACATACTTGTTGAACAGATCCTGCGTTTTTTTCTGGTTTGGATCACGTAGTAGTGTGGTACCACACTGAAACTGTCCATTAAACCTGGTTTCGATCAATATTTTTGAGGATAACGCATGTTAGGTCTAGGTTAGGCCTGGGATTTTCACTCATCAGACTCATACTTTCGCATTCTTCACATACTTGTTGAACGGATCTTGGGTTTTTTCTGGTGTGGATCACGTAGTAATGTGGTACCACACTGAAACAATCAATTGAACCTGGTCTTGATAAATATTTTAGAGGATAACGCATGTTAGGTCTGGGTTAGGTCTAGGATTTGCCCTCATCAGGCTCATACTTGCGCATATTTCTTATACTTCATGGATAGATCCTGTGCTATTTTCTGGTTTGGATCACATAGTAATGTGGTAGCACACTGAAACAGTCAATTAAACCTGGTTTCGATCAATATTTTAGAGGATAACGCAAGTTAGGTCTGGGATAGGTCTGGGATTTGCCCTCATCAGGCTCATACTTTCGCATTTTTCACATACTTGTTGAACAGATCCTGGGTTTTTTTCTGGTTTGGATCACGTAGTAGTGTGGTACCACACCGAAACTGTCCATTAAACCTGGTTTCGATCAATATTTTTGAGGATAACGCATGTTAGATCTAGGTTAGGCCGAGTATTTTCACTCATCAGACTCATACTTTCGCATTCTTCACATACTTGTTGAACGGATCCTGGGGTTTTACTAGATTGGATCACGTAGTAATGTGGTACCACACTGAAACAGTCAATTAAACCTGGTTTCGATCAATATTTTAGAGAATAATTCATGTTAGGTCTAGGTTAGGTCTGGGATTTGCACTCATCAGACTCATTCTTTGGCATATTTCACATACTTGATGGCTAGATCCTGGGCTTTTTCTGGATTGCATCACGTAGTAACGAAGTACAACACTGAAACAGTCAATTGAACCTGGTTTCCATCAATATCTTAGAGGACAACGCAAGTTAGGTCTGGGAAAGGTCTGGGATTTGCCCTCATCAGACTCTTACGTTCGCATTCTTCACATACTTGTTGAACGGATCCTGGGTTTTTTTCTGGTTTGGATCACGTAGTAATGTGGTACCACGCTGAAACAGTCGATTAAACCTGGTTTCGATCAATATTATTGAGGATAACGCATGTTAGGTCTAGGTTAGGCCTGGGATTTTCACTCATCAGACTCATACTTTCGCACACTTCACATACTCGTTGAACAGATCCTGGGTTTTTTTCTAGTTTGGATCACGTAGTAATGTGGTACCACGCTGAAACAGTCGATTAAACCTGGTTTCGATCAATATTATTGAGGATAACGCATGTTAGGTCTAGGTTAGGCCTGGGATTTTCACTCATCAGACTCATACTTTTTTTTTTTTTTTTTTTTTTTTGTCGTGGGGAAAATCTTCGAAAGACTCCCTCCCACCTCCTTGGGGAGAGGTGGGAGGGGTGTGTGGGATTCCCCGCCCCCGTACAACGACAGGCGCGGGACCTACCCACTAAAAACCCCACGGTGACCCTACGGCACGCTTTGGGAGGATACCGGGAATCGCTCGAAGCATTCTTCCGGTATCCTCCCCGTGCCCGCGCTTTCGCGCCCATCCCCCGGGGGGACAATCGGTCCCCCCAGTGGACACACTGCCTCATAGCGGCGGGACGGGGCCACTCCATCCCGCCGCTATCCGTCCCGGGGCCGCGTTTAGTGACGGCTGCGAGCCCCAACTCCATCAGACTCATACTTTCGCATTCTTCAAATACTTGTTGAACGGATCTTGGGTTTTTTTCTGGTGTGGATCACTTAGTAATGTGGTACCACACTGAAACAATTAATTAAACCTGGTCTTGATAAATATTTTAGAGGATAACTCATGTTAGGTCTGGGTAAGGTCTAGGATTTGCCCTCATCAGGCTCATACTTTCGCAGTTTTAACATACACGTTGACCTGATCGAGGGTTTTTTCTGCTTTGGATCACGTAGTAAAGTGGTACCACTCTGAAACAGTCCATTAAACCTGGTATCGATCAATATTTTAGAGGATATCGCATGTTAGGTCTAGGTTAGGCTTGGGATTTTCACTCATCAGACTCATACTTTCGCATTCTTCACATACTTGTTGAACGGATCCTGGGTTTTTTCCGGTTTGGTTCACGTAGTAATGTGGTACCACACTGAAACATTCAATTAAACCTGGTCTTGATAAATATTTAAGAGGATAACGTATGTTAGGTCTGGGTTACGTCTAGGATTTGCCCTCATCAGGCTCATACTTTCGCATATTTCTCATACTTCATGGCTAGATCCCGGGCTATTTCTGGATTTTATCACGTAGTAATGTGGTACCACGCTGAAACAGTCAATTAAACCTGGTTTCGATCAATATTTTAGAGGATAACGCAAGTTAGGTCTGGGTTAGGTCTGGGATTTGCCCTCATCAGACTCAAACTTTCGCACACTTCACATACTCGTTTGACAGATCCTGTGTTATTTTCTGGTTTGGATCACATGGTAATGTGGTACCACACTGAAACAGTCGATTAAACCAGGTTTCGATCAATATTTTTGAGGATAACGCATGTTAGGTCTAGGTTAGGCCTGGGATTTTCACTCATCAGACTCATACTTTCGCATTCTTCTCATACTTGTTGAACGGATCCTGGGTTTTTTCTGGTTTGGATCACGTAGTAATGTGGTACCGCACTGAAACAGCCAATTAAACCTGGTTTTGATCAATATTTTAGAGAATAATTCATGTTAGGTCAAGGTTAGGTCTGGGATTTGCTCTCATCAGGCTCATTCTTTCGCATATTTCTCATACTGGATGGCTAGATCCTGGGCTTTTTCTGGATTGCATCACGTAGTAATGAAGTACAACACTGAAACAGTCAATTAAACCTGGTTTCCATCAATATCTTAGAGGGCAACGCAAGTTAGGTCTGGGATAGGTCTGGGATTTGCCCACATCAGGCTCATACTTTCGCGTTTTTCACATACTCGTTGAACAAATCCTGGGTTATTTTCTGGTTTGGATCACGTAGTAATGTGGGACCACTCTGAAACTATCAATTAAACCTGGTCTTGATAAATATTTTAGAGGATAACGCATGTTAGGTCTGGGATAGGTCTGGGATTTGCCCCCATCAGACTCATACGTTCGCACACTTCACATACTCGTGGAACAGTTCCTGGGTTATTTTCTGGTTTGGATCACGTAGTAATGTGGGACCACACTGAAACAGTCAATTAAACCTGGTTTCGATCAATATATTAGAGAATAATTCATGTTAGGTCTAGGTTAGGTCTGGGATTTGCTCTCCACAGGCTCATACTTTCGCATATTTCTCATTCTTGTTGGCCAGATCCCGGGCTTCCACTGGTTTGGATCACGTAGTAATGTGATGCCACACTGAAACAGTCAGTTAATCCAGGTCTTGATAAATATTTTAGAGGATAACGCAAGTTATGTCTGGGTTAGTTCTGGGATTTGCCCTTATCAGGCTCAGACATTCGCGTTTTTCACATACTTGTTGAACTGATCCTCGGTTTTTTCTGGTTTGGATCACGTAGTAATGTGATGCCACACTGAAACAGTCAATTAATCCTGGTCTTGATAAATATTTTAGAGGATAACGTATGTTAGGTCTGGGTTAGGTCTAGGATTTGCCCTCGTCAGGGTTATACTTTCGCATTCTTCACATACTTTTTGAACAGATCCTGGTTTTTTTCTGGTTCGGATCACGTAGTAATGTGGTACCACACTGAAACATTCAATTAAACCTGGTCTTGATAAATATTTTAGAGGATAACGCATGTTAGGTCTGGGTTAGGTCTGGGATTTGCCCTCATCAGGCTCATACTTTCGCGTTTTTCACATACTTGTTGAACTGATCCCCCGGTTTTTTCTGGTTTGGATCACGTAGTAATGTGATGCCACACTGAAACAGTCAATTAATCCTGGTCTTGATAAATATTTTAGAGGATAACGTATGTTAGGTCTGGGTTAGGTCTAGGATTTGCCCTCGTCAGGGTCATACTTTCGCGTTCTTCACATACTTTTTGAACAGATCTTGGGTTTTTTCTGGTTTGGATAACGTAGTAATGAGGTACCACACTGAAAGAGTCGATTGAGCCTGGTTTCGATCACTATTTTTGAGGATAACGCATGTTAGGTCTAGGTTAGGTCTGGGATTTGCTCTCGCCAGGCTCATACTTACGCATTTTTCACATACTTGTTGAACAGATCCCTGGCTTTTTCTGGTATCGAACACGTTGTAAAGTGTTACCAGACTGAAACGGTCAATTAAACCTGGTTTTGATGATTATTTTAGGGGATAACGCATGTTAGGTCTGGGTTAGGTCTAGGGTTTGCCATCATCAGGCTCTTACTTTCGCATACTTCTCATTCTTGTTGGCTAGATCCTGGGCTTCCACTGGTTTGGATCACGTAGTAATGTGATGCCACACTGAAACAGTCAATTAATCCTGGTCTTGATAAATATTTTAGAGGGTAACGCAAGTTATGTCTGGGTTAGTTCTGGGATTTGCCCTCATCAGGCTCAGACTTTCGCGTATTTCACATACTAGTTGAACAGATCCTGGGTTTTTTCTGGTTCTGATCACGTAGTAATGTGGTACCACACTGAAACATTCAATTAAACCTGGTCTTGATAAATATTTTAGAGGATAACGCATGTTAGGTCTGGGATAGGTCTGGGATTTGCCCTCATCAGGCTCATACTTTCGCGTTTTTCACATACTTGTTGAACAGATCCTGCGTTTTTTTCTGGTTTGGATCACGTAGTAGTGTGGTACCACACTGAAACTGTCCATTAAACCTGGTTTCGATCAATATTTTTGAGGATAACGCATGTTAGGTCTAGGTTAGGCCTGGGATTTTCACTCATCAGACTCATACTTTCGCATTCTTCACATACTTGTTGAACGGATCTTGGGTTTTTTCTGGTGTGGATCACGTAGTAATGTGGTACCACACTGAAACAATCAATTAAACCTGGTCTTGATAAATATTTTAGAGGATAACGCATGTTAGGTCTGGGTTAGGTCTAGGATTTGCCCTCATCAGGCTCATACTTTCGCATATTTCTCATACTTCACGGCTGGATCCTGGGCTATTACTGGATTGGATCACGTAGTAATGTGGTACCACACTGAAACAGTCAATTAAACCTGGTTTCGATCAATATTTTAGAGAATAATTCATGTTAGGTCTGGGTTAGGTCTGGGATTTGCCCACATCAGGGTCATACTTTCGCATTTTTCACATACTTGTTGAACAGATCCTGGGTTTTTTCTGGTTTGGATCGCGCAGTAATGTGGTACCACACTCAAACAGCCCACTAAACCTGGTTTCGATCAATATTTTAGAGGATAACGAAAGTTATGTCTAGGTCAGGCCTGGGATTTGCCCTCATCAGACTCATGCTGTCGCATATTTCACATACTTGTTGAACAGATCCTGGGTTTTTTCTGGTATGGATTACGTAGTAATGTGGTAACACACTGAAACATTCAGTTAAACCGGGTCTTGATAAATATTTTTGAGGATAACGCATGTTAGGTCTGGGTTAGGTCTAGGATTTGCCCTCATCAGGCTCATACTTGCGCATATTTCTTATACTTCATGGATAGATCCTGTGCTATTTTCTGGTTTGGATCACATAGTAATGTGGTAGCACACTGAAACAGTCAATTAAACCTGGTTTCGATCAATATTTTAGAGGATAACGCAAGTTAGGTCTGGGTTAGGTCTGGGATTTGCCCACATCAGGGTCATACTTTCGCATTTTTCACATACTTGTTGAACAGATCCTGGGTTTTTTCTGGTTTGGATCGTGCAGTAATGTGGTACCACACTCAAACAGCCCACTAAACCTGGTTTCGATCAATATTTTAGAGGATAACGAAAGTTATGTCTAGGTCAGGCCTGGGATTTGCCCTCATCAGACTCATGCTGTCGCATTTTTCACATACTTGTTGAACAGATCCTGGGTTTTTTCTGGTATGGATTACGTAGTAATGTGGTACCACACTGAAACATTCAGTTAAACCGGGTCTTGATAAATATTTTTGAGGATAACGCATGTTAGGTCTGGGTTAGGTCTAGGATTTGCCCTCATCAGGCTCATACTTGCGCATATTTCTTATACTTCATGGCTAGATCCTGGGCTATTTCTGGATTGGATCACGTAGTAATGTGGTACCACACTGAAACAGTCAATTAAACCTGGTTTCGATCAATATTTTAGAGGATAACGTAAGTTAGGTCTGGGATAGGTCTGGGATTTGCCCTCATCAGGCTCATACTTTCGCGTTTTTCACATACTTGTTGAACAGATCCTGCGTTTTTTTCTGGTTTGGATCACGTAGTAGTGTGGTACCACACTGAAACTGTCCATTAAACCTGGTTTCGATCAATATTTTTGAGGATAACGCATGTTAGGTCTAGGTTAGGCCTGGGATTTTCACTCATCAGACTCATACTTTCGCATTCTTCACATACTTGTTGAACGGATCTTGGGTTTTTTCTGGTGTGGATCACGTAGTAATGTGGTACCACACTGAAACAATCAATTAAACCTGGTCTTGATAAATATTTTAGAGGATAACGCATGTTAGGTCTGGGTTAGGTCTAGGATTTGCCCTCATCAGGCTCATACTTGCGCATATTTCTTATACTTCATGGATAGATCCTGTGCTATTTTCTGGTTTGGATCACATAGTAATGTGGTAGCACACTGAAACAGTCAATTAAACCTGGTTTCGATCAATATTTTAGAGGATAACGCAAGTTAGGTCTGGGATAGGTCTGGGATTTGCCCTCATCAGGCTCATACTTTCGCATTTTTCACATACTTGTTGAACAGATCCTGGGTTTTTTTCTGGTTTGGATCACGTAGTAGTGTGGTACCACACCGAAACTGTCCATTAAACCTGGTTTCGATCAATATTTTTGAGGATAACGCATGTTAGATCTAGGTTAGGCCGAGGATTTTCACTCATCAGACTCATACTTTCGCATTCTTCACATACTTGTTGAACGGATCCTGGGGTTTTACTAGATTGGATCACGTAGTAATGTGGTACCACACTGAAACAGTCAATTAAACCTGGTTTCGATCAATATTTTAGAGAATAATTCATGTTAGGTCTAGGTTAGGTCTGGGATTTGCACTCATCAGACTCATTCTTTGGCATATTTCACATACTTGATGGCTAGATCCTGGGCTTTTTCTGGATTGCATCACGTAGTAATGAAGTACAACACTGAAACAGTCAATTGAACCTGGTTTCCATCAATATCTTAGAGGACAACGCAAGTTAGGTCTGGGAAAGGTCTGGGATTTGCCCTCATCAGACTCTTACGTTCGCATTCTTCACATACTTGTTGAACGGATCCTGGGTTTTTTCTGGTTTGGATCACGTAGTAATGTGGTACCACACTGAAACATTGAAATAAACCTGGTCTTGATAAATATTTTAGAGGATAACGCATGTTGGGTTTGGGTTAGGTCTAGGATTTGCCCACATCAGGCTCATACTTTCGCATATTTCCGATACCTCATGGCTAGATCCTGGGCTGTTTCTGGATTGTATCACGTAGTAATGTGGTACCACGCTGAAACAGTCAATTAAACCTTGTTTCGATCAATATTTTAGAGGATAACGCATGTTAGGTCTAGGTTAGGCCTGGGATTTTCACTCATCAGACTCATACTTTTTTTTTTTTTTTTTTTTTTTGTCGTGGGGAAAATCTTCGAAAGACTCCCTCCCACCTCCTTGGGGAGAGGTGGGAGGGGTGTGTGGGATTCCCCGCCCCCGTACAACGACAGGCGCGGGACCTACCCACTAAAAACCCCACGGTGACCCTACGGCACGCTTTGGGAGGATACCGGGAATCGCTCGAAGCATTCTTCCGGTATCCTCCCCGTGCCCGCGCTTTCGCGCCCATCCCCCGGGGGGACAATCGGTCCCCCCAGTAGACACACTGCCTCATAGCGGCGGGACGGGGCCACTCCATCCCGCCGCTATCCGTCCCGGGGCCGCGTTTAGTGACGGCTGCGAGCCCCAACTCCATCAGACTCATACTTTCGCATTCTTCAAATACTTGTTGAACGGATCTTGGGTTTTTTTCTGGTGTGGATCACTTAGTAATGTGGTACCACACTGAAACAATTAATTAAACCTGGTCTTGATAAATATTTTAGAGGATAACTCATGTTAGGTCTGGGTAAGGTCTAGGATTTGCCCTCATCAGGCTCATACTTTCGCAGTTTTAACATACACGTTGACCTGATCGAGGGTTTTTTCTGCTTTGGATCACGTAGTAAAGTGGTACCACTCTGAAACAGTCCATTAAACCTGGTATCGATCAATATTTTAGAGGATATCGCATGTTAGGTCTAGGTTAGGCTTGGGATTTTCACTCATCAGACTCATACTTTCGCATTCTTCACATACTTGTTGAACGGATCCTGGGTTTTTTCCGGTTTGGTTCACGTAGTAATGTGGTACCACACTGAAACATTCAATTAAACCTGGTCTTGATAAATATTTAAGAGGATAACGTATGTTAGGTCTGGGTTACGTCTAGGATTTGCCCTCATCAGGCTCATACTTTCGCATATTTCTCATACTTCATGGCTAGATCCCGGGCTATTTCTGGATTTTATCACGTAGTAATGTGGTACCACGCTGAAACAGTCAATTAAACCTGGTTTCGATCAATATTTTAGAGGATAACGCAAGTTAGGTCTGGGTTAGGTCTGGGATTTGCCCTCATCAGACTCAAACTTTCGCACACTTCACATACTCGTTGAACAGATCCTGGGTTATTTTCTGGTTTGGATCACATGGTAATGTGGTACCACACTGAAACAGTCGATTAAACCAGGTTTCGATCAATATTTTAGAGAGTAATTCATGTTAGGTCTAGGTTAGGTCTGGGATTTGCTCTCATCAGGCTCATACTTTCGCACACTTCACATACTCGTTTGACAGATCCTGTGTTATTTTCTGGTTTGGATCGCATAGTAATGTGGTACCACACTGAAACAGTCGATTAAACCAGGTTTCGATCAATATTTTTGAGGATAACGCATGTTAGGTCTAGGTTAGGCCTGGGATTTTCACTCATCAGACTCATACTTTCGCATTCTTCTCATACTTGTTGAACGGATCCTGGGTTTTTTCTGGTTTGGATCACGTAGTAATGTGGTACCGCACTGAAACAGCCAATTAAACCTGGTTTTGATCAATATTTTAGAGAATAATTCATGTTAGGTCAAGGTTAGGTCTGGGATTTGCTCTCATCAGGCTCATTCTTTCGCATATTTCTCATACTGGATGGCTAGATCCTGGGCTTTTTCTGGATTGCATCACGTAGTAATGAAGTACAACACTGAAACAGTCAATTAAACCTGGTTTCCATCAATATCTTAGAGGGCAACGCAAGTTAGGTCTGGGATAGGTCTGGAATTTGCCCACATCAGGCTCATACTTTCGCGTTTTTCACATACTCGTTGAACAGATCCTGGGTTATTTTCTGGTTTGGATCACGTAGTAATGTGGGACCACACTGAAACTATCAATTAAACCTGGTCTTGATAAATATTTTAGAGGATAACGCATGTTAGGTCTGGGATAGGTCTGGGATTTGCCCCCATCAGGCTCATTCTTTCGCATTCCTCACATACTTGTAGAACGGATCCTGGGTTTTTACTGGTTTGGATCACGTAGTAATGTGGTACCACACTGAAACACTCAATTAAACCTGGTTTCGATCAATATTTTAGAGGATAACGCAAGTTAGGTCTGGGATAGGTCTGGGATTTGCCCTCATCAGGCTCATACTTTCGCATTTTTCACATACTTGTTGAACAGATCCTGGGTTTTTTCTGGTTTGGATCGCGCTGTAATGTGGTACCACACTCAAACAGCCCACTAAACCTGGTTTCGATCAATATTTTAGAGGATAACGAAAGTTATGTCTAGGTCAGGCCTGGGATTTGCCCTCATCAGACTCATGCTGTCGCATATTTCACATACTTGTTGAACAGATCCTGGGTTTTTTCTGGTATGGATTACGTAGTAATGTGGTAACACACTGAAACATTCAGTTAAACCGGGTCTTGATAAATATTTTTGAGGATAACGCATGTTAGGTCTGGGTTAGGTCTAGGATTTGCCCTCATCAGGCTCATACTTGCGCATATTTCTTATACTTCATGGATAGATCCTGTGCTATTTTCTGGTTTGGATCACATAGTAATGTGGTAGCACACTGAAACAGTCAATTAAACCTGGTTTCGATCAATATTTTAGAGGATAACGCAAGTTAGGTCTGGGTTCCCTCAGGGGCTGCCAGCCTTTCAGCTGCAGTACGGGCTTAACGAACCCGGGGTACCCGAGTCATACACACACCGTAAGCCTCCTGTTGGTCGTCACAACGACCCATTCACAATTCCCTATTGGTTTTGTGAATGGTACGTGACGGCAGGAGGAACGGGGGTCTTGGCTTAACCGCCTGGGCCACGAGTATGGCGACTCTATAAAATCGCCCTCCAATCCTAAGCTATGGTGCGCGGCGATGGGATGCATGGTTGGGGGAGAAGGCCCAATCCCAAGCGACCACCTCCGGGGAACCTGCCGAACCCCCGGAGTATTAGGCTTACCCGGGTAAGGCGGCTCTGCCCGGGTGGACCTTTATTTCCGACCATCTCGTGGGATTCTTATGAACACAGAAAATAAAGTGGGGATGGGGCGGGTTTTGTCGGTTGGGGAGGACGGAGACGGGGTTGGGGTTAGGGTGGCGGCGCTCGCGCCCCACTCAGCGCCAGGTCCGGCTTCGTGGAGGGTGGAGGAGGACGACGAGACGGCGTCGGTCTCGTCCTTCTCCTCCAGCACGAGCCACATAGGCTCTAAGAGGAAGAGGACGGGGCTGGCCGTCGTCGAGGTGGGCGGGGCGATGAGCCCGTCGGTGAGGCTGAGTTGCCTCAGGGACGAGGTGACCGAGGAGATATCGGAGAGGATCTCCTCGTCCCTGAGGCGGGTGGAGAAAGTCGCCGCTGCCTGCGCCTTTAAGGGGCAGAAAAGCGGTGGCGCGGAGGCCCTGAAGGCCGCGGCGGAGGAAATGAGGGTGGCGGCGCGGGAGCTCAGAGGGCGGAACGCCCGTCTGCAGCTCCTGTTGGAGGAGGAGCGACAGGGGAGGAGGAGGGCAGAGGCGCTGTGGAACAGCGCGGCCCTCCCTCCCATCCTCCCTCCTCCTCCACCGCCGCGTCCCTCGGCGGAGGTAAATAAGCGGAGTGCGGCGGCAGTGGTGCGGGGCACCGCGGGCCCCTCCACCCGCACTCCGCCCGTGAAGAAGTCCCCGTCCTCCTCAGAAGACGATCTTCTGAGGAGGATTGGGGACATGATTGATGGCAAGCTGGCCGCCTTCCGGGAGGAGCTCCTCGCCGGAAGAGCGGTCAGCAGGAAGGCGGTGCCTCCCCGACCTGTTCCGGTACAGTCGGGGAAGGCAAAGAAGGGCGGAGTGAAGGCTCCGCCCAGCGTTGCGGCACCAGGGCCCCGGGTCGCGACCCCCAAGGGGGGTGGTGTACCCGTGGTCGCGGTGGTCGCGTCCTCCACAGCACCCTCCCAAGGGGGGGTGGCGTGGAGTGAGGTGGTGGGGCGGAAGGCGAAGCGGGCGGCGAGGAAGGCCTCGCAACCGCAGCCTCCGCCTCCGCCGCCGGCGGCCAAGGTAAAGGCCGCGAAGGTCGGGAAGGCACGACCAGGTCGTCCCCCAAAAACGGCAGCGGTGACGCTGACCGTTGCGCAGGGGGGCGACCTGACCCTCGCGGAGGCGATGCGGCTCGCCAGGGAGAATATCTCCCTGGAAGAGCTGGGCATCGCCTCCGTGAGGGCGAAGAGGGCCGTGACCGGGGGTCTCTTGCTGGAGATCCCCGGTGCAGAAGGCGGCGCGAAGGCGGATCGTCTCGCCCAGAGGCTCCGGGAGCAGCTGGGCGAGCGAGGTGTCCGGGTCGCCCGGCCCACGAAGCGCACGGAGATGCGCGTTTGTGGGCTGGACGACTCGGTCAGCGCACAGGATGTGTCCCGTGCCCTTGCGAGGGCGGGGGACTGTCCTGTGGAGGACCTGCGGATCGGAGAGATCCGCAGGTCGCCCTCCGGCCTCGGGTCGGTGTGGGCCCGGTGCCCCCTCTCCGCCGCCCGTAAGGTGGCGGAATCCGGGAGGGTGTTGGTGGGGTGGGTTTCGGCGCGAGTGGAAATCCTCGCGCCGCGCCCGCTCCAGTGTCACCGCTGCCTCGAATTGGGGCACGTGAGGCAGTGGTGCACCTCGCCGGTGGACCGCAGCGGTCAGTGTTACCGCTGCGGTGCCAAAGAGCACCGTGCGAGCCAGTGCTCGGCGGCCCCCCACTGCCCGCTGTGTGCGGACATGGGGAGGCCAGCCGATCACAGGGTGGGGAGCAAGAAGTGCTCCCCCCCCTCCCGGAAGGAGAGGAAGAGGCGGGCTGCACCGGCTCCGGTGCCGAGGGCGGTGGCATCGTCCTCCATGGAGGTGGACGGTGCTACGGGGACGGACGGCCGGGAGGAGGCTGGCGCGGCCATTAATTAATGCCGCCCCGCCTCCTCCTCCAGGCCAACCTCAACCACTGCCGCGCGGCACAGGACTTGATGTCCCAAGTCCTCGCGGAGTGGGGGGTTGGCCTGGCGGTCGCCGCCGAGCCGTACCGCGTCCCTGATCACCCTCATTGGGTGGGCGACGCGGACGGCTTGGTGGCGACGGTATGGGGAGGGGGCGACGGGTCCCCACCGTTCTCCTTGTTGGAGCGCGGTCGGGGATTCGTCGCCGTGGACTGGGGGGGAGTCGCTGTGGTGGGGTGCTACATTTCGCCCCGTAGCGGTCACGCTGCGTTCGAGCTGTACTTGGCCGAGGTCGCGGCATGCGTGCAGCGCTACGCGGCCCGGCCGGTGCTGGTCCTGGGGGATTTTAATGCCAAGTCGGTGGCTTGGGGATCCCCCAGGACCTCCGTTCGCGGCGGGATCCTGGGCGATTGGGCGGCGGGGCTCGACCTCCGGGTATTGAACCGGGGGTCGGAGCACACATGCGTGCGGCGATATGGGGGGTCCATCGTGGATGTTGGATTCGCGACCCCCAACGCCGTGCGCATGGTGTCGGGTTGGCACGTGGTCGCGGGGGCAGAGACACTCTCCGATCATCGGTACATCCGGATGGAGGTCTCTGCCGCCGCGAGTGCATCCCGACACGGCCGCCTGCGTGGCACCCCACCCCGCCGCTGGGCGCTTCGGCGCCTGGACAAGGACGCCCTGATGGCAGCTGCCCTCGCTGCAACTTGGCCGCAGGGAGCGGCCGTGTTGCCGAGCATAGAGGAGGAGGTCGCCCGGCTCGGAGCATTGGTCGCGGGTATTTGCGACGCGGCGATGCCTCGGGTCGGGCGGGCTTCTCCTCGCCGGGCGGTGTACTGGTGGTCGGACGCGATCGCGGAGTTGCGAGTCGCGACTGTCCGCGCCCGACGCCAGTACACCCGCGCGCGCCGTCGTCAACGTACAGGCGACGGCGTGGCGCGAGCGAGGGCAGCTGATGACCTGTATGGAGCATACCGCATGGCGCGGGTTGCTCTGCAGGTCGCCATCAAACGGGCCAAGACTCAGGCATGGAAGGAGCTCCTCCAGACCCTTGATGACGATCCATGGGGGCGCCCATATAAGGTGGTGCTGAATAAGCTCCGCCCGTGGGCGCCCCCCGTCACCGAGGGTCTTGACCCCCGGCTGCTGGAGGACGTGGTCAATACACTCTTCCCAATTGGGGAGAGGGGACCGCGTCCTCCGGCGGCGGCGGCTGTCCCAGTGGAGTGGACGGCCGAGCTGGGGGTCACGCAGGAGGAGCTGGCAGCGGCCATCAGACGGCTCGGGGTTCGTAACACGGCCCCGGGTCCGGATGGTGTGCCCGGCCGGGTTTGGGTCTTGACCCAGGGCGTCCTTGGGGCCGACCTCAGGCGGTTGTTCGACCGCTGCCTGAGGGACGGGCGATTCCCCCCCAGTTGGAAGGTGGCGAGGATGGTCCTCCTCCGGAAGGAGGGTCGGCCCGCGGAGTCTCCCTCCGCATACCGGCCCATTTGTCTCCTCGACGAGGTGGGCAAGCTCTTCGAGCGTGTGATTGCTGCCCGCCTCGTCGAGCACCTGTCGCGGGGTGATCCCGGTCTGGCCGACTGCCAGTTCGGTTTCCGGGGGGGCCGATCGACTATCGACGCGATAGGTCGTGTGAGGGCCCTCTCGGAGGCGGCCGTCTCCCGGGGAGAGGTGGCATTGGCAATATCCTTGGATATTGCCAATGCCTTTAACACCCTCCCCTGGGAAGAGATAAGGAGGGGACTCGAATATCATCGAGTCCCCCCTTGTCTCAGGGCGGTCGTCGGGGATTATCTCCGCGGCAGGTGGATCGAGTATCCGGGCCGGGATGGTGATATGCGGAGGGAGGTGTACTGCGGTGTTCCGCAGGGGTCGGTCCTCGGGCCACTCCTGTGGAACATCGCGTACGACTCGGTGTTGCGGGCCGGCCTCCCCGACGGCGTCAGCACGGTGTGTTATGCGGATGACACACTGGTGCTGGCCGTCGGGGCGCACTGGGGGAGGGCCATGCGTCGCGCGGAGGAGGGGTCGCAACGCGTCGTCGACCGGATCAGGGGGATGGGGATGACGGTGGCGGTCCATAAGACCGAGGTGATTGCGTTTCATTCACCTCGGCAGGATCCGCCACCCCCTCTGATTCGGGTGGGTGGGGCTGACATCGAGGTGAAGCCCCAGATCAGGTATCTAGGGCTGATCCTCGATAGCCACTGGCGTTTCGAGAAGCATTTCCGCTGCCTGGTCCCCCGGTTGGAAAGGATGGTTGCGGCTCTGGGCCGGATCCTGCCTAACCTGGGGGGCCCGGCGGGCCGAGTTCGTCGCCTCTATGTGGCAATGGTCCAGTCGGTGGCCCTATACGGGGCCCCCGTCTGGGCGGACGACCTGGCTGCCTCCCGGCGCAGCATGACTATGCTGCGTCGGGTGCAGAGGCGCATGGCGCTCAGGGTCGTCCGCGGGTATCGGACCATGTCACATGAGGCGGCGACGGTTCTAGCGGGGATGCCGCCCATGGACCTGCTCGCGCGGTCGCACGCGGTGATGTACCGGCACCGCGTCGACCGTCGCGCGGGGGTGGGGGCGGTCCCGGGCGGGCAGGAACCTGCTTGGGGCGATTTGAAGCGCCAGGCCCGGCAGTCCGTGTTGCTCGCGTGGCAGGAGCGGCTGGCTCTGCCAACCGCGGGGCACCGGACTGTCGGGGCTGTTCGGCCACTCCTGAAGGAGTGGCTGGACAGAGGCCATGGCAGCCTCACCTACCGGCTGGCACAGGTATTTTCCGGGCATGGCAGCTTCGGAAGATACCTGTGCCGGATAGGGAAGGAGCCGACGGCGCGTTGCTGCCACTGCGACGCTGAGCAGGACACGGCGGATCATACCCTGGAGGTATGCCCCGCGTGGGAGGGGGAGCGCCGTGTCCTGGTCGGCGTCGTCGGGCGGGATGTCTCGCTGCCGGGTGTGGTGCGCGCCATGCTCGGTAGCGAGGAGAAGTGGAGGGCCGTGGCCTCCTTCTGCGAGAACGTAATGTTGCAGAAGGAGGCCGCGGGGAGGGAGCGCGAGCTTCAGCGGCGCGCTGAAGCTCGCGCTCGTGCGGAGGCCCGAGGTCGTCGCCCGGTCGCGAGGCGTCGCGGGCGGCCGCCTCGGCGTGGCGGATGACCTAGGCTGGGAGGGGGGTCCTGAGGAGACCCTCCTCCCGCCAGGCGGCGCCGGGTCGGACCGGTTGGGGGTAGGAGTGCCTCCCCCTACCGGTCCGACGCAAGGGGAGGCACCCTCGGCGGTCTGGTGCGGTCATGAACGCCCGGCCGCCGAGGGGTGGAAACGGGGTCGCGGGCGGTTGCGAGTTGGGGCTCGCAGCCGCCACTAAACGCGGCCCCGGGACGGATAGCGGCGGGATGGAGTGGCCCCGTCCCGCCGCTATGAGGCAGTGTGTCTACTGGGGGGATCGATTGTCCCCCCGGGGGATGGGCGCGAAAGCGCGGGCACGGGGAGGATACCGGAAGAATGCTTCGAGCGATTCCCGGTATCCTCCCAAAGCGTGCCGAAGGGTCACCGTGGGGTTTTTAGTGGGTAGGTCCCGCGCCTGTCGTTGTACGGGCGCGGGGAATCCCACACACCCCTCCCACCTCTCCCCAAGGAGGTGGGAGGGAGTCTTTCGAAGATTTTCCCCACGACAAAAAAAAAAAAAAAAAAAAGTTAGGTCTGGGTTAGGTCTGGGATTTGCCCACATCAGGGTCATACTTTCGCATTTTTCACATACTTGTTGAACAGATCCTGGGTTTTTTCTGGTTTGGATCGTGCAGTAATGTGGTACCACACTCAAACAGCCCACTAAACCTGGTTTCGATCAATATTTTAGAGGATAACGAAAGTTATGTCTAGGTCAGGCCTGGGATTTGCCCTCATCAGACTCATGCTGTCGCATTTTTCACATACTTGTTGAACAGATCCTGGGTTTTTTCTGGTATGGATTACGTAGTAATGTGGTACCACACTGAAACATTCAGTTAAACCGGGTCTTGATAAATATTTTTGAGGATAACGCATGTTAGGTCTGGGTTAGGTCTAGGATTTGCCCTCATCAGGCTCATACTTGCGCATATTTCTTATACTTCATGGCTAGATCCTGGGCTATTTCTGGATTGGATCACGTAGTAATGTGGTACCACACTGAAACAGTCAATTAAACCTGGTTTCGATCAATATTTTAGAGGATAACGTAAGTTAGGTCTGGGATAGGTCTGGGATTTGCCCTCATCAGGCTCATACTTTCGCGTTTTTCACATACTTGTTGAACAGATCCTGCGTTTTTTTCTGGTTTGGATCACGTAGTAGTGTGGTACCACACTGAAACTGTCCATTAAACCTGGTTTCGATCAATATTTTTGAGGATAACGCATGTTAGGTCTAGGTTAGGCCTGGGATTTTCACTCATCAGACTCATACTTTCGCATTCTTCACATACTTGTTGAACGGATCTTGGGTTTTTTCTGGTGTGGATCACGTAGTAATGTGGTACCACACTGAAACAATCAATTAAACCTGGTCTTGATAAATATTTTAGAGGATAACGCATGTTAGGTCTGGGTTAGGTCTAGGATTTGCCCTCATCAGGCTCATACTTGCGCATATTTCTTATACTTCATGGATAGATCCTGTGCTATTTTCTGGTTTGGATCACATAGTAATGTGGTAGCACACTGAAACAGTCAATTAAACCTGGTTTCGATCAATATTTTAGAGGATAACGCAAGTTAGGTCTGGGATAGGTCTGGGATTTGCCCTCATCAGGCTCATACTTTCGCATTTTTCACATACTTGTTGAACAGATCCTGGGTTTTTTTCTGGTTTGGATCACGTAGTAGTGTGGTACCACACCGAAACTGTCCATTAAACCTGGTTTCGATCAATATTTTTGAGGATAACGCATGTTAGATCTAGGTTAGGCCGAGGATTTTCACTCATCAGACTCATACTTTCGCATTCTTCACATACTTGTTGAACGGATCCTGGGGTTTTACTAGATTGGATCACGTAGTAATGTGGTACCACACTGAAACAGTCAATTAAACCTGGTTTCGATCAATATTTTAGAGAATAATTCATGTTAGGTCTAGGTTAGGTCTGGGATTTGCACTCATCAGACTCATTCTTTGGCATATTTCACATACTTGATGGCTAGATCCTGGGCTTTTTCTGGATTGCATCACGTAGTAATGAAGTACAACACTGAAACAGTCAATTGAACCTGGTTTCCATCAATATCTTAGAGGACAACGCAAGTTAGGTCTGGGAAAGGTCTGGGATTTGCCCTCATCAGACTCTTACGTTCGCATTCTTCACATACTTGTTGAACGGATCCTGGGTTTTTTCTGGTTTGGATCACGTAGTAATGTGGTACCACACTGAAACATTGAAATAAACCTGGTCTTGATAAATATTTTAGAGGATAACGCATGTTGGGTTTGGGTTAGGTCTAGGATTTGCCCACATCAGGCTCATACTTTCGCATATTTCCGATACCTCATGGCTAGATCCTGGGCTGTTTCTGGATTGTATCACGTAGTAATGTGGTACCACGCTGAAACAGTCAATTAAACCTTGTTTCGATCAATATTTTAGAGGATAACGCATGTTAGGTCTAGGTTAGGCCTGGGATTTTCACTCATCAGACTCATACTTTTTTTTTTTTTTTTTTTTTTTGTCGTGGGGAAAATCTTCGAAAGACTCCCTCCCACCTCCTTGGGGAGAGGTGGGAGGGGTGTGTGGGATTCCCCGCCCCCGTACAACGACAGGCGCGGGACCTACCCACTAAAAACCCCACGGTGACCCTACGGCACGCTTTGGGAGGATACCGGGAATCGCTCGAAGCATTCTTCCGGTATCCTCCCCGTGCCCGCGCTTTCGCGCCCATCCCCCGGGGGGACAATCGGTCCCCCCAGTAGACACACTGCCTCATAGCGGCGGGACGGGGCCACTCCATCCCGCCGCTATCCGTCCCGGGGCCGCGTTTAGTGACGGCTGCGAGCCCCAACTCCATCAGACTCATACTTTCGCATTCTTCAAATACTTGTTGAACGGATCTTGGGTTTTTTTCTGGTGTGGATCACTTAGTAATGTGGTACCACACTGAAACAATTAATTAAACCTGGTCTTGATAAATATTTTAGAGGATAACTCATGTTAGGTCTGGGTAAGGTCTAGGATTTGCCCTCATCAGGCTCATACTTTCGCAGTTTTAACATACACGTTGACCTGATCGAGGGTTTTTTCTGCTTTGGATCACGTAGTAAAGTGGTACCACTCTGAAACAGTCCATTAAACCTGGTATCGATCAATATTTTAGAGGATATCGCATGTTAGGTCTAGGTTAGGCTTGGGATTTTCACTCATCAGACTCATACTTTCGCATTCTTCACATACTTGTTGAACGGATCCTGGGTTTTTTCCGGTTTGGTTCACGTAGTAATGTGGTACCACACTGAAACATTCAAATAAACCTGGTCTTGATAAATATTTAAGAGGATAACGTATGTTAGGTCTGGGTTACGTCTAGGATTTGCCCTCATCAGGCTCATACTTTCGCATATTTCTCATACTTCATGGCTAGATCCCGGGCTATTTCCGGATTTTATCACGTAGTAATGTGGTACCACGCTGAAACAGTCAATTAAACCTGGTTTCGATCAATATTTTAGAGGATAACGCAAGTTAGGTCTGGGTTAGGTCTGGGATTTGCCCTCATCAGACTCAAACTTTCGCACACTTCACATACTCGTTGAACAGATCCTGGGTTATTTTCTGGTTTGGATCACATGGTAATGTGGTACCACACTGAAACAGTCGATTAAACCAGGTTTCGATCAATATTTTAGAGAGTAATTCATGTTAGGTCTAGGTTAGGTCTGGTGTTAGAATAGGGAGGTTTCAAATATTTTAATTGAACGCCTCGTCTAACGGAGGTCCGGATCACGAGGGAAAGGACGTTGGAACAGTATTAATTGCACGTTAGTTTTATTTTCGCTTCGTCGAAAATTCGACGAAGCCGTTTATTTATTTTACAGGTTTTCTTTTCAGGACGAACACAAACACAAACTCTTAAATCTAACCGCCTAGACGTCTGGCCGGCGTCTGGCCAGAAAAAACCCCGCCGATGGGCCGTCTCCTTTCCGGCGGTTCGCGTTGCTCTATCCTGAAACAAAAGAGACGAGACTATGCGTAAATATCGAGTAACGTGAGTCACGTTGTCCGTCTCGTTCTAAGGTTCACGCGCTCTTGGTTGTGCTTGTCGCACTCGCGAGCGGGGAACTCGGCCGCCGCGTTACGCAGCTAAGCTAGTGGACTGTATGTGTGAACGTTCCCTTTAAACCAGGAAACGTTTGATTGCAGATTTGGGAGACGAGAATCGATCTCGATTTTTCCCGACTGCTAATTTCGACTGTCGCCGGAGAGGTTAACAGAGGGAGGTTGTAAGGCTCCAACTATTTACCTGCTCCTCGGCCGTTTATCGTCCTCGTAATGCGTACGGGCACTGTGTGGTGCAGCACCTTTACAGCGCATGCAGCGACTTATAATTATAGTGCGTACACCACGGCGCTATACTGAGCGGTTCTACGCACAGGGTCCGTACACACTGGCGATGATTGAACAGCGCTCTAGCTGGTCGCCGGATGCCGGAACTCAAGTATTGTCCCGAACACCGACTGGAGGACGGTAATACCACCCAGGGTATGCACGCCACGAAGGCCCCTAAGGGTGGGTTTGCACCGTTCGACAGTCGAGAGGTTCGAGATTCAAATTCGAAACCTCGGACACGACCTCTGATTGCAGCGATACGTGTCTGATGTCAGACTGATGTGGACTATAGCCACCGCTGAATGGGAATTTCGGATTATAATTCACGAAATTCTACAGTCGCTTTGATCTGGTCGAAACCCGACCTGATCTTTATCGAATTACAACGAGTTGCGAAAGGAATCACGGGAAGAGATTGATTCACAATCCGTCCTCGTATTCGATTCCTTTCCTCGTTTACGATTTTTTTAATTTAAATTGTGAACGGGTTACGGAAGGAGTCACGGTAAAAGATTGTTTTTACACTCCGTTCTCGTATGGAGTCCTTCCTTTTCCACGTTCAGAATTTATTCGAAAAGTTCGAGTGACTCGTAACTATTCGAGAACTATGGAATGCCCGAGGAGCGGGGTCGTATGCCCATGTGCTCCCTGCCGGTTCCAGATTAAGAGTGACGGACGAGCACGGACAGTCAAAATGTTCGCTCGAAGGGTGAAACCTCCGTAGAGCGGCGCTGTGAACGTTTTTTGAGTCCGTCTTTGTCTAATACAAAATTGTCGTACCTTCTCTAGACACGCGCGTCGAAACTTTCGTTTCGAAATTGAGCGTTACGTGATCGATCGCGTGAGGTCTCGAAAAAAAACCCGAGAGCGGCTGTTTTTCTATCCCGTACTGTTTTCGCGTAGCGGACACGACGACCGAGGTACCTCTGGTCTTACGTACGCCGAAAAAACAATACCGGGTGACGAATTATATTTTACTCGAAAATACGTCGAATTAACGCGATATTTAAACATACCGCCCCCCTTGCACGGTCCGTGCAATAATCCGGAGGAGCGGTAATTCGCGGTCACATGCAATCTACCGTAGAGAAGGTCGTTGTACACATAATTATATAAATCAAAGTACTTACTTAACGCCGAGCTAAGGCCCGTCTGCCCTCCAAAATTTGGAGGGTGGTGAGGACCGCCTCCTGTAGTGCGGCCTGATCTAGGCTGCCCCGGTTGGAGGGCCGTTGGCGTCCCGGCCGGCGGGTGGTCGGCTGCCGGTCCCTGGGGCGGCCTCTCCCAGCCTCCCTGGATCGCCTGTCCCCTCGGGAGGTGCCTTCCCTCGGGGGTGGTGTTGGCGCCGGGGTGCTCACCCCCGGCTGGCTCGGCTGGCTGGACTCCGGTCGCGGCGTCGGAGGGACGACTGTCGGCCGAAAATTACAGCCTATCAATCGCCCCCCCTTGGCCCACTTCAGCCTGAAGTGTCCCCCGGGGGCCTTGCACTTCAGGCGTCTCGATGTCCATGGGATGTGCGCTGGTATTTTGAGGACATCCTGCCCCAGGTCCAGCAGGAACTCCCGAGCCGGACCAGTGGGCTCAGCCTGCGCAGTGGTCGGTATCGGGGCGGCCTCCATTGGTTTCGGGGCGGCCTCCACCGTTGCTGGAGCGGTCGTTATGGGCCGCGTTGTGTCGACCAGCTTCAGCAGCTGGTCAAATTGCTTATCAATCTCCGGGTCCTTTAGTGGCCCCACGACCGTCTTCCCACTTTCATCGGAGCTTGACGCCATGTTGGTTTTTTTTCAATTTTTCTTCCGCGTATGACTTGGAACTGAGCGAATTCGGCCTACGGGTCCTGCTTTTAAAGCCTGGGACTCTCGCGAATTGCTCCCTTCCTTAATTGTTAACGGGATGGTAGGGAATAGATTCCCCTATCCTCGTTTTGTCACCACATACGCAGGACACGTGGTAATCAACACCGTTGTTATTACCACCAGCGGTTACCACATTCTTGTTTCTTTGTACCGCGGAATTCGGGATTTCTTATGTCCCGGTAGCGTCGTCTTCGTTTATTGACGGCGTCGACTGTTCCACGGGCAATTTACACAGACGTGTGATTGGTCGTGTGTAGGTGGAAGTAGCTGTACGTACTTTTACAACCCGTACGTGCCTATCCTTACCCGGGAATGTTTCCTCTATTCTTCCCATTTCCCATTGATTGGGGGGTAAGAGGGGGTTTTGCACTAATACCAAATCGTTTGGTTGTAGCTGCAATTGGGCGGTACGCCACTTAAAGCGGTTCTGGAGGTGCGTGAGATAATCACGCGTCCAATGCCTCCAGAGTTGCTCGTGGAATTTTTGAATCGCCCTCCATCGCGTCAGCCGCGAGAGGTTTTCATTTTCCACGGTCTCGACCGGAAGTGCGTTTACCGGACTTCCGATTAAAAAGTGGCCCGGTGTGAGAGGTGCATAATCCTCCGGGTTATCGCTTAAAGCGGCGATCGGTCGAGAATTTAGGCTCGCTTCGATCTTGCAGAGCAGTGTCTGCATTTCTTCGCTTGTTGGCGCGAAATTACCGAGTATGCGTTTCAGGTGATGTTTCACCGATTTCACACCGGCTTCTTGCATACCGCCGAAGTGTGGTGCACTAGGTGGATTAAATTTCCACCGGATGCCTTTCTGGCCGCACGTATTTCGCATTTCCTGTGTATTATACACGAGGTTGAAATGCTCTCTCAATTCTCGATCCGCTCCGACGAAATTTGTCCCGTTGTCACTGCATATGCAGGACGGAACTCCTCGACGGGCGATGAATCGTTCTAAGGCGGCCAAGAACGCACTCGTTGAATAATCGTGAACGAGTTCGATATGCACGGCTCTTGTAGCGAAACAGATAAAAACTGCTATGTAAGCTTTGTGAGCCGTTTTCCCTCGACCGGCGGAATCGCGGACCTTGTACGGTCCAGCGTAATCTACTCCGCAGTTCGAGAAAGGTCGTGCAGGGCGGCTGCGTTCTGGGATTAAATCCTGCATTATTTGCGTGGGGGTGGTTGCTTTCCATCTCACGCATCGCATGCATTTGTGGATAACCGTCCGCGCCGCATTACGAGCGCCGATGATCCAGAATTTCTGTCTCACCGTGTACATGGTTAATTGCAGACCCCCGTGCAACGTATTCACGTGACATTGCCTGATTATCATGTTTGAAACATGATGTTTCGGCAGAATTATCGGGTGTTTGGTCTCCCATGCGAGTGCCGCATTCTCCAACCTTCCACCCACTCTTAAGACATCTCGGTCGTCGAGGAAGGGGTTTAGGCTTTTTAATGGAGATTTTGCAGGGATTTCCCGTTGCTTTTTTAAGCATTGGTATTCGTCTGCAAAGTGCGTGCGTTGCAAGTAGCGTGCAATCCTTTCCGTTGCACGCCGTATTTCCGAGGCTTCGATAATTTTGGCGTCGAATGACCGGCGTTCCCCGTCCCACTCCCTTCGGAACCGAAGGCAGTAGGCGGTGACGCGTAGTAGTTTACTCCATTCAGAAAATCGGAATACAAAATCCCATTCCTTTTCCGGAGTTGCTAAGAGGGTATGCGATACGCGTTTACCCTCCTCGGTCTCGATTGAAGCGGGCATTTTCGGCCAACTTTCTTCCGCCAGTCGAAGCCACGTCGGCCCTGAAATCCATAGCTCCGACTGAATAAGTTCCGCAGCTTCTACTCCACGCGAATTTAAATCTGCGGGGTTTGAGCGTGTGGGAACGTGATACCATTCAGCGTTTGGGAGCATAGTTTGGATTTTGGAGACACGGTTGGCGATTAAAACCTTCCATGTCGATGCATGCTTTCTCAACCAAGCGAGTGCAATCGTAGAATCTGTCCAGCAGATTATGCGGTCCAGCTTCATCGGAAGGGACCGCTTTACGTGCATTACAAGCTCGGAGAGGAGTACAGCCCCGTTTAATTCCAGGACGGGGATGGACTGCGTTTTAATTGGAGCCACTCGCGTTTTTGCCATTATCAATGTCGAAAAGACTTCATTGCTCGTTGTCGTCACGCGTAAATACGTGACGGCAGAGTAGGCTGCGAGGGAGGCATCGCAGAATCCGTGCAACTCCACGGTCGCGGTATCTGCTCCATAACGTATCCATCTTGGAATTTTTAGTTCCTTTAAACTACTCCAATCCGTGCAGAACGTATTCCACGTTTTCTGCGTATTCGCGGAGATTTGGTCGTCCCACTGGATTTTCTCCAGCCACTGGGACTGCATTAAAATCTTTGCGCGAATTACGACGGGTGATAACCAGCCGAGCGGATCGAAGAGTTTGGCAATTTCCGAAAACAAATTTCTCTTTGTCATCGGTGATGCCGACGGTTGAAACCGTTGGAGATTGAAATAGAAATAATCTCCAGACGGAATCCATCGTAGACCGAGCACTTTTAGTTCGGAATCCTCGAACAGGGTGAGGTCCACGGCATGGGAGTGAGCGCTGTGGGGGATGTTTCGCAGCAACTGTGGCGAATTTCCAGCCCACTTTCTCAGCTGAAACCCACCTCCTTGCAGAAGGTCACACACTTGCGTGCGGATTTCCTCCAGCAAGGGTTTGTCCGGTGCTCCCATGAATACATCATCGACGTAAATGTCCTTCTCGAGAATCGGGGCGGCTAAGGGAAATTTTCTCCCATCCTGCTCCTTTAATTCGAGAAGGGTACGCATCGATAAGTATGGGGCGCACGCCGTTCCGTATGTGACGGTATTTAGTTCGAACGCTTGCAGCTGTTCGGTTTCGGGTGCACACCACACGATGCATTGGAATCGACGATCCTGTGGGGCGACGAGAATCTGTCGAAACATTTTCTCAATGTCGGCCACTAACACGTATTCGTACACACGCCACCTCGTTAATACCGAGGTGATATCGTTTTGTAATTTCGGACCTACGTGTAGGATGTCGTTTAGGGAGCGACCTCCAGTCGTCCTACTGGTCGCATTGAATACGACCCGTAGTTTCGTGGTCGTACTGTCCGTACGGACGACCGCTCTATGGGGTATGTAGAGTCTAGTTCGGTCGATGGGCTCGATACGAGCCATATGACCAAGGGACTCGTACTCGGTTAAAAACTCCGAGTATTCTTGACCCAGGGTCGGATTTGTTTCTAGTTTCCTTCGCAGCCTTGCGAGAGCGGAGAGCGCGATATGGAATGAATTTCCCAACGCTTCTTCCGGTCTCGGGCAATTGAAGGGGAGTCGTACTAGAAACCTCCCAGTCTCGTTACGGACGACGGTTTTTCGGAAGAATGCTTCGCACTCTTCCTCTGCCTTTGTACGCAGTGGCGTCGCGGGAATTTCTTCCGATTCCCAGAATTTCCGAATCGCTTGATCCAGCGATTCGAGTACGGTGCAATGCAACGTCCGTACTGTATTCGGGGTTGCGCCCGCTGCACTTATCGGCCCGGAGATTACCCAGCCGAACGCAGTCTCTTGGGCTATCGGACCTTCCGCTGTTACGCGGCGGAATCCCGGACGCAGAATCTGCGCGTATAAGTCGGCGCCGATCAAAATCTCAATGTTTTGATCAGCTGTGACGTCGGAATCGGCGAGAGGTAGGTCCCGAAACGCTTCGTAGCCGAGCGTTTTTTTGGACGACGTTGCGTAGGTCGTGATTCGAGGCACGACGTACGCGTCGACCGTACATGTCGGTTTCCTATCTTCCTTCGCGCTGAGGTTCATTCCGACGCTATATTTGATCGCGTCTGTTCGTTTTCCTCCCAAGCCCGTTACCGTGGCTGGAGTTTTCCTTCGTGCGAGTTTGAGGTCATTCACCAAACTCGCGGAAATGAAGGAAGTTTCCGAACCTTGATCGAGCAGTGCGCGCGCGATTCGCGACGCACCGTGTTTTCCATACACTCGCACTCGAGCCGTAGCCAACAACACGGGCCTCGGTACATGTGTACCGAATGTCGTACAGTGCGACGTCGTGGCTTTCGGTGTGTTGGCGCTCGGCGAGGTTTTTCCTTTTGGCCTGAATTTTCCAGGCCGCCGGGGTGGGGCTTCTGACCGCCTTTCCTCTTTATCGCCGTACTCGGTTTCCGATACCGGCTGATTATTCTGAGGCTCCCGTGATATTTCGAAGTGCAGCAGGGTATGGTGTTTTCCGCTGCACCTCGTGCACGCCGTGGGGCTTTTGCACTTCATTACCGTATGGGTGGTGCCCAAGCATTGTATGCACCACCGACTACGTTTTACGTATTGACTGCGCATTTTTGCAGTCAATCGCATGAAGTTGTCGCAATTCGTCAACTTGTGCGGCCCTGTACAGAATCCACACGACTTTGTTGACGTAGTTCCAACCTGCCTGTTGTCGTGACTCGTTTCCCGGGGTTTTTCCGCCCGGATGTGGTCTAGGACAGCATTATGGCTGCGCACGTGTTTGGAGGCGTCACCGGAAACCCGAGTGGCCTTCGTATTTCGTGCATTTTTGGTTGAAAGCCCTAAGGCTGCATTCCGCCGCTCCTCGGTCATGGAAAGCAGAGCGCACGATTCTCGTTCCACGAACCTCCTTACGTCCTCGAACGTAGGATAGTCGGGCGAGCTGCCTAGTGTCCTCTGCCATTTCAACTCCATTTCAGGGGTGAAATGTTGCTTCGCCCAGTGCGCTAGTAGCCATTCTACCAGCTGTTCTGGGGTTCCCTTTTTCCGGAGGGCAGCGAGGGCTTCTGTGCAATCCACCGTGATCTGCTGCATACTAGCTAGATCATTTAGATCGATGGGGTTCATGTACAGAAGTTTGTCTAGTAGTTTTCCCGTTACTAGACGTGGGAGACCGAATTTGCTCTTGAGCTTTTTCCACGCTTCCGGGAAATTGCGACCGACGATTTCTATAGACGAAATCGTCGCCAGAGCCGGTCCTTCTAAGCATGCGTTTAAATGATGCAGTTTTTGTACATCGGACAACCATGCATTATTGATCACCCCGGAGGTGAACAGATCCTCGAAGTGTTCCCACTCTCGAGGATCCCCTCCGAATTTTGGTAATCTTTGTTTTGGGAGCTCGATCGGTATACTGCATTGAGCTTCCGACGTCGCCGGTTTTGGATCCCCGGCGAGTCGTTCTATCTCAGCGCTTACGAATTCCACGAAATCGTGATAGTCGTTTTCGGCAGTGGCCATACCGTTCTGTTTAAAGAACTCGTATTCCTGCCTTTGCGCTGGCTGTACTAATTTCCGTACAGCCGAGTACCGATCTGTGAGTTCCCTCCATAAGTTTTTGGCAAACTCGAGCTTTTCCTCAAGGCCTCGTACCGAGTAGCTCGCTTTTCCCTTCTTCTTGAGGTTAATGCCCAACTTATTGAGTCGGTATGCACCCTCGGTCAAGGCATCGATGTGATCATCGAGCTCCGACCACGTGGCTTGTTTAGCTACCGCCATAGTTGGATTTTCGAGGATAAAACCACTCGAAATAACCTCTTACGTGGGTAATTCCACACGTGTACGATCGTGCACCTTTTCCTGGTCCAATAAACCTCGTTTAGATCCGGCTCGAAGGACCTTATGTTAGAATAGGGAGGTTTCAAATATTTTAATTGAACGCCTCGTCTAACGGAGGTCCGGATCACGAGGGAAAGGACGTTGGAACAGTATTAATTGCACGTTAGTTTTATTTTCGCTTCGTCGAAAATTCGACGAAGCCGTTTATTTATTTTACAGGTTTTCTTTTCAGGACGAACACAAACACAAACTCTTAAATCTAACCGCCTAGACGTCTGGCCGGCGTCTGGCCAGAAAAAACCCCGCCGATGGGCCGTCTCCTTTCCGGCGGTTCGCGTTGCTCTATCCTGAAACAAAAGAGACGAGACTATGCGTAAATATCGAGTAACGTGAGTCACGTTGTCCGTCTCGTTCTAAGGTTCACGCGCTCTTGGTTGTGCTTGTCGCACTCGCGAGCGGGGAACTCGGCCGCCGCGTTACGCAGCTAAGCTAGTGGACTGTATGTGTGAACGTTCCCTTTAAACCAGGAAACGTTTGATTGCAGATTTGGGAGACGAGAATCGATCTCGATTTTTCCCGACTGCTAATTTCGACTGTCGCCGGAGAGGTTAACAGAGGGAGGTTGTAAGGCTCCAACTATTTACCTGCTCCTCGGCCGTTTATCGTCCTCGTAATGCGTACGGGCACTGTGTGGTGCAGCACCTTTACAGCGCATGCAGCGACTTATAATTATAGTGCGTACACCACGGCGCTATACTGAGCGGTTCTACGCACAGGGTCCGTACACACTGGCGATGATTGAACAGCGCTCTAGCTGGTCGCCGGATGCCGGAACTCAAGTATTGTCCCGAACACCGACTGGAGGACGGTAATACCACCCAGGGTATGCACGCCACGAAGGCCCCTAAGGGTGGGTTTGCACCGTTCGACAGTCGAGAGGTTCGAGATTCAAATTCGAAACCTCGGACACGACCTCTGATTGCAGCGATACGTGTCTGATGTCAGACTGATGTGGACTATAGCCACCGCTGAATGGGAATTTCGGATTATAATTCACGAAATTCTACAGTCGCTTTGATCTGGTCGAAACCCGACCTGATCTTTATCGAATTACAACGAGTTGCGAAAGGAATCACGGGAAGAGATTGATTCACAATCCGTCCTCGTATTCGATTCCTTTCCTCGTTTACGATTTTTTTAATTTAAATTGTGAACGGGTTACGGAAGGAGTCACGGTAAAAGATTGTTTTTACACTCCGTTCTCGTATGGAGTCCTTCCTTTTCCACGTTCAGAATTTATTCGAAAAGTTCGAGTGACTCGTAACTATTCGAGAACTATGGAATGCCCGAGGAGCGGGGTCGTATGCCCATGTGCTCCCTGCCGGTTCCAGATTAAGAGTGACGGACGAGCACGGACAGTCAAAATGTTCGCTCGAAGGGTGAAACCTCCGTAGAGCGGCGCTGTGAACGTTTTTTGAGTCCGTCTTTGTCTAATACAAAATTGTCGTACCTTCTCTAGACACGCGCGTCGAAACTTTCGTTTCGAAATTGAGCGTTACGTGATCGATCGCGTGAGGTCTCGAAAAAAAACCCGAGAGCGGCTGTTTTTCTATCCCGTACTGTTTTCGCGTAGCGGACACGACGACCGAGGTACCTCTGGTCTTACGTACGCCGAAAAAACAATACCGGGTGACGAATTATATTTTACTCGAAAATACGTCGAATTAACGCGATATTTAAACATCTGGGATTTGCTCTCATCAGGCTCATACTTTCGCACACTTCACATACTCGTTTGACAGATCCTGTGTTATTTTCTGGTTTGGATCGCATAGTAATGTGGTACCACACTGAAACAGTCGATTAAACCAGGTTTCGATCAATATTTTTGAGGATAACGCATGTTAGGTCTAGGTTAGGCCTGGGATTTTCACTCATCAGACTCATACTTTCGCATTCTTCTCATACTTGTTGAACGGATCCTGGGTTTTTTCTGGTTTGGATCACGTAGTAATGTGGTACCGCACTGAAACAGCCAATTAAACCTGGTTTTGATCAATATTTTAGAGAATAATTCATGTTAGGTCAAGGTTAGGTCTGGGATTTGCTCTCATCAGGCTCATTCTTTCGCATATTTCTCATACTGGATGGCTAGATCCTGGACTTTTTCTGGATTGCATCACGTAGTAATGAAGTACAACACTGAAACAGTCAATTAAACCTGGTTTCCATCAATATCTTAGAGGGCAACGCAAGTTAGGTCTGGGATAGGTCTGGGATTTGCCCACATCAGGCTCATACTTTCGCGTTTTTCACATACTCGTTGAACAGATCCTGGGTTATTTGCTGGTTTGGATCACGTAGTAATGTGGGACCACTCTGAAACTATCAATTAAACCTGGTCTTGATAAATATTTTAGAGGATAACGCATGTTAGGTCTGGGATAGGTCTGGGATTTGCCCCCATCAGACTCATACGTTCGCACACTTCACATACTCGTTGAACAGTTCCTGGGTTATTTTCTGGTTTGGATCACGTAGTAATGTGGGACCACACTGAAACAGTCAATTAAACCTGGTTTCGATCAATATATTAGAGAATAATTCATGTTAGGTCTAGGTTAGGTCTGGGATTTGCTCTCCACAGGCTCATACTTTCGCATATTTCTCATTCTTGTTGGCCAGATCCCGGGCTTCCACTGGTTTGGATCACGTAGTAATGTGATGCCACACTGAAACAGCCAGTTAATCCTGGTCTTGATAAATATTTTAGAGGATAACGCAAGTTATGTCTGGGTTAGTTCTGGGATTTGCCCTTATCAGGCTCAGACATTCGCGTTTTTCACATACTTGTTGAACTGATCCGCGGTTTTTTCTGGTTTGGATCACGTAGTAATGTGATGCCACACTGAAACAGTCAATTAATCCTGGTCTTGATAAATATTTTAGAGGATAACGTATGTTAGGTCTGGGTTAGGTCTAGGATTTGCCCTCGTCAGGGTCATACTTTCGCGTTCTTCACATACTTTTTGAACAGATCTTGGGTTTTTTCTGGTTTGGATAACGTAGTAATGAGGTACCACACTGAAAGAGTCGATTAAACCAGGTTTCGATCAATATTTTTGAGGATAACGCATGTTAGGTCTGGGTTAGGCCTGGGATTTTCACTCACCAGACTCATACTTTCGCATTCTTCACATACTTGTTGAACGGATCCTGGGTTTTTTCTGGTTTGGACCACGTAGTAAAGTGGTACCACTCAGAAACAGTCAATTAAACCTGGTTTCGGTCAATATTTTAGAGGATAACGCATGTTAGGTCTGGGTTAGGTCGGGGATTTGCCCTCGTCAGGCTCATACTTTCGCATATTTCCCATACTTCATGGCTAGATCCTGGGCTTTTTCTGGATTCGATCACGTATTAATGTGGTAACACACTGAAACTGTCAATTAAATCTGGTTTCCGTCAATATTTTAGAGGATAACACATGTTAGGTCCAGGTTAGACCAGGGAATTTGCCCACATCAGATTCATACTTTCGCATTCTTCACATACTTGTTGAACTGGTCCTGGGTTTTTTCTGGTTTGGATCACGTAGTAATGTGATGCCACACTGAAACAGTCAATTAATCCTGGTCTTGATAAATATTTTAGAGGATAACGTATGTTAGGTCTGGGTTAGGTCTAGGATTTGCCCTCGTCAGGGTCATACTTTCGCGTTCTTCACATACTTTTTGAACAGATCTTGGGTTTTTTCTGGTTTGGATAACGTAGTAATGAGGTACCACACTGAAAGAGTCGATTGAGCCTGGTTTCGATCAATATTTTTGAGGATAACGCATGTTAGGTCTAGGTTAGGTCTGGGATTTGCTCTCGCCAGGCTCATACTTACGCATTTTTCACATACTTGTTGAACAGATCCCTGGCTTTTTCTGGTATCGAACACGTTGTAAAGTGTTACCAGACTGAAACGGTCAATTAAACCTGGTTTTGATGATTATTTTAGGGGATAACGCATGTTAGGTCTGGGTTAGGTCTAGGGTTTGCCATCATCAGGCTCTTACTTTCGCATACTTCTCATTCTTGTTGGCTAGATCCTGGGCTTCCACTGGTTCTGATCACGTAGTAATGTGGTACCACACTGAAACATTCAATTAAACCTGGTCTTGATAAATATTTTAGAGGATAACGCATGTTAGGTCTGGGTTAGGTCTAGGATTTGCCAACATCGGGCTCATACTTTCGCATACTTCTCATTCTTGTTGGCCAGATCCTGGGCTTCCACTGGTTTGGATCACGTAGTAATGTGATTCCACACTGAAACAGTCAATTAATCCTGGTCTTGATAAATATTTTAGAGGATAACGCAAGTTATGTCTGGGTTAGTTCTGGGATTTGCCCTCATCAGGATCAGACTTTCGCGTTTTTCACATACTTGTTGAACAGATCCTGGGTTTTTTCTGGTTTGGATCACGTAGAAATGTGTTACCACACCGAAACTGTCGATTAAACCTGGTTTCGATCAATATTTTAGAGAATAATTCATGTTAGGTCCGGGTTAGGTCTGGGATTTGACCTCATCAGGCTCATTCTTTCGCATATTTCTCATACTTGATGGCTAGATCCTGGGCTTTTTCTGGATTGCGTCACGCACTAATGTAGTACAACACTGAAACAGTCAATTAAACCTGGTTTCCATCAATATTTTAGAGGACAACGCATGTTAGGTCTGGGTTAGGTCTAGGATTTGCCCTCGTCAGGGTCATACTTTCGCATTCTTCACATACTTTTTCAACAGATCCTGGTTTTTTTCAGGTTCGGATCACGTAGAAATGTGTTACCACACTGAAACTGTCGATTAAACCTGGTTTCGATCAATATTTTAGAGAATAATTCATGTTAGGTCTGGGTTAGGTCTGGGATTTGACATCATCATGCTCAGACTTTCGCGTTTTTCACATACTTGTTGAACAGATCCTGGGTTTTTTTCTGGTTCGGATCACGTAGTAATGTGGTACCACACTGAAACATTCAATTAAACATGGTCTTGATAAATATTTTAGAGGATAACGCATGTTAGGTCTGGGTTAGGTCTAGGAATTGCCATCATCAGGCTCATACTTTCGCATACTTCTCATTCTTGTTGGCCAGATCCTGGGCTTCCACTGGTTTGGATCACGTAGTAATGTGATGCCACACTGAAACAGTCGATTAATCCTGGTCTTGATAAATATTTTAGAGGATAACGCAAGTTATGTCTGGGTTAGGTCTAGGATTTGACCTCATCAGGCTCAGACTTTCGCGTTTTTCACATACTTGTTGAACAGATCCTGGGTTTTTTCTGATTCGGATCACGTAGTAATGTGGTACCACACTGAAACAGTCGATTAAACCTGGTTTCGATCAATATTTTAGAGAATAATTCATGTTAGGTCTGGATTAGGTCTGGGATTTGCTCTCATGAGGCTCGTACTTTCGCATTTTTCACATACTTGTTGAACAGATCCTGGTTTTTTTCTGGTTCGGATCACGTAGTAATGTGGTACCACACTGAAACATTCAATTAAACAAGGTCTTGATAAATATTTTAGAGGATAACGCATGTTAGGTCTGGGTTAGGTCTAGGAATTGCCATCATCAGGCTCATACTATCGCATACTTCTCATTCTTGTTGGCCAGATCCTGGGCTTCCACTGGTTTGGATCACGTAGTAATGTCATGCCACACTGAAACATTCAATTAAACATGGTCTTGATAAATATTTTAGAGGATAACGCATGTTAGGTCTGGGTTAGGTCTAGGAATTGCCATCATCAGGCTCATACTTTCGCATACTTCTCATTCTTGTTGGCCAGATCCTGGGCTTCCACTGGTTTGGATCACGTAGTAATGTGATGCCACACTGAAACAGTCAATTAATCCTGGTCTTGATAAATATTTTAGAGGATAACGCAAGTTATGTCTGGGTTAGTTCTGGGATTTGCCCTCATCAGGATCAGAGTTTCGCGTTTTTCACATACTTGTTGAACAGATCCTGGGTTTTTTCTGGTTTGGATCACGTAGAAATGTGTTACCACACTGAAACTGTCGATTAAACCTGGTTTCGGTCAATATTTTTGAGGATAACGCAAGTTATGTCTGGGTTAGTTCTGGGATGTGCCATCATCGGGCTCATACTTTCGCATACTTCTCCTTCTCGTTGGCCAGATCCTTTTCTTCCACTGGTTTGGATCACGTAGTAATGTGATCCCACACTGAAACAGTCAATTAATTCTGGTCTTGATAAATATTTTAGAGGATAACGCAAGTTATGTCTGGGTAAGTTCTGGGATTTGCCCTCATCAGGCTCAGACTTTCGCGTTTTTCACACACTTGTTGAACAGATCCTGGGTTTTTTCTGGTTCGGATCACGTAGTAACGTGGTACCACACTGAAACAGTCGATTAAACCTGGTTTCGATCAATATTTTAGAGAATAATTCATGTTAGGTCTGGGATAGGTCTGGGATTTGCTCTCATGAGGCTCGTACTTTCGCATATTTCCCATACTTGATGGCCAGATTCTAGGCTTTTTCTGGTTTGGATCACGTAGTAACGTGGTGCCACAGTGAAACAGTCGATTAAACCTGGTTTCGATCAATATTTTTGAGGATAACGCATGTTAGGTCTAGGTTAGGTCTGGGATTTGCTCTCGCCAGGCTCATACTTACGCATTCTTCACATACTTGTTGAACAGATCCCTGGCTTTTTCTGGTATCGAACACGTTGTAAAGTGTTACCACACTAAAACGGTCAATTAAACCTGGCTTTGATGAATATTTTAGGGGATAACGCAAGTTACGTCTGGGATAGGTCTGGGATTTGCCATCATCGGGCTCATACTTTCGCATACTTCTCATTCTTGTTGGCCAGATCCTGGGCTTCCACTGGTTTGGATCACGTAGTAATGTGATGCCACACTGAAACAGTCAATTAATCCTGGTCTTGATAAATATTTTAGAGGATAACGCAAGTTATGTCTGGGTTAGTTCTGGGATTTGCCCTCATCAGGATCAGAGTTTCGCGTTTTTCACATACTTGTTGAACAAATCCTGGGTTTTTTCTGGTTTGGATCACGTAGAAATGTGTTACCACACTGAAACTGTCGATTAAACCTGGTTTCGATCAATATTTTAGAGAATAATTCATGTTAGGTCTGGGTTAGGTCTGGGATTTGACCTCATCAGGCTCAGACTTTCGCGTTTTTCACATACTTGTTGAACAGATCCTGGGTTTTTTCTGGTTCGGATCACGTAGTAATGTGGTACCACACTGAAACAGTCGATTAAACCTGGTTTCGATCAATATTTTAGAGAATAATTCATGTTAGGTCTGGGTTAGGTCTGGGATTTGCTCTCATGAGGCTCGTACTTTCGCATATTTCTCATACTTGATGGCCAGATTCTGGGCTTTTTCTGGTTTGGATCACGTAGTAACGTGGTACCACACTGAAACAGTCGACTAAACCTGGTTTCGATCAATATTTTAGAGGATAACGCAAGTTATGTCTGGGTTAGTTCTGGGATTTGCCCTCATCAGGCTCATTCTTTCGCGTTTTTCACATACATGTTGAACAGATCCTGGATTTTTTCTGGTTCGGATCACGTAGAAATGTGCTACCACACTGAAACAGTCGATTAAACCAGGTTTCGATCAATATTTTTGAGGATAACGAATGTTAGGTCTGGGTTAGGCCTGGGATTTTCACTCACCAGACTCATACTTTCGCATTCTTCACATACTTGTTGAACGGATCCTGGGTTTTTTCTGGTTTGGACCACGTAGTAAAGTGGTACCACTCAGAAACAGTCAATTAAACCTGGTTTCGGTCAATATTTTAGAGGATAACGCATGTTAGGTCTGGGTTAGGTCGGGGATTTGCCCTCGTCAGGCTCATACTTTCGCATATTTCCCATACTTCATGGCTAGATCCTGGGCTTTTTCTGGATTCGATCACGTATTAATGTGGTAACACACTGAAACTGTCAATTAAATCTGGTTTCCGTCAATATTTTAGAGGATAACACATGTTAGGTCCAGGTTAGACCAGGGAATTTGCCCACATCAGATTCATACTTTCGCATTCTTCACATACTTGTTGAACTGGTCCTGGGTTTTTTCTGGTTCGGATCACGTAGTAATGTGGTACCACACTGAAACATTCAATTAAACCTGGTCTTGATAAATATTTTAGAGGATAACGTATGTTAGGTCTGGGTTAGGTCTAGGATTTGCCCTCATCAGGGTCATACTTTCGCATTCTTCACATACTTTTTGAACAGATCCTGGGTTTTTTCTGGTTTGGATAACGTAGTAATGTGGTACCACACTGAGAGAGTCGATTAAGCCTGGTTTCGATCAATATTTTTGAGGATAACGCATGTTAGGTCTGGGTTAGGCCTGGGATTTTCACTCACCAGACTCATACTTTCGCATTCTTCACATACTTGTTGAACGGATCCTGGGTTTTTTCTGGTTTGGACCACGTAGTAAAGTGGTACCACTCAGAAACAGTCAATTAAACCTGGTTTCGGTCAATATTTTAGAGGATAACGCATGTTAGGTCTGGGTTAGGTCGGGGATTTGCCCCCGTCAGGCTCATACTTTCGCATATTTCCCATACTTCATGGCTAGATCCTGGGCTTTTTCTGGATTCGATCACGTATTAATGTGGTAACACACTGAAACTGTCAATTAAATCTGGTTTCCGTCAATATTTTAGAGGATAACACATGTTAGGTCCAGGTTAGACCAGGGAATTTGCCCACATCAGATTCATACTTTCGCATTCTTCACATACTTGTTGAACTGGTCCTGGGTTTTTTCTGGTTCGGATCACGTAGTAATGTGGTACCACACTGAAACATTCAATTAAACCTGGTCTTGATAAATATTTTAGAGGATAACGTATGTTAGGTCTGGGTTAGGTCTAGGATTTGCCCTCATCAGGGTCATACTTTCGCATTCTTCACATACTTTTTGAACAGATCCTGGGTTTTTTCTGGTTTGGATAACGTAGTAATGTGGTACCACACTGAGAGAGTCGATTAAGCCTGGTTTCGATCAATATTTTTGATGATAACGCATGTTAGGTCTAGGTTAGGTCTGGGATTTGCTCTCGCCAGGCTCATACTTACGCGTTTTTCACATACCTGTTGAACTGATCCTCGGTTTTTTCTGGATTGGATCACGTAGTAATGTGATGCCACCCTGAAACAGTCAATTAATCCTGGTCTTGATAAATATTTTAGAGGATAACGTATGTTAGGTCTGGGTTAGGTCTCGGATTTGCCCTCGTCAGGGTCATACTTTCGCATTCTTCGCATACTTGTTGAACAGATCCTGTGTTTTTTCTGGTTCGGATCACGTAGTAATGTGGTACCTCACTGAAACATTCAATTAAACCTGCTCTTGATAAATATTTTAGAGGATAACGTATGTTAGGTCTGGGTTAGGTCTAGGATTTGCCCTCATCAGGGTCATACTTTCGCGTTTTTCACACACTTGTTGAACAGATCCTGGGTTTTTTCTGGTTCGGATCACGTAGTAAGGTGGTACCACACTGAAACAGTCGATTAAGCCTGGTTTCGATCAATATTTTAGAGAATAATTCACGCTAGGTCTAGGTTAGGTCTGGGATTTGCTCTCGCCAGGCTCATACTTACGCATATTTCACATACTTGTTGAACAGATCCCTGGCTTTTTCTGGTATCGAACACGCTTTAAAGTGTTACCACACTAAAACGGTCAATTAAACCTGGTTTTGATGAATATTTTAGGGGGTAACGCAAGTTATGTCTGGGTTAGTTCTGGGGTTTGCCCTCATCAGGCTCAGACTTTCGCGTTTTTCACATACTAGTTGAACAGATCCTGGGTTTTTTCTGGTTCTGATCACGTAGTAATGTGGTACCACGCTGAAACATTCAATTAAACCTGGTCTTGATAAATATTTTAGAGGATAACGCATGTTGGGTCTGGGTTAGGTCTGGGATTTGACCTCATCAGGCTCATACTTTCGCGTTTTTCACACACTTGTTGAACAGATCCTGGGTTTTTTCTGGTTCGGATCACGTAGTAACGTGGTACCACACTGAAACAGTCGATTAAACCTGGTTTCGATCAATATTTTAGAGAATAATTCATGTTAGGTCTGGGATAGGTCTGGGATTTGCTCTCATGAGGCTCGTACTTTCGCATATTTCCCATACTTGATGGCCAGATTCTAGGCTTTTTCTGGTTTGGATCACGTAGTAACGTGGTGCCACAGTGAAACAGTCGATTAAACCTGGTTTCGATCAATATTTTTGAGGATAACGCATGTTAGGTCTAGGTTAGGTCTGGGATTTGCTCTCGCCAGGCTCATACTTACGCATTTTTCACATACTTGTTGAACAGATCCCTGGCTTTTTCTGGTATCGAACACGTTGTAAAGTGTTACCACACTAAAACGGTCAATTAAACCTGGTTTTGATGAATATTTTAGGGGATAACGCAAGTTACGTCTGGGATAGGTCTGGGATTTGCCATCATCGGGCTCATACTTTCGCATACTTCTCATTCTTGTTGGCCAGATCCTGGGCTTCCACTGGTTTGGATCACGTAGTAATGTGATGCCACACTGAAACAGTCAATTAATCCTGGTCTTGATAAATATTTTAGAGGATAACGCAAGTTATGTCTGGGTTAGTTCTGGGATTTGCCCTCATCAGGATCAGAGTTTCGCGTTTTTCACATACTTGTTGAACAGATCCTGGGTTTTTTCTGGTTTGGATCACGTAGAAATGTGTTACCACACTGAAACTGTCGATTAAACCTGGTTTCGATCAATATTTTAGAGAATAATTCATGTTAGGTCTGGGTTAGGTCTGGGATTTGACCTCATCAGGCTCAGACTTTCGCGTTTTTCACATACTTGTTGAACAGATCCTGGGTTTTTTCTGGTTCGGATCACGTAGTAATGTGGTACCACACTGAAACAGTCGATTAAACCTGGTTTCGATCAATATTTTAGAGAATAATTCATGTTAGGTCTGGGTTAGGTCTGGGATTTGCTCTCATGAGGCTCGTACTTTCGCATATTTCTCATACTTGATGGCCAGATTCTGGGCTTTTTCTGGTTTGGATCACGTAGTAACGTGGTACCACACTGAAACAGTCGACTAAACCTGGTTTCGATCAATATTTTAGAGGATAACGCAAGTTATGTCTGGGTTAGTTCTGGGATTTGCCCTCATCAGGCTCATTCTTTCGCGTTTTTCACATACTTGTTGAACAGATCCTGGATTTTTTCTGGTTCGGATCACGTAGAAATGTGCTACCACACTGAAACAGTCGATTAAACCAGGTTTCGATCAATATTTTTGAGGATAACGCATGTTAGGTCTGGGTTAGGCCTGGGATTTTCACTCACCAGACTCATACTTTCGCATTCTTCACATACTTGTTGAACGGATCCTGGGTTTTTTCTGGTTTGGACCACGTAGTAAAGTGGTACCACTCAGAAACAGTCAATTAAACCTGGTTTCGGTTAATATTTTAGAGGATAACGCATGTTAGGTCTGGGTTAGGTCGGGGATTTGCCCTCGTCAGGCTCATACTTTCGCATATTTCCCATACTTCATGGCTAGATCCTGGGCTTTTTCTGGATTCGATCACGTATTAATGTGGTAACACACTGAAACTGTCAATTAAATCTGGTTTCCGTCAATATTTTAGAGGATAACACATGTTAGGTCCAGGTTAGACCAGGGAATTTGCCCACATCAGATTCATACTTTCGCATTCTTCACATACTTGTTGAACAGATCCTGGGTTTTTTCTGGTTCGGATCACGTAGTAATGTGGTACCACACTGAAACATTCAATTAAACCTGGTCTTGATAAATATTTTAGAGGATAACGTATGTTAGGTCTGGGTTAGGTCTAGGATTTGCCCTCATCAGGGTCATACTTTCGCATTCTTCACATACTTTTTGAACAGATCCTGGGTTTTTTCTGGTTTGGATAACGTAGTAATGTGGTACCACACTGAGAGAGTCGATTAAGCCTGGTTTCGATCAATATTTTTGATGATAACGCATGTTAGGTCTAGGTTAGGTCTGGGATTTGCTCTCGCCAGGCTCATACTTACGCGTTTTTCACATACCTGTTGAACTGATCCTCGGTTTTTTCTGGATTGGATCACGTAGTAATGTGATGCCACACTGAAACAGTCAATTAATCCTGGTCTTGATAAATATTTTAGAGGATAACGTATGTTAGGTCTGGGTTAGGTCTCGGATTTGCCCTCGTCAGGGTCATACTTTCGCATTCTTCGCATACTTGTTGAACAGATCCTGTGTTTTTTCTGGTTCGGATCACGTAGTAATGTGGTACCTCACTGAAACATTCAATTAAACCTGCTCTTGATAAATATTTTAGAGGATAACGTATGTTAGGTCTGGGTTAGGTCTAGGATTTGCCCTCATCAGGGTCATACTTTCGCGTTTTTCACACACTTGTTGAACAGATCCTGGGTTTTTTCTGGTTCGGATCACGTAGTAACGTGGTACCACACTGAAACAGTCGATTAAGCCTGGTTTCGATCAATATTTTAGAGAATAATTCACGTTAGGTCTAGGTTAGGTCTGGGATTTGCTCTCGCCAGGCTCATACTTACGCATATTTCACATACTTGTTGAACAGATCCCTGGCTTTTTCTGGTATCGAACACGCTGTAAAGTGTTACCACACTAAAACGGTCAATTAAACCTGGTTTTGATGAATATTTTAGGGGGTAACGCAAGTTATGTCTGGGTTAGTTCTGGGGTTTGCCCTCATCAGGCTCAGACTTTCGCGTTTTTCACATACTAGTTGAACAGATCCTGGGTTTTTTCTGGTTCTGATCACGTAGTAATGTGGTACCACGCTGAAACATTCAATTAAACCTGGTCTTGATAAATATTTTAGAGGATAACGCATGTTGGGTCTGGGTTAGGTCTGGGATTTGACCTCATCAGGCTCATACTTTCGCGTTTTTCACACACTTGTTGAACAGATCCTGGGTTTTTTCTGGTTCGGATCACGTAGTAACGTGGTACCACACTGAAACAGTCGATTAAACCTGGTTTCGATCAATATTTTAGAGAATAATTCATGTTAGGTCTGGGATAGGTCTGGGATTTGCTCTCATGAGGCTCGTACTTTCGCATATTTCCCATACTTGATGGCCAGATTCTAGGCTTTTTCTGGTTTGGATCACGTAGTAACGTGGTGCCACAGTGAAACAGTCGATTAAACCTGGTTTCGATCAATATTTTTGAGGATAACGCATGTTAGGTCTAGGTTAGGTCTGGGATTTGCTCTCGCCAGGCTCATACTTACGCATTTTTCACATACTTGTTGAACAGATCCCTGGCTTTTTCTGGTATCGAACACGTTGTAAAGTGTTACCACACTAAAACGGTCAATTAAACCTGGTTTTGATGAATATTTTAGGGGATAACGCAAGTTACGTCTGGGATAGGTCTGGGATTTGCCATCATCGGGCTCATACTTTCGCATACTTCTCATTCTTGTTGGCCAGATCCTGGGCTTCCACTGGTTTGGATCACGTAGTAATGTGATGCCACACTGAAACAGTCAATTAATCCTGGTCTTGATAAATATTTTAGAGGATAACGCAAGTTATGTCTGGGTTAGTTCTGGGATTTGCCCTCATCAGGATCAGAGTTTCGCGTTTTTCACATACTTGTTGAACAGATCCTGGGTTTTTTCTGGTTTGGATCTCGTAGAAATGTGTTACCACACTGAAACTGTCGATTAAACCTGGTTTCGATCAATATTTTAGAGGATAACGTATGTTAGGTCTGGGTTAGGTCTAGGATTTGCCCTCATCAGGGTCATACTTTCGCATTCTTCACATACTTTTTGAACAGATCCTGGGTTTTTTCTGGTTTGGATAACGTAGTAATGTGGTACCACACTGAGAGAGTCGATTAAGCCTGGTTTCGATCAATATTTTTGATGATAACGCATGTTAGGTCTAGGTTAGGTCTGGGATTTGCTCTCGCCAGGCTCATACTTACGCGTTTTTCACATACCTGTTGAACTGATCCTCGGTTTTTTCTGGATTGGATCACGTAGTAATGTGATGCCACACTGAAACAGTCAATTAATCCTGGTCTTGATAAATATTTTAGAGGATAACGTATGTTAGGTCTGGGTTAGGTCTCGGATTTGCCCTCGTCAGGGTCATACTTTCGCATTCTTCGCATACTTGTTGAACAGATCCTGTGTTTTTTCTGGTTCGGATCACGTAGTAATGTGGTACCTCACTGAAACATTCAATTAAACCTGCTCTTGATAAATATTTTAGAGGATAACGTATGTTAGGTCTGGGTTAGGTCTAGGATTTGCCCTCATCAGGGTCATACTTTCGCGTTTTTCACACACTTGTTGAACAGATCCTGGGTTTTTTCTGGTTCGGATCACGTAGTAACGTGGTACCACACTGAAACAGTCGATTAAGCCTGGTTTCGATCAATATTTTAGAGAATAATTCACGTTAGGTCTAGGTTAGGTCTGGGATTTGCTCTCGCCAGGCTCATACTTACGCATATTTCACATACTTGTTGAACAGATCCCTGGCTTTTTCTGGTATCGAACACGCTGTAAAGTGTTACCACACTAAAACGGTCAATTAAACCTGGTTTTGATGAATATTTTAGGGGGTAACGCAAGTTATGTCTGGGTTAGTTCTGGGGTTTGCCCTCATCAGGCTCAGACTTTCGCGTTTTTCACATACTAGTTGAACAGATCCTGGGTTTTTTCTGGTTCTGATCACGTAGTAATGTGGTACCACGCTGAAACAGTCGATTAAGCCTGGTCTTGATAAATATTTTAGAGGATAACGCATGTTGGGTCTGGGTTAGGTCTGGGATTTGACCTCATCAGGCTCATACTTTCGCGTTTTTCACACACTTGTTGAACAGATCCTGGGTTTTTTCTGGTTCGGATCACGTAGTAACGTGGTACCACACTGAAACAGTCGATTAAACCTGGTTTCGATCAATATTTTAGAGAATAATTCATGTTAGGTCTGGGATAGGTCTGGGATTTGCTCTCATGAGGCTCGTACTTTCGCATATTTCCCATACTTGATGGCCAGATTCTAGGCTTTTTCTGGTTTGGATCACGTAGTAACGTGGTGCCACAGTGAAACAGTCGATTAAACCTGGTTTCGATCAATATTTTTGAGGATAACGCATGTTAGGTCTAGGTTAGGTCTGGGATTTGCTCTCGCCAGGCTCATACTTACGCATTTTTCACATACTTGTTGAACAGATCCCTGGCTTTTTCTGGTATCGAACACGTTGTAAAGTGTTACCACACTAAAACGGTCAATTAAACCTGGTTTTGATGAATATTTTAGGGGATAACGCAAGTTACGTCTGGGATAGGTCTGGGATTTGCCATCATCGGGCTCATACTTTCGCATACTTCTCATTCTTGTTGGCCAGATCCTGGGCTTCCACTGGTTTGGATCACGTAGTAATGTGATGCCACACTGAAACAGTCAATTAATCCTGGTCTTGATAAATATTTTAGAGGATAACGCAAGTTATGTCTGGGTTAGTTCTGGGATTTGCCCTCATCAGGATCAGAGTTTCGCGTTTTTCACATACTTGTTGAACAGATCCTGGGTTTTTTCTGGTTTGGATCACGTAGAAATGTGTTACCACACTGAAACTGTCGATTAAACCTGGTTTCGATCAATATTTTAGAGAATAATTCATGTTAGGTCTGGGTTAGGTCTGGGATTTGACCTCATCAGGCTCAGACTTTCGCGTTTTTCACATACTTGTTGAACAGATCCTGGGTTTTTTCTGGTTCGGATCACGTAGTAATGTGGTACCACACTGAAACAGTCGATTAAACCTGGTTTCGATCAATATTTTAGAGAATAATTCATGTTAGGTCTGGGTTAGGTCTGGGATTTGCTCTCATGAGGCTCGTACTTTCGCATATTTCTCATACTTGATGGCCAGATTCTGGGCTTTTTCTGGTTTGGATCACGTAGTAACGTGGTACCACACTGAAACAGTCGACTAAACCTGGTTTCGATCAATATTTTAGAGGATAACGCAAGTTATGTCTGGGTTAGTTCTGGGATTTGCCCTCATCAGGCTCATTCTTTCGCGTTTTTCACATACTTGTTGAACAGATCCTGGATTTTTTCTGGTTCGGATCACGTAGAAATGTGCTACCACACTGAAACAGTCGATTAAACCAGGTTTCGATCAATATTTTTGAGGATAACGCATGTTAGGTCTGGGTTAGGCCTGGGATTTTCACTCACCAGACTCATACTTTCGCATTCTTCACATACTTGTTGAACGGATCCTGGGTTTTTTCTGGTTTGGACCACGTAGTAAAGTGGTACCACTCAGAAACAGTCAATTAAACCTGGTTTCGGTTAATATTTTAGAGGATAACGCATGTTAGGTCTGGGTTAGGTCGGGGATTTGCCCTCGTCAGGCTCATACTTTCGCATATTTCCCATACTTCATGGCTAGATCCTGGGCTTTTTCTGGATTCGATCACGTATTAATGTGGTAACACACTGAAACTGTCAATTAAATCTGGTTTCCGTCAATATTTTAGAGGATAACACATGTTAGGTCCAGGTTAGACCAGGGAATTTGCCCACATCAGATTCATACTTTCGCATTCTTCACATACTTGTTGAACTGGTCCTGGGTTTTTTCTGGTTCGGATCACGTAGTAATGTGGTACCACACTGAAACATTCAATTAAACCTGGTCTTGATAAATATTTTAGAGGATAACGTATGTTAGGTCTGGGTTAGGTCTAGGATTTGCCCTCATCAGGGTCATACTTTCGCATTCTTCACATACTTTTTGAACAGATCCTGGGTTTTTTCTGGTTTGGATAACGTAGTAATGTGGTACCACACTGAGAGAGTCGATTAAGCCTGGTTTCGATCAATATTTTTGATGATAACGCATGTTAGGTCTAGGTTAGGTCTGGGATTTGCTCTCGCCAGGCTCATACTTACGCGTTTTTCACATACCTGTTGAACTGATCCTCGGTTTTTTCTGGATTGGATCACGTAGTAATGTGATGCCACACTGAAACAGTCAATTAATCCTGGTCTTGATAAATATTTTAGAGGATAACGTATGTTAGGTCTGGGTTAGGTCTCGGATTTGCCCTCGTCAGGGTCATACTTTCGCATTCTTCGCATACTTGTTGAACAGATCCTGTGTTTTTTCTGGTTCGGATCACGTAGTAATGTGGTACCTCACTGAAACATTCAATTAAACCTGCTCTTGATAAATATTTTAGAGGATAACGTATGTTAGGTCTGGGTTAGGTCTAGGATTTGCCCTCATCAGGGTCATACTTTCGCGTTTTTCACACACTTGTTGAACAGATCCTGGGTTTTTTCTGGTTCGGATAACGTAGTAACGTCGTACCACACTGAAACAGTCGATTAAGCCTGGTTTCGATCAATATTTTAGAGAATAATTCACGTTAGGTCTAGGTTAGGTCTGGGATTTGCTCTCGCCAGGCTCATACTTACGCATATTTCACATACTTGTTGAACTGATCCCTGGCTTTTTCTGGTATCGAACACGCTGTAAAGTGTTACCACACTAAAACGGTCAATTAAACCTGGTTTTGATGAATATTTTAGGGGGTAACGCAAGTTATGTCTGGGTTAGTTCTGGGGTTTGCCCTCATCAGGCTCCGACTTTCGCGTTTTTCACATACTAGTTGAACAGATCCTGGGTTTTTTCTGGTTCTGATCACGTAGTAATGTGGTACCACGCTGAAACATTCAATTAAACCTGGTCTTGATAAATATTTTAGAGGATAACGCATGTTGGGTCTGGGTTAGGTCTGGGATTTGACCTCATCAGGCTCATACTTTCGCGTTTTTCACACACTTGTTGAACAGATCCTGGGTTTTTTCTGGTTCGGATCACGTAGTAACGTGGTACCACACTGAAACAGTCGATTAAACCTGGTTTCGATCAATATTTTAGAGAATAATTCATGTTAGGTCTGGGTTAGGTCTAGGATTTGCTCTCGTCAGGCTCATACCTTTGCATCTTTCTCATTCTTGTTGGCCAGATCCTGGGCTTCAACTGGTTTGGATCACGTAGTAATGTGATGACACACTGAAACAGTCAATTAATCCTGGTCTTGATAAATATTCTAGAGGAAAGCGCATGTTTGGTCTGGGTTAGGTCTAGGATTTGCCCTCATCAGGCTCATTCTTTCGCGTTTTTCACATACTTGTTGAACAGATCCTGGATTTTTTCTGGTTCGGATCACGTAGTAATGTGCTACCACACTGAAACAGTCGATTAAACCTGGTTTCGATCAATATTTTTGAGGATAACGCATGTTAGGTCTGGGTTAGGCCTGGGATTTTCACTCACCAGACTCATACTTTCGCATTCTTCACATACTTATTGAGCGGATCCTGGGTTTTTCTGGTTTGGACCACGTAGTAAAGTGGTACCACTCAGAAACAGTCAATTAAACCTGGTTTCGGTCAATATTTTAGAGGATAACGCATGTTAGGTCTGGGTTAGGTCGGGGATTTGCCCTCGTCAGGCTCATACCTTCGCATATTTCCCATACTTCATGGCTAGATCCTGGTCTTTTTCTGGATTCGATCACGTATTAATGTGGTAACACACTGAAACTGTCAATTAAATCTGGTTTCCGTCAATATTTTAGAGGATAACACATGTTAGGTCCAGGTTAGGCCAGGGATTTGCCCACATCAGATTCATACTTTCGCATTCTTCACATACTTGTTGAACTGATCCTGGGTTTTTTCTGGTTCGGATCACGTAGTAATGTGGTACCACACTGAAACATTCAATTAAACCTGGTCTTGATAAATATTTTAGAGGATAACGTATGTTAGGTCTGGGTTAGGTCTAGGATTTGCCCTCATCAGGGTCATACTTTCGCATTCTTCACATACTTTTTGAACAGATCCTGGGTTTTTTCTGGTTTGGAGAACGTAGTAATGTGGTACCACACTGAAAGAGTCGATTAAGCCTGGTTTCGATCAATATTTTTGAGGATAACGCATGTTAGGTCTAGGTTAGGTCTGGCATTTGCTCTCGCCAGGCTCATACTTACGCATTTTTCACATAGATGTTGAACAGATCCCTGGCTTTTTCTGGTTTCGAACACGTTGTAAAGTGTTACCACACTGAAACGGTCAATTAAACCTGGTTTTGAAGAATATTTTAGGGGATAACGCAAGTTATGTCTGGGATAGGTCTGGGATTTGCCCTCATCAGGCTCATACTTTCGCGTTTTTCACATACTTGTTGAACTGATCCTCGGTTTTTTCTTGTTTGGATCTCGTAGTAACGTGGTATCACACTGAAACAGTCCATTAAACCTGGTTTCGATCAATATTTTTGAGGATAACGCATGTTAGGTCTAGGTCAGGTCTGGGATTTGCTCTCGACAGGCTCTTACTTTCGCATATTTCTCATTCTTGATGGCTAGATCCTGGACTTTTTCTGGATTGGATCACGTAGTAATGTGGTACCACACTGAAACTGTCATTTAAACCTGGTTTCCATGAATATTTTAGACGACAACGCAAGTTAGTTCTGGGATAGGTCTGGGATTTGCCCTCATCAGGGTCATACTTTCGCATTTTTCACATACTTGTTGAACAGATCCTGGGTTTTTTCTGGGTTGGATCACGCAGTAATGTGGTACCACACTGGAACAGTCCACTAAACCTGGTTTCGGTCAATATTTTTGAGAATAATTCATGTTTGGTCTGGGTTAGGTCTGGGATTTGCTCTCATGAGGCTTGTACTTTCGCATATTTCTCATACTTGATGGCCAGATTCTAGGCTTTTTCTGGTTTGGATCACGTAGTAACGTGGTACCACTCTGAAACAGTCGATTAAACCTGGTTTCGATCAATATTTTTGAGGATAACGCATGTAAGGTCTAGGTTAGGTCTGGGATTTGCTTTCGTCAGGCTCTTACTTTCGCATATTTCTCATCCTTGAAGGCTAGATCCTGGACTTTTTCTGGATTGGATCACGTAGTAATGTGGTACCACACTGAAACTGTCATTTAAACCTGGTTTCCATGAATATTTTAGACGACAACGCAAGTTAGGTCTGGGATAGGTCTGGGATTTGCCCTCATCAGTGTCAGACTTTCGCATTTTTCACATACTTGTTGAACAGATCCTGGGTTTTTTCTGGGTTGGATCACGTAGTAATGTGATGCCACACTGAAACAGTCAATTAATCATGGTCTTGATAAATATTCTAGAGGAAAACGCATGTTTGGTCTGGGTTAGGTCTAGGATTTGCCCTCATCAGGCTTATTCTTTCGCGTTTTTCACATACTTGTTGAACAGATCCTGGATTTTTTCTGGTTCGGATCACGTAGTAATGTGCTACCACACTGAAACAGTCGACTAAACCTGGTTTCGATCAATATTTTTGAGGATAACGCATGTTAGGTCCAGGTTAGGCCAGGGATTTGCCCACATCAGATTCATACTTTCGCATTCTTCACATACTTGTTGAACTGATCCTGGGTTTTTTCTGGTTCGGATCACGTAGTAATGTGGTACCACACTGAAACATTCAATTAAACCTGGTCTTGATAAATATTTTAGAGGATAACGTATGTTAGGTCTGGGTTAGGTCTAGGATTTGCCCTCATCAGGGTCATACTTTCGCATTCTTCACATACTTTTTGAACAGATCCTGGGTTTTTTCTGGGTTGGATCACGTAGTAATGTGGTACCTCACTGAAACATTCAATTAAACCTGGTCTTGATAAATATTTTAGAGGATAACGTATGTTAGGTCTGAGTTAGGTCTAGGATTTGCCCTCATCCGGGTCATACTTACGCATTTTTCACATAGATGTTGAACAGATCCCTGGCTTTTTCTGGTTTCGAACACGTTGTAAAGTGTTACCACACTGAAACGGTCAATTAAACCTGGTTTTGAAGAATATTTTAGGGGATAACGCAAGTTATGTCTGGGATAGGTCTGGGATTTGCCCTCATCAGGCTCATACTTTCGCGTTTTTCACATACTTGTTGAACTGATCCTCGGTTTTTTCTGGTTTGGATCACGTAGTAACGTGGTATCACACTGAAACAGTCCATTAAACCTGGTTTCGATCAATATTATTGAGGATAACGCATGTTAGGTCTAGGTCAGGTCTGGGATCTGCTCTCGTCAGGCTCTTACTTTCGCATATTTCTCATTCTTGATGGCTAGATCCTGGACTTTTTCTGGATTGGATCACGTAGTAATGTGGTACCACACTGAAACATTCAATTAAACCTGGTCTTGATAAATATTTTAGAGGATAACGTATGTTAGGTCTGGGTTAGGTCTAGGATTTGCCCTCATCAGGGTCATACTTTCGCATTCTTCACATACTTTTTGAACAGATCCTGGGTTTTTTCTGGGTTGGATCACGTAGTAATGTGGTACCTCACTGAAACATTCAATTAAACCTGGTCTTGATAAATATTTTAGAGGATAACGTATGTTAGGTCTGAGTTAGGTCTAGGATTTGCCCTCATCCGGGTCATACTTACGCATTTTTCACATAGATGTTGAACAGATCCCTGGCTTTTTCTGGTTTCGAACACGTTGTAAAGTGTTACCACACTGAAACGGTCAATTAAACCTGGTTTTGAAGAATATTTTAGGGGATAACGCAAGTTATGTCTGGGATAGGTCTGGGATTTGCCCTCATCAGGCTCATACTTTCGCGTTTTTCACATACTTGTTGAACTGATCCTCGGTTTTTTCTGGATTGGATCACGTAGTAACGTGGTATCACACTGAAACAGTCCATTAAACCTGGTTTCGGTCAATATTTTTGAGAATAATTCATGTTTGGTCTGGGTTAGGTCTGGGATTTGCTCTCATCAGGCTCATTCTTTCGCGTTTTTCACATACTTGTTGAATAGAACCTGGATTTTTTCTGGTTCGGATCACGTAGTAATGTGCTACCACACTGAAACGGTCAATTAAACCTGGTTTTGATGAATATTTTAGGGGATAACGCAAAATATGTCTGGGGTAGGTCTGGGATTTGCCCTCATCAGGCTCATACTTTCACGTTTTTCTCATACTTGTTGAACTGATCCTCGGGTTTTTCTGGTTTGGATCACGTAGTAATGTGGTACCACACTGAAACAGTCCATGAAACCTGGTTTCGATCAATATTTTAGAGGATAACGCAAGTTATGGCTGGGTTAGTTCTGGGATTTGCCCTCATCAGGCTCAGACTTTCGCGTTTTTCACATACTTGTTGGACAGATCCTGGGTGTTTCTGGTTTGGATCACGTAGTAATGTGGTACCACACTGAAACAGTCGATTAAACCTGGTTTCCATCAATATTTTAGAGGATAACGCATGCTATGTCTAGGTTAGCCCTGGGATTTGCCCACATCAGACACATATTTTCGCATTCTTCACATACTTGTTGAACAGATCCTTGGTTTTTTCTGGTTTGGATCACGCAGTAATGTGGTACCACACTGAAACAGTCAATTAAACCTGGTTTCCATCAATATCTTAGAGGATAACGCAAGTTAGGTCTGGGATAGGTCTGGGATTTGCCCTCATCAGGCTCAGACTTTCGCGTTTTTCACATACTTGTTGAACAGATTCTGGGTTTTGTCTGGTTCGGATCACGTAGTAATATGGTACCACACTGAAACAGTCGATTAAACCTGGTTTCGATCAATATTTTAGAGAATAATTCATGTTAGGTCTGGGTTAGGTCTGAGATTTGCTCTCATGAGGCTCGTACTTTCGCATATTTCTCATTCTTGATGGCTAGATCCTGGACTTTTTCTGGATTGGATCACGTAGTAATGTGGTACCACCCTGAGACAGTCATTTAAACCTGGTTTCCATGAATATTTTAGACGACAACGCACGTTAGGTCTGGGATAGGCCTGGGATTTGCCCTCATCAGGGTCATACTTTCGCATTCTTCACATACATTTTGAACAGATCCTAGGTTTTTTCTGGTTTGGATAACGTAGTAATGTGGCACCACACTGAAAGAGTCGATTAAGCCTGGTTTCGGTCAATATTTTTGAGGATAACGCATGTTAGGTCTAGGTTAGGTCTGGGATTTGCTCTCGTCAGGCTCATACTTACGCATTTTTCCCATACTTGTTGAACAGATCCCTGGCTTTTTCTGGTTTCGATCATGTTGTAAAGTGTTACCACACTGAAACGGTCAATTAAACCTGGTTTTGATGAATATTTTAGGGGATAACGCAAGTTATGTCTGGGGTAGGTCTGGGATTTGCCCTCATCAGGGTCAAATGTTCGCATTTTTCACATACTTGTTGAACAGATCCTGGAACTTTTTCTGGTTTGGATCACGTAGTAGTGTGGTACCACACTGAAACAGTCCATTAAACCTGGTTTCGATCAATATTTTACAGGATAACGCATGTTTGGTCTAGGTTAGGTCTGGGATTTGCTCTCATCAGGCTCATACTTTCGTATATATCTCAATCTTGTTGGCCAGATCCTGGGCTTCCACTGGTTTGGATCACGTAGTAATGTGGTACCGCACAGAAACAGTCAATTAAACCTGGTTTCGATCAATATTTTTGAGGATAACGCATGTTAGGTCTGGGTTAGGTCTAGGATTTGCCCTCATCTGTCTCATACTTTCGCATTCTTCACATACTTCTTGAACAGATTCTGGGTATTTTCTTGGTTCGATCACGTAGTAATGTGGTAACACACTGTAACAGAACATTAAAACTGGTGTCGATTGATATTTTAGAGGATAACACATGTTAGGTCTAGGTTAGGCCTGGGATTTGCCCTCATCAGACTCATACTTTCGTATCCTTCACATACTTGTTGAACAGATCCTGGGTTTTTTCTGGTTTGGATCTCGTAGTAATGTGGTACCACACTGAAACATTCAATTAAACTTGGACTTGATAAATATTTTAGAGGATAACGCTTGTTAGGTCTGGGTTAGTTCTGGGATGTGCCATCACCGGGCTCATACTTTCGCATACTTCTCATTCTCGTTGGCCAGATCCTTTTCTTCCACTGGTTTGCATCACGTAGTAATGTGATGCCACACTGAAACAGTCAATTAATCCTGGTCTTGATAAATATTTTAGAGGATAACGCAAGTTATGTCTGGGTAAGTTCTGGGATTTGCCCTCATCAGGCTCAGACTTTCGCGTTTTTCACACACTTGTTGAACAGATCCTGCGCTTTTTCTGGTTCGGATCACGTAGTAATGTGGTACCACACTGAAACAGTCGATTAAACCTGGTTTCGATCAATATTTTAGAGAATAATTCATGTTAGGTCTGGGTTAGGTCTGGGATTTGCTCTCATGAGGATCGTACTTTCGCATATTTCTCATACTTGATGGCCAGATTCTAGGCTTTTTCTGGTTTGGATCACGTAGTAACGTGGTACCACACTGAAACAGTCGAATAAACCTGGTTTCGATCAATATTTTTGAGGATAACGCATGTTAGGTCTAGGTTAGGTCTGGGATTTGCTCTCGTCAGGCTCTTACTTTCGCATATTTCTCATTCTTGATGGCTAGATCCTGGACTTTTTCTGGATTGGATCACGTAGTAATGAGGTACCACCCTGAAACAGTCATTTAAACCTGGTTTCAATGAATATTTTAGATGACAACGCAAGTTAGGTCTGGTATAGGTCCGGGATTTGCCCTCATCAGGGTCATACTTTCGCATTTTTCACATACTTGTTGAACAGATCCTGGGTTTTTTCTGGGTTGTATCACGCAGTAATGTGGTACCACACTGGAACAGTCCACTAAACCTGGTTTCGGTCAATATTTTTGAGGATAACGCATGTTTGGTCTGGGTTAGGTCTAGGATTTGCCCTCATCAGGCTCATTCTTTCGCGTTTTTCACATACTTGTTGAACAGAACCTGGTTTTTTTCTGGTTCGGATCACGTAGTAATGTGCTACCACACTGAAACAATCGATTAAACCTGGTTTCGATCAATATTTTTGAGCATAACGCATGTTAGGTCTGGGTTAGGTCTGGAATTTGCTCTCGTCAGGCTCATACTTACGCATTTTTCCCATACTTGTTGAACAGATCCCTGGCTTTTTCTGGTTTCGATCACGTTGTAAAGTGTTACCACACTGAAACGGTCAATTAAACCTGGTTTTGATGAATATTTTAGGGGATAACGCAAATTATGTCTGGGGTAGGTCTGGGATTTGCCCTCATCAGGCTCATACTTTCACGTTTTTCTCATACTTGTTGAACTGATCCTCGGGTTTTTCTGGTTTGGATCACGTAGTAATGTGGTACCACACTGAAACAGTCCATGAAACCTGGTTTCGATCAATATTTTAGAGGATAACGCAAGTTATGGCTGGGTTAGTTCTGGGATTTGCCCTCATCAGGCTCAGACTTTCGCGTTTTTCACATACTTGTTGAACAGATCCTGGGTGTTTCTGGTTTGGATCACGTAGTAATGTGGTACCACACTGAAACAGTCGATTAAACCTGGTTTCCATCAATATTTTAGAGGATAACGCATGCTATGTCTAGGTTAGCCCTGGGATTTGCCCACATCAGACACATACTTTCGCATTCTTCACATACTTGTTGAACAGATCCTTGGTTTTTTCTGGTTTGGATCACGCAGTAATGTGGTACCACACTGAAACAGTCAATTAAACTTGGTTTCCAGCAATATCTTAGAGGATAACGCAAGTTAGGTCTGGGATAGGTCTGGGATTTGCCCTCATCAGGGTCAAATTTTCGCATTTTTCTCATACTTGTTGAACAGATCCTGGAACTTTTTCTGGTTTGGATCGCGTAGTAACGTGGTACCACACTGAAACAGTCGATTAAACATGGTTTCGATCAATATTTTTGAGGATAACGCAAGTTATGTCTGGGTTAGTTCTGGGATTTGCCATCATCAGGCTCATACTTTCGCATACTTCTCATTCTTGTTGGCCAGATCCTTTTCTTCCACTGGTTTGGATCACGTAGTAATGTGATGCCACACTGAAACAGTCAATTAATCCTGGTCTTGATAAATATTTTAGAGGATAACGCAAGTTATGTCTGGGTAAGTTCTGGGATTTGCCCTCATCAGGCTCAGACTTTCGCGTTTTTCACATACTTGTTGAACAGATTCTGGGTTTTGTCTGGTTCGGATCACGTAGTAATATGGTACCACACTGAAACAGTCGATTAAACCTGGTTTCGATCAATATTTTAGAGAATAATTCATGTTAGGTCTGGGTTAGGTCTGAGATTTGCTCTCATGAGGCTCGTACTTTCGCATATTTCTCATTCTTGATGGCTAGATCCTGGACTTTTTCTGGATTGGATCACGTAGTAATGTGGTACCACCCTGAGACAGTCATTTAAATCTGGTTTCCATGAATATTTTAGACGACAACGCAAGTTAGGTCTGGGATAGGTCTGGGATTTGCCCTCATCAGGGTCATACTTTCGCATTTTTCACATACTTGTTGAACTGATCCCGGGTTTTTTCTAGGTTGGATCACGCAGTAATGTGGTACCACACTGGAGCGGTCCACTAAACCTGGTTTCGGTCATTATTTTTGAGGATAACGCAAATTAGGTCTAGGTTAGGCCTGGGATTTGCCCTCATCAGGCTCATACTTTCACGTTTTTCTCATACTTGTTGATCTGATCCTCGGTTTTTTCTGGTTTGGATCACGTAGTAATGTGGTACCACACTGAAACAGTCCATGAAACCTGGTTTCGATCAATATTTTAGAGGATAACGCAAGTTATGGCTGGGTTAGTTCTGGGATTTGCCCTCATCAGGCTCAGACTTTCGCGTTTTTCACATACTTGTTGGACAGATCCTGGGTGTTTCTGGTTTGGATCACGTAGTAATGTGGTACCACACTGAAACAGTCGATTAAACCTGGTTTCCATCAATATTTTAGAGGATAACGCATGCTATGTCTAGGTTAGCCCTGGGATTTGCCCACATCAGACACATATTTTCGCATTCTTCACATACTTGTTGAACAGATCCTTGGTTTTTTCTGGTTTGGATCACGCAGTAATGTGGTACCACACTGAAACAGTCAATTAAACCTGGTTTCCATCAATATCTTAGAGGATAACGCAAGTTAGGTCTGGGATAGGTCTGGGATTTGCCCTCATCAGGCTCAGACTTTCGCGTTTTTCACATACTTGTTGAACAGATTCTGGGTTTTGTCTGGTTCGGATCACGTAGTAATATGGTACCACACTGAAACAGTCGATTAAACCTGGTTTCGATCAATATTTTAGAGAATAATTCATGTTAGGTCTGGGTTAGGTCTGAGATTTGCTCTCATGAGGCTCGTACTTTCGCATATTTCTCATTCTTGATGGCTAGATCCTGGACTTTTTCTGGATTGGATCACGTAGTAATGTGGTACCACCCTGAGACAGTCATTTAAACCTGGTTTCCATGAATATTTTAGACGACAACGCAAGTTAGGTCTGGGATAGGTCTGGGATTTGCCCTCATCAGGGTCATACTTTCGCATTTTTCACATACTTGTTGAACAGATCCTGGGTTTTTTCTAGGTTGGATCACGCAGTAATGTGGTACCACACTGGAGCGGTCCACTAAACCTGGTTTCGGACATTATTTTTGAGGATAACGCAAATTAGGTCTAGGTTAGGCCTGGGATTTGCTCTCATCAGGGTCATACTTTCGCATTCTTCACATACATTTTGAACAGATCCTAGGTTTTTTCTGGTTTGGATAACGTAGTAATGTGGTACCACACTGAAAGAGTCGATTAAGCCTGGTTTCGGTCAATATTTTTGAGGATAACGCATGTTAGGTCTAGGTTAGGTCTGGGATTTGCTCTCGTCAGGCTCATACTTACGCATTTTTCCCATACTTGTTGAACAGATCCCTGGCTTTTTCTGGTTTCGATCATGTTGTAAAGTGTTACCACACTGAAACGGTCAATTAAACCTGGTTTTGATGAATATTTTAGGGGATAACGCAAGTTATGTCTGGGGTAGGTCTGGGATTTGCCCTCATCAGGGTCAAATGTTCGCATTTTTCACATACTTGTTGAACAGATCCTGGGTTTTTTCTGGTTTGGATCACGTAGTAATGTGGTACCACACTGAAACAGTCGTTTAAACCTGGTTTCGATCAATATTTTAGAGGATAAGGCAAGTTAAGTCTGGGATAGGTCTGGGATTTGACCTCATCAGACTCATACTTTCGCACACTTCACATACTCGTTGAACAGATCCTGGGTTATTTTCTGGTTTGGATCACATAGTAATGTGGTACCACACTGAAACAATCGATTAAACCAGGTTTCGATCAATATTTTAGAGGATAACGCAAGTTTGGTCTGGGATAGGTCTGGGATTTGCCCTCATCAGGCACATACTTGCGCGTTTTTCACATACTTGTTGAACGGATCCTGGGTTTTTTCTGGTTTGGATCACGTAGTAATGTGGGACCACACTGAAACAATCGATTAAACCAGGTTTCGATCAATATTTTAGAGGATAACGCAAGTTTGGTCTGGGTTAGGTCTAGGATTTGCCCTCGTCAGGCTCATAGTTTCGCATATTTCTCATACTTCATGGCTAGATCCTAGGCTATTGCTGGATTGGATCACGTAGTAATGTGGTACCACACTGAAACAGTCAATTAAACCTGGTTTTGATCAATATTTTAGAGAATAATTCATGTTAGGTCTAGGTTAGGTCTGGGATTTTCTCTCATCAGGCTCATTCTTTCGCATAATTCTCATACTTGATGGCTAGATCATGGGCTGTTTCTGGATTGTATCACGTAGTAATGAGGTACCACGCTGAAACAGTCAATTAAACCTGGTTTCGTTCAATCATTTTAGAGGATAACGCTAGTTAGGTCTGGGATAGGTCTGGGATTTGCCCTCAGCAGGCTCATACTTTCGCGTTTTTCACATACTTGTTGAACTGATCCTGGGTTTTTTCTGGTTTGGATCATGTAGCAATGTGGTACCACACTGAAACAGTCGATTAAACCTGGTTTCGATCAATATTTTAGAGGATAACGCAAGTTAGGTCTGGGATAGGTCTGGGATTTGCCCTCATCAGGCTCATATTTTCGCGTTTTTCACATACTTGTTGAACAGATCCTGGTTTTTTTCTGGTTTGGATCACGTAGTAGTGTGGTACCACACTGAAACAGTCCATTAAACCTGGTTTGGATCAATATTTTTGAGGATAATGCATGTTAGGTCTAGGTTAGGCCTGGGATTTTCACTCATCAGACTCATACTTTCGCATTCTTCACATACTTGTTGAACGGATCCTGGGTTTTTTCTGGTTTGGATCACGTAGTAATGTGGTACCACGCTGAAACAGTCAATTGAACCTGGTTTCGTTCAATATTTTAGAGGATAACGCAAGTTAGGTCTGGGATACGTCTGGGATTTGCCCTCATCAGGCTCATATTTTCGCGTTTTTCACATACTTGTTGAACAGATCCTGGTTTTTTTCTGGTTTGGATCACGTAGTAGTGTGGTACCACACTGAAACAGTCCATTAAACCTGGTTTGGATCAATATTTTTGAGGATAATGCATGTTAGGTCTAGGTTAGGCCTGGGATTTTCACTCATCAGACTCATACTTTCGCATTCTTCACATACTTGTTGAACAGATCCTGAGTTTTTTCTGGTTTGGGTCGCGTAGTAATGTGGTACCACACTGAAACAGTCGATTAAACCAGGTTTCGATCAATATTTTTGAGGATAACGCATGTTAGGTCTAGGTTAGGCCTGGGATTTTCACTCATCAGACTCATACTTTCGCATTCTTCACATACTTGTTGAACGGATCCTGGGTTTTTTCTGGTTTGGATCACGTAGTAATGTGGGACCACGCTGAACCAATCAATTAAACCTGGTTTCGATCAATATTTTAGAGAATAATTCATGTTAGGCCTAGGTTAGGTCTACGATTTGCCCTCATCAGGCTCATACTTTCGCATATTTCTCATACTTCATGGCTAGATCCTGGGCTGTTTCTGGATTGTATCACGTAGTAATGTGGTACCACGCTGAAACAGTCAATTAAACCTGGCTTTGATCAATATTTTTGAGGATAACGCATGTTAGGTCTAGGTTAGGCCTGGGATTTTCACTCATCAGACTCATACTTTCGCATTCTTCACATACTTGTTGAACGGATCCTGGGTTTTTCCTGGTTTGGATCACGTAGTAATGTGGTACCACGCTGAAACAGTCAATTGAACCTGGTTTCGTTCAATATTTTAGAGGATAACGCAAGTTAGGTCTGGGATACGTCTGGGATTTGCCCTCAGCAGGCTCATACTTTCGCGTTTTTCACATACTTTTTGAACAGATCCTGGGTTTTTTCTGGTTTGGGTCACGTAGTAATGTGGTACCACACTGAAACAGTCGATTAAACCAGGTTTCGATCAATATTTTTGAGGATAATGCATGTTAGGTCTAGGTTAGGCCTGGGATTTTCACTCATCAGACTCATACTTTCGCATTCTTCACATACTTGTTGAACAGATCCTGGGTTTTTTCTGGTTTGGATCACGTAGTAATGTGGTACCACACTGAAACAGTCGATTAAACCTGGTTTCGATCAATATTTTAGAGGATAAGGCAAGTTAAGTCTGGGATAGGTCTGGGATTTGACCTCATCAGACTCATACTTTCGCACACTTCACATACTCGTTGAACAGATCCTGGGTTATTTTCTGGTTTGGATCACATAGTAATGTGGTACCACACTGAAACAATCGATTAAACCAGGTTTCGATCAATATTTTAGAGGATAACGCAAGTTTGGTCTGGGATAGGTCTGGGATTTGCCCTCATCAGGCACATACTTGCGCGTTTTTCACATACTTGTTGAACGGATCCTGGGTTTTTTCTGGTTTGGATCACGTAGTAATGTGGGACCACACTGAAACAATCGATTAAACCAGGTTTCGATCAATATTTTAGAGGATAACGCAAGTTTGGTCTGGGTTAGGTCTAGGATTTGCCCTCGTCAGGCTCATAGTTTCGCATATTTCTCATACTTCATGGCTAGATCCTAGGCTATTGCTGGATTGGATCACGTAGTAATGTGGTACCACACTGAAACAGTCAATTAAACCTGGTTTTGATCAATATTTTAGAGAATAATTCATGTTAGGTCTAGGTTAGGTCTGGGATTTTCTCTCATCAGGCTCATTCTTTCGCATAATTCTCATACTTGATGGCTAGATCATGGGCTGTTTCTGGATTGTATCACGTAGTAATGAGGTACCACGCTGAAACAGTCAATTAAACCTGGTTTCGTTCAATCATTTTAGAGGATAACGCTAGTTAGGTCTGGGATAGGTCTGGGATTTGCCCTCAGCAGGCTCATACTTTCGCGTTTTTCACATACTTGTTGAACTGATCCTGGGTTTTTTCTGGTTTGGATCATGTAGCAATGTGGTACCACACTGAAACAGTCGATTAAACCTGGTTTCGATCAATATTTTAGAGGATAACGCAAGTTAGGTCTGGGATAGGTCTGGGATTTGCCCTCATCAGGCTCATATTTTCGCGTTTTTCACATACTTGTTGAACAGATCCTGGTTTTTTTCTGGTTTGGATCACGTAGTAGTGTGGTACCACACTGAAACAGTCCATTAAACCTGGTTTGGATCAATATTTTTGAGGATAATGCATGTTAGGTCTAGGTTAGGCCTGGGATTTTCACTCATCAGACTCATACTTTCGCATTCTTCACATACTTGTTGAACGGATCCTGGGTTTTTTCTGGTTTGGATCACGTAGTAATGTGGTACCACGCTGAAACAGTCAATTGAACCTGGTTTCGTTCAATATTTTAGAGGATAACGCAAGTTAGGTCTGGGATACGTCTGGGATTTGCCCTCATCAGGCTCATATTTTCGCGTTTTTCACATACTTGTTGAACAGATCCTGGTTTTTTTCTGGTTTGGATCACGTAGTAGTGTGGTACCACACTGAAACAGTCCATTAAACCTGGTTTGGATCAATATTTTTGAGGATAATGCATGTTAGGTCTAGGTTAGGCCTGGGATTTTCACTCATCAGACTCATACTTTCGCATTCTTCACATACTTGTTGAACAGATCCTGAGTTTTTTCTGGTTTGGGTCGCGTAGTAATGTGGTACCACACTGAAACAGTCGATTAAACCAGGTTTCGATCAATATTTTTGAGGATAACGCATGTTAGGTCTAGGTTAGGCCTGGGATTTTCACTCATCAGACTCATACTTTCGCATTCTTCACATACTTGTTGAACGGATCCTGGGTTTTTTCTGGTTTGGATCACGTAGTAATGTGGGACCACGCTGAACCAATCAATTAAACCTGGTTTCGATCAATATTTTAGAGAATAATTCATGTTAGGCCTAGGTTAGGTCTACGATTTGCCCTCATCAGGCTCATACTTTCGCATATTTCTCATACTTCATGGCTAGATCCTGGGCTGTTTCTGGATTGTATCACGTAGTAATGTGGTACCACGCTGAAACAGTCAATTAAACCTGGCTTTGATCAATATTTTTGAGGATAACGCATGTTAGGTCTAGGTTAGGCCTGGGATTTTCACTCATCAGACTCATACTTTCGCATTCTTCACATACTTGTTGAACGGATCCTGGGTTTTTCCTGGTTTGGATCACGTAGTAATGTGGTACCACGCTGAAACAGTCAATTGAACCTGGTTTCGTTCAATATTTTAGAGGATAACGCAAGTTAGGTCTGGGATACGTCTGGGATTTGCCCTCAGCAGGCTCATACTTTCGCGTTTTTCACATACTTTTTGAACAGATCCTGGGTTTTTTCTGGTTTGGGTCACGTAGTAATGTGGTACCACACTGAAACAGTCGATTAAACCAGGTTTCGATCAATATTTTTGAGGATAATGCATGTTAGGTCTAGGTTAGGCCTGGGATTTTCACTCATCAGACTCATACTTTCGCATTCTTCACATACTTGTTGAACGGATCCTGGGTTTTTTCTGGTTTGGATCACGTAGTAATGTTGGACCACACTGAAGCAATCAATTAAACCTGGTCATGATAAATATTTTAGAGGATAACGCATGTTAGGTCTGGGTTAGGTCTAGGATTTGCCCTCGTCAGGCTCATACCTTCGCATATTTCTCATACTTCATGCCTAGATCCTGGGCTATTTCTGGATTGGATCACGTAGTAATGTGGTACCACGCTGAAACAGTCAATTAAACCTGGTTTCGATCAATATTTTAGAGGATAACGCAAGTTAGGTCTGAGATAGATCTGGGATTCGCCCTCATCAGGCTCATACTAACGCGTTTTCCACATACCTGTTGAACTGATCCTGGGTTTTTTCTGGTTTGGTTCACGTAGTAATGTGGTACCACACTGAAACATTCAATTAAACCTGGTCCTGATAAATATTTTAGAGGATAACGCATGTTAGGTTTGGGTTAGGTCTAGGATTTGCCCTCATCAGGCTCATACATTCGCATATTTCTCATACTTCATGACTAGATCCTGGTCTGTTCCTGGATTGTATCACGTAGTAATGTGGTACCACGCTGAAACTGTCAATTAAACCTGGTTTCGATCAATATTTTAGAGGATAACGCAAGTTAGGTCTGGGATAGGTCTGGGGTTCGCCCTCATCAGGCTCATACTTTCGCAGTTTTAACATGCATGTTGACCTGATCGAGGGTTTTTTCTGGTTTGGATCACGTAGTAATGTGGTACCACACTGAAACATTCAATTAAACCTGGTCTTGATAAATATTTTATAGGATAACGCATGTTAGGTCTGGGTTAGGTCTCGGATTTGCCCTCATCAGGCTCATACTTTCGCATATTTCTCATTCTTGTTGGCCAAATCCTGGGCGTCCACTGGTTTGGATCACGTAGCAATGTGATGCCACACTGAAACAGTCAATTAAACCTGGTTTCGATCAATATTTTAGAGGATAACGCATGTTAGGTCTGGTTTAGGTCTAGGATTTGCACTCATCAGGCTCATACTTTCGCATATTTCTCATACTTCATGGCTAGATCCTGGGCTATTTCTGGATTGTATCACGTAGTAATGTGGTACCACGCTGAAACAGTCAATTAAACCTGGTTTCGATCAATATTTTAGAGGATAACGCAAGTTAGGTCTGGGATAGGTGTGGGATTCGCCCTCATCAGGCTCATACTTTCGCGTTTTTCACATACTTGTTGAACTGATCCTGGGTTATTTTCTGGTTTGGATCACATAGTAACGTGGTACCACACTGAAACAGTCGATTAAACCAGGTTTCGATCAATATTTTTGAGGATAACGCATGTTAGGTCTAGGTTAGGCCTGGGATTTTCATTCATCAGACTCATACTTTCGCATTCTTCACATACTTGTTGAACGGATCCTGTGTTTTTTCTGGTTCGGATCACGTAGTAATGTGGGACCACACTGAAAAAATCAATTAAACCTGGTCTTGATAAATATTTCAGAGGATAACGCATGTTAGGTCTGGGTTAGGTCTAGGATTTGCCCTCATCAGGCTCATACTTTCGCATATTTCTCATACTTCATGGCTAGATCCTGAGCTATTACTGGATTGGATCACGTAGTAATGTGGTACCACACTGAAACAGTCAATTAAACCTGGTTTCGATCAATATTTTACTGGATAACGCAAGTTAGGTCTCGGATAGTTCTGGGATTTGCCCTCATCAGGCTCATACTTTCGCGTTTTTCACATACTTGATGAACAGATCCTGGGTTTTTTCTGGTTTGGATCACGTAGTAGTGCGGTACCACACTGAAACAGTCCATTCAACCTGGTTTCGATCAATATTTCAGAGGATAACGCAAGTTAGGTCTCGGATAGTTCTGGGATTTGCCCTCATCAGGCTCATACTTTCGCGTTTTTCACATACTTGATGAACAGATCCTGGGTTTTTTCTGGTTTGGATCACGTAGTAGTGCGGTACCACACTGAAAAAATCAATTAAACCTGGTCTCGATCAATATTTCAGAGGATAACGCATGTTAGGTCTGGTTTAGGTCTAGGATTTGCCCTCATCAGGCTCATACTTTCGCATATTTCTCATACTTCATGGCTAGATCCTGAACTATTACTGGATTGGATCACGTAGTAATGTGGTACCACGCTGAAACAGTCAATTAAACCTGGTTTCGATCAATATTTTAGAGGATAACGCATGTTAGGTCTGGGATAGGTGTGGGATTCGCCCTCATCAGGCTCATACTTTCGCGTTTTTCACATACTTGTTGAACTGATCCTGGGTTATTTTCTGGTTTGGATCACATAGTAATGTGGTACCACACTGAAACAGTCGATTAAACCAGGTTTCGATCAATATTTTCGAGGATAACGCATGTTAGGTCTGGGTTAGGTCTAGGATTTGCCCTCATCAGGCTCATACTTTCGCGTTTTTCACATACTTGTTGAAGAGATCCTGGGTTTTTTCTGGTTTGGATCACGTAGTACTGTGGTACCACACTGAGGCAGTCCATTAAACCTGGTTTCGATCAGTATTTTAGAGAATAATCCATGTTAGTTCTAGGTTAGGTCTGGGATTTGCTCTCATCAGGCTCATTCTTTCGCATATTTCTCATACTTGATGGCTAGATCCTGGGCTTTTCCTGGATTGCATCACGTAGTAATGAAGTACAACACTGAAACAGTCAATTAAACCTGTTTTCCATCAATATTTTAGAGGACAACGCAAGCTAGGTCTGGGATAGGTCTGGGATTCGCCCTCATCAGGCTCATACTTTCGCATACTTCTCATACTTCATGGCTAGATCCTGGGCTGTTTCTGGATTGTATCACGTAGTAATGTGGTACCACGCTGAAGCAGTCAATTAATCCTGGTTACGATCAATATTTTAGAGGAAAACGAACTTTAGGACTAGGTTAGGCCAGGAATTTTCCTTCATCAGACTCGTACTTTCGCATTCTTCACATACTTGTTGAACAGATCCTGGGTTTTTTCTGGTTTGGATCACGTAGTAATGTGGCACCACACTGAAACATTAAATTAAACCTGGGCTTGATAAATATTTTTGAGGATAAAGCATGTTAGGTCTTGGTTAGGTCTAGGATTTGCCCTCATCAGGCTCATACTTTCGCATATTTCTCATACTTCATGGATAGATCCTGGGCTATTTCTCGACTGGATCACGTAGTAATGTGGTACCAGACTGAAACAGTCAATTAAACCTGGTTTCGATCAATATTTTAGAGGATAACGCAAGTTATGTCTGGTATAGGTCTGGGATTTGCCCTCTTCAGGCTCATACTTTCGCGTTTTTCACATACTTGTTGAACAGATCCTGGGTTTTTTCTGGTTTGGATCACGTAGTAATGTGGTACCACACTGAAGCAGTCCATTAAACCTGGTTTCCATCAATATTTTAGAGGACAACGCAAGTTAGGTCTGGGATAGGTCTGGGATTCGCCCTCATCAGGCTCATACTTTCGCGTTTTTCACATACTTGTTGAACTGATCCTGGGTTTTTTCTGGTTTGGATCACGTAGTAATGTGGTACCACACTGAAACAGTCGATTAAACCTGGTTTCGATCAATATTTTAGAGGATAACGCAAGTTAGGTCCGGGATAGGTCTGGGATTTGCCCTCATCAGACTCATACTTTCGCACACTTCACATACTCGTTGAACAGATCCTGGGTTATTTTCTGGTTTGGATCACATAGTAATGTGGTACCACACTGAAACAGTCGTTTAAACCAGGTCTTGATAAATATTTTAGAGGATAACGTATGTTAGGTCTGGGTTAGGTCCAGGATTTGACCTCGTCAGGCTCATACTTTCGCATATTTCTCATACTTCATGGCTAGATCCTGGGCTATTTCTGGATTGGATCACGTAGTAATGTGGTACCACACTGAAACGGTTAATTAAACCTGGTTTCGAACAATATTTTTGAGGATAACGCATGTTAGGTCTAGGTTTGGCCGGGGATTTTCACTCATCAGACTCTTACTTTCGCAGTTTTCACATACATGTTGGCCTGATCGAGGGTTCTTTCTGCTTTGGATCACGTAGTGAAGTGGTACCACACTGAAGCAGTCCATTAAACCTGGTTTCGATCAATATTTTAGAGGATAACGCATGTTAGGTCTGGGATAGGTCTGGGATTCGCCCTCATCAGGCTCATACTTTCGCGTTTTTCACATACTTCTTGAACTGATCCTGGGTTTTTTCTGGTTTGGATCACGTAGCAATGTGGTACCACACTGAAACAGTCGATTAAACCTGGTTTCGATCAATATTTTAGAGGATAACGCGAGTTTGGTCTGGGATAGGTCTGGGATTTGCCCTCATCCGGCTCACACTTTCGCGTTTTTCACATACTTGTTGAACAGATCCTGGGTTTTTTCTGGTTTGGGTCACGTAGTAATGTGGGACCACACTGAAACAATCAATTAAACCTGGTCTTGATAAATATTTTAGAGGATAACGCAAGTTTGGTCTGGGATAGGTCTGGGATTTGCCCTCATCAGGCTCATACTTTCGCGTTTTTCACATACTTGTTGAACGGATCCTGGGTTTTCTCTGGTTTGGATCACGTAGTAATGTGGGACGACACTGAAACAATCAATTATACCTGGTCATGATAAATATTTTAGAGGATAACGCATGTTAGGTCTGGGTTAGGTCTAGGATTTGCCCTCGTCAGGCTCATACTTTCGCGTTTTTCACATACTTGTTGAACTGATCCTGGGTTTTTTCTGGTTTGGATCACGTAGTAATGTGGTACAACACTGAAACAGTCAATTAAACCTGGTTTCCATCAATATTTTAGAGGACAACGCATGTTAGGTGTAGGTTAGGCCTGCGATTTGCCCTCATCAGGGTCATACTTTCGCATATTTCTCATACTTCATGGCTAGATCCTGGGCTGTTTCTGGATTGGATCACGTAGTAATGTGGTACCACACTGAAACAGTCAATTAAACCTGGTTTTGATCAATATTTTAGAGAATAATTCATGTTAGGTCTAGGTTAGGTCTGGGATTTGCTCTCATCAGGCTCATACTTTCGCATATTTCTCATACATCACGGCTAGATCCGGGGCTGTCTCTGGATTGTATCACGTAGTAATGTGGTACCACGCTGAAACAGTCAATTAAACCTGGGTTCGTTCAATCATTTTAGAGGATAACGCTAGTTAGGTCTGGGATATGTCTGGGATTTGCCCGCAGCAGGCTCATACTTTCGCGTTTTTCACATACTTGTTGAACAGATCCTGGGTTTTTTCTGGTTTGGGTCACGTAGTAGTGTGGTACCACACTGAAACAGTCGATTAAACCAGGTTTCGATCAATATTTTTGAGGATAATGCATGTTAGGCCTAGGTTAGGCCGGGGATTTTCTCTCATCAGACTCATACTTTCGCATTCTTCACATACTTGTTGAACAGATCCTGGGTTTTTTCTGGTTTGGATCACGTAGTAATGTGGTACCACACTGAAACAGTCGATTAAACCTGGTTTCGATCAATATTTTAGAGGATAAGGCAAGTTAAGTCTGGGATAGGTCTGGGATTTGACCTCATCAGACTCATACTTTCGCACACTTCACATACTCGTTGAACAGATCCTGGGTTATTTTCTGGTTTGGATCACATAGTAATGTGGTACCACACTGAAACAATCGATTAAACCAGGTTTCGATCAATATTTTAGAGGATAACGCAAGTTTGGTCTGGGATAGGTCTGGGATTTGCCCTCATCAGGCACATACTTGCGCGTTTTTCACATACTTGTTGAACGGATCCTGGGTTTTTTCTGGTTTGGATCACGTAGTAATGTGGGACCACACTGAAACAATCAATTATACCTGGTCATGATAAATATTTTAGAGGATAACGCATGTTAGGTCTGGGTTAGGTCTAGGATTTGCCCTCGTCAGGCTCATAGTTTCGCATATTTCTCATACTTCATGGCTAGATCCTGGGCTATTGCTGGATTGGGTCACGTAGTAATGTGGTACCACACTGAAACAGTCAATTAAACCTGGTTTTGATCAATATTTTAGAGAATAATTCATGTTAGGTCTAGGTTAGGTCTGGGATTTTCTCTCATCAGGCTCATTCTTTCGCATAATTCTCATACTTGATGGCTAGATCATGGGCTGTTTCTGGATTGTATCACGTAGTAATGTGGTACCACGCTGAAACAGTCAATTAAACCTGGTTTCGTTCAATCATTTTAGAGGATAACGCTAGTTAGGTCTGGGATAGGTCTGGGATTTGCCCTCAGCAGGCTCATACTTTCGCGTTTTTCACATACTTGTTGAACTGATCCTGGGTTTTTTCTGGTTTGGATCATGTAGCAATGTGGTACCACACTGAAACAGTCGATTAATCCTGGTTTCGATCAATATTTTAGAGGATAACGCAAGTTTGGTCTGGGATAGGTCTGGGATTTGCCCTCATCAGGCTCATACTTTCGCGATTTTCACATACTTGTTGAACAGATCCTGGGTTTTTTCTGGTTTGGGTCATGTAGTAATGTGGTACAACACTGAAACAGTCAACTAAACCTGGTTTCCATCAATAGTTTAGAGGACAACGCATGTTAGGTCTAGGTTAGGCCTGGGATTTGCCCTCATCAGGGTCATACTTTCGCATATTTCTCATACTTCATGGCTAGATCCTGGGCTGTTTCTGGATTGGATCACGTAGTAATGTGGGACCACACTGAAACAGTCAATTAAACCTGGTTTCGATTAATATTTTAGAGAATAATTCATGTTAGGTCTAGGTTAGGTCCGGGATTTTCTCTCATCAGGCTCATTCTTTCGCATAATTCTCATACTTGATGGCTAGATCATGGGCTTTTTCTGGATTGCATCACGTAGTAATGAAGTACAACACTGAAACTGTCAACTAAACCTGGTTTCCATCAATATCTTAGAGGACAACGGAAGTTAGGTCTGGGATAGGTCTGGGATTTGCCCTCATCAGGCTCATACTTTCGCGTTTTTCACATACTTGTTGTACTGATTCTGGGTTTTTTCTGGTTTGGATCACGTAGTAATGTGGGACGACACTGAAACAATCAATTAAACCTGGTCTTGATAAATATTTTAGAGGATAACGCAAGTTTGGTCTGGGATAGGTCTGGGATTTGCCCCCATCAGGCTCATACTTTCGCGTTTTTCACATACTTGTTGAACTGATCCTGGGTTTTTTCTGGTTTGGATCATGTAGTAATGTGGTACAACACTGAAACAGTCAACTAAACCTGGTTTCCATCAATAGTTTAGAGGAGAACGCATGTTAGGTCTAGGTTAGGCCTGGGATTTTCACTCATCAGACTCATACTTTCGCATTCTTCACATACTTGTTGAACGGATCCTGGGTTTTTTTCTGGTTTGGATCACGTAGTAGTGTGGTACCACACTGAAACAGTCCATTAAACCTGGTTTGGATCAATATTTTTGAGGATAATGCATGTTAGGTCTAGGTTAGGCCTGGGATTTTCACTCATCAGACTCATACTTTCGCATTCTTCACATACTTGTTGAACAGATCCTGAGTTTTTTCTGGTTTGGGTCGCGTAGTAATGTGGTACCACACTGAAACAGTCGATTAAACCAGGTTTCGATCAATATTTTTGAGGATAACGCATGTTAGGTCTAGGTTAGGCCTGGGATTTTCACTCATCAGACTCATACTTTCGCATTCTTCACATACTTGTTGAACGGATCCTGGGTTTTTTCTGGTTTGGATCACGTAGTAATGTGGGACCACGCTGAACCAATCAATTAAACCTGGTTTCGATCAATATTTTAGAGAATAATTCATGTTAGGCCTAGGTTAGGTCTACGATTTGCCCTCATCAGGCTCATACTTTCGCATATTTCTCATACTTCATGGCTAGATCCTGGGCTGTTTCTGGATTGTATCACGTAGTAATGTGGTACCACGCTGAAACAGTCAATTAAACCTGGTTTTGATCAATATTTTTGAGGATAACGCATGTTAGGTCTAGGTTAGGCCTGGGATTTTCACTCATCAGACTCATACTTTCGCATTCTTCACATACTTGTTGAACGGATCCTGGGTTTTTTCTGGTTTGGATCACGTAGTAATGTGGTACCACGCTGAAACAGTCAATTGAACCTGGTTTCGTTCAATATTTTAGAGGATAACGCAAGTTAGGTCTGGGATACGTCTGGGATTTGCCCTCATCAGGCTCATATTTTCGCGTTTTTCACATACTTGTTGAACAGATCCTGGTTTTTTTCTGGTTTGGATCACGTAGTAGTGTGGTACCACACTGAAACAGTCCATTAAACCTGGTTTGGATCAATATTTTTGAGGATAATGCATGTTAGGTCTAGGTTAGGCCTGGGATTTTCACTCATCAGACTCATACTTTCGCATTCTTCACATACTTGTTGAACAGATCCTGAGTTTTTTCTGGTTTGGGTCGCGTAGTAATGTGGTACCACACTGAAACAGTCGATTAAACCAGGTTTCGATCAATATTTTTGAGGATAACGCATGTTAGGTCTAGGTTAGGCCTGGGATTTTCACTCATCAGACTCATACTTTCGCATTCTTCACATACTTGTTGAACGGATCCTGGGTTTTTTCTGGTTTGGATCACGTAGTAATGTGGGACCACGCTGAACCAATCAATTAAACCTGGTTTCGATCAATATTTTAGAGAATAATTCATGTTAGGCCTAGGTTAGGTCTACGATTTGCCCTCATCAGGCTCATACTTTCGCATATTTCTCATACATCATGGCTAGATCCTGGGCTGTTTCTGGATTGTATCACGTAGTAATGTGGTACCACGCTGAAACAGTCAATTAAACCTGGTTTTGATCAATATTTTTGAGGATAACGCATGTTAGGTCTAGGTTAGGCCTGGGATTTTCACTCATCAGACTCATACTTTCGCATTCTTCACATACTTGTTGAACGGATCCTGGGTTTTTCCTGGTTTGGATCACGTAGTAATGTGGTACCACGCTGAAACAGTCAATTGAACCTGGTTTCGTTCAATATTTTAGAGGATAACGCAAGTTAGGTCTGGGATACGTCTGGGATTTGCCCTCAGCAGGCTCATACTTTCGCGTTTTTCACATACTTTTTGAACAGATCCTGGGTTTTTTCTGGTTTGGGTCACGTAGTAATGTGGTACCACACTGAAACAGTCGATTAAACCAGGTTTCGATCAATATTTTTGAGGATAATGCATGTTAGGTCTAGGTTAGGCCTGGGATTTTCACTCATCAGACTCATACTTTCGCATTCTTCACATACTTGTTGAACGGATCCTGGGTTTTTTCTGGTTTGGATCACGTAGTAATGTTGGACCACACTGAAGCAATCAATTAAACCTGGTCATGATAAATATTTTAGAGGATAACGCATGTTAGGTCTGGGTTAGGTCTAGGATTTGCCCTCGTCAGGCTCATACCTTCGCATATTTCTCATACTTCATGCCTAGATCCTGGGCTATTTCTGGATTGGATCACGTAGTAATGTGGTACCACGCTGTAACAGTCAATTAAACCTGGTTTCGATCAACATTTTAGAGGATAACGCAAGTTAGGTCTGAGATAGATCTGGGATTCGCCCTCATCAGGCTCATACTAACGCGTTTTCCACATACCTGTTGAACTGATCCTGGGTTTTTTCTGGTTTGGTTCACGTAGTAATGTGGTACCACACTGAAACATTCAATTAAACCTGGTCCTGATAAATATTTTAGAGGATAACGCATGTTAGGTTTGGGTTAGGTCTAGGATTTGCCCTCATCAGGCTCATACATTCGCATATTTCTCATACTTCATGGCTAGATCCTGGTCTGTTCCTGGATTGTATCACGTAGTAATGTGGTACCACGCTGAAACTGTCAATTAAACCTGGTTTCGATCAATATTTTAGAGGATAACGCAAGTTAGGTCTGGGATAGGTCTGGGGTTCGCCCTCATCAGGCTCATACTTTCGCAGTTTTAACATGCATGTTGACCTGATCGAGGGTTTTTTCTGGTTTGGATCACGTAGTAATGTGGTACCACACTGAAACAGTCGATTAAACCTGGTTTGGATCAATATTTTTGAGGATAACGCATGTTAGGTCTAGGTTAGGTCTGGGATTTTCACCCATCAGACTCATACTTTCGCATTCTTTACATACTTGTTGAACGGATCCTGTGTTTTTTCTGGTTTGGATCACGTAGTAATGTGGTACCACACTCAAACTGTCGACTAAACCTGGTTTCGATTAATATTTTTGAGGATAACGCATGTTAGGTCTGGGATAGGTCTGGGATTTGCCCTCATCAGGCACATACTTTCTCAGTTTTAACATGCATGTTGACCTTATCGAGGGTTTTTTCTGGTTTGGATCACGTAGTAATGTGGTACCACACTGAAACTGTCGATTAAACCTGGTTTGGATCAATATTTTTGAGGATAACGCATGTTAGGTCTACGTTAGGCCGCGGATTTTCACTCATCAGACTCATACTTTCGCATTCTTCACATACTTGTTGAACGGATCCTGGGTTTTTACTGGTTGGGATCACGTAGTAATGTGGTACCACACTGAAACATTCAATTAAACCAGGTCTTGATAAATATTTTACAGGATAACGCATGTTAGGTCTGGGTTAGGTCTAGGATTTGCCCCAATCAGGCTCACACTTTCGCATATTTCTCATACTTCATGGCTGGATCCTGGGCTATTTCTGGATTGGATCACGTAGTAATGTGGTACCACACTGAAACAGTCAATTAAACCTGGTTTTGATCAATATTATAGAGAATAATTCATGTTAGGTCTAGGTTAGGTCTGGGATTTGCTCTCATCAGGCTCATTCTTTCGCATATTTCTCATACCTGATGGCTAGATCCTGGGCCTTTTCTGGATTGCATCACGTAGTAATGAAGTACAACACTGAAACAGTCAATTAAACCTGGTTTCGCTCAATATTTTAGAAGATAACGCATGTTAGGTCTAGGTTAGGCCTGGGATTTGCCCTCATCAGGGTCATACTTTCGCAGTTTTAACATGCATGTTGACCTGATCGAGGGTTTTTTCTGCTTTGGATCACGTAGTAAAGTGGTACCACAACTAAAACAGTCAATTAAACCTGGTTTCGATCATTATTTTAGAGGATAACACTAGTTAGGTCTGGGATAGGTCTGGGATTAGCCATCATCAGACTCATACTTTCGCACACTTCACATACTCGTTGACAAGATCCTGGGTTTTTTTCTGGTTTGGATCACGTAGTAGTGTGGTACCACACTGAAACAATCTATTAAACCTGGTTTGGATCAATATTTTAGAGGATAACGCATGTTAGGTCTAGGTTAGGCCTGGGATTTGCCCTCATCAGGGTCATACTTTCGCAGTTTTAACATGCATGTTGACCTGATCGAGGGTTTTTTCTGCTTTGGATCACGTAGTAAAGTGGTACCACAACTAAAACAGTCAATTAAACCTGGTTTCGATAAATATTTTAGAGGATAACGCAAGTTAGGTCTGGGATAGGTCTGGGATTTACCCTCATCAGGCTCATACTTTTGCGTTTTTCACATACTTGTTGAACAGATCCTGGTTTGTTTCTGGTTTGGATCACGTAGTAGTGTGGTACCACACTGAAACAGTCCATTAAACCTGGTTTGGATCAATATTTTAGAGGATAACGCATGTTAGGTCTAGGTTAGGTCTGGGATTTGCCCCCATCAGGCTCACACTTTCGCATATTTCTCATACTTCATGGCTAGATCATGGGCTGTTTCTGGATTGTATCACGTAGTAATGTGGTACCACACTGAAACAGTCGACTAAACCTGGTTTCGATTAATATTTTTGAGGATAACGCATGTTAGGTCTGGGATAGGTCTGGGATTTGCCCTCATCAGGCTCATACTTTCGCAGTTTTAACATGCGTGTTGACCTGATCGAGGGTTTTCTGCTTTGGATCACGTAGTAAAGTGGTACCTCACAGAAGCAGTCAATTAAACCTGGATACGACCTATATTTTAGAGGTTACACCATGTTAGGTCTAGGTTAGGCCTGGGATTTTCACACATCAGACTCATACTTTCGCATTCTTCACGTACTTGTTGAACGGATCCTGAGTTTTTTCTGGTTTGGATCACGTAGTAATGTGGGACCACACTGAAACAGTCGATAAAACCTGGTTTCGATCAATATTTTAGAAGATAACGCATGTTAGGTCTGGGACAGGTCTGGGATTTGCCCTCATCAGGCTCATTCTTTCGCATATTTCTCATACTTCATGGCTAGATCCTGGGCTATTTCTGGATTGGATCACGTAGTAATGTGGTACCACGCTGAAACATTCAATGAAACCTGATCTGGATAAATATTTTAGAGGATAACGCAAGTTAGGTCTGAGATAGGTCTGGGATTCGCCCTCATCAGGCTCATACTTTCGCGTTTTTCACATACTTGTTGAACAGATCCTGGGTTTTTTCTGCTTTGGGTCACGTAGTAATGTGGTACCACACTGAAACAGTCGATTAAACCAGGTTTCGATCAATATTTTTGAGGATAATGCATGTTAGGTCTAGGTTAGGCCTGGGATTTTCACTCATCAGACTCATACTTTCGCATTCTTCACATACTTATTGAACGGATCCTGGGTTTTTACTGGATTGGATCACGTAGTAATGTGGCACCACACTGAAACAGTCAATTAAACCTGGTTTCGATCAATATTTTAGAGAATAATTCTAGTTAGGCCTAGGTTAGGTCTAGGATTTGCCCTCATCAGGCTCATACTTTCGCATATTTCTCATACTTCATGGCTAGATCCTGGGCTGTTTCTGGATTGTATCACGTAGTAATGTGGTACCACGCTGAAATAGTCAATTAAACCTGGTTTTGATCAATATTTTAGAGGATAACGCAAGTTAGGTCTGGGATAGGTCTGGGATTCGCACTCATCAGGCTCATAATGTCGCGTTTTTCACATACTTGTTGAACTGATACTGGGTTATTTCTGGTTTGGATCACGTAGCAATGTGGTACCACACTGAAACAGTCGATTAAACCAGGTTTCGATCAATATTTTAGAGGATAACGCAAGTTAGGTCTGGGATAGGTCTGGGATTCGCCCTCATCAGGCTCATACTTTCGCGTGTTTCACATACTTGTTGAACAGATCCTGAGTTTTTTCTGGTTTGGGTCACGTAGTAATGTGGTACCACACTGAAACAGTCGATTAAACCAGGTTTCGATCAATATTTTTGAGGATAACGCATGTTAGGTCTAGGTTAGGCCTGGGATTTTCACTCATCAGACTCATACTTTCGCATTCTTCACATACTTGTTAAACGGATCCTGGGTTTTTTCTGGTTTGGATCAGGTAGTAATGTGGGACCACACTGAAACAATCAATTAAACCTGGTCATGATAAATATTTTAGAGGATCACGCATGTTAGGTCTGGGTCAGTTCTAGGATTTGCCCTCGTCAGGCTCATACTTTCGCATATTTCTCATACTTCATGGCTAGATCCTGGGCTATTTCTGGTTTGGATCTCGTAGTAATGTGGTACCACACTGAAACTGTCAATTAAACCTGGTTTGGATCAATATTTTAGAGGATAACGCAAGTTAGGTCTGGGATAGGTCTGGGATTTGCCCTCATCAGGCTCATACTTTCGCGTTTTTCACATACTTGTTGAACAGATTCTGGGTTTTTTCTGGTTTGGGTCACGTAGTAATGTGGTACCACACTGAAACAGTCGATTAAACCAGGTTTCGATCAATATTTTTGAGGATAATGCATGTTAGGTCTAGGTTAGGCCTGGGATTTTCACTCATCAGACTCATACTTTCGCATTCTTCACATACTTGTTGAACGGATCCTGGGTTTTTTCTGGTTTGGATCACGTAGTAATGTGGGACCACGCTGAACCAATCAATTAAACCTGGTTTCGATCAATATTTTAGAGAATAATTCATGTTAGGCCTAGGTTAGGTCTACGATTTGCCCTCATCAGGCTCATACTTTCGCATATTTCTCATACTTCATGGCTAGATCCTGGGCTGTTTCTGGATTGTATCACGTAGTAATGTGGTACCACGCTGAAACAGTCAATTAAACCTGGTTTTGATCAATATTTTTGAGGATAACGCATGTTAGGTCTAGGTTAGGCCTGGGATTTTCACTCATCAGACTCATACTTTCGCATTCTTCACATACTTGTTGAACGGATCGTGGGTTTTTCCTGGTTTGGATCACGTAGTAATGTGGTACCACGCTGAAACAGTCAATTGAACCTGGTTTCGTTCAATATTTTAGAGGATAACGCAAGTTAGGTCTGGGATACGTCTGGGATTTGCCCTCAGCAGGCTCATACTTTCGCGTTTTTCACATACTTTTTGAACAGATCCTGGGTTTTTTCCGGTTTGGGTCACGTAGTAATGTGGTACCACACTGAAACAGTCGATTAAACCAGGTTTCGATCAATATTTTTGAGGATAATGCATGTTAGGTCTAGGTTAGGCCTGGGATTTTCACTCATCAGACTCATACTTTCGCATTCTTCACATACTTGTTGAACGGATCCTGGGTTTTTTCTGGTTTGGATCACGTAGTAATGTTGGACCACACTGAAGCAATCAATTAAACCTGGTCATGATAAATATTTTACAGGATAACGCATGTTAGGTCTGGGTTAGGTCTAGGATTTGCCCTCGTCAGGCTCATACCTTCGCATATTTCTCATACTTCATGCCTAGATCCTGGGCTATTTCTGGATTGGATCACGTAGTAATGTGGTACCACGCTGAAACAGTCAATTAAACCTGGTTTCGATCAATATTTTAGAGGATAACGCAAGTTAGGTCTGAGATAGATCTGGGATTCGCCCTCATCAGGCTCATACTAACGCGTTTTCCACATACTTGTTGAACTGATCCTGGGTTTTTTCTGGTTTGGTTCACGTAGTAATGTGGTACCACACTGAAACATTCAATTAAACCTGGTCCTGATAAATATTTTAGAGGATAACGCATGTTAGGTTTGGGTTAGGTCTAGGATTTGCCCTCATCAGGCTCATACATTCGCATATTTCTCATACTTCATGGCTAGATCCTGGTCTGTTCCTGGATTGTATCACGTAGTAATGTGGTACCACGCTGAAACTGTCAATTAAACCTGGTTTCGATCAATATTTTAGAGGATAACGCAAGTTAGGTCTGGGATAGGTCTGGGGTTCGCCCTCATCAGGCTCATACTTTCGCAGTTTTAACATGCATGTTGACCTGATCGAGGGTTTTTTCTGGTTTGGATCACGTAGTAATGTGGTACCACACTGAAACAGTCGATTAAACCTGGTTTGGATCAATATTTTTGAGGATAACGCATGTTAGGTCTAGGTTAGGTCTGGGATTTTCACCCATCAGACTCATACTTTCGCATTCTTTACATACTTGTTGAACGGATCCTGTGTTTTTTCTGGTTTGGATCACGTAGTAATGTGGTACCACACTCAAACTGTCGACTAAACCTGGTTTCGATTAATATTTTTGAGGATAACGCATGTTAGGTCTGGGATAGGTCTGGGATTTGCCCTCATCAGGCACATACTTTCTCAGTTTTAACATGCATGTTGACCTTATCGAGGGTTTTTTCTGGTTCGGATCACGTAGTAATGTGGTACCACACTGAAACTGTCGATTAAACCTGGTTTGGATCAATATTTTTGAGGATAACGCATGTTAGGTCTACGTTAGGCCGCGGATTTTCACTCATCAGACTCATACTTTCGCATTCTTCACATACTTGTTGAACGGATCCTGGGTTTTTACTGGTTGGGATCACGTAGTAATGTGGTACCACACTGAAACATTCAATTAAACCAGGTCTTGATAAATATTTTACAGGATAACGCATGTTAGGTCTGGGTTAGGTCTAGGATTTGCCCCAATCAGGCTCACACTTTCGCATATTTCTCATACTTCATGGCTGGATCCTGGGCTATTTCTGGATTGGATCACGTAGTAATGTGGTACCACACTGAAACAGTCAATTAAACCTGGTTTTGATCAATATTATAGAGAATAATTCATGTTAGGTCTAGGTTAGGTCTGGGATTTGCTCTCATCAGGCTCATTCTTTCGCATATTTCTCATACCTGATGGCTAGATCCTGGGCCTTTTCTGGATTGCATCACGTAGTAATGAAGTACAACACTGAAACAGTCAATTAAACCTGGTTTCGCTCAATATTTTAGAAGATAACGCATGTTAGGTCTAGGTTAGGCCTGGGATTTGCCCTCATCGGGGTCATACTTTCGCAGTTTTAACATGCATGTTGACCTGATCGAGGGTTTTTTCTGCTTTGGATCACGTAGTAAAGTGGTACCACAACTAAAACAGTCAATTAAACCTGGTTTCGATCATTATTTTAGAGGATACAACTAGTTAGGTCTGGGATAGGTCTGGGATTAGCCATCATCAGACTCATACTTTCGCACACTTCACATACTCGTTGACAAGATCCTGGGTTTTTTTCTGGTTTGGATCACGTAGTAGTGTGGTACCACACTGAAACAATCTATTAAACCTGGTTTGGATCAATATTTTAGAGGATAACGCATGTTAGGTCTAGGTTAGGCCTGGGATTTGCCCTCATCAGGGTCATACTTTCGCAGTTTTAACATGCATGTTGACCTGATCGAGGGTTTTTTCTGCTTTGGATCACGTAGTAAAGTGGTACCACAACTAAAACAGTCAATTAAACCTGGTTTCGATAAATATTTTAGAGGATAACGCAAGTTAGGTCTGGGATAGGTCTGGGATTTACCCTCATCAGGCTCATACTTTTGCGTTTTTCACATACTTGTTGAACAGATCCTGGTTTGTTTCTGGTTTGGATCACGTAGTAGTGTGGTACCACACTGAAACAGTCCATTAAACCTGGTTTGGATCAATATTTTAGAGGATAACGCATGTTAGGTCTATGTTAGGTCTGGGATTTGCCCCCATCAGGCTCACACTTTCGCATATTTCTCATACTTCATGGCTAGATCATGGGCTGTTTCTGGATTGTATCACGTAGTAATGTGGTACCACACTGAAACAGTCGACTAAACCTGGTTTCGATTAATATTTTTGAGGATAACGCATGTTAGGTCTGGGATAGGTCTGGGATTTGCCCTCATCAGGCTCATACTTTCGCAGTTTTAACATGCGTGTTGACCTGATCGAGGGTTTTCTGCTTTGGATCACGTAGTAAAGTGGTACCTCACAGAAGCAGTCAATTAAACCTGGATACGACCTATATTTTAGAGGTTACACCATGTTAGGTCTAGGTTAGGCCTGGGATTTTCACACATCAGACTCATACTTTCGCATTCTTCACATACTTGTTGAACGGATCCTGAGTTTCTTCTGGTTTGGATCACGTAGTAATGTGGGACCACACTGAAACAGTCGATAAAACCTGGTTTCGATCAATATTTTAGAAGATAACGCATGTTAGGTCTGGGACAGGTCTGGGATTTGCCCTCATCATGCTCATTCTTTCGCATATTTCTCATACTTCATGGCTAGATCCTGGGCTATTTCTGGATTGGATCACGTAGTAATGTGGTACCACGCTGAAACATTCAATGAAACCTGGTCTGGATAAATATTTTAGAGGATAACGCAAGTTAGGTCTGAGATAGGTCTGGGATTCGCCCTCATCAGGCTCATACTTTCGCGTTTTTCACATACTTGTTGAACAGATCCTGGGTTTTTTCTGCTTTGGGTCACGTAGTAATGTGGTACCACACTGAAACAGTCGATTAAACCAGGTTTCGATCAATATTTTTGAGGATAATGCATGTTAGGTCTAGGTTAGGCCTGGGATTTTCACTCATCAGACTCATACTTTCGCATTCTTCACATACTTATTGAACGGATCCTGGGTTTTTACTGGATTGGATCACGTAGTAATGTGGCACCACACTGAAACAGTCAATTAAACCTGGTTTCGATCAATATTTTAGAGGATAACGCAAGTTAGGTCTAGGTTAGGTCTGGGATTTTCACTCATCAGACTCATACTTTCGCATTCTTCACATACTTGTTGAACGGATCCTGGGTTTTTTCTGGTTTGGATCACGTAGCAATGTGGTACCACACTGAAACAGTCGATTAAACCAGGTTTTGATCAATATTTTAGAGGATAACGCAAGTTAGGTCTGGGATAGGTCTGGGATTCGCACTCATCAGGCTCATACTGGCGCGTTTTTCACATACTTGTTGAACTGATACTGGGTTATTTCTGGTTTGGATCACGTAGCAATGTGGTACCACACTGAAACAGTCGATTAAACCTGGTTTCGATCAATATTTCAGAGGATAACGCAAGTTAGGTCTGGGATAGGTCTGGGATTCGCCCTCATCAGGCTCATACTTTCGCGTTTTTCACATACTTGTTGAACAGATCCTGAGTTTTTTCTGGTTTGGGTCACGTAGTAATGTGGTACCACACTGAAACAGTCGATTAAACCAGGTTTCGATCAATATTTTTGAGGATAACGCATGTTAGGTCTAGGTTAGGCCTGGGATTTTCACTCATCAGGCTCATACTTTCGCATTCTTCACATACTTGTTAAACGGATCCTGGGTTTTTTCTGGTTTGGATCACGTAGTAATGTGGGACCACACTGAAACAATCAATTAAACCTGGTCATGATAAATATATTAGAGGATCACGCATGTTAGGTCTGGGTCAGTTCTAGGATTTGCCCTCGTCAGGCTCATACTTTCGCATATTTCTCATACTTCATGGCTAGATCCTGGGCTATTTCTGGTTTGGATCTCGTAGTAATGTGGTACCACACTGAAACTGTCAATTAAACCTGGTTTCGATCAATATTTTAGAGGATAACGCAAGTTAGGTCTGGGATAGGTCTGGGATTTGCCCTCATCAGGCTCATACTAACGCGTTTTCCACATAATTGTTGAACTGATCCTGGGTTTTTTCTGGTTTGGATCACGTAGTAATGTGGTACCACACTGAAACAGTCGATTAAACCAGGTTTCGATCAATATTTTTGAGGATAATGCATGTTAGGTCTAGGTTAGGCCTGGGATTTTCACTCATCAGAATCATACTTTCGCATTCTTCACATACTTGTTGAACGGATCCTGGGTTTTTTCTGGTTTGGATCACGTAGTAAAGTGGTACCACAACTAAAACAGTCAATTAAACCTGGTTTCGATCAATATTTTAGAGGATAACGCAAGTTAGGTCTGGGATAGGTCTGGGATTTACCCTCATCAGGCTCATACTTTTGCGTTTTTCACATACTTGTTGAACAGTTCCTGGTTTGTTTCTGGTTTGGATCACGTAGTAGTGTGGTACCACACTGAAACAGTCCATTAAACCTGGTTTGGATCAATATTTTAGAGGATAACGCATGTTAGGTCTAGGTTAGGTCTGGGATTTGCCCCCATCAGGCTCACACTTTCGCATATTTCTCATACTTCATGGCTAGATCATGGGCTGTTTCTGGATTGTATCACGTAGTAATGTGGTACCACACTGAAACAGTCGACTAAACCTGGTTTCGATTAATATTTTTGAGGATAACGCATGTTAGGTCTGGGATAGGTCCGGGATTTGCCCTCATCAGGCTCATACTTTCGCAGTTTTAACATGCGTGTTGACCTGATCGAGGGTTTTCTGCTTTGGATCACGTAGTAAAGTGGTACCTCACAGAAGCAGTCAATTAAACCTGGATACGACCAATATTTTAGAGGTTACACCATGTTAGGTCTAGGTTAGGCCTCATACTTTCGCATTCTTCACATACTTGTTGAACGGATCCTGAGTTTTTTCTGGTTTGGATCACGTAGTAATGTGGGACCACACTGAAACAGTCGATAAAACCTGGTTTCGATCAATATTTTAGAAGATAACGCATGTTAGGTCTGGGACAGGTCTGGGATTTGCCCTCATCAGGCTCATTCTTTCGCATATTTCTCATACTTCATGGCTAGATCCTGGGCTATTTCTGGATTGGATCACGTAGTAATGTGGTACCACGCTGAAACATTCAATGAAACCTGATCTGGATAAATATTTTAGAGGATAACGCAAGTTAGGTCTGAGATAGGTCTGGGATTCGCCCTCATCAGGCTCATACTTTCGCGTTTTTCACATACTTGTTGAACAGATCCTGGGTTTTTTCTGCTTTGGGTCACGTAGTAATGTGGTACCACACTGAAACAGTCGATTAAACCAGGTTTCGATCAATATTTTTGAGGATAATGCATGTTAGGTCTAGGTTAGGCCTGGGATTTTCACTCATCAGACTCATACTTTCGCATTCTTCACATACTTATTGAACGGATCCTGGGTTTTTACTGGATTGGATCACGTAGTAATGTGGCACCACACTGAAACAGTCAATTAAACCTGGTTTCGATCAATATTTTAGAGAATAATTCTAGTTAGGCCTAGGTTAGGTCTAGGATTTGCCCTCATCAGGCTCATACTTTCGCATATTTCTCATACTTCATGGCTAGATCCTGGGCTGTTTCTGGATTGTATCACGTAGTAATGTGGTACCACGCTGAAATAGTCAATTAAACCTGGTTTTGATCAATATTTTAGAGGATAACGCAAGTTAGGTCTGGGATAGGTCTGGGATTCGCACTCATCAGGCTCATAATGTCGCGTTTTTCACATACTTGTTGAACTGATACTGGGTTATTTCTGGTTTGGATCACGTAGCAATGTGGTACCACACTGAAACAGTCGATTAAACCAGGTTTCGATCAATATTTTAGAGGATAACGCAAGTTAGGTCTGGGATAGGTCTGGGATTCGCCCTCATCAGGCTCATACTTTCGCGTGTTTCACATACTTGTTGAACAGATCCTGAGTTTTTTCTGGTTTGGGTCACGTAGTAATGTGGTACCACACTGAAACAGTCGATTAAACCAGGTTTCGATCAATATTTTTGAGGATAACGCATGTTAGGTCTAGGTTAGGCCTGGGATTTTCACTCATCAGACTCATACTTTCGCATTCTTCACATACTTGTTAAACGGATCCTGGGTTTTTTCTGGTTTGGATCAGGTAGTAATGTGGGACCACACTGAAACAATCAATTAAACCTGGTCATGATAAATATTTTAGAGGATCACGCATGTTAGGTCTGGGTCAGTTCTAGGATTTGCCCTCGTCAGGCTCATACTTTCGCATATTTCTCATACTTCATGGCTAGATCCTGGGCTATTTCTGGTTTGGATCTCGTAGTAATGTGGTACCACACTGAAACTGTCAATTAAACCTGGTTTGGATCAATATTTTAGAGGATAACGCAAGTTAGGTCTGGGATAGGTCTGGGATTTGCCCTCATCAGGCTCATACTTTCGCGTTTTTCACATACTTGTTGAACAGATTCTGGGTTTTTTCTGGTTTGGGTCACGTAGTAATGTGGTACCACACTGAAACAGTCGATTAAACCAGGTTTCGATCAATATTTTTGAGGATAATGCATGTTAGGTCTAGGTTAGGCCTGGGATTTTCACTCATCAGACTCATACTTTCGCATTCTTCACATACTTGTTGAACGGATCCTGGGTTTTCTCTGGTTTGGATCACGTAGTAATGTGGGACCACGCTGAACCAATCAATTAAACCTGGTTTCGATCAATATTTTAGAGAATAATTCATGTTAGGCCTAGGTTAGGTCTACGATTTGCCCTCATCAGGCTCATACTTTCGCATATTTCTCATACTTCATGGCTAGATCCTGGGCTGTTTCTGGATTGTATCACGTAGTAATGTGGTACCACGCTGAAACAGTCAATTAAACCTGGTTTTGATCAATATTTTTGAGGATAACGCATGTTAGGTCTAGGTTAGGCCTGGGATTTTCACTCATCAGACTCATACTTTCGCATTCTTCACATACTTGTTGAACGGATCGTGGGTTTTTCCTGGTTTGGATCACGTAGTAATGTGGTACCACGCTGAAACAGTCAATTGAACCTGGTTTCGTTCAATATTTTAGAGGATAACGCAAGTTAGGTCTGGGATACGTCTGGGATTTGCCCTCAGCAGGCTCATACTTTCGCGTTTTTCACATACTTTTTGAACAGATCCTGGGTTTTTTCCGGTTTGGGTCACGTAGTAATGTGGTACCACACTGAAACAGTCGATTAAACCAGGTTTCGATCAATATTTTTGAGGATAATGCATGTTAGGTCTAGGTTAGGCCTGGGATTTTCACTCATCAGACTCATACTTTCGCATTCTTCACATACTTGTTGAACGGATCCTGGGTTTTTTCTGGTTTGGATCACGTAGTAATGTTGGACCACACTGAAGCAATCAATTAAACCTGGTCATGATAAATATTTTACAGGATAACGCATGTTAGGTCTGGGTTAGGTCTAGGATTTGCCCTCGTCAGGCTCATACCTTCGCATATTTCTCATACTTCATGCCTAGATCCTGGGCTATTTCTGGATTGGATCACGTAGTAATGTGGTACCACGCTGAAACAGTCAATTAAACCTGGTTTCGATCAATATTTTAGAGGATAACGCAAGTTAGGTCTGAGATAGATCTGGGATTCGCCCTCATCAGGCTCATACTAACGCGTTTTCCACATACTTGTTGAACTGATCCTGGGTTTTTTCTGGTTTGGTTCACGTAGTAATGTGGTACCACACTGAAACATTCAATTAAACCTGGTCCTGATAAATATTTTAGAGGATAACGCATGTTAGGTTTGGGTTAGGTCTAGGATTTGCCCTCATCAGGCTCATACATTCGCATATTTCTCATACTTCATGGCTAGATCCTGGTCTGTTCCTGGATTGTATCACGTAGTAATGTGGTACCACGCTGAAACTGTCAATTAAACCTGGTTTCGATCAATATTTTAGAGGATAACGCAAGTTAGGTCTGGGATAGGTCTGGGGTTCGCCCTCATCAGGCTCATACTTTCGCAGTTTTAACATGCATGTTGACCTGATCGAGGGTTTTTTCTGGTTTGGATCACGTAGTAATGTGGTACCACACTGAAACAGTCGATTAAACCTGGTTTGGATCAATATTTTTGAGGATAACGCATGTTAGGTCTAGGTTAGGTCTGGGATTTTCACCGATCAGACTCATACTTTCGCATTCTTTACATACTTGTTGAACGGATCCTGTGTTTTTTCTGGTTTGGATCACGTAGTAATGTGGTACCACACTCAAACTGTCGACTAAACCTGGTTTCGATTAATATTTTTGAGGATAACGCATGTTAGGTCTGGGATAGGTCTGGGATTTGCCCTCATCAGGCACATACTTTCTCAGTTTTAACATGCATGTTGACCTTATCGAGGGTTTTTTCTGGTTCGGATCACGTAGTAATGTGGTACCACACTGAAACTGTCGATTAAACCTGGTTTGGATCAATATTTTTGAGGATAACGCATGTTAGGTCTACGTTAGGCCGCGGATTTTCACTCATCAGACTCATACTTTCGCATTCTTCACATACTTGTTGAACGGATCCTGGGTTTTTACTGGTTGGGATCACGTAGTAATGTGGTACCACACTGAAACATTCAATTAAACCAGGTCTTGATAAATATTTTACAGGATAACGCATGTTAGGTCTGGGTTAGGTCTAGGATTTGCCCCAATCAGGCTCACACTTTCGCATATTTCTCATACTTCATGGCTGGATCCTGGGCTATTTCTGGATTGGATCACGTAGTAATGTGGTACCACACTGAAACAGTCAATTAAACCTGGTTTTGATCAATATTATAGAGAATAATTCATGTTAGGTCTAGGTTAGGTCTGGGATTTGCTCTCATCAGGCTCATTCTTTCGCATATTTCTCATACCTGATGGCTAGATCCTGGGCCTTTTCTGGATTGCATCACGTAGTAATGAAGTACAACACTGAAACAGTCAATTAAACCTGGTTTCGCTCAATATTTTAGAAGATAACGCATGTTAGGTCTAGGTTAGGCCTGGGATTTGCCCTCATCGGGGTCATACTTTCGCAGTTTTAACATGCATGTTGACCTGATCGAGGGTTTTTTCTGCTTTGGATCACGTAGTAAAGTGGTACCACAACTAAAACAGTCAATTAAACCTGGTTTCGATCATTATTTTAGAGGATACAACTAGTTAGGTCTGGGATAGGTCTGGGATTAGCCATCATCAGACTCATACTTTCGCACACTTCACATACTCGTTGACAAGATCCTGGGTTTTTTTCTGGTTTGGATCACGTAGTAGTGTGGTACCACACTGAAACAATCTATTAAACCTGGTTTGGATCAATATTTTAGAGGATAACGCATGTTAGGTCTAGGTTAGGCCTGGGATTTGCCCTCATCAGGGTCATACTTTCGCAGTTTTAACATGCATGTTGACCTGATCGAGGGTTTTTTCTGCTTTGGATCACGTAGTAAAGTGGTACCACAACTAAAACAGTCAATTAAACCTGGTTTCGATAAATATTTTAGAGGATAACGCAAGTTAGGTCTGGGATAGGTCTGGGATTTACCCTCATCAGGCTCATACTTTTGCGTTTTTCACATACTTGTTGAACAGATCCTGGTTTGTTTCTGGTTTGGATCACGTAGTAGTGTGGTACCACACTGAAACAGTCCATTAAACCTGGTTTGGATCAATATTTTAGAGGATAACGCATGTTAGGTCTAGGTTAGGTCTGGGATTTGCCCCCATCAGGCTCACACTTTCGCATATTTCTCATACTTCATGGCTAGATCATGGGCTGTTTCTGGATTGTATCACGTAGTAATGTGGTACCACACTGAAACAGTCGACTAAACCTGGTTTCGATTAATATTTTTGAGGATAACGCATGTTAGGTCTGGGATAGGTCTGGGATTTGCCCTCATCAGGCTCATACTTTCGCAGTTTTAACATGCGTGTTGACCTGATCGAGGGTTTTCTGCTTTGGATCACGTAGTAAAGTGGTACCTCACAGAAGCAGTCAATTAAACCTGGATACGACCTATATTTTAGAGGTTACACCATGTTAGGTCTAGGTTAGGCCTGGGATTTTCACACATCAGACTCATACTTTCGCATTCTTCACATACTTGTTGAACGGATCCTGAGTTTCTTCTGGTTTGGATCACGTAGTAATGTGGGACCACACTGAAACAGTCGATAAAACCTGGTTTCGATCAATATTTTAGAAGATAACGCATGTTAGGTCTGGGACAGGTCTGGGATTTGCCCTCATCATGCTCATTCTTTCGCATATTTCTCATACTTCATGGCTAGATCCTGGGCTATTTCTGGATTGGATCACGTAGTAATGTGGTACCACGCTGAAACATTCAATGAAACCTGGTCTGGATAAATATTTTAGAGGATAACGCAAGTTAGGTCTGAGATAGGTCTGGGATTCGCCCTCATCAGGCTCATACTTTCGCGTTTTTCACATACTTGTTGAACAGATCCTGGGTTTTTTCTGCTTTGGGTCACGTAGTAATGTGGTACCACACTGAAACAGTCGATTAAACCAGGTTTCGATCAATATTTTTGAGGATAATGCATGTTAGGTCTAGGTTAGGCCTGGGATTTTCACTCATCAGACTCATACTTTCGCATTCTTCACATACTTATTGAACGGATCCTGGGTTTTTACTGGATTGGATCACGTAGTAATGTGGCACCACACTGAAACAGTCAATTAAACCTGGTTTCGATCAATATTTTAGAGGATAACGCAAGTTAGGTCTAGGTTAGGTCTGGGATTTTCACTCATCAGACTCATACTTTCGCATTCTTCACATACTTGTTGAACGGATCCTGGGTTTTTTCTGGTTTGGATCACGTAGCAATGTGGTACCACACTGAAACAGTCGATTAAACCAGGTTTTGATCAATATTTTAGAGGATAACGCAAGTTAGGTCTGGGATAGGTCTGGGATTCGCACTCATCAGGCTCATACTGGCGCGTTTTTCACATACTTGTTGAACTGATACTGGGTTATTTCTGGTTTGGATCACGTAGCAATGTGGTACCACACTGAAACAGTCGATTAAACCTGGTTTCGATCAATATTTTAGAGGATAACGCAAGTTAGGTCTGGGATAGGTCTGGGATTCGCCCTCATCAGGCTCATACTTTCGCGTTTTTCACATACTTGTTGAACAGATCCTGAGTTTTTTCTGGTTTGGGTCACGTAGTAATGTGGTACCACACTGAAACAGTCGATTAAACCAGGTTTCGATCAATATTTTTGAGGATAACGCATGTTAGGTCTAGGTTAGGCCTGGGATTTTCACTCATCAGACTCATACTTTCGCATTCTTCACATACTTGTTAAACGGATCCTGGGTTTTTTCTGGTTTGGATCACGTAGTAATGTGGGACCACACTGAAACAATCAATTAAACCTGGTCATGATAAATATATTAGAGGATCACGCATGTTAGGTCTGGGTCAGTTCTAGGATTTGCCCTCGTCAGGCTCATACTTTCGCATATTTCTCATACTTCATGGCTAGATCCTGGGCTATTTCTGGTTTGGATCTCGTAGTAATGTGGTACCACACTGAAACTGTCAATTAAACCTGGTTTGGATCAATATTTTAGAGGATAACGCAAGTTAGGTCTGGGATAGGTCTGGGATTTGCCCTCATCAGGCTCATACTAACGCGTTTTCCACATAATTGTTGAACTGATCCTGGGTTTTTTCTGGTTTGGATCACGTAGTAATGTGGTACCACACTGAAACAGTCGATTAAACCAGGTTTCGATCAATATTTTTGAGGATAATGCATGTTAGGTCTAGGTTAGGCCTGGGATTTTCACTCATCAGAATCATACTTTCGCATTCTTCACATACTTGTTGAACGGATCCTGGGTTTTTTCTGGTTTGGATCACGTAGTAAAGTGGTACCACAACTAAAACAGTCAATTAAACCTGGTTTCGATCAATATTTTAGAGGATAACGCAAGTTAGGTCTGGGATAGGTCTGGGATTTACCCTCATCAGGCTCATACTTTTGCGTTTTTCACATACTTGTTGAACAGTTCCTGGTTTGTTTCTGGTTTGGATCACGTAGTAGTGTGGTACCACACTGAAACAGTCCATTAAACCTGGTTTGGATCAATATTTTAGAGGATAACGCATGTTAGGTCTAGGTTAGGTCTGGGATTTGCCCCCATCAGGCTCACACTTTCGCATATTTCTCATACTTCATGGCTAGATCATGGGCTGTTTCTGGATTGTATCACGTAGTAATGTGGTACCACACTGAAACAGTCGACTAAACCTGGTTTCGATTAATATTTTTGAGGATAACGCATGTTAGGTCTGGGATAGTTTCGGGATTTGCCCTCATCAGGCTCATACTTTCGCAGTTTTAACATGCGTGTTGACCTGATCGTGGGTTTTCTGCTTTGGATCACGTAGTAAAGTGGTACCTCACAGAAGCAGTCAATTAAACCTGGATACGACCAATATTTTAGAGGTTACACCATGTTAGGTCTAGGTTAGGCCTGGGATTTTCACACATCAGACTCATACTTTCGCATTCTTCACATACTTGTTGAACGGATCCTGAGTTTTTTCTGGTTTGGATCACGTAGTAATGTGGGACCACACTGAAACAGTCGATAAAACCTGGTTTCGATCAATATTTTAGAAGATAACGCATGTTAGGTCTGGGACAGGTCTGGGATTTGCCCTCATCAGGCTCATTCTTTCGCATATTTCTCATACTTCATGGCTAGATCCTGGGCTATTTCTGGATTGGATCACGTAGTAATGTGGTACCACGCTGAAACATTCAATGAAACCTGATCTGGATAAATATTTTAGAGGATAACGCAAGTTAGGTCTGAGATAGGTCTGGGATTCGCCCTCATCAGGCTCATACTTTCGCGTTTTTCACATACTTGTTGAACAGATCCTGGGTTTTTTCTGCTTTGGGTCACGTAGTAATGTGGTACCACACTGAAACAGTCGATTAAACCAGGTTTCGATCAATATTTTTGAGGATAATGCATGTTAGGTCTAGGTTAGGCCTGGGATTTTCACTCATCAGACTCATACTTTCGCATTCTTCACATACTTATTGAACGGATCCTGGGTTTTTACTGGATTGGATCACGTAGTAATGTGGCACCACACTGAAACAGTCAATTAAACCTGGTTTCGATCAATATTTTAGAGAATAATTCTAGTTAGGCCTAGGTTAGGTCTAGGATTTGCCCTCATCAGGCTCATACTTTCGCATATTTCTCATACTTCATGGCTAGATCCTGGGCTGTTTCTGGATTGTATCACGTAGTAATGTGGTACCACGCTGAAATAGTCAATTAAACCTGGTTTTGATCAATATTTTAGAGGATAACGCAAGTTAGGTCTGGGATAGGTCTGGGATTCGCACTCATCAGGCTCATAATGTCGCGTTTTTCACATACTTGTTGAACTGATACTGGGTTATTTCTGGTTTGGATCACGTAGCAATGTGGTACCACACTGAAACAGTCGATTAAACCAGGTTTCGATCAATATTTTAGAGGATAACGCAAGTTAGGTCTGGGATAGGTCTGGGATTCGCCCTCATCAGGCTCATACTTTCGCGTGTTTCACATACTTGTTGAACAGATCCTGAGTTTTTTCTGGTTTGGGTCACGTAGTAATGTGGTACCACACTGAAACAGTCGATTAAACCAGGTTTCGATCAATATTTTTGAGGATAACGCATGTTAGGTCTAGGTTAGGCCTGGGATTTTCACTCATCAGACTCATACTTTCGCATTCTTCACATACTTGTTAAACGGATCCTGGGTTTTTTCTGGTTTGGATCAGGTAGTAATGTGGGACCACACTGAAACAATCAATTAAACCTGGTCATGATAAATATTTTAGAGGATCACGCATGTTAGGTCTGGGTCAGTTCTAGGATTTGCCCTCGTCAGGCTCATACTTTCGCATATTTCTCATACTTCATGGCTAGATCCTGGGCTATTTCTGGTTTGGATCTCGTAGTAATGTGGTACAACACTGAAACTGTCAATTAAACCTGGTTTGGATCAATATTTTAGAGGATAACGCAAGTTAGGTCTGGGATAGGTCTGGGATTTGCCCTCATCAGGCTCATACTTTCGCGTTTTTCACATACTTGTTGAACAGATTCTGGGTTTTTTCTGGTTTGGGTCACGTAGTAATGTGGTACCACACTGAAACAGTCGATTAAACCAGGTTTCGATCAATATTTTTGAGGATAATGCATGTTAGGTCTAGGTTAGGCCTGGGATTTTCACTCATCAGACTCATACTTTCGCATTCTTCACATACTTGTTGAACGGATCCTGGGTTTTTTCTGGTTTGGATCACGTAGTAAAGTGGTACCACAACTAAAACAGTCAATTAAACCTGGTTTCGATCAATATTTTAGAGGATAACGCAAGTTAGGTCTGGGATAGGTCTGGGATTTATCCTCATCAGGCTCATACTTTTGCGTTTTTCACATACTTGTTGAACAGTTCCTGGTTTGTTTCTGGTTTGGATCACGTAGTAGTGTGGTACCACACTGAAACAGTCCATTAAACCTGGTTTGGATCAATATTTTAGAGGATAACGCATGTTAGGTCTAGGTTAGGTCTGGGATTTGCCCCCATCAGGCTCACACTTTCGCATATTTCTCATACTTCATGGCTAGATCATGGGCTGTTTCGGGATTGTATCACGTAGTAATGTGGTACCACACTGAAACAGTCGACTAAACCTGGTTTCGATTAATATTTTTGAGGATAACGCATGTTAGGTCTGGGATAGGTCCGGGATTTGCCCTCATCAGGCTCATACTTTCGCAGTTTTAACATGCGTGTTGACCTGATCGAGGGTTTTCTGCTTTGGATCACGTAGTAAAGTGGTACCTCACAGAAGCAGTCAATTAAACCTGGATACGACCAATATTTTAGAGGTTACACCATGTTAGGTCTAGGTTAGGCCTGGGATTTTCACACATCAGACTCATACTTTCGCATTCTTCACATACTTGTTGAACGGATCCTGAGTTTTTTCTGGTCTGGATCACGTAGTAATGTGGGACCACACTGAAACAGTCGATAAAACCTGGTTTCGATCAATATTTTAGAAGATAACGCATGTTAGGTCTGGGATAGGTCTGGGATTTGCCCTCATCAGGCTCATTCTTTCGCATATTTCTCATACTTCATGGCTAGATCCTGGGCTATTTCTGGATTGGATCACGTAGTAATGTGGTACCACGCTGAAACATTCAATGAAACCTGGTTTCGATCAATATTTTAGAGGATAACGCAAGTTAGGTCTGGGATAGGTCTGGGATTTGCCCTCATCAGGCTCATTCTTTCGCATATTTCTCATACTTCATGGCTAGATCCTGGGCTATTTCTGGATTGGATCACGTAGTAATGTGGTACCACGCTGAAACATTCAATGAAACCTGATCTGGATAAATATTTTAGAGGATAACGCAAGTTAGGTCTGAGATAGGTCTGGGATTCACCCTCATCAGGCTCATACTTTCGCATATTTCTCATACTTCATGGCTAGATCCTGGGCTGTTTCTGGATTGTATCACGTAGTAATGTGGTACCACGCTGAAATAGTCAATTAAACCTGGTTTTGATCAATATTTTAGAGGATAACGCAAGTTAGGTCTGGGATAGGTCTGGGATTCGCACTCATCAGGCTCATACTGTCGCGTTTTTCACATACTTGTTGAACTGATACTGGGTTATTTCTGGTTTGGATCACGTAGCAATGTGGTACCACACTGAAACAGTCGATTAAACCAGGTTTCGATCAATATTTTAGAGGATAACGCAAGTTAGGTCTGGGATAGGTCTGGGATTCGCCCTCATCAGGCTCATACTTTCGCGTGTTTCACATACTTGTTGAACATATCCTGAGTTTTTTCTGGTTTGGGTCACGTAGTAATGTGGTACCACACTGAAACAGTTGATTAAACCAGGTTTCGATCAATATTTTTGAGGATAACGCATGTTAGGTCTAGGTTAGGCCTGGGATTTTCACTCATCAGACTCATACTTTCGCATTCTTCACATACTTGTTAAACGGATCCTGGGTTTTTTCTGGTTTGGATCAGGTAGTAATGTGGGACCACACTGAAACAATCAATTAAACCTGGTCATGATAAATATTTTAGAGGATCACGCATGTTAGGTCTGGGTCAGTTCTAGGATTTGCCCTCGTCAGGCTCATACTTTCGCATATTTCTCATACTTCATGGCTAGATCCTGGGCTATTTCTGGTTTGGATCTCGTAGTAATGTGGTACCACACTGAAACTGTCAATTAAACCTGGTTTGGATCAATATTTTAGAGGATAACGCAAGTTAGGTCTGGGATAGGTCTGGGATTTGCCCTCATCAGGCTCATACTTTCGCGTTTTTCACATACTTGTTGAACAGATTCTGGGTTTTTTCTGGTTTGGGTCACGTAGTAATGTGGTACCACACTGAAACAGTCGATTAAACCAGGTTTCTATCAATATTTTTGAGGATAATGCATGTTAGGTCTAGGTTAGGCCTGGGATTTTCACTCATCAGACTCATACTTTCGCATTCTTCACATACTTGTTGAACGGATCCTGGGTTTTTTCTGGTTTGGATCACGTAGTAATGTGGGACCACACTGAAACAATCAATTAAACCTGGTCATGATAAATATTTTAGAGGATAACGCATGTTAGATCTGGGTTAGGTCTAGGATTTGCCCTCGTCAGGCTCATACATTCGCATATTTCTCATACTTCATGCCTAGATCCTGGGCTATTTCTGGATTGGATCACGTAGTAATGTGGTACCACGCTGAAACAGTCAATTAAACCTGGTTTCGATCAATATTTTAGAGGATAACGCAAGTTAGGTCTGAGATAGGTCTGGGATTCGCCCTCATCAGGCTCATACTTTCGCGTTTTTCACATACTTGTTGAACAGATCCTGGGTTTTTTCTGCTTTGGGTCACGTAGTAATGTGGTACCACACTGAAACAGTCGATTAAACCAGGTTTCGATCAATATTTTTGAGGATAATGCATGTTAGGTCTAGGTTAGGCCTGGGATTTTCACACATCAGACTCATACTTTCGCATTCTTCACATACTTATTGAACGGATCCTGGGTTTTTAGTGGATTGGATCACGTAGTAATGTGGCACCACACTGAAACAGTCAATTAAACCTGGTTTCGATCAATATTTTAGAGGATAACGCAAGTTAGGTCTAGGTTAGGTCTGGGATTTTCACTCATCAGACTCATACTTTCGCATTCTTCACATACTTGTTGAACGGATCCTGGGTTTTTTCTGGTTTGGATCACGTAGTAATGTGGGACCACGCTGATCCAAGCAATTAAACCTGGTTTTGATCAATATTATAGAGAATAATTCATGTTAGGTCTAGGTTAGGTCTGGGATTTGCTCTCATCAGGCTCATTCTTTCGCATATTTCTCATACCTGATGGCTAGATCCTGGGCCTTTTCTGGATTGCATCACGTAGTAATGAAGTACAACACTGAAACAGTCAATTAAACCTGGTTTCGCTCAATATTTTAGAAGATAACGCATGTTAGGTCTAGGTTAGGCCTGGGATTTGCCCTCATCAGGGTCATACTTTCGCAGTTTTAACATGCATGTTGACCTGATCGAGGGTTTTTTCTGCTTTGGATCACGTAGTAAAGTGGTACCACAACTAAAACAGTCAATTAAACCTGGTTTCGATCATTATTTTAGAGGATAACACTAGTTAGGTCTGGGATAGGTCTGGGATTAGCCATCATCAGACTCATACTTTCGCACACTTCACATACTCGTTGACAGGATCCTGGGTTTTTTTCTGGTTTGGATCACGTAGTAGTGTGGTACCACACTGAAACAATCTATTAAACCTGGTTTGGATCAATATTTTAGAGGATAACGCATGTTAGGTCTAGGTTAGGCCTGGGATTTGCCCTCATCAGGGTCATACTTTCGCCGTTTTAACATGCATGTTGACCTGATCGAGGGTTTTTTCTGCTTTGGATCACGTAGTAAAGTGGTACCACAACTAAAACAGTCAATTAAACCTGGTTTCGATCAATATTTTAAAGGATAACGCAAGTTAGGTCTGGGATAGGTCTGGGATTTACCCTCATCAGGCTCATACTTTTGCGTTTTTCACATACTTGTTGAACAGATCCTGGTTTGTTTCTGGTTTGGATCACGTAGTAGTGTGGTACCACACTGAAACAGTCCATTAAACCTGGTTTGGATCAATATTTTAGAGGATAACGCATGTTAGGTCTAGGTTAGGTCTGGGATTTGCCCCCATCAGGCTCACACTTTCGCATATATCTCATACTTCATGGCTAGATCATGGGCTGTTTCTGGAATGTATCACGTAGTAATGTGGTACCACACTGAAACAGTCGACTAAACCTGGTTTCGATTAATATTTTTGAGGATAACGCATGTTAGGTCTGGGATAGGTCTGGGATTTGCCCTCATCAGGCTCATACTTTCGCAGTTTTAACATGCGTGTTGACCTGATCGAGGGTTTTCTGCTTTGGATCACGTAGTAAAGTGGTACCTCACAGAAGCAGTCAATTAAACCTGGATACGACCAATATTTTAGAGGTTACACCATGTTAGGTCTAGGTTAGGCCTGGGATTCGCCCTCATCAGGCTCATACTTTCGCGTTTTTCACATACTTGTTGAACAGATCCTGGGTTTTTTCTGCTTTGGGTCACGTAGTAATGTGGTACCACACTGAAACAGTCGATTAAACCAGGTTTCGATCAATATTTTTGAGGATAATGCATGTTAGGTCTAGGTTAGGCCTGGGATTTTCACTCATCAGACTCATACTTTCGCATTCTTCACATACTTATTGAACGGATCCTGGGTTTTTACTGGATTGGATCACGTAGTAATGTGGCACCACACTGAAACAGTCAATTAAACCTGGTTTCGATCAATATTTTAGAGGATAACGCAAGTTAGGTCTAGGTTAGGTCTGGGATTTTCACTCATCAGACTCATACTTTCGCATTCTTCACATACTTGTTAAACGGAACCTGGGTTTTTTCTGGTTTGGATCACGTAGTAATGTGGGACCACACTGAAACAATCAATTAAACCTGGTCATGATAAATATTTTAGAGGATCACGCATGTTAGGCCTGGGTCAGTTCTAGGATTTGCCCTCGTCAGGCTCATACTTTCGCATATTTCTCATACTTCATGGCTAGATCCTGGGCTATTTCTGGTTTGGATCTCGTAGTAATGTGGTACCACACTGAAACTGTCAATTAAACCTGGTTTGGATCAATATTTTAGAGGATAACGCAAGTTAGGTCTGGGATAGGTCTGGGATTTGCCCTCATCAGGCTCATACTAACGCGTTTTCCACATAATTGTTGAACTGATCCTGGGTTTTTTCTGGTTTGGATCACGTAGTAATGTGGTACCACACTGAAACAGTCGATTAAACCAGGTTTCGATCAATATTTTTGAGGATAATGCATGTTAGGTCTAGGTTAGGCCTGGGATTTTCACTCATCAGACTCATACTTTCGCATTCTTCACATACTTGTTGAACGGATCCTGGGTTTCTTCTGGTTTGGATCACGTAGTAAAGTGGTACCACAACTAAAACAGTCAATTAAACCTGGTTTCGATCAATATTTTAGAGGATAACGCAAGTTAGGTCTGGGATAGGTCTGGGATTTACCCTCATCAGGCTCATACTTTTGCGTTTTTCACATACTTGTTGAACAGTTCCTGGTTTGTTTCTGGTTTGGATCACGTAGTAGTGTGGTACCACACTGAAACAGTCCATTAAACCTGGTTTGGATCAATATTTTAGAGGATAACGCATGTTAGGTCTAGGTTAGGTCTGGGATTTGCCCCCATCAGGCTCACACTTTCGCATATTTCTCATACTTCATGGCTAGATCATGGGCTGTTTCTGGATTGTATCACGTAGTAATGTGGTACCACACTGAAACAGTCGACTAAACCTGGTTTCGATTAATATTTTTGAGGATAACGCATGTTAGGTCTGGGATAGGTCCGGGATTTGCCCTCATCAGGCTCATACTTTCGCAGTTTTAACATGCGTGTTGACCTGATCGAGGGTTTTCTGCTTTGGATCACGTAGTAAAGTGGTACCTCACAGAAGCAGTCAATTAAACCTGGATACGACCAATATTTTAGAGGTTACACCATGTTAGGTCTAGGTTAGGCCTGGGATTTTCACACATCAGACTCATACTTTCGCATTCTTCACATACTTGTTGAACGGATCGTGAGTTTTTTCTGGTTTGGATCACGTAGTAATGTGGGACCACACTGAAACAGTCGATAAAACCTGGTTTCGATCAATATTTTAGAAGATAACGCATGTTAGGTCTGGGACAGGTCTGGGATTTGCCCTCATCAGGCTCATTCTTTCGCATATTTCTCATACTTCATGGCTAGATCCTGGGCTATTTCTGGATTGGATCACGTAGTAATGTGGTACCACGCTGAAACATTCAATGAAACCTGATCTGGATAAATATTTTAGAGGATAACGCAAGTTAGGTCTGAGATAGGTCTGGGATTCGCCCTCATCAGGCTCATACTTTCGCGTTTTTCACATACTTGTTGAACAGATCCTGGGTTTTTTCTGCTTTGGGTCACGTAGTAATGTGGTACCACACTGAAACAGTCGATTAAACCAGGTTTCGATCAATATTTTTGAGGATAATGCATGTTAGGTCTAGGTTAGGCCTGGGATTTTCACTCATCAGACTCATACTTTCGCATTCTTCACATACTTATTGAACGGATCCTGGGTTTTTACTGGATTGGATCACGTAGTAATGTGGCACCACACTGAAACAGTCAATTAAACCTGGTTTCGATCAATATTTTAGAGGATAACGCAAGTTAGGTCTAGGTTAGGTCTGGGATTTTCACTCATCAGACTCATACTTTCGCATTCTTCACATACTTGTTGAACGGATCCTGGGTTTTTTCTGGTTTGGATCACGTAGTAATGTGGGACCACGCTGAACCAAGCAATTAAACCTGGTTTCGATCAATATTTTAGAGAATAATTCATGTTAGGCCTAGGTTAGGTCTAGGATTTGCCCTCATCAGGCTCATACTTTCGCATATTTCTCATACTTCATGGCTAGATCCTGGGCTGTTTCTGGATTGTATCACGTAGTAATGTGGTACCACGCTGAAATAGTCAATTAAACCTGGTTTTGATCAATATTTTAGAGGATAACGCAAGTTAGGTCTGGGATAGGTCTGGGATTCGCACTCATCAGGCTCATACTGTCGCGTTTTTCACATACTTGTTGAACTGATACTGGGTTATTTCTGGTTTGGATCACGTAGCAATGTGGTACCACACTGAAACAGTCGATTAAACCAGGTTTCGATCAATATTTTAGAGGATAACGCAAGTTAGGTCTGGGATAGGTCTGGGATTCGCCCTCATCAGGCTCATACTTTCGCGTGTTTCACATACTTGTTGAACAGATCCTGAGTTTTTTCTGGTTTGGGTCACGTAGTAATGTGGTACCACACTGAAACAGTCGATTAAACCAGGTTTCGATCAATATTTTTGAGGATAACGCATGTTAGGTCTAGGTTAGGCCTGGGATTTTCACTCATCAGACTCATACTTTCGCATTCTTCACATACTTGTTAAACGGATCCTGGGTTTTTTCTGGTTTGGATCACGTAGTAATGTGGGACCACACTGAAACAATCAATTAAACCTGGTCATGATAAATATTTTAGAGGATCACGCATGTTAGGTCTGGGTCAGTTCTAGGATTTGCCCTCGTCAGGCTCATACTTTCGCATATTTCTCATACTTCATGGCTAGATCCTGGGCTATTTCTGGTTTGGATCTCGTAGTAATGTGGTACCACGCTGAAACATTCAATGAAACCTGGTCTGGATAAATATTTTAGAGGATAACGCATGTTAGGTCTGGGATAGGTCTGGGATTTGCCCTCATCAGGCTCATACTTTCGCGTTTTTCACACACTTGTTGAACTGATCCTCGGTTTTTTCTGGTTTGGATCACGTAGTAATGTGGTACAACACTGAAACAGTCAATTAAACCTGGTTTCCATCAATATTTTAGAGGACAACGCATGTTAGGTCTAGGTTAGGCCTGGGATTTGCCTTCATCAGGGTCATACTTTCGCATATTTCTCATACTTCATGGCTAGATCCTGGGCTGTTTCTGGATTGGATCACGTAGTAATGTGGTACCACACTGAAACAGTCAATTAAACCTGGTTTTGATCAATATTTTAGAGAATAATTCATGTTAGGTCTAGGTTAGGTCTGGGATGTGCTCTCATCAGGCTCATACTTTCGCATATTTCTCATACTTCATGGCTAGATCCTGGACTGTTTCTGGATTGTATCACGTAGTATTGTGGTACCACGCTGAAACTGTCAATTAAACCTGGTTTCGATCAATATTTTAGAGGATAACGCAAGTTAGGTCTGGGATACGTCTGGGATTTGCCCTCAGCAGGCTCATACTTTCGCGTTTTTCACATACTTTTTGAACAGATCCTGGGTTTTTTCTGGTTTGGGTCACGTAGTAATGTGGTACCACACAGAAACAGTCGATTAAACCAGGTTTCGATCAATATTTTTGAGGATAATGCATGTTAGGTCTAGGTTAGGCCTGGGATTTTCACTCATCAGACTCATACTTTCGCATTCTTCACATACTTGTTGAACGGATCCTGGGTTTTTTCTGGTTTGGATCACGTAGTAATGTTGGACCACACTGAAGCAATCAATTAAACCTGGTCATGATAAATATTTTAGAGGATAACGCATGTTAGGTCTGGGTTAGGTCTAGGATTTGCCCTCGTCAGGCTCATACCTTCGCATATTTCTCATACTTCATGCCTAGATCCTGGGCTATTTCTGGATTGGATCACGTAGTAATGTGGTACCACGCTGAAACTGTCAATTAAACCTGGTTTCGATCAATATTTTAGAGGATAACGCAAGTTAGGTCTGGGATAGGTCTGGGATTTACCCTCATCAGGCTCATACTTTTGCGTTTTTCACATACTTGTTGAACAGATCCTGGTTTGTTTCTGGTTTGGATCACGTAGTAGTGTGGTACCACACTGAAACAGTCCATTAAACCTGGTTTGGATCAATATTTTAGAGGATAACGCATGTTAGGTCTAGGTTAGGTCTGGGATTTGCCCCCATCAGGCTCACACTTTCGCATATTTCTCATACTTCATGGCTAGATCATGGGCTGTTTCTGGATTGTATCACGTAGTAATGTGGTACCACACTGAAACAGTCGACTAAACCTGGTTTCGATTAATATTTTTGAGGATAACGCATGTTAGGTCTGGGATAGGTCTGGGATTTGCCCTCATCAGGCTCATACTTTCGCAGTTTTAACATGCATGTTGACCTGATCGAGGGTTTTCTGCTTTGGATCACGTAGTAAAGTGGTACCTCACAGAAGCAGTCAATTAAACCTGGATACGACCAATATTTTAGAGGTTACACCATGTTAGGTCTAGGTTAGGCCTGGGATTTTCACACATCAGACTCATACTTTCGCATTCTTCACATACTTGTTGAACGGATCCTGAGTTTTTTCTGGTTTGGATCACGTAGTAATGTGGGACCACACTGAAACAATCAATTAAACCAGGTTTCGATCAATATCTTAGTGGATAATGCAAGTTAGGTTTGGGTTAGGTCTAGGATTTGCCCTCATCAGGCTCATACTTTCGCATATTTCTCATACTTCATGGCTAGATCCTGGGCTGTTTCTGGATTGTATCACGTAGTAATGTGGTACCACGCTGAAATAGTCAATTAAACCTGGTTTTGATCAATATTTTAGAGGATAACGCAAGTTAGGTCTGGGATAGGTCTGGGATTCGCACTCATCAGGCTCATACTGTCGCGTTTTTCACATACTTGTTGAACTGATACTGGGTTATTTCTGGTTTGGATCATGTAGCAATGTGGTACCACACTGAAACAGTCGATTAAACCTGGTTTCGATCAATATTTTAGAGGATAACGCAAGTTAGGTCTGGGATAGGTCTGGGATTCGCCCTCATCAGGCTCATACTTTCGCGTTTTTCACATACTTGTTGAACAGATCCTGAGTTTTTTCTGGTTTGGGTCACGTAGTAATGTGGTACCACACTGAAACAGTCGATTAAACCAGGTTTCGATCAATATTTTTGAGGATAACGCATGTTAGGTCTAGGTTAGGCCTGGGATTTTCACTCATCAGACTCATACTTTCGCATTCTTCACATACTTGTTAAACGGATCCTGGGTTTTTTCTGGTTTGGATCACGTAGTAATGTGGGACCACACTGAAACAATCAATTAAACCTGGTCATGATAAATATTTTAGAGGATCACGCATGTTAGGTCTGGGTCAGTTCTAGGATTTGCCCTCGTCAGGCTCATACTTTCGCATATTTCTCATACTTCATGGCTAGATCCTGGGCTATTTCTGGTTTGGATCTCGTAGTAATGTGGTACCACACTGAAACTGTCAATTAAACCTGGTTTGGATCAATATTTTAGAGGATAACGCAAGTTAGGTCTGGGATAGGTCTGGGATTTGCCCTCATCAGGCTCATACTAACGCGTTTTCCACATAATTGTTGAACTGATCCTGGGTTTTTTCTGGTTTGGATCACGTAGTAATGTGGTACCACACTGAAACAGTCGATTAAACCAGGTTTCGATCAATATTTTACAGAATAATTCATGTTAGGTCTAGGTTAGGTTTGGGATTTGCTCTCATCAGGCTCATACTTTCGCATATTTCTCATACTTCATGGCTAGATCCTGGGCTATTTCTGGATTGGATCACGTAGTAATGTGGTACCACGCTGAAACATTCAATGAAACCTGGTCTGGATAAATATTTTAGAGGATAACGCATGTTAGGTCTGGGATAGGTCTGGGATTCGCCCTCATGAGGCTCATACTAACGCGTTTTCCACATAATTGTTGAACTGATCCTGGGTTTTTTCTGGTTTGGATCACGTAGTAATGTGGTACCACACTGAGACAGTCGATTAAACCTGGTTTCGATCAATATTTTAGAAGATACCGCATGTTAGGTCTGGGACAGGTGTGGGATTTGCCCTCATCAGGCTCATTCTTCCGCATATTACTCATACTTCATGGCTAGATCCTGGGCTATTTCTGGATTGGATCACGTAGTAATGTGGTACCACGCTGAAACATTCAATGAAACCTGGTCTGGATAAATATTTTAGAGGATAACGCATGTTAGGTCTGGGATAGGTCTGGGATTTGCCCTCATCAGGCTCATACTTTCGCGTTTTTCACACACTTGTTGAACTGATCCTCGGTTTTTTCTGGTTTGGATCACGTAGTAATGTGGTACAACACTGAAACAGACAATTAAACCTGGTTTCCATCAATATTTTAGAGGACAACGCATGTTAGGTCTAGGTTAGGCCTGGGATTTGCCTTCATCAGGGTCATACTTTCGCATATTTCTCATACTTCATGGCTAGATCCTGGGCTGTTTCTGGATTGGATCACGTAGTAATGTGGTACCACACTGAAACAGTCAATTAAACCTGGTTTTGATCAATATTTTAGAGAATAATTCATGTTAGGTCTAGGTTAGGTCTGGGATGTGCTCTCATCAGGCTCATACTTTCGCATATTTCTCATACTTCATGGCTAGATCCTGGACTGTTTCTGGATTGTATCACGTAGTATTGTGGTACCACGCTGAAACAGTCAATTGAACCTGGTTTCGTTCAATATTTTAGAGGATAACGCAAGTTAGGTCTGGGATACGTCTGGGATTTGCCCTCAGCAGGCTCATACTTTCGCGTTTTTCACATACTTTGTGAACAGATCCTGGGTTTTTTCTGGTTTGGGTCACGTAGTAATGTGGTACCACACAGAAACAGTCGATTAAACCAGGTTTCGATCAATATTTTTGAGGATAATGCATGTTAGGTCTAGGTTAGGCCTGGGATTTTCACTCATCAGACTCATACTTTCGCATTCTTCACAACCTTGTTGAACGGATCCTGGGTTTTTTCTGGTTTGGATCACGTAGTAATGTTGGACCACACTGAAGCAATCAACTAAACCTGGTCATGATAAATATTTTAGAGGATAACGCATGTTAGGTCTGGGTTAGGTCTAGGATTTGCCCTCGTCAGGCTCATACCTTCGCATATTTCTCATACTTCATGCCTAGATCCTGGGCTATTTCTGGATTGGATCACGTAGTAATGTGGTACCACGCTGAAACAGTCAATTAAACCTGGTTTCGATCAATATTTTAGAGGATAACGCAAGTTAGGTCTGAGATAGGTCTGGGATTCGCCCTCATCAGGCTCATACTAACGCGTTTTCCACATACTTGTTGAACTGATCCTGGGTTTTTTCTGGTTTGGTTCACGTAGTAATGTGGTACCACACTGAAACATTCAATTAAACCTGGTCCTGATAAATATTTTAGAGGATAACGCATGTTAGGTTTGTGTTAGGTCTAGGATTTGCCCTCATCAGGCTCATACATTCGCATATTTCTCATACTTCATGGCTAGATCCTGGTCTGTTCCTGGATTGTATCACGTAGTAATGTGGTACCACGCTGAAACTGTCAATTAAACCTGGTTTCGATCAATATTTTAGAGGATAACGCAAGTTAGGTCTGGGATAGGTCTGGGGTTCGCCCTCATCAGGCTCATACTTTCGCAGTTTTAACATGCATGTTGACCTGATCGAGGGTTTTTTCTGGTTTGGATCACGTAGTAATGTGGTACCACACTGAAACAGTCGATTAAACCTGGTTTGGATCAATATTTTTGAGGATAACGCATGTTAGGTCTAGGTTAGGTCTGGGATTTTCACCCATCAGACTCATACTTTCGCATTCTTTACATACTTGTTGAACGGATCCTGTGTTTTTTCTGGTTTGGATCACGTAGTAATGTGGTACCACACTCAAACTGTCGACTAAACCTGGTTTCGATTAATAGTTTTGAGGATCACGCATGTTAGGTCTGGGATAGGTCTGGGATTTGCCCTCATCAGGCACATACTTTCGCAGTTTTAACATGCATGTTGACCATATCGAGGGTTTTTTCTGGTTTGGATCACGTAGTAATGTGGTACCACACTGAAACTGTCGATTAAACCTGGTTTGGATCAATATTTTTGAGGATAACGCATCTTAGGTCTACGTTAGGCCGCGGATTTTTACTCATCAGACTCATACTTTCGCATTCTTCACATACTTGTTGAACGGATCCTGGGTTTTTACTGGTTGGGATCACGTAGTAATGTGGTACCACACTGAAACATTCAATTAAACCAGGTCTTGATAAATATTTTACAGGATAACGCATGTTAGGTCAGGGTTAGGTCTAGGATTTGCCCCAATCAGGCTCACACTTTCGCATATTTCTCATACTTCATGGCTGGATCCTGGGCTATTTCTGGATTGGATCACGTAGTAATGTGGTACCACACTGAAACAGTCAATTAAACCTGGTTTTGATCAATATTATAGAGAATAATTCATGTTAGGTCTAGGTTAGGTCTGGGATTCGCTCTCATCAGGCTCATTCATTCGCATATTTCTCATACCTGATGGCTAGATCCTGGGCCTTTTCTGGATTGCATCACGTAGTAATGAAGTACAACACTGAAACAGCCAATTAAACCTGGTTTCGCTCAATATTTTAGAAGATAACGCATGTTAGGTCTAGGTTAGGCCTGGGATTTGCCCTCATCAGGGTCATACTTTCGCAGTTTTAACATGCATGTTGACCTGATCGAGGGTTTTTTCTGCTTTGTATCACGTAGTAAAGTGGTACCACAACTAAAACAGTCAATTAAACCTGGTTTCGATCATTATTTTAGAGGATAACACAAGTTAGGTCTGGGATAGGTCTGGGATTCGCCCTCATCAGGCTCATTCTTTCGCGTTTTTCACATACTCGTTGAACAGATCCTGGGTTATTTTCTGGTTTGGATCACATAGTAATGTGGTGCCACACTGAAACAGTCGATTAAACCAGGTTTCGATCAATATTTTTGAGGATAACGCATGTTAGGTCTAGGTTAGGCCTGGGATGTTCACTCATCAGACTCATACTTTCGCATTCTTCACATACTTGTTGAACGGATCCTGGGTTTTTTCTGGTTTGGATCACATAGTAATGTGGGACCACACTGAAACAATCTATTAAACCTGGTTTCGATCATTATTTTAGAGGATAACGAAAGTTATGTCTAGTTTAGGCCTGGGATTTGCCCTCATCAGACTCATACTTTCGCATACTTCTCATACTTGTTGAACAGATCCTGCGTTTTTTTCTGGATTGGATCACGCAGTAATGTGGTACCACATTGAAACAGTCAATTAAATCTGGTTTCGATCAATATTTTAGAGGATAACGCAAGTTAGGTCTGGGATAGGTCTGGGATTCGCCCTCATCAGGCTCATTCTTTCGCGTTTTTCACATACTCGTTGAAGAGATCCTGGGTTATTTTCTGGTTTGGATCACATAGTAATGTGGTACCACGCTGAAACAGTCAATTAAACCTGGTTTTGATCAATATTATAGAGAATAATTCATGTTAGGTCTAGGTTAGGTCTGGGATTTGCTCTCATCAGGCTCATTCTTTCGCATATTTCTCATACCTGATGGCTAGATCCTGGGCCTTTTCTGGATTGCATCACGTAGTAATGAAGTACAACACTGAAACAGTCGATTAAACCTGGTTTGGATCAATATTTTTGAGGATAACGCATGTTAGGTCTAGGTTAGGTCTGGGATTTTCACCCATCAGACTCATACTTTCGCATTCTTTACATACTTGTTGAACGGATCCTGTGTTTTTTCTGGTTTGGATCACGTAGTAATGTGGTACCACACTCAAACTGTCGACTAAACCTGGTTTCGCTCAATATTTTAGAAGATAACGCATGTTAGGTCTAGGTTAGGCCTGGGATTTGCCCTCATCAGGGTCATACTTTCGCAGTTTTAACATGCATGTTGACCTGATCGAGGGTTTTTTCTGCTTTGGATCACGTAGTAAAGTGGTACCACAACTAAAACAGTCAATTAAACCTGGTTTCGATCATTATTTTAGAGGATAACACAAGTTAGGTCTGGGATAGGTCTGGGATTAGCCATCATCAGACTCATACTTTCGCACACTTCACATACTCGTTGACAAGATCCTGGGTTTTTTTCTGGTTTGGATCACGTAGTAGTGTGGTACCACACTGAAACAATCTATTAAACCTGGTTTGGATCAATATTTTAGAGGATAACGCATGTTAGGTCTAGGTTAGGCCTGGGATTTGCACTCATCAGGGTCATACTTTCGCAGTTTTAACATGCATGTTGACCTGATCGAGGGTTTTTTCTGCTTTGGATCACGTAGTAAAGTGGTACCGCAACTAAAACAGTCAATTAAACCTGGTTTCGATCAATATTTTAGAGGATAACGCAAGTTAGGTCCGGGATAGGTCTGGGATTTGCCCTCATCAGACTCATACTTTCGCATTCTTCACATACTTGTTGAACGGATCCTGGGTTTTTTCTGGTTTGGATCACGTAGTAATGTTGGACCACACTGAAGCAATCAATTAAACCTGGTCATGATAAATATTTTAGAGGATAACGCATGTTAGGTCTGGGTTAGGTGTAGGATTTGCCCTCGTCAGGCTCATACCTTCGCATATTTCTCATACTTCATGCCTAGATCCTGGGCTATTTCTGGATTGGATCACGTAGTAATGTGGTACCACGCTGAAACAGTCAATTAAACCTGGTTTCGATCAATATTTTAGAGGATAACGCAAGTTAGGTCTGAGATAGGTCTGGGATTCGCCCTCATCAGGCTCATACTTTCGCAGTTTTAACATGCATGTTGACCTGATCGAGGGTTTTTTCGGGTTTGGATCACGTAGTAATGTGGTACCACACTGAAACAGTCGATTAAACCTGGTTTGGATCAATATTTTTGAGGATAACGCATGTTAGGTCTAGGTTAGGTCTGGGATTTTCACCCATCAGACTCATACTTTCGCATTCTTTACATACTTGTTGACGGATCCTGTGTTTTTTCTGGTTTGGATCACGTAGTAATGTGGTACCACACTCAAACTGTCGACTAAACCTGGTTTCGATTAATATTTTTGAGGATAACGCATGTTAGGTCTGGGATAGGTCTGGGATTTGCCCTCATCAGGCACATACTTTCGCAGTTTTAACATGCATGTTGACCTTATCGAGGGTTTTTTCTGGTTTGGATCACGTAGTAATGTGGTACCACACTGAAACTGTCGATTAAACCTGGTTTGGATCAATATTTTTGAGGATAACGCATGTTAGGTCTACGTTAGGCCGCGGATTTTCACTCATCAGACTCATACTTTCGCATTCTTCACATACTTGTTGAACGGATCCTGGGTTTTTACTGGTTGGGATCACGTAGTAATGTGGTACCACACTGAAACATTCAATTAAACCAGGTCTTGATAAATATTTTACAGGATAACGCATGTTAGGTCTGGGTTAGGTCTAGGATTTGCCCCAATCAGGCTCACACTTTCGCATATTTCTCATACTTCATGGCTGGATCCTGGGCTATTTCTGGATTGGATCACGTAGTAATGTGGTACCACACTGAAACAGTCAATTAAACCTGGTTTTGATCAATATTATAGAGAATAATTCATGTTAGGTCTAGGTTAGGTCTGGGATTTGCTCTCATCAGGCTCATTCTTTCGCATATTTCTCATACCTGATGGCTAGATCCTGGGCCTTTTCTGGATTGCATCACGTAGTAATGAAGTACAACACTGAAACAGTCGATTAAACCTGGTTTGGATCAATATTTTTGAGGATAACGCATGTTAGGTCTAGGTTAGGTCTGGGATTTTCACCCATCAGACTCATACTTTCGCATTCTTTACATACTTGTTGAACGGATCCTGTGTTTTTTCTGGTTTGGATCACGTAGTAATGTGGTACCACACTCAAACTGTCGACTAAACCTGGTTTCGCTCAATATTTTAGAAGATAACGCATGTTAGGTCTAGGTTAGGCCTGGGATTTGCCCTCATCAGGGTCATACTTTCGCAGTTTTAACATGCATGTTGACCTGATCGAGGGTTTTTTCTGCTTTGGATCACGTAGTAAAGTGGTACCACAACTAAAACACTCAATTAAACCTGGTTTCGATCATTATTTTAGAGGATAACACAAGTTAGGTCTGGGATAGGTCTGGGATTAGCCATCATCAGACTCATACTTTCGCACACTTCACATACTCGTTGACAAGATCCTGGGTTTTTTTCTGGTTTGGATCACGTAGTAGTGTGGTACCACACTGAAACAATCTATTAAACCTGGTTTGGATCAATATTTTAGAGGATAACGCATGTTAGGTCTAGGTTAGGCCTGGGATTTGCCCTCATCAGGGTCATACTTTCGCAGTTTTAACATGCATGTTGACCTGATCGAGGGTTTTTTCTGCTTTGGATCACGTAGTAAAGTGGTACCACAACTAAAACAGTCAATTAAACCTGGTTTCGATCAATATTTTAGAGGATAACGCAAGTTAGGTCTGGGATAGGTCTGGGATTTACCCTCATCAGGCTCACACTTTCGCATATTTCTCATACTTCATGGCTAGATCCTGGGCTGTTTCTGGATTGTATCTCGTAGTAATGTGGTACCACACTGAAACAGTCCATTAAACCTGGTTTGGATCAATATTTTAGAGGATAACGCATGTTAGGTCTTGGATAGGTCAGGGATTTGCCCCCATCAGGCTCACACTTTCGCATATTTCTCATACTTCATGGCTAGATCATGGGCTGTTTCTGGATTGTATCACGTAGTAATGTGGTATCCACACTGAAACAGTCGACTAAACCTGGTTTCGATTAATATTTTTGAGGATAACGCATGTTAGGTCTGGGATAGGTCTGGGATTTGCCCGCATCAGGCTCATACCTTCGCAGTTTTAACATGCGTGTTGACCTGATCGAGGGTTTTCTGCTTTGGATCACGTAGTAAAGTGGTACCTCACAGAAGCAGTCAATTAAACCTGGATACGACCAATATTTTAGAGGTTACACCATGTTAGGTCTAGGTTAGGCCTGGGATTTTCACACATCAGACTCATACTTTCGCATTCTTCACATACTTGTTGAACGGATCCTGAGTTTTTTCTGGTTTGGATCACGTAGTAATGCTGGACCACACTGAAGCAATCAATTAAACCTGGTCATGATAAATATTTTAGAGGATAACGCATGTTAGGTCTGGGTTAGGTGTAGGATTTGCCCTCGTCAGGCTCATACCTTCGCATATATCTCATACTTCATGCCTAGATCCTGGGCTATTTCTGGATTGGATCACGTAGTAATGTGGTACCACGCTGAAACAGTCAATTAAACCTGGTTTCGATCAATATTTTAGAGGATAACGCAAGTTAGGTCTGAGATAGGTCTGGGATTCGCCCTCATCAGGCTCATACTTTCGCAGTTTTAACATGCATGTTGACCTGATCGAGGGTTTTTTCTGGTTTGGATCACGTAGTAATGTGGTACCACACTGAAACAGTCGATTAAACCTGGTTTGGATCAATATTTTTGAGGATAACGCATGTTAGGTCTAGGTTAGGTCTGGGATTTTCACCCATCAGACTCATACTTTCGCATTCTTTACATACTTGTTGAACGGATCCTGTGTTTTTTCTGGTTTGGATCACGTAGTAATGTGGTACCACACTCAAACTGTCGACTAAACCTGGTTTCGATTAATATTTTTGAGGATAATGCATGTTAGGTCTGGGATAGGTCTGGGATTTGCCCTCATCAGGCACATACTTTCGCAGTTTTAACATGCATGTTGACCTTATCGAGGGTTTTTTCTGGTTTGGATCACGTAGTAATGTGGTACCACACTGAAACTGTCGATTAAACCTGGTTTGGATCAATATTTTTGAGGATAACGCATGTTAGGTCTACGTTAGGCCGCGGATTTTCACTCATCAGACTCATACTTTCGCATTCTTCACATACTTGTTGAACGGATCCTGGGTTTTTACTGGTTGGGATCACGTAGTAATGTGGTACCACACTGAAACATTCAATTAAACCAGGTCTTGATAAATGTTTTACAGGATAACGCATGTTAGGTCTGGGTTAGGTCTAGGATTTGCCCCAATCAGGCTCACACTTTCGCATATTTCTCATACTTCATGGCTGGATCCTGGGCTATTTCTTGATTGGATCACGTAGTAATGTGGTACCACACTGAAACAGTCAATTAAACCTGGTTTTGATCAATATTATAGAGAATAATTCATGTTAGGTCTAGGTTAGGTCTGGGATTTGCTCTCATCAGGCTCATTCTTTCGCATATTTCTCATACCTGATGGCTAGATCCTGGGCCTTTTCTGGATTGCATCACGTAGTAATGAAGTACAACACTGAAACAGTCAATTAAACCTGGTTTCGCTCAATATTTTAGAAGATAACGCATGTTAGGTCTAGGTTAGGCCTGGGATTTGCCCTCATCAGGGTCATACTTTCGCAGTTTTAACATGCATGTTGACCTGATCGAGGGTTTTTTCTGCTTTGGATCACGTAGTAAAGTGGTACCACAACTAAAACAGTCAATTAAACCTGGTTTCGATCATTATTTTAGAGGATAACACAAGTTAGGTCTGGGATAGGTCTGGGATTAGCCATCATCAGACTCATACTTTCGCACACTTCACATACTCGTTGACAAGATCCTGGGTTTTTTTCTGGTTTGGATCACGTAGTAGTGTGGTACCACACTGAAACAATCTATTAAACCTGGTTTGGATGAATATTTTAGAGGATAACGCATGTTAGGTCTAGGTTAGGCCTGGGATTTGCCCTCATCAGGGTCATACTTTCGCAGTTTTAACATGCATGTTGACCTGATCGAGGGTTTTTTCTGCTTTGGATCACGTAGTAAAGTGGTACCACAACTAAAACAGTCAATTAAACCTGGTTTCGATCAATATTTTAGAGGATAACGCAAGTTAGGTCTGGGATAGGTCTGGGATTTACCCTCATCAGGGTCATACTTTCGCATATTTCTCATACTTCATGGCTAGATCCTGGGCTGTTTCTGGATTGGATCACGTAGTAATGTGGTACCACACTGAAACAGTCAATTAAACCTGGTTTTGATCAATATTTTAGAGAATAATTCATGTTAGGTCTAGGTTAGGTCTGGGATGTGCTCTCATCAGGCTCATACTTTCGCATATTTCTCATACTTCATGGCTAGATCCTGGACTGTTTCTGGATTGTATCACGTAGTATTGTGGTACCACGCTGAAACTGTCAATTAAACCTGGTTTCGATCAATATTTTAGAGGATAACGCAAGTTAGGTCTGGGATACGTCTGGGATTTGCCCTCAGCAGGCTCATACTTTCGCGTTTTTCACATACTTTTTGAACAGATCCTGGGTTTTTTCTGGTTTGGGTCACGTAGTAATGTGGTACCACACAGAAACAGTCGATTAAACCAGGTTTCGATCAATATTTTTGAGGATAATGCATGTTAGGTCTAGGTTAGGCCTGGGATTTTCACTCATCAGACTCATACTTTCGCATTCTTCACATACTTGTTGAACGGATCCTGGGTTTTTTCTGGTTTGGATCACGTAGTAATGTTGGACCACACTGAAGCAATCAATTAAACCTGGTCATGATAAATATTTTAGAGGATAACGCATGTTAGGTCTGGGTTAGGTCTAGGATTTGCCCTCGTCAGGCTCATACCTTCGCATATTTCTCATACTTCATGCCTAGATCCTGGGCTATTTCTGGATTGGATCACGTAGTAATGTGGTACCACGCTGAAACTGTCAATTAAACCTGGTTTCGATCAATATTTTAGAGGATAACGCAAGTTAGGTCTGGGATAGGTCTGGGATTTACCCTCATCAGGCTCATACTTTTGCGTTTTTCACATACTTGTTGAACAGATCCTGGTTTGTTTCTGGTTTGGATCACGTAGTAGTGTGGTACCACACTGAAACAGTCCATTAAACCTGGTTTGGATCAATATTTTAGAGGATAACGCATGTTAGGTCTAGGTTAGGTCTGGGATTTGCCCCCATCAGGCTCACACTTTCGCATATTTCTCATACTTCATGGCTAGATCATGGGCTGTTTCTGGATTGTATCACGTAGTAATGTGGTACCACACTGAAACAGTCGACTAAACCTGGTTTCGATTAATATTTTTGAGGATAACGCATGTTAGGTCTGGGATAGGTCTGGGATTTGCCCTCATCAGGCTCATACTTTCGCAGTTTTAACATGCATGTTGACCTGATCGAGGGTTTTCTGCTTTGGATCACGTAGTAAAGTGGTACCTCACAGAAGCAGTCAATTAAACCTGGATACGACCAATATTTTAGAGGTTACACCATGTTAGGTCTAGGTTAGGCCTGGGATTTTCACACATCAGACTCATACTTTCGCATTCTTCACATACTTGTTGAACGGATCCTGAGTTTTTTCTGGTTTGGATCACGTAGTAATGTGGGACCACACTGAACCAATCAATTAAACCAGGTTTCGATCAATATCTTAGTGGATAATGCAAGTTAGGTTTGGGTTAGGTCTAGGATTTGCCCTCATCAGGCTCATACTTTCGCATATTTCTCATACTTCATGGCTAGATCCTGGGCTGTTTCTGGATTGTATCACGTAGTAATGTGGTACCACGCTGAAATAGTCAATTAAACCTGGTTTTGATCAATATTTTAGAGGATAACGCAAGTTAGGTCTGGGATAGGTCTGGGATTCGCACTCATCAGGCTCATACTGTCGCGTTTTTCACATACTTGTTGAACTGATACTGGGTTATTTCTGGTTTGGATCATGTAGCAATGTGGTACCACACTGAAACAGTCGATTAAACCTGGTTTCGATCAATATTTTAGAGGATAACGCAAGTTAGGTCTGGGATAGGTCTGGGATTCGCCCTCATCAGGCTCATACTTTCGCGTTTTTCACATACTTGTTGAACAGATCCTGAGTTTTTTCTGGTTTGGGTCACGTAGTAATGTGGTACCACACTGAAACAGTCGATTAAACCAGGTTTCGATCAATATTTTTGAGGATAACGCATGTTAGGTCTAGGTTAGGCCTGGGATTTTCACTCATCAGACTCATACTTTCGCATTCTTCACATACTTGTTAAACGGATCCTGGGTTTTTTCTGGTTTGGATCACGTAGTAATGTGGGACCACACTGAAACAATCAATTAAACCTGGTCATGATAAATATTTTAGAGGATCACGCATGTTAGGTCTGGGTCAGTTCTAGGATTTGCCCTCGTCAGGCTCATACTTTCGCATATTTCTCATACTTCATGGCTAGATCCTGGGCTATTTCTGGTTTGGATCTCGTAGTAATGTGGTACCACACTGAAACTGTCAATTAAACCTGGTTTGGATCAATATTTTAGAGGATAACGCAAGTTAGGTCTGGGATAGGTCTGGGATTTGCCCTCATCAGGCTCATACTAACGCGTTTTCCACATAATTGTTGAACTGATCCTGGGTTTTTTCTGGTTTGGATCACGTAGTAATGTGGTACCACACTGAAACAGTCGATTAAACCAGGTTTCGATCAATATTTTACAGAATAATTCATGTTAGGTCTAGGTTAGGTTTGGGATTTGCTCTCATCAGGCTCATACTTTCGCATATTTCTCATACTTCATGGCTAGATCCTGGGCTATTTCTGGATTGGATCACGTAGTAATGTGGTACCACGCTGAAACATTCAATGAAACCTGGTCTGGATAAATATTTTAGAGGATAACGCATGTTAGGTCTGGGATAGGTCTGGGATTCGCCCTCATGAGGCTCATACTAACGCGTTTTCCACATAATTGTTGAACTGATCCTGGGTTTTTTCTGGTTTGGATCACGTAGTAATGTGGTACCACACTGAGACAGTCGATTAAACCTGGTTTCGATCAATATTTTAGAAGATACCGCATGTTAGGTCTGGGACAGGTGTGGGATTTGCCCTCATCAGGCTCATTCTTCCGCATATTACTCATACTTCATGGCTAGATCCTGGGCTATTTCTGGATTGGATCACGTAGTAATGTGGTACCACGCTGAAACATTCAATGAAACCTGGTCTGGATAAATATTTTAGAGGATAACGCATGTTAGGTCTGGGATAGGTCTGGGATTTGCCCTCATCAGGCTCATACTTTCGCGTTTTTCACACACTTGTTGAACTGATCCTCGGTTTTTTCTGGTTTGGATCACGTAGTAATGTGGTACAACACTGAAACAGACAATTAAACCTGGTTTCCATCAATATTTTAGAGGACAACGCATGTTAGGTCTAGGTTAGGCCTGGGATTTGCCTTCATCAGGGTCATACTTTCGCATATTTCTCATACTTCATGGCTAGATCCTAGGCTGTTTCTGGATTGGATCACGTAGTAATGTGGTACCACACTGAAACAGTCAATTAAACCTGGTTTTGATCAATATTTTAGAGAATAATTCATGTTAGGTCTAGGTTAGGTCTGGGATGTGCTCTCATCAGGCTCATACTTTCGCATATTTCTCATACTTCATGGCTAGATCCTGGACTGTTTCTGGATTGTATCACGTAGTATTGTGGTACCACGCTGAAACAGTCAATTGAACCTGGTTTCGTTCAATATTTTAGAGGATAACGCAAGTTAGGTCTGGGATACGTCTGGGATTTGCCCTCAGCAGGCTCATACTTTCGCGTTTTTCACATACTTTGTGAACAGATCCTGGGTTTTTTCTGGTTTGGGTCACGTAGTAATGTGGTACCACACAGAAACAGTCGATTAAACCAGGTTTCGATCAATATTTTTGAGGATAATGCATGTTAGGTCTAGGTTAGGCCTGGGATTTTCACTCATCAGACTCATACTTTCGCATTCTTCACAACCTTGTTGAACGGATCCTGGGTTTTTTCTGGTTTGGATCACGTAGTAATGTTGGACCACACTGAAGCAATCAATTAAACCTGGTCATGATAAATATTTTAGAGGATAACGCATGTTAGGTCTGGGTTAGGTCTAGGATTTGCCCTCGTCAGGCTCATACCTTCGCATATTTCTCATACTTCATGCCTAGATCCTGGGCTATTTCTGGATTGGATCACGTAGTAATGTGGTACCACGCTGAAACAGTCAATTAAACCTGGTTTCGATCAATATTTTAGAGGATAACGCAAGTTAGGTCTGAGATAGGTCTGGGATTCGCCCTCATCAGGCTCATACTAACGCGTTTTCCACATACTTGTTGAACTGATCCTGGGTTTTTTCTGGTTTGGTTCACGTAGTAATGTGGTACCACACTGAAACATTCAATTAAACCTGGTCCTGATAAATATTTTAGAGGATAACGCATGTTAGGTTTGTGTTAGGTCTAGGATTTGCCCTCATCAGGCTCATACATTCGCATATTTCTCATACTTCATGGCTAGATCCTGGTCTGTTCCTGGATTGTATCACGTAGTAATGTGGTACCACGCTGAAACTGTCAATTAAACCTGGTTTCGATCAATATTTTAGAGGATAACGCAAGTTAGGTCTGGGATAGGTCTGGGGTTCGCCCTCATCAGGCTCATACTTTCGCAGTTTTAACATGCATGTTGACCTGATCGAGGGTTTTTTCTGGTTTGGATCACGTAGTAATGTGGTACCACACTGAAACAGTCGATTAAACCTGGTTTGGATCAATATTTTTGAGGATAACGCATGTTAGGTCTAGGTTAGGTCTGGGATTTTCACCCATCAGACTCATACTTTCGCATTCTTTACATACTTGTTGAACGGATCCTGTGTTTTTTCTGGTTTGGATCACGTAGTAATGTGGTACCACACTCAAACTGTCGACTAAACCTGGTTTCGATTAATAGTTTTGAGGATCACGCATGTTAGGTCTGGGATAGGTCTGGGATTTGCCCTCATCAGGCACATACTTTCGCAGTTTTAACATGCATGTTGACCATATCGAGGGTTTTTTCTGGTTTGGATCACGTAGTAATGTGGTACCACACTGAAACTGTCGATTAAACCTGGTTTGGATCAATATTTTTGAGGATAACGCATCTTAGGTCTACGTTAGGCCGCGGATTTTTACTCATCAGACTCATACTTTCGCATTCTTCACATACTTGTTGAACGGATCCTGGGTTTTTACTGGTTGGGATCACGTAGTAATGTGGTACCACACTGAAACATTCAATTAAACCAGGTCTTGATAAATATTTTACAGGATAACGCATGTTAGGTCAGGGTTAGGTCTAGGATTTGCCCCAATCAGGCTCACACTTTCGCATATTTCTCATACTTCATGGCTGGATCCTGGGCTATTTCTGGATTGGATCACGTAGTAATGTGGTACCACACTGAAACAGTCAATTAAACCTGGTTTTGATCAATATTATAGAGAATAATTCATGTTAGGTCTAGGTTAGGTCTGGGATTCGCTCTCATCAGGCTCATTCATTCGCATATTTCTCATACCTGATGGCTAGATCCTGGGCCTTTTCTGGATTGCATCACGTAGTAATGAAGTACAACACTGAAACAGCCAATTAAACCTGGTTTCGCTCAATATTTTAGAAGATAACGCATGTTAGGTCTAGGTTAGGCCTGGGATTTGCCCTCATCAGGGTCATACTTTCGCAGTTTTAACATGCATGTTGACCTGATCGAGGGTTTTTTCTGCTTTGTATCACGTAGTAAAGTGGTACCACAACTAAAACAGTCAATTAAACCTGGTTTCGATCATTATTTTAGAGGATAACACAAGTTAGGTCTGGGATAGGTCTGGGATTAGCCATCATCAGACTCATACTTTCGCACACTTCACATACTCGTTGACAAGATCCTGGGTTTTTTTCTGGTTTGGATCACGTAGTAGTGTGGTACCACACTGAAACAGTCCATTAAACCTGGTTTGGATCAATATTTTAGAGGATAACGCATGTTAGGTCTAGGTTAGGTCTGGGATTTGCCCCCATCAGGCTCACACTTTCGCATATTTCTCATACTTCATGGCTAGATCATGGGCTGTTTCTGGATTGTATCACGTAGTAATGTGGTACCACACTGAAACAGTCGACTAAACCTGGTTTCGATTAATATTTTTGAGGATAACGCATGTTAGGTCTGGGATAGGTCTGGGATTTGCCCTCATCAGGCTCATACTTTCGCAGTTTTAACATGCATGTTGACCTGATCGAGGGTTTTCTGCTTTGGATCACGTAGTAAAGTGGTACCTCACAGAAGCAGTCAATTAAACCTGGATACGACCAATATTTTAGAGGTTACACCATGTTAGGTCTAGGTTAGGCCTGGGATTTTCACACATCAGACTCATACTTTCGCATTCTTCACATACTTGTTGAACGGATCCTGAGTTTTTTCTGGTTTGGATCACGTAGTAATGTGGGACCACACTGAAACAATCAATTAAACCAGGTTTCGATCAATATCTTAGTGGATAATGCAAGTTAGGTTTGGGTTAGGTCTAGGATTTGCCCTCATCAGGCTCATACTTTCGCATATTTCTCATACTTCATGGCTAGATCCTGGGCTGTTTCTGGATTGTATCACGTAGTAATGTGGTACCACGCTGAAACAGTCAATTAAACCTGGTTCCGATCAATATTTTGGAGGATAACGCAAGTTAGGTCTGGGATAGGTCTGGGATTCGCCCTCATCAGGCTCATTCTTTCGCGTTTTTCACATACTCGTTGAACAGATCCTGGGTTATTTTCTGGTTTGGATCACATAGTAATGTGGTGCCACACTGAAACAGTCGATTAAACCAGGTTTCGATCAATATTTTTGAGGATAACGCATGTTAGGTCTAGGTTAGGCCTGGGATGTTCACTCATCAGACTCATACTTTCGCATTCTTCACATACTTGTTGAACGGATCCTGGGTTTTTTCTGGTTTGGATCACATAGTAATGTGGGACCACACTGAAACAATCTATTAAACCTGGTTTCGATCATTATTTTAGAGGATAACGAAAGTTATGTCTAGTTTAGGCCTGGGATTTGCCCTCATCAGACTCATACTTTCGCATACTTCTCATACTTGTTGAACAGATCCTGCGTTTTTTTCTGGATTGGATCACGCAGTAATGTGGTACCACATTGAAACAGTCAATTAAATCTGGTTTCGATCAATATTTTAGAGGATAACGCAAGTTAGGTCTGGGATAGGTCTGGGATTCGCCCTCATCAGGCTCATTCTTTCGCGTTTTTCACATACTCGTTGAAGAGATCCTGGGTTATTTTCTGGTTTGGATCACATAGTAATGTGGTACCACGCTGAAACAGTCAATTAAACCTGGTTTTGATCAATATTATAGAGAATAATTCATGTTAGGTCTAGGTTAGGTCTGGGATTTGCTCTCATCAGGCTCATTCTTTCGCATATTTCTCATACCTGATGGCTAGATCCTGGGCCTTTTCTGGATTGCATCACGTAGTAATGAAGTACAACACTGAAACAGTCGATTAAACCTAGTTTGGATCAATATTTTTGAGGATAACGCATGTTAGGTCTAGGTTAGGTCTGGGATTTTCACCCATCAGACTCATACTTTCGCATTCTTTACATACTTGTTGAACGGATCCTGTGTTTTTTCTGGTTTGGATCACGTAGTAATGTGGTACCACACTCAAACTGTCGACTAAACCTGGTTTCGCTCAATATTTTAGAAGATAACGCATGTTAGGTCTAGGTTAGGCCTGGGATTTGCCCTCATCAGGGTCATACTTTCGCAGTTTTAACATGCATGTTGACCTGATCGAGGGTTTTTTCTGCTTTGGATCACGTAGTAAAGTGGTACCACAACTAAAACAGTCAATTAAACCTGGTTTCGATCATTATTTTAGAGGATAACACAAGTTAGGTCTGGGATAGGTCTGGGATTAGCCATCATCAGACTCATACTTTCGCACACTTCACATACTCGTTGACAAGATCCTGGGTTTTTTTCTGGTTTGGATCACGTAGTAGTGTGGTACCACACTGAAACAATCTATTAAACCTGGTTTGGATCAATATTTTAGAGGATAACGCATGTTAGGTCTAGGTTAGGCCTGGGATTTGCACTCATCAGGGTCATACTTTCGCAGTTTTAACATGCATGTTGACCTGATCGAGGGTTTTTTCTGCTTTGGATCACGTAGTAAAGTGGTACCACAACTAAAACAGTCAATTAAACCTGGTTTCGATCAATATTTTAGAGGATAACGCAAGTTAGGTCCGGGATAGGTCTGGGATTTGCCCTCATCAGACTCATACTTTCGCATTCTTCACATACTTGTTGAACGGATCCTGGGTTTTTTCTGGTTTGGATCACGTAGTAATGTTGGACCACACTGAAGCAATCAATTAAACCTGGTCATGATAAATATTTTAGAGGATAACGCATGTTAGGTCTGGGTTAGGTGTAGGATTTGCCCTCGTCAGGCTCATACCTTCGCATATTTCTCATACTTCATGCCTAGATCCTGGGCTATTTCTGGATTGGATCACGTAGTAATGTGGTACCACGCAGAAACAGTCAATTAAACCTGGTTTCGATCAATATTTTAGAGGATAACGCAAGTTAGGTCTGAGATAGGTCTGGGATTCGCCCTCATCAGGCTCATACTTTCGCAGTTTTAACATGCATGTTGACCTGATCGAGGGTTTTTTCGGGTTTGGATCACGTAGTAATGTGGTACCACACTGAAACAGTCGATTAAACCTGGTTTGGATCAATATTTTTGAGGATAACGCATGTTAGGTCTAGGTTAGGTCTGGGATTTTCACCCATCAGACTCATACTTTCGCATTCTTTACATACTTGTTGACGGATCCTGTGTTTTTTCTGGTTTGGATCACGTAGTAATGTGGTACCACACTCAAACTGTCGACTAAACCTGGTTTCGATTAATATTTTTGAGGATAACGCATGTTAGGTCTGGGATAGGTCTGGGATTTGCCCTCATCAGGCACATACTTTCGCAGTTTTAACATGCATGTTGACCTTATCGAGGGTTTTTTCTGGTTTGGATCACGTAGTAATGTGGTACCACACTGAAACTGTCGATTAAACCTGGTTTGGATCAATATTTTTGAGGATAACGCATGTTAGGTCTACGTTAGGCCGCGGATTTTCACTCATCAGACTCATACTTTCGCATTCTTCACATACTTGTTGAACGGATCCTGGGTTTTTACTGGTTGGGGTCACGTAGTAATGTGGTACCACACTGAAACATTCAATTAAACCAGGTCTTGATAAATATTTTACAGGATAACGCATGTTAGGTCTGGGTTAGGTCTAGGATTTGCCCCAATCAGGCTCACACTTTCGCATATTTCTCATACTTCATGGCTGGATCCTGGGCTATTTCTGGATTGGATCACGTAGTAATGTGGTACCACACTGAAACAGTCAATTAAACCTGGTTTTGATCAATATTATAGAGAATAATTCATGTTAGGTCTAGGTTAGGTCTGGGATTTGCTCTCATCAGGCTCATTCTTTCGCATATTTCTCATACCTGATGGCTAGATCCTGGGCCTTTTCTGGATTGCATCACGTAGTAATGAAGTACAACACTGAAACAGTCGATTAAACCTGGTTTGGATCAATATTTTTGAGGATAACGCATGTTAGGTCTAGGTTAGGTCTGGGATTTTCACCCATCAGACTCATACTTTCGCATTCTTTACATACTTGTTGAACGGATCCTGTGTTTTTTCTGGTTTGGATCACGTAGTAATGTGGTACCACACTCAAACTGTCGACTAAACCTGGTTTCGCTCAATATTTTAGAAGATAACGCATGTTAGGTCTAGGTTAGGCCTGGGATTTGCCCTCATCAGGGTCATACTTTCGCAGTTTTAACATGCATGTTGACCTGATCGAGGGTTTTTTCTGCTTTGGATCACGTAGTAAAGTGGTACCACAACTAAAACACTCAATTAAACCTGGTTTCGATCATTATTTTAGAGGATAACACAAGTTAGGTCTGGGATAGGTCTGGGATTAGCCATCATCAGACTCATACTTTCGCACACTTCACATACTCGTTGACAAGATCCTGGGTTTTTTTCTGGTTTGGATCACGTAGTAGTGTGGTACCACACTGAAACAATCTATTAAACCTGGTTTGGATCAATATTTTAGAGGATAACGCATGTTAGGTCTAGGTTAGGCCTGGGATTTGCCCTCATCAGGGTCATACTTTCGCAGTTTTAACATGCATGTTGACCTGATCGAGGGTTTTTTCTGCTTTGGATCACGTAGTAAAGTGGTACCACAACTAAAACAGTCAATTAAACCTGGTTTCGATCAATATTTTAGAGGATAACGCAAGTTAGGTCTGGGATAGGTCTGGGATTTACCCTCATCAGGCTCACACTTTCGCATATTTCTCATACTTCATGGCTAGATCCTGGGCTGTTTCTGGATTGTATCTCGTAGTAATGTGGTACCACACTGAAACAGTCCATTAAACCTGGTTTGGATCAATATTTTAGAGGATAACGCATGTTAGGTCTTGGATAGGTCAGGGATTTGCCCCCATCAGGCTCACACTTTCGCATATTTCTCATACTTCATGGCTAGATCATGGGCTGTTTCTGGATTGTATCACGTAGTAATGTGGTATCCACACTGAAACAGTCGACTAAACCTGGTTTCGATTAATATTTTTGAGGATAACGCATGTTAGGTCTGGGATAGGTCTGGGATTTGCCCGCATCAGGCTCATACCTTCGCAGTTTTAACATGCGTGTTGACCTGATCGAGGGTTTTCTGCTTTGGATCACGTAGTAAAGTGGTACCTCACAGAAGCAGTCAATTAAACCTGGATACGACCAATATTTTAGAGGTTACACCATGTTAGGTCTAGGTTAGGCCTGGGATTTTCACACATCAGACTCATACTTTCGCATTCTTCACATACTTGTTGAACGGATCCTGAGTTTTTTCTGGTTTGGATCACGTAGTAATGTGGGACCACACTGAAACAATCAATTAAACCAGGTTTCGATCAATATCTTAGTGGATAATGCAAGTTAGGTTTGGGTTAGGTCTAGGATTTGCCCTCATCGGGCTCATACTTTCGCATATTTCTCATACTTCATGGCTAGATCCTGGGCTGTTTCTGGATTGTATCACGTAGTAATGTGGTACCACGCTGAAACAGTCAATTAAACCCGGTTCCGATCAATATTTTAGAGGATAACGCAAGTTAGGTCCGGGATAGGTCTGGGATTTGCCCTCATCAGACTCATACTTTCGCATTCTTCACATACTTGTTGAACGGATCCTGGGTTTTTTCTGGTTTGGATCACGTAGTAATGCTGGACCACACTGAAGCAATCAATTAAACCTGGTCATGATAAATATTTTAGAGGATAACGCATGTTAGGTCTGGGTTAGGTGTAGGATTTGCCCTCGTCAGGCTCATACCTTCGCATATATCTCATACTTCATGCCTAGATCCTGGGCTATTTCTGGATTGGATCACGTAGTAATGTGGTACCACGCTGAAACAGTCAATTAAACCTGGTTTCGATCAATATTTTAGAGGATAACGCAAGTTAGGTCTGAGATAGGTCTGGGATTCGCCCTCATCAGGCTCATACTTTCGCAGTTTTAACATGCATGTTGACCTGATCGAGGGTTTTTTCTGGTTTGGATCACGTAGTAATGTGGTACCACACTGAAACAGTCGATTAAACCTGGTTTGGATCAATATTTTTGAGGATAACGCATGTTAGGTCTAGGTTAGGTCTGGGATTTTCACCCATCAGACTCATACTTTCGCATTCTTTACATACTTGTTGAACGGATCCTGTGTTTTTTCTGGTTTGGATCACGTAGTAATGTGGTACCACACTCAAACTGTCGACTAAACCTGGTTTCGATTAATATTTTTGAGGATAACGCATGTTAGGTCTGGGATAGGTCTGGGATTTGCCCTCATCAGGCACATACTTTCGCAGTTTTAACATGCATGTTGACCTTATCGAGGGTTTTTTCTGGTTTGGATCACGTAGTAATGTGGTACCACACTGAAACTGTCGATTAAACCTGGTTTGGATCAATATTTTTGAGGATAACGCATGTTAGGTCTACGTTAGGCCGCGGATTTTCACTCATCAGACTCATACTTTCGCATTCTTCACATACTTGTTGAACGGATCCTGGGTTTTTACTGGTTGGGATCACGTAGTAATGTGGTACCACACTGAAACATTCAATTAAACCAGGTCTTGATAAATGTTTTACAGGATAACGCATGTTAGGTCTGGGTTAGGTCTAGGATTTGCCCCAATCAGGCTCACACTTTCGCATATTTCTCATACTTCATGGCTGGATCCTGGGCTATTTCTTGATTGGATCACGTAGTAATGTGGTACCACACTGAAACAGTCAATTAAACCTGGTTTTGATCAATATTATAGAGAATAATTCATGTTAGGTCTAGGTTAGGTCTGGGATTTGCTCTCATCAGGCTCATTCTTTCGCATATTTCTCATACCTGATGGCTAGATCCTGGGCCTTTTCTGGATTGCATCACGTAGTAATGAAGTACAACACTGAAACAGTCAATTAAACCTGGTTTCGCTCAATATTTTAGAAGATAACGCATGTTAGGTCTAGGTTAGGCCTGGGATTTGCCCTCATCAGGGTCATACTTTCGCAGTTTTAACATGCATGTTGACCTGATCGAGGGTTTTTTCTGCTTTGGATCACGTAGTAAAGTGGTACCACAACTAAAACAGTCAATTAAACCTGGTTTCGATCATTATTTTAGAGGATAACACAAGTTAGGTCTGGGATAGGTCTGGGATTAGCCATCATCAGACTCATACTTTCGCACACTTCACATACTCGTTGACAAGATCCTGGGTTTTTTTCTGGTTTGGATCACGTAGTAGTGTGGTACCACACTGAAACAATCTATTAAACCTGGTTTGGATGAATATTTTAGAGGATAACGCATGTTAGGTCTAGGTTAGGCCTGGGATTTGCCCTCATCAGGGTCATACTTTCGCAGTTTTAACATGCATGTTGACCTGATCGAGGGTTTTTTCTGCTTTGGATCACGTAGTAAAGTGGTACCACAACTAAAACAGTCAATTAAACCTGGTTTCGATCAATATTTTAGAGGATAACGCAAGTTAGGTCTGGGATAGGTCTGGGATTTACCCTCATCAGGCTCATACTTTTGCGTTTTTCACATACTTGTTGAACAGATCCTGGTTTGTTTCTGGTTTGGATCACGTAGTAGTGTGGTACCACACTGAAACAGTCCATTAAACCTGGTTTGGATCAATATTTTAGAGGATAACGCATGTTAGGTCTAGGTTAGGTCAGGGATTTGCCCCCATCAGGCTCACACTTTCGCATATTTCTCATACTTCATGGCTAGATCATGGGCTGTTTCTGGATTGTATCACGTAGTAATGTGGTACCACACTGAAACAGTCGACTAAACCTGGTTTCGATTAATATTTTTGAGGATAACGCATGTTAGGTCTGGGATAGGTCTGGGATTTGCCCTCATCAGGCTCATACTTTCGCAGTTTTAACATGCATGTTGACCTGATCGAGGGTTTTCTGCTTTGGATCACGTAGTAAAGTGGTACCTCACAGAAGCAGTCAATTAAACCTGGATACGACCAATATTTTAGAGGTTACACCATGTTAGGTCTAGGTTAGGCCTGGGATTTTCACACATCAGACTCATACTTTCGCATTCTTCACATACTTGTTGAACGGATCCTGAGTTTTTTCTGGTTTGGATCACGTAGTAATGTGGGACCACACTGAAACAATCAATTAAACCAGGTTTCGATCAATATCTTAGTGGATAATGCAAGTTAGGTTTGGGTTAGGTCTAGGATTTGCCCTCATCAGGCTCATACTTTCGCATATTTCTCATACTTCATGGCTAGATCCTGGGCTGTTTCTGGATTGTATCACGTAGTAATGTGGTACCACGCTGAAACAGTCAATTAAACCTGGTTCCGATCAATATTTTGGAGGATAACGCAAGTTAGGTCTGGGATAGGTCTGGGATTCGCCCTCATCAGGCTCATTCTTTCGCGTTTTTCACATACTCGTTGAACAGATCCTGGGTTATTTTCTGGTTTGGATCACATAGTAATGTGGTGCCACACTGAAACAGTCGATTAAACCAGGTTTCGATCAATATTTTTGAGGATAACGCATGTTAGGTCTAGGTTAGGCCTGGGATGTTCACTCATCAGACTCATACTTTCGCATTCTTCACATACTTGTTGAACGGATCCTGGGTTTTTTCTGGTTTGGATCACATAGTAATGTGGGACCACACTGAAACAATCTATTAAACCTGGTTTCGATCATTATTTTAGAGGATAACGAAAGTTATGTCTAGTTTAGGCCTGGGATTTGCCCTCATCAGACTCATACTTTCGCATACTTCTCATACTTGTTGAACAGATCCTGCGTTTTTTTCTGGATTGGATCACGCAGTAATGTGGTACCACATTGAAACAGTCAATTAAATCTGGTTTCGATCAATATTTTAGAGGATAACGCAAGTTAGGTCTGGGATAGGTCTGGGATTCGCCCTCATCAGGCTCATTCTTTCGCGTTTTTCACATACTCGTTGAAGAGATCCTGGGTTATTTTCTGGTTTGGATCACATAGTAATGTGGTACCACGCTGAAACAGTCAATTAAACCTGGTTTTGATCAATATTATAGAGAATAATTCATGTTAGGTCTAGGTTAGGTCTGGGATTTGCTCTCATCAGGCTCATTCTTTCGCATATTTCTCATACCTGATGGCTAGATCCTGGGCCTTTTCTGGATTGCATCACGTAGTAATGAAGTACAACACTGAAACAGTCGATTAAACCTGGTTTGGATCAATATTTTTGAGGATAACGCATGTTAGGTCTAGGTTAGGTCTGGGATTTTCACCCATCAGACTCATACTTTCGCATTCTTTACATACTTGTTGAACGGATCCTGTGTTTTTTCTGGTTTGGATCACGTAGTAATGTGGTACCACACTCAAACTGTCGACTAAACCTGGTTTCGCTCAATATTTTAGAAGATAACGCATGTTAGGTCTAGGTTAGGCCTGGGATTTGCCCTCATCAGGGTCATACTTTCGCAGTTTTAACATGCATGTTGACCTGATCGAGGGTTTTTTCTGCTTTGGATCACGTAGTAAAGTGGTACCACAACTAAAACAGTCAATTAAACCTGGTTTCGATCATTATTTTAGAGGATAACACAAGTTAGGTCTGGGATAGGTCTGGGATTAGCCATCATCAGACTCATACTTTCGCACACTTCACATACTCGTTGACAAGATCCTGGGTTTTTTTCTGGTTTGGATCACGTAGTAGTGTGGTACCACACTGAAACAATCTATTAAACCTGGTTTGGATCAATATTTTAGAGGATAACGCATGTTAGGTCTAGGTTAGGCCTGGGATTTGCACTCATCAGGGTCATACTTTCGCAGTTTTAACATGCATGTTGACCTGATCGAGGGTTTTTTCTGCTTTGGATCACGTAGTAAAGTGGTACCACAACTAAAACAGTCAATTAAACCTGGTTTCGATCAATATTTTAGAGGATAACGCAAGTTAGGTCCGGGATAGGTCTGGGATTTGCCCTCATCAGACTCATACTTTCGCATTCTTCACATACTTGTTGAACGGATCCTGGGTTTTTTCTGGTTTGGATCACGTAGTAATGTTGGACCACACTGAAGCAATCAATTAAACCTGGTCATGATAAATATTTTAGAGGATAACGCATGTTAGGTCTGGGTTAGGTGTAGGATTTGCCCTCGTCAGGCTCATACCTTCGCATATTTCTCATACTTCATGCCTAGATCCTGGGCTATTTCTGGATTGGATCACGTAGTAATGTGGTACCACGCTGAAACAGTCAATTAAACCTGGTTTCGATCAATATTTTAGAGGATAACGCAAGTTAGGTCTGAGATAGGTCTGGGATTCGCCCTCATCAGGCTCATACTTTCGCAGTTTTAACATGCATGTTGACCTGATCGAGGGTTTTTTCGGGTTTGGATCACGTAGTAATGTGGTACCACACTGAAACAGTCGATTAAACCTGGTTTGGATCAATATTTTTGAGGATAACGCATGTTAGGTCTAGGTTAGGTCTGGGATTTTCACCCATCAGACTCATACTTTCGCATTCTTTACATACTTGTTGACGGATCCTGTGTTTTTTCTGGTTTGGATCACGTAGTAATGTGGTACCACACTCAAACTGTCGACTAAACCTGGTTTCGATTAATATTTTTGAGGATAACGCATGTTAGGTCTGGGATAGGTCTGGGATTTGCCCTCATCAGGCACATACTTTCGCAGTTTTAACATGCATGTTGACCTTATCGAGGGTTTTTTCTGGTTTGGATCACGTAGTAATGTGGTACCACACTGAAACTGTCGATTAAACCTGGTTTGGATCAATATTTTTGAGGATAACGCATGTTAGGTCTACGTTAGGCCGCGGATTTTCACTCATCAGACTCATACTTTCGCATTCTTCACATACTTGTTGAACGGATCCTGGGTTTTTACTGGTTGGGATCACGTAGTAATGTGGTACCACACTGAAACATTCAATTAAACCAGGTCTTGATAAATATTTTACAGGATAACGCATGTTAGGTCTGGGTTAGGTCTAGGATTTGCCCCAATCAGGCTCACACTTTCGCATATTTCTCATACTTCATGGCTGGATCCTGGGCTATTTCTGGATTGGATCACGTAGTAATGTGGTACCACACTGAAACAGTCAATTAAACCTGGTTTTGATCAATATTATAGAGAATAATTCATGTTAGGTCTAGGTTAGGTCTGGGATTTGCTCTCATCAGGCTCATTCTTTCGCATATTTCTCATACCTGATGGCTAGATCCTGGGCCTTTTCTGGATTGCATCACGTAGTAATGAAGTACAACACTGAAACAGTCGATTAAACCTGGTTTGGATCAATATTTTTGAGGATAACGCATGTTAGGTCTAGGTTAGGTCTGGGATTTTCACCCATCAGACTCATACTTTCGCATTCTTTACATACTTGTTGAACGGATCCTGTGTTTTTTCTGGTTTGGATCACGTAGTAATGTGGTACCACACTCAAACTGTCGACTAAACCTGGTTTCGCTCAATATTTTAGAAGATAACGCATGTTAGGTCTAGGTTAGGCCTGGGATTTGCCCTCATCAGGGTCATACTTTCGCAGTTTTAACATGCATGTTGACCTGATCGAGGGTTTTTTCTGCTTTGGATCACGTAGTAAAGTGGTACCACAACTAAAACACTCAATTAAACCTGGTTTCGATCATTATTTTAGAGGATAACACAAGTTAGGTCTGGGATAGGTCTGGGATTAGCCATCATCAGACTCATACTTTCGCACACTTCACATACTCGTTGACAAGATCCTGGGTTTTTTTCTGGTTTGGATCACGTAGTAGTGTGGTACCACACTGAAACAATCTATTAAACCTGGTTTGGATCAATATTTTAGAGGATAACGCATGTTAGGTCTAGGTTAGGCCTGGGATTTGCCCTCATCAGGGTCATACTTTCGCAGTTTTAACATGCATGTTGACCTGATCGAGGGTTTTTTCTGCTTTGGATCACGTAGTAAAGTGGTACCACAACTAAAACAGTCAATTAAACCTGGTTTCGATCAATATTTTAGAGGATAACGCAAGTTAGGTCTGGGATAGGTCTGGGATTTACCCTCATCAGGCTCACACTTTCGCATATTTCTCATACTTCATGGCTAGATCCTGGGCTGTTTCTGGATTGTATCTCGTAGTAATGTGGTACCACACTGAAACAGTCCATTAAACCTGGTTTGGATCAATATTTTAGAGGATAACGCATGTTAGGTCTTGGATAGGTCAGGGATTTGCCCCCATCAGGCTCACACTTTCGCATATTTCTCATACTTCATGGCTAGATCATGGGCTGTTTCTGGATTGTATCACGTAGTAATGTGGTATCCACACTGAAACAGTCGACTAAACCTGGTTTCGATTAATATTTTTGAGGATAACGCATGTTAGGTCTGGGATAGGTCTGGGATTTGCCCGCATCAGGCTCATACCTTCGCAGTTTTAACATGCGTGTTGACCTGATCGAGGGTTTTCTGCTTTGGATCACGTAGTAAAGTGGTACCTCACAGAAGCAGTCAATTAAACCTGGATACGACCAATATTTTAGAGGTTACACCATGTTAGGTCTAGGTTAGGCCTGGGATTTTCACACATCAGACTCATACTTTCGCATTCTTCACATACTTGTTGAACGGATCCTGAGTTTTTTCTGGTTTGGATCACGTAGTAATGTGGGACCACACTGAAACAATCAATTAAACCAGGTTTCGATCAATATCTTAGTGGATAATGCAAGTTAGGTTTGGGTTAGGTCTAGGATTTGCCCTCATCGGGCTCATACTTTCGCATATTTCTCATACTTCATGGCTAGATCCTGGGCTGTTTCTGGATTGTATCACGTAGTAATGTGGTACCACGCTGAAACAGTCAATTAAACCCGGTTCCGATCAATATTTTAGAGGATAACGCAAGTTAGGTCCGGGATAGGTCTGGGATTTGCCCTCATCAGACTCATACTTTCGCATTCTTCACATACTTGTTGAACGGATCCTGGGTTTTTTCTGGTTTGGATCACGTAGTAATGCTGGACCACACTGAAGCAATCAATTAAACCTGGTCATGATAAATATTTTAGAGGATAACGCATGTTAGGTCTGGGTTAGGTGTAGGATTTGCCCTCGTCAGGCTCATACCTTCGCATATATCTCATACTTCATGCCTAGATCCTGGGCTATTTCTGGATTGGATCACGTAGTAATGTGGTACCACGCTGAAACAGTCAATTAAACCTGGTTTCGATCAATATTTTAGAGGATAACGCAAGTTAGGTCTGAGATAGGTCTGGGATTCGCCCTCATCAGGCTCATACTTTCGCAGTTTTAACATGCATGTTGACCTGATCGAGGGTTTTTTCTGGTTTGGATCACGTAGTAATGTGGTACCACACTGAAACAGTCGATTAAACCTGGTTTGGATCAATATTTTTGAGGATAACGCATGTTAGGTCTAGGTTAGGTCTGGGATTTTCACCCATCAGACTCATACTTTCGCATTCTTTACATACTTGTTGAACGGATCCTGTGTTTTTTCTGGTTTGGATCACGTAGTAATGTGGTACCACACTCAAACTGTCGACTAAACCTGGTTTCGATTAATATTTTTGAGGATAATGCATGTTAGGTCTGGGATAGGTCTGGGATTTGCCCTCATCAGGCACATACTTTCGCAGTTTTAACATGCATGTTGACCTTATCGAGGGTTTTTTCTGGTTTGGATCACGTAGTAATGTGGTACCACACTGAAACTGTCGATTAAACCTGGTTTGGATCAATATTTTTGAGGATAACGCATGTTAGGTCTACGTTAGGCCGCGGATTTTCACTCATCAGACTCATACTTTCGCATTCTTCACATACTTGTTGAACGGATCCTGGGTTTTTACTGGTTGGGATCACGTAGTAATGTGGTACCACACTGAAACATTCAATTAAACCAGGTCTTGATAAATGTTTTACAGGATAACGCATGTTAGGTCTGGGTTAGGTCTAGGATTTGCCCCAATCAGGCTCACACTTTCGCATATTTCTCATACTTCATGGCTGGATCCTGGGCTATTTCTTGATTGGATCACGTAGTAATGTGGTACCACACTGAAACAGTCAATTAAACCTGGTTTTGATCAATATTATAGAGAATAATTCATGTTAGGTCTAGGTTAGGTCTGGGATTTGCTCTCATCAGGCTCATTCTTTCGCATATTTCTCATACCTGATGGCTAGATCCTGGGCCTTTTCTGGATTGCATCACGTAGTAATGAAGTACAACACTGAAACAGTCAATTAAACCTGGTTTCGCTCAATATTTTAGAAGATAACGCATGTTAGGTCTAGGTTAGGCCTGGGATTTGCCCTCATCAGGGTCATACTTTCGCAGTTTTAACATGCATGTTGACCTGATCGAGGGTTTTTTCTGCTTTGGATCACGTAGTAAAGTGGTACCACAACTAAAACAGTCAATTAAACCTGGTTTCGATCATTATTTTAGAGGATAACACAAGTTAGGTCTGGGATAGGTCTGGGATTAGCCATCATCAGACTCATACTTTCGCACACTTCACATACTCGTTGACAAGATCCTGGGTTTTTTTCTGGTTTGGATCACGTAGTAGTGTGGTACCACACTGAAACAATCTATTAAACCTGGTTTGGATGAATATTTTAGAGGATAACGCATGTTAGGTCTAGGTTAGGCCTGGGATTTGCCCTCATCAGGGTCATACTTTCGCAGTTTTAACATGCATGTTGACCTGATCGAGGGTTTTTTCTGCTTTGGATCACGTAGTAAAGTGGTACCACAACTAAAACAGTCAATTAAACCTGGTTTCGATCAATATTTTAGAGGATAACGCAAGTTAGGTCTGGGATAGGTCTGGGATTTACCCTCATCAGGCTCATACTTTTGCGTTTTTCACATACTTGTTGAACAGATCCTGGTTTGTTTCTGGTTTGGATCACGTAGTAGTGTGGTACCACACTGAAACAGTCCATTAAACCTGGTTTGGATCAATATTTTAGAGGATAACGCATGTTAGGTCTAGGTTAGGTCAGGGATTTGCACCCATCAGGCTCACACTTTCGCATATTTCTCATACTTCATGGCTAGATCATGGGCTGTTTCTGGATTGTATCACGTAGTAATGTGGTACCACACTGAAACAGTCGACTAAACCTGGTTTCGATTAATATTTTTGAGGATAACGCATGTTAGGTCTGGGATAGGTCTGGGATTTGCCCTCATCAGGCTCATACTTTCGCAGTTTTAACATGCGTGTTGAACAGATCCTGGTTTTTTTCTGGTTTGGATCACGTAGTAGTGTGGTACCACACTGAAACAGTCCATTAAACCTGGTTTGGATCAATATCTTAGAGGGAAACGCATGTTAGGTCTAGGTTAGTTCTGGGATTTTCACTTATCAGACTGATACTTTCGCATTCTTCACATACTTGTTGAACGGATCCTGGGTTTTTTCTGGTTTGGATCACATAGTAATGTGGGACCACACTGAAACAATCTATTAAACCTGGTTTCGATCATTATTTTAGTGGATAATGCAAGTTAGGTTTGGGTTAGGTCTAGGATTTGCCCTCATCGGGCTCATACTTTCGCATATTTCTCATACTTCATGGCTAGATCCTGGGCTGTTTCTGGATTGTATCACGTAGTAATGTGGTACCACGCTGAAACAGTCAATTAAACCTGGTTCCGGTTAATATTTTTGAGGATAACGCATGTTAGGTCTAGGTTAGGCCTGGGATTTTCACTCATCAGACTCATACATTCGCATTCTTCACATACTTGTTGAACGGATCCTGGGTTTTTACTGGATTGGATCACGCAGTAATGTGGTACCACACTGAAACAGTCAATTAAATCTGGTTTCGATCAATATTTTAGAGGATAACGCAAGTTAGGTCTGGGATAGGTCTGGGATTTGCCCTCATCAGGCTCATACTTTCGCGTTTTCCACATACTTGTTGAACAGATCCTGGTTTTTTTCTGGTTTGGATCACGTAGTAGTGTGGTACCACACTGAAACAGTCCATTAAACCTGGTTTGGATCAATATCTTAGAGGGAAACGCATGTTAGGTCTAGGTTAGTTCTGGGATTTTCACTTATCAGACTGATACTTTCGCATTCTTCACATACTTGTTGAACGGATCCTGGGTTTTTTCTGGTTTGGATCACATAGTAATGTGGGACCACACTGAAACAATCTATTAAACCTGGTTTCGATCATTATTTTAGAGGATAACGAAAGTTATGTCTAGTTTAGGCCTGGGATTTGCCCTCATCAGACTCATACTTTCGCATACTTCTCATACTTGTTGAACAGATCCTGCGTTTTTTTCTGGTTTGGATCACGTAGTAATGTGGTACCACACTGAAACAGTCAATTAAACCTGGTTTCCATCAATATTTTAGAGGACAACGCATGTTAGGTCTAGGTTAGGCCTGGGATTTGCCCTCATCAGGCTCACACTTTCGCATATTTCTCATACTTCATGGCTAGATCCTGGGCTGTTTCTGGATTGTATCTCGTAGTAATGTGGTACCACACTGAAACAGTCGACTGAACCTGGTTTGGATTAATATTTTTGAGGATAACGCATGTTAGGTCTGGGATATGTCTGGGATTTGCCCTCATCAGGCTCATACTTTCGCAGTTTTAACATGCGTGTTGACCTGATCGAGGGTTTTTTCTGCTTTGGATCACGTAGTAAAGTGGTACCTCACTGAAGCAGTCAATTAAACCTGGATACGACCAATATTTTAGAGGTTACACCATGTTAGGTCTAGGTTAGGCCTGGGATTTTCACACATCAGACTCATACTTTCGCATTCTTCACATACTTGTTGAACGGATCCTGAGTTTTTTCTGGTTTGGATCACGTAGTAATGTGGGACCACACTGAAACAATCAATTAATCCAGGTTTCGATCAATATCTTAGAGGATAATGCAAGTTAGGTTTGGGTTAGGTCTAGGATTTGCCCTCATCAGGCTCATACTTTCGCATATTTCTCATACTTCATGGCTAGATCCTGGGCTGTTTCTGGATTGTATCACGTAGTAATGTGGTACCACGCTGAAACAGTCAATTAAACCCGGTTCCGATCAATATTTTGGAGGATAACGCAAGTTAGGTCTGGGATAGGTCTTTTTTTTTTTTTTTTTGTCGTGGGGAAAATCTTCGAAAGACTCCCTCCCACCTCCTTGGGGAGAGGTGGGAGGGGTGTGTGGGATTCCCCGCGCCCGTACAACGACAGGCGCGGGACCTACCCACTAAAAACGCCACGGTGACCCTTCGGCACGCTTTGGGAGGATACCAGGAATCGCTCGAAGCATTCTTCCGGTATCCTTCCCGTGCCCGCGCTTTCGCGCCCATCCCCCGGGGGGACAATCGGTCCCCCCAGTAGACACACTGCCTCATAGCGGCGGGACGGGGCCACTCCATCCCGCCGGTATCCGTCCCGGGGCCGCGTTTAGTGGCGGCTGCGAGCCCCAACTCGCAACCGCCCGCGACCCCGTTTCCACCCCTCGGCGGCCGGGCGTTCATGGCCGCACCAGAACGCCGAGGGTGCCGCCCCTTGCGTCGGACCGGTAGGGGGAGGCACTCCTACCACCAACCGGTCCGACCCGGCGCCGACTGGGATAGGTCTGGGATTCGCCCTCATCAGGCTCATTCTTTCGCGTTTTTCACATACTTGTTGCACAGATCCTGGGTTTTTTCTGGTTTGGGTCACGTAGTAATGTGGTACCACACTGAAACAGTCGATTAAACCAGGTTTCGATCAATATTTTTGAGAAAAACGCATGTTAGGTCTAGGTTAGGCCTGGGATTTGCCCTCATCAGGGTCATACTTTCGCATATTTCTCATACTTCATGGCTAGATCCTGGGTTTTTTCTGGTTTGGATCACGTAGTAATGTGGTACCACACTGAAACAGTCGATTAAACCTGGTTTCGATCAATATTTTAAAGGATAACGCAAGTTAGGTCTGGGATAGGTCTTGGATTTGCCCTCATCAGACTCATACTTACGCACACTTCACATACTCGTTGAACAGATCCTGGGTTATTTTCTGGTTTGGATCACATAGTAATGTGGTACCACACTGAAAAAGTCGATTAAACCAGGTTTCGATCAATATTTTTCAGAATAACGCATGTTAGGTCTAGGTTAGGCCTGGGATTTTCACTCACCAGACTCATACTTTCGCATTCTTCACATACTTGTTGAACGGAACCTGGGTTTTTTCTGGTTTTGATCACGTAGTAATGAGGGACCACACTGAAACAGTCAACTAAACCTGGTTTCGATCAATATTTTAGGGAATAATTCATGTTTGGTCTAGGTTAGGTCTGGGATTTGCTCTCATCCGGCTCATTCTTTCGCATATTACTCATACTTGATGGCTAGATCCTGGGCTTTTTCTGGATTGTATCACGTAGTAATGAAGTACAACACTGAAACAGTCAATTAAACCTGGTTTCCATCAATATTTTAGAGGACAACGCAAGTTAGGTCTGGGATAGGTCTAGGATTCGCCCTCATCAGGCTCAAACTTTCGCGTTTTTCACATACTTGTTGAACTGATCCTTGGTTTTTTCTGGATTGGATCACGTAGTAGTGTGGTACCACACTGAAACAGTCCATTAAACCTGGTTTCGATCACTATTTTAGAGGATAACGCATGGTAGGTCTGGGTTAGGTCTAGGATTTGCCCTCATCAGGCTCATACTTTCGCGTTTTTCACATACTTGTTGAAGAGATCCTGGGTTTTTTCTGGTTTGGATCACGTAGTAATGTGGTACCACACTGAAGCAGTCCATTAAACCTGGTTTCGATCAATATTTTAGAGAATAATCCATGTTAGTTCTAGGTTAGGTCTGGGATTTGCTCTCATCAGGCTCATTCTTTCGCATATTTCTCATACTTCATGGCTAGATCCTGGGCTATTTCTGGATTGGATCACGTAGTAATGTGATACCACGCTGAAACAGTCAATTAATCCTGGTTTCGATCAATATTTTAGAGGATAACGCATGTTTGGTCTGGGATAGGTCTGGGATTCGCCCTCATCAGGCTCATACTTTCGCGTTTATCACATACTTGTTGAACGGATCCTGGGTTTTTTCTGGTTTGGATCACGTAGTAATGTGGGACCACACTGAAACAAACAATTATACCTGGTCATGATAAATATTTTAGAGGATAACGCATGTTAGGTCTGGGTTAGGTCCAGGATTTGACCTCGTCAGGCTCATACTTTCGCATATTTCTCATACTTGATGGCTAGATCCTGGGCTTTTTCTGGATTGCATCACGTAGTAATGAAGTACAACACTGAAACAGACAATTAAACCTGTTTTCCATCAATATTTTAGAGGACAACGCAAGTTAGGTCCGGGATAGTTCTGGGATTCGCCCTCATCAGGCTCATACTTTCGCGTTTTTCACATTCTTGTTGAAGAGATCCTGGGTTTTTTCTGGTTTGGATCACGTAGTAATGTGGTACCACACTGAAGCAGTCCATTAAACCTGGTTTCGATCAATATTTTAGAGAATAATCCATGTTAGATCTAGGTTAGGTCAGGGATTTGCTCTCATCAGGCTCATTCTTTCGCATATTTCTCATACTTGATGGCTAGATATTGGGCTTTTTCTGGATTGCATCACGTAGTAATGTAGTACCACACTGAAACAGTCAATGGAATCTGGTTTCCATCAATATTTTAGAGGACAACGCAAGTTATGTCTGGGATAGGTCTGGGATTTGCCCTCATCAGGGTCATAATTTCGCCTTTTTCACATACTTGTTGAACAGATCCTGGGTTTTTTCTTGTTTGGATCACGTAGTAATGTGGTACCACACTGAAACAGTCCATAAAACCTGGTTTCGAACAATATTTTAGAGAATAATTCATGTTAGGTCTAGGTTAGGTTTGGGATTTGCTCTCATCAGGCTCATTCTTTCGCATATTTCTCATACTTGATGGCTAGATCCTGGGCTTTTGCTGGATTGCATCACGTAGTAATGAAGTACAACACTGAAACAGACAATTAAACCTGTTTTCCATCAATATTTTAGAGGACAACGCAAGTTAGGTCTGGGATAGGTCTGGGATTTGCCCTCATCAGCCTCATACTTTCGCACACTTCACATACTCGTTGAACAGATCCTGGGTTATTTTCTGGTTTGGATCACATAGTAATGTGGTACCACACTGAAACAGTCGATTAAACCAGGTCTTGATAAATATTTTAGAGGATAACGTATGTTAGGTTTGGGTTAGGTCTAGGATTTGCCCTCATCAGGGTCATACTTTCGCATATTTCTCATACTTCATGGCTAGATCCTGGGCTGTTTCTGGATTGTATCACGTAGTAATGTGATACCACGCTGAAACAGTAAATTAATCCTGGTTTCGATCAATATTTTAGAGGATAACGCATGTTTGGTCTGGGATAGGTCTGGGATTCGCCCTCATCAGGCTCATACTTTCGCGTTTTTCACATACTTGTTGAACGGATCCTGGGTTTTTTCTGGTTTGGATCACGTAGTAATGTGGGACCACACTGAAACAATCAATTATACCTGGTCATGATAAATATTTTAGAGGATAACGCATGTTAGGTCTGGGTTAGGTCCAGGATTTGACCTCGTCAGGCTCATACTTTCGCATATTTCTCATACTTGATGGCTAGATCCTGGGCTTTTTCTGGATTGCATCACGTAGTAATGAAGTACAACACTGAAACAGACAATTAAACCTGTTTTCCATCAATATTTTAGAGGACAACGCAAGTTAGGTCTGGGATAGGTCTGGGATTCGCCCTCATCAGGCTCATACTTTCGCGTTTTTCACATACTTGTTGTACTGATCCTGGGTTTTTTCTGGTTTGGATCACGTAGTGAAGTGGTACCACACTGAAGAAGTCCATTAAACCTTGTTTCGATCAATATTTTAGAGGATAACGCATGTTAGGTTTGGGATAGGTCTGGGATTTGCCCTCATCAGGCTCATACTTTCGCGTTTTTCACATACTTGTTGAACTGATCCTTGGTTTTTTCTGGATTGGATCACGTAGTAGTGTGGTACCACACTGAAACAGTCCATTAAACCTGGTTTCGATCACTATTTTAGAGGATAACGCATGGTAGGTCTGGGTTAGGTCTAGGATTTGCCCTCATCAGGCTCATACTTTCGCGTTTTTCACATACTTGTTGAAGAGATCCTGGGTTTTTTCTGGTTTGGATCACGTAGTAATGTGGTACCACACTGAAGCAGTCCATTAAACCTGGTTTCGATCAATATTTTAGAGAATAATCCATGTTAGTTCTAGGTTAGGTCTGGGATTTGCTCTCATCAGGCTCATTCTTTCGCATATTTCTCATACTTCATGGCTAGATCCTGGGCTATTTCTGGATTGGATCACGTAGTAATGTGATACCACGCTGAAACAGTCAATTAATCCTGGTTTCGATCAATATTTTAGAGGATAACGCATGTTTGGTCTGGGATAGGTCTGGGATTCGCCCTCATCAGGCTCATACTTTCGCGTTTATCACATACTTGTTGAACGGATCCTGGGTTTTTTCTGGTTTGGATCACGTAGTAATGTGGGACCACACTGAAACAAACAATTATACCTGGTCATGATAAATATTTTAGAGGATAACGCATGTTAGGTCTGGGTTAGGTCCAGGATTTGACCTCGTCAGGCTCATACTTTCGCATATTTCTCATACTTGATGGCTAGATCCTGGGCTTTTTCTGGATTGCATCACGTAGTAATGAAGTACAACACTGAAACAGACAATTAAACCTGTTTTCCATCAATATTTTAGAGGACAACGCAAGTTAGGTCCGGGATAGTTCTGGGATTCGCCCTCATCAGGCTCATACTTTCGCGTTTTTCACATTCTTGTTGAAGAGATCCTGGGTTTTTTCTGGTTTGGATCACGTAGTAATGTGGTACCACACTGAAGCAGTCCATTAAACCTGGTTTCGATCAATATTTTAGAGAATAATCCATGTTAGATCTAGGTTAGGTCAGGGATTTGCTCTCATCAGGCTCATTCTTTCGCATATTTCTCATACTTGATGGCTAGATATTGGGCTTTTTCTGGATTGCATCACGTAGTAATGTAGTACCACACTGAAACAGTCAATGGAATCTGGTTTCCATCAATATTTTAGAGGACAACGCAAGTTATGTCTGGGATAGGTCTGGGATTTGCCCTCATCAGGGTCATAATTTCGCCTTTTTCACATACTTGTTGAACAGATCCTGGGTTTTTTCTTGTTTGGATCACGTAGTAATGTGGTACCACACTGAAACAGTCCATAAAACCTGGTTTCGAACAATATTTTAGAGAATAATTCATGTTAGGTCTAGGTTAGGTTTGGGATTTGCTCTCATCAGGCTCATTCTTTCGCATATTTCTCATACTTGATGGCTAGATCCTGGGCTTTTGCTGGATTGCATCACGTAGTAATGAAGTACAACACTGAAACAGACAATTAAACCTGTTTTCCATCAATATTTTAGAGGACAACGCAAGTTAGGTCTGGGATAGGTCTGGGATTTGCCCTCATCAGCCTCATACTTTCGCACACTTCACATACTCGTTGAACAGATCCTGGGTTATTTTCTGGTTTGGATCACATAGTAATGTGGTACCACACTGAAACAGTCGATTAAACCAGGTCTTGATAAATATTTTAGAGGATAACGTATGTTAGGTTTGGGTTAGGTCTAGGATTTGCCCTCATCAGGGTCATACTTTCGCATATTTCTCATACTTCATGGCTAGATCCTGGGCTGTTTCTGGATTGTATCACGTAGTAATGTGATACCACGCTGAAACAGTAAATTAATCCTGGTTTCGATCAATATTTTAGAGGATAACGCATGTTTGGTCTGGGATAGGTCTGGGATTCGCCCTCATCAGGCTCATACTTTCGCGTTTTTCACATACTTGTTGAACGGATCCTGGGTTTTTTCTGGTTTGGATCACGTAGTAATGTGGGACCACACTGAAACAATCAATTATACCTGGTCATGATAAATATTTTAGAGGATAACGCATGTTAGGTCTGGGTTAGGTCCAGGATTTGACCTCGTCAGGCTCATACTTTCGCATATTTCTCATACTTGATGGCTAGATCCTGGGCTTTTTCTGGATTGCATCACGTAGTAATGAAGTACAACACTGAAACAGACAATTAAACCTGTTTTCCATCAATATTTTAGAGGACAACGCAAGTTAGGTCTGGGATAGGTCTGGGATTCGCCCTCATCAGGCTCATACTTTCGCGTTTTTCACATACTTGTTGTACTGATCCTGGGTTTTTTCTGGTTTGGATCACGTAGTGAAGTGGTACCACACTGAAGAAGTCCATTAAACCTTGTTTCGATCAATATTTTAGAGGATAACGCATGTTAGGTTTGGGATAGGTCTGGGATTTGCCCTCATCAGGCTCATACTTTCGCGTTTTTCACATACTTGTTGAACAGATCCTGGGTTTTTTCTGGTTTGGATCACGCAGTAATGTGGGACCACACTGAAACAATCAATTGAACCTGGTCTTGATAAATATTTTAGAGGATAACGCAAGTTTGGTCTGGGATAGGTCTGGGATTTGCCCTCATCAGGCTCATACTTTCGCGTTTTTCACATACTTCATGGCTAGATCCTGGGCTGTTTCTGGATTGTATCACGTAGTAATGTGGTACCACGCTGAAACAGTCAATTAAACCTGGTTTCGATCAATATTTTAGAGGATAACGCAAGTTTGGTCTGGGATAGGTCTGGGATTCGCCCTCATCAGGCTCATACTTTCGCATTTCTCACATACTTGTTGAACTGATCCTGGGTTTTTTCTGGTTTGGATCACGTAGTAATGTGGGACCACACTGAAACAATCAATTATACCTGGTCATGATAAACATTTTAGAGGATAACGCATGTTAGGTCTGGGTTAGGTCTAGGATTTGCCTACGTCAGGCTCATACTTTCGCGTTTTTCACATACTTGTTGAACTGATCCTGGGTTTTTTCTGGTTTGGATCACGTAGTAATGTGGTACAACACTGAAACAGTCAATTAAGCCTCGTTTCCATCAATATTTTAGAGGACAACGCATGTTAGGTCTAGGATTTGCCCTCGTCAGGCTCATACTTTCGCATTTCTCACATACTTGTTGAACTGATCCTGGGTTTTCTCTGGTTTGGATCACGTAGTAATGTGGGACCACACTGAAACAATCAATTAAACCTGGTCTTGATAAATATTTTAGAGGATAACGCAAGTTTGGTCTGGGATAGGTCTGGGATTTGCCCTCATCAGGCTCATACTTTCGCGTTCTTCACATACTTGTTGAACAGATCCTGGGCTTTCTCTGGATTGCATCACGTAGTAATGAAGTACAACACTGAAACAGTCATTTAAACCTGGTTTCCAGCAATATTTTAGAGGACAACGCATGTTAGGTCTAGGTAAGCCCTGGGATTTGCCCTCATCAGGGTCATACTTTCGCAGTTTTAACATACATGTTGACCTGATCGAGCGTTTTTTCTGGTTTGGATCACGTAGTAAAGTGGTACCACACTGAAACAGTCCATTAAACCTGGTTTCGATCAATATTTTAGAGGATAACTCATGTTAGGTCTAGGTTAGCCCTGGGATTTTCACTCATCAGACCCATACTTTCCCATTCTTCACATACTTGTTGAACGGATGCTGGGTATTTTCTGGTTTGGTTCACGTAGTAATGTGGTACCACACTGAAACAATCAATTATACCTGGTCATGATAAATATTTTAGAGGATAACGCATGTTAGGTCTGGGTTAGGTCTAGGATCTGCCCTCGTCAGGCTCATACTTTCGCGTTTTTCACATACTTGTTGAACTGATCCTGGGTTTTTTCTGGTTTGGATCACGTAGTAATGTGGTACAACACTGAAACAGTCAATTAAACCTGGTTTCCATCAATATTTTAGAGGACAACGCATGTTAGGTCTAAGTTAGGCCTGGGATTTGCCCTCATCAGGGTCATACTTTCGCATATTTCTCATACTTCATGGCTAGATCCTGGGCTGTTTCAGGATTGTATCACGTAGTAATGTGGTACCACGCTGAAACAGTCAATTAAACCTGGTTTCGTTCAATCATTTTAGAGGATAACGCTAGTTAGGTCTGGGATAGGTCTGGGATTTGCCCTCAGCAGGCTCATACTTTCGCGTTTTTCACATACTTGTTGAACATATCCTGGGTTTTTTCTGGTTTGGGTCACGTAGTAGTGTGGTACCACACTGAAGCAGTCCATTAAACCTGGTTTCGATCAATATTTTAGAGAATAATCCATGTTAGTTCTAGGTTAGGTCTGGGATTTGCTCTCATCAGGCTCATTCTTTCGCATATTTCTCATACTTGATGGCTAGATATTGGGCTTTTTCTGGATTGCATCGCGTAGTAATGTAGTACCACACTGAAACAGTCAATGGAATCTGGTTTCCATCAATATTTTAGAGGACAACGCAAGTTATGTCTGGGATAGGTCTGGGATCTGCCCTCATCAGGGTCATACTTTCGCCTTTTTCACGTACTTGTTGAACAGATCCTGGGTTTTTTCTTGTTTGGATCACGTAGTAATATGGTACCACACTGAAACAGTCCATAAAACCTGGTTTCGAACAATATTTTAGAGAATAATTCATGTCAGGTCTAGGTTAGGTTTGGGATTTTCACTCATCAGACTCATACTTTCGCATTCTTCACATACTTGTTGAACAGATCCTGGGTTTTTTCTGGTTTGGATCACGCAGTAATGTGGGACCACACTGAAACAATCAATTGAACCTGGTCTTGATAAATATTTTAGAGGATAACGCATGTTAGGTCTGGGTTAGGTCTAGGATTTGCCCTCGTCAGGCTCATACTTTCGCATATTTCTTATACTTCATGGGTAGATCCTGGGCTGTTTCTGGATTGTATCACGTAGTAATGTTGTACCACGCTGAAACAGTCAATTAAACCTGGTTTCCAGCAATATTTTAGAGGACAACGCATGTTAGGTCTAGGTAAGCCCTGGGATTCGCCCTCATCAGGGTCATACTTTCGCAGTTTTAACATACATGTTGACCTGATCGAGCGTTTTTTCTGGATTGGATCACGTAGTAAAGTGGTACCACACTGAAACAGTCCATTAAACCTGTTTTCGATCAATATTTTAGAGGATAACGCATGTTTGGTCTGGGATAGGTCTGGGATTCGCCCTCGTCAGGCTCATACTTTCGCGTTTTTCACATACTTGTTGAACTGATCCTGGGTTTTTTCTTGTTTGGATCACGTAGTAATGTGGTACAACACTGAAACAGTCAATTAAACCTGGTTTTGATCAATATTTTAGAGAATAATTCATGTTAGGTCTAGGTTAGGTCTGGGGTTTGCTCTCATCAGGCTCATACTTTCGCATATTTCTCATACTTCACGGCTAGATCCGGGGCTGTTTCTGGATTGTATCACGCAGTAATGTGGTACCACGCTGCAACAGTCAAGTAAACCTGGTTTCGTTCAATCATTTTAGAGGATAACGCTAGTTAGGTCTGGGATAGGTCTGGGATTTGCCCTCAGCAGGCTCACACTTTCGCGTTTTTCACATACTTGTTGAACAGATCCTGGGTTTTCTCTGGTTTGGGTCACGTAGTAGTGTGGTACCACACTGAAACAGTCGATTAAACCAGGTTTCGATCAATATTTTTGAGGATAATGCATGTTAGGTCTAGGTTAGGCCGGGGATTTTCACTCATCAGACTCATACTTTCGCATTCTTCACATACTTGTTGAACAGATCCTGCGTTTTCTCTGGTTTGGATCACAGAGTAATGTGGGACCACACTGAAACAATCAATTAAACATGGTTTCGATCAATATTTTTGAGGATAATGCATGTTAGGTCTAGGTTAGGCCTGGGATTTTCACTCATCAGACTCATACTTTCGCATTCTTCACATACTTGTTGAACGGATCCTGGGTTTTTTTTGGTTTGTATCACGTAGTAATGTGGGACCACATTGAAACAATCAATTAAACCTGGTCATGATAAATATTTTAGAGGATAACGCATGTTAGGTCTGGGTTAGGTCTAGGATTTGCCCTCGTCAGGCTCATACTTTCGCATATTTCTTATACTTCATGGGTAGATCCTGGGCTGTTTCTGGATTGTATCACGTAGTAATGTTGTACCACGCTGAAACAGTCAATTAAACCTGGTTTCGATCAATATTTTAGAGGATAACGCAAGTTAGGTCTGGGATAGGTCTGGGGTTCGCCCTCACCAGGCTCATACTTTCGCGTTTTTCACATACTTGTTGAACTGATCCTGGTTTTTTTCTGGTTTGGATCACGTAGTAATGTGGTACCACACTGAAATATTCGATTAAACCTGGTTTCGATCAATATTTTAGAGGATAAGGCAAGTTAAGTCTGGGATAGGTCTGGGATTTGCCCTCATCAGGGTCATACTTTCGCATATTTCTCATACTTGATGGCTAGATCCTGGGCTTTCTCTGGATTGCATCACGTAGTAATGAAGTACAACACTGAAACAGTCAATTAAACCTGGTTTCCAGCAATATTTTAGAGGACAACGCATGTTAGGTCTAGGTAAGCCCTGGGATTCGCCCTCATCAGGGTCATACTTTCGCAGTTTTAACATACATGTTGACCTGATCGAGCGTTTTTTCTGGATTGGATCACGTAGTAAAGTGGTACCACACTGAAACAGTCCATTAAACCTGGTATCGATCAATATTTTAGAGGATAACGCATGTTAGGTCTAGGTTAGCCCTGGGATTTTCACTCATCAGACCCATACTTTCCCATTCTTCACATACTTGTTGAACGGATCCTGGGTATTTTCTGGTTTGGTTCACGTAGTAATGTGGTACCACACTGAAACATTCAATTAAACCTGGTCTTGATAAATATTTTACAGGATAACGCATGTTAGGTTTGGGTTAGGTCTAGGATTTGCCCTCATCAGGCTCATACATTCGCATATTTCTTATACTTCATGGGTAGATCCTGGGCTGTTTCTGGATTGTATCACGTAGTAATGTTGTACCACGCTGAAACAGTCAATTAAACCTGGTTTCGATCAATATTTTAGAGGATAACGCAAGTTAGGTCTGGGATAGGTCTGGGGTTCGCCCTCACCAGGCTCATACTTTCGCGTTTTTCACATACTTGTTGAACTGATCCTGGTTTTTTTCTGGTTTGGATCACGTAGTAATGTGGTACCACACTGAAATATTCGATTAAACCTGGTTTCGATCAATATTTTAGAGGATAAGGCAAGTTAAGTCTGGGATAGGTCTGGGATTTGCCCTCATCAGGGTCATACTTTCGCATATTTCTCATACTTCATGGCTAGATCCTGGGCTGTTTCTGGATTGGATCAGGTAGTAATGTGGTACCACACTGAAACAGTCAATTAAACCTGGTTTTGATCAATATTTTAGAGAATAATTCATGTTATGTCTAGGTTAGTTCTGGGATTTGCTCTCATCAGGCCCATTCTTTCGCATATTTCTCATACTTGATGGCTAGATCCTGGGCTTTCTCTGGATTGCATCACGTAGTAATGAAGTACAACACTGAAACAGTCAATTAAACCTGGTTTCCAGCAATATTTTAGAGGACAACGCATGTTAGGTCTAGGTAAGCCCTGGGATTTGCCCTCATCAGGGTCATACTTTCGCAGTTTTAACATACATGTTGACCTGATCGAGGGTTTTTTCTGGTTTGGATCACGTAGTAAAGTGGTACCACACTGAAACAGTCCATTAAACCTGGTTTCGATCAATATTTTAGAGGATAACGCATGTTAGGTCTAGGTTAGCCCTGGGATTTTCACTCATCAGACCCATACTTTCGCATTCTTCACATACTTGTTGACCGGATCCTGGGTATTTTCTGGTTTGGTTCAGGTAGTAATGTGGTACCACACTGAAACATTCAATTAAACCTGGTCTTGATAAATATTTTACAGGATAACGCATGTTAGGTTTGGGTTAGGTCTAGGATTTGCCCTCATCAGGCTCATACATTCGCATATTTCTCTTACTTCATGGCTAGATCCTGGGTTGTTTCTGGATTGTATCACGTAGTAATGTGGTACCACGCTGAAACAGTCAATTAAACCTGGTTTCGATCAATATTTTAGAGGATAACGCAAGTTAGGTCTGGGATAGGTCTGGGGTTCGCCCTCACCAGGCTCATACTTTCGCGTTTTTCACATACTTGTTGAACTGATCCTGGTTTTTTTCTGGTTTGGATCACGTAGTAATGTGGTACCACACTGAAACAGTCGATTAAACCAGGTTTCGATCAATATTTTTGAGGATAACGCATGTTATGTCTAGGTTAGGCCTGGGATTTTCACTCATCAGACTCATACTTTCGCATTCTTCACATACTTGTTGAACGGATCCTGGGTTTGTTCAGGTTTGGATCACGTAGTAATGTGGGACCACACTGAAACAGTCAATTAAACCTGTTTTCGATCAATATTTTAGAGAATAATTCATGTTAGGTCTAGGTTAGGTCTGGGATTTGCTCTCATCAGGCTCATTCTTTCGCATATTTCTCATACTTGATGGCTAGATCCTGGGCTTTTTCTGGATTGCATCCAGTAGTAATGCAGTACAACACTGAAACAGTCAAATAAACCTGGTTTCCATCAATATTTTAGAGGATAACGCATGTTAGGACTAGGTTAAGTCTGGGATTTTCACTCATCAGACTCATACTTTCGCATTCTTCACATACTTGTTCAACGGATCCTGTGTTTTTTCTGGTTTGGATCACGTAGTAATGTGGTACCACACTGAAACAGTCGATTAAACCTGGTTTCGATCAATATTTTTGAGGATAACGCATGTTAGGTTTGGGTTAGGTCTAGGATTTGCCCTCATCAGGCTCATACATTCGCATATTTCTCATACTTCATGGCTAGATCCTGGGCTGTTTCTGGATTGTATCACGTAGTAATGTGGTACCACGCTGAAACAGTCAATTAATCCTGGTTTCGATCAATATTTTAGAGGATAACGCAAGTAAGGTCTGGGATAGGTCTGGGATTCGCCCTCATCAGGCTCATACTTTCGCGTTTTTCACATACTTGTTGAACTGATCCTGTGTTTTTTCTGGTTTGGATCACGTAGCAATGTGGTACCACACTGAAACTGTCCATTAAACCTGGTTTCGATCAATAGTTTAGAGAATAATTCATGTTAGGTCTAGGTTAGGTCTGGGATTTGCTCTCATCAGGCTCATTCTTTCGCGTATTTCTCATACTTCATGGCTAGATCTTGGGCTTTTTCTGGATTGCATCACGTAGTAATGTAGTACCACACTGAAACGGTCAATGGAATCTGGTTTCCATCAATATTTTAGAGGACAACGCAAGTTATGTCCGGGATAGGTCTGGGATTTGCCCTCATCAGGGTCATACTTTCGCATTTTTCACATACTTGTTGAACAGATCCTGGGTTTTTTCTTGTTTGGAACACGTAGTAATGTGGTACCACACTGAAACAGTCCATAAAACCTGGTTTCGAACAATATTCTAGAGAATAATTCATGTTAGGTCTAGGTTAGGTCTGGGATTTGCTCTCATCAGGCTCATTCTTTCGCATATTTCTCATACTTGATGGCTAGATCCTGGGCTTTTTCTGGATTGCATCACGTAGTAATGAAGTACAACACTGAAACAGTCAATTAAACCTGTTTTCCATCAATATTTTAGAGGACAACGCAAGTTAGGTCTGGGTTAGGTCCAGGATTTGACCTCGTCAGGCTCATACTTTCGCATATTTCTCATACTTCATGGCTAGATCCTGGGCTATTTCTGGATTGGATCAGGTAGTAATGTGGTACCACACTGAAAGGGTCAATTAAACCTGGTTTCGATCAATATTTTTGAGGATAACGCATGTTAGGTCTAGGTTAGGCCGGGGATTTTCACTCATCAGACTCATACTTTCGCAGTTTTAACATACATGTTGGCCTGATCGAGGGTTTTTTCTGCTTTGGATCACGTAGTGAAGTGGTACCACACTGAAGCAGTCCATTAAACCTGGTTTCGATCAATATTTTAGAGGATAACGCATGTTAGTTCTAGGTTAGGTCTGGGATTTGCTCTCATCAGGCTCATTCTTTCGAATATTTATCATACTTGATGGCTAGATCTTGGGCTTTTTCTGGATTGCATCACGTAGTAATGTAGTACCACACTGAAACAGTCAATGGAATCTGGTTTCCATCAATATTTTAGAGGACAACGCAAGTTATGTCTGGGATAGGTCTGGGATTTGCCCTCATCAGGGTCATACTTTCGCATTTTTCACATACTTGTTGAACTGATCCTGGGTTTTTTCTGGATTGGATCACGTAGCAATGTGGTACCACACTGAAACAGTCGATTAAACCTGGTTTCGATCAATATTTTAGAGAATAACGCAAGTTTGGTCTGGGATAGGTCTGGGATTTGCCCTCATCAGGCTCATACTTTCGCGTTTTGCACATACTTGTTGAACAGGTCCTGGGTTTTTTCTGGTTGGGGTCACGTAGTAATGTAGTACCACTCTGAAACAGTCGATTAAACCAGGTTTCGATCAATATTTTTGAGGATAACGCATGTTAGGTCCAGGTTAGGTCTGGGATTTTCACTCATCAGACTCATACTTTCGCATTCTTCACATACTTGTTGAACGGATCCTGGGTTTTTTCTGGTTTGGATCACGCAGTAATGTGGGACCACACTGAAACAATCAATTAAACCTGGTCTTGATAAATATTTTAGAGGATAACGCAAGTTTGGTCTGGGATAGGTCTCGGATTTGCCCTCATCAGGGTCATACTTTCGCATATTTCTCATACTTCATGGCTAGATCCTGGGCTGTTTCTGGATTGTATCACGTAGTAATGTGATACCACGCTGAAACAGTCAATTAATCCTGGTTTCGATCAATATTTTAGAGGATAACGCATGTTTGGTCTGGGATAGGTCTGGGATTCGCCCTCATCAGGCTCATACTTTCGCGTTTTTCACATACTTGTTGAACTGATCCTGGGTTTTTTCTGGTTTGGATCACGTAGCAATGTGGTAGCACACTGAAGCAGTCGATTAAACCTGGTTTCGATCAATATTTTAGAGGATAACGCAAGTTTGGTCTGGGATAGGTCTGGGATTTGCCCTCATCAGGCTCATACTTTCGCGTTTTTCACATACTTGTTGAACAGATCCTGGGTTTTTTCTGGTTTGGATCACGTAGTAATGTGGGACCACACTGAAACAGTCGATTAAACCTGGTTTCGATCAATATTTTTGAGGATAACGCATGTTAGGTTTGGGTTAGGTCTAGGATTTGCCCTCATCAGGCTCATACATTCGCATAATTCTCATACTTCATGGCTAGATCCTGGGCTGTTTCTGGATTGTATCACGTAGTAATGTGGTACCACGCTGAAACAGTCAATTAATCCTGGTTTCGATCAATATTTTAGAGGATAACGCAAGTAAGGTCTGGGATAGGTCTGGGATTCGCCCTCATCAGGCTCATACTTTCGCGTTTTTCACATACTTGTTGAACTGATCCTGTGTTTTTTCTGGTTTGGATCACGTAGCAATGTGGTACCACACTGAAACTGTCCATTAAACCTGGTTTCGATCAATAGTTTAGAGAATAATTCATGTTAGGTCTAGGTTAGGTCTGGGATTTGCTCTCATCAGGCTCATTCTTTCGCATATTTCTCATACTTGATGGCTAGATCCTGGGCTTTTTCTGGATTGCATCACGTAGTAATGAAGTACAACACTGAAACAGTCAATTAAACCTGTTTTCCATCAATATTTTAGAGGACAACGCAAGTTAGGTCTGGGATAGGTCTGGGATTCGCCCTCATCAGGCTCATACTTTCGCGTTTTTCACATACTTGTTGAACTGATCCTGGGTTTTTTCTGGTTTGGATCACGTAGTAATGTGGTACCACACTGAAACAGTCGATTAAACCTGGTTTCGATCAATATTTTAGAGGATAACGCAAGTTAGGTCTGGGATAGGCCGGGGATTTTCACTCATCAGACCCATACTTTCGCAGTTTTAACATACATGTTGGCCTGATTGAGGGTTATTTTCTGGTTTGGATCACATAGTAATGTGGTACCACACTGAAACAGTCGATTAAACCTGGTTTCGATCAATATTTTTGAGGATAACGCATGTTAGGTCTATGTTAGGCCGGGGATTTTCACTCATCAGACTCATACTTTCGCAGTTTTAACATACATGTTGGCCTGATCGAGGGTTTTTTCTGCTTTGGATCACGTAGTGAAGTGGTACCACACTGAAGCAGTCCATTAAACCTGGTTTCGATCAATATTTTAGAGGATAACGCATGTTAGGTTTGGGTTAGGTCTAGGATTTGCCCTCATCAGGCTCATACTTTCGCATATTTCTCATACTTCATGGCTAGATCCTGGGCTGTTTCTGGATTGTATCACGTAGTAATGTGGTACCATGCTGAAACAGTCAATTAATCCTGGTTTCGATCACTATTTTAGACGATAACGCATGTTAGGTCTGGGTTAGGTCTAGGATTTGCACTCATCAGACTCATACTTTCGCGTTTTTCACATACTTGTTGGAGAGATCGTGGGTTTTTTCTGGTTTGGATCACGTAGTAATGTGGTACCACACTGAAGCAGTCCATTAAACCTGGTTTCGATCAATATTTTAGAGAATAATCCATGTTAGTTCTAGGTTAGGTATGGGATTTGCTCTCATCAGGCTCATTCTTTCGAATATTTCTCATACTTGATGGCTAGATCTTGGGCTTTTTCTGGATTGCATCACGTAGTAATGTAGTACCACACTGAAACAGTCAATGGAATCTGGTTTCCATCAATATTTTAGAGGACAACGCAAGTTATGTCTGGGATAGGTCTGGGATTTGCCCTCATCAGGGTCATACTTTCGCATTTTTCACATACTTGTTGAACAGATCCTGGGTTTTTTCTTGTTTGGATCACGTAGTAATGTGGTACCACACTGAAACAGTCCATAAAACCTGGTTTCGAACAATATTTTAGAGAATAATTCATGTTAGGTCTAGGTTAGGTCTGGGATTTGCTCTCATCAGGCTTATTCTTTCGCATATTTCTCATACTTGATGGCTAGATCCTGGGCTTTTTCTGGATTGCATCACGTAGTAATGAAGTACAACACTGAAACAGTCAATTAAACCTGTTTTCCATCAATATTTTAGAGGACAACGCAAGTTAGGTCTGCGTTAGGTCCAGGATTTGACCTCGTCAGGCTCATACTTTCGCATATTTCTCATACTTCATGGCTAGATCCTGGGCTATTTCTGGATTGGATCAGGTAGTAATGTGGTACCACACTGAAACGGTCAATTAAACCTGGTTTCGATCAATATTTTTGAGGATAACGCATGTTAGGTCTAGGTTAGGCCGGGGATTTTCACTCATCAGACTCATACTTTTGCAGTTTTAACATACATGTTGGCCTGATCGAGGGTTTTTTCTGCTTTGGATCACGTAGTGAAGTGGTACCACACCGAAGCAGTCCATTAAACCTGGTTTCGATCAATATTTTAGAGGATAACGCATGTTAGTTCTAGGTTAGGTCTGGGATTTGCTCTCATCAGGCTCATTCTTTCGAATATTTATCATACTTGATGGCTAGATCTTGGGCTTTTTCTGGATTGCATCACGTAGTAATGTAGTACCACACTGAAACAGTCAATGGAATCTGGTTTCCATCAATATTTTAGAGGACAACGCAAGTTATGTCTGGGATAGGTCTGGGATTTGCCCTCATCAGGGTCATACTTTCGCATTTTTCACATACTTGTTGAACTGATCCTGGGTTTTTTCTGGATTGGATCACGTAGCAATGTGGTACCACACTGAAACAGTCGATTAAACCTGGTTTCGATCAATATTTTAGAGAATAACGCAAGTTTGGTCTGGGATAGGTCTGGGATTTGCCCTCATCAGGCTCATACTTTCGCGTTTTGCACATACTTGTTGAACAGGTCCCGGGTTTTTTCTGGTTGGGGTCACGTAGTAATGTAGTACCACTCTGAAACAGTCGATTAAACCAGGTTTCGATCAATATTTTTGAGGATAACGCATGTTAGGTCCAGGTTAGGTCTGGGATTTTCACTCATCAGACTCATACTTTCGCATTCTTCACATACTTGTTGAACGGATCCTGGGTTTTTTCTGGTTTGGATCACGCAGTAATGTGGGACCACACTGAAACAATCAATTAAACCTGGTCTTGATAAATATTTTAGAGGATAACGCAAGTTTGGTCTGGGATAGGTCTCGGATTTGCCCTCATCAGGGTCATACTTTCGCATATTTCTCATACTTCATGGCTAGATCCTGGGCTGTTTCTGGATTGTATCACGTAGTAATGTGATACCACGCTGAAACAGTCAATTAATCCTGGTTTCGATCAATATTTTAGAGGATAACGCATGTTTGGTCTGGGATAGGTCTGGGATTCGCCCTCATCAGGCTCATACTTTCGCGTTTTTCACATACTTGTTGAACTGATCCTGGGTTTTTTCTGGTTTGGATCACGTAGCAATGTGGTAGCACACTGAAGCAGTCGATTAAACCTGGTTTCGATCAATATTTTAGAGGATAACGCATGTTAGGTCTGGGTTAGGTCTAGGATTTGCCCTCGTCAGGCTCATACTTTCGCGTTTTTCACATACTTGTTGTACTGATCCTGGGTTTTTTCTGGTTTGGATCACGTAGTAATGTGGTACAACACTGAAACAGTCAATTAAACCTGGTTTCCATCAATATTTTAGAGGTCAACGCATGTTAGGTCTAGGTTAGGCCAGGGATTTGTCCTCATCAGGGTCATACTTTCGCATATTTCTCGTACTTCATGGCTAGATCCTGGGCTGTTTCTGGATTGGATCAGGTATTAATGTGGTACCACACTGAAACAGTCGATTAAACCTGGTTTTGATCAATATTTTAGAGAATAATTCATGTTAGGTCTAGGTTAGGTCTGGGATTTGCTCTCATCAGGCTCATACTTTCGCCTATTTCTCATACTTCACGGCTAGATCCGGGGCTGTTTCTGGATTGTATCACGCAGTAATGTGGTACCACGCTGCAACAGTCAAGTAAACCTGGTTTCGTTCAATCATTTTAGAGGATAACGCTAGTTAGGTCTGGGATAGGTCTGGGATTTGCCCTCAGCAGGCTCATACTTTCGCGTTTTTCACATACTTGTTGAACAGATCCTGGGTTTTCTCTGGTTTGGGTCACGTAGTAGTGTGGTACCACACTGAAACAGTCGATTAAACCAGGTTTCGATCAATATTTTTGAGGATAATGCATGTTAGGTCTAGGTTAGGCCGGGGATTTTCACTCATCAGACTCATTCTTTCGCATTCTTCACATACTTGTTGAACAGATCCTGCGTTTTCTCTGGTTTGGATCACAGAGTAATGTGGGACCACACTGAAACAATCAATTAAACATGGTTTCGATCAATATTTTTGAGGATAATGCATGTTAGGTCTAGGTTAGGCCTGGGATTTTCACTCATCAGACTCATACTTTCGCATTCTTCACATACTTGTTGAACGGATCCTGGGTTTTTTTCGGTTTGTATCACGTAGTAATGTGGGACCACATTGAAACAATCAATTAAACCTGGTCATGATAAATATTTTAGAGGATAACGCATGTTAGGTCTGGGTTAGGTCTAGGATTTGCCCTCGTCAGGCTCATACTTTCGCATATTTCTCATACTTCATGCCTAGATCCTGGGCTACTTCCGGATTGGATCACGTAGTAATGTGGTACCACACTGAAACAGTCAATTAAACCTGGTTTTGATCAATATTTTAGAGAATAATTCATGTTATGTCTAGGTTAGTTCTGGGATTTGCTCTCATCAGGCTCATTCTTTCGCATATTTCTCATACTTGATGGCTAGATCCTGGGCTTTCTCTGGATTGCATCACGTAGTAATGAAGTACAACACTGAAACAGTCAATTAAACCTGGTTTCCAGCAATATTTTAGAGGACAACGCATGTTAGGTCTAGGTAAGCCCTGGGATTCGCCCTCATCAGGGTCATACTTTCGCAGTTTTAACATACATGTTGACCTGATCGAGCGTTTTTTCTGGATTGGATCACGTAGTAAAGTGGTACCACACTGAAACAGTCCATTAAACCTGGTTTCGATCAATATTTTAGGGGATAACGCATGTTAGGTCTAGGTTAGCCCTGGGATTTTCACTCATCAGACCCATACTTTCCCATTCTTCACATACTTGTTGAACGGATCCTGGGTATTTTCTGGTTTGGTTCACGTAGTAATGTGGTACCACACTGAAACATTCAATTAAACCTGGTCTTGATAAATATTTTACAGGATAACGCATGTTAGGTTTGGGTTAGGTCTAGGATTTGCCCTCATCAGGCTCATACATTCGCATATTTCTTATACTTCATGGGTAGATCCTGGGCTGTTTCTGGATTGTATCACGTAGTAATGTTGTACCACGCTGAAACAGTCAATTAAACCTGGTTTCGATCAATATTTTAGAGGATAACGCAAGTTAGGTCTGGGATAGGTCTGGGGTTCGCCCTCACCAGGCTCATACTTTCGCGTTTTTCACATACTTGTTGAACTGATCCTGGTTTTTTTCAGGTTTGGATCACGTAGTAATGTGGTACCACACTGAAATATTCGATTAAACCTGGTTTCGATCAATATTTTAGAGGATAAGGCAAGTTAAGTCTGGGATAGGTCTGGGATTTGCCCTCATCAGGGTCATACTTTCGCATATTTCTCATACTTCATGGCTAGATCCTGGGCTGTTTCTGGATTGGATCAGGTAGTAATGTGGTACCACACTGAAACAGTCAATTAAACCTGGTTTTGATCAATATTTTAGAGAATAATTCATGTTATGTCTAGGTTAGTTCTGGGATTTGCTCTCATCAGGCTCATTCTTTCGCATATTTCTCATACTTGATGGCTAGATCCTGGGCTTTCTCTGGATTGCATCACGTAGTAATGAAGTACAACACTGAAACAGTCAATTAAACCTGGTTTCCAGCAATATTTTAGAGGACAACGCATGTTAGGTCTAGGTAAGCCCTGGGATTTGCCCTCATCAGGGTCATACTTTCGCAGTTTTAACATACATGTTGACCTGATCGAGGGTTTTTTCTGGTTTGGATCACGTAGTAAAGTGGTACCACACTGAAACAGTCCATTAAACCTGGTTTCGATCAATATTTAGGAGGATAACGCATGTTAGGTCTAGGTTAGCCCTGGGATTTTCACTCATCAGACCCATACTTTCGCATTCTTCACATACTTGTTGACCGGATCCTGGGTATTTTCTGGTTTGGTTCAGGTAGTAATGTGGTACCACACTGAAACATTTAATTAGACCTGGTCTTGATAAATATTTTACAGGATAACGCATGTTAGGTTTGGGTTAGGTCTAGGATTTGCCCTCATCAGGCTCATACATTCGCATATTTCTCTTACTTCATGGCTAGATCCTGGGCTGTTTCTGGATTGTATCACGTAGTAATGTGGTACCACGCTGAAACAGTCAATTAAACCTGGTTTCGATCAATATTTTAGAGGATAACGCAAGTTAGGTCTGGGATAGGTCTGGGGTTCGCCCTCACCAGGCTCATACTTTCGCGTTTTTCACATACTTGTTGAACTGATCCTGGTTTTTTTCTGATTTGGATCACGTAGTAATGTGGTACCACACTGAAACAGTCGATTAAACCTGGTTTCGATCAATATTTTAGAGGATAAGGCAAGTTAAGTCTGGGATAGGTCTGGGATTTGACCTCATCAGACTCATACTTTCGCACACTTCACATACTCGTTGAACAGATCCTGGGTTATTTTCTGGTTTGGATCACATAGTAATGTGGTACCACACTGAAACAATCGATTAAACCAGGTTTCGATCAATATTTTTGAGGATAACGCATGTTATGTCTAGGTTAGGCCTGGGATTTTCACTCATCAGACTCATACTTTCGCATTCTTCACATACTTGTTGAACGGATCCTGGGTTTGTTCAGGTTTGGATCACGTAGTAATGTGGGACCACACTGAAACAGTCAATTAAACCTGTTTTCGATCAATATTTTAGAGAATAATTCATGTTAGGTCTAGGTTAGGTCTGGGATTTGCTCTCATCAGGCTCATTCTTTCGCATATTTCTCATACTTGATGGCTAGATCCTGGGCTTTTTCTGGATTGCATCCAGTAGTAATGCAGTACAACACTGAAACAGTCAAATAAACCTGGTTTCCATCAATATTTAGGAGGATAACGCATGTTAGGACTAGGTTAGGTCTGGGATTTTCACTCATCAGACTCATACTTTCGCATTCTTCACATACTTGTTCAACGGATCCTGTGTTTTTTCTGGTTTGGATCACGTAGTAATGTGGTACCACACTGAAACAGTCGATTAAACCTGGTTTCGATCAATATTTTTGAGGATAACGCATGTTAGGTTTGGGTTAGGTCTAGGATTTGCCCTCATCAGGCTCATACATTCGCATATTTCTCATACTTCATGGCTAGATCCTGGGCTGTTTCTGGATTGTATCACGTAGTAATGTGGTACCACGCTGAAACAGTCAATTAATCCTGGTTTCGATCAATATTTTAGAGGATAACGCAAGTAAGGTCTGGGATAGGTCTGGGATTCGCCCTCATCAGGCTCATACTTTCGCGTTTTTCACATACTTGTTGAACTGATCCTGGGTTTTTTCTGGTTTGGATCACGTAGCAATGTGGTACCACACTGAAACTGTCCATTAAACCTGGTTTCGATCAATAGTTTAGAGAATAATTCATGTTAGGTCTAGGTTAGGTCTGGGATTTGCTCTCATCAGGCTCATTCTTTCGCGTATTTCTCATACTTCATGGCTAGATCTTGGGCTTTTTCTGGATTGCATCACGTAGTAATGTAGTACCACACTGAAACAGTCAATGGAATCCGGTTTCCATCAATATTTTAGAGGACAACGCAAGTTATGTCCGGGATAGGTCTGGGATTTGCCTCATCAGGGTCATACTTTCGCATTTTTCACATACTTGTTGAACAGATCCTGGGTTTTTTCTTGTTTGGAACACGTAGTAATGTGGTACCACACTGAAACAGTCCATAAAACCTGGTTTCGAACAATATTCTAGAGAATAATTCATGTTAGGTCTAGGTTAGGTCTGGGATTTGCTCTCATCAGGCTCATTCTTTCGCGTATTTCTCATACTTCATGGCTAGATCTTGGGCTTTTTCTGGTTTGGATCACATAGTAATGTGGTACCACACTGAGACAGTCGATTAAACCAGGTCTTGATAAATATTTTAGAGGATAACGTATGATAGATCTGGGTTAGGTCCAGGATTTGCCCTCGTCAGGCTCATACTTTCGCATATTTCTCATACTTCATGGCTAGATCCTGGGCTATTTCTGGATTGGATCACGTAGTAATGTGGTACCACACTGAAACGGTCAATTAAACCTGGTTTCGATCAATATTTTTGAGGATAACGCATGTTAGGTCTAGGTTAGGCCGGGGATTTTCACTCATCAGACTCATACTTTCGCAGTTTTAACATACATGTTGGCCTGATCGAGGGTTTTTTCTGCTTTGGATCACGTAGTGAAGTGGTACCACACTGAAGCAGTCCATTAAACCTGGTTTCGATCAATATTTTAGAGGATAACGCATGTTAGGTTTGGGTTAGGTCTAGGATTTGCCCTCATCAGGCTCATACTTTCGCATATTTCTCATACTTCATGGCTAGATCCTGGGCTGTTTCTGGATTGTATCACGTAGTAATGTGGTACCATGCTGAAACAGTCAATTAATCCTGGTTTCGATCACTATTTTAGACGATAACGCATGTTAGGTCTGGGTTAGGTCTAGGATTTGCCCTCATCAGACTCATACTTTCGCGTTTTTCACATACTTGTTGAAGAGATCGTGGGTTTTTTCTGGTTTGGATCACGTAGTAATGTGGTACCACACTGAAGCAGTCCATTAAACCTGGTTTCGATCAATATTTTAGAGAATAATCCATGTTAGTTCTAGGTTAGGTCTGGGATTTGCTCTCATCAGGCTCATTCTTTCGCATATTTCTCATACTTGATGGCTAGATCCTGGGCTTTTTCTGGATTGCATCACGTAGTAATGAAGTACAACACTGAAACAGTCAATTAAACCTGTTTTCCATCAATATTTTAGAGGACAACGCAAGTTAGGTCTGGGATAGGTCTGGGATTCGCCCTCATCAGGCTCATACTTTCGCGTTTTTCACATACTTGTTGAACTGATCCTGGGTTTTTTCTGGTTTGGATCACGTAGTAATGTGGTACCACACTGAAACAGTCGATTAAACCTGGTTTCGATCAATATTTTAGAGGATAACGCAAGTTAGGTCTGGGATAGGCCGGGGATTTTCACTCATCAGACCCATACTTTCGCAGTTTTAACATACATGTTGGCCTGATCGAGGGTTATTTTCTGGTTTGGATCACATAGTAATGTGGTACCACACTGAAACAGTCGATTAAACCTGGTTTCGATCAATATTTTTGAGGATAACGCATGTTAGGTCTATGTTAGGCCGGGGATTTTCACTCATCAGACTCATACTTTCGCAGTTTTAACATACATGTTGGCCTGATCGAGGGTTTTTTCTGCTTTGGATCACGTAGTGAAGTGGTACCACACTGAAGCAGTCCATTAAACCTGGTTTCGATCAATATTTTAGAGGATAACGCATGTTAGGTTTGGGTTAGGTCTAGGATTTGCCCTCATCAGGCTCATACTTTCGCATATTTCTCATACTTCATGGCTAGATCCTGGGCTGTTTCTGGATTGTATCACGTAGTAATGTGGTACCATGCTGAAACAGTCAATTAATCCTGGTTTCGATCACTATTTTAGACGATAACGCATGTTAGGTCTGGGTTAGGTCTAGGATTTGCCCTCATCAGACTCATACTTTCGCGTTTTTCACATACTTGTTGGAGAGATCGTGGGTTTTTTCTGGTTTGGATCACGTAGTAATGTGGTACCACACTGAAGCAGTCCATTAAACCTGGTTTCGATCAATATTTTAGAGAATAATTCATGTTAGGTCTAGGTTAGGTCTGGGATTTGCTCTCATCAGGCTTATTCTTTCGCATATTTCTCATACTTGATGGCTAGATCCTGGGCTTTTTCTGGATTGCATCACGTAGTAATGTAGTACCACACTGAAACAGTCAATGGAATCTGGTTTCCATCAATATTTTAGAGGACAACGCAAGTTATGTCTGGGATAGGTCTGGGATTTGCCCTCATCAGGGTCATACTTTCGCATTTTTCACATACTTGTTGAACAGATCCTGGGTTTTTTCTTGTTTGGATCACGTAGTAATGTGGTACCACACTGAAACAGTCCATAAAACCTGGTTTCGAACAATATTTTAGAGAATAATTCATGTTAGGTCTAGGTTAGGTCTGGGATTTGCTCTCATCAGGCTTATTCTTTCGCATATTTCTCATACTTGATGGCTAGATCCTGGGCTTTTTCTGGATTGCATCACGTAGTAATGAAGTACAACACTGAAACAGTCAATTAAACCTGTTTTCCATCAATATTTTAGAGGACAACGCAAGTTAGGTCTGCGTTAGGTCCAGGATTTGACCTCGTCAGGCTCATACTTTCGCATATTTCTCATACTTCATGGCTAGATCCTGGGCTATTTCTGGATTGGATCAGGTAGTAATGTGGTACCACACTGAAACGGTCAATTAAACCTGGTTTCGATCAATATTTTAGAGGATAACGCATGTTAGTTCTAGGTTAGGTCTGGGATTTGCTCTCATCAGGCTCATTCTTTCGAATATTTATCATACTTGATGGCTAGATCTTGGGCTTTTTCTGGATTGCATCACGTAGTAATGTAGTACCACACTGAAACAGTCAATGGAATCTGGTTTCCATCAATATTTTAGAGGACAACGCAAGTTATGTCTGGGATAGGTCTGGGATTTGCCCTCATCAGGGTCATACTTTCGCATTTTTCACATACTTGTTGAACTGATCCTGGGTTTTTTCTGGATTGGATCACGTAGCAATGTGGTACCACACTGAAACAGTCGATTAAACCTGGTTTCGATCAATATTTTAGAGAATAACGCAAGTTTGGTCTGGGATAGGTCTGGGATTTGCCCTCATCAGGCTCATACTTTCGCGTTTTGCACATACTTGTTGAACAGGTCCCGGGTTTTTTCTGGTTGGGGTCACGTAGTAATGTAGTACCACTCTGAAACAGTCGATTAAACCAGGTTTCGATCAATATTTTTGAGGATAACGCATGTTAGGTCCAGGTTAGGTCTGGGATTTTCACTCATCAGACTCATACTTTCGCATTCTTCACATACTTGTTGAACGGATCCTGGGTTTTTTCTGGTTTGGATCACGCAGTAATGTGGGACCACACTGAAACAATCAATTAAACCTGGTCTTGATAAATATTTTAGAGGATAACGCAAGTTTGGTCTGGGATAGGTCTCGGATTTGCCCTCATCAGGGTCATACTTTCGCATATTTCTCATACTTCATGGCTAGATCCTGGGCTGTTTCTGGATTGTATCACGTAGTAATGTGATACCACGCTGAAACAGTCAATTAATCCTGGTTTCGATCAATATTTTAGAGGATAACGCATGTTTGGTCTGGGATAGGTCTGGGATTCGCCCTCATCAGGCTCATACTTTCGCGTTTTTCACATACTTGTTGAACTGATCCTGGGTTTTTTCTGGTTTGGATCACGTAGCAATGTGGTAGCACACTGAAGCAGTCGATTAAACCTGGTTTCGATCAATATTTTAGAGGATAACGCATGTTAGGTCTGGGTTAGGTCTAGGATTTGCCCTCGTCAGGCTCATACTTTCGCGTTTTTCACATACTTGTTGTACTGATCCTGGGTTTTTTCTGGTTTGGATCACGTAGTAATGTGGTACAACACTGAAACAGTCAATTAAACCTGGTTTCCATCAATATTTTAGAGGTCAACGCATGTTAGGTCTAGGTTAGGCCAGGGATTTGTCCTCATCAGGGTCATACTTTCGCATATTTCTCGTACTTCATGGCTAGATCCTGGGCTGTTTCTGGATTGGATCAGGTATTAATGTGGTACCACACTGAAACAGTCGATTAAACCTGGTTTTGATCAATATTTTAGAGAATAATTCATGTTAGGTCTAGGTTAGGTCTGGGATTTGCTCTCATCAGGCTCATACTTTCGCCTATTTCTCATACTTCACGGCTAGATCCGGGGCTGTTTCTGGATTGTATCACGCAGTAATGTGGTACCACGCTGCAACAGTCAAGTAAACCTGGTTTCGTTCAATCATTTTAGAGGATAACGCTAGTTAGGTCTGGGATAGGTCTGGGATTTGCCCTCAGCAGGCTCATACTTTCGCGTTTTTCACATACTTGTTGAACAGATCCTGGGTTTTCTCTGGTTTGGGTCACGTAGTAGTGTGGTACCACACTGAAACAGTCGATTAAACCAGGTTTCGATCAATATTTTTGAGGATAATGCATGTTAGGTCTAGGTTAGGCCGGGGATTTTCACTCATCAGACTCATTCTTTCGCATTCTTCACATACTTGTTGAACAGATCCTGCGTTTTCTCTGGTTTGGATCACAGAGTAATGTGGGACCACACTGAAACAATCAATTAAACATGGTTTCGATCAATATTTTTGAGGATAATGCATGTTAGGTCTAGGTTAGGCCTGGGATTTTCACTCATCAGACTCATACTTTCGCATTCTTCACATACTTGTTGAACGGATCCTGGGTTTTTTTCGGTTTGTATCACGTAGTAATGTGGGACCACATTGAAACAATCAATTAAACCTGGTCATGATAAATATTTTAGAGGATAACGCATGTTAGGTCTGTGTTAGGTCTAGGATTTGCCCTCGTCAGGCTCATACTTTCGCATATTTCTCATACTTCATGCCTAGATCCTGGGCTACTTCTGGATTGGATCACGTAGTAATGTGGTACCACACTGAAACAGTCAATTAAACCTGGTTTTGATCAATATTTTAGAGAATAATTCATGTTATGTCTAGGTTAGTTCTGGGATTTGCTCTCATCAGGCTCATTCTTTCGCATATTTCTCATACTTGATGGCTAGATCCTGGGCTTTCTCTGGATTGCATCACGCAGTAATGAAGTACAACACTGAAACAGTCAATTAAACCTGGTTTCCAGCAATATTTTAGAGGACAACGCATGTTAGGTCTAGGTAAGCCCTGGGATTCGCCCTCATCAGGGTCATACTTTCGCAGTTTTAACATACATGTTGACCTGATCGAGCGTTTTTTCTGGATTGGATCACGTAGTAAAGTGGTACCACACTGAAACAGTCCATTAAACCTGGTTTCGATCAATATTTTAGAGGATAACGCATGTTAGGTCTAGGTTAGCCCTGGGATTTTCACTCATCAGACCCATACTTTCCCATTCTTCACATACTTGTTGAACGGATCCTGGGTATTTTCTGGTTTGGTTCACGTAGTAATGTGGTACCACACTGAAACATTCAATTAAACCTGGTCTTGATAAATATTTTACAGGATAACGCATGTTAGGTTTGGGTTAGGTCTAGGATTTGCCCTCATCAGGCTCATACATTCGCATATTTCTTATACTTCATGGGTAGATCCTGGGCTGTTTCTGGATTGTATCACGTAGTAATGTTGTACCACGCTGAAACAGTCAATTAAACCTGGTTTCGATCAATATTTTAGAGGATAACGCAAGTTAGGTCTGGGATAGGTCTGGGGTTCGCCCTCACCAGGCTCATACTTTCGCGTTTTTCACATACTTGTTGAACTGATCCTGGTTTTTTTCAGGTTTGGATCACGTAGTAATGTGGTACCACACTGAAATATTCGATTAAACCTGGTTTCGATCAATATTTTAGAGGATAAGGCAAGTTAAGTCTGGGATAGGTCTGGGATTTGCCCTCATCAGGGTCATACTTTCGCATATTTCTCATACTTCATGGCTAGATCCTGGGCTGTTTCTGGATTGGATCAGGTAGTAATGTGGTACCACACTGAAACAGTCAATTAAACCTGGTTTTGATCAATATTTTAGAGAATAATTCATGTTATGTCTAGGTTAGTTCTGGGATTTGCTCTCATCAGGCTCATTCTTTCGCATATTTCTCATACTTGATGGCTAGATCCTGGGCTTTCTCTGGATTGCATCACGTAGTAATGAAGTACAACACTGAAACAGTCAATTAAACCTGGTTTCCAGCAATATTTTAGAGGACAACGCATGTTAGGTCTAGGTAAGCCCTGGGATTTGCCCTCATCAGGGTCATACTTTCGCAGTTTTAACATACATGTTGACCTGATCGAGGGTTTTTTCTGGTTTGGATCACGTAGTAAAGTGGTACCACACTGAAACAGTCCATTAAACCTGGTTTCGATCAATATTTAGGAGGATAACGCATGTTAGGTCTAGGTTAGCCCTGGGATTTTCACTCATCAGACCCATACTTTCGCATTCTTCACATACTTGTTGACCGGATCCTGGGTATTTTCTGGTTTGGTTCAGGTAGTAATGTGGTACCACACTGAAACATTTAATTAGACCTGGTCTTGATAAATATTTTACAGGATAACGCATGTTAGGTTTGGGTTAGGTCTAGGTTTTTGCCCTCATCAGGCTCATACATTCGCATATTTCTCTTACTTCATGGCTAGATCCTGGGCTGTTTCTGGATTGTATCACGTAGTAATGTGGTACCACGCTGAAACAGTCAATTAAACCTGGTTTCGATCAATATTTTAGAGGATAACGCAAGTTAGGTCTGGGATAGGTCTGGGGTTCGCCCTCACCAGGCTCATACTTTCGCGTTTTTCACATACTTGTTGAACTGATCCTGGTTTTTTTCTGATTTGGATCACGTAGTAATGTGGTACCACACTGAAACAGTCGATTAAACCTGGTTTCGATCAATATTTTAGAGGATAAGGCAAGTTAAGTCTGGGATAGGTCTGGGATTTGACCTCATCAGACTCATACTTTCGCACACTTCACATACTCGTTGAACAGATCCTGGGTTATTTTCTGGTTTGGATCACATAGTAATGTGGTACCACACTGAAACAATCGATTAAACCAGGTTTCGATCAATATTTTTGAGGATAACGCATGTTATGTCTAGGTTAGGCCTGGGATTTTCACTCATCAGACTCATACTTTCGCATTCTTCACATACTTGTTGAACGGATCCTGGGTTTGTTCAGGTTTGGATCACGTAGTAATGTGGGACCACACTGAAACAGTCAATTAAACCTGTTTTCGATCAATATTTTAGAGAATAATTCATGTTAGGTCTAGGTTAGGTCTGGGATTTGCTCTCATCAGGCTCATTCTTTCGCATATTTCTCATACTTGATGGCTAGATCCTGGGCTTTTTCTGGATTGCATCCAGTAGTAATGCAGTACAACACTGAAACAGTCAAATAAACCTGGTTTCCATCAATATTTAGGAGGATAACGCATGTTAGGACTAGGTTAGGTCTGGGATTTTCACTCATCAGACTCATACTTTCGCATTCTTCACATACTTGTTCAACGGATCCTGTGTTTTTTCTGGTTTGGATCACGTAGTAATGTGGTACCACACTGAAACAGTCGATTAAACCTGGTTTCGATCAATATTTTTGGGGATAACGCATGTTAGGTTTGGGTTAGGTCTAGGATTTGCCCTCATCAGGCTCATACATTCGCATATTTCTCATACTTCATGGCTAGATCCTGGGCTGTTTCTGGATTGTATCACGTAGTAATGTGGTACCACGCTGAAACAGTCAATTAATCCTGGTTTCGATCAATATTTTAGAGGATAACGCAAGTAAGGTCTGGGATAGGTCTGGGATTCGCCCTCATCAGGCTCATACTTTCGCGTTTTTCACATACTTGTTGAACTGATCCTGGGTTTTTTCTGGTTTGGATCACGTAGCAATGTGGTACCACACTGAAACTGTCCATTAAACCTGGTTTCGATCAATAGTTTAGAGAATAATTCATGTTAGGTCTAGGTTAGGTCTGGGATTTGCTCTCATCAGGCTCATTCTTTCGCGTATTTCTCATACTTCATGGCTAGATCTTGGGCTTTTTCTGGATTGCATCACGTAGTAATGTAGTACCACACTGAAACAGTCAATGGAATCCGGTTTCCATCAATATTTTAGAGGACAACGCAAGTTATGTCCGGGATAGGTCTGGGATTTGGCCTCATCAGGGTCATACTTTCGCATTTTTCACATACTTGTTGAACAGATCCTGGGTTTTTTCTTGTTTGGAACACGTAGTAATGTGGTACCACACTGAAACAGTCCATAAAACCTGGTTTCGAACAATATTCTAGAGAATAATTCATGTTAGGTCTAGGTTAGGTCTGGGATTTGCTCTCATCAGGCTCATTCTTTCGCGTATTTCTCATACTTCATGGCTAGATCTTGGGCTTTTTCTGGTTTGGATCACATAGTAATGTGGTACCACACTGAGACAGTCGATTAAACCAGGTCTTGATAAATATTTTAGAGGATAACGTATGATAGATCTGGGTTAGGTCCAGGATTTGCCCTCGTCAGGCTCATACTTTCGCATATTTCTCATACTTCATGGCTAGATCCTGGGCTATTTCTGGATTGGATCACGTAGTAATGTGGTACCACACTGAAACGGTCAATTAAACCTGGTTTCGATCAATATTTTTGAGGATAACGCATGTTAGGTCTAGGTTAGGCCGGGGATTTTCACTCATCAGACTCATACTTTCGCAGTTTTATCATACATGTTGGCCTGATCGAGGGTTTTTTCTGCTTTGGATCACGTAGTGAAGTGGTACCACACTGAAGCAGTCCATTAAACCTGGTTTCGATCAATATTTTAGAGGATAACGCATGTTAGGTTTGGGTTAGGTCTAGGATTTGCCCTCATCAGGCTCATACTTTCGCATATTTCTCATACTTCATGGCTAGATCCTGGGCGGTTTCTGGATTGTATCACGTAGTAATGTGGTATCATGCTGAAACAGTCAATTAATCCTGGTTTCGATCACTATTTTAGACGATAACGCATGTTAGGTCTGGGTTAGGTCTAGGATTTGCCCTCATCAGACTCATACTTTCGCGTTTTTCACATACTTGTTGAAGAGATCGTGGGTTTTTTCTGGTTTGGATCACGTAGTAATGTGGTACCACACTGAAGCAGTCCATTAAACCTGGTTTCGATCAATATTTTAGAGAATAATCCATGTTAGTTCTAGGTTAGGTCTGGGATTTGCTCTCATCAGGCTCATTCTTTCGCATATTTCTCATACTTGATGGCTAGATCCTGGGCTTTTTCTGGATTGCATCACGTAGTAATGAAGTACAACACTGAAACAGTCAATTAAACCTGTTTTCCATCAATATTTTAGAGGACAACGCAAGTTAGGTCTGGGTTAGGTCCAGGATTTGACCTCGTCAGGCTCATACTTTCGCATATTTCTCATACTTCATGGCTAGATCCTGGGCTATTTCTGGATTGGATCAGGTAGTAATGTGGTACCACACTGAAACGGTCAATTAAACCTGGTTTCGATCAATATTTTTGAGGATAACGCATGTTAGGTCTAGGTTAGGCCGGGGATTTTCACTCATCAGACTCATACTTTCGAATATTTATCATACTTGATGGCTAGATCTTGGGCCTTTTCTGGATTGCATCACGTAGTAATGTAGTACCACACTGAAACAGTCAATGGAATCTGGTTTCCATCAATATTTTAGAGGACAACGCAAGTTATGTCTGGGATAGGTCTGGGATTTGCCCTCATCAGGGTCATACTTTCGCATTTTTCACATACTTGTTGAACTGATCCTGGGTTTTTTCTGGATTGGATCACGTAGCAATGTGGTACCACACTGAAACAGTCGATTAAACCTGGTTTCGATCAATATTTTAGAGAATAACGCAAGTTTGGTCTGGGATAGGTCTGGGATTTGCCCTCATCAGGCTCATACTTTCGCGTTTTGCACATACTTGTTGAACAGGTCCTGGGTTTTTTCTGGTTGGGGTCACGTAGTAATGTAGTACCACTCTGAAACAGTCGATTAAACCAGGTTTCGATCAATATTTTTGAGGATAACGCATGTTAGGTCCAGGTTAGGTCTGGGATTTTCACTCATCAGACTCATACTTTCGCATTCTTCACATACTTGTTGAACGGATCCTGGGTTTTTTCTGGTTTGGATCACGTAGCAATGTGGTACCACACTGAAACAGTCGATTAAACCTGGTTTCGATCAATATTTTAGAGGATAACGCAAGTTTGGTCTGGGATAGGTCTGGGATTTGCCCTCATCAGGCTCATACTTTCGCGTTTTTCACATACTTCATGGCTAGATCCTGGGTTTTTTCTGGTTTGGATCACGTAGTAATGTGGGACCACACTGAAACAGTCGACTAAACCTGGTTTCGATTAATATTTTTGAGGATAACGCATGTTAGGTCTGGGATTGGTCTGGGATTTGCCCTCATCAGGCTCATACTTTCGCAGTTTTAACATGCATGTTGACCTGATCGAGGGTTTTTTCTGCTTTGGATCACGTAGTAAAGTGGTACCACACTAAAACAGTCAATCAAACCTGGTTTCGATCAATATTTTAGAGGATAACGAAAGTTATGTCTAGTTTAGGCCTGGGATTTGCCCTCATCAGACTCATATTTTCGCATACTTCACATACCTGTTGAACAGATCATGGGTTTTTTTCTGGTTTGGATCACGCAGTAATGTGGTACCACACTGAAACAGTCGATTAAACCTGGTTTCGATCAATATTTTTGAGGATAACGCATGTTAGGTCTAGGTTAGGCCGAGGATTTTCACACATCAGACTCATACTTTAGTATTCTTCACATACTTGTTGAACGGATCCTGGGTTTTTACTGGTTTGGATCATGTAGTAATGTGGTACCACACTGAAACAGTCAATTAAACCTGGTTTCGATCAATATATTAGAGGATAATTCATGTTAGGTCTAGGTTAGGTCTGGGATTTGCTCTGATCAGGCTCATTCCTTCGCATATTTCTCATACTTCATGGCTAGATCCTGGGCTGTTTCAGGATTGCATCCAGTAGTAATGAAGTACAACACTGAAACAGTCAAATAAACCTGGTTTCCATCAATATTTTAGAGGATAACGCATGTTAGGTCTAGGTTAAGTCTGGGATTTTCACTCATCAGACTAATGCTTTCGCATTCTTCACATACTTTTTGAACGGATCCTGGGTTTTTTCTGGTTTGGATCACGTAGTAATGAGGGACCACACTGAAGCAATCAATTAAACCTGGTCTTGATAAATATTTTAGAGGATAACGCATGTTAGGTCTGGGATTTGCCCTCATCAGACTCATACTTTCGCACACTTCACATACTCGTTGAACAGATCCTGGGTTATTTTCTGGTTTGGATCACGTAGTAATGAGGTACCACACTGAAACAGTCGATTAAACCAGGTTTCGATCAATATTTTTGAGGATAACGCATGTTAGGTCTAGGTTAGGCCTGGGATTTTCACTCATCAGACTCATACTTTCGCATTCTTCACATACTTGTTGAACGGATCCTGGGTTTTTACTGGATTGGATCACGTAGTAATGTGGTACCACACTGAAACAGTCGATTAAACCAGGTTTCGATCAATATTTTTGAGGATAACGCATGTTAGGTCTAGGTTAGGCCTGGGATTTTCACTCATCAGGCTCATACTTTCGCATTCGTCACATACTTGTTGAACGGATCCTGGGTTTTTTCTGGTTTGGATCACGTAGTAATGTGGTACCACACTGAAACAGTCAATTAAACCTGGTTTCCATCAATATTTTAGAGGACAACGCATGTTAGGTCTAGGTTAGGCCTGGGATTTGCCTTCGTCAGGGTCATTCTTTCGCATATTTCTCATACTTCATGGCTAGATCCTGGGCTGTTTCTGGATTGGATCACGTAGTAATGTGGTACCACACTGAAACAGTCCATAAAACCTGGTTTCGAACAATATTTTAGAGAATAATTCATGTTAGGTCTAGGTTAGGTCTGGGATTTGCTCTCATCAGGCTCATTCTTTCGCATATTTCTCATACTTGATGGCTAGATCCTGGGCTTTTTCTGGATTGCATCACGTAGTAATGAAGTACAACACTGAAACAGTCAATTGAACCTGGTTTCGTTCAATATTTTAGAGGATAACGCAAGTTAGGTCTGGGATAGGTCTGGGATTTGCCCTCAGCAGGCTCATACTTTCGCGTTTTTCACATACTTGTTGAACAGATCCTGGGTTTTTTCTGGTTTGGGTCACGTAGTAATGTGGTACCACACTGAAACAGTCGATTAAACCAGGTTTCGATCAATATTTTTGAGGATAATGCATGTTAGGTCTAGGTTAGGCCTGGTATTTTCACTCATCAGACTCATACTTTCGCATTCTTCACATACTCGTTGAACGGATCCTGGGTTTTTACTGGATTGGATCACGTAGTAGTGTGGTACCACACTGAAACAGTCGACTAAACCAGGTTTCGATGAATATTTTTGAGGATAACGCATGTTAGGTCTAGGTTACGTCTGGGATTTTCACTCATCAGGCTCATACATTCGCGTTTTTCACATACTTGTTGAACAGATCCTGAGTTTTTTCTGGTTTGGGTCGCGTAGTAATGTGGTACCACACTGAAACAGTCGATTAAACCAGGTTTCGATCAATATTTTTGAGGATAACGCATGTTAGGTCTAGGTTAGGCCTGGGATTTTCACTCATCAGACTCATACTTTCGCATTCTTCACATACTTGTTGAACGGATCCTGGGTTTTTTCTGGTTTGGATCACGTAGTAATGTGGGACCACGCTGAACCAATCAATGTAACCTGGTTTCGATCAATATTTTAGAGAATAATTCATGTTAGGCCTAGGTTAGGTCTAGGATTTGCCCTCATCAGGCTCATACTTTCGCATATTTCTCATACTTCATGGCTAGATCCTGGGCTGTTTCTGGATTGTATCACGTAGTAATGTGGTACCACGCTGAAACTGTCAATTAAACCTGGTTTTGATCAATATTTTAGAGGATATCGCAAGTTAGGTCTGGGAAAGGTCTGGGATTCGCCCTCATCAGGCTCATACTTTCGCGTTTTTCACATACTTATTGAACTGATCCTGTGTTTTTTCTGGTTTGGGTCACGTAGTAATGTGGTCCCACACTGAAACAGTCGATTAAACCATGTTTCGATCAATATTATTGAGGATAACGCATGTTAGGTCTAGGTTAGGCCTGGTATTTTCACTCATCACACTCATACTTTCGCATTCGTCACATACTTGTTGAACGGATCCTGGGTTTTTTCTGGTTTGGATCACGTAGTAATGTGGGACCACACTGAAACAATCAATTAAACCTGGTCATGATAAATATTTTAGAGGATAACGCATGTTAGGTCTGGGTCAGTTCTAGGATTTGCCCTCGTCATGCTCATACTTTCGCATATTTCTCATACTTCATGGCTAGATCCTTGGCTATTTCTGGTTTGGATCTCGTAGTAATGTGGTACCACACTGAAACGGTCAATTAAACCTGGTTTGGATCAATATTTTAGAGGATAACGCAAGTTAGGTCTGGGATAGGTCTGGGATTTGCCCTCATCAGGCTCATACTTTCGCGTTTTTCACATACTTGTTGAACAGATCCTGGGTTTTTTCTGGTTTGGATCACGTAGTAATGTGGTACAACACTGAAACAGTCGATTAAACCCGGTTTCGATCAATATTTTAGAAGATAACGCATGTTAGGTCTGGGACAGGTCTGGGATTTGCCCCCATCAGGCTCATTCTTTCGCATATTTCTCATACTTCATGACTAGATCCTGGGCTATTTCTGGATTGGACCACGTAGTAATGTGGTACCACGCTGAAACATTCAATGAAACCTGGTCTGGATAAATATTTTAGAGGATAACGCATGTTAGGTCTAGGTTAGTCTTGGGATTTTCACTCATCAGACTCATACTTTCACATTCTTCACATACTTGTTGAACGGATCCTGGGTATTTTCTGGTTTGGTTCACGTAGTAATGTGGTACCACACTGAAACATTCAATTAAACCTGGTCTTGATAAATATTTTAGAGGATAACGCATGTTAGGTTTGGGTTATGTCTAGGATTTGCCCTCATCAGGCTCATACATTCGCATATTTCTCATACTTCATGGCTAGATCCTGGGCTGTTTCTGGATTGTATCACGTAGTAATGTGGTACCACGCTGAAACAGTCAATTAATCCTGGTTTCGATCACTATTTTAGACGATAACGCATGTTAGGTCTGGGTTAGGTCTAGGATTTGCCCTCATCAGGCTCATACTTTCGCGTTTTTCACATACTTGTTGAAGAGATCGTGGGTTGTTTCTGGTTTGGATCACGTAGTAATGTGGTGCCACACTGAAGCAGTCCATTAAACCTGGTTTCGATCAATATTTTAGAGAATAATCCATGTTAGTTCTAGGTTAGGTATGGGATTTGCTCTCATCAGGCTCATTCTTTCGAATATTTCTCATACTTGATGGCTAGATCTTGGGCTTTTTCTGGATTGCATCACGTAGTAATGTAGTACCACACTGAAACAGTCAATGGAATCTGGTTTCCATCAATATTTTAGAGGACAACGCAAGTTATGTCTGGGATAGGTCTGGGATTTGCCCTCATCAGGGTCATACTTTCGCATTTTTCACATACTTGTTGAACAGATCCTGGGTTTTTTCTTGTTTGGATCACGTAGTAATGTGGTACCACACTGCAACAGTCCATAAAACCTGGTTTCGAACAATATTTTAGAGAATAATTCATGTTAGGTCTAGGTTAGGTCTGGGATTTGCTCTCATCAGGCTCATTCTTTCGCATATTTCTCATACTTGATGGCTAGATCCTGGGCTTTTTCTGGATTGCATCACGTAGTAATGAAGTACAACACTGAAACAGTCAATTAAACCTGTTTTCCATCAATATTTTAGAGGACAACGCAAGTTAGGTCTGGGTTAGGTCCAGGATTTGACTTCGTCAGGCTCATACTTTCGCATATTTCTCATACTTCATGGCTAGATCCTGGGCTATTTCTGGATTGGATCAGGTAGTAATATGATACCACACTGAAACGGTCAATTAAACCTGGTTTCGATCAATATTTTAGAGGATAACGCATGTTAGTTCTAGGTTAGGTCTGGGATTTGCTCTCATCAGGCTCATTCTTTCGAATATTTCTCATACTTGATGGCTAGATCTTGGGCTTTTTCTGGATTGCATCACGTAGTAATGTAGTACCACACTGAAACAGTCAATGGAATCTGGTTTCCATCAATATTTTAGAGGACAACGCAAGTTATGTCTGGGATAGGTCTGAATTTGCCCTCATCAGGGTCATACTTTCGCATTTTTCACATACTTGTTGAACTGATCCTGGGTTTTTTCTGGTTTGGATCACGTAGCAATGTGGTACCACACTGAAACAGTCGCTTAAACCTGGTTTCGATCAATATTTTAGAGGATAACGCAAGTTTGGTCTGGCATAGGTCTGGGATTTGCCCTCATCAGGCTCATACTTTCGCATTTTGCACATACTTGTTGAACAGGTCCTGGGTTTTTTCTGGTTTGGGTCACGTAGTAATGTAGTACCACTCTGAAACAGTCGATTAAACCAGGTTTCGATCAATATTTTTGAGGATAACGCAAGTTTGGTCTGGGATAGGTCTGGGATTCGCCCTCATCAGGCTCATACTTTCGCGTTTTTCACATACTTGTTGAACTGATCCTGGGTTTTTTCTGGTTTGGATCACGCAGTAATGTGGGACCACACTGAAACAATCAATTAAACCTGGTCTTGATAAATATTTTAGAGGATAACGCAAGCTTGGTCTGAGATAGGTCTGGGATTTGCCCTCATCAGGCTCATACTTTCGCGTTTTTCACATACTTCATGGCTAGATCCTGGGCTGTTTCAGGATTGTATCACGTAGTAATGTGGTACCACGCTGAAACAGTCAATTAAACCTGGTTTCGATCAATATTTTAGAGGATAACGCAAGTTTGGTCTGGGATAGGTCTGAGATTCGCCCTCATCAGGCTCATACTTTCGCGTTCTTCACATACTTGTTGGACTGATCCTGGGTTTTTTCTGGTTTGGATCACGTAGTGAAGTGGTACCACACTGAAGCAGTCCATTAAACCTGGTTTCGATCAATATTTTAGAGGATAACGCATGTTAGGTTTGGGTTAGGTCTAGGATTTGCCCTCATCAGGCTCATACTTTCGCATATTTCTCATACTTCATGGCTAGATCCTGGGCTGTTTCTGGATTGTATCACGTAGTAATGTGGTACCACGCTGAAACAGTCAATTAATCCTGGTTTCGATCAATATTTTAGAGGATAACGCAAGTTAGGTCTGGGATAGGTCTGGGATTCGCCCTCATCAGGCTCATACTTTCGCGTTTTTCACATACTTCATGGCTAGATCCTGGGTTTTTTCTGGTTTGGATCACGTAGCAATGTGGTACCACACTGAAACAGTCGATTAAACCTGGTTTCGATCAATATTTTAGAGGATAACGCAAGTTTGGTCTGGGATAGGTCTGGGATTTGCCCTCATCAGGCTCATACTTTCGCGTTTTTCACATACTTCATGGCTAGATCCTGGGCTGTTTCTGGATTGTGTCACGTAGTAATGTGGTACCACGCTGAAACAGTCAATTAAACCTGGTTTCGATCAATATTTTAGAGGAAAACGCAAGTTTGGTCTGGGATAGGTCTGGGATTCGCCCTCATCAGGCTCATACTTTCGCGTTTTTCACATACTTGTTGAACTGATCCTGGGTTTTTTCTGGTTTGGATCACGTAGTAATGTGGGACCACACTGAAACAGTCGACTAAACCTGGTTTCGATTAATATTTTTGAGGATAACGCATGTTAGGTCTGGGATTGGTCTGGGATTTGCCCCCATCAGGCTCATACTTTCGCAGTTTTAACATGCATGTTGACCTGATCGAGGGTTTTTTCTGCTTTGGATCACGTAGTAAAGTGGTACCACACTAAAACAGTCAATCAAACCTGGTTTCGATCAATATTTTAGAGGATAACGAAAGTTATGTCTAGTTTAGGCCTGGGATTTGCCCTCATCAGACTCATATTTTCGCATACTTCACATACCTGTTGAACAGATCATGGGTTTTTTTCTGGTTTGGATCACGCAGTAATGAGGTACCACACTGAAACAGTCGATTAAACCTGGTTTCGATCAATATTTTTGAGGATAACGCATGTTAGGTCTAGGTTAGGCCGAGGATTTTCACACATCAGACTCATACTTTCGCATTCTTCACATACTTGTTGAACGGATCCTGGGTTTTTACTGGTTTGGATCATGTAGTAATGTGGTACCACACTGAAACAGTCAATTAAACCTGGTTTCGATCAATATATTAGAGGATAATTCATGTTAGGTCTAGGTTAGGTCTGGGATTTGCTCTGATCAGGCTCATTCCTTCGCATATTTCTCATACTTCATGGCTAGATCCTGGGCTGTTTCTGGATTGCATCCAGTAGTAATGAAGTACAACACTGAAACAGTCAAATAAACCTGGTTTCCATCAATATTTTAGAGGATAACGCATGTTAGGTCTAGGTTAAGTCTGGGATTTTCACTCATCAGACTAATACTTTCGCATTCTTCACATACTTTTTGAACGGATCCTGGGTTTTTTCTGGTTTGGATCACGTAGTAATGAGGGACCACACTGAAGCAATCAATTAAACCTGGTCTTGATAAATATTTTAGAGGATAACGCATGTTAGGTCTGGGATTTGCCCTCATCAGACTCATACTTTCGCACACTTCACATACTCGTTGAACAGATCCTGGGTTATTTTCTGGTTTGGATCACATAGTAATGAGGTACCACACTGAAACAGTCGATTAAACCAGGTTTCGATCAATATTTTTGAGGATAACGCATGTTAGGTCTAGGTTAAGCCTGGGATTTTCACTCATCAGACTCATACTTTCGCATTCTTCACATACTTGTTGAACGGATCCTGGGTTTTTACTGGATTGGATCACGTAGTAATGTGGTACCACACTGAAACAGTCGATTAAACCAGGTTTCGATCAATATTTTTGAGGATAACGCATGTTAGGTCTAGGTTACGTCTGGGATTTTCACTCATCAGGCTCATACTTTCGCGCTTTTCACATACTTGTTGAACAGATCCTGAGTTTTTTCTGGTGTGGGTCGCGTAGTAATGTGGTACCACACTGAAACAGTCGATTAAACCAGGTTTCGATCAATATTTTTGAGGATAACGCATGTTAGGTCTAGGTTAGGCCTGGGATTTTCACTCATCAGACTCATACTTTCGCATTCTTCACATACTTGTTGAACGGATCCTGGGTTTTTTCTGGTTTGGATCACGCAGTAATGTGGGACCACACTGAAACAATCAATTAAACCTGGTCTTGATAAATATTTTAGAGGATAACGCAAGCTTGGTCTGAGATAGGTCTGGGATTTGCCCTCATCAGGCTCATACTTTCGCGTTTTTCACATACTTCATGGCTAGATCCTGGGCTGTTTCTGGATTGTATCACGTAGTAATGTGGTACCACGCTGAAACAGTCAATTAAACCTGGTTTCGATCAATATTTTAGAGGATAACGCAAGTTTGGTCTGGGATAGGTCTGGGATTCGCCCTCATCAGGCTCATACTTTCGCGTTCTTCACATACTTGTTGAACTGATCCTGGGTTTTTTCTGGTTTGGATCACGTAGTGAAGTGGTACCACACTGAAGCAGTCCATTAAACCTGGTTTCGATCAATATTTTAGAGGATAACGCATGTTAGGTTTGGGTTAGGTCTAGGATTTGCCCTCATCAGGCTCATACTTTCGCATATTTCTCATACTTCATGGCTAGATCCTGGGCTGTTTCTGGATTGTATCACGTAGTAATGTGGTACCACGCTGAAACAGTCAATTAATCCTGGTTTCGATCAATATTTTAGAGGATAACGCAAGTTAGGTCTGGGATAGGTCTGGGATTCGCCCTCATCCGGCTCATACTTTCGCGTTTTTCACATACTTCATGGCTAGATCCTGGGTTTTTTCTGGTTTGGATCACGTAGCAATGTGGTACCACACTGAAACAGTCGATTAAACCTGGTTTCGATCAATATTTTAGAGGATAACGCAAGTTAGGTCTGGGATAGGTCTGGGATTCGCCCTCATCCGGCTCATACTTTCGCGTTTTTCACATACTTCATGGCTAGATCCTGGGCTGTTTCTGGATTGTATCACGTAGTAATGTGGTACCACGCTGAAACAGTCAATTAAACCTGGTTTCGATCAATATTTTAGAGGATAACGCAAGTTTGGTCTGGGATAGGTCTGGGATTCGCCCTCATCAGGCTCATGCTTTCGCGTTTTTCACATACTTGTTGAACTGATCCTGGGTTTTTTCTGGTTTGGATCACGTAGTAATGTGGGACCACACTGAAACAGTCGACTAAACCTGGTTTCGATTAATATTTTTGAGGATAACGCATGTTAGGTCTGGGATTGGTCTGGGATTTGCCCCCATCAGGCTCATACTTTCGCAGTTTTAACATGCATGTTGACCTGATCGAGGGTTTTTTCTGCTTTGGATCACGTAGTAAAGTGGTACCACACTAAAACAGTCAATCAAACCTGGTTTCGATCAATATTTTAGAGGATAACGAAAGTTATGTCTAGTTTAGGCCTGGGATTTGCCCTCATCAGACTCATATTTTCGCATACTTCACATACCTGTTGAACAGATCATGGGTTTTTTTCTGGTTTGGATCATGTAGTAATGTGGTACCACACTGAAACAGTCAATTAAACCTGGTTTCGATCAATATATTAGAGGATAATTCATGTTAGGTCTAGGTTAGGTCTGGGATTTGCTCTGATCAGGCTCATTCCTTCGCATATTTCTCATACTTCATGGCTAGATCCTGGGCTGTTTCTGGATTGCATCCAGTAGTAATGAAGTACAACAGTGAAACAGTCAAATAAACCTGGTTTCCATCAATATTTTAGAGGATAACGCATGTTAGGTCTAGGTTAAGTCTGGGATTTTCACTCATCAGACTAATACTTTCGCATTCTTCACATACTTTTTGAACGGATCCTGGGTTTTTTCTGGTTTGGATCACGTAGTAATGAGGGACCACACTGAAGCAATCAATTAAACCTGGTCTTGATAAATATTTTAGAGGATAACGCATGTTAGGTCTGGGATTTGCCCTCATCAGACTCATACTTTCGCACACTTCACATACTCGTTGAACAGATCCTGGGTTATTTTCTGGTTTGGATCACATAGTAATGAGGTACCACACTGAAACAGTCGATTAAACCAGGTTTCGATCAATATTTTTGAGGATAACGCATGTTAGGTCTAGGTTAGGCCTGGGATTTTCACTCATCAGACTCATACTTTCGCATTCTTCACATACTTGTTGAACGGATCCTGGATTTTTACTGGATTGGATCACGTAGTAATGTGGTACCAAACTGAAACAGTCGATTAAACCAGGTTTCGATCAATATTTTTGAGGATAACGCATGTTAGGTCTAGGTTACGTCTGGGATTTTCACTCATCAGGCTCATACTTTCGCGTTTTTCACATACTTGTTGAACAGATCCTGAGTTTTTTCTGGTGTGGGTCGCGTAGTAATGTGGTACCACACTGAAACAGTCGATTAAACCAGGTTTCGATCAATATTTTTGAGGATAACGCATGTTAGGTCTAGGTTAGGCCTGGGATTTTCACTCATCAGACTCATACTTTCGCATTCTTCACATACTTGTTGAACGGATCCTGGGTTTTTTCTGGTTTGGGTCACGTAGTAATGTGGTCCCACACTGAAACAGTCGATTAAACCAGGTTTCGATCAATATTTTTGAGGATAACGCATGTTAGGTCTAGGTTAGGCCTGGGATTTTCACTCATCAGACTCATACTTTCGCATTCGTCACATACTTGTTGAACGGATCCTGGGTTTTTTCTGGTTTGGATCACGTAGTAATGTGGGACCACACTGAAACATTCAATTAAACCTGGTCATGATAAATATTTTAGAGGATAACGCATGTTAGGTCTGGGTCAGTTCTAGGATTTGCCCTCGTCAGGCTCATACTTTCGCATATATCTCATACTTCATGGCTAGATCCTGGGCTATTTCTGGTTTGGATCTCGTAGTAATGTGGTACCACACTGAAACTGTCAATTAAACCTGGTTTGGATCAATATTTTAGAGGATAACGCAAGTTAGGTCTGGGATAGGTCTGGGATTTGCCCTCATCAGGCTCATACTAACGCGTTTTCCACTTAATTGTTGAACTGATCCTGGGTTTTTTCTGGTTTGGATCACGTAGTAATGTGGTACCTCACTGAAACAGTCGATTAAACCTGGTTTCGATCAATATTTTTGAGGATAATGCATGTTAGGTCTAGGTTAGGCCTGGGATTTTCACTCATCAGACTCATACTTTCGCATTTTCACATACTTGTTGAACGGATCCTGGGTTTTTTCTGGTTTGGATCACGTAGTAGTGTGGGACCACACTGAAACAATCAATTAAACCTGGTCATGATAAATATTTTAGAGGATAACGCATGTTAGGTCTGGGTTAGGTCTAGGATTTGCCCTCGTCAGGCTCATACTTTCGCATATTTCTCATACTTCATGCCTAGATCCTGGGCTATTTCTGGATTGGATCACGTAGTAATGTGGTACCACGCTGAAACAGTCAATTAAACCTGGTTTCGATCAATATTTTGGAGGATAACGCAAGTTAGGTCTGGGATAGGTCTGGGATTTGCCCTCATCCGGCTCATACTTTCGCGTTTTTCACATACTTGTTGAACAGATCCTGGGTTTTTTCTGGTTTGGATCACGTAGTAATGTGGTACCTCACTGAAACAGTCGATTAAACCTGGTTTCGATCAATATTTTAGAAGATAACGCATGTTTGGTCTGGGACAGGTCTGGGATTTGCCCTCATCAGGCTCATTCTTTCGCATATTTCTCATACTTCATGGCTAGATCCTGGGCAATTTCTGGATTGAATCACGTAGTAATGTGGTACCACGCTGAAACATTCAATGAAACCTGGTCTGGATAAATATTTTAGAGGATAACGCATGTTAGGTCTGGGATAGGTCTGGGATTTGCCCTCATCAGGCTCATACTTTCGCGTTTTTCACATACTTGTTGAACTGATCCTGGGTTTTTTCTGGTTTGGATCACGTAGTAATGTGGTACAACACTGAAACAGTCAATTAAACCTGGTTTCCATCAATATTTTAGAGGACAACGCATGTTAGGTCTAGGTTAGGCCTGGGATTTGCCTTCGTCAGGGTCATTCTTTCGCATATTTCTCATACTTCATGGCTAGATCCTGGGCTGTTTCTGGATTGTATCACGTAGTAATGTGGTACCACACTGAAACAGTCAATTAAACCTGGTTTTGATCAGTATTTTAGAGAATAATTCATGTTAGGTCTAGGTTAGGTCTGGGATTTGCTCTCATCAGGCTCATACTTTCGCATATTTCTCATACTTCATGGCTAGATCCTGGGCTGTTCCTGGATTGTATCACGTAGTAATGTGGTACCACGCTGAAACAGTCAATTGAACCTGGTTTCGTTTAATATTTTAGAGGATAACGCAAGTTAGGTCTGGGATAGGTCTGGGATTTGCCCTCAGCAGGCTCATACTTTCGCGTTTTTCACATACTTGTTGAACAGATCCTGGGTTTTTTCTGGTTTGGATCACGTAGTAGTGTGGGACCACACTGAAACAATCAATTAAACCTGGTCTGGATAAATATTTTAGAGGATAACGCATGTTAGGTCTGGGTTAGGTCTAGGATTTGCCCTCGTCAGGCTCATACTTTCGCATATTTCTCATACTTCATGCCTAGATCCTGGGCTATTTCTGGATTGGATCACGTAGTAATGTGGTACCACGCTGAAACAGTCAATTAAACCTGGTTTCGATCAATATTTTAGAGGGTAACGCAAGTTAGGTCTGAGATAGGTCTGGGATTCGCCCTCATCAGGCTCATACTTTCGCGTTTTTCACATACTTGTTGAACAGATCCTGGGTTTTTTCTGGTTTGGATCACGTTGTAGTGTGGGACCACACTGAAACAATCAATTAAACCTGGTCTGGATAAATATTTTAGAGGATAACGCATGTTAGGTCTGGGACAGGTCTGGGATTTGCCCCCATCAGGCTCATTCTTTCGCATATTTCTCATACTTCATGACTAGATCCTGGGCTATTTCTGGATTGGATCACGTAGTAATGTGGTACCACGCTGAAACATTCAATGAAACCTGGTCTGGATAAATATTTTAGAGGATAACGCATGTTAGGTCTAGGTTAGCCCTGGGATTTTCACTCATCAGACTCATACTTTCACATTCTTCACATACTTGTTGAACGGATCCTGGGTATTTTCTGGTTTGGTTCACGTAGTAATGTGGTACCACACTGAAACATTCAATTAAACCTGGTCTTGATAAATATTATAGAGGATAACGCATGTTAGGTTTGGGTTATGTCTAGGATTTGCCCTCATCAGGCTCATACATTCGCATATTTCTCATACTTCATGGCTAGATCCTGGGCTGTTTCTGGATTGTATCACGTAGTAATGTGGTACCACGCTGAAACAGTCAATTAATCCTGGTTTCGATCACTATTTTAGACGATAACGCATGTTAGGTCTGGGTTAGGTCTAGAATTTGCCCTCATCAGGCTCATACTTTCGCGTTTTTCACATACTTGTTGAAGAGATCGTGGGTTTTTTCTGGTTTGGATCACGTAGTAATGTGGTGCCACACTGAAGCAGTCCATTAAACCTGGTTTCGATCAATATTTTAGAGAATAATCCATGTTAGTTCTAGGTTAGGTCTGGGATTTGCTCTCATCAGGCTCATTCTTTCGAATATTTCTCATACTTGATGGCTAGATCTTGGGCTTTTTCTGGATTGCATCACGTAGTAATGTAGTACCGCACTGAAACAGTCAATGGAATCTGGTTTCCATCAATATTTTAGAGGACAACGCAAGTTATGTCTGGGATAGGTCTGGGATTTGCCCTCATCAGGGTCATACTTTCGCATTTTTCACATACTTGTTGAACAGATCCTGGGTTTTTTCTTGTTTGGATCACGTAGTAATGTGGTACCACACTGAAACAGTCCATAAAACCTGGTTTCGAACAATATTTTAGAGAATAATTCATGTTAGGTCTAGGTTAGGTCTAGGTTAGTTCTGGGATTTGCTCTCATCAGGCTCATTCTTTCGCATATTTCTCATACTTGATGGCTAGATCCTGGGCTCTTTCTGGATTGCATCACGTAGTAATGAAGTACACAACTGAAACAGTCAATTAAACCTGTTTTCCATCAATATTTTAGAGGACAACGCAAGTTAGGTCTGGGTTAGGTCCAGGATTTGACCTCGTCAGGCTCATACTTTCGCATATTTCTCATACTTCATGGCTAGATCCTGGGCTATTTCTGGATTGGATCAGGTAGTAATGTGGTACCACACTGAAACGGTCAATTAAACCTGGTTTCGATCAATATTTTAGAGGATAACGCATGTTAGTTCTAGGTTAGGTCTGGGATTTGCTCTCATCAGGCTCATTCTTTCGAATATTTCTCATACTTGATGGCTAGATCTTGGGCTTTTTCTGGATTGCATCACGTAGTAATGTAGTACCACACTGAAACAGTCAATGGAATCTGGTTTCCATCAATATTTTAGAGGACAACGCAAGTTATGTCTGGGATAGGTCTGGAATTTGCCCTCATCAGGGTCATACTTTCGCATTTTTCACATACTTGTTGAACTGATCCTGGGTTTTTTCTGGTTTGGATCACGTAGCAATGTGGTACCACACTGGAACAGTCGATTAAACCTGGTTTCGATCAATATTTTAGAGGATAACGCATGTTAGGTCTGGGATAGGTCTGGGATTTGCCCTCATCAGGCTCATACTTTCGCGTTTTTCACATACTTGTTGAACTGATCCTGGGTTTTTTCTGGTTTGGATCACGCAGTAATGTGGGACCACACTGAAACAATCAATTAAACCTGGTCTTGATAAATATTTTAGAGGATAACGCAAGTTTGGTCTGAGATAGGTCTGGGATTTGCCCCCATCAGGCTCATACTTTCGCGTTTTTCACATACTTCATGGCGAGATCCTGGGCTGTTTCTGGATTGTATCACGTAGTAATGTGGTACCACGCTGAAACAGTCAATTAATCCTGGTTTCGATGAATATTTTACAGGATAACGCAAGTTTGGTCTGGGATAGGTCTGGGATTCGCCCTCATCAGGCTCATACTTTCGCGTTTTTCACATACTTGTTGAACTGATCCTGGGTTTTTTCTGGTTTGGATCACGTAGTCAAGTGGTACCACACTGAAGCAGTCCATTAAACCTGGTTTCGATCAATATTTTAGAGGATAACGCATGTTAGGTTTGGGTTAGGTCTAGGATTTGCCCTCATCAGGCTCATACTTTCGCATATTTCTCATACTTCATGGCTAGATCCTGGGCTGTTTCTGGATTGTTTCACGTAGTAATGTGGTACCACGCTGAAACAGTCAATTAATCCTGGTTTCGATCAATATTTTAGAGGATAACGCAAGTTAGGTCTGGGATAGGTCTGGGATTCGCCCTCATCAGGCTCATACTTTCGCGTTTTTCACATACTTGTTGAACTGATCCTGGGTTCTTTCTGGTTTGGATCACGTAGCAATGTGGTACCACACTGGAACAGTCGATTAAACCTGGTTTCGATCAATATTTTAGAGGATAACGCATGTTAGGTCTGGGATTTGCCCTCATCAGACTCATACTTTCGCACACTTCACATACTCGTTGAACAGATCCTGGGTTATTTTCTGGTTTGGATCACATAGTAATGAGGTACCACACTGAAACAGTCGATTAAACCAGGTTTCGATCAATATTTTTGACGATAACGCATGTTAGGTCTAGGTTAGGCCTGGGATTTTCACTCATCAGACTCATACTTTCGCATTCTTCACATACTTGTTGAACGGATCCTGGGTTTTTACTGGATTGGATCACGTAGTAATGTGGTACCACACTGAAACAGTCGATTAAACCAGGTTTCGATCAATATTTTTGAGGATAACGCATGTTAGGTCTAGGTTACGTCTGGGATTTTCGCTCATCAGGCTCATACTTTCGCGTTTTTCACATACTTGTTGAACAGATCCTGAGTTTTTTCTGGTTTGGGTCGCGTAGTAATATGGTACCACACTGAAACAGTCGATTAAACCAGGTTTCGATCAATATTCTTGAGGATAACGCATGTTAGGTCTAGGTTAGGCCTGGGATTTTCACTCATCAGACTCATACATTCGCATTCTTCACATACTTGTTGAACGGATCCTGGGTTTTTTCTGGTTTGGATCACGTAGTAATGTGGGACCACGCTGAACCAATCAATTAAACCTGGTTTCGATCAATATTTTAGAGAATAATTCATGTTAGGCCTAGGTTAGGTCTAGGATTTGCCCTCATCAGGCTCATACTTTCGCATATTTCTCATACTTCATGGCTAGATCCTGGGCTGTTTCTGGATTGTATCACGTAGTAATGTGGTACCACGCTGAAACTGTCAATTAAACCTGGTTTTGATCAATATTTTAGAGGATAACGCAAGTTAGGTCTGGGATAGGTCTGGGATTCGCCCTCATCAGGCTCATACTTTCGCGTTTTTCACATACTTGTTGAACTGATACTGAGTTTTTTCTGGTTTGGATCACGTAGCAATGTGGTACCACACTGAAACATTCGATTAAACCTGGTTTCGATCAATATTTTAGAGGATAACGCAAGTTAGGTGTGGGATAGGTATGGGATTCGCCCTCATCAGGCTCATAGTTTCGCGTTTTTCACACACTTGTTGAACAGATCCTGAGTTTTTTCTGGTTTGGGTCACGTAGTAATGTGGTCACACACTGAAACAGACGATTAAACCAGGTTTCGATCAATATTTTTGAGGATAACGCATGTTAGGTCTAGGTTAGGCCAGCGATTTTCACTCATCAGACTCATACTTTCGCATTCGTCACATACTTGTTGAACGGATCCTGGTTTTTTTCTGGTTTGGATCACGTAGTAATGTGGGACCACACTGAAACAATCAATTAAACCTGGTCATGATATATATTTTAGAGGATAACGCATGTTAGGTCTGGGTCAGTTCTAGGATTTGCCCTCGTCAGGTTCATACTTTCGCATATTTCTCATACTTCATAGCTAGATCCTGGGCTATTTCTGGTTTGGATCTCGTAGTAATGTGGTACCACACTGAAACTGTCAATTAAACCTGGTTTGGATCAATATTTTAGAGGATAACGCAAGTTAGGTCTGGGATAGGTCTGGGATTTGCCCTCATCAGGCTCATACTCTCGCGTTTTTCACATACTTGTTGAACAGATCCTGGGTTTTTTCTGGTTTGGGTCACGTAGTAATGTGGTACCACACTGAAACAGTCGATTAAACCAGGTTTCGATCAATATTTTTGAGGATAATGCATGTTAGGTCTAGGTTAGGCCTGGGATTTTCACTCATCAGACTCATGCTTTCGCATTTTCACATACTTGTTGAACGGATCCTGGGTTTTTTCTGGTTTGGATCACGTAGTAGTGTGGGACCACACTGAAACAATCAATTAAACCTGGTCATGATAAATATTTTAGAGGATAACGCATGTTATGTCTGGGTTAGGTCTAGGATTTGCCCTCGTCAGGCTCATTCTTTCGCATATTTCTCATACTTCATGGCTAGATCCTGGGCAATTTCTGGATTGAATCACGTAGTAATGTGGTACCACGCTGAAACATTCAATGAAACCTGGTCTGGATAAATATTTTAGAGGATAACGCATGTTAGGTCTGGTATAGGTCTGGGATTTGCCCTCATCAGGCTCATACTTTCGCGTTTTTCACATACTTGTTCAACTGATCCTGGGTTTTTTCTGGTTTGGATCACGTAGTAATGTGGTACAACACTGAAACAGTCAATTAAACCTGGTTTCGATCAATATTTTAGAGGACAACGCATGTTAGGTCTAGGTTAGGCCTGGGATTTGCCTTCATCAGGGTCATTCTTTCGCATATTTCTCATACTTCATGGCTAGATCCTGGGCTGTTTCTGGATTGGATCACGTAGTAATGTGGTACCACACTGAAACAGTCAATTAAACCTGGTTTTGATAAGTATTTTAGAGAATAATTCATGTTAGGTCTAGGTTAGGTCTGGGATTTGCTCTCATCAGGCTCATACTTTCGCATATTTCTCATACTTCATGGCTAGATCCTGGGCTATTTCTGGATTGGATCACGTAGTAATGTGGTACCACGCTGAAACAGTCAATTAAACCTGGTTTCGATCAATATTTTAGAGGATAACGCAAGTTAGGTCTGAGATAGGTCTGGGATTCGCCCTCATCAGGCTCATACTAACGCGTTTTCCACTTAATTGTTGAACTGATCCTGGGTTTTTTCTGGTTTGGATCACGTAGTAATGTGGTACCTCACTGAAACAGTCGATTAAACCTGGTTTCGATCAATATTTTAGAAGATAACGCATGTTAGGTCTGGGTCAGTTCTAGGATTTGCCCTCGTCAGGTTCATACTTTCGCATATTTCTCATACTTCATAGCTAGATCCTGGGCTATTTCTGGTTTGGATCTCGTAGTAATGTGGTACCACACTGAAACTGTCAATTAAACCTGGTTTGGATCAATATTTTAGAGGATAACGCAAGTTAGGTCTGGGATAGGTCTGGGATTTGCCCTCATCAGGCTCATACTCTCGCGTTTTTCACATACTTGTTGAACAGATCCTGGGTTTTTTCTGGTTTGGGTCACGTAGTAATGTGGTACCACACTGAAACAGTCGATTAAACCAGGTTTCGATCAATATTTTTGAGGATAATGCATGTTAGGTCTAGGTTAGGCCTGGGATTTTCACTCATCAGACTCATGCTTTCGCATTTTCACATACTTGTTGAACGGATCCTGGGTTTTTTCTGGTTTGGATCACGTAGTAGTGTGGGACCACACTGAAACAATCAATTAAACCTGGTCATGATAAATATTTTAGAGGATAACGCATGTTATGTCTGGGTTAGGTCTAGGATTTGCCCTCGTCAGGCTCATTCTTTCGCATATTTCTCATACTTCATGGCTAGATCCTGGGCAATTTCTGGATTGAATCACGTAGTAATGTGGTACCACGCTGAAACATTCAATGAAACCTGGTCTGGATAAATATTTTAGAGGATAACGCATGTTAGGTCTGGTATAGGTCTGGGATTTGCCCTCATCAGGCTCATACTTTCGCGTTTTTCACATACTTGTTGAACTGATCCTGGGTTTTTTCTGGTTTGGATCACGTAGTAATGTGGTACAACACTGAAACAGTCAATTAAACCTGGTTTCGATCAATATTTTAGAGGACAACGCATGTTAGGTCTAGGTTAGGCCTGGGATTTGCCTTCATCAGGGTCATTCTTTCGCATATTTCTCATACTTCATGGCTAGATCCTGGGCTGTTTCTGGATTGGATCACGTAGTAATGTGGTACCACACTGAAACAGTCAATTAAACCTGGTTTTGATCAGTATTTTAGAGAATAATTCATGTTAGGTCTAGGTTAGGTCTGGGATTTGCTCTCATCAGGCTCATACTTTCGCATATTTCTCATACTTCATGGCTAGATCCTGGGCTATTTCTGGATTGGATCACGTAGTAATGTGGTACCACGCTGAAACAGTCAATTAAACCTGGTTTCGATCAATATTTTAGAGGATAACGCAAGTTAGGTCTGAGATAGGTCTGGGATTCGCCCTCATCAGGCTCATACTAACGCGTTTTCCACTTAATTGTTGAACTGATCCTGGGTTTTTGCTGGTTTGGATCACGTAGTAATGTGGTACCTCACTGAAACAGTCGATTAAACCTGGTTTCGATCAATATTTTAGAAGATAACGCATGTTAGGTCTGGGTCAGATCTAGGATTTGCCCTCGTCAGGTTCATACTTTCGCATATTTCTCATACTTCATAGCTAGATCCTGGGCTATTTCTGGTTTGGATCTCGTAGTAATGTGGTACCACACTGAAACTGTCAATTAAACCTGGTTTGGATCAATATTTTAGAGGATAACGCAAGTTAGGTCTGGGATAGGTCTGGGATTTGCCCTCATCAGGCTCATACTCTCGCGTTTTTCACATACTTGTTGAACAGATCCTGGGTTTTTTCTGGTTTGGGTCACGTAGTAATGTGGTACCACACTGAAACAGTCGATTAAACCAGGTTTCGATCAATATTTTTGAGGATAATGCATGTTAGGTCTAGGTTAGGCCTGGGATTTTCACTCATCAGACTCATGCTTTCGCATTTTCACATACTTGTTGAACGGATCCTGGGTTTTTTCTGGTTTGGATCACGTAGTAGTGTGGGACCACACTGAAACAATCAATTAAACCTGGTCATGATAAATATTTTAGAGGATAACGCATGTTATGTCTGGGTTAGGTCTAGGATTTGCCCTCGTCAGGCTCATTCTTTCGCATATTTCTCATACTTCATGGCTAGATCCTGGGCAATTTCTGGATTGAATCACGTAGTAATGTGGTACCACGCTGAAACATTCAATGAAACCTGGTCTGGATAAATATTTTAGAGGATAACGCATGTTAGGTCTGGGATAGGTCTGGGATTTGCCCTCATCAGGCTCATACTTTCGCGTTTTTCACATACTTGTTGAAATGATCCTGGGTTTTTTCTGGTTTGGATCACGTAGTAATGTGGTACAACACTGAAACAGTCAATTAAACCTGGTTTCCATCAATATTTTAGAGGACAACGCATGTTAGGTCTAGGTTAGGCCTGGGATTTGCCTTCATCAGGGTCATTCTTTCGCATATTTCTCATACTTCATGGCTAGATCCTGGGCTGTTTCTGGATTGGATCACGTAGTAATGTGGTACCACACTGAAACAGTCAATTAAACCTGGTTTTGATCAGTATTTTAGAGAATAATTCATGTTAGGTCTAGGTTAGGTCTGGGATTTGCTTTCATCAGGCTCATACTTTCGCATATTTCTCATACTTCATGGCTAGATCCTGGGCTGTTTCTGGATTGTATCACGTAGTAATGTGGTACCACGCTGAAACAGTCAATTGAACCTGGTTTCGTTCAATATTTTAGAGGATAACGCAAGTTAGGTCTGGGATAGGTCTGGGATTGGCCTTCAGCAGGCTCATACTTTCGCATATTTCACATACTTCATGCCTAGATCCTGGGCTATTTCTGGATTGGATCACGTAGTAATGTGGTACCACGCTGAAACAGTCAATTAAACCTGGTTTCGATCAATATTTTAGAGGGTAACGCAAGTTAGGTCTGAGACAGGACTGGGATTCGCCCTTATCAGGCTCATACTAACGCGTTTTCCACATACTTGTTGAACTGATCCTGGGTTTTTTCTGGTTTGGATCACGTAGTAATGTGGTACCACACTGAAACAGTCCATTAAACCTAGTTTCGATCAATATTTTAGTGGATAACGCATGTTAGGTCTGGGACAGGTCTGGGATTTGCCCCCATCAGGCTCATTCTTTCGCATATTTCTCATACTTCATGGCTAGATCCTGGGCTATTTCTGGATTGGATCACGTAGTAATGTGGTACCACGCTGAAACATTCAATGAAACCTGGTCTGGATAAATATTTTAGAGGATAACGCATGTTAGGTCTAGGTTAGCCCTGGGATTTTCACTCATCAGACTCATACTTTCGCATTCTTCACATACTTGTTGAACGGATCCTGGGTATTTTCTGGTTTGGTTCACGTAGTAATGTGGTACCACACTGAAACATTCAATTAAACCTGGTCTTGATAAATATTTTAGAGGATAACGCATGTTAGGTTTGGGTTATGTCTAGGATTTGCCCTCATCAGGCTCATACATTCGCATATTTCTCATACTTCATGGCTAGATCCTGGGCTGTTTCTGGATTGTATCGCGTAGTAATGTGGTACCACGCTGAAACAGTCAATTGAACCTGGTTTCGTTCGATATTTTAGAGGATAACGCAAGTTAGGTCTGGGATAGGTCTGGGATTTGCCCTCAGCAGGCTCATACTTTCGCGTTTTTCACATACTTGTTGAACAGATCCTGGGTTTCTTCTGGTTTGGATCACGTAGTAATGTGGTACAACACTGAAACAGTCAATAAAACCTGGTTTCCATCAATATTTTAGAGGACAACGCATGTTAAGTCTGGGTTAGGCCTGGGATTTGCCTTCATCAGGGTCATACTTTCGCATATTTCTCATTCTTCATGGCTAGATCATGGGCTGTTTCTGGATTGGATCACGTAGTAATGTGGTACCACACTGAAACAGTCAATTAAACCTGGTTTTGATCAATATTTTAGAGAATAATTCATGTTAGGTCTAGGTTAGGTCTGGGATTTGCTCTCATCAGGCTCGTACTTTCGCATATTTCTCATACTTCATGGCTAGATCCTGGGCTACTTCTGGTTTGGATCACGTAGTAATGTGGTACCACACAGAAACAGTCAATTAAACCTGGTTTGGATCAATATTTTAGAGGATAACGCAAGTTAGGTCTGAGATAGGTCTGGGATTCGTCCTCATCAGGCTCATACTAACGCGTTTTTCACATACTTGTTGAACAGATCCTGAGTTTTTGCTGGTTTGGGTCGCGTAGTAATGTGGTACCACACTGAAACAGTCAATTGAACCTGGTTTCGTTCAATATCTTAGAGGATAACGCAAGTTAGGTCTGGGATAGGTCTGGGATTTGCCCTCAGCAGGCTCATACTTTCGCGCATTTCACATACTTGTTGAACAGATCCTGGGTTTTTTCTGGATTGTATCACGTAGTAATGTGGTACCACGCTGAAACAGTCGATTAAACCAGGTTTCGATCAATATTTTAGAGAATAATTCATGTTAGGTCTAGGTTAGGTCTGGGATTTGCTCTCATCAGGCTCATTCTTTCGCATATTTCTCATACTTGATGGCTAGATCCTGGGCTTTTTCTGGATTGCATCCAGTAGTAATGAAGTACAACATTGAAACAGTCAAATAAACCTGGTTTCCATCAATATTTTAGAGGATAACGCATGTTAGGTCTAGGTTAGGTCTGGGATTTTCACACATCAGACTCATACTTTCGCATTCTTCACATACTTGTTGCACAGATCCTGGGTTTTTTCTGGTTTGGGTCACGTAGTAATGTGGTACCACACTGAAACAGTCGATTAAACCAGGTTTCGATCAATATTTTTGAGGATAACGCATGTTAGGTCTAGGTTAGGCCTGGGATTTTCACTTATCAGACTCGTACTTTCGCATTCTTCACATACTTGTTGAACGGATCGTGGGTTTTTTCTGGTTTGGATCGCGTAGTAATGTGGGACCACACTGAAACAGTCAATTAAACCTGGTTTCGGTCAATATTTTAGAGAATAATTCATGTTAGGTGTAGGTTAGGTCTGGGATTTGCTCTCATCAGGCTCATTCTTTCGCATATTTCTCATACTTGATGGCTAGATCCTGGGCTTTTTCTGGATTGCATCCAGTAGTAATGAAGTACAACATTGAAACAGTCAAATAAACCTGGTGTCCATCAATATTTTAGAGGATAACGCATGTTAGGTCTAGGTTAGGTCTAGGATTTTCACTCATCAGACTCATACTTTCGCACACTTCACATACTCGTTGAACAGATCCCGGGTTATTTTCTGGTTTGGATCACATAGTAATGTGGTGCCACACTGAAACAGTCGATTAAACCAGGTTTCGATCAATATTTTTGAGGATAACGCATGTTAGGTCTAGGTTAGGCCTGGGATTTTCACTCATCAGACTCATACTTTCGCATTCTTCACATACTTGTTGAACGGATCCTGGGTTTTTACTGGATTGGATCACGTAGTAATGTGGTACCACACTGAAACAGTCAATTAAACCTGGTTTCGATCAATATTTTAGAGGATAACGCAAGTTAGGTCTGGGATAGGTCTGGGATTTGCCCTCATCAGGCTCATACTTTCTCGTTTTTCACATACTTGTTGAACAGATCCTCGGTTATTTTCTGGTTTGGATCACATAGTAATGTGGTGCCACACTGAAACAGTCGATTAAACCAGGTTTCGATCAATATTTTTGAGGATAACGCATGTTAGGTCTAGGTTAGGCCTGGGATTTTCACTCATAAGACTCATACTTTCGCATTCTTTACATACTTGTTGAACGTATCTTGGGTTTTTTCTGGTGTGGATCACGTAGTAATGTGGTACCACACTGAAACAATCAATTAAACCTGGTTTCGATCAATATTTTAGAGAATAATTCATGTTAGGTCTGGGTAAGGTCTGGGATTTGCTCTCATCAGGCTCATTCTTTCGCATATTTCTCACTCTTGATGGCTAGATCCTGGGCTTTTTCTGGATTGCATCACGTAGTAATGAAGTACAACACTGAAACGGTCAATTAAACCTGGTTTCCATCAATATTTTAGAGGGCAACGCATGTTAGGTCTAGGTTAGGCTTGGGATTTGCCCTCATCAGGGTCATACTTTCGCAGTTCTAACATACATGTTGACCTGATCGAGGGTATTTTCTGCTTTGGATCACGTAGTAAAGTGGTACCACACTGAAACAGTCCATTAAACCTAGTTTCGATCAATATTTTAGAGGATAACGCATGTTAGGTCTTGGTTAGCCCTGAGATTTTCACTCATCAGACTCATACTTTCGCATTCTTCACATACTTGATGAACGGATCCTGGGTTTTTTCTGGTTTGGTTCACGTAATAATGTGGTACCACACTGAAACAGTCAATTAAACCTGGTTTCGGTCAATATTTTAGAGAATAATTCATGTTAGGTCTAGGTTAGGTCTGGGATTTGCTCTCATCAGGCTCATTCTTTCGCATATTTCTCATACTTGATGGCTAGATCCTGGGCTTTTTCTGGATTGCATCCAGTAGTAATGAAGTACAACATCGAAACAGTCAAATAAACCTGGTGTCCATCAATATTTTAGAGGATAACGCATGTTAGGTCTAGGTTAGGTCTGGGATTTTCACTCATCAGACTCATACTTTCGCACACTTCACATACTCGTTGAACAGATCCTGGGTTATTTTCTGGTTTGGATCACATAGTAATGTGGTGCCACACTGAAACAGTCGATTAAACCAGGTTTCGATCAATATTTTTGAGGATAACGCATGTTAGGTCTAGGTTAGGCCTGGGATTTTCACTCATCAGACTCATACTTTCGCATTCTTCACATACTTGTTGAACGGATCCTGGGTTTTTACTGGATTGGATCACGTAGTAATGTGGTACCACACTGAAACAGTCAATTAAACCTGGTTTCGATCAATATTTTAGAGGATAACGCAAGTTAGGTCTGGGATAGGTCTGGGATTTGCCCTCATCAGGCTCATACTTTCTCGTTTTTCACATACTTGTTGAACAGATCCTGGGTTATTTTCTGGTTTGGATCACATAGTAATGTGGTGCCACACTGAAACAGTCGATTAAACCAGGTTTCGATCAATATTTTTGAGGATAACGCATGTTAGGTCTAGGTTAGGCCTGGGATTTTCACTCATAAGACTCATACTTTCGCATTCTTTACATACTTGTTGAACGTATCTTGGGTTTTTTCTGGTGTGGATCACGTAGTAATGTGGTACCACACTGAAACAATCAATTAAACCTGGTTTCGATCAATATTTTAGAGAATAATTCATGTTAGGTCTGGGTAAGGTCTGGGATTTGCTCTCATCAGGCTCATTCTTTCGCATATTTCTCACTCTTGATGGCTAGATCCTGGGCTTTTTCTGGATTGCATCACGTAGTAATGAAGTACAACACTGAAACGGTCAATTAAACCTGGTTTCCATCAATATTTTAGAGGGCAACGCATGTTAGGTCTAGGTTAGGCTTGGGATTTGCCCTCATCAGGGTCATACTTTCGCAGTTCTAACATACATGTTGACCTGATCGAGGGTATTTTCTGCTTTGGATCACGTAGTAAAGTGGTACCACACTGAAACAGTCCATTAAACCTAGTTTCGATCAATATTTTAGAGGATAACGCATGTTAGGTCTTGGTTAGCCCTGAGATTTTCACTCATCAGACTCATACTTTCGCATTCTTCACATACTTGATGAACGGATCCTGGGTTTTTTCTGGTTTGGTTCACGTAATAATGTGGTACCACACTGAAACAGTCAATTAAACCTGGTTTCGGTCAATATTTTAGAGAATAATTCATGTTAGGTCTAGGTTAGGTCTGGGATTTGCTCTCATCAGGCTCATTCTTTCGCATATTTCTCATACTTGATGGCTAGATCCTGGGCTTTTTCTGGATTGCATCCAGTAGTAATGAAGTACAACATTGAAACAGTCAAATAAACCTGGTGTCCATCAATATTTTAGAGGATAACGCATGTTAGGTCTAGGTTAGGTCTGGGATTTTCACTCATCAGACTCATACTTTCGCACACTTCACATACTCGTTGAACAGATCCTGGGTTATTTTCTGGTTTGGATCACATAGTAATGTGGTGCCACACTGAAACAGTCGATTAAACCAGGTTTCGATCAATATTTTTGAGGATAACGCATGTTAGGTCTAGGTTAGGCCTGGGATTTTCACTCATCAGACTCATACTTTCGCATTCTTCACATACTTGTTGAACGGATCCTGGGTTTTTACTGGATTGGATCACGTAGTAATGTGGTACCACACTGAAACAGTCAATTAAACCTGGTTTCGATCAATATTTTAGAGGATAACGCAAGTTAGGTCTGGGATAGGTCTGGGATTTGCCCTCATCAGGCTCATACTTTCTCGTTTTTCACATACTTGTTGAACAGATCCTGGGTTATTTTCTGGTTTGGATCACATAGTAATGTGGTGCCACACTGAAACAGTCGATTAAACCAGGTTTCGATCAATATTTTTGAGGATAACGCATGTTAGGTCTAGGTTAGGCCTGGGATTTTCACTCATAAGACTCATACTTTCGCATTCTTTACATACTTGTTGAACGGATCTTGGGTTTTTTCTGGTGTGGATCACGTAGTAATGTGGTACCACACTGAAACAATCAATTAAACCTGGTTTCGATCAATATTTTAGAGAATAATTCATGTTAGGTCTGGGTAAGGTCTGGGATTTGCTCTCATCAGGCTCATTCTTTCGCATATTTCTCACTCTTGATGGCTAGATCCTGGGCTTCTTCTGGATTGCATCACGTAGTAATGAAGTACAACACTGAAACGGTCAATTAAACCTGGTTTCCATCAATATTTTAGAGGGCAACGCATGTTAGGTCTAGGTTAGGCCTGGGATTTGCCCTCATCAGGGTCATACTTTCGCAGTTCTAACATACATGTTGACCTGATCGAGGGTATTTTCTGCTTTGGATCACGTAGTAAAGTGGTACCACACTGAAACAGTCCATTAAACCTAGTTTCGATCAATATTTTAGAGGATAACGCAAGTTAGGTCTGCGGTAGGTCTGGGATTTGCCCTCATCAGGGTCATACTTTCGCATTTTTCACATACTTGTTGAACAAATCCTGGGTTTTTTCTGGTTTGGATCGCGCAGTAATGTGGTACCACACTGAAACAGTCCACTCAACCAGGTTTCCATCAATATTTTAGAGGACAACGCATGTTAGGTATAGGTTAGGCCTGGGATTTGCCCTCATCAGGGTCATACTTTCGCAGTTTTAACATACATGTTGACCTGATCGTGGGTTTTTTCTGCTTTGGATCACGTAGTCAAGTGGTACCACACTGAAACAGTCCATTAAACCTAGTTTCGATCAATATTTTAGAGGATAACGCATGTTAGGTCTTGGTTAGGCCTGGGATTTTCACTCATCAGACTCATACTTTCGCATTCTACACATACTTCTTGAACGGATCCTGTGGTTTTTCCGGTTTGGTTCACGTAGTAATGTGGTACCACACTGAAACATTCAATTAAACCTGGTCTTGATAAATATTTTAGAGGATAACCTATGTTAGGCCTGGGTTACGTCTAGGATTTGCCCTCATCAGGCTCATACCTTCGCATATTTCTCATACTTCATGGCTAGATCCTGGGCTATTTCTGGATTGTATCACGTAGTAATGTGGTACCGCGCTGAAACAGTCAATTAAACCTGGTTTCGATCAATATTTTAGAGGATAACGCATGCTTGGTCTGGGTTTGGTCTAGGATTTGCCCTCATCAGGCTCATTCTTTCGCATATTTCTCACTCATGATGGCTAGATCCTGGGCTTTTTCTGGATTGCATCACGTAGTAATGTGGTACCACGCTGAAACAGTCGATTAAACCAGGTTTCGATCAATATTTTTGAGGATAATGCATGTTAGGTCTAGGTTAGTCCTGGGATTTTCACTCATCAGACTCATTCTTTCGCATTCTTCACATACTTGTTGATCGGATCCTGGGTTTTTTCTGGTTTGGATCACGTAGTAATGTGGGACCACACTGAAACAATCAATTAAACCTGGTCATGATAAATATTTTAGAGGAGAACGCATGTTAGGTCTGGGTTAGGTCTAGGATTTGCCCTCGTCAGGCTCATACTTTCGCATATTTCTCATACTTCATGCCTAGATCCTGGGCTATTTCTGGATTGGATCACGTAGTAATGTGGTACCACGCTGAAACAGTCAATTAAACCTGGTTTCGATCAATATTTTAGAGGATAACGCAAGTTAGGTCTGAGATAGGTCTGGGATTCGCCCTCATCAGGCTCATACTAACGCGTTTTCCACATACTTGTTGAACTGATCCTGGGTTTTTTCTGGTTTGGATCACGTAGTAATGTGGTACCACGCTGAAACATTCAATGAAACCTGGTCTGGATAAATATTTTAGAGGATAACGCATGTTAGGTCTAGGTTAGCCTTGGGATTTTCACTCATCAGACTCATACTTTCGCATTCTTCACATACTTGTTGAACGGATCCTGGGTATTTTCTGGTTTGGTTCACGTAGTAATGTGGTACCACACTGGAACATTCAATTAAACCTGGTCTTGATAAATATTTTAGAGGATAACGCATGTTAGGTTTGGGTTAGGTCTAGGATTTGCCCTCATCAGGCTCATACATTCGCATATTTCTCATTCTTCATGACTAGATCCTGGGCTGTTTCTGGATTGTATCACGTAGTAATGTGGTACCACGCTGAAACAGTCAATTAAACCTGGTTTCGATCAATATTTTAGAGGATAACGCAAGTTAGGTCTGGGATAGGTCTGGGGTTCGCCCTCATCAGGCTCATACTTTCGCAGTTTTAACATGCATGTTGACCTGATCGAGGGTTTTTTCTGGTTTGGATCACGTAGTAATGTGGTACCACACTGAAACAGTCGATTAAACCTGGTTTGGATCAATATTTTTGAGGATAACGCATGTTAGGTCTGAGATAGGTCTGGGATTCGCCCTCATCAGGCTCATACTAACGCGTTTTCCACATACTTGTTGAACTGATCCTGGGTTTTTTCTGGTTTGGATCACGTAGTAATGTGGTACCACACTGAAACAGTCGATTAAACCTGGTTTCGATTAATATTTCAGAAGATAACGCATGTTAGGTCTAGGTTAGGTCTGGGATTTGCCCTCATCAGGCTCACATTTTCGCATATTTCTCATACTTCATGGCTAGATCCTGGGCTGTTTCTGGACTGTATCACGTAGTAATGTGGTACCACACTGAAACAGTCGACTAAACCTGATTTCGATTAATATTTTTGAGGATAACGCATGTTAGGTCTGGGTTAGGCCTGGGATTTTCACTCATCAGACTCATACTTTCGCATTCTTCACATACTTGTTGAACTTATCCTGGGTTTTTTTTGGTTTGGATCACGTAGCAATGTGGTACCACACTGGAACAGTCGATTAAACCTGGTTTCGATCAATATTTTGGAGGATAACGCAAGTTTGGCCTGGGATAGGTCTGGGAATTGCCCTCATCAGGCTCATACTTTCGCAGTTTTAACATGCGTGTTGACCTGATCGAGGGTTTTTTCTGCTTTGGATCACGTAGTAAAGTGGTACCTCACTGAAGCAGTCAATTAAACCTGGATACGACCAATATTTTAGAGGTTACACCATGTTAGGTCTAGGTTAGGTCTGGGATTTACACTCATCAGACTCATTCTTTCGCATTCTTCACATACTTGTTGATCGGATCCTGGGTTTTTTCTGGTTTGGATCACGTAGTAATGTGGGACCACACTGAAACAATCAATTAAACCTGGTCATGATAAATATTTTAGAGGAGAACGCATGTTAGGTCTGGGTTAGGTCTAGGATTTGCCCTCGTCAGGCTCATACTTTCGCATATTTCTCATACTTCATGCCTAGATCCTGGGCTATTTCTGGATTGGATCACGTAGTAATGTGGTACCACGCTGAAACAGTCAATTAAACCTGGTTTCGATCAATATTTTAGAGGATAACGCAAGTTAGGTCTGAGATAGGTCTGGGATTCGCCCTCATCAGGCTCATACTAACGCGTTTTCCACATACTTGTTGAACTGATCCTGGGTTTTTTCTGGTTTGGATCACGTAGTAATGTGGTACCACACTGAAACAGTCGATTAAACCTGGTTTCGATCAATATTTCAGAGGATAACGCATGTTAGGTCTGGGACAGGTCTGGGATTTGCCCTCATCAGGCTCATTCTTTCACATATTTCTCATACTTCATTGCTAGATCCTGGGCTATTTCTGGATTGGATCACGTAGTAATGTGGTACCACGCTGAAACATTCAATGAAACCTGGTCTGGATAAATATTTTAGAGGATAACGCATGTTAGGTCTAGGTTAGCCTTGGGATTTTCACTCATCAGACTCATACTTTCGCATTCTTCACATACTTGTTGAACGGATCCTGGGTATTTTCTGGTTTGGTTCACGTAGTAATGTGGTACCACACTGGAACATTCAATTAAACCTGGTCTTGATAAATATTTTAGAGGATAACGCATGTTAGGTTTGGGTTAGGTCTAGGATTTGCCCTCATCAGGCTCATACATTCGCATATTTCTCATTCTTCATGACTAGATCCTGGGCTGTTTCTGGATTGTATCACGTAGTAATGTGGTACCACGCTGAAACAGTCAATTAAACCTGGTTTCGATCAATATTTTAGAGGATAACGCAAGTTAGGTCTGGGATAGGTCTGGGGTTCGCCCTCATCAGGCTCATACTTTCGCAGTTTTAACATGCATGTTGACCTGATCGAGGGTTTTTTCTGGTTTGGATCACGTAGTAATGTGGTACCACACTGAAACAGTCGATTAAACCTGGTTTGGATCAATATTTTTGAGGATAACGCATGTTAGGTCTGAGATAGGTCTGGGATTCGCCCTCATCAGGCTCATACTAACGCGTTTTCCACATACTTGTTGAACTGATCCTGGGTTTTTTCTGGTTTGGATCACGTAGTAATGTGGTACCACACTGAAACAGTCGATTAAACCTGGTTTCGATTAATATTTCAGAAGATAACGCATGTTAGGTCTAGGTTAGGTCTGGGATTTGCCCTCATCAGGCTCACATTTTCGCATATTTCTCATACTTCATGGCTAGATCCTGGGCTGTTTCTGGACTGTATCACGTAGTAATGTGGTACCACACTGAAACAGTCGACTAAACCTGATTTCGATTAATATTTTTGAGGATAACGCATGTTAGGTCTGGGTTAGGCCTGGGATTTTCACTCATCAGACTCATACTTTCGCATTCTTCACATACTTGTTGAACTTATCCTGGGTTTTTTTTGGTTTGGATCACGTAGCAATGTGGTACCACACTGGAACAGTCGATTAAACCTGGTTTCGATCAATATTTTGGAGGATAACGCAAGTTTGGCCTGGGATAGGTCTGGGAATTGCCCTCATCAGGCTCATACTTTCGCAGTTTTAACATGCGTGTTGACCTGATCGAGGGTTTTTTCTGCTTTGGATCACGTAGTAAAGTGGTACCTCACTGAAGCAGTCAATTAAACCTGGATACGACCAATATTTTAGAGGTTACACCATGTTAGGTCTAGGTTAGGTCTGGGATTTACACTCATCAGACTCATTCTTTCGCATTCTTCACATACTTGTTGATCGGATCCTGGGTTTTTTCTGGTTTGGATCACGTAGTAATGTGGGACCACACTGAAACAATCAATTAAACCTGGTCATGATAAATATTTTAGAGGAGAACGCATGTTAGGTCTGGGTTAGGTCTAGGATTTGCCCTCGTCAGGCTCATACTTTCGCATATTTCTCATACTTCATGCCTAGATCCTGGGCTATTTCTGGATTGGATCACGTAGTAATGTGGTACCACGCTGAAACAGTCAATTAAACCTGGTTTCGATCAATATTTTAGAGGATAACGCAAGTTAGGTCTGAGATAGGTCTGGGATTCGCCCTCATCAGGCTCATACTAACGCGTTTTCCACATACTTGTTGAACTGATCCTGGGTTTTTTCTGGTTTGGATCACGTAGTAATGTGGTACCACACTGAAACAGTCGATTAAACCTGGTTTCGATCAATATTTCAGAAGATAACGCATGTTAGGTCTGGGACAGGTCTGGGATTTGTCCTCATCAGGCTCATTCTTTCGCATATTTCTCATACTTCATTGCTAGATCCTGGGCTATTTCTGGATTGGATCACGTAGTAATGTGGTACCACGCTGAAACATTCAATGAAACCTGGTCTGGATAAATATTTTAGAGGATAACGCATGTTAGGTCTAGGTTAGCCCTGGGATTTTCACTCATCAGACTCATACTTTCGCATTCTTCACATACTTGTTGAACGGATCCTGGGTATTTTCTGGTTTGGTTCACGTAGTAATGTGGTACCACACTGGAACATTCAATTAAACCTGGTCTTGATAAATATTTTAGAGGATAACGCATGTTAGGTTTGGGTTAGGTCTAGGATTTGCCCTCATCAGGCTCATACATTCGCATATTTCTCATACTTCATGACTAGATCCTGGGCTGTTTCTGGATTGTATCACGTAGTAATGTGGTACCACGCTGAAACAGTCAATTAAACCTGGTTTCGATCAATATTTTAGAGGATAACGCAAGTTAGGTCTGGGATAGGTCTGGGGTTCGCCCTCATCAGGCTCATACTTTCGCAGTTTTAACATGCATGTTGACCTGATCGAGGGTTTTTTCTGGTTTGGATCACGTAGTAATGTGGTACCACACTGAAACAGTCGATTAAACCTGGTTTGGATCAATATTTTTGAGGATAACGCATGTTAGGTCTGAGATAGGTCTGGGATTCGCCCTCATCAGGCTCATACTAACGCGTTTTCCACATACTTGTAGAACTGATCCTGGGTTTTTTCTGGTTTGGATCACGTAGTAATGTGGTACCACACTGAAACAGTCGATTAAACCTGGTTTCGATCAATATTTCAGAAGATAACGCATGTTAGGTCTAGGTTAGGTCTGGGATTTGCCCTCATCAGGCTCACATTTTCGCATATTTCTCATACTTCATGGCTAGATCCTGGGCTGTTTCTGGACTGTATCACGTAGTAATGTGGTACCACACTGAAACAGTCGACTAAACCTGATTTCGATTAATATTTTTGAGGATAACGCATGTTAGGTCTGGGTTAGGCCTGGGATTTTCACTCATCAGACTCATACTTTCGCATTCTTCACATACTTGTTGAACTGATCCTGGGTTTTTTTTGGTTTGGATCACGTAGCAATGTGGTACCACACTGGAACAGTCGATTAAACCTGGTTTCGATCAATATTTTGGAGGATAACGCAAGTTTGGTCTGGGATAGGTCTGGGAATTGCCCTCATCAGGCTCATACTTTCGCAGTTTTAACATGCGTGTTGACCTGATCGAGGGTTTTTTCTGCTTTGGATCACGTAGTAAAGTGGTACCTCACTGAAGCAGTCAATTAAACCTGGATACGACCAATATTTTAGAGGTTACACCATGTTAGGTCTAGGTTAGGTCTGGGATTTTCACTCATCAGACTCATACTTTCGCATTCTTCACATACTTGTTGAACGGATCCTGGGTTTTTTCTGGATTGGATCACGTAGTAATGTGGGACCACACTGAAACAATCAATTAAACCTGGTCATGATAAATATTTTAGAGGAGAACGCATGTTAGGTCTGGGTTAGGTCTTGGATTTGCCCTCGTCAGGCTCATACTTTCGCATATTTCTCATACTTCATGCCTAGATCCTGGGCTATTTCTGGATTGGATCACGTAGTAATGTGGTACCACGCTGAAACAGTCAATTAAACCTGGTTTCGATCAATATTTTAGAGGATAACGCAAGTTAGGTCTGAGATAGTTCTGGGATTCGCCCTCATCAGGCTCGTACTAACGCGTTTTCCACATACTTGTTGAACTGATCCTGGGTTTTATCTGGTTTGGATCACGTAGTAATGTGGTACCACACTGAAACAGTCGATTAAACCTGGTTTCGATCAATATTTTTGAGGATAACGCATGTTAGGTCTACGTTAGGTCTGGGATTTTCACTCATCAGACTCATACTTTCGCATATTTCTCATACTTCATGCCTAGATCCTGGGCTATTTCTGGATTGGATCACGTAGTAATGTGGTACCACACTGGAACAGTCGATTAAACCTGGTTTCGATCAATATTTTGGAGGATAACGCAAGTTTGGTCTGGGATAGGTCTGGGAATTGCCCTCATTAGGCTCATACTTTCGCAGTTTTAACATGCATGTTGACCTGATCGAGGGTTTTTTCTGGTTTGGATCACGTAGTAATGTGGTACCACACTGAAACAGTCGATTAAACCTGGTTTGGATCAATATTTTTGAGGATAACGCATGTTAGGTCTACGTTAGGTCTGGGATTTTCACTCATCAGACTCATACTTTCGCATTCTTTACATACTTGTTGAACGGATCCTGTGTTTTTTCTGGTTTGGATCACGTAGTAATGCGGTACCACACTCAAACTGTCGACTAAACCTGGTTTCGATTAATATTTTTGAGGATAACGCATGTTAGGTCTGGGATAGGTCTGGGATTTGCCCTCATCAGGCACATTCTTTCGCAGTTTTAACATGCATGTTGACCTTATCGAGGGTTTTTTCTGGTTTGAATCACGTAGTAATGTGGTACCACACTGAAACATTCAATGAAACCTGGTCTGGATAAATATTTTAGAGGATAACGCATGTTAGGTCTAGGTAAGCCCTGGGATTTTCACTCATCAGACTCATACTTTCGCATTCTTCACATACTTGTTGAACGGATCCTGGGTATTTTCTGGTTTGGTTCACGTAGTAATGTGGTACCACACTGGAACATACAATTAAACCTGGTCTTGATAAATATTTTAGAGGATAACGCATGTTAGGTTTGGGTTAGGTCTAGGATTTGCCCTCATCAGGCTCATACTTTCGCGTTTTTCACATACTTGTTGAACAGATCCTGGTTTGTTTCTGGTTTGGATCACGTAGTAGTGTGGTACCACACTGAAACAGTCCATTAAACCTGGTTTGGATCAATATTTTAGAGGATAACGCATGTTAGGTCTAGGTTAGGCCTGCAATTTTCACACATCAGACTCATACTTTCGCATTCTTCACATACTTGTTGAACGGATCGTGGGTTTTTTCTGGTTTGGATCGCGTAGTAATGTGGGACCACACTGAAACAGTCAATTAAACCTGGTTTCGATCAAAATTTTAGAGAATAATTCATGTTAGGTCTAGGTTAGGTCTGGGATTTGCTCTCATCAGGCTCATTCTTTCGCATATTTCTCATACTTGATGGCTAGATCCTGGGCTTTTTCTAGATTGCATCCAGTAGTAATGAAGTACAACACTGAAACAGTCAAATAAACCTGGTTTCCATCAATATTTTAGAGGATAACGCATGTTAGGTCTAGGTTAGGTCTGGGATTTTCACTCATCAGACTCATACTTTCGCACACTTCACATACTCGTTGAACAGATCCTGGGTTATTTTCTGGTTTGGATCACATAGTAATGTGGTGCCACACTGAAACAGTCGATTAAACCAGGTTTCGATCAATATTTTTGAGGACAACGCATGTTAGGTCTAGGTTAGGCCTGGGATTTCCACTCATCAGACTCATACTTTCGCATTCTTCACATACTTGTTGAACGGATCCTGGGTTTTTACTGGTTTGGATCACGTAGTAGTGTGGTACCACACTGAAACAGTCCATTAAACCTGGTTTGGATCAATATTTTAGAGGATAACGCATGTTAGGTCTAGGTTAGGTCTGGGATTTTCACTCATCAGACTCATACTTTCGCATTCTTCACATACTTGTTGAACGGATCCTGGGTTTTTTCTGGATTGGATCACGTAGTAATGTGGGACCACACTGAAACAATCAATTAAACCTGGTTTCGATCATTATTTTAGAGGATACCGAAAGTTATGTCTAGTTTAGGCCTGGGATTTGCCCTCATCAGACTCATACTTTCGCATACTTCTCATACTTGTTGAACAGATCCTGCGTTTTTTTCTGGTTTGGATCACGTAGTAATGTGGTACCACACTGAAACAGTCAATTAAACCTGGTTTCGATCAATATTTTAGAGAATAATTCATGTTAGGTCTAGGTTAGGTCTGGGATTTGCCCTCATCAGGCTCACATTTTCGCATATTTCTCATACTTCATGGCTAGATCCTGGGCTGTTTCTGGACTGTATCACGTAGTAATGTGGTACCACACTGAAACAGTCGACTAAACCTGATTTCGATTAATATTTTTGAGGATAACGCATGTTAGGTCTGGGTTAGGCCTGGGATTTTCACTCATCAGACTCATACTTTCGCATTCTTCACATACTTATTGAACTGATCCTGGGTTTTTTTTGGTTTGGATCACGTAGCAATGTGGTACCACACTGGAACAGTCGATTAAACCTGGTTTCGATCAATATTTTGGAGGATAACGCAAGTTTGGTCTGGGATAGGTCTGGGAATTGCCCTCATCAGGCTCATACTTTCGCAGTTTTAACATGCGTGTTGACCTGATCGAGGGTTTTTTCTGCTTTGGATCACGTAGTAAAGTGGTACCTCACTGAAGCAGTCAATTAAACCTGGATACGACCAATATTTTAGAGGTTACACCATGTTAGGTCTAGGTTAGGCCTGGGATTTTCACACATCAGACTCATACTTTCGCATTCTTCACATACTTGTTGAACGGATCCTGAGTTTTTTCTGGTTTGGATCACGTAGTAATGTGGGACCACACTGAAACAATCAATTAAACCAGGTTTCGATCAATATCTTAGAGGATAATGCAAGTTAGGTTTGGGTTAGGTCTAGGATTTGCCCTCATCAGGCTCATACTTTCGCATATTTCTCATACTTCATGGCTAGATCCTGGGCTGTTTCTGGATTGTATCACGTTGTAATGTGGTACCACGCTGAAACAGTCAATGAAACCTGGTTCCGATCAATATTTTAGAGGATAACGCAAGTTAGGTCTGGGATAGGTCTGGGATTCGCCCTCATCAGGCTCATTCTTTCGCGTTTTTCACATACTTGTTGCACAGATCCTGGGTTTTTTCTGGTTTGGGTCACGTAGTAATGTGGTACCACACTGAAACAGTCGATTAAACCAGGTTTCGATCAATATTTTTGAGGATAACGCATGTTAGGTCTCGGTTAGGCCTGGGATTTTCACACATCAGACTCATACTTTCGCATTCTTCACATACTTGTTGAACGGATCGCGGGTTTTTTCTGGTTTGGATCGCGTAGTAATGTGGGACCACACTGAAACAGTCAATTAAACCTGGTTTCGGTCAATATTTTAGAGAATAATTCATGTTAGGTCTAGGTTAGGTCTAGGATTTGCTCTCATCAGGCTCTTTCTTTCGCATATTTCTCATACTTGATGGCTAGATCCTGGGCTTTTTCTGGATTGCATCCAGTAGTAATGAAGTGCAACACTGAAACAGTCAAATAAACCTGGTTTCCATCAATATTTTAGAGGATAACGCATGTTAGGTCTAGGTTAGGTCTGGGATTTTCACTCATCAGACTCATACTTTCGCACACTTCACATACTCGTGTTGAACGTTGAACAGATCCTGGGTTATTTTCTGGTTCGGATCACATAGTAATGTGGTGCCACACTGAAACAGTCGATTAAACCAGGTTTCGATCAATATTTTTGAGGATAACGCATGTTAGGTCTAGGTTAGGCCTGGGATTTTCAATCATCAGACTCATACTTTCGCATTCTTCACATACTTGTTGAACGAATCCTGGGTTTTTACTGGATTGGATCACGCAGTAATGTGGTACCACACTGAAACAGTCAATTAAACCTGGTTTCGATCAATATTTTAGAGGATAACGCATGTTAGGTTTGGGTTAGGTCTAGGATTTGCCCTCATCAGGCTCATACATTCGCATATTTCTCATACTTCATGACTAGATCCTGGGCTGTTTCTGGATTGTATCACGTAGTAATGTGGTACCACGCTGAAACAGTCAATTAAACCTGGTTTCGATCAATATTTTAGAGGATAACGCAAGTTAGGTCTGGGATAGGTCTGGGGTTCGCCCTCATCAGGCTCATACTTTCGCAGTTTTAACATGCATGTTGACCTGATCGAGGGTTTTTTCTGGTTTGGATCACGTAGTAATGTGGTACCACACTGAAACAGTCGATTAAACCTGGTTTGGATCAATATTTTTGAGGATAACGCATGTTAGGTCTGAGATAGGTCTGGGATTCGCCCTCATCAGGCTCATACTAACGCGTTTTCCACATACTTGTAGAACTGATCCTGGGTTTTTTCTGGTTTGGATCACGTAGTAATGTGGTACCACACTGAAACAGTCGATTAAACCTGGTTTCGATCAATATTTCAGAAGATAACGCATGTTAGGTCTAGGTTAGGTCTGGGATTTGCCCTCATCAGGCTCACATTTTCGCATATTTCTCATACTTCATGGCTAGATCCTGGGCTGTTTCTGGACTGTATCACGTAGTAATGTGGTACCACACTGAAACAGTCGACTAAACCTGATTTCGATTAATATTTTTGAGGATAACGCATGTTAGGTCTGGGTTAGGCCTGGGATTTTCACTCATCAGACTCATACTTTCGCATTCTTCACATACTTGTTGAACTGATCCTGGGTTTTTTTTGGTTTGGATCACGTAGCAATGTGGTACCACACTGGAACAGTCGATTAAACCTGGTTTCGATCAATATTTTGGAGGATAACGCAAGTTTGGTCTGGGATAGGTCTGGGAATTGCCCTCATCAGGCTCATACTTTCGCAGTTTTAACATGCGTGTTGACCTGATCGAGGGTTTTTTCTGCTTTGGATCACGTAGTAAAGTGGTACCTCACTGAAGCAGTCAATTAAACCTGGATACGACCAATATTTTAGAGGTTACACCATGTTAGGTCTAGGTTAGGTCTGGGATTTTCACTCATCAGACTCATACTTTCGCATTCTTCACATACTTGTTGAACGGATCCTGGGTTTTTTCTGGATTGGATCACGTAGTAATGTGGGACCACACTGAAACAATCAATTAAACCTGGTCATGATAAATATTTTAGAGGAGAACGCATGTTAGGTCTGGGTTAGGTCTTGGATTTGCCCTCGTCAGGCTCATACTTTCGCATATTTCTCATACTTCATGCCTAGATCCTGGGCTATTTCTGGATTGGATCACGTAGTAATGTGGTACCACGCTGAAACAGTCAATTAAACCTGGTTTCGATCAATATTTTAGAGGATAACGCAAGTTAGGTCTGAGATAGTTCTGGGATTCGCCCTCATCAGGCTCGTACTAACGCGTTTTCCACATACTTGTTGAACTGATCCTGGGTTTTATCTGGTTTGGATCACGTAGTAATGTGGTACCACACTGAAACAGTCGATTAAACCTGGTTTCGATCAATATTTTTGAGGATAACGCATGTTAGGTCTACGTTAGGTCTGGGATTTTCACTCATCAGACTCATACTTTCGCATATTTCTCATACTTCATGCCTAGATCCTGGGCTATTTCTGGATTGGATCACGTAGTAATGTGGTACCACACTGGAACAGTCGATTAAACCTGGTTTCGATCAATATTTTGGAGGATAACGCAAGTTTGGTCTGGGATAGGTCTGGGAATTGCCCTCATTAGGCTCATACTTTCGCAGTTTTAACATGCATGTTGACCTGATCGAGGGTTTTTTCTGGTTTGGATCACGTAGTAATGTGGTACCACACTGAAACAGTCGATTAAACCTGGTTTGGATCAATATTTTTGAGGATAACGCATGTTAGGTCTACGTTAGGTCTGGGATTTTCACTCATCAGACTCATACTTTCGCATTCTTTACATACTTGTTGAACGGATCCTGTGTTTTTTCTGGTTTGGATCACGTAGTAATGCGGTACCACACTCAAACTGTCGACTAAACCTGGTTTCGATTAATATTTTTGAGGATAACGCATGTTAGGTCTGGGATAGGTCTGGGATTTGCCCTCATCAGGCACATTCTTTCGCAGTTTTAACATGCATGTTGACCTTATCGAGGGTTTTTTCTGGTTTGAATCACGTAGTAATGTGGTACCACACTGAAACATTCAATGAAACCTGGTCTGGATAAATATTTTAGAGGATAACGCATGTTAGGTCTAGGTAAGCCCTGGGATTTTCACTCATCAGACTCATACTTTCGCATTCTTCACATACTTGTTGAACGGATCCTGGGTATTTTCTGGTTTGGTTCACGTAGTAATGTGGTACCACACTGGAACATACAATTAAACCTGGTCTTGATAAATATTTTAGAGGATAACGCATGTTAGGTTTGGGTTAGGTCTAGGATTTGCCCTCATCAGGCTCATACTTTCGCGTTTTTCACATACTTGTTGAACAGATCCTGGTTTGTTTCTGGTTTGGATCACGTAGTAGTGTGGTACCACACTGAAACAGTCCATTAAACCTGGTTTGGATCAATATTTTAGAGGATAACGCATGTTAGGTCTAGGTTAGGCCTGCAATTTTCACACATCAGACTCATACTTTCGCATTCTTCACATACTTGTTGAACGGATCGTGGGTTTTTTCTGGTTTGGATCGCGTAGTAATGTGGGACCACACTGAAACAGTCAATTAAACCTGGTTTCGATCAAAATTTTAGAGAATAATTCATGTTAGGTCTAGGTTAGGTCTGGGATTTGCTCTCATCAGGCTCATTCTTTCGCATATTTCTCATACTTGATGGCTAGATCCTGGGCTTTTTCTAGATTGCATCCAGTAGTAATGAAGTACAACACTGAAACAGTCAAATAAACCTGGTTTCCATCAATATTTTAGAGGATAACGCATGTTAGGTCTAGGTTAGGTCTGGGATTTTCACTCATCAGACTCATACTTTCGCACACTTCACATACTCGTTGAACAGATCCTGGGTTATTTTCTGGTTTGGATCACATAGTAATGTGGTGCCACACTGAAACAGTCGATTAAACCAGGTTTCGATCAATATTTTTGAGGACAACGCATGTTAGGTCTAGGTTAGGCCTGGGATTTCCACTCATCAGACTCATACTTTCGCATTCTTCACATACTTGTTGAACGGATCCTGGGTTTTTACTGGTTTGGATCACGTAGTAGTGTGGTACCACACTGAAACAGTCCATTAAACCTGGTTTGGATCAATATTTTAGAGGATAACGCATGTTAGGTCTAGGTTAGGTCTGGGATTTTCACTCATCAGACTCATACTTTCGCATTCTTCACATACTTGTTGAACGGATCCTGGGTTTTTTCTGGATTGGATCACGTAGTAATGTGGGACCACACTGAAACAATCAATTAAACCTGGTTTCGATCATTATTTTAGAGGATACCGAAAGTTATGTCTAGTTTAGGCCTGGGATTTGCCCTCATCAGACTCATACTTTCGCATACTTCTCATACTTGTTGAACAGATCCTGCGTTTTTTTCTGGTTTGGATCACGTAGTAATGTGGTACCACACTGAAACAGTCAATTAAACCTGGTTTCGATCAATATTTTAGAGAATAATTCATGTTAGGTCTAGGTTAGGTCTGGGATTTGCCCTCATCAGGCTCACATTTTCGCATATTTCTCATACTTCATGGCTAGATCCTGGGCTGTTTCTGGACTGTATCACGTAGTAATGTGGTACCACACTGAAACAGTCGACTAAACCTGATTTCGATTAATATTTTTGAGGATAACGCATGTTAGGTCTGGGTTAGGCCTGGGATTTTCACTCATCAGACTCATACTTTCGCATTCTTCACATACTTATTGAACTGATCCTGGGTTTTTTTTGGTTTGGATCACGTAGCAATGTGGTACCACACTGGAACAGTCGATTAAACCTGGTTTCGATCAATATTTTGGAGGATAACGCAAGTTTGGTCTGGGATAGGTCTGGGAATTGCCCTCATCAGGCTCATACTTTCGCAGTTTTAACATGCGTGTTGACCTGATCGAGGGTTTTTTCTGCTTTGGATCACGTAGTAAAGTGGTACCTCACTGAAGCAGTCAATTAAACCTGGATACGACCAATATTTTAGAGGTTACACCATGTTAGGTCTAGGTTAGGCCTGGGATTTTCACACATCAGACTCATACTTTCGCATTCTTCACATACTTGTTGAACGGATCCTGAGTTTTTTCTGGTTTGGATCACGTAGTAATGTGGGACCACACTGAAACAATCAATTAAACCAGGTTTCGATCAATATCTTAGAGGATAATGCAAGTTAGGTTTGGGTTAGGTCTAGGATTTGCCCTCATCAGGCTCATACTTTCGCATATTTCTCATACTTCATGGCTAGATCCTGGGCTGTTTCTGGATTGTATCACGTTGTAATGTGGTACCACGCTGAAACAGTCAATGAAACCTGGTTCCGATCAATATTTTAGAGGATAACGCAAGTTAGGTCTGGGATAGGTCTGGGATTCGCCCTCATCAGGCTCATTCTTTCGCGTTTTTCACATACTTGTTGCACAGATCCTGGGTTTTTTCTGGTTTGGGTCACGTAGTAATGTGGTACCACACTGAAACAGTCGATTAAACCAGGTTTCGATCAATATTTTTGAGGATAACGCATGTTAGGTCTCGGTTAGGCCTGGGATTTTCACACATCAGACTCATACTTTCGCATTCTTCACATACTTGTTGAACGGATCGCGGGTTTTTTCTGGTTTGGATCGCGTAGTAATGTGGGACCACACTGAAACAGTCAATTAAACCTGGTTTCGGTCAATATTTTAGAGAATAATTCATGTTAGGTCTAGGTTAGGTCTAGGATTTGCTCTCATCAGGCTCTTTCTTTCGCATATTTCTCATACTTGATGGCTAGATCCTGGGCTTTTTCTGGATTGCATCCAGTAGTAATGAAGTGCAACACTGAAACAGTCAAATAAACCTGGTTTCCATCAATATTTTAGAGGATAACGCATGTTAGGTCTAGGTTAGGTCTGGGATTTTCACTCATCAGACTCATACTTTCGCACACTTCACATACTCGTGTTGAACGTTGAACAGATCCTGGGTTATTTTCTGGTTCGGATCACATAGTAATGTGGTGCCACACTGAAACAGTCGATTAAACCAGGTTTCGATCAATATTTTTGAGGATAACGCATGTTAGGTCTAGGTTAGGCCTGGGATTTTCAATCATCAGACTCATACTTTCGCATTCTTCACATACTTGTTGAACGAATCCTGGGTTTTTACTGGATTGGATCACGCAGTAATGTGGTACCACACTGAAACAGTCAATTAAACCTGGTTTCGATCAATATTTTAGAGGATAACGCAAGTTAGGTCTGGGATAGGTCTGGGATTTGCCCTCATCAGGCTCATTCTTTCGCGTTTTTCACATACTTGTTGCACAGATCCTGGGTTTTTTCTGGTTTGGATCACGTAGTAGTGTGGTACCACACTGAAACAGTCCATTAAACCTGGTTTGGATCAATATTTTAGAGGGTAACGCATGTTAGGTCTAGGTTAGCCCTGGGATTTTCACTCATCAGACTCATACTTTCGCATTCTTCACATACTTGTTGAACGGATCCTGGGTTTTTTCTGGTTTGGTTCACGTAGTAATGTGGCACCACACTGAAGCATTCAATTAAACCTGGTCTTGATAAATATTTTAGAGGACAACGCATGTTAGGTTTGGGTTAGGTCTAGGACTTGCCCCCATCAGGCTCATACTTTCGCATATTTCTCATACTTCATGGCTAGATACTGGGCTGTTTCTGGATTGCATCACGTAGTAGTGTGGTACCACACTGAAACAGTCGATTAAACCAGGTTTCGATCAATATTTTTGAGGATAACGCATGTTAGGTCTAGGTTAGGCCTGAGATTTTCACTCATCAGACTCATTCTTTCGCATTCTTCACATACTTGTTCAACTGATCTTGGGTTTTTTCTGGTGTGGATCACGTAGTAATGTGGTACCACACTGAAACAATCAATTAAACCTGGTTTCGATCAATATTTTAGAGAATAATTCATGTTATGTCTGGGTAAGGTCTGGGATTTGCTCTCATCAGGCTCATTCTTTCGCATATTTCTCACTCTTGATGGCTAGATCCTGGGCTTTTTCTGGATTGCATCACGAAGTAATGAAGTACAACACTGAAAGAGTCAATTAAACCTGGTTTCCATCAATATTTTAGAGGGCAACGCATGTTAGGTCTAGGTTAGGCCTGGGATTTGGCCTCATCAGGGTCAAACTTTCGCAGTTTTAACATACATGATGACCTAATCCAGGGTTTTTTCTGCTTTGGATCACGTAGTAATGTGGTACCACACTAAAACAGTCAATTCAACCTGGTTTCGATCAATATTTTAGAGGATAACGCAAGTTTTGTCTGGGATAGGTCTGGGATTTGCTCTCATCAGGGTCATACTTTCGCATTTTTCACATACTTGTTGAACAGATCTTGGGTTTTTTCTGGTTTGGATCACGCAGTAATGTGGTACCACACTGAAACTGTCCACTAAACCTGGTTTCGATCAATACATTGGAGGATAAGGCATGTTATGTCTAGGTTAGGCCTGGGATTTTCACTCATCAGACTCATACTTTCGCATTCCTCACATACTTGTTGAACGGATCCTGGGTTTTTTCTGGTTTGGGTCACGTAGTAATGTGGTACCACACTGAAACATTCAATTAAACCTGGTCTTGATAAATATTTTAGAGGATAACGCATGTTAGGTCTGGGTAAGCTCTAGGATTTGCCATCATTAGGCTCATACTTTCGCATATTTTTAATACTTCGTGGCTAGATCCTGGGCTATTTCTGGATTGGATCACATAGTAATGTGGTACCACACAGAAACAGTCCATTAAACCTGGTTTCGATCAATATTCTTGAGGATAACGCATGTTAGGTCTAGGTTAGGCCTGGGATTTGCCCTCATCAGTGTCATTCTTTCACAGTTTTAACATACATGTTGACCTAATCGAGGGTTTTTTCTGCTTTGGATCACGTAGTAAAGTGGTACCACACTAAAACAGCCAATTAAACCTGGTTTCGATCAATATTTTAGAGGACAACGCAAGTTAGGTCTGGGATAGGTCTGGGATTTGCCCTCATCAGGGTCACACATTCGCATTTTTCACATACTTGTTGAACAGATCCTGGGTTCTTTCTGGTTTGGATCACGCAGTAGTGTGGTACCACAGTGCAACAGTCCACTAAACCTGGTTTCGATCAATATTTTAGATTATAACGCATGCTATGTCAAGGTTAGGCCTGGGATTTGTCCTCATCAGACTCATACTTACGCATACTTCACATACTTGTTAAACAGATCCTGGGTTTTTCTCTGGTTTGGATCACGTAGTAATGTGGTACCACACTGAAACAGTCGATTAAACCGGGTTTCAATCAATATTTTTGAGGATAACGCATGTTAGGTATAGGTAAGGCCTGGGATTTTCACTCATCAGACTCATTCTTACGCATTCTTCACATACTTGTTAAACAGATCCTGGGTTTTTTTCTGGTTTGGATCACGTAGTAATGTGGTACCACACTGAATCAGTCGATTAAACCTGGTTTCGATCAATATTTTTGAGGATAACGCATGTTAGGTCTAGGTTAGTCCTGGGATTTGCTCTCATCAGGGTCATACTATCACAGTTTTAACATACATGTTGACCTGATCGAGGGTTTTCTCTGCTTTGGATCACGTAGTAAAGTGGTACCACACTGAAAAAGTCAACTAAGCCTGGTTTCTATCAATATTTTAGAGGATAACGCATGTTAGGTCTGGGTAACGTCTAGGATTTGCCCTCATCAGGCTCATACTTTCGCATATTTCTAATACTTCATGGCTAGATCCTGGGCTATTTCTGCTTTGGATCACGTAGTAATGTGGTACCACATTGAAACAGTCCAGTAAACCTGGCTTCTATCAATATTTTAGAGGATAACGAAAGTTAGGTCTGGGATAGGTCTGGGATTCGCCCTCATCAGGCTCATACTTTCGCGTTTTTCACATACTTGTTGAACTGATCCTGGGTTTTTTCTGGTTTGGATCACGTAGTAATGTGGTACCACACTGAAACAGTCGATTAAACCTGGTTTCGATCAATATTTTAGGGAATAATTCATGTTAGGGCTAGGTTAGGTCTGGGATTTGCTCTCATCCGGCTCATTCTTTCGCATATTTCTCATTCTTGTTGGCCAGATCCTGGGCTTCCACTGGTTTGGATCACGTAGTAATGTGATGCCACACTAAAACAGTCAATTAAACCTGGTTTTGATAAATATTTTAGAGGACAACGCATGTTAGGTGTGGGTTAGGTCTAGGGTTTGCCCTTCTCAGGCTCATACTATCACAGTTTTAACATACATGTTGACCTGATGGAGGGTTTTCTCTGCTTTGGATCACGTAGTAAAGTGGTACCACACTGAAACAGTCAACTAAGCCTGGATTCGATCAACATTTTAGAGGATAACGCATGTTAGGTCTGGGTAACGTCTAGGATTTGCCCTCATCAGGCTCATACTTTCGCATATTTCTAATACTTCATGGCTAGATCCTGGGCTATTTCTGCTTTGGATCACGTAGTAATGTGGTACCACATTGAAAGAGTCCAGTAAACCTGGTTTCTATCAATATTTTAGAGGATAACGAAAGTTAGGTCTGGGATAGGTCTGGGATTTGCCCTCATCAGACTCATACTTTCGCACACTTCATATACTCGTTGAACAGATCCTGGGTTATTTTCTGGTTTGGATCACATAGTAATGTGGTACCACATTGAAACAATCGATTAAACCTGGATTCGATCAATATTTTTGAGGATAACGCATGTTAGGTCTAGGTTAGGCCTGGGATTTTCACTCATCAGACTCATACATTCGCATTCTTCACATACTCGTTGAACGGATCCTGGGTTTTTACTGGTTTGGATCACGTAGTAATGTGGTACCACACTGAAACATTTAATTAAACCTGGTTTTGATAAATATTTTAGAGGATAACGCATGTTTGGTCTGGGTAACGTCTAGGATTTGCCCTCATCAGGCTCATACTTTCGCATATGTCTAATACTTCATGGCTAGATCCTGGGCTATTTCTGCTTTGGATCACGTAGTAATGTGGTACCACATTGAAACAGTCCATTAAACCTGGTTTCGATCAATATTTTTGAGGATAACGCATGATAGGTCTGGGTTAGGTCTAGGATTTGCCCTCATCAGGCTCATACTTTCGCATATTTCTCATACTTCATGGCTAGATCCTGGGCTATTTCTGGATTGGATCACGTAGTATTGTGGTACCACACTGAAGCAGACAATTAAACCTGGTTTCGATCAATATTTTAGAGGATAACGCAAGTTAGGTCTGGGATAGGTCTGGGATTCGCCCTCATCAGGCTCATACTTTCGCGTTTTTCACATACTTGTTGAACGGATCCTGGGTTTTTACTGGTTTGGATCACGTAGTAATGTGGTACCACACTGAAACATTCAATTAAACCTGGTTTCGAGCAATATTATTGAGGATAACGCATGTTAGGTCTACGTTAGTCCTGGGATTTTCACTCATCAGTCTAATACTTTCGCATTCTTCACATACTTGTTGAACGGATCCTGGGTTTTTACTGGTTTGGATCACGTAGTAATGTGGTACCACACTGAAACTGTCAATTAAACCTGGTTTCGATCAATATTTTAGAGGATACCGCAAGTTAGGTCTGGGATAGGTCTGGGATTCGCCCTCATCAGGCTCATACTTTCGCGGTTTTCACATACATGTTGAACAGATCCTGGGTTTTTTCTGGTGTGGATCACGTAGTAATGTGGTACCACACTGAAACAATCAATTAAACCTGGTCTTGATAAATATTTTAGAGGATAACGCATGTTAGGTCTAGGTTAGGTCTAGGATTTGCCCTCCTCAGGCTCATACTTTCGCATATTTCTCATACTTCATGGCTAGATCCTGAGCTATTTCTGGATTGTATCACATAGTAATGTGGTACCACGCTGAAACAGTCGATTAAACCTGGTTTCGATCAATATTTTAGAGGATAACGAAAGTTAGGTCTGGGATAGGTCTGGGATTCGCCCTCATCAGGCTCATACTTTCGCGTTTTTCACATACTTGTTGAACTGATCCTGGGTTTTTTCTGGTTTGGATCACGTAGTAATGTGGTACCACACTGAAACAGTCGATTAAACCTGGTTTCGATCAATATTTTAGGGAATAATTCATGTTAGGGCTAGGTTAGGTCTGGGATTTGCTCTCATCCGGCTCATTCTTTCGCATATTTCTCATTCTTGTTGGCCAGATCCTGGGCTTCCACTGGTTTGGATCACGTAGTAATGTGATGCCACACTAAAACAGTCAATTAAACCTGGTTTTGATAAATATTTTAGAGGACAACGCATGTTAGGTGTGGGTTAGGTCTAGGGTTTGCCCTTCTCAGGCTCATACTTTCGCATATTTCTCATACTTCATGGCTAGATCCTGAGCTATTTCTGGATTGTATCACATAGTAATGTGGTACCACGCTGAAACAGTCAATTAAACCTGGTTTCGATCAATATTTTAGAGGATAACGCAAGTTATGTCTGGGATAGGTCTGGGATTTGCCCTCATCAGGCTCATACTTTCGCGTTTTTCACATACTTGTTAAACAGATCCTGGGTTTTTTCTGATTTGGATCACGTAGTAGTGTGGTACCACATTGAAACAATCGATTAAACCTGGTTTCGATCAATATTTTTGAGGATAACGCATGTTAGGTCTAGGTTAGGCCTGGGATTTTCACTCATCAGACTCATACTTTCGCATTCTTCACATACTCGTTGAACGGATCCTGGGTTTTTACTGGTTTGGATCACGTAGTAATGTGGTACCACACTGAAACATACAATTAAACCTGGTTTTGATAAATATTTTAGAGGACAACGCATGTTAGGTGTGGGTTAGGTCTAGGATTTGCCCTTCTCAGGCTCATACTTTCGCATATTTCTCATACTTCATGGCTAGATCCTGAGCTATTTCTGGATTGTATCACATAGTAATGTGGTACCACGCTGAAACAGTCAATTAAACCTGGTTTCGATCAATATTTTAGAGGATAACGCAAGTTAGGTCTGGGATAGATCTGGGATTCGCCCTCATCAGGCTCATACTTTCGCGTTTTTCACATACTTGTTGAACTGATCCTGGGTTTTTTCTGGTTCGGATCACGTAGTAATGTGGTACCACACTGAAACAGTCGATTAAACCTGGTTTCGATCAATATTTTAGAGGATAACGAAAGTTAGGTCTGGGATAGGTCTGGGATTTGCCCTCATCAGACTCATACTTTCGCACACTTCACATACTCGTTGAACAGATCCTGGGTTATTTTCTGGTTTGGATCACATAGTAATGTGGTACCACACTGGGACAGTCGATTAAACCAGGTTTCGATCAATATTTTTCAGGATAACGCATGTTAGGTCTAGGTTAGGCCTGGGATTTTCTCTCACCAGACTCATACTTTCGCATTCTTCACATACTTGTTGAACGGATCCTGGGTTTTTTCTGGTTTGGATCACGTAGTAATGTGGGACCACACTGAAACAGTCAATTAAACCTGGTTTCGATCAATATTTTAGGGAATAATTCATGTTAGGGCTAGGTTAGGTCTGGGATTTGCTCTCATCCGGCTTATTCTTTCGCATATTTCTCATTCTTGTTGGCCAGATCCTGGGCTTCCACTGGTTTGGCTCACGTAGTAATGTGATGCCACACTAAAACAGTCAATTAAACCTGGTTTTGATAAATATTTTAGAGGACAACGCATGTTAGGTGTGGGTTAGGTCTAGGGTTTGCCCTTCTCAGGCTCATACTTTCGCATATTTCTCATACTTCATGGCTAGATCCTGAGCTATTTCTGGATTGTATCACATAGTAATGTGGTACCACGCTGAAACAGTCAATTAAACCTGGTTTCGATCAATATTTTAGAGGATAACGCAAGTTATGTCTGGGATAGGTCTGGGATTTGCCCTCATCAGGCTCATACTTTCGCGTTTTTCACATACTTGTTAAACAGATCCTGGGTTTTTTCTGATTTGGATCACGTAGTAGTGTGGTACCACATTGAAACAATCGATTAAACCTGGTTTCGATCAATATTTTTGAGGATAACGCATGTTAGGTCTAGGTTAGGCCTGGGATTTTCACTCATCAGACTCATACTTTCGCATTCTTCACATACTCGTTGAACGGATCCTGGGTTTTTACTGGTTTGGATCACGTAGTAATGTGGTACCACACTGAAACATACAATTAAACCTGGTTTTGATAAATATTTTAGAGGATAACGCATGTTAGGTCTGGGTAACGTCTAGGATTTGCCCTCATCAAGCTGATTCTTTCGCATATTTCTAATACTTCATGGCTAGATCCTGGGCTATTTCTGCTTTGGATGACGTAGTAATGTGGTACCACATTGAAACAATCGATTAAACCTGGTTTCGATCAATATTTTTGAGGATAACGCATGTTAGGTCTAGGTTAGGCCTGGGATTTTCACTCATCAGACTCATACTTTCGCATTCTTCACATACTTGTTGAACAGATCCTGGGTTTTTTTCTGGTTTGGATCACGTAGTTATGTGGTACCACACTGAAACAGTCGATTAAACCTGGTTTCGATCAATATTTTTGAGGATGACGCATGTTAGGTCTAGGTTAGGCCTTGGATTTTCCCTCATCAGGCTCATTCTTTCGCATATTTCTCATACTTGATGGCTAGATCCTGGGCTTTTTCTGGATTGCATCACGTAGTAATGTAGTACCACACTGAAACAGACAATTAAACCTGGTTTCCATCAATATTTTAGAGGACAACGCAAGTTAGGTCTGGCATAGGTCTGGGATTTGCCCTCATCAGGGTCACACTTTCGCATTTTTCACATACTTGTTAAACAGATCCTGGAGTTTCTGGTTTGGATCACGCAGTAATGTGGTACCACACTGAAACAGTCCACTAAACCTGGCTTCGATCAATATTTTTGAGGATAACGAAAGTTAGGTCTGGGATAGGTCTGGGATTTGCCCTCATCAGACTCATACTTTCGCACACTTCACATACTCGTTGAACAGATCCTGGGTTATTTTCTGGTTTGGATCACATAGTAATGTGGTACCACACTGGGACAGTCGATTAAACCAGGTTTCGATCAATATTTTTCAGGATAACGCATGTTAGGTCTAGGTTAGGCCTGGGATTTTCTCTCACCAGACTCATACTTTCGCATTCTTCACATACTTGTTGAACGGATCCTGGGTTTTTTCTGGTTTGGATCACGTAGTAATGTGGGACCACACTGAAACAGTCAATTAAACCTGGTTTCGATCAATATTTTAGGGAATAATTCATGCTAGGTCTAGGTTAGGCCTGGGATTTGCCCCCATCAGACCCATACTTTCGCATATTTCTCATACTTCATAGCTAGATCCTCGGTTTTTCTGCATTGGATCACGTAGTAAAGTGGTACCACACTAAAACAGTCAATTAAACCTGGTTTCGATCAATATTTTAGAGGACGACGCAAGTTAGGTCTGGGATAGTTCTGGGATTTGCTCTCATCAGGGTCATACTTTCGCATTTTTCACATACTTGTTGAACAGATCCTGGGTTTTTTCTGGTTTGGATCACGTAGTAATGTGGTACCACACTGAAACTGTCCACTAAACCTGGTTTTGATAAATATTTTAGTGGATAACGCATGTTAGGTCTGGGTAACGTCTAGGATTTGCCCTCATCAGGCTCATACTTTCGCATGTTTCTAATACTTCATGGCTAGATCCTGGGCTATTTCTGCTTTGGATCACGTAGTAATGTGGTAGCACATTGAAACAATCGATTAAACCTGGTTTCCATCAATATTTTTGAGGATGACGCATGTTAGGTCTAGGTTAGGCCTTGGATTTTCCCTCATCAGGCTCATTCTTTCGCATATTTCTCATACTTGATGGCTAGATCCTGGGCTTTTTCTGGATTGCATCACGCAGTAATATGGTACCACACTGAAACAGTCCACTAGACCTGGCTTCGATCAATATTTTAGAGGATAAGGCATGTTATGTCTAGGTTAGGCCTGGGATTTTCACTCATCAGACTCATACTTTCGCATTCTTCACATACTTGTTGAACAGATCCTGGGTTTTTTTCTGGTTTGGATCACGCAGTAATATGGTACCACACTGAAAAAGTCCACAAAACCTGGCTTCGATCAATATTTTTGAGGATAACCCATGCTAGGTCTAGGTTAGGCCTGGGATTTGCCCCCTTCAGACCCATACTTTCGCATATTTCTCATACTTCATAGCTAGATCCTGGGTTTTTCTGCATTGGATCACGTAGTAAAGTGGTACCACACTAAAACAGTCAATTAAACCTGGTTTCGATCAATATTTTAGAGGACGACGCAAGTTAGGTCTGGGATAGTTCTGGGATTTGCTCTCATCAGGGTCATACATTCGCATTTTTCACATACTTGTGGAACAGATCCTGGGTTTTTTCTGGTTTGGATCACGCAGTAATGTGGTACCACACTGAAACTGTCCACTAAACCTGGTTTCGATCAATATTTTAGAGGATAAGGCATGTTATGTCTAGGTTAGGCCTGGGATTTTCGCTCATCAGACTCATACTTTCGCATTCCTCACATACTTGTTGAACGGATCCTGGGTTTTTACTGGTTTGGATCACGTAGTAATGTGGTACCACACTGAAACAGTCAATTAAACCTGGCTTCGATCAATATTTTTGAGGATAACCCATGCTAGGTCTAGGTTAGGCCTGGGATTTGCCCCCTTCAGACCCATACTTTCGCGGTTTTCACATACATGTTGAACAGATCCTGGGTTTTTTCTGGTGTGGATCACGTAGTAATGTGGTACCACACTGAAACAATCAATTAAACCTGGTTTCCATCAATATTTCAGAGGATAACGCATGTTAGGTCTAGGTTAGGCCTGGGATTAGGCCTCATGAGGGTCAAACTTTCGCAGTTTTAACATACATGTTGACCTGATCGAGGGTCTTTTCTGCTTTGTATCACGTAGTAAAGTGGTACCACACTGAAACAGTCCATTAGACCTGGTTTGGATCAATGTTTTAGAGGATAACGCATGTTAGGTCTAGGTTAGCCCTGGGATTTTCACTCATCAGACCCTTACTTTCGCATTCTTCACATACTTGTTGAACGGATCCTGGGTTTTTTCTGGTTTCGTTCACGTAGTAATGTGTCACCACACTGAAACATTCAATTAAACCTGGTTTTGATAAATATTTTAGTGGACAACGCATGTTAGGTGTGGGTTAGGTCTAGGATTTGCCCTTCTCAGGCTCATACTTTCGCATATTTCTCATACTTCATGGCTAGATCCTGAGCTATTTCTGGATCGTATCACATAGTAATGTGGTACCACGCTGAAACAGTCAATTAAACCTGGTTTCGATCAATATTTTAGAGGATAACGCAAGTTAGGTCTGGGATAGATCTGGGATTCGCCCTCATCAGGCTCATACTTTCGCGTTTTTCACATACTTGTTGAACTGATCCTGGGTTTTTTCTGGTTCGGATCACGTAGTAATGTGGTACCACACCGAAACAGTCGATTAAACCTGGTTTCGATCAATATTTTAGAGGATAACGCAAGTTATGTCTGGGATAGGTCTGGGATTTGCCCTCATCAGGCTCATACTTTCGCGTTTTTCACATACTTGTTAAACAGATCCTGGGTTTTTTCTGGATTGGATCACGTAGTAATGTGGGACCACACTGAAACAGTCAATTAAACCTGGTTTCGATCAATATTTTAGGGAATAATTCATGTTAGGGCTAGGTTAGGTCTGGGATTTGCTCTCGTCCGGCTCATTCTTTCGCATTTTTCTCATTCTTGTTGGTCAGATCCTGGGCTTCCACTGGTTTGGATCACGTAGTAATGTGATGCCACACTAAAACAGTCAATTAAACCTGGTTTTGATAAATATTTTAGAGGACAACGCATGTTAGGTGTGGGTTAGGTCTAGGGTTTGCCCTTCTCAGGCTCATACTTTCTCATATTTCTCATACTTCATGGCTAGATCCTGAGGTATTTCTGGATTGTATCACATAGTAATGTGGTACCACGCTGAAACAGTCAATTAAACCTGGTTTCGATCAATATTTTAGAGGATAACGCATGTTAGGTCTAGGTTAGGCCTGGGATTTTCACTCATCAGACTCATACTTTCGCATTCTTCACATACTCGTTGAACGGATCCTGGGTTTTTACTGGTTTGGATCACGTAGTAATGTGGTACCACACTGAAACATACAATTAAACCTGGTTTTGATAAATATTTTAGAGGATAACGCATGTTAGGTCTGGGTAACGTCTAGGATTTGCCCTCATCAAGCTGATACTTTCGCATATTTCTAATACTTCATGGCTAGATCCTGGGCTATTTCTGCTTTGGATGACGTAGTAATGTGGTACCACATTGAAACAATCGATTAAACCTGGTTTCGATCAATATTTTTGAGGATAACGCATGTTAGGTCTAGGTTAGGCCTGGGATTTGCCCTTATCAGGCTCATACTTTCGCGTTTTTCACATACATGTTAAACAGATCCTGGGTTTTTTCTGGTTTGGATCACGTAGTAGTGTGGTACCACATTGAAACAATCGATTAAACCTGGTTTCGATCAATATTTTTGAGGATAACTCATGTTAGGTCTAGGTTAGGCCTGGGATTTTCACTCATCAGACTCATACTTTCGCATTCTTCACATACTCGTTGAACGGATCCTGGGTTTTTACTGGTTTGGATCACGTAGTAATGTGGTACCACACTGAAACATACAATTAAACCTGGTTTTGATAAATATTTTAGAGGATAACGCATGTTAGGTCTGGGTAACGTCTAGGATTTGCCCTCATCAAGCTGATACTTTCGCATATTTCTAATACTTCATGGCTAGATCCTGGGCTATTTCTGCTTTGGATGACGTAGTAATGTGGTACCACATTGAAACAATCGATTAAACCTGGTTTCGATCAATATTTTAGAGGATACCGCAAGTTAGGTCTGGGATAGGTCTGGTATTCGCCCTCATCAGGCTCATACTTTCGCGGTTTTCACATACATGTTGAACAGATCCTGGGTTTTTTCTGGTGTGGATCACGTAGTAATGTGGTACCACACTGAAACAATCAATTAAACCTGGTCTTGATAAATATTTTAGAGGATAACGCATGTTAGGTCTAGGTTAGGTCTAGGATTTGCCCCCATCAGGCTCATACTTTCGCATATTTCTCATACTTCATGGCTGGATCCTGGGCTATTTCTGGATTGGATCACGTAGTAATGTGGTACCACACTGAAACAGTCAATTTAACCTGGTTTCGATCAATATTTTAGAGAATAATTCATGTTCGGTCTGGGTTAGGTCTGGGATTTGCTCTCATCTGGCTCATTCTTTCGCATATTTCTCATACTTCATGGCTAGATCCTGGGCTTGTTCTGGATTGCATCACGTAGTAATGAAGTACAACACTGAAACAGTCAATTAAACATGGTTTCCATCAATATTTTAGAGGACATGTTAGGTCTAGGTTAGGCCTGGGGTTTGCCCTCATCAGGGTCATACTTTCGCAGTTTTAACATACATGTTGACCTGATCGAGGGTTTTTTCTGCTTTGTATCACGTAGTAAAGTGGTACCACACTGAAACAGTCCATTAGACCTGGTTTGGATCAATGTTTTAGAGGATAACGCATGTTAGGTCTAGGTTAGCCCTGGGATTTTCACTGATCAGACTCTTACTTTCGCATTCTTCACATACTTGTTGAACGGATACTGGGTTTTTTCTGGTTTCGTTCACGTAGTAATGTGTTACCACACTGAGACATTCAACTAAACCTGGTTTTGATAAATATTTTAGAGGATAACGCATATTAGGTGTGGGTTAGGTCTAGAATTTGCCCTCCTCAGGCTCATACTTTCGCATATTTCTCATACTTCATGGCTAGATCCTGCGCTATTTCTGCTTTGGATCACGTAGTAATGTGGTACCACATTGAAACAGTCCATTAAACCTGGTTTCGATCAATATTTTAGAGGATAACGCATGATAGGTCTGGGTTAGGTCTAGGATTTGCCCTCATCAGGCTCATACTTTCGCATATTTCTCATACTTCATGGCTAGATCCTGGGCTATTTAAGGATTGGATCACGTAGTATTGTGGTACCACACTGAAGCAGTCAATTAAACCAGGTTTCGATCAATATTTTAGAGGATACAGCAAGTTAGGTCTGGGATAGGTCTGGGATTCGCCCTCATCAGGCTCATACTTTCGCGTTTTTCACATACTTGTTGAACTGATCCTGGGTTTTTTCTGGTTTGGATCACGTAGTAATGTGGTACCACACTGAAACAGTCGATTAAACCTGGTTTCGATCAATATTTTAGAGGATAACGAAAGTTAGGTCTGGGATAGGTCTGGGATTTGGCCTCATCAGACACATACTTTCGCACACTTCACATACTTGTTGAACAGATCCTGGGTTTTTTTCTGGTTTGGATCACGTAGTAATGTGGTACCACACTGAAACATTTAATTAAACCTGGTTTTGATAAATATTTTAGTGGATAACGCATGTTAGGTCTGGCGACCGTCTAGGATTTGCCCTCATCAGGCTCATACTTTCGCATATTTCTAATACTTCATGGCTAGATCCTGGGCTATTTCTGCTTCGGATCACGTAGTAATGTGGTACCACATTGAAACAATCGATTAAACCTGGTTTCGATCAATATTTTTGAGGATAACGCATGTTAGGTCTAGGTTAGGCCTGGGATTTGCCCTGATCAGGCTCATACTTTCGCGTTTTTCACATACTTGTTGAACAGATCCTGGGATATTTTCTGGTTTGGATCACATAGTAATGTGGTACCACACTGGGACAGTCGATTGAACCAGGTTTCGATCAATATTTTTCAGGATAACGCATGTTAGGTCTAGGTTAGGCCTGGGATTTTCTCTCACCAGACTCATACTTTCGCATTCTTCACATACTTGTTGAACAGATCCTGGGTTTTTTTCTGGTTTGGATCGCGCAGTAATATGGTACCACACTGAAAAAGTCCACAAAACCTGGCTTCGATCAATATTTTTGAGGATAACCCATGCTAGGTCTAGGTTAGGCCTGGGATTTGCCCCCTTCAGACCCATACTTTCGCATATTTCTCATACTTCATAGCTTGATCCTGGGTTTTTCTGCATTGGATCACGTAGTAAAGTGGTACCACACTAAAACAGTCAATTAAACCTGGTTTCGATCAATATTTTAGAGGACGACGCAAGTTAGGTCTGGGATAGTTCTGCGATTTGCTCTCATCAGTGTCATACTTTCGCATTTTTCACATACTTGTTGAACAGATCCTGGGTTTTTTCTGGTTTGGATCACGCAGTAATGTGGTACCACACTGAAACAGTCAATTAAACCTGGTTTCGATCAATATTTTAGTGGATACCGCAAGTTAGGTCTGGGATAGGTCTGGGATTCGCCCTCATCAGGCTCATACTTTCGCGGTTTTCACATACATGTTGAACAGATCCTGGGTTTTTTCTGGTGTGGATCACGTAGTAATGTGGTACCACACTGAAACAATCAATTAAACCTGGTCTTGATAAATATTTTAGAGGATAACGCATGTTAGGTCTAGGTTAGGTCTAGGATTTGCCCCCATCAGGCTCATACTTTCGCATATTTCTCATACTTCATGGCTGGATCCTGGGCTATTTCTGGATTGGATCACGTAGTAATGTGGTACCACACTGAATCAGTCAATTTAATCTGGTTTCGATCAATATTTTAGAGAATAATTCATGTTCGGTCTGGGTTAGGTCTGGGATTTGCTCTCATCTGGCTCATTCTTTCGCATATTTCTCATACTTCATGGCTAGATCCTGGGCTTTTTCTGGATTGCATCACGTAGTAATGAAGTACAACCATGAAACAGTCAATTAAACATGGTTTCCATCAATATTTTAGAGGACACGTTAGGTCTAGGTTAGGCCTGGGGTTTGCCCTCATCAGGGTCATACTTTCGCAGTTTTAACATACATGTTGACCTGATCGAGGGTTTTTTCTGCTTTGTATCACGTAGTAAAGTGGTACCACACTGAAACAGTCCATTAGACCTGGTTTGGATCAATGTTTTAGAGGATAACGCAAGTTAGGTCTGGGATAGGTCTGGGATTTGCCCTGATCAGGCTCGTAGTTTCGCGTTCTTCACATACTTGTTGAACAGATCATGGGTATTTTTCTGGTTTGCATCAGGTAGTAATGTGGTACCACACTGAAACATTCCATTGAACCTGGTTTCGATGAATATTTTAGATGATAACGCATGTTCGGTCTAGGTTACGCCTGGGATTTGCCCTCGTCAGGCTCATACTTTCGCATTCTTCACATACTTGTTGAACAGATCCTGGGTTTTTTTCAGGTTTGGATCACGTAGTAATGTGGTACCACACTGAAACATTCAATTAAACCTGGTCTTGATAAATATTTTACAGGATAACGCATGTAAGGTCTGGGTTAGGTCTAGGATTTGCCCTCATCAGGCTCATAGTTTCGCGTTTTTCACATACTTGTTGAACAGATCCTGGGTATTTTTCTGGTTTGGATCACATAGTAATGTGGTACCACACTGAAACAGTCCATTTAACCTGGTTTCGATCAATATTTTAGAGGATAACGCATGTTATGTCTAGGTTAGTCCTGGGATTTGCCCTCATCAGACACATACTTTCGCATTCTCCACATACTTGTTGAACAGATCCTGGGTTTTTTCAGGTTAGGATCACGTAGTAATGTGGTACCACACTGAAACATTCAATTAAACCTGGTCTTGATAAATATTTTAGAGGATAACGCATGTTAGGTCTGGGTTAGGTCTAGGATTTGCCCTCATCTGGCTCATACTTTCGCATATTACTCATACTTGATGGCTAGATCCAGGGCTTTTTCTGGACTGGATCACGTAGTAATGTGGTACCTCACTGAAACAGTCCATTAAACCTGGTTTCGATCAATATTTTAGAGGATAACGCATGTTATGTCTAGGTTGGGCCTGGGATTTGCCCTCATCAGAGTCATATTTTCGCGTTCTTCACATACTTGTTGAACAGATCCTGGGTATTTTTCTGGTCTGGATAACGTAGTAATGTGGTACCACACTGAAACAGTCCATTAAACCTGGTTTCGATCAATATTTTAGATGATAACGCATGTTAGGTCTAGGTTAGGCCTGGGATTTGCCCTCAGCAGGTTCATACTTTCGCATATTTCTCATAGTTGATGGCCAGATTCTGGGTTTTTTTCTGGTTTGGCTCACGTAGTAATGTGGCACCACACTGAAACGTTCGATTAAACCTGGTATCGATCAATATTTTAGACGATAACGCAAGTTATGTCTGGGATAGGTCTGGGAATTGCCCTCGTTAGGCTCGTACTTTCGCATTCTTCACATACTTGTTGTACAGATCCTTGGTTTTTTTCTGGTTTGGATCACGTAGTAATGTGGTACCACATTGAAACAGTCGATTAAACCTGGTATCGATCAATATTCTAGTGAATAACGCATGTTAGGTCTTGGTTAGGTCTGTGATTTGCTCTCATCAGGCTCGTATGTTCGCATATTTCTCATACTTGATGGCCAGATTCTGGGGCTTTTTCTGGTTTGGATCACGTAGTAAAGTGGTACCACACAGAAACAGTCCATTAATCCTGGTCTCGTTCAACATTTTATAGGATAACGCCGGTTAGGACACGGTTTGGTGTGGGATTTGCCCTCATCAGGCTCATACAGTCGCATATTTCTCATACTTGTTAGCCAGATCCATTGCTTTTTCTGGTTTGGATCACGTGGTAATGTAGTATCACACTGAAACAGTCCATGAAACCTGGTTTCGACCACTATTTTTGAGGATAACGCATGTTATGTCTGGGAAAGGTCTGGGATTTGCCCTCGTCAGGCTCATACGTTCGCATTTTTCACATACTTGTTGTAAAGATCCCTGGCGTTTTCTGGTTTAGATCACGTTGTAAACTGGTACCACACTGAAACAGTCGATTAATCCTGGTCTCGATCAACATTTTAAAGGATAACGCCGGTTAGGACACGGTTAGGTGTGGGATTTGCCCTCATCAGGCTCATACTGTCGCATATATCTCTTACTTGTTAGCCAGATCCATTGCTTTTTCAGGTTTGGATCTCCTGGTAATGTGGTATCACACTGAAACAGTCCATGAAACCTGGTTTCGATCAATATTTTAGATGATAACGCATGTTAGGTCTGGGATAGGACTGGGATCTGCCCTCATCAGACTCATACCTTCGCATTCTTCCCATGCTTGTTGAACAGATCCTGGGTTTTTTCTGGTTTGGATCACGTAGTAATGTGGTACCACACTGAAACAGTCGATTAATCCTGGTCTCGTTCAACATTTTAGGATAACGCCGGTTAGGACACGGTTAGGTGTCGGATTTGCCCCCATCAGGCTCATACTGTCGCATATTTCTCATACTTGTTAGCCAGATCCGTTGCTTTTTCTGGTTTGGATCACGTGGTAATGAGGTATCACACTGAAACAGTCCATGAAACCTGGTTTCGATCAATATTTTAGAGGATAACGCATGTTAGGTCTAGGTTAGGCCTGGGATTTTCCCTCATCAGACTCATACTTTCGCATTCCTCACATACTTGTTGAACGGATCCTGGGTTTTTTCTGGTTTGGATCACGTAGTAATGTGGTACCACACTGAAACAGTCCATTAAACCTGATTTTGATAAATATTTTAGATGATAACGCATTTTAGGTCTGGGATAGGTCTGGGATCTGTCCTCATCTGACTCATACCTTCGCATTCTTCACATGCTTGTTGAACAGATCCTGGGTTTTTCTGGTTTGGATCACGTAGTAATGTGGTACCACACTGAAACAGTCCATTAAACCTGGTTTTGATCAATATTTTAGATGATAACGCATGTTTGGTCTGGGTTAGGTACAGGATTTGCTCGCATCAGGCTCATAGTTTCGCATATTTCTCAAACTTGTTGGCCAGATTCTGTGCTTTCACTGGTTTGGATCACGTAGTAATGTTGTACCGCCCTGAAACAGTCAATTCAACCTGGTCTCGATAAATATTTTAGAGGATAACGCATGTTTGGTCTGGGTTAGGTACAGGATTAGCCCGCATCAGGCTCATACTTTCGCAGACTTCTCATACTTGCTGGCCAGATCCAGCGCTTTTTCTGGTTTGGATCACGTAGTAATGTGGTACCACTCTGAAACAGTCGATGAAACCTGGTTTCGATCAATATTTTAGATGATAACGCATGTTAGGTCTTGGTTAGGTCTGGGATTTGCTCTCATCAGGGTCATACATTCGCGTTTTTCACATTCTTGTTGAACAGATCCCTGGCTTATTCTGGTTTGGATCACGTACTAATGTGGTACCACACTGAAACAGTCCATTAAACCTGGTTTCGATCAATATTTTAGAGGATAACGCATGTTAGGTCTGGGATAGGTCTGGGATTTGCCCTCCTCAGGCTCATAGTTTCGCGTTTTTCACATACTTGTTGAACAGATCCTGGGTTTTTTCAGGTTTCGATCACGTAGTAATGTGGTACCACACTGAAACAGTCCATCCAACGTGGTTTCGATCAAGATTTTAGAGAATAACTCATGTTAGGTCTTGGTTGGGCCTGGGATTTGCCCTCATCAGAGTCATATTTTCGCGTTCTTCGCATACTTGTTGAACAGATCCTGGGTATTTTTCTGATTTGGATCAGGTAGTAATGTGGTACCTCACTGAAACAGTCCATTAAACCTGGTTTCGATCAATTTTTTAGAGAATAACGCATGTTAGGTCTTGGTTAGGTCTGGGATTTTCTCTCATCAGGCTCGTACTTTCGTATATTTCTCAGAGTTGATGGCCAGATTCCGGGCTTTTACTGGGATAGATCACGTAGTAATGTGGTACCACACTAAAACAGTCCATTAAACCTGGTTTCGATCAATATTTTTGAGGATAACGCATGTTATGTCTAGGTTAGGTCTGGGATTTTCCCTCATCAGGTTCATACGTTCGCATTTTTCACATTCTTGTTGGCCAGATACTGGGCTCTCACTGGTTTGGATCACGTAGTAATGTGATGCCACACTGAAACAGTCAATTAAACCTGGTCTAGATAAATATTTTAGAGGATAACGCATGTTAGGTCGGGGTTAGGTCTAGGATTTTCCCTCATCAGGTTCATACGTTCGCATTTTTCACATACTTGTTGAACAGATCCTGGGTTTCTCCTGGTTTGGATCACATAGTAATGTGGTACCACACTGAAACAGTCCACTCAACCTGGTTTCGATCAATACTTTACAGGATAACGCATGTTATGTCTAGGTTAGGTCTGGGATTAGCCCTCATCAGACTCATACTTTCGCATACTTCACATACTTGTTGAACAGATCCTGGGTTTTTTCTAGTTTGGATCACGTAGTAATATGGTACCACACTGAAACAGTCCATTAAACCTGGTTTCGATCAATATTTTTGAGGATAACGCATGTTAGGTCTGGGTTAGGTCTAGGATTTGCCCTCATCAGTCTCATTCTTTCGCATATTTCTCATACTTGATGGCTAGATCCTGGGCTTTTTCTGGATTGCGTCACGCACTAATGTAGTACAACACTGAAACAGTCAATTAAACCTGGTTTCCATCAATATTTTAGAGGACAACGCATGTTAGGTCTAGGTTAGGCCTGGGATTTGCCCTCTTCAGGGTCATACTTTCGCATATTTCTCATACTTGATGGCCAGATTCTGGGCCTTTTCTGGTTTGGATCACGTAGTAATGTGGTACCACTCTGAAGCAGTCCATTAAACCTGGTTTCGATCAATATTTTTGAGGATAACGCATGTTAGGTCTGGGTTAGGTCTAGGATTTGCCCTCATCAGTCTCATACTTTCGCATATTTCTCATAATTCATGGCTAGATCCTGGCCTTTTTCTGGATTGGATCACGTAGTAATGTATAACCACACTGAAACAGTCAATTAACCCTGGTTTCGATCACTATTTTAGAGGATAACGCATGTTAGGTATGGGATAGTTCTGGGATTTGCCCTCGTCAGTCTCATACTTTCGCATATTTATCATAATCCATGGCTAGATCCTGGGCAATTTCTGGATTGCATCACGTAGTAATGTAGTACCACACTGAAACAGTCCATTAAACCTGGTTTCGATCAACATTTTTGAGGATAACACATGTTAGGTCTAGGTTAGGTCTGGGATTTGCTCTCATCAGGCTCATTCTTTCGCCTATTTCTCATACTTGATGGGCAGATTCTGGGCTTTTTGTGGATTGAATCACGTAGTAATTTTGTAGCACACTGAAACAGTCGATTAAACCTGGTTTCGATCAATATATATGAGCATAACGCATGTTAGGTCTAGGTTAGACCTGGGATTTGCCCTCAGCAGGGTCATACTTTCGCAGTTTTGACATGCATCTTGACCTGATCGAGGGCTTTTCTGCTTTGGATCACGTAGTAAAGTGGAACCACACTAAAACGGTCAATTAAACCTGGTTTCGATCAATATTTTAGAGGATAACGCATGTTAGGTCTAGGTTAGGCCTGAGATTTTCACTCATCAGACACATACTTTCGCATTTTTCACATACTTCTTGAACGGATCCTGGGTTTTTTCTGGTGTGGATCACGTAGTAATGTGTTACCACACTGAAACAATCCATTAAACCTGGTTTCGATGAATATTTTAGAGGATAACGCATGTTAGGTCTAGGTTAGGTCTAGGATTTGCCCTCGTCAGGATCATACTTTCGCATATTTCTAATACTTCATGGCTAGATCCTGGGCTCTTCCTGGATTGGATCACGTAGTAATGTGGTACCACACTGAAACATTCAATTAAACCTGGTCATGATAAATATTTTAGTGGATACCGCATGTTAGGTCTGGGTTAGGTCTAGGATTTGCCCTCATCAGGCTCATACTTTCGCGTTTTTCACATACTTGTTGAACAGATCTCGGTTTTTTCTGGTTTGGATCACGTAGTAATGTGTTACCACACTGAAACAATCCAATAAACCTGGTTTCGATGAATATTTTAGAAGATAACGCATGTTAGGTCTAGGTTAGGCCTGGGATTTGCCCTCATCATGGTCATACTTTCGCGTTTTTCACATACTTGTTGAACAGATCCTGGGTTTTTTCTAGTTTGGATCACGTAGTAATGTGGTACCACACTGAAACAGTCCATTAAACCTGGTTTCGATCAATATTTTTGAGGATAACGCATGTTAGGTCTGGGTTAGGTCTAGGATTGGCCCTCGTCAGGATCATACTTTCGCATGTTTCTAATACTTCATGGCTAGATCCTGGGCTCTTCCTGGATTGGATCACGTAGTAATGTGGTACCACACTGAAACAGTCCATTAAACCTGGTTTCGATCAATATTTTTGAGGATAACGCATGTTAGGTCTGGGTTAGGTCTAGGATTGGCCCTCGTCAGGATCATACTTTCGCATATTTCTAATACTTCATAGCTAGATCCTGAGCTATTTCTGCATTGGATCACGTAGTAATGTGGTACCACACTGAAACAGTCCACTCAACGTGGCTTCTATCAATATTTTAGAGGATAACGCATGTTATGTCTAGGTTAGGCCTGGGATTTGCCCTCATGAGACTCATACTTTCGGATTTTTCACATACTTGTTGAACAGATCCTGGGTTTTCTATGGTTTGGATCACGTAGTAATGTGGTACCACACTAAAACAGTCCATGAAACCTGGTTTCGATCAATATTCTAGAGAATAATTCATGTTAGGTCTAGGTTAGGTCTGGGATTTGCTCACGTCAGGCTCATTCTTTCGCATATTTCTCATACTTGATGGCTAGATCCTAGGCTTATTCTGGATTGCATCACGTAGTAATGTAGTACCACACTGAAACAGTCAATAAATCTTGGTTTCCATCAATATTTTAGAGAATAATTCATGTTAGGTCTAGTTTAGGTGTGGGATTTGCTCTCATCAGACTCATTCTTTCGCATATTTCTCATACTTGATGGCTAGATCCTGGGCTTTTTCTGGATTGCGTCACGCAGTAATGTAGTACAACACTGAAACAGTCAATTAAACCTGGTTTCCATCAATATTTTAGAGGACAACGCATGTTAGGTCTAGGTTAGGCCTGGTATTTGCCCTCATCAGGGTCATACTTTCGCATATTTCTCATACTTGATGGCCAGATTCTGGGCCTTTTCTGGTTTGGTTCACGTAGTAATGTGGTACCACACGGAGACAGTCCATTAAACCTGGTTTCGATCAATATTTTTGAGGATAACGCATGTTAGGCCTGTGTGAGGTCTAGGATTTGCCCTCATCAGGCTCATACTTTCGCATATTTCTCATAATTCATGGCTAGATCCTGGGCTATTTCTGGATTGCATCACGTAGTAATGTAGTACCACACTGAAACAGTCAATTAAACCTGGTTTCCATCACTATTTTAAAGGACAACTCAAGTTAGGTCTGGGATAGTCTCAACAGGGTCATGCTTTCGCATATTTCTCACACTTGATGGCCAGATTCTGGGCCTTTTCTGGTTTGGATCACGTAGTAATGTGGTACCACACTGAAACAGTCCATTAAACCTGGTTTCGATCAATATTTTTGAGGATAACGCATGTTAGGTCTGGGTTAGTCTAGGATTTGCCCTCATCAGGCTCATACTTTCGCATATTTCTCATAATTCATGGCTAGATCCTGGGCTATTTCTGGATTGCATCACGTAGTAATGTAGTACCACACTGAAACAGTCAATTAAACCTGGTTTCCATCACTATTTTAGAGGACAACTCAAGTTAGGTCTGGGATAGGTCTGGGATTTGCCCTCGTCAGGATCATACTTTCGCATTTTTCACATACTTGTTGGACAGATCCTGGGTTTTTTCTGGTTTGGATCACGCAGTAGTGTGGTACCACACTGAAACATTCAATTAAACCTGGTCTTGATAAATATTTTAGAGGATAACGCATGTTAGGTCTAGGTTAGGCCTGGGATTTGCCCTCATCAGGGTCATACTTTCGCAGTTTTAACATACATGTTGACCTAATCGAGGGTTTTTTCTGCTATGGATCACGTAGTAAAGTGGTACCACACTAAAACAGTCAATTAAACCTGGTTTCGATCAATATTTTAGAGGACAACGCAAGTTAGGTCTGAGATAGGTATGGGATTTGCCCTCATCAGGGTCATACTTTCGCATTTTTCACATACTTGTTGAACAGATCCTGGGTTTTTTCTGGTTTGGATCACACAGTAATGTGGTACCACACTGAAACTGTCCACTAAACCTGGTTTCGATCAATATTTTAGAGGATAACGTACGTTATGTCTAGGTTAGGCCTGGGATTTGCCCTCATCAGACTCATACTTACGCATTTTTCACATACTTCTTGAACGGATCCTGGGTTTTTTCTGGCGTGGATCACGTAGTAATGGGGTACCACACTGAAACAGTCGATTAAACCTGGTTTCGATCAATATTTTTGGGGATAACGCATGTTAGGTCTGGGATAGGTCTGGGATTTGCCCTCATCAGGGTCATACTTTCGCAGTTTTGACATTCATGTTGACCTGATCGAGGGCTTTTCTGCTTTGGATCACGTAGTAAAGTGGAACCACACTAAAACGGTCAATTAAACCTAGTTTCGATCAATATTTTAGAGGATAACGTACGTTATGTCTAGGTTAGGCCTGGGATTTGCCCTCATCAGACTCATACTTACGCATTTTTCACATACTTCTTGAACGGATCCTGGGTTTTTTCTGGCGTGGATCACGTAGTAATGGGGTACCACACTGAAACAGTCGATTAAACCTGGTTTCGATCAATGTTTTTGGGGATAACGCATGTTAGGTCTGGGATAGGTCTGGGATTTGCCCTCATCAGGGTCATACTTTCGCAGTTTTGACATTCATGATGACCTGATCGAGGGCTTTTCTGCTTTGGATCACGTAGTAATGTGGTACCACACTGAAACAATCAATTAAACCTGGTCTTGATAAATATTTTAGAGGATAACGCATGTTAGGGCTGGGTTTTGTCTAGGATTTGCCCTCATCAGGCTCATACTTTCGCATATTTTTCATACTTCATGGCTAGATCCCGGGCTATTTCTGGTTCGGATCACGTAGTAATGTGGTACCACACTGAAACATTCAATTAAACCTGGTCATGATAAATATTTTAGTGGATAACGCATGTTAGGTCTGGGTTAGGTCTAGGATTTGCCCTCATCAGGCTCATACTTTCGCGTTTTTCACATACTTGTTGAACAGATCTCGGGTTTTTCTGGTTTGGATCACGTAGTAATGTGTTACCACACTGAAACAATCCATTAAACCTGGTTTCGATGAATATTTTAGAGGATAACGCATGTTAGGTCTAGGTTAGGCCTGCGATTTGCCCTCATCAGGGTCATACTTTCGCAGTTTTAACATACGTGTTGACCTGATCGAGTGCTTCTTCTGCTTTGGATCACGTAGTAAAGTGGTACCACACTGAAACAGTCCATTAAACCTGGTTTCGATCAATATTTTTGAGGATAACACATGTTAGGTCTAGGTTAGGTCTGGGATTTGCTCTCATCAGGCTCATTCTTTCGCATATTTCACATACTTGATGGCTAGATACTGGGTTTCTCCTGGTTTGGATCACGCAGTAATGTGGTACCACACTGAAACAGTCCACTCAACCTGGTTTCGATCAATATTTCAGAGGATAACGCATGTTATGTCTAGGTTAGGCCTGGGATTAGCCCTCATCAGATTCATACTTTCGCATACTTCACATACTTGTTGAACAGATCCTGGGTTTTTTTCTGGTTTGGATCACGTAGTAATGTGGTACCACACTGAAACAGTCGATTACACCTGGTTTCGATCTATATTTTTGAGGATAACGCATGTTAGGTCTAGGTTAGGCCTGGGATATGCCCTCATCAGGGTCATACTTTCGCAGTTTTGACATACATGTTGACACATCGAGGGTTTTTTCTGCTTTGGATCACGTAGTAAAGTGGTGCCACACTAAAACTGTCAATTAAACCTGGTATCGATCAATATTTTAGAGGATAACGCAAGTTATGTCTGGGATAGGTCTGGGGATTTGCCCTCATCAGTCTCATACTTTCGCATATTTCTCATAATTCATGGCTAGATCCTGGGCTATTTCTGGATTGCATCACGTAGTAATGTAGTACCACACTGAAACCGTCAATTAAACCTGGTTTCCATCACTATTTTAGAGGACAACTCAAGTTAGGTCTGGGATGGGTCTGGGACTTGCCCTCGTCAGGATCATACTTTCGCATTTTTCACATACTTGTTGAACAGATCCTGGGTTTTTTCTGGTTTGGATCACGCAGTAGTGTGGTACCACACTGAAACATTCAATTAAACCTGGTCTTGATAAATATTTTAGAGGATAACGCATGTGAGGTCTAGGTTAGGCCTGGGATTTGCCCTCATCAGGGTCATACTTTCGCAGTTTTAACATACATGTTGACCTAATCGAGGGTTTTTTCTGCTATGGATCACGTAGTAAAGTGGTACCACACTAAAACAGTCAATTAAACCTGGTTTCCATCAATATTTTAGAGGACAACGCAAGTTAGGTCTGGGTTAGGCCTGGGATTTGCCCTCATCAGACTCATACTTTCGCATACTGCACATACTTGTTGAACAGATCCTGGGTTTTTTTCCGGTTTGGATCACGTAGAAATGTGGTACCACACTGAAACATTCAATTAAACCTGGTACTGATAAATATTTTTGAGGGAAACGCATGTTAGGTCTAGGTTAGGCCTGGGATTTGCTCTCATCAGGCTCGTACTTACGCAAATTTCTCATACTTGATGGCCTGATTCTGTGCTTTTTCTGATTTGGATCCCGTAGTAATGCGGTACCACACTGAAACAGTCCATTAAACCTGGTTTCGATCAATATTTTTGAGGATAACGCATGTTATGTCTAGGTTAGGCCTGTAATTTGCCCTCATCAGGGCCATATTTTCGCGTTCTTCACATACTTGTTGAACAGATCCAGGGTATTTTTCTGGTTTGGATCAGGTAGTAATGTGGTACCACACTGAAGCAGTCGATTAAACCTGGTTTCGATCAATATTTTTGAGGATAACGCATGTTAGGTCTAGGTTAGGCCCGGGATTTGCCCTCATCAGGGTCATATTTCCGCGTTCTTCACATACTTGTTGAACAGATCCTGAGTTTTTTCAGGTTTGGATCACGTAGTAATGTGGTACCACACTGAAACATTCCATTAAACCTGGTCTTGATAAATATTTTTGAGGATAACGCATGTTAGGTCTGGGTTAGGTCTAGGATTGGCCCTCGTCAGGATCATACTTTCGCATATTTCTAATACTTCATGGCTAGATCCTGGGCTCTTCCTGGATTGGATCACGTAGTAATGTGGTACCACACTGAAACAGTCCATTAAACCTGGTTTCGATCAATATTTTTGAGGATAACACATGTTAGGTCTAGGTTAGGTCTGGGATTTGCTCTCATCAGGCTTATTCTTTCGCATATTTCACATACTTGATGGCTAGATACTGGGTTTTTCCTGGTTTGGATCACGCAGTAATGTGGTACCACACTGAAACAGTCCACTCAACCTGGTTTCGATCAATATTTTAGAGGATAACGCATGTTATGTCTAGGTTAGGCCTGGGATTAGCCCTCATCAGATTCATACTTTCGGATTTTTCACATACTTGTTGAACAGATCCTGGGTTTTCTATGGTTTGGATCACGTAGTAATGTGGTACCACACTAAAACAGTCCTTGAAACCTGGTTTCGATCAATATTCTAGAGAATAATTCATGTTAGGTCTAGGTTAGGTCTGGGATTTGCTCACGTCAGGCTCATTCTTTCGCATATTTCTCATACTTGATGGCTAGATCCTAGGCTTTTTCTGGATTGCATCACGTAGTAATGTAGTACCACACTGAAACAGTCAATAAATCTTGGTATCCATCAATATTTTAGAGAATAATTCATGTTAGGTCTAGTTTAGGTGTGGGATTTGCTCTCATCAGACTCATTCTTTCGCATATTTCTCATACTTGATGGCTAGATCCTGGGCTTTTTCTGGATTGCGTCACGCAGTAATGTAGTACAACACTGAAACAGTCAATTAAACCTGGTTTCCATCAATATTTTAGAGGACAACGCATGTTAGGTCTAGGTTAGGCCTGGTATTTGCCCTCATCAGGGTCATACTTTCGCATATTTCTCATACTTGATGGCCAGATTCTGGGCCTTTTCTGGTTAGGTTCACGTAGTAATGTGGTACCACACGGAGACAGTCCATTAAACCTGGTTTCGATCAATATTTTTGAGGATAACGCATGTTAGGCCTGTGTGAGGTCTAGGATTTGCCCTCACAGGCTCATACTTTCGCATATTTCTCATAATTCATGGCTAGATCCTGGGCTATTTCTGGATTGCATCACGTAGTAATGTAGTACCACACTGAAACAGTCAATTAAACCTGGTTTCCATCACTATTTTAGAGGACAACTCAAGTTAGGTCTGGGATAGTCTCAACAGGGTCATGCTTTCGCATATTTCTCACACTTGATGGCCAGATTCTGGGCCTTTTCTGGTTTGGATCACGTAGTAATGTGGTACCACACTGAAACAGTCCATTAAACCTGGTTTCGATCAATATTTTTGAGGATAACGCATGTTAGGTCTGGGTTAGTCTAGGATTTGCCCTCATCAGGCTCATACTTTCGCATATTTCTCATAATTCATGGCTAGAACCTGGGCTATTTCTGGATTGCATCACGTAGTAATGTAGTACCACACTGAAACAGTCAATTAAACCTGGTTTCCATCACTATTTTAGAGGACAACTCAAGTTAGGTCTGGGATAGGTCTGGGATTTGCCCTCGTCAGGATCATACTTTCGCATTTTTCACATACTTGTTGAACAGATCCTGGGTTTTTTCTGGTTTGGATCACGCAGTAGTGTGGTACCACACCGAAACATTCAATTAAACCTGGTCTTGATAAATATTTTAGAGGATAACGCATGTTAGGTCTAGGTTAGGCCTGGGATTTGCCCTCATCAGGGTCATACTTTCGCAGTTTTAACATACATGTTGACCTAATCGAGGGTTTTTTCTGCAATGGATCACGTAGTAAAGTGGTACCACACTAAAACAGTCAATTAAACCTGGTTTCGATCAATATTTTAGAGGACAACGCAAGTTAGGTCTGAGATAGGTATGGGATTTGCCCTCATCAGGGTCATACTTTCGCATTTTTCACATACTTGTTGAACAGATCCTGGGTTTTTTCTGGTTTGGATCACACAGTAATATGGTACCACACTGAAACTGTCCACTAAACCTGGTTTCGATCAATATTTTAGAGGATAACGTACGTTATGTCTGGGATAGGCCTGGGATTTGCCCTCATCAGACTCATACTTACGCATTTTTCACATACTTCTTGAACGGATCCTGGGTTTTTTCTGGTGTGGATCACGTAGTAATGGGGTACCACACTGAAACAGTCGATTAAACCTGGTTTCGATCAATATTTTTGAGGATAACGCATGTTAGGTCTGGGATAGGTCTGGGATTTGCCCTCATCAGGGTCATACTTTCGCAGTTTTGACATGCATGTTGACCTGATCGAGGGCTTTTCTGCTTTGGATCACGTAGTAAAGTGGAACCACACTAAAACGGTCAATTAAACCTGGTTTCGATCAATATTTTAGAGGATAACGCATGTTAGGTCTAGGTTAGGCCTGAGATTTTCACTCATCAGACACATACTTTCGCATTTTTCACATACTTCTTGAACGGATCCTGGGTTTTTTCTGGTGTGGATCACGTAGTAATGTGGTACCACACTGAAACAATCAATTAAACCTGGTCTTGATAAATATTTTAGAGGATAACGCATGTTAGGGCTGGGTTATGTCTAGGATTTGCCCTCATCAGGCTCATACTTTCGCATATTTTTCATACTTCATGGCTAGATCCTGGGCTATTTCTGGTTTGGATCACGTAGTAATGTGGTACCACACTGAAACATTCAATTAAACCTGGTCATGATAAATATTTTAGTGCATAACGCATGTTAGGTCTGGGTTAGGTCTAGGATTTGCCCTCATCAGGCTCATACTTTCGCGTTTTTCACATACTTGTTGAACAGATCTCGGGTTTTTCTGGTTTGGATCACGTAGTAATGTGTTACCACACTGAAACAATCCATTAAACCTGGTGTCGATGAATATTTTAGAGGATAACGCATGTTAGGTCTAGGTTAGGCCTGCGATTTGCCCTCATCAGGGTCATACTTTCGCAGTTTTAGCATACGTGTTGACCTGATCGAGTGCTTCTTCTGCTTTGGATCACGTAGTAAAGTGGTACCACACTGAAACAGTCCATTAAACCTGGTTTCGATCAATATTTTTGAGGATAACGCATGTTATGTCTAGATTAGGCCTGTGATTTGCCCTCATCAGGGTCATATTTTCGCGTTCTTCACATACTTGTTGAACAGATCCAGGGTATTTTTCTGGTTTGCATCAGGTAGTAATGTGGTACCACACTGAAGCAGTCGATTAAACCTGGTTTCGATCAATATTTTTGAGGGTAACGCATGTTAGGTCTAGGTTAGGCCCGGGATTTGCCCTCATCAGGGTCATATTTCCGCGTTCTTCACATACTTGTTGAACAGATCCTGGGTTTTTTCAGGTTTGGATCACGTAGTAATGTGGTACCACACTGAAACATTCCATTAAACCTGGTCTTGATAAATATTTTAGAGGATAACGCATGTTAGGTCTGGGTTAGGTCTAGGATTTGCCCTCATCAGGCTCATACTTTCGCATATTTCTCATACTTGATGGCTAGATCCAGGGCTTTTTCTGGATTGGATCACGTAGTAATGTGGTACCACACTGAAACAGTAAATGAAACTCAGTTTCGATCGATATTTTAGAGGATAACGCATGTTAGGTCTAAGTTAGGCCTGGGATTTTCCCTCATCAGACACATGCTTTCGCATTCTTCACATACTTTTTGAACGTATCCTGGGTTTTTTCTGGTTTGGATCACGTAGTAATGTGGTACCACACTGAAAATGTCGAATAAACCTGCTTTCGATGAATATTTTTGAGAATAGCTCATGCTAGGTCTAGGTTAGGTCTGGGATTTGCTCTTATCAGGCTCGTACTTTCGCAAATTTCGCATACTTGATGGCCAGATTCTTTGCTTTTCCTGGTTTGGATCATGTAGTAATGTGGTACCACACAGAAAAAGTCGATTAAACCTGGTTTCGATCAATATCTTAGATGATAACGCTAGTTAGGACTGGTATAGGTCTGGGATTTGCCCTCCTCAGGGTCATATTTTCGCGTTCTTCACATACTTGTTGAACAGATCCTGGGTATTTTTCTGGTTTGGATCACGTAGTATTGTGGCACCACACAGAAATAGTCGATTAAACCTGGTTCCGATAAATATTTTTGAGGATAACGCATGTTAGTTCTAGGTTAGGCCTGGGATTTGCCCTCATCAGGGTCATACTTCCGCGTTCTTCACATACTTGTTGAACAGATCCTGGGTATTTTTCTGGTTTGGATCACGTAGTAATGTGGCACCACACAGAAATAGTCGATTAAACCTGGTTTCGATCAATATTTTAGAGGATAACTCATGTTAGGTCTAGGATAGGTCTGGGATTTGCCCTCATCACGCTCATAGTTTCGCGTTTTTCACATACTTGTTGAACAGATCCTGGGTTTTTTCTGGTTTCGATCATGTAGTACTGTGGTACCACACTGGAACAGTCCATTAAACCTGGTTTCGATCAGTATTTTAGAGAATAACGCATGTTAGGTCTTGGTTAGGTCTGGGATTTGCTCTCATCAGGCTCGTACTTTCGCATATTTCTCATAGTTGATGGCCAGATTCTGGGCTTTTTCTGGTTTGGATCACGTAGGAATGTGGTACCACACTGAAACAGTCGATTAAACCTGGTTTCGATCAATATCTTATATGATAACGCTAGTTAGGTCTGGTATAGGTCTGGGATATGCCCTCCTCAGGGTCATATTTTCGCGTTCTTCACATACTTGTTGAACAGATCCTGGGTATTTTTCTGGTTTGGATCAGGTAGTAATGTTGTACCACACAGAAACAGTCGATTAATCCTGGTTTCGATAAATATTTTTGAGGATAACGCATGTTAGGTCTAGGTTAGGCCTGGGATTTGCCCTCATCAGGGTCATATTTCCGCGTTCTTCACATACTTGTTAAACAGATCCTGGGTATTTTTCTGGTTTGGATCACGTAGTAATGTGGCACCACACAGATATAGTCGATTAAACCTGGTTTCGATCAATATTTTAGAGGATAACTGATGTTAGGTCTAGGATAGGTCTGGGATTTGCCCTCATCACGCTCATAGTTTCGCGTTTTTCACATACTTGTTGAACAGATCCTGGGTTTTTTCTGGTTTCGATCATGTAGTAATGTGGTACCACTCTGGAACAGTCCATTAAACCTGGTTTCGATCAGTATTTTAGTGAATAACGCATGTTAGGTCTTGGTTAGGTCTGGGATTTGCTCTCATCAGGCTCGTACTTTCGCATATTTCTCATAGTTGATGGCCAGATTCTGGACTTTTTCTAGTTTGGATCCTGTAGTAATGTGGTACCACACTGAAACAGTCCATTTAACCTGGTTTCGATCAACATTTTAGAGGATAACGCATGTTATGTCTAGGTTAGGCCTGGGATTTGCCCTCATCAGACACATACTTTCGCATTCTCCACATACTTGTTGAACAGATCCTGGGTTTTTTCAGGTTTGGATCACGTAGTAATGTTGTACCACACTGAAACATTCAACTAAACCTGGTCTTGATAAATATTTTAGAGGATAACGCATGTTAGGTCTGGGTTAGGTCTAGGATTTGCCCTCATCAGGCTCATACTTTCGCATATTTCTCATACTTGATGGCTAGATCCATGGCTTTTTCTGGATTGGATCACGTAGTAATGTGGTACCACACTGAAACAGTAAATGAAACCCAGTTTCGATCGATATTTTAGAGGATAACGCATGTTAGGTCTGGGTTAGGCCTGGGACTTGCCCTCATCAGACACATACTTTCGCATTCTTCGCATACTTGTTGAACGTATCCTGGGTTTTTTCTGGTTTGGATCACGTAGTAATGTGGTACCACACTGGAACAGTCCATTAAACCTGGTTTCGATCAGTATTTTAGAGAATAACGCATGTTAGGTCTTGGTTAGGTCTGGGATTTGCTCTCATCAGGCTCGTACTTTCGCATATTTCTCATACTTGATGGCTAGATCCAGGGCTTTTTCTGGATTGGATCACGTAGTAATGTGGTACCACACTGAAACAGTAAATGAAACCCAGTTTCGATCGATATTTTAGAGGATAACGCATGTTAGGTATAAGTTTGGCCTGTGATTTTCCCTCATCAGACACATACTTTCGCATTCTTCACATACTTGTTGAACGTATCCTGTGTTTTTTCTGGTTTGGATCACGTAGTAATGTGGTACCACACTGAAGCAGTCGATTAAACCTGGTTTTGATCAATATCTTAGATGATAACGCATGTTAGGTCTAGGTTAGGCCTGGGATTTGCCCTCATCACGCTCATAGTTTCATGTTTTTCACATACTTGTTGAACAGATCCTGGGTTTTTTCTGGTTTCGATCATGTAGTAATGTGGTACCACACTGGAACAGTCCATTAAACCTGGTTTCGATCAGTATTTTAGAGAATAACGTATGTTAGGTCTTGGTTAGGTCTGGGATTTGCTCTCATCAGGCTCATTCTTTCGCATATTTCACATACTTGATGGCTAGATACTGGGTTTCTCCTGGTTTGGATCACGCAGTAATGTGGTACCACACTGAAACAGTCCACTCAACCTGGTTTCGATCAATATTTCAGAGGATAACGCATGTTATGTCTAGGTTAGGCCTGGGATTAGCCCTCATCAGATTCATACTTTCGCATACTTCACATACTTGTTGAACAGATCCTGGGTTTTTTTCTGGTTTGGATCACGTAGTAATGTGGTACCACACTGAAACAGTCGATTAAACCTGGTTTCGATCTATATTTTTGAGGATAACGCATGTTAGGTCTAGGTTAGGCCTGGGATATGCCCTCATCAGGGTCATACTTTCGCAGTTTTGACATACATGTTGACACATCGAGGGTTTTTTCTGCTTTGGATCACGTAGTAAAGTGGTGCCACACTAAAACTGTCAATTAAACCTGGTATCGATCAATATTTTAGAGGATAACGCAAGTTAGGTCTGGGATAGGTCTGGGATTTTCCCTCATCAGACTCATACTTTCGCATATTTCTCATACTTGATGGCTAGATCCAGGGCTTTTTCTGGATTGGATCACGTAGTAATGTGGTACCACACTGAAACAGTAAATGAAACTCAGTTTCGATCGATATTTTAGAGGATAACGCATGTTAGGTCTAAGTTAGGCCTGGGATTTTCCCTCATCAGACTCATTCTTTCGCATTCTTCACATACTTGTTGAACGTATCCTGGGTTTTTTCTGGTTTGGATCACGTAGTAATGTGGCACCACACAGTAATAGTCGATTAAACCTGGTTTCGATCAATATTTTAGAGGATAACTCATGTTAGGTCTAGGATAGGTTTGGGATGTGCTCTCATCAGGCTCGTACTTTCGCAAATTTCTCATACTTGATGGCCTGATTCTGTGCTTTTTCTGATTTGGATCCCGTAGTAATGCGGTACCACACTGAAACAGTCCATTAAACCTGGTTTCGATCAATATTTTTGAGGATAACGCATGTTATGTCTAGGTTAGGCCTGTGATTTGCCCTCATCAGGGTCATATTTTCGCGTTCTTCACATACTTGTTGAACAGATCCAGGGTATTTTTCTGGTTTGGATCAGGTAGTAATGTGGTACCACACTGAAGCAGTCGATTAAACCTGGTTTCGATCAATATTTTTGAGGGTAACGCATGTTAGGTCTAGGTTAGGCCCGGGATTTGCCCTCATCAGGGTCATATTTCCGCGTTCTTCACATACTTGTTGAACAGATCCTGGGTTTTTTCAGGTTTGGATCACGTAGTAATGTGGTACCACACTGAAACATTCCATTAAACCTGGTCTTGATAAATATTTTAGAGGATAACGCATGTTAGGTCTGGGTTAGGTCTAGGATTTGCCCTCATCAGGCTCATACTTTCGCATATTTCTCATACTTGATGGCTAGATCCAGGGCTTTTTCTGGATTGGATCACGTAGTAATGTGGTACCACACTGAAACAGTAAATGAAACTCAGTTTCGATCGATATTTTAGAGGATAACGCATGTTAGGTCTAAGTTAGGCCTGGGATTTTCCCTCATCAGACACATGCTTTCGCATTCTTCACATACTTTTTGAACGTATCCTGGGTTTTTTCTGGTTTGGATCACGTAGTAATGTGGTACCACACTGAAACTGTCGAATAAACCTGCTTTCGATCAATATTTTTGAGAATAGCTCATGCTAGGTCTAGGTTAGGTCTGGGATTTGCTCTTATCAGGCTCGTACTTTCGCAAATTTCTCATACTTGACGGCCAGATTCTTTGCTTTTCCTGGTTTGGATCATGTAGTAATGTGGTACCACACAGAAAAAGTCGATTAAACCTGGTTTCGATCAATATCTTAGATGATAACGCTAGTTAGGACTGGTATAGGTCTGGGATTTGCCCTCCTCAGGGTCATATTTTCGCGTTCTTCACATACTTGTTGAACAGATCCTGGGTATTTTTCTGGTTTGGATCACGTAGTAATGTGGCACCACACAGAAATAGTCGATTAAACCTGGTTCCGATAAATATTTTTGAGGATAACGCATGTTAGTTCTAGGTTAGGCCTGGGATTTGCCCTCATCAGGGTCATACTTCCGCGTTCTTCACATACTTGTTGAACAGATCCTGGGTATTTTTCTGGTTTGGATCACGTAGTAATGTGGCACCACACAGAAATAGTCGATTAAACCTGGTTTCGATCAATATTTTAGAGGATAACTCATGTTAGGTCTAGGATAGGTCTGGGATTTGCCCTCATCACGCTCATAGTTTCGCGTTTTTCACATACTTGTTGAACAGATCCTGGGTTTTTTCTGGTTTCGATCATGTAGTACTGTGGTACCACACTGGAACAGTCCATTAAACCTGGTTTCGATCAGTATTTTAGAGAATAACGCATGTTAGGTCTTGGTTAGGTCTGGGATTTGCTCTCATCAGGCTCGTACTTTCGCATATTTCTCATAGTTGATGGCCAGATTCTGGGCTTTTTCTGGTTTGGATCACGTAGGAATGTGGTACCACACTGAAACAGTCGATTAAACCTGGTTTCGATCAATATCTTATATGATAACGCTAGTTAGGTCTGGTATAGGTCTGGGATATGCCCTCCTCAGGGTCATATTTTCGCGTTCTTCACATACTTGTTGAACAGATCCTGGGTATTTTTCTGGTTTGGATCAGGTAGTAATGTTGTACCACACAGAAACAGTCGATTAAACCTGGTTTCCAACAATATTCTTGAGGGTAACGCATGTTAGGTCTAGGTTAGGCCTGGGATTTTCCCTCATCAGACACATACTTTCGCATTCTTCGCATACTTGTTGAACGTATCCTGGGTTTTTTCTGGTTTGGATCACGTAGTAATGTGGTACCACACTGGAACAGTCCATTAAACCTGGTTTCGATCAGTATTTTAGAGAATAACGCATGTTAGGTCTTAGTTAGGTCTGGGATTTGCTCTCATCAGGCTCGTACTTTCGCATATTTCTCATACTTGATGGCTAGATCCAGGGCTTTTTCTGGATTGGATCACGTAGTAATGTGGTACCACACTGAAACAGTAAATGAAACCCAGTTTCGATCGATATTTTAGAGGATAACGCATGTTAGGTATAAGTTTGGCCTGTGATTTTCCCTCATCAGACACATACTTTCGCATTCTTCACATACTTGTTGAACAGATCCTGGGTATTTTTCTGGTTTGGATCAGGTAGTAATGTTGTACCACACAGAAACAGTCGATTAAACCTGGTTTCCAACAATATTCTTGAGGGTAACGCATGTTAGGTCTAGGTTAGGCCTGGGATTTTCCCTCATCAGACACATACTTTCGCATTCTCCACATACTTGTTGAACAGATCCTGGGTTTTTTCAGGTTTGGATCACGTAGTAATGTTGTACCACACTGAAACATTCAACTAAACCTGGTCTTGATAAATATTTTAGAGGATAACGCATGTTAGGTCTGGGTTAGGTCTAGGATTTGCCCTCATCAGGCTCATACTTTCGCATATTTCTCATACTTGATGGCTAGATCCAGGGCTTTTTCTGGATTGGATCACGTAGTAATGTGGTACCACACTGAAACAGTAAATGAAACCCAGTTTCGATCGATATTTTAGAGGATAACGCATGTTAAGTCTGGGTTAGGCCTGGGACTTGCCCTCATCAGACACATACTTTCGCATTCTTCACATACTTGTTGAACGTATCCTGGGTTTTTTCTGGTTTGGATCACGTAGTAATGTGGTACCACACTGAAGCAGTCGATTAAACCTGGTTTTGATCAATATCTTAGATGATAACGCATGTTAGGTCTAGGTTAGGCCTGGGATTTGCCCTCATCACGCTCATAGTTTCATGTTTTTCACATACTTGTTGAACAGATCCTGGGTTTTTTTCTGGTTTCGATCATGTAGTAATGTGGTACCACACTGGAACAGTCCATTAAACCTGGTTTCGATCAGTATTTTAGAGAATAACGTATGTTAGGTCTTGGTTAGGTCTGGGATTTGCTCTCATCAGGCTCGTACTTTCGCATATTTCTCATAGTTGATGGCCAGATTGTGGGCCTTTTCTGGTTTGGATCACGTAGTAACGTGGTACCACACTGAAACAGTCGATTAAACCTGGTTTCTAACAATATTTTTGAGGGTAACGCATGTTAGGTCTAGGTTAGGCCTGGGTTTTTCCCTCATCAGACACATACTTTCGCATTCTTCGCATACTTGTTGAACGTATCCTGGGTTTTTTCTGGTTTGGATCACGTAGTAATGTGGTACCACACTGGAACAGTCCATTAAACCTGGTTTCGATCAGTATTTTAGAGAATAACGCATGTTAGGTCTTGGTTAGGTCTGGGATTTGCTCTCATCAGGCTCGTGCTTTCGCATATTTCTCATACTTGATGGCTAGATCCAGGGCTTTTTCTGGATTGGATCACGTAGTAATGTGGTACCACACTGAAACAGTAAATGAAACCCAGTTTCGATCGATATTTTAGAGGATAACGCATGTTAGGTATAAGTTTGGCCTGTGATTTTCCCTCATCAGCCACATACTTTCGCATTCTTCACATACTTGTTGAACGTATCCTGGGTTTTTTCTGGTTTGGATCACGTAGTAATGTGGTACCACACTGAAGCAGTCGATTAAACCTGGTTTTGATCAATATCTTAGATGATAACGCATGTTAGGTCTAGGTTAGGCCTGGGATTTGCCCTCATCACGCTCATAGTTTCATGTTCTTCACATACTTGTTGAACAGATCCTGGGTTTTTTCTGGTTTCGATCATGTAGTAATGTGGTACCACACTGGAACAGTCCATTAAACCTGGTTTCGATCAGTATTTTAGAGAATAACGTATGTTAGATCTTGGTTAGGTCTGGGATTTGCTCTCATCAGGCTCGTACTTTCGCATATTTCTCATAGTTGATGGCCAGATTGTGGGCCTTTTCTGGTTTGGATCACGTAGTAACGTGGTACCACACTGAAACAGTCGATTAAACCTGGTTTCTAACAATATTTTTGAGGGTAACGCATGTTAGGTCTAGGTTAGGCCTGGGATTTTCCCTCATCCGACACATACTTTCGCATTCTTCACATACTTGTTGAACGGATCCTGGGTTTTTTCTGGTTTGGATCACGTAGTAATGTGGTAGCACACTGAAACAGTCCATTAAACCTGGTTTCGATCAATATTTTAGAGGATAACGCATGTTATGTCTAGGTTAGGCCTGGGATTTGCCCTCATCAGACACATACTTTCGCATTCTCCACATACTTGTTGGACAGATCCTGGGTTTTTTCAGGTTTGGACAAATAGTAATGTGGTATCACACTGAAACATTCAATTAAACCTGGTCTTGATAAATATTTTAGAGGATAACGCATGTTATGTCTAGGTTAGGCCTGGGATTTGCCCTTATCAGACACATACTTTCGCATTCTCCACATACTTGTTGAACAGATCCTGGGTTTTTTCAGGTTTGGAAACATAGTAATGTGGTACCACACTGAAACATTCAATTAAACCTGGTCTTGATAAATATTTTAGAGGATAACGCATGTTAGGTCTGGGTTAGGTCTAGGATTTGCCCTCATCAGGCTCGTACTTTCGCATATTTCTCATACTTGATGGCCAGATTCTGGACTTTTTCTAGTTTGGATCCTGTAGTAATGTGGTACCACACTGAAACAGTCCATTTAACCTGGTTTCGATCAACATTTTAGAGGATAACGCATGTTATGTCTAGGTTAGGCCTGGGATTTGCCCTCATCAGACACATACTTTCGCATTCTCCACATACTTGTTGAACAGATCCTGGGTTTTTTCAGGTTTGGATCACGTAGTAATGTTGTACCACACTGAAACATTCAACTAAACCTGGTCTTGATAAATATTTTAGAGGATAACGCATGTTAGGTCTGGGTTAGGTCTAGGATTTGCCCTCATCAGGCTCATACTTTCGCATATTTCTCATACTTGATGGCTAGATCCAGGGCTTTTTCTGGATTGGATCACGTAGTAATGTGGTACCACACTGAAACAGTAAATGAAACCCAATTTCGATCGATATTTTAGAGGATAACGCATGTTAGGTCTGGGTTAGGCCTGTGATTTTCCCTCATCAGACACATACTTTCGCATTCTTCACATACTTGTTGAACGTATCCTGGGTTTTTTCTGGTTTGGATCACGTAGTAATGTGGTACCACACTGAAGCAGTCGATTAAACCTGGTTTTGATCAATATCTTAGATGATAACGCATGTTAGGTCTAGGTTAGGCCTGGGATTTGCCCTCATCACGCTCATAGTTTCATGTTTTTCACATACATGTTGAACAGATCCTGGGTTTTTTCTGGTTTCGATCATGTAGTAATGTGGTACCACACTGGAACAGTCCATTAAACCTGGTTTCGATCAGTATTTTAGAGAATAACGTATGTTAGGTCTTGGTTAGGTCTGGGATTTGCTCTCATCAGGCTCGTACTTTCGCATATTTCTCATAGTTGATGGCCAGATTGTGGGCCTTTTTTGGTTTGGATCACGTAGTAACGTGGTACCACACTGAAACAGTCGATTAAACCTGGTTTCTAACAATATTTTTGAGGGTAACGCATGTTAGGTCTAGGTTAGGCCTGGGATTTTCCCTCATCCGACACATACTTTCGCATTCTTCACATACTTGTTGAACGGATCCTGGGTTTTTTCTGGTTTGGATCACGTAGTAATGTGGTAGCACACTGAAACAGTCCATTAAACCTGGTTTCGATCAATATTTTAGAGGATAACGCATGTTATGTGTAGGTTAGGCCTGGGATTTGCCCTCATCAGACACATACTTTCGCATTCTCCACATACTTGTTGGACAGATCCTGGGTTTTTTCAGGTTTGGACACATAGTAATGTGGTATCACACTGAAACATTCAATTAAACCTGGTCTTGATAAATATTTTAGAGGATAACTCATTTTAGGTCTGGGTTAGGTCTAGTATTTGCCCTCATCAGGCTCATACTTTCGCATATTTCTCATACTTGATGGCGAGATCCAGGGCTTTTTCTGGATTGAATCATGTAGTAATGTGGTACCACACTGGAACAGTCCATTAAACCTGGTTTCGATCAGTATTTTAGAGAATAACGTATGTTAGGTCTTGGTTAGGTCTGGGATTTGCTCTCATCAGGCTCGTACTTTCGCATATTTCTCATAGTTGATAGCCAGATTGTGGGCCTTTTCTGGTTTGGATCACGTAGTAACGTGGTACCACACTGAAACAGTCGATTAAACCTGGTTTCTAACAATATTTTTGAGGGTAACGCATGTTAGGTCTAGGTTAGGCCTGGGTTTTTCCCTCATCAGACACATACTTTCGCATTCTTCGCATACTTGTTGAACGTATCCTGGGTTTTTTCTGGTTTGGATCACGTAGTAATGTGGTACCACACTGGAACAGTCCATTAAACCTGGTTTCGATCAGTATTTTAGAGAATAACGCATGTTAGGTCTTGGTTAGGTCTGGGATTTGCTCTCATCAGGCTCGTACTTTCGCATATTTCTCATACTTGATGGCTAGATCCAGGGCTTTTTCTGGATTGGATCACGTAGTAATGTGGTACCACACTGAAACAGTAAATGAAACCCAGTTTCGATCGATATTTTAGAGGATAACGCATGTTAGGTATAAGTTTGGCCTGTGATTTTCCCTCATCAGACACATACTTTCGCATTCTTCACATACTTGTTGAACGTATCCTGGGTTTTTTCTGGTTTGGATCACGTAGTAATGTGGTACCACACTGAAGCAGTCGATTAAACCTGGTTTTGATCAATATCTTAGATGATAACGCATGTTAGGTCTAGGTTAGGCCTGGGATTTGCCCTCATCACGCTCATAGTTTCATGTTCTTCACATACTTGTTGAACAGATCCTGGGTTTTTTCTGGTTTCGATCATGTAGTAATGTGGTACCACACTGGAACAGTCCATTAAACCTGGTTTCGATTAGTATTTTAGAGAATAACGTATGTTAGATCTTGGTTAGGTCTGGGATTTGCTCTCATCAGGCTCGTACTTTCGCATATTTCTCATAGTTGATGGACAGATTGTGGGCCTTTTCTGGTTTGGATCACGTAGTAACGTGGTACCACACTGAAACAGTCGATTAAACCTGGTTTCTAACAATATTTTTGAGGGTAACGCATGTTAGGTCTAGGTTAGGCCTGGGATTTTCCCTCATCCGACACATACTTTCGCATTCTTCACATACTTGTTGAACGGATCCTGGGTTTTTTCTGGTTTGGATCACGTAGTAATGTGGTAGCACACTGAAACAGTCCATTAAACCTGGTTTCGATCAATATTTTAGAGGATAACGCATGTTATGTCTAGGTTAGGCCTGGGATTTGCCCTCATCAGACACATACTTTCGCATTCTCCACATACTTGTTGGACAGATCCTGGGTTTTTTCAGGTTTGGACAAATAGTAATGTGGTATCACACTGAAACATTCAATTAAACCTGGTCTTGATAAATATTTTAGAGGATAACGCATGTTATGTCTAGGTTAGGCCTGGGATTTGCCCTTATCAGACACATACTTTCGCATTCTCCACATACTTGTTGAACAGATCCTGGGTTTTTTCAGGTTTGGAAACATAGTAATGTGGTACCACACTGAAACATTCAATTAAACCTGGTCTTGATAAATATTTTAGAGGATAACGCATGTTAGGTCTGGGTTAGGTCTAGGATTTGCCCTCATCAGGCTCGTACTTTCGCATATTTCTCATACTTGATGGCCAGATTCTGGACTTTTTCTAGTTTGGATCCTGTAGTAATGTGGTACCACACTGAAACAGTCCATTTAACCTGGTTTCGATCAACATTTTAGAGGATAACGCATGTTATGTCTAGGTTAGGCCTGGGATTTGCCCTCATCAGACACATACTTTCGCATTCTCCACATACTTGTTGAACAGATCCTGGGTTTTTTCAGGTTTGGATCACGTAGTAATGTTGTACCACACTGAAACATTCAACTAAACCTGGTCTTGATAAATATTTTAGAGGATAACGCATGTTAGGTCTGGGTTAGGTCTAGGATTTGCCCTCATCAGGCTCATACTTTCGCATATTTCTCATACTTGATGGCTAGATCCAGGGCTTTTTCTGGATTGGATCACGTAGTAATGTGGTACCACACTGAAACAGTAAATGAAACCCAGTTTCGATCGATATTTTAGAGGATAACGCATGTTAGGTCTGGGTTAGGCCTGGGACTTGCCCTCATCAGACACATACTTTCGCATTTTCCACATACTTGTTGAACAGATCCTGCGTTTTTTCTGGTTTGCATCACGTAGAAATGTGGTACCACACTGAAACAGTCCATTAAACCTGGTTTCGATCAGTATTTTAGAGGATAACGCATGTTAGGTCTAAGTTAGGCCTGGGTTTTTCCCTCATCAGACACATACTTTCGCATTCTTCGCATACTTGTTGAACGTATCCTGGGTTTTTTCTGGTTTGGATCACGTAGTAATGTGGTACCACACTGGAACAGTCCATTAAACCTGGTTTCGATCAGTATTTTAGAGAATAACGCATGTTAGGTCTTGGTTAGGTCTGGGATTTGCTCTCATCAGGCTCGTACTTTCGCATATTTCTCATACTTGATGGCTAGATCCAGGGCCTTTTCTGGATTGGATCACGTAGTAATGTGGTACCACACTGAAACAGTAAATGAAACCCAGTTTCGATCGATATTTTAGAGGATAACGCATGTTAGGTATAAGTTTGGCCTGTGATTTTCCCTCATCAGACACATACTTTCGCATTCTTCACATACTTGTTGAACGTATCCTGGGTTTTTTCTGGTTTGGATCACGTAGTAATGTGGTACCACACTGAAGCAGTCGATTAAACCTGGTTTTGATCAATATCTTAGATGATAACGCATGTTAGGTCTAGGTTAGGCCTGGGATTTGCCCTCATCACGCTCATAGTTTCATGTTCTTCACATACTTGTTGAACAGATCCTGGGTTTTTTCTGGTTTCGATCATGTAGTAATGTGGTACCACACTGGAACAGTCCATTAAACCTGGTTTCGATCAGTATTTTAGAGAATAACGTATGTTAGATCTTGGTTAGGTCTGGGATTTGCTCTCATCAGGCTCGTACTTTCGCATATTTCTCATAGTTGATGGCCAGATTGTGGGCCTTTTCTGGTTTGGATCACGTAGTAACGTGGTACCACACTGAAACAGTCGATTAAACCTGGTTTCTAACAATATTTTTGAGGGTAACGCATGTTAGGTCTAGGTTAGGCCTGGGATTTTCCCTCATCCGACACATACTTTCGCATTCTTCACATACTTGTTGAACGGATCCTGGGTTTTTTCTGGTTTGGATCACGTAGTAATGTGGTAGCACACTGAAACAGTCCATTAAACCTGGTTTCGATCAATATTTTAGAGGATAACGCATGTTATGTCTAGGTTAGGCCTGGGATTTGCCCTCATCAGACACATACTTTCGCATTCTCCACATACTTGTTGGACAGATCCTGGGTTTTTTCAGGTTTGGACAAATAGTAATGTGGTATCACACTGAAACATTCAATTAAACCTGGTCTTGATAAATATTTTAGAGGATAACGCATGTTATGTCTAGGTTAGGCCTGGGATTTGCCCTTATCAGACACATACTTTCGCATTCTCCACATACTTGTTGAACAGATCCTGGGTTTTTTCAGGTTTGGAAACATAGTAATGTGGTACCACACTGAAACATTCAATTAAACCTGGTCTTGATAAATATTTTAGAGGATAACGCATGTTAGGTCTGGGTTAGGTCTAGGATTTGCCCTCATCAGGCTCGTACTTTCGCATATTTCTCATACTTGATGGCCAGATTCTGGACTTTTTCTAGTTTGGATCCTGTAGTAATGTGGTACCACACTGAAACAGTCCATTTAACCTGGTTTCGATCAACATTTTAGAGGATAACGCATGTTATGTCTAGGTTAGGCCTGGGATTTGCCCTCATCAGACACATACTTTCGCATTCTCCACATACTTGTTGAACAGATCCTGGGTTTTTTCAGGTTTGGATCACGTAGTAATGTTGTACCACACTGAAACATTCAACTAAACCTGGTCTTGATAAATATTTTAGAGGATAACGCATGTTAGGTCTGGGTTAGGTCTAGGATTTGCCCTCATCAGGCTCATACTTTCGCATATTTCTCATACTTGATGGCTAGATCCAGGGCTTTTTCTGGATTGGATCACGTAGTAATGTGGTACCACACTGAAACAGTAAATGAAACCCAATTTCGATCGATATTTTAGAGGATAACGCATGTTAGGTCTGGGTTAGGCCTGTGATTTTCCCTCATCAGACACATACTTTCGCATTCTTCACATACTTGTTGAACGTATCCTGGGTTTTTTCTGGTTTGGATCACGTAGTAATGTGGTACCACACTGAAGCAGTCGATTAAACCTGGTTTTGATCAATATCTTAGATGATAACGCATGTTAGGTCTAGGTTAGGCCTGGGATTTGCCCTCATCACGCTCATAGTTTCATGTTTTTCACATACATGTTGAACAGATCCTGGGTTTTTTCTGGTTTCGATCATGTAGTAATGTGGTACCACACTGGAACAGTCCATTAAACCTGGTTTCGATCAGTATTTTAGAGAATAACGTATGTTAGGTCTTGGTTAGGTCTGGGATTTGCTCTCATCAGGCTCGTACTTTCGCATATTTCTCATAGTTGATGGCCAGATTGTGGGCCTTTTTTGGTTTGGATCACGTAGTAACGTGGTACCACACTGAAACAGTCGATTAAACCTGGTTTCTAACAATATTTTTGAGGGTAACGCATGTTAGGTCTAGGTTAGGCCTGGGATTTTCCCTCATCCGACACATACTTTCGCATTCTTCACATACTTGTTGAACGGATCCTGGGTTTTTTCTGGTTTGGATCACGTAGTAATGTGGTAGCACACTGAAACAGTCCATTAAACCTGGTTTCGATCAATATTTTAGAGGATAACGCATGTTATGTGTAGGTTAGGCCTGGGATTTGCCCTCATCAGACACATACTTTCGCATTCTCCACATACTTGTTGGACAGATCCTGGGTTTTTTCAGGTTTGGACACATAGTAATGTGGTATCACACTGAAACATTCAATTAAACCTGGTCTTGATAAATATTTTAGAGGATAACTCATTTTAGGTCTGGGTTAGGTCTAGTATTTGCCCTCATCAGGCTCATACTTTCGCATATTTCTCATACTTGATGGCGAGATCCAGGGCTTTTTCTGGATTGAATCATGTAGTAATGTGGTACCACACTGGAACAGTCCATTAAACCTGGTTTCGATCAGTATTTTAGAGAATAACGTATGTTAGGTCTTGGTTAGGTCTGGGATTTGCTCTCATCAGGCTCGTACTTTCGCATATTTCTCATAGTTGATAGCCAGATTGTGGGCCTTTTCTGGTTTGGATCACGTAGTAACGTGGTACCACACTGAAACAGTCGATTAAACCTGGTTTCTAACAATATTTTTGAGGGTAACGCATGTTAGGTCTAGGTTAGGCCTGGGTTTTTCCCTCATCAGACACATACTTTCGCATTCTTCGCATACTTGTTGAACGTATCCTGGGTTTTTTCTGGTTTGGATCACGTAGTAATGTGGTACCACACTGGAACAGTCCATTAAACCTGGTTTCGATCAGTATTTTAGAGAATAACGCATGTTAGGTCTTGGTTAGGTCTGGGATTTGCTCTCATCAGGCTCGTACTTTCGCATATTTCTCATACTTGATGGCTAGATCCAGGGCTTTTTCTGGATTGGATCACGTAGTAATGTGGTACCACACTGAAACAGTAAATGAAACCCAGTTTCGATCGATATTTTAGAGGATAACGCATGTTAGGTATAAGTTTGGCCTGTGATTTTCCCTCATCAGACACATACTTTCGCATTCTTCACATACTTGTTGAACGTATCCTGGGTTTTTTCTGGTTTGGATCACGTAGTAATGTGGTACCACACTGAAGCAGTCGATTAAACCTGGTTTTGATCAATATCTTAGATGATAACGCATGTTAGGTCTAGGTTAGGCCTGGGATTTGCCCTCATCACGCTCATAGTTTCATGTTCTTCACATACTTGTTGAACAGATCCTGGGTTTTTTCTGGTTTCGATCATGTAGTAATGTGGTACCACACTGGAACAGTCCATTAAACCTGGTTTCGATCAGTATTTTAGAGAATAACGTATGTTAGATCTTGGTTAGGTCTGGGATTTGCTCTCATCAGGCTCGTACTTTCGCATATTTCTCATAGTTGATGGACAGATTGTGGGCCTTTTCTGGTTTGGATCACGTAGTAACGTGGTACCACACTGAAACAGTCGATTAAACCTGGTTTCTAACAATATTTTTGAGGGTAACGCATGTTAGGTCTAGGTTAGGCCTGGGATTTTCCCTCATCCGACACATACTTTCGCATTCTTCACATACTTGTTGAACGGATCCTGGGTTTTTTCTGGTTTGGATCACGTAGTAATGTGGTAGCACACTGAAACAGTCCATTAAACCTGGTTTCGATCAATATTTTAGAGGATAACGCATGTTATGTCTAGGTTAGGCCTGGGATTTGCCCTCATCAGACACATACTTTCGCATTCTCCACATACTTGTTGGACAGATCCTGGGTTTTTTCAGGTTTGGACAAATAGTAATGTGGTATCACACTGAAACATTCAATTAAACCTGGTCTTGATAAATATTTTAGAGGATAACGCATGTTATGTCTAGGTTAGGCCTGGGATTTGCCCTTATCAGACACATACTTTCGCATTCTCCACATACTTGTTGAACAGATCCTGGGTTTTTTCAGGTTTGGAAACATAGTAATGTGGTACCACACTGAAACATTCAATTAAACCTGGTCTTGATAAATATTTTAGAGGATAACGCATGTTAGGTCTGGGTTAGGTCTAGGATTTGCCCTCATCAGGCTCGTACTTTCGCATATTTCTCATACTTGATGGCCAGATTCTGGACTTTTTCTAGTTTGGATCCTGTAGTAATGTGGTACCACACTGAAACAGTCCATTTAACCTGGTTTCGATCAACATTTTAGAGGATAACGCATGTTATGTCTAGGTTAGGCCTGGGATTTGCCCTCATCAGACACATACTTTCGCATTCTCCACATACTTGTTGAACAGATCCTGGGTTTTTTCAGGTTTGGATCACGTAGTAATGTTGTACCACACTGAAACATTCAACTAAACCTGGTCTTGATAAATATTTTAGAGGATAACGCATGTTAGGTCTGGGTTAGGTCTAGGATTTGCCCTCATCAGGCTCATACTTTCGCATATTTCTCATACTTGATGGCTAGATCCAGGGCTTTTTCTGGATTGGATCACGTAGTAATGTGGTACCACACTGAAACAGTAAATGAAACCCAGTTTCGATCGATATTTTAGAGGATAACGCATGTTAGGTCTGGGTTAGGCCTGGGACTTGCCCTCATCAGACACATACTTTCGCATTTTCCACATACTTGTTGAACAGATCCTGCGTTTTTTCTGGTTTGGATCACGTAGAAATGTGGTACCACACTGAAACAGTCCATTAAACCTGGTTTCGATCAGTATTTTAGAGGATAACGCATGTTAGGTCTAAGTTAGGCCTGGGTTTTTCCCTCATCAGACACATACTTTCGCATTCTTCGCATACTTGTTGAACGTATCCTGGGTTTTTTCTGGTTTGGATCACGTAGTAATGTGGTACCACACTGGAACAGTCCATTAAACCTGGTTTCGATCAGTATTTTAGAGAATAACGCATGTTAGGTCTTGGTTAGGTCTGGGATTTGCTCTCATCAGGCTCGTACTTTCGCATATTTCTCATACTTGATGGCTAGATCCAGGGCCTTTTCTGGATTGGATCACGTAGTAATGTGGTACCACACTGAAACAGTAAATGAAACCCAGTTTCGATCGATATTTTAGAGGATAACGCATGTTAGGTATAAGTTTGGCCTGTGATTTTCCCTCATCAGACACATACTTTCGCATTCTTCACATACTTGTTGAACGTATCCTGGGTTTTTTCTGGTTTGGATCACGTAGTAATGTGGTACCACACTGAAGCAGTCGATTAAACCTGGTTTTGATCAATATCTTAGATGATAACGCATGTTAGGTCTAGGTTAGGCCTGGGATTTGCCCTCATCACGCTCATAGATTCATGTTTTTCACATACTTGTTGAACAGATCCTGGGTTTTTTTCTGGTTTCGATCATGTAGTAATGTGGTACCACACTGGAACAGTCCATTAAACCTGGTTTCGATCAGTATTTTAGAGAATAACGTATGTTAGGTCTTGGTTAGGTCTGGGATTTGCTCTCATCAGGCTCGTACTTTCGCATATTTCTCATAGTTGATGGCCAGATTGTGGGCCTTTTCTGGTTTGGATCACGTAGTAACGTGGTACCACACTGAAACAGTCGATTAAACCTGGTTTCTAACAATATTTTTTAGGGTAACGCATGTTAGGTCTAGGTTAGGCCTGGGTTTTTCCCTCATCAGACACATACTTTCGCATTCTTCGCATACTTGTTGAACATATCCTGGGTTTTTTCTGGTTTGGATCACGTAGTAAAGTGGTACCACACTGGAACAGTCCATTAAACCTGGTTTCGATCAGTATTTTAGAGAATAACGCATGTTAGGTCTTGGTTAGGTCTGGGATTTGCTCTCATCAGGCTCGTACTTTCGCATATTTCTCATACTTGATGGCTAGATCCAGGGCTTTTTCTGGATTGGATCACGTAGTAATGTGGTACCACACTGAAACAGTAAATGAAACCCAGTTTCGATCGATATTTTAGAGGATAACGCATGTTAGGTATAAGTTTGGCCTGTGATTTTCCCTCATCAGACACATACTTTCGCATTCTTCACATACTTGTTGAACGTATCCTGGGTTTTTTCTGGTTTGGATCACGTAGTAATGTGGTACCACACTGAAGCAGTCGATTAAACCTGGTTTTGATCAATATCTTAGATGATAACGCATGTTAGGTCTAGGTTAGGCCTGGGATTTGCCCTCATCACGCTCATAGTTTCATGTTTTTCACATACTTGTTGAACAGATCCTGGGTTTTTTCTGGTTTCGATCATGTAGTAATGTGGTACCACACTGGAACAGTCCATTAAACCTGGATTCGATCAGTATTTTAGAGAATAACGTATGTTAGGTCTTGGTTAGGTCTGGGATTTGCTCTCATCAGGCTCGTACTTTCGCATATTTCTCATAGTTGATGGCCAGATTGTGGGCCTTTTTTGGTTTGGATCACGTAGTAACGTGGTACCACACTGAAACAGTCGATTAAACCTGGTTTCTAACAATATTTTTGAGGGTAACGCATGTTAGGTCTAGGTTAGGCCTGGGATTTTCCCTCATCCGACACATACTTTCGCATTCTTCACATACTTGTTGAACGGATCCTGGGTTTTTTCTGGTTTGGATCACGTAGTAATGTGGTAGCACACTGAAACAGTCCATTAAACCTGGTTTCGATCAATATTTTAGAGGATAACGCATGTTATGTGTAGGTTAGGCCTGGGATTTGCCCTCATCAGACACATACTTTCGCATTCTCCACATACTTGTTGGACAGATCCTGGGTTTTATCAGGTTTGGACACATAGTAATGTGGTATCACACTGAAACATTCAATTAAACCTGGTCTTGATAAATATTTTAGAGGATAACTCATTTTAGGTCTGGGTTAGGTCTAGTATTTGCCCTCATCAGGCTCATACTTTCGCATATTTCTCATACTTGATGGCTAGATCCAGGGCTTTTTCTGGATTGAATCATGTAGTAATGTGGTACCACACTGGAACAGTCCATTAAACCTTGTTTCGATCAGTATTTTAGAGAATAACGTATGTTAGGTCTTGGTTAGGTCTGGGATTTGCTCTCATCAGGCTCGTACTTTCGCATATTTCTCATAGTTGATGGCCAGATTGTGGGCCTTTTCTGGTTTGGATCACGTAGTAACGTGGTACCACACTGAAACAGTCGATTAAACCTGGTTTCTAACAATATTTTTGAGGGTAACGCATGTTAGGTCTAGGTTAGGCCTGGGTTTTTCCCTCATCAGACACATACTTTCGCATTCTTCGCATACTTGTTGAACGTATCCTGGGTTTTTTCTGGTTTGGATCACGTAGTAATGTGGTACCACACTGGAACAGTCCATTAAACCTGGTTTCGATCAGTATTTTAGAGAATAACGCATGTTAGGTCTTGGTTAGGTCTGGGATTTGCTCTCATCAGGCTCGTACTTTCGCATATTTCTCATACTTGATGGCTAGATCCAGGGCTTTTTCTGGATTGGATCACGTAGTAATGTGGTACCACACTGAAACAGTAAATGAAACCCAGTTTCGATCGATATTTTAGAGGATAACGCATGTTAGGTATAAGTTTGGCCTGTGATTTTCCCTCATCAGACACATACTTTCGCATTCTTCACATACTTGTTGAACGTATCCTGGGTTTTTTCTGGTTTGGATCACGTAGTAATGTGGTACCACACTGAAGCAGTCGATTAAACCTGGTTTTGATCAATATCTTAGATGATAACGCATGTTAGGTCTAGGTTAGGCCTGGGATTTGCCCTCATCACGCTCATAGTTTCATGTTCTTCTCATACTTGTTGAACAGATCCTGGGTTTTTTCTGGTTTCGATCATGTAGTAATGTGGTACCACACTGGAACAGTCCATTAAACCTGGTTTCGATCAGTATTTTAGAGAATAGCGTATGTTAGATCTTGGTTAGGTCTGGGATTTGCTCTCATCAGGCTCGTACTTTCGCATATTTCTCATAGTTGATGGCCAGATTGTGGGCCTTTTCTGGTTTGGATCACGTAGTAACGTGGTACCACACTGAAACAGTCGATTAAACCTGGTTTCTAACAATATTTTTGAGGGTAACGCATGTTAGGTCTAGGTTAGGCCTGGGATTTTCCCTCATCCGACACATACTTTCGCATTCTTCACATACTTGTTGAACGGATCCTGGGTTTTTTCTGGTTTGGATCACGTAGTAATGTGGTAGCACACTGAAACAGTCCATTAAACCTGGTTCCGATCAATATTTTAGAGGATAACGCATGTTATGTCTAGGTTAGGCCTGGGATTTGCCCTCATCAGACACATACTTTCGCATTCTCCACATACTTGTTGGACAGATCCTGGGTTTTTTCAGGTTTGGACAAATAGTAATGTGGTATCACACTGAAACATTCAATTAAACCTGGTCTTGATAAATATTTTAGAGGATAACGCATGTTATGTCTAGGTTAGGCCTGGGATTTGCCCTTATCAGACACATACTTTCGCATTCTCCACATACTTGTTGAACAGATCCTGGGTTTTTTCAGGTTTGGAAACATAGTAATGTGGTACCACACTGAAACATTCAATTAAACCTGGTCTTGATAAATATTTTAGAGGATAACGCATGTTAGGTCTGGGTTAGGTCTAGGATTTGCCCTCATCAGGCTCGTACTTTCGCATATTTCTCATACTTGATGGCCAGATTCTGGACTTTTTCTAGTTTGGATCCTGTAGTAATGTGGTACCACACTGAAACAGTCCATTTAACCTGGTTTCGATCAACATTTTAGAGGATAACGCATGTTATGTCTAGGTTAGGCCTGGGATTTGCCCTCATCAGACACATACTTTCGCATTCTCCACATACTTGTTGAACAGATCCTGGGTTTTTTCAGGTTTGGATCACGTAGTAATGTTGTTCCACACTGAAACATTCAACTAAACCTGGTCTTGATAAATATTTTAGAGGATAACGCATGTTAGGTCTGGGTTAGGTCTAGGATTTGCCCTCATCAGGCTCATACTTTCGCATATTTCTCATACTTGATGGCTAGATCCAGGGCTTTTTCTGGATTGGATCACGTAGTAATGTGGTACCACACTGAAACAGTAAATGAAACCCAGTTTCGATCGATATTTTAGAGGATAACGCATGTTAGGTCTGGGTTAGGCCTGGGACTTGCCCTCATCAGACACATACTTTCGCATTTTCCACATACTTGTTGAACAGATCCTGCGTTTTTTCTGGTTTGGATCACGTAGAAATGTGGTACCACACTGAAACAGTCCATTAAACCTGGTTTCGATCAGTATTTTAGAGGATAACGCATGTTAGGTCTAAGTTAGGCCTGGGTTTTTCCCTCATCAGACACATACTTTCGCATTCTTCGCATACTTGTTGAACGTATCCTGGGTTTTTTCTGGTTTGGATCACGTAGTAATGTGGTACCACACTGGAACAGTCCATTAAACCTGGTTTCGATCAGTATTTTAGAGAATAACGCATGTTAGGTCTTGGTTAGGTCTGGGATTTGCTCTCATCAGGCTCGTACTTTCGCATATTTCTCATACTTGATGGCTAGATCCAGGGCTTTTTCTGGATTGGATCACGTAGTAATGTGGTACCACACTGAAACAGTAAATGAAACCCAGTTTCGATCGATATTTTAGAGGATAACGCATGTTAGGTATAAGTTTGGCCTGTGATTTTCCCTCATCAGACACATACTTTCGCATTCTTCACATACTTGTTGAACGTATCCTGGGTTTTTTCTGGTTTGGATCACGTAGTAATGTGGTACCACACTGAAGCAGTCGATTAAACCTGGTTTTGATCAATATCTTAGATGATAACGCATGTTAGGTCTAGGTTAGGCCTGGGATTTGCCCTCATCACGCTCATAGATTCATGTTTTTCACATACTTGTTGAACAGATCCTGGGTTTTTTTCTGGTTTCGATCATGTAGTAATGTGGTACCACACTGGAACAGTCCATTAAACCTGGTTTCGATCAGTATTTTAGAGAATAACGTATGTTAGGTCTTGGTTAGGTCTGGGATTTGCTCTCATCAGGCTCGTACTTTCGCATATTTCTCATAGTTGATGGCCAGATTGTGGGCCTTTTCTGGTTTGGATCACGTAGTAACGTGGTACCACACTGAAACAGTCGATTAAACCTGGTTTCTAACAATATTTTTTAGGGTAACGCATGTTAGGTCTAGGTTAGGCCTGGGTTTTTCCCTCATCAGACACATACTTTCGCATTCTTCGCATACTTGTTGAACATATCCTGGGTTTTTTCTGGTTTGGATCACGTAGTAAAGTGGTACCACACTGGAACAGTCCATTAAACCTGGTTTCGATCAGTATTTTAGAGAATAACGCATGTTAGGTCTTGGTTAGGTCTGGGATTTGCTCTCATCAGGCTCGTACTTTCGCATATTTCTCATACTTGATGGCTAGATCCAGGGCTTTTTCTGGATTGGATCACGTAGTAATGTGGTACCACACTGAAACAGTAAATGAAACCCAGTTTCGATCGATATTTTAGAGGATAACGCATGTTAGGTATAAGTTTGGCCTGTGATTTTCCCTCATCAGACACATACTTTCGCATTCTTCACATACTTGTTGAACGTATCCTGGGTTTTTTCTGGTTTGGATCACGTAGTAATGTGGTACCACACTGAAGCAGTCGATTAAACCTGGTTTTGATCAATATCTTAGATGATAACGCATGTTAGGTCTAGGTTAGGCCTGGGATTTGCCCTCATCACGCTCATAGTTTCATGTTTTTCACATACTTGTTGAACAGATCCTGGGTTTTTTCTGGTTTCGATCATGTAGTAATGTGGTACCACACTGGAACAGTCCATTAAACCTGGTTTCGATCAGTATTTTAGAGAATAACGTATGTTAGGTCTTGGTTAGGTCTGGGATTTGCTCTCATCAGGCTCGTACTTTCGCATATTTCTCATAGTTGATGGCCAGATTGTGGGCCTTTTTTGGTTTGGATCACGTAGTAACGTGGTACCACACTGAAACAGTCGATTAAACCTGGTTTCTAACAATATTTTTGAGGGTAACGCATGTTAGGTCTAGGTTAGGCCTGGGATTTTCCCTCATCCGACACATACTTTCGCATTCTTCACATACTTGTTGAGCGGATCCTGGGTTTTTTCTGGTTTGGATCACGTAGTAATGTGGTAGCACACTGAAACAGTCCATTAAACCTGGTCTTGATAAATATTTTAGAGGATAACTCATTTTAGGTCTGGGTTAGGTCTAGTATTTGCCCTCATCAGGCTCATACTTTCGCATATTTCTCATACTTGATGGCTAGATCCAGGGCTTTTTCTGGATTGAATCATGTAGTAATGTGGTACCACACTGGAACAGTCCATTAAACCTGGTTTCGATCAGTATTTTAGAGAATAACGTATGTTAGGTCTTGGTTAGGTCTGGGATTTGCTCTCATCAGGCTCGTACTTTCGCATATTTCTCATAGTTGATGGCCAGATTGTGGGCTTTTTCTGGTTTGGATCACGTAGTAACGTGGTACCACACTGAAACAGTCGATTAAACCTTGTTTCTAACAATATTTTTGAGGGTAACGCATGCTAGGTCTAGGTTAGGCCTGGGATTTTCCCTCATCCGACACATACTTTCGCATTCTTCACATACTTGTTGAACGGATCCTGGGTTTTTTCTGGTTTGGATCACGTAGTAATGTGGTAGCACACAGAAACATTCAATTAAACCTGGTCTTGATAAATATTTTAGAGGATAACGCATGTTAGGTCTGGGTTAGGTCTAGGATTTGCCCTCATCAGGCTCATACTTTCGCATATTTCTCATACTTGATGGCTAGATCCAGGGCTTTTTCTGGATTGAATCATGTAGTAATGTGGTAGCACACTGAAACAGTCCATTAAACCTGGTTTCGATCAATATTTTAGAGGATAACGCATGTTAGGTCTAGGTTAGGCCTGCGATTTGCCCTCATCAGGGTCATACTTTCGCAGTTTTAACATACGTGTTGACCTGATCGAGGGCTTCTTCTGCTTTGGATCACGTAGTAAAGTGGTACCACACTGAAACAGTCCATTAAACCTGGTTTCGATCAATATTTTTGAGGATAACACATGTTAGGTCTAGGTTAGGTCTGGGATTTGCTCTCATCAGGCTCATTCTTTCGCATATTTCACATACTTGATGGCTAGATACTGGGTTTTTCCTAGTTTGGATCACGCAGTAATGTGGTACCACATTGAAACAGTCCACTCAACCTGGTTTCGATCAATATTTCAGAGGAAAACGCATGTAATGTCTAGGTTAGGCCTGGGATTAGCCCTCATCATATTCATACTTTCGCATACTTCACATACTTGTTGAACAGATCCTGGGTTTTTTTCTGGTTTGGATCACGTAGTAATGTGGTACCACACTGAAACATTCAATTAAACCTGGTACTGATAAATATTTTTGAGGGAAACGCATGTTAGGTCTAGGTTAGGCCTGGGATATGCCCTCATCAGGGTCATACTTTCGCAGTTTTGACATACATGTTGACCTCATCGAGGGTTTTTTCTGCTTTGGATCACGTAGTAAAGTGGTGCCACACTAAAACTGTCAATTAAACCTGGTATCGATCAATATTTTAGAGGATAACGCAAGTTATGTCTGGGATAGGTCTGGGAATTTGCCCTCATCAGTCTCATACTTTCGCATATTTCTCATAATTCATGGCTAGATCCTGGGCTATTTCTGGATTGCATCACGTAGTAATGTAGTACCACACTGAAGCAGTCAATTAAACCTGGTTTCCATCACTATTTTAGAGGACAACTCAAGTTAGGTCTGGGATAGGTCTGGGATTTGCCCTCGTCAGGATCATACTTTCGCATTTTTCACATACTTGTTGAACAGATCCTGGGTTTTTTCTGGTTTGGATCACGCAGTAGTGTGGTACCACACTGAAACATTCAATTAAACCTGGTCTTGATAAATATTTTAGAGGATAACGCATGTTAGGTCTAGGTTAGGCCTGGGATTTGCCCTCATCAGGGTCATACTTTCGCAGTTTTAACATACATGTTGACCTAATCGAGGGTTTTTTCTGCTATGGATCACGTAGTAAAGTGGTACCACACTAAAACAGTCAATTAAACCTAGTTTCCATCAATATTTTAGAGGACAACGCAAGTTAGGTCTGGGTTAGGCCTGGGATTTGCCCTTATCAGACTCATACTTTCGCATACTGCACATACTTGTTGAACAGATCCTGGGTTTTTTTCCGGTTTGGATCACGTAGAAATGTGGTGCCACACTGAAACATTCAATTAAACCTGGTACTGATAAATGTTTTAGAGGATAACGCATGTTAGGTCTAAGTTAGGCCTGGGATTTTCCCTCATCAGACTCATTCTTTCGCATTCTTCACATACTTGTTGAACGTATCCTGGGTTTTTTCTGGTTTGGATCACGTAGTAATGTGGCACCACACAGAAATAGTCGATTAAACCTGGTTTCGATCAATATTTTAGAGGATAACTCATGTTAGGTCTAGGATAGGTTTGGGATTTGCTCTCATCAGGCTCGTACTTTCGCAAATTTCTCATACTTGATGGCCTGATTCTGTGCTTTTTCTGGTTTGTATCCCGTAGTAATGCGGTACCACACTGAAACAGTCCATTAAACCTGGTTTCGATCAATATTTTTGAGGATAACGCATGTTATGTCTAGGTTAGGCCTGTGATTTGCCCTCATCAGGGTCATATTTTCGCGTTCTTCACATACTAGTTGAACAGATCCAGGGTATTTTTCTGGTTTGGATCAGGTAGTAATGTGGTACCACACTGAAGCAGTCGATTAAACCTGGTTTCGATCAATATTTTTGAGGATAACGCATGCTAGGTCTAGGTTAGGCCTGGGATTTTCCCTCATCCGACACATACTTTCGCATTCTTCACATACTTGTTGAACAGATCCTGGGTTTTTTCAGGTTTGGATCACGTAGTAATGTGGTACCACACTGAAACATTCCATTAAACCTGGTCTTGATAAATATTTTAGAGGATAACGCATGTTAGGTCTGGGTTAGGTCTAGGATTTGCCCTCATCAGGCTCATACTTTCGCATATTTCTCATACTTGATGGCTAGATCCAGGGCTTTTTCTGGATTGGATCACGTAGTAATGTGGTACCACACTGAAACAGTAAATGAAACCCAGTTTCGATCGATATTTTAGAGGATAACGCATGTTAGGTCTAAGTTAGGCCTGGGATTTTCCCTCATCAGACACATACTTTCGCATTCTTCACATACTTTTTGAACGTATCCTGGGTTTTTTCTGGTTTGGATCACGTAGTAATGTTGTACCATACTGAAACTGTCGAATAAACCTGCTTTCGATCAATATTTTTGAGAATAACTCATGCTAGGTCTAGGTTAGGTCTGGGATTTGCACTTATCAGGCTCGTACTTTCGCATATTTCTCATACTTGTTAAACAGATCCTGGGTTTTTTCTGGTTTCGATCATGTAGTAATGTGGTACCACACTGGAACAGTCCATTAAACCTGGTTTCGATCAGTATTTTAGAGAATAACGCATGTTAGGTCTTGGTTAGGTCTGGGATTTGCTCTCATCAGGCTCGTACTTTCGCATATTTCTCATACTTGATGGCCAGATTCTGGACTTTTTCTAGTTTGGATCCTGTAGTAATGTGGTACCACACTGAAACAGTCCATTTAACCTGGTTTCGATCAACATTTTAGAGGATAACGCATGTTATGTCTAGGTTAGGCCTGGGATTTGCCCTCATCAGACACATACTTTCGCATTCTCCACATACTTGTTGAACAGATCCTGGGTTTTTTCAGGTTTGGTTCACGTAGTAATGTTGTACCACACTGAAACATTCAATTAAACCTGGTCTTGATAAATATTTTAGAGGATAACGCATGTTAGGTCTGGGTTAGGTCTAGGATTTGCCCTCATCAGGCTCATACTTTCGCATATTTCTCATACTTGATGGATAGATCCAGGGCTTTTTCTGGATTGGATCACGTAGTAATGTGGTACCACACTGAAACAGTAAATGAAACCCAGTTTCGATCGATATTTTAGAGGATAACGCATGTTAGGTCTGGGTTAGGCCTGGGATTTGCCCTCATCAGACACATACTTTCGCATTTTCCACATACTTGTTGAACAGATCCTGGGTTTTTTCTGGTTTGGATCACGTAGAAATGTGGTACCACACTGAAACAGTCCATTAAACCTGGTTTCGATCAATATTTTAGAGGATAACGCATGTTAGGTCTAAGTTAGGCCTCGGTTTTTCCCTCATCAGACACATACTTTCGCATTCTTCGCATACTTGTTGAACGTATCCTGGGTTTTCTCTGGTTTGGATCACGTAGTAATGTGGTACCACACTGGAACAGTCCATTAAACCTGGTTTCGACCAGTATTTTAGAGAATAACGCATGTTAGGTCTTGGTTAGGTCTGGGATTTGCTCTCATCAGGCTCGTACTTTCGCATATTTCTCATACTTGATGGCTAGATCCAGGGCTTTTTCTGGATTGGATCACGTAGTAATGTGGTACCACACTGAAACAGTAAATGAAACCCAGTTTCGATCGATATTTTAGAGGATAACGCATGTTAGGTCTTAGTTGGGCCTGTGATTTTCCCTCATCAGACACATACTTTCGCATTCTTCACATACTTGTTGAACGTATCCTGGGTTGTTTCTGGTTTGGATCACGTAGTAATGTGGTACCACACTGAAACAGTCGATTAAACCTGGTTTCGATAAATATTTTTGAGGATAACGCATGTTAGGTCTAGGTTAGGCCTGGGATTTGCCCTCATCAGGGTCATATTTCCGCGTTCTTCACATAGTTGTTGAACAGATCCTGGGTATTTTTCTGGTTTGGATCACGTAGTAATGTGGCACCACACAGAAATATTCGATTAAACCTGGTTTCGATCAATATTTTGGAGGATAACTCATGTTAGGTCTAGGATAGGTCTGGGATTTGGCCTCATCACGCTCATAGTTTCGCGTTTTTCACATACTTGTTGAACAGATCCTGGGTTTTTTCTGGTTTCGATCATGTAGTAATGTGGTACCACACTGGAACAGTCCATTAAACCTGGTTTCGATCAGTATTTTAGAGAATAACGCATGTTAGGTCTTGGTTAGGTCTGGGATTTGCTCTCATCAGGCTCGTACTTTCGCATATTTCTCATAGTTGATGGCCAGATTCTGGGCTTTTCTGGTTTGGATCACGTAGTAATGTGGTACCACACTGAAATAGTCGATTAAACCTGGTTTCTATCAATATTTTTGAGGGTAACGCATGTTAGGTCTAGGTTAGGCCTGGGTTTTCCCTTATCAGACACATACTTTCGCATCCTTCACATACTTGTTGAACGTATCCTGGGTTTTCTCTAGTTTGGATCACGTAGTAATGTGGTACCACACTGAAACTGTCGATTAAACCTGCTTTCGATCAATATTTTTGAGAATAACTCATGTTAGGTCTAGGTTAGGTCTGGGATTTGCTCTTATCAGCCTCGTACGTTCGCAAATTTCTCATACTTGATGGCCAGATTCTGTGCTTTTACTGGTTTGGATCACGTAGTAATATGGTACCACACTGAAACAGTCGATTAAACCTGGTTTCGATCAATATCTTAGATGATAACGCTAGTTAGGTCTGGTATAGGTCTGGGATTTGCCCTCCTCAGGGTCATATTTTCGCGTTCTTCACATACTTGTTGAACAGATCCTGGGTATTTTTCTGGTTGGGATCAGGTAGTAATGTCGTACCACAGTGAAACAGTCGATTAAACCTGGTTTCGATAAATATTTTTGAGGATAACGCTAGTTAGGTCTGGTATAGGTCTGGGATTTGCCCTCCTCAGGGTCATATTTCCACGTTCTCCACATACTTGTTGAACAGATCCTGGTAATTTTTCTGGTTTGGATCACGTAGTAATGTGGCACCACACAGAAATAGTCGATTAAACCTGGTTTCGAACAATATTTCTGAGGATAACTCATGTTAGGTCTAGGATAGGTCTGGGATTTGCCCTCATCACGCTCATAGTTTCGCGTTTTTCACATACTTGTTGAACAGATCCTGGGTTTTTTCTGGTTTCGATCATGTAGTAATGTGGCACCACACTGGAACAGTCCATTAAACCTGGTTTCGATCCGTATTTTAGAGAATAACGCATGTTAGGTCTTGGTTAGGTCTGGGATTTGCTCTCATCAGGCTCGTACTTTCGCATATTTCTCATAGTTGATGGCCAGATTGTGGGCCTTTTCTGGTTTGGATCACGTAGTAACGTGGTACCACACTGAAACAGTCGATTAAACCTGGTTTCTAACAATATTTTTGAGGGTAACGCATGTTAGGTCTAGGTTAGGCCTGGGATTTTCCCTCATCCGACACATACTTTCGCATTCTTCACATACTTGTTGAACGTATCCTGGGTTTTTTCTGGTTTGGATCACGTAGTAATGTGGTAGCACAACTGAAACAGTCCATTAAACCTGGTTTCGATCAATATTTTAGAGGATAACGCATGTTATGTCTAGGTTAGGCCTGGGATTTGCCCTCATGAGACACATACTTTCGCATTCTCCACATACTTGTTGGACAGATCCTGGGTTTTTTCAGGTTTGGACACATAGTAATGTGGTACCACACTGAAACATTCAATTAAACCTGGTCTTGATAAATATTTTAGAGGATAACGCATGTTAGGTCTGGGTTAGGTCTAGGATTTGCCCTCATCAGGCTCATACTTTCGCATGTTTCTCATACTTGATGGCTAGATCCAGGGCTTTTTCTGGATTGAATCATGTAGTAATGTGGTACCACACTGGAACAGTCCATTAAACCTGGTTTCGATCAGTATTTTAGAGAATAACGCTAGTTATGTCTGGGATAGATCTGGGATTTGCCCTCGTCAGGCTCATACTTTCGCATTCTTCACATACTTGTTGAACGTATCCTGGGTTTTTTCTGGTTTGGATCACGTAGTAATGTGGTAGCACACTGAAACAGTCCATTAAACCTGGTTTCGATCAATTTTTTAGAGGATAACGCATGTTCTGTCTAGGTTAGGCCTGGGATTTGCCCTCATCAGACACATACTTTCGCATTCTTCACATACTTGTTGAACGTATCCTGGGTTTTTTCTGGTTTGGATGACGTTGTAATGTGGTTCCACACTGAAACTGTCGATTAAACCTGCTTTCGATCAATATTTTTGAGAATAACTCATGTTAGGTCTGGGTTAGGTCTGGGATTTGCTCTCATCAGGCTCGTACTTTCGCAAATTTCTCGTACTTGATGGCCTGATTCTGTGCTTTTTCTGGTTTGGATCCCGTAGTAATGTGGTACCATACTGAAACAGTCCATTAAACCTGGTTTCGATCAATATCTTAGATGATAACGCTAGTTATGTCTGGGATAGATCTGGGATTTGCCCTCGACAGGCTCATACTTTCGCATTCTTCACATACTTGTTGAACGTATCCTGAGTATTTTTCTGGTTTGGATCACGTAGTGATGTGGTACCACACTGAAACAGTCCATTAAGCCTGGTTTCGATCAATATTTTAGAGGATAACGCATGTTAGGTCTGGGTTAGGTCTAGGATTTGCCCTTATCAGGCTCATACTTTCGCATATTTCTCATACTTGATGGCTAGACCCAGGGCTTTTCCTGGATTGGATCCCGCAGTAATGTGGTACCACACTGAAACAGTCCATTAAACCTGGTTTCGATCAGTATTTTAGAGGATAACGCATGTTATGTCTAGGTTAGGCCTGTGATTTGCCCTCATCACACACATACTTTCGCATTCTTCACGTACTTGTTGAACGGATCCTGGGTTTTTTCTGGTTTGGATCACGTAGTAATGTGGTAGCACACTGAAACAGTCAATCAAACCTGGTTTCGACCAATATTTTAGAGAATAACGCATGTTCTGTCTAGGTTAGGCCTGGGATTTGCCCTCATCAGACACATACTTTCGCATTCTTCATATACTTGTTGAACGGATCCTGGGTTTTTTCTGGTTTGGACACATAGTAATGTGGTACCACACTGAAACAGTCCATTAAACCTGGTTTCGATCAATATTTTAGAAGATGACGCATGTTATGTCTAGGTTAGGCCTGGGATTTGCCCTCATCAGACACATACTTTCGCATTCTTCACATACTTGTTGAACGGATCCTGGGTTTTTTCTGGTTTGGATCACGTAGTAATGTGGTAGCACACTGAAACAGTCCATTAAACCTGGTTTCGATCAATTTTTTAGAGGATAACGCATGTTCTGTCTATGTTAGGCCTGGGATTTGCCCTCAACAGACACATACTTTCGCATTCTTCACATACTTGTTGAACGGATCCTGGGTTTTTTCTGGTTTGGATGACGTTGTAATGTGGTTCCACACTGAAACTGTCGATTAAACCTGCTCTCGATCAATATTTTTGAGAATAACGCATGTTAGGTCTAGGTTAGGTCTGGGATTTGCTCTCATCAGGCTCGTACTTTCGCAAATTTCTCATACTTGATGGCCTGATTCTGTGCTCTTTCTGGTTTGGATCCCGTAGTAATGTGGTACCATACTGAAACAGTCCATTAAACCTGGTTTCGATCAATATGTTAGATGATAACGCTAGTTATGTCTGGGATAGATCTGGGATTTGCCCTCGGCAGGCTCATACTTACGCATTCTTCACACACTTGTTGAACGTATCCTGAGTATTTTTCTGGTTTGGATCACGTAGTGATGTGGTACCACACTGAAACAGTCCATTAAACCTGGTTTCGAAGAATATTTTTGAGGATAACGCATGTTATGTCTAGGTTAGGCCTGTGATTTGCCCTCATCAGACAAATACATTCGCATTCTCCACATACTTGTTGAACAGATCCTGGGTTTTTTCAGGTTTGGATCACGTAGTAATGTGGTACCACACTGAAACATTCAATTAAACCTGGTCTTGTTAAATATTTTAGAGGATAACGCATGTTAGGTCTGGGTCAGGTCTAGAATTTGCCCACATCATGCTCATACTTTCGCATCTTTCTCATACATCATGGCTAGATCCCGGGCTATTTCTGGATTGTATCACGTAGTAATGTGGTACCACGCTGAAACAGTCAATTAAACCTGGTTTCGATCAGTATTTTAGTGAATAACGCATGTTAGGTCTTGGTTAGGTCTGGGATTTGCTCTCATCAGGCTCGTACTTTCGCATATTTCTCATAGTTGATGGCCAGATTCTGGGCTTTTTCAGGTTTGGATCACGTAGTAATGTGGTACCACGCTGAAACCCGCAATTAAACCTGGTTTCGATCAATATTTAAGAGGATAACCCAACTTAGGTCTGGGATAGGTCTGGGATTCGCCCTCATCAGGCTCATACTTTCGCGTTTTTCACATACTTGTTCAACTGATCCTGGGTTTTTTCTGGTTTGGATCACGTAGTAATGTGGTACCACACTGAAACAGTCGATTAAACCTAGTTTCGGTCAATATTTTAGAGGATAACGCAGGTTAGGTCTGGGATAGGTCTGGGATTTGCCCTCATCAGACTCATACTTTCGCACACTTCACATACTCGTTGAACAGATCCCGGGTTATTTTCTGGTTTGGATCACGTAGTAATGTGGTACCACACTGAAACATTCAATTAAACCTGGTGTCCGACAATATTTTAGAGGATAACGCATGTTAGGTCTGGGATAGGTCTGGGATTTGCCCTCATCAGACTCATACTTTCGCATTCTTCACATACTTGTTGAACGGATCCTGTGTTTTTACTGGTTTTGAGCACGAAGTAAAGTGGTACCACACTGAAACATTCAATTAAACCTGGTCTTGGTAAATATTTTACAGGATAACGCATGTTAGGTCTGGGTAAGGTCTACGATTTGCCCTCTTCAGGCTCATACTTTCGCATATTTCTAATACTTAATGGCTAGATCCTGGGCTCTTTCTGGATTGGATCGCGTAGTAATGTGGTACCACACTGAAACTGTCCATTAAACCTGGTTTCGATCAATATTTTAGATGATAACGCGTGTTAGGTCTAGGATAGGCCTGGGATTTGCCCTCATCAGAGTCATACTTTCGCATTCTTCACATACTTGTTGAACGGATCCTGGGTTTTTTCTGGTTTGGATCACGTAGTAATGTGGTAGCACACTGAAACAGTCCATTAAACCTGGTTTCGATCAATTTTTTAGAGGATAACGCATGTTCTGTCTATGTTAGGCCTGGGATTTGCCCTCAACAGACACATACTTTCGCATTCTTCACATACTTGTTGAACGGATCCTGGGTTTTTTCTGGTTTGGATGACGTTGTAATGTGGTTCCACACTGAAACTGTCGATTAAACCTGCTCTCGATCAATATTTTTGAGAATAACGCATGTTAGGTCTAGGTTAGGTCTGGGATTTGCTCTCATCAGGCTCGTACTTTCGCAAATTTCTCATACTTGATGGCCTGATTCTGTGCTCTTTCTGGTTTGGATCCCGTAGTAATGTGGTACCATACTGAAACAGTCCATTAAACCTGGTTTCGATCAATATGTTAGATGATAACGCTAGTTATGTCTGGGATAGATCTGGGATTTGCCCTCGGCAGGCTCATACTTACGCATTCTTCACACACTTGTTGAACGTATCCTGTGTATTTTTCTGGTTTGGATCACGTAGTGATGTGGTACCACACTGAAACAGTCCATTAAACCTGGTTTCGAACAATATTTTTGAGGATAACGCATGTTATGTCTAGGTTAGGCCTGTGATTTGCCCTCATCAGACAAATACATTCGCATTCTCCACATACTTGTTGAACAGATCCTGGGTTTTTTCAGGTTTGGATCACGTAGTAATGTGGTACCACACTGAAACATTCAATTAAACCTGGTCTTGTTAAATATTTTAGAGGATAACGCATGTTACGTCTGGGTCAGGTCTAGAATTTGCCCACATCATGCTCATACTTTCGCATCTTTCTCATACATCATGGCTAGATCCCGGGCTATTTCTGGATTGTATCACGTAGTAATGTGGTACCACGCTGAAACAGTCAATTAAACCTGGTTTCGATCAGTATTTTAGTGAATAACGCATGTTAGGTCTTGGTTAGGTCTGGGATTTGCTCTCATCAGGCTCGTACTTTCGCATATTTCTCATAGTTGATGGCCAGATTCTGGGCTTTTTCAGGTTTGGATCACGTAGTAATGTGGTACCACGCTGAAACCCGCAATTAAACCTGGTTTCGATCAATATTTTAGAGGATAACCCAACTTAGGTCTGGGATAGGTCTGGGATTCGCCCTCATCAGGCTCATACTTTCGCGTTTTGCACATACTTGTTCAACTGATCCTGGGTTTTTTCTGGTTTGGATCACGTAGTAATGTGGTACCACACTGAAACAGTCGATTAAACCTAGTTTCGGTCAATATTTTAGAGGATAACGCAGGTTAGGTCTGGGATAGGTCTGGGATTTGCCCTCATCAGACTCATACTTTCGCACACTTCACATACTCGTTGAACAGATCCCGGGTTATTTTCTGGTTTGGATCACGTAGTAATGTGGTGTCACACTGAAACATTCAATTAAACCTGGTGTCCGACAATATTTTAGAGGATAACGCATGTTAGGTCTGGGATAGGTCTGGGATTTGCCCTCATCAGACTCATACTTTCGCATTCTTCACATACTTGTTGAACGGATCCTGTGTTTTTACTGGTTTTGAGCACGAAGTAAAGTGGTACCACACTGAAACATTCAATTAAACCTGGTCTTGGTAAATATTTTAGAGGATAACGCATGTTAGGTCTGGGTAAGGTCTACGATTTGCCCTCTTCAGGCTCATACTTTCGCATATTTCTAATACTTAATGGCTAGATCCTGGGCTCTTTCTGGATTGGATCGCGTAGTAATGTGGTACCACACTGAAACTGTCCATTAAACCTGGTTTCGATCAATATTTTAGATGATAACGCGTGTTAGGTCTAGGATAGGCCTGGGATTTGCCCTCATCACAGTCATACTTTCGCTGTTTTAACATACATGTTGACCTCATCGAGGGTTTATTCTGCTTTGGATCACGTAGTAAAGTGGTACCACACTAAAACAGTCAATTAAAGCTGGTTTCGACCAATATTTTAGAGGATAACGCATTTTAGGTCTGGGTTAGGTCTAGGATTTGCCCTCATCAGGCTCATACTTTCGCATATTTCTAATACTTCATGGCAAGATCCTGGGCTCTTTCTGGATTGGATCACGTATCAATGTTGTACCACACTGAAACAGTCCATTAAACCTGGTTTCGAACAATATTTTTGAGGATAACACATGTTAGGTCTAGGTTAGGTCTGGGATTTGCTCTCATCAGGCTCATTCTTTCACATATTTCTCATACTTGATGGCTAGATCCTGAGCTTTTTCTGGATTGGATCACGTAGTAATGTAGAACCACACTGAAACAGTCAATTAACTCTGGTTTCGATCACTATTTTAGAGGATAACGCATGTTAGGTCTGGGATAGGTCTGGGATTTCTCTCATCAGACTCATACTTTCGCATTCCTCTCATACTTGTTGAACGGATCCTGTGTTCTTTCTGGTTTGGATCACGTAGTGATGTGGTACCACACTGAAACATTCACTTAAACCTGGTCTTGATAAATATTTTAGAGGATAACGCGTGCTAGGTCTAGGTGAGACCTGGGATTTGCCCTCATCAGACTCATACTTTCGCACACTTCACATACTCGTTGTCAAGATCCTGGGTTTTTTTCTGGTGTGGATCACGTAGTAATGTGGTACCACACTGAAACAGTCGATTAAACCTGGTTTCGATCAATATTTTAGAGGATAACGCATGTTAGGTCTGGGATAGGTCTAGGATTTGCCCTCATCAGGCTCATACTTTCGCATATTTTTCATACTTCATGGCTAGATCCTGGGCTTTTTCTGGTTTGGATCACGTAGTAATATGGTACCACACTGAAACAGCCCATTAAACCTGGTTTCGATCGATATTTTAGAAGATAACGCATGTTAGGTCTCGGTTAGGCCTGGGATTTGCCCTCATCAGACTCATACTTTCGCACACTTCACATACTCGTTGAACAGATCCTGGGTTATTTTCTGGTTTGGATCACATGGTAATGTGGTACCACACTGAAACAGTCGATTAAACCAGGTTTCGATCAATATTTTAGAGAGTAATTCATGTTAGGTCTAGGCTAGGTCTGGGATTTGCTCTCATCAGGCTCATACTTTCGCACACTTCACATACTCGTTTGACAGATCCTGTGTTATTTTCTGGTTTGGATCGCATAGTAATGTGGTACCACACTGAAACAGTCGATTAAACCAGGTTTCGATCAATATTTTTGAGGATAACGCATGTTAGGTCTAGGTTAGGCCTGGGATTTTCACTCATCAGACTCATACTTTCGCATTCTTCTCATACTTGTTGAACGGATCCTGGGTTTTTTCTGGTTTGGATCACGTAGTAATGTGGTACCGCATGAAACAGCCAATTAAACCTGGTTTTGATCAATATTTTAGAGAATAATTCATGTTAGGTCAAGGTTAGGTCTGGGATTTGCTCTCATCAGGCTCATTCTTTCGCATATTTCTCATACTGGATGGCTAGATCCTGGGCTTTTTCTGGATTGCATCACGTAGTAATGAAGTACAACACTGAAACAGTCAATTAAACCTGGTTTCCATCAATATCTTAGAGGGCAACGCAAGTTAGGTCTGGGATAGGTCTGGGATTTGCCCACATCAGGCTCATACTTTCGCGTTTTTCACATACTCGTTGAACAGATCCTGGGTTATTTTCTGGTTTGGATCACGTAGTAATGTGGGACCACTCTGAAACTATTAATTAAACCTGGTCTTGATAAATATTTTAGAGGATAACGCATGTTAGGTCTGGGATAGGTCTGGGATTTGCCCGCATCAGACTCATACGTTCGCACACTTCACATACTCGTTGAACAGTTCCTGGGTTATTTTCTGGTTTGGATCACGTAGTAATGTGGGACCACACTGAAACAGTCAATTAAACCTGGTTTCGATCAATATATTAGAGAATAATTCATGTTAGGTCTAGGTTAGGTCTGGGATTTGCTCTCATCAGGCTCATTCTTTCGCATATTTCTCATACTTGATGGCTAGATCCTGGGATTTTCTGGATTGCATCACGTAGTAATGAAGTACAACACTGAAACAGTCAATTAAACCTGGTTTCCATCAATATCTTAGAGGACAACGCAAGTTAGGTCTGGGATAGGTCTGGGATTTGCCCTCATCAGGCTCATACTTTCGCGTTTTTCACATACTTGTTGAACGGATCCTGGGTTTTTTCTGGTTTGGATCACGTAGTAATGTGGTACCACACTGAAACAGTCAATTAAACCTGGTTTCGATCAATATTTTATAGGATAACGCAAGTAAGGTCTGGGATAAGTCTGGGATTTGCCCTCATCAGGGTCATACTTTCGCACTTCTCACATACTTGTTGAGCAGATCCTGGGTTTTTTCTGGTTTGGATCACGCAGTAATGTGGTACCACACAGAAACAGTCCACTAAACCTGGTTTCGGTCAATATTTTTGAGGATAACGCATGTTAGGTCTAGGTTAGGTCTGGGATTTGCTCTCCACAGGCTCATACTTTCGCATATTTCTCATTCTTGTTGGCCAGATCCCGGGCTTCCACTGGTTTGGATCACGTAGTAATGTGATGCCACACTGAAACAGTCAGTTAATCCTGGTCTTGATAAATATTTTAGAGGATAACGCAAGTTATGTCTGGGTTAGTTCTGCGATTTGCCCTTATCAGGCTCAGACATTCGCGTTTTTCACATACTTGTTGAACTGATCCTCGGTTTTTTCTGGTTTGGATCACGTAGTAATGTGATGCCACACTGAAACAGTCAATTAATCCTGGTCTTGATAAATATTTTAGAGGATAACGTATGTTAGGTCTGGGTTAGGTCTAGGATTTGCCCTCGTCAGGGTTATACTTTCGCATTCTTCACATACTTTTTGAACAGATCCTGGTTTTTTTCTGGTTCGGATCACGTAGTAATGTGGTACCACACTGAAACATTCAATTAAACCTGGTCTTGATAAATATTTTAGAGGATAACGCATGTTAGGTCTGGGTTAGGTCTGGGATTTGCCCTCATCAGGCTCATGCTTTCGCGTTTTTCACATACTTGTTGAACTGATCCCCCGGTTTTTTCTGGTTTGGATCACGTAGTAATGTGATGCCACACTGAAACAGTCAATTAATCCTGGTCTTGATAAATATTTTAGAGGATAACGTATGTTAGGTCTGGGTTAGGTCTAGGATTTGCCCTCGTCAGGGTCATACTTTCGCGTTCTTCACATACTTTTTGAACAGATCTTGGGTTTTTTCTGGTTGGGATAACGTAGTAATGAGGTACCACACTGAAAGAGTCGATTGAGCCTGGTTTCGATCAATATTTTTGAGGATAACGCATGTTAGGTCTAGGTTAGGTCTGGGATTTGCTCTCGCCAGGCTCATACTTACGCATTTTTCACATACTTGTTGAACAGATCCCTGGCTTTTTCTGGTATCGAACACGTTGTAAAGTGTTACCAGACTGAAACGGTCAATTAAACCTGGTTTTGATGAATATTTTAGGGGATAACGCATGTTAGGTCTGGGTTAGGTCTAGGGTTTGCCATCATCAGGCTCATACTTTCGCATACTTCTCATTCTTGTTGGCTAGATCCTGGGCTTCCACTGGTTTGGATCACGTAGTAATGTGATGCCACACTGAAACAGTCAATTAATCCTGGTCTTGATAAATATTTTAGAGGGTAACGCAAGTTATGTCTGGGTTAGTTCTGGGATTTGCCCTCATCAGGCTCAGACTTTCGCGTATTTCACATACTAGTTGAACAGATCCTGGGTTTTCTCTGGTTCTGATCACGTAGTAATGTGGTACCACACTGAAACATTCAATTAAACATGGTCTTGATAAATATTTTAGAGGATAACGCATGTTAGGTCTGGGTTAGGTCTAGGATTTGCCAACATCGGGCTCATACTTTCGCATACTTCTCATTCTTGTTGGCCAGATCCTGGGCTTCCACTGGTTTGGATCACGTAGTAATGTGATTCCACACTGAAACAGTCAATTAATCCTGGTCTTGATAAATATTTTAGAGGATAACGCAAGTTATGTCTGGGTTAGTTCTGGGATTTGCCCTCATCAGGATCAGACTTTCGCGTTTTTCACATACTTGTTGAACAGATCCTGGGTTTTTTCTGGTTTGGATCACGTAGAAATGTGTTACCACACCGAAACTGTCGATTAAACCTGGTTTCGATCAATATTTTAGAGAATAATTCATGTTAGGTCCGGGTTAGGTCTGGGATTTGACCTCATCAGGCTCATTCTTTCGCATATTTCTCATACTTGATGGCTAGATCTTGGGCTTTTTCTGGATTGCGTCACGCACTAATGTAGTACAACACTGAAACAGTCAATTAAACCTGGTGTCCATCAATATTTTAGAGGACAACGCATGTTAGGTCTGGGTTAGGTCTAGGATTTGCCCTCGTCAGGGTCATACTTTCGCATTCTTCACATACTTTTTCAACAGATCCTGGTTTTTTTCAGGTTCGGATCACGTAGAAATGTGTTACCACACTGAAACTGTCGATTAAACCTGGTTTCGATCAATATTTTAGAGAATAATTCATGTTAGGTCTGGGTTAGGTCTGGGATTTGACATCATCATGCTCAGACTTTCGCGTTTTTCACATACTTGTTGAACAGATCCTGGGTTTTTTTCTGGTTCGGATCACGTAGTAATGTGGTACCACACTGAAACATTCAATTAAACATGGTCTTGATAAATATTTTAGAGGATAACGCATGTTAGGTCTGGGTTAGGTCTAGGAATTGCCATCATCAGGCTCATACTTTCGCATACTTCTCATTCTTGTTGGCCAGATCCTGGGCTTCCACTGGTTTGGATCACGTAGTAATGTGATGCCACACTGAAACAGTCGATTAATCCTGGTCTTGATAAATATTTTAGAGGATAACGCAAGTTATGTCTGGGTTAGGTCTAGGATTTGACCTCATCAGGCTCAGACTTTCGCGTTTTTCACATACTTGTTGAACAGATCCTGGGTTTTTTCTGATTCGGATCACGTAGTAATGTGGTACCACACTGAAACAGTCGATTAAACCTGGTTTCGATCAATATTTTAGACGACAACGCAAGTTAGGTCTGGGATAGGTCTGGGATTTGCCCTCATCAGGGTCAGACTTTCGCATTTTTCACATACTTGTTGAACAGATCCTGGGTTTTTTCTGGGTTGGATCACGTAGTAATGTGATGCCACACTGAAACAGTCAATTAATCATGGTCTTGATAAATATTTTAGAGGATAACGCATGTTAGGTCTGGGTTAGGTCTAGGAATTGCCATCATCAGGCTCATACTTTCGCATACTTCTCATTCTTGTTGGCCAGATCCTGGGCTTCCACTGGTTTGGATCACGTAGTAATGTGGTACCACACTGAAACAGTCGATTAAACCTGGTTTCGATCAATATTTTAGAGAATAATTCATGTTAGGTCTGGGTTAGGTCTGGGATTTGCTCTCATGAGGCTCGTACTTTAGCATATTTCTCATACTTGATGGCCAGATTCTAGGCTTTTTCTGGTTTGGATCACGTAGTAACGTGGTACCACACTGAAACAGTCGATTAAACCTGGTTTCGGTCAATATTTTTGAGGATAACGCAAGTTATGTCTGGGTTAGTTCTGGGATGTGCCATCATCGGGCTCATACTTTCGCATACTTCTCCTTCTCGTTGGCCAGATCCTTTTCTTCCACTGGTTTGGATCACGTAGTAATGTGATCCCACACTGAAACAGTCAATTAATTCTGGTCTTGATAAATATTTTAGAGGATAACGCAAGTTATGTCTGGGTAAGTTCTGGGATTTGCCCTCATCAGGCTCAGACTTTCGCGTTTTTCACACACTTGTTGAACAGATCCTGGGTTTTTTCTGGTTCGGATCACGTAGTAACGTGGTACCACACTGAAACAGTCGATTAAACCTGGTTTCGATCAATATTTTAGAGAATAATTCATGTTAGGTCTGGGATAGGTCTGGGATTTGCTCTCATGAGGCTCGTACTTTCGCATATTTCCCATACTTGATGGCCAGATTCTAGGCTTTTTCTGGTTTGGATCACGTAGTAACGTGGTGCCACAGTGAAACAGTCGATTAAACCTGGTTTCGATCAATATTTTTGAGGATAACGCATGTTAGGTCTAGGTTAGGTCTGGGATTTGCTCTCGCCAGGCTCATACTTACGCATTTTTCACATACTTGTTGAACAGATCCCTGGCTTTTTCTGGTATCGAACACGTTGTAAAGTGTTACCACACTAAAACGGTCAATTAAACCTGGTTTTGATGAATATTTTAGGGGATAACGCAAGTTACGTCTGGGATAGGTCTGGGATTTGCCATCATCGGGCTCATACTTTCGCATACTTCTCATTCTTGTTGGCCAGATCCTGGGCTTCCACTGGTTTGGATAACGTAGTAATGTGATGCCACACAGAAACAGTCAATTAATCCTGGTCTTGATAAATATTTTAGAGGATAACGCAAGTTATGTCTGGGTTAGTTCTGGGATTTGCCCTCATCAGGATCAGAGTTTCGCGTTTTTCACATACTTGTTGAACAGATCCTGGGTTTTTTCTGGTTTGGATCACGTAGAAATGTGTTACCACACTGAAACTGTCGATTAAACCTGGTTTCGATCAATATTTTAGAGAATAATTCATGTTAGGTCTGGGTTAGGTCTGGGATTTGACCTCATCAGGCTCAGACTTTCGCGTTTTTCACATACTTGTTGAATAGATCCTGGCTTTTTTCTGGTTCGGATCACGTAGTAATGTGGTACCACACTGAAACAGTCGATTAAACCTGGTTTCGATCAATATTTTAGAGAATAATTCATGTTAGGTCTGGGTTAGGTCTGGGATTTGCTCTCATGAGGCTCGTACTTTCGCATATTTCTCATACTTGATGGCCAGATTCTGGGCTTTTTCTGGTTTGGATCACGTAGTAACGTGGTACCACACTGAAACAGTCGACTAAACCTGGTTTCGATCAATATTTTTGAGGATAACGCAAGTTATGTCTGGGTTAGTTCTGGGATGTGCCATCATCAGGCTCATACTTTCGCATACTTCTCATTCTCGTTGGCCAGATCCTTTTCTTCCACTGGTTTGGATCACGTAGTAATGTGATGCCACACTGAAACAGTCGATTAAACCTGGTTTCGATCAATATTTTAGAGAATAATTCATGTTAGGTCTGGGTTAGGTCTGGGATTTGACCACATCAGGCTCAGACTTTCGCGTTTTTCACATACTTGTTGAACAGATCCCTGGCTTTTTCTGGTTTCGATCACGTTGTAAAGTGTTACCACACTGAAACGGTCAATTATACCTGGTTTTGATGAATATTTTAGGGGATAACGCAAGTTATGTCTGGGATAGGTCTGGGATTTGCCCCCATCAGGCTCATACTTTCGCATACTTCTCATTCTTGTTGGCCAGATCCTGGGCTTCCACTGGTTTGGATCACGTAGTAATGTGATGCCACACTGAAACAGTCAATTAATCCTGGTCCTGATAAATATTATAGAGGATAACGCATGTTAGGTCTGGGTTAGGTCTAGGATTTGCCATCATCAGGCTCATACTTTCGCGTACTTCTCATTCTTGTTGGCCAGATCCTGGGCTTCCACTGGTTTGGATCACGTAGTAATGTGATGCCACACTGAAACAGTCAATTAATCCTGGTCTTGATAAATATTTTAGAGGATAACGCAAGTTATGTCTGGGTTAGTTCTGGGATTTGCCCTCATCAGGCTCAGACTTTCGCGTTTTTCACACACTTGTTCAACAGATCCTGGGTGTTTCTGGTTTGGATCACGTAGTAATGTGGTACCACACTGAAACAGTCGATTAAACCTGGTTTCGATCAATATTTTAGAGAATAATTCATGTTAGGTCTGGGTTAGGTCTGGGATTTGCTCTCGTCAGGCTCATACCTTCGCATATTTCTCATTCTTGTTGGCCAGATCCTGGGCTTCAACTGGTTTGGATCACGTAGTAATGTGATGACACACTGAAACAGTCAATTAATCCTGGTCTTGATAAATATTCTAGAGGAAAACGCATGTTTGGTCTGGGTTAGGTCTAGGATTTGCCCTCATCAGGCTCATTCTTTCGCGTTTTTCACATACTTGTTGAACAGATCCTGGATTTTTTCTGGTTCGGATCACGTAGAAATGTGCTACCACACTGAAACAGTCGATTAAACCAGGTTTCGATCAATATTTTTGAGGATAACGCATGTTAGGTCTGGGTTAGGCCTGGGATTTTCACTCACCAGACTCATACTTTCGCATTCTTCACATACTTGTTGAACGGATCCTGGGTTTTTTCTGGTTTGGACCACGTAGTAAAGTGGTACCACTCAGAAACAGTCAATTAAACCTGGTTTCGGTCAATATTTTAGAGGATAACGCATGTTAGGTCTGGGTTAGGTCGGGGATTTGCCCTCGTCAGGCTCATACTTTCGCATATTTCCCATACTTCATGGCTAGATCCTGGGCTTTTTCTGGATTCGATCACGTATTAATGTGGTAACACACTGAAACTGTCAATTAAATCTGGTTTCCGTCAATATTTTAGAGGATAACACATGTTAGGTCCAGGTTAGACCAGGGAATTTGCCCACATCAGATTCATACTTTCGCATTCTTCACATACTTGTTGAACTGGTCCTGGGTTTTTTCTGGTTCGGATCACGTAGTAATGTGGTACCACACTGAAACATTCAATTAAACCTGGTCTTGATAAATATTTTAGAGGATAACGTATGTTAGGTCTGGGTTAGGTCTAGGATTTGCCCTCGTCAGGGTCATACTTTCGCATTCTTCGCATACATGTTGAACAGATCCTGTATTTTTCTGGTTCCGATCACGTAGTAATGTGGTACCTCACTGAAACATTCAATTAAACCTGCTCTTGATAAATATTTTAGAGGATAACGTATGTTAGGTCTGGGTTAGGTCTAGGATTTGCCCTCATCAGGGTCATACTTTCGCGTTTTTCACACACTTGTTGAACAGATCCTGGGTTTTTTCTGGTTCGGATCACGTAGTAACGTGGTACCACACTGAAACAGTCGATTAAGCCTGGTTTCGATCAATATTTTAGAGAATAATTCACGTTAGGTCTAGGTTAGGTCTGGGATTTGCTCTCGCCAGGCTCATACTTACGCATTTTTCACATACTTGTTGAACAGATCCCTGGCTTTTTCTGGTATCGAACACGTTGTAAAGTGTTACCACACTAAAACGGTCAATTAAACCTGGTTTTGATGAATATTTTAGGGGGTAACGCAAGTTATGTCTGGGTTAGTTCTGGGGTTTGCCCTCATCAGGCTCAGACTTTCGCGTTTTTCACATACTAGTTGAACAGATCCTGGGTTTTTTCTGGTTCTGATCACGTAGTAATGTGGTACCACACTGAAACATTCAATTAAACCTGGTCTTGATAAATATTTTAGAGGATAACGCATGTTGGGTCTGGGTTAGGTCTGGGATTTGACCTCATCAGGCTCATACTTTCGCGTTTTTCACACACTTGTTGAACAGATCCTGGGTTTTTTCTGGTTCGGATCACGTAGTAACGTGGTACCACACTGAAACAGTCGATTAAACCTGGTTTCGATCAATATTTTAGAGAATAATTCATGTTAGGTCTGGGTTAGGTCTAGGATTTGCTCTCGTCAGGCTCATACCTTTGCATATTTCTCATTCTTGTTGGCCAGATCCTGGGCTTCAACTGGTTTGGATCACGTAGTAATGTGATGACACACTGAAACAGTCAATTAATCCTGGTCTTGATAAATATTCTAGAGGAAAGCGCATGTTTGGTCTGGGTTAGGTCTAGGATTTGCCCTCATCAGGCTCATTCTTTCGCGTTTTTCACATACTTGTTGAACAGATCCTGGATTTTTTCTGGTTCGGATCACGTAGTAATGTGCTACCACACTGAAACAGTCGATTAAACCTGGTTTCGATCAATATTTTTGAGGATAACGCATGTTAGGTCTGGGTTAGGTCGGGGATTTGCCCTCGTCAGGCTCATACTTTCGCATATTTCCCATACTTCATGGCTAGATCCTGGTCTTTTTCTGGATTCGATCACGTATTAATGTGGTAACACACTGAAACTGTCAATTAAATCTGGTTTCCGTCAATATTTTAGAGGATAACACATGTTAGGTCCAGGTTAGGCCAGGGATTTGCCCACATCAGATTCATACTTTCGCATTCTTCACATACTTGTTGAACTGATCCTGGGTTTTTTCTGGTTCGGATCACGTAGTAATGTGGTACCACACTGAAACATTCAATTAAACCTGGTCTTGATAAATATTTTAGAGGATAACGTATGTTAGGTCTGGGTTAGGTCTAGGATTTGCCCTCATCAGGGTCATACTTTCGCATTCTTCACATACTTTTTGAACAGATCCTGGGTTTTTTCTGGTTTGGATAACGTAGTAATGTGGTACCACACTGAAAGAGTCGATTAAGCCTGGTTTCGATCAATATTTTTGAGGATAACGCAAGTTAGGTCTAGGTTAGGTCTGGCATTTGCTCTCGCCAGGCTCATACTTACGCATTTTTCACATAGATGTTGAACAGATCCCTGGCTTTTTCTGGTTTCGAACACGTTGTAAAGTGTTACCACACTGAAACGGTCAATTAAACCTGGTTTTGAAGAATATTTTAGGGGATAACGCAAGTTATGTCTGGGATAGGTCTGGGATTTGCCCTCATCAGGCTCATACTTTCGCGTTTTTCACATACTTGTTGAACTGATCCTCGGTTTTTTCTTGTTTGGATCTCGTAGTAACGTGGTATCACACTGAAACAGTCCATTAAACCTGGTTTCGATCAATATTTTTGAGGATAACGCATGTTAGGTCTAGGTCAGGTCTGGGATTTGCTCTCGTCAGGCTCTTACTTTCGCATATTTCTCATTCTTGATGGCTAGATCCTGGACTTTTTCTGGATTGGATCACGTAGTAATGTGGTACCACACTGAAACTGTCATTTAAACCTGGTTTCCATGAATATTTTAGACGACAACGCAAGTTAGTTCTGGCATAGGTCTGGGATTTGCCCTCATCAGGGTCATACTTTCGCATTTTTCACATACTTGTTGAACAGATCCTGGGTTTTTTCTGGGTTGGATCACGCAGTAATGTGGTACTACACTGGAACAGTCCACTAAACCTGGTTTCGGTCAATATTTTTGAGAATAATTCATGTTTGGTCTGGGTTAGGTCTGGGATTTGCTCTCATGAGGCTTGTACTTTCGCATATTTCTCATACTTGATGGCCAGATTCTAGGCTTTTTCTGGTTTGGATCACGTAGTAACGTGGTACCACTCTGAAACAGTCGATTAAACCTGGTTTCGATCAATATTTTTGAGGATAACGCATGTAAGGTCTAGGTTAGGTCTGGGATTTGCTTTCGTCAGGCTCTTACTTTCGCATATTTCTCATCCTTGATGGCTAGATCCTGGACTTTTTCTGGATTGGATCACGTAGTAATGTGGTACCACACTGAAACAGTCATTTAAACCTGGTTTCCATGAATATTTTAGACGACAACGCAAGTTAGGTCTGGGATAGGTCTGGGATTTGCCCTCATCAGGGTCAGACTTTCGCATTTTTCACATACTTGTTGAACAGATCCTGGGTTTTTTCTGGGTTGGATCACGTAGTAATGTGGTACCACACTGAAACATTCAATTAAACCTGGTCTTGATAAATATTTTAGAGGATAACGTATGTTAGGTCTGGGTTAGGTCTAGGATTTGCTCTCATCCGGGTCATACTTTCGCATTCTTTACATACTTTTTGAACAGATCCTGGGTTTTTTCTGGTTTGGATAACGTAGTAATGTGGTACCACACTGAAAGAGTCGATTAAGCCTGGTTTCGATCAATATTTTTGAGGATAACGCATGTTAGGTCTAGGTTAGGTCTGGGATTTGCTCTCGCCAGGCTCATACTTACGCATTTTTCACATACGTGTTGAACAGATCCCTGGCTTTTTCTGGTTTGGATCACGTAGTAACGTGGTACCACACTGAAACGGTCAATTAAACCTGGTTTTGAAGAATATTTTAGGGGATAACGCAAGTTATGTCTGGGATAGGTCTGGGATTTGCCCTCATCAGGCTCATACTTTCGCGTTTTTCACATACTTGTTGAACTGATCCTCGGTTTTTTCTGGTTTGGATCACGTAGTAACGTGGTATCACACTGAAACAGTCCATTAAACCTGGTTTCGATCAATATTATTGAGGATAACGCATGTTAGGTCTAGGTCAGGTCTGGGATCTGCTCTCGTCAGGCTCTTACTTTCGCATATTTCTCATTCTTGATGGCTAGATCCTGGACTTTTTCTGGATTGGATCACGTAGTAATGTGGTACCACACTGAAACTGTCATTTAAACCTGGTTTCCATGAATATTTTAGACGACAACGCAAGTTAGTTCTGGGATAGGTCTGGGATTTGCCCTCATCAGGGTCATACTTTCGCATTTTTCACATACTTGTTGAACAGATCCTGGGTTTTTTCTGGGTTGGATCACGCAGTAATGTGGTACCACACTGGAACAGTCCACTAAACCTGGTTTCGGTCAATATTTTTGAGAATAATTCATGTTTGGTCTGGGTTAGGTCTGGGATTTGCTCTCATGAGGCTTGTACTTTCGCATATTTCTCATACTTGATGGCCAGATTCTAGGCTTTTTCTGGTTTGGATCACGTAGTAACGTGGTACCACTCTGAAACAGTCGATTAAACCTGGTTTCGATCAATATTTTTGAGGATAACGCATGTAAGGTCTAGGTTAGGTCTGGGATTTGCTTTCGTCAGGCTCTTACTTTCGCATATTTCTCATCCTTGATGGCTAGATCCTGGACTTTTTCTGGATTGGATCACGTAGTAATGTGGTACCACACTGAAACTGTCATTTAAACCTGGTTTCCATGAATATTTTAGACGACAACGCAAGTTAGGTCTGGGATAGGTCTGGGATTTGCCCTCATCAGGGTCAGACTTTCGCATTTTTCACATACTTGTTGAACAGATCCTGGGTTTTTTCTGGGTTGGATCACGTAGTAATGTGATGCCACACTGAAACAGTCAATTAATCATGGTCTTGATAAATATTCTAGAGGAAAACGCATGTTTGGTCTGGGTTAGGTCTAGGATTTGCCCTCATCAGGCTTATTCTTTCGCGTTTTTCACATACTTGTTGAACAGATCCTGGATTTTTTCTGGTTCGGACCACGTAGTAATGTGCTACCACACTGAAACAGTCGACTAAACCTGGTTTCGATCAATATTTTTGAGGATAACGCATGTTAGGTCCAGGTTAGGCCAGGGATTTGCCCACATCAGATTCATACTTTCGCATTCTTCACATACTTGTTGAACTGATCCTGGGTTTTTTCTGGTTCGGATCACGTAGTAATGTGGTACCACACTGAAACATTCAATTAAACCTGGTCTTGATAAATATTTTAGAGGATAACGTATGTTAGGTCTGGGTTAGGTCTAGGATTTGCCCTCATCAGGGTCATACTTTCGCATTCTTCACATACTTTTTGAACAGATCCTGGGTTTTTTCTGGTTTGGATAACGTAGTAATGTGGTACCACACTGAAAGAGTCGATTAAGCCTGGTTTCGATCAATATTATAGAGGATAACGCATGTTAGGTCTAGGTTAGGTCTGGCATTTGCTCTCGCCAGGCTCATACTTACGCATTTTTCACATACATGTTGAACAGATCCCTGGCTTTTTCTGGTTTCGAACACGTTGTAAAGTGTTACCACACTGAAACGGTCAATTAAACCTGGTTTTGAAGAATATTTTAGGGGATAACGCAAGTTATGTCTGGGATAGGTCTGGGATTTGCCCTCATCAGGCTCATACTTTCGCGTTTTTCACATACTTGTTGAACTGATCCTCGGTTTTTTCTTGTTTGGATCTCGTAGTAACGTGGTATCACACTGAAACAGTCCATTAAACCTGGTTTCGATCAATATTTTTGAGGATAACGCATGTTAGGTCTAGGTCAGGTCTGGGATTTCCTCTCGTCAGGCTCTTACTTTCGCATATTTCTCATTCTTGATGGCTAGATCCTGGACTTTTTCTGGATTGGATCACGTAGTAATGTGGTACCACACTGAAACTGTCATTTAAACCTGGTTTCCATGAATATTTTAGACGACAACGCAAGTTAGTTCTGGCATAGGTCTGGGATTTGCCCTCATCAGGGTCATACTTTCGCATTTTTCACATACTTGTTGAACAGATCCTGGGTTTTTTCTGGGTTGGATCACGCAGTAATGTGGTACTACACTGGAACAGTCCACTAAACCTGGTTTCGGTCAATATTTTTGAGAATAATTCATGTTTGGTCTGGGTTAGGTCTGGGATTTGCTCTCATGAGGCTTGTACTTTCGCATATTTCTCATACTTGATGGCCAGATTCTAGGCTTTTTCTGGTTTGGATCACGTAGTAACGTGGTACCACTCTGAAACAGTCGATTAAACCTGGTTTCGATCAATATTTTTGAGGATAACGCATGTAAGGTCTAGGTTAGGTCTGGGATTTGCTTTCGTCAGGCTCTTACTTTCGCATATTTCTCATCCTTGATGGCTAGATCCTGGACTTTTTCTGGATTGGATCACGTAGTAATGTGGTACCACACTGAAACAGTCATTTAAACCTGGTTACCATGAATATTTTAGACGACAACGCAAGTTAGGTCTGGGATAGGTCTGGGATTTGCCCTCATCAGGATCAGACTTTCGCATTTTTCACATACTTGTTGAACAGATCCTGGGTTTTTTCTGGGTTGGATCACGTAGTAATGTGGTACCACACTGAAACATTCAATTAAACCTGGTCTTGATAAATATTTTAGAGGATAACGTATGTTAGGTCTGGTTTAGGTCTAGGATTTGCCCTCATCCGGGTCATACTTTCGCATTCTTCACATACTTTTTGAACAGATCCTGGGTTTTTTCTGGTTTGGATAACGTAGTAATGTGGTACCACACTGAAAGAGTCGATTAAGCCTGGTTTCGATCAATATTTTTGAGGATAACGCATGTTAGGTCTAGGTTAGGTCTGGGATTTGCTCTCGCCAGGCTCATACTTACGCATTTTTCACATACGTGTTGAACAGATCCCTGGCTTTTTCTGGTTTGGATCACGTAGTAACGTGGTACCACACTGAAACGGTCAATTAAACCTGGTTTTGAAGAATATTTTAGGGGATAACGCAAGTTATGTCTGGGATAGGTCTGGGATTTGCCCTCATCAGGCTCATACTTTCGCGTTTTTCACATACTTGTTGAACTGATCCTCGGTTTTTTCTGGTTTGGATCACGTAGTAACGTGGTATCACACTGAAACAGTCCATTAAACCTGGTTTCGATCAATATTATTGAGGATAACGCATGTTAGGTCTAGGTCAGGTCTGGGATCTGCTCTCGTCAGGCTCTTACTTTCGCATATTTCTCATTCTTGATGGCTAGATCCTGGACTTTTTCTGGATTGGATCACGTAGTAATGTGGTACCACACTGAAACTGTCATTTAAACCTGGTTTCCATGAATATTTTAGACGACAACGCAAGTTAGTTCTGGGATAGGTCTGGGATTTGCCCTCATCAGGGTCATACTTTCGCATTTTTCACATACTTGTTGAACAGATCCTGGGTTTTTTCTGGGTTGGATCACGCAGTAATGTGGTTCCACACTGGAACAGTCCACTAAACCTGGTTTCGGTCAATATTTTTGAGAATAATTCATGTTTGGTCTGGGTTAGGTCTGGGATTTGCTCTCATGAGGCTTGTACTTTCGCATATTTCTCATACTTGATGGCCAGATTCTAGGCTTTTTCTGGTTTGGATCACGTAGTAACGTGGTACCACTCTGAAACAGTCGATTAAACCTGGTTTCGATCAATATTTTTGAGGATAACGCATGTAAGGTCTAGGTTAGGTCTGGGATTTGCTTTCGTCAGGCTCTTACTTTCGCATATTTCTCATCCTTGATGGCTAGATCCTGGACTTTTTCTGGATTGGATCACGTAGTAATGTGGTACCACACTGAAACTGTCATTTAAACCTGGTTTCCATGAATATTTTAGACGACAACGCAAGTTAGGTCTGGGATAGGTCTGGGATTTGCCCTCATCAGGGTCAGACTTTCGCATTTTTCACATACTTGTTGAACAGATCCTGGGTTTTTTCTGGGTTGGATCACGTAGTAATGTGATGCCACACTGAAACAGTCAATTAATCATGGTCTTGATAAATATTCTAGAGGAAAACGCATGTTTGGTCTGGGTTAGGTCTAGGATTTGCCCTCATCAGGCTTATTCTTTCGCGTTTTTCACATACTTGTTGAACAGATCCTGGATTTTTTCTGGTTCGGATCACGTAGTAATGTGCTACCACACTGAAACAGTCGACTAAACCTGGTTTCGATCAATATTTTTGAGGATAACGCATGTTAGGTCCAGGTTAGGCCAGGGATTTGCCCACATCAGATTCATACTTTCGCATTCTTCACATACTTGTTGAACTGATCCTGGGTTTTTTCTGGTTCGGATCACGTAGTAATGTGGTACCACACTGAAACATTCAATTAAACCTGGTCTTGATAAATATTTTAGAGGATAACGTATGTTAGGTCTGGGTTAGGTCTAGGATTTGCCCTCATCAGGGTCATACTTTCGCATTCTTCACATACTTTTTGAACAGATCCTGGGTTTTTTCTGGTTTGGATAACGTAGTAATGTGGTACCACACTGAAAGAGTCGATTAAGCCTGGTTTCGATCAATATTATTGAGGATAACGCATGTTAGGTCTAGGTTAGGTCTGGCATTTGCTCTCGCCAGGCTCATACTTACGCATTTTTCACATACATGTTGAACAGATCCCTGGCTTTTTCTGGTTTCGAACACGTTGTAAAGTGTTACCACACTGAAACGGTCAATTAAACCTGGTTTTGAAGAATATTTTAGGGGATAACGCAAGTTATGTCTGGGATAGGTCTGGGATTTGCCCTCATCAGGCTCATACTTTCGCGTTTTTCACATACTTGTTGAACTGATCCTCGGTTTTTTCTTGTTTGGATCTCGTAGTAACGTGGTATCACACTGAAACAGTCCATTAAACCTGGTTTCGATCAATATTTTTGAGGATAACGCATGTTAGGTCTAGGTCAGGTCTGGGATTTGCTCTCGTCAGGCTCTTACTTTCGCATATTTCTCATTCTTGATGGCTAGATCCTGGACTTTTTCTGGATTGGATCACGTAGTAATGTGGTACCACACTGAAACTGTCATTTAAACCTGGTTTCCATGAATATTTTAGACGACAACGCAAGTTAGTTCTGGGATAGGTCTGGGATTTGCCCTCATCAGGGTCATACTTTCGCATTTTTCACATACTTGTTGAACAGATCCTGGGTTTTTTCTGGGTTGGATCACGCAGTAATGTGGTACCACACTGGAACAGTCCACTAAACCTGGTTTCGGTCAATATTTTTGAGAATAATTCATGTTTGGTCTGGGTTAGGTCTGGGATTTGCTCTCATGAGGCTTGTACTTTCGCATATTTCTCATACTTGATGGCCAGATTCTAGGCTTTTTCTGGTTTGGATCACGTAGTAACGTGGTACCACTCTGAAACAGTCGATTACACCTGGTTTCGATCAATATTTTTGAGGATAACGCATGTAAGGTCTAGGTTAGGTCTGGGATTTGCTTTCGTCAGGCTCTTACTTTCGCATATTTCTCATCCTTGATGGCTAGATCCTGGACTTTTTCTGGATTGGATCACGTAGTAATGTGGTACCACACTGAAACTGTCATTTAAACCTTGTTTCCATGAATATTTTAGACGACAACGCAAGTTAGGTCTGGGATAGGTCTGGGATTTGCCCTCATCAGGGTCAGACTTTCGCATTTTTCACATACTTGTTGAACAGATCCTGGGTTTTTTCTGGGTTGGATCACGTAGTAATGTGATGCCACACTGAAACAGTCAATTAATCATGGTCTTGATAAATATTCTAGAGGAAAACGCATGTTTGGTCTGGGTTAGGTCTAGGATTTGCCCTCATCAGGCTTATTCTTTCGCGTTTTTCACATACTTGTTGAACAGATCCTGGATTTTTTCTGGTTCGGATCACGTAGTAATGTGCTACCACACTGAAACAGTCGACTAAACCTGGTTTCGATCAATATTTTTGAGGATAACGCATGTTAGGTCCAGGTTAGGCCAGGGATTTGCCCACATCAGATTCATACTTTCGCATTCTTCACATACTTGTTGAACTGATCCTGGGTTTTTTCTGGTTCGGATCACGTAGTAATGTGGTACCACACTGAAACATTCAATTAAACCTGGTCTTGATAAATATTTTAGAGGATAACGTATGTTAGGTCTGGGTTAGGTCTAGGATTTGCCCTCATCAGGGTCATACTTTCGCATTCTTCACATACTTTTTGAACAGATCCTGGGTTTTTTCTGGTTTGGATAACGTAGTAATGTGGTACCACACTGAAAGAGTCGATTAAGCCTGGTTTCGATCAATATTTTTGAGGATAACGCCGGTTAGGTCTAGGTTAGGTCTGGCATTTGCTCTCGCCAGGCTCATACTTACGCATTTTTCACATACATGTTGAACAGATCCCTGGCTTTTTCTGGTTTCGAACACGTTGTAAAGTGTTACCACACTGAAACGGTCAATTAAACCTGGTTTTGAAGAATATTTTAGGGGATAACGCAAGTTATGTCTGGGATAGGTCTGGGATTTGCCCTCATCAGGCTCATACTTTCGCGTTTTTCACATACTTGTTGAACTGATCCTCGGTTTTTTCTTGTTTGGATCTCGTAGTAACGTGGTATCACACTGAAACAGTCCATTAAACCTGGTTTCGATCAATATTTTTGAGGATAACGCATGTTAGGTCTAGGTCAGGTCTGGGATTTGCTCTCGTCAGGCTCTTACTTTCGCATATTTCTCATTCTTGATGGCTAGATCCTGGACTTTTTCTGGATTGGATCACGTAGTAATGTGGTACCACACTGAAACTGTCATTTAAACCTGGTTTCCATGAATATTTTAGACGACAACGCAAGTTAGTTCTGGCATAGGTCTGGGATTTGCCCTCATCAGGGTCATACTTTCGCATTTTTCACATACTTGTTGAACAGATCCTGGGTTTTTTCTGGGTTGGATCACGCAGTAATGTGGTACTACACTGGAACAGTCCACTAAACCTGGTTTCGGTCAATATTTTTGAGAATAATTCATGTTTGGTCTGGGTTAGGTCTGGGATTTGCTCTCATGAGGCTTGTACTTTCGCATATTTCTCATACTTGATGGCCAGATTCTAGGCTTTTTCTGGTTTGGATCACGTAGTAACGTGGTACCACTCTGAAACAGTCGATTAAACCTGGTTTCGATCAATATTTTTGAGGATAACGCATGTAAGGTCTAGGTTAGGTCTGGGATTTGCTTTCGTCAGGCTCTTACTTTCGCATATTTCTCATCCTTGATGGCTAGATCCTGGACTTTTTCTGGATTGGATCACGTAGTAATGTGGTACCACACTGAAACAGTCATTTAAACCTGGTTTCCATGAATATTTTAGACGACAACGCAAGTTAGGTCTGGGATAGGTCTGGGATTTGCCCTCATCAGGGTCAGACTTTCGCATTTTTCACATACTTGTTGAACAGATCCTGGGTTTTTTCTGGGTTGGATCACGTAGTAATGTGGTACCACACTGAAACATTCAATTAAACCTGGTCTTGATAAATATTTTAGAGGATAACGTATGTTAGGTCTGGGTTAGGTCTAGGATTTGCCCTCATCCGGGTCATACTTTCGCATTCTTCACATACTTTTTGAACAGATCCTGGGTTTTTTCTGGTTTGGATAACGTAGTAATGTGGTACCACACTGAAAGAGTCGATTAAGCCTGGTTTCGATCAATATTTTTGAGGATAACGCATGTTAGGTCTAGGTTAGGTCTGGGATTTGCTCTCGCCAGGCTCATACTTACGCATTTTTCACATACGTGTTGAACAGATCCCTGGCTTTTTCTGGTTTGGATCACGTAGTAACGTGGTACCACACTGAAACGGTCAATTAAACCTGGTTTTGAAGAATATTTTAGGGGATAACGCAAGTTACGTCTGGGATTGGTCTGGGATTTGCCCTCATCAGGCTCATACTTTCGCGTTTTTCACATACTTGTTGAACTGATCCTCGGTTTTTTCTGGTTTGGATCACGTAGTAACGTGGTATCACACTGAAACAGTCCATTAAACCTGGTTTCGATCAATAGTATTGAGGATAACGCATGTTAGGTCTAGGTCAGGTCTGGGATCTGCTCTCGTCAGGCTCTTACTTTCGCATATTTCTCATTCTTGATGGCTAGATCCTGGACTTTTTCTGGATTGGATCACGTAGTAATGTGGTACCACACTGAAACTGTCATTTAAACCTGGTTTCCATGAATATTTTAGACGACAACGCAAGTTAGTTCTGGGATAGGTCTGGGATTTGCCCTCATCAGGGTCATACTTTCGCATTTTTCACATACTTGTTGAACAGATCCTGGGTTTTTTCTGGGTTGGATCACGCAGTAATGTGGTACCACACTGGAACAGTCCACTAAACCTGGTTTCGGTCAATATTTTTGAGAATAATTCATGTTTGGTCTGGGTTAGGTCTGGGATTTGCTCTCATGAGGCTTGTACTTTCGCATATTTCTCATACTTGATGGCCAGATTCTAGGCTTTTTCTGGTTTGGATCACGTAGTAACGTGGTACCACTCTGAAACAGTCGATTAAACCTGGTTTCGATCAATATTTTTGAGGATAACGCATGTAAGGTCTAGGTTAGGTCTGGGATTTGCTTTCGTCAGGCTCTTACTTTCGCATATTTCTCATCCTTGATGGCTAGATCCTGGACTTTTTCTGGATTGGATCACGTAGTAATGTGGTACCACACTGAAACTGTCATTTAAACCTGGTTTCCATGAATATTTTAGACGACAACGCAAGTTAGGTCTGGGATAGGTCTGGGATTTGCCCTCATCAGGGTCAGACTTTCGCATTTTTCACATACTTGTTGAACAGATCCTGGGTTTTTTCTGGGTTGGATCACGTAGTAATGTGATGCCACACTGAAACAGTCAATTAATCATGGTCTTGATAAATATTCTAGAGGAAAACGCATGTTTGGTCTGGGTTAGGTCTAGGATTTGCCCACATCAGGCTTATTCTTTCGCGTTTTTCACATACTTGTTGAACAGATCCTGGATTTTTTCTGGTTCGGATCACGTAGTAATGTGCTACCACACTGAAACAGTCGACTAAACCTGGTTTCGATCAATATTTTTGAGGATAACGCATGTTAGGTCCAGGTTAGGCGAGGGATTTGCCCACATCAGATTCATACTTTCGCATTCTTCACATACTTGTTGAACTGATCCTGGGTTTTTTCTGGTTCGGATCACGTAGTAATGTGGTACCACACTGAAACATTCAATTAAACCTGGTCTTGATAAATATTTTAGAGGATAACGTATGTTAGGTCTGGGTTAGGTCTAGGATTTGCCCTCATCAGGGTCATACTTTCGCATTCTTCACATACTTTTTGAACAGATCCTGGGTTTTTTCTGGTTTGGATAACGTAGTAATGTGCTACCACACTGAAAGAGTCGATTAAGCCTGGTTTCGATCAATATTATTGAGGATAACGCATGTTAGGTCTAGGTTAGGTCTGGCATTTGCTCTCGCCAGGCTCATACTTACGCATTTTTCACATACATGTTGAACAGATCCCTGGCTTTTTCTGGTTTCGAACACGTTGTAAAGTGTTACCACACTGAAACGGTCAATTAAACCTGGTTTTGAAGAATATTTTAGGGGATAACGCAAGTTACGTCTGGGATTGGTCTAGGATTTGCCCTCATCAGGGTCATACTTTCGCATTCTTCACATACTTTTTGAACAGATCCTCGGTTTTTTCTTGTTTGGATCTCGTAGTAACGTGGTATCACACTGAAAGAGTCGATTAAGCCTGGTTTCGATCAATATTTTTGAGGATAACGCATGTTAGGTCTAGGTTAGGTCTGGGATTTGCTCTCGCCAGGCTCATACTTTCGCATATTTCTCATTCTTGATGGCTAGATCCTGGACTTTTTCTGGATTGGATCACGTAGTAATGTGGTACCACACTGAAACTGTCATTTAAACCTGGTTTCCATGAATATTTTAGACGACAACGCAAGTTAGTTCTGGGATAGGTCTGGGATTTGCCCTCATCAGGGTCATACTTTCGCATTTTTCACATACTTGTTGAACAGATCCTGGGTTTTTTCTGGGTTGGATCACGCAGTAATGTGGTACCACACTGGAACAGTCCACTAAACCTGGTTTCGGTCAATATTTTTGAGAATAATTCATGTTTGGTCTGGGTTAGGTCTGGGATTTGCTCTCATGAGGCTTGTACTTTCGCATATTTCTCATACTTGATGGCCAGATTCTAGGCTTTTTCTGGTTTGGATCACGTACTAACGTGGTACCACTCTGAAACAGTCGATTAAACCTGGTTTCGATCAATATTTTTGAGGATAACGCATGTAAGGTCTAGGTTAGGTCTGGGATTTGCTTTCGTCAGGCTCTTACTTTCGCATATTTCTCATCCTTGATGGCTAGATCCTGGACTTTTTCTGGATTGGATCACGTAGTAATGTGGTACCACACTGAAACAGTCATTTAAAACTGGTTTCCATGAATATTTTAGACGACAACGCAAGTTAGGTCTGGGATAGGTCTGGGATTTGCCCTCATCAGGGTCAGACTTTCGCATTTTTCACATACTTGTTGAACAGATCCTGGTTTTTTTCTGGGTTGGATCACGTAGTAATGTGATGCCACACTGAAACAGTCAATTAATCATGGTCTTGATAAATATTCTAGAGGAAAACGCATGTTTGGTCTGGGTTAGGTCTAGGATTTGCCCTCATCAGGCTTATTCTTTCGCGTTTTTCACATACTTGTTGAACAGATCCTGGATTTTTTCTGGTTTGGATAACGTAGTAATGTGGCACCACACTGAAAGAGTCGATTAAGCCTGGTTTCGATCAATATTTTTGAGGATAACGCATGTTAGGTCTAGGTTAGGTCTGGGATTTGCTCTCGCCAGGCTCATACTTACGCATTTTTCACATACGTGTTGAACAGATCCCTGGCTTTTTCTGGTTTCGAACACGTTGTAAAGTGTTACCACACTGAAACGGTCAATTAAACCTGGTTTTGAAGAATATTTTAGGGGATAACGCAAGTTATGTCTGGGATAGGTCTGGGATTTGCCCTCATCAGGCTCATACTTTCGCGTTTTTCACATACTTGTTGAACTGATCCTCGGTTTTTTCTGGTTTGGATCACGTAGTAACGTGGTACCACACTGAAACAGTCCATTAAACCTGGTTTCGATCAATATTTTTGAGGATAACGCATGTTAGGTCCAGGTTAGGCCAGGGATTTGCCCACATCAGATTCATACTTTCGCATTCCTCACATACTTGTTGAACTGATCCTGGGTTTTTTCTGGTTCGGATCACGTAGTAATGTGGTACCACACTGAAACGGTCAATTAAACCTGGTTTCGATCAATATTTTATAGGATAACGCAAGTTAGGTCTGGGATAGGTCTGGGATCTGACCTCATCAGACTCATACTTTCGCTTTTTTCGCATACTTCTAGAACAGATCCAGGGTTTTTTCTGATTTCGATCACGTAGTAATGTGGTACCACACTGAAACAGTCCATTAAACCTGGTTTCGATCAATATTTTAGAGGATAACACATGTTAGGTCTAGGTTAGGCCTGGGATTTGCCCTCATCAGACTCATACTTTCGCATTCTTCACATACTTGTTGTACAGATCCTGGGTTTTTTCTGGTTTGGATCTCGTAGTAATGTGGTACCACACTGAAACATTCAATTAAACTTGGTCTTGATAAATATTTTAGAGGACAACGCATGTTTGGTCTGGGTTAGGTCTAGGATTTGCCCTCATCAGGCTCATTCTTTCGCGTTTTTCACATACTTGTTGAATAGAACCTGGATTTTTTCTGGTTCGGATCACGTAGTAATGTGCTACCACACTGAAACAATCGATTAAACCTGGTTTCGATCAATATTTTTGAGCATAACGCATGTTAGGTCTGGGTTAGGCCTGGGATTTTCACTCATCAGACTCATACTTTCGCATTCTTCACATACTTGTTGAACGGATCCTGGGTTTTTTCTGGTTTGGATAACTTAGTAATGTGGTACCACAATGAAAGAGTCGATTAAGCCTGGTTTCGATCAATATTTTTGAGGATAACGCATGTTAGGTCTAGGTTAGGTCTGGGATTTGCTCTCGTCAGGCTCATACTTACGCATTTTTCACATACGTGTTGAACAGATCCCTGGCTTTTTCTGGTTTCGAACACGTTGTAAAGTGTTACCACACTGAAACGGTCAATTAAACCTGGTTTTGAAGAATATTTTAGGGGATAACGCAAGTTATGTCTGGGATAGGTCTGGGATTTGCCCTCATCAGGCTCATACTTTCGCGTTTTTCACATACTTGTTGAACTGATCCTCGGTTTTTTCTGGTTTGGATCACGTAGTAACGTGGTACCACACTGAAACAGTCCATTAAACCTGGTTTCGATCAATATTTTTGAGGATAACGCATGTTTGGTCCAGGTAAGGCCAGGGATTTGCCCACATCAGATTCATACTTTCGCATTCCTCACATACTTGTTGAACTGATCCTGGGTTTTTTCTGGTTCGGATCACGTAGTAATGTGGTACCACACTGAAACGGTCAATTAAACCTGGTTTCGATCAATATTTTTTAGGATAACGCATGTTAGGTCTAGGTTAGGTCTGGGATTTGCTCTCGTCAGGCTCATACTTTCGCATATTTCTTATTCTTGTTGGCCAGATCCTGGGCTTCCACTGGATTGGATCACGTAGCAATGTGATGCCACACTGAAACAGTCAATTAATCCTGGTCATGATAAATATTTTAGAGGACAGCGCAAGTTAGGTCTGGGATAGGTCTGGGATTTGCGCTCATCAGGCTCGTACTTACGCATATTTCTCATACTTGATGGCCAGATTCTGGGCTTTTTCTGGTTTGGATAACGTAGTAATGTGGTACCACACTGAAACAGTCGAATAAGCCTGGTTTCGATCAATATTTTTGAGGATAACGCATGTTAGGTCTAGGTTAGCTCTGGGATTTGCTCTCTTTAGGCTCATACTTTCGCATATTTCTCATTCTTGTTGGTCAGATCCTGGGCTACCACTGGTCTGGATCACGTAGTAATGTGATGCCACACTGAAACAGTCAATTAATCCTGGTCTTGATAAATATTTTAGAGGATAACGCAAGTTATGTCTGGGATAGGTCTGGGATTTGCCCTCATCAGGCTCGTACTTTCGCGTTTTTCACATACTTGTTGAACAGATCCTGGGGTTTTTCTGGTTTGGATCACGTAGTAATGTGGTACCACACTGAAACAGTCCATTAAACCTGGTTTCGATTAATATTTTAGAGAATAATTCATGTTAGGTCTGGGTTAGGTCTGGGATTTGCTCTCATCAGACTCGTACTTTCGAGTATTTCTCATTCTTGGTGGCCAGATTCTGGGCTTTTTCTGGTTTGGATCACGTAGGAATGTGGTACCACACTGAAACAGTCCATTAAACCTGGTTACGATCAATAACTTAGAGGATAACGCATGTTATGTCTAGGTTGGCTTGGGATTTGCCCTCATCAGACACATACTTTCGCATTCTTCACATACTTGATGAACAAATCCTGGGTTTTCTCTGGTTTGGATCACGTAGTAATGTGGTACCACACTGAAACAGTCAATTAAACCTGGTTTCGATCAATATTTTAGAGGATAACGCAAGTTATGTCTGGGATAGGTCTGGGATTTGCCCTCATCAGGCTCATACTTTCGCATTCTTCACGTACTTGTTGAACAGATTCTGGGTTTTTTCTGGTTTGGATCGCGTAGTAATGTGGTACCACACTGAAACAGTCCATTAATCCTCGTTTTGATCAATATTTTAGAGGATAACGCATGTTAGGTCTAGGTTAGGCCTGGGATTTTCACTCACCAGACTCATACTTTCGCATACTTCACATACGTGTTGAACGGATCCTGAGTTTTTTCTGGTTTGGATCACGCTGTAATGTGGTACCACACAGAAACATTCAATTAAACCTGGTTTCCATTAATATTTTAGAGGATAACGCAAGTTATGTCTGGGACAGTTCTGGGATTTGCCCTCATCAGGGTCATACTTTCGCAGTTTTAACATACATGTTGACCTGATCGATGGTTTTTTCTGCTTTGGATCACGTAGCAAAGTGGTACCACACTGAAACAGTAAATTAAACCTGGTTTCGATCAGTATCTTAGAGGACAACGCAAGTTAGGTCTGGGATAGGTCTGGGATTTGCCCTCATCAGGGTCATACTTTCGCGTTTTTCATATACTTGTTGAACAGATTCTCGGTTTTTTCTGGTTTGGATCACGTAGTAATGTGGTACCACACTGAGACAGTCCATTAAACCTGGTTTCCATCAATATTTTAGAGAATAATTCATGTTAGGTCTGGGTTAGGTCTGGGATTTGCTCTCATTTGGCTCGTACTTTCCAATATTTCTCATACTTGATGGACAGATTCTGAGCTTTCTCTGGTTTGGATCACGTAGTAATGTGGTATCACACTGAAACAGTCCATTAAACCTGTTTTCGATCAATATTTTAGAGGATAACGCATGTTATGTCTAGGTTAGGCTTGGGATTTGCCCTCATCAGACACATACTTTCGTATATTTCTCATACTTCATAGCTAGATCCTGGGCTTTTTCTGGATTGGATCACGTAGTAATGTGGTACCACACTGAAACAGTCAATTAAACCTGGTTTCGATCTATATTTTTGAGGATAACGCATGTTAGGTCTAGGTTAGGTCTGGGATTTACTCTCGTCAGGCTCATACTTTCGCATATTTCCCATTCTTGTTGGCCAGATCCTGGGCTTCCACTGGTTTGGATCACGTAGTAATGTGATGCCACACTGAAACAGTCAATTAATCCTGGTCTTGATAAATATTTTAGAGGATAACGCATGTTAGGTCTGGGTTAGGTCTAGGATTTGCCCTCATCAGGCTCATTCTTTCGCATATTTCTCATACTTGATGGCTAGATCCTGGACTTTTTCTGGTTTGGATAACGTAGTAATGTGGTACCACACTGAAACAGTCGATTAAACCTGGTTTCGATCAATATTTTTTAGGATAACGCATGTTAGGTCTAGGTTAGGTCTGGGATTTGCTCTCGTCGGGCTCATACTTTCGCATATTTCTCATTCTTGTTGGCCAGATCCTGGGCTTCCACTGGTTTGGATCACGTAGCAATGTGATGCCACACTGAAACAGTCAATTAATCCTGGTCTTGATAAATATTTTAGAGGACAGCGCAAGTTAGGTCTGGGATAGGTCTGGGATTTGCGCTCATCAGGCTCATACTTTCGCGTTTTTCACATACTTGTTGAACGGATCCTGGGTTTTTTCTGGTTTGGATCACGTAGTAATGTCGTACCACACTGAAACATTCAATTAAACCTGGTCTTGATAAATATTTTAGAGGATAACGCATGTTAGGTCTGGGTTAGGTCTCGGATTTGCCCTCATCAGGCTCATACTTTCGCATATTTCTCATTCTTGTTGGCCAAATCCTGGGCGTCCACTGGTTTGGATCACGTAGCAATGTGATGCCACACTGAAACAGTCAATTAAACCTGGTTTCGATCAATATTTTAGAGGATAACGCATGTTAGGTCTGGTTTAGGTCTAGGATTTGCACTCATCAGGCTCATACTTTCGCATATTTCTCATACTTCATGGCTAGATCCTGGGCTATTTCTGGATTGTATCACGTAGTAATGTGGTACCACGCTGAAACAGTCAATTAAACCTGGTTTCGATCAATATTTTAGAGGATAACGCAAGTTAGGTCTGGGATAGGTGTGGGATTCGCCCTCATCAGGCTCATACTTTCGCGTTTTTCACATACTTGTTGAACTGATCCTGTGTTATTTTCTGGATTGGATCACGTAGTAGTGTGGTATCACACTGAAACAGTCCATTAAACCTGGTTTCGATCACTATTTTAGAGGATAACGCATGTTAGGTCTGGGTTAGGCCTGGGATTTTCCCTCATCAGACTCATACTTTCACATACTTCACATACTTGTTGAACAGATCCTGGGTTTTTTCTACTTTGGATCACGTAGTAAAGTGGTACCACACTGAAACAGTCAATTAAACCTGTGTTCGATCAATATTTTGGAAGGTAACGCATGTTAGGTCTGGGTTAGGTCTGGGATTTGCGCCCATCAGTGTAATACTTTCGCATATTTCTCATACTTGATGGCGAGATCCTGGGGTTTTTCTTGATTGCATCACGTAGTAATGTGGTACCACACTGAAACAGTCAATTAAACCTGGTTTCGATCAATATTTTAGAGGATTAACAGAAGTTAGGTCTGGGATAGGTCTTGGATTTGCCCTCATCAGGCTCGTACTTTCGCGTTTTTCACATACCTGTAGAACAGATCCTGGGTTTTTTCTGGATTGGATCACGCAGTAATGTGGTACCACACCGAAACATTCAATTAAACCTGGCCTGGATAAGTATTTTAGAGGATATCGCATGTTAGGTCTAGGTTAGGCCTGGGATTTGCCCACATCAGGGTCATACTTTCGCAGTTTTAACATGCATGTTGACATAATCGAGAGTTTTTTCTGCTTTGGATCACGTAGTAAAGTGGTACCACACTGTAACAGTCCATTAAATCTGGTTTCGATCAATATTTTTGAGGATAACGCATGTCAGGTCTAGGTTAGGCCAAAGATTTTCACTGATCAGAGTCATACTTTCGCATTCTTCACATACTTGTTGAACGGATCCTAGGTTTTTTGTGGTTTGTTTCACGTAGTAATGTGGTACCACACTGAAACATTCAATTAAACCTGGTCTTGAAAAATATTTTAGAGGATAACGCATGTTAGGTCTGGGTGAGGTCTAGGATTTGCCCTCATCAGGCTCATACTTTCGCATATTTCTCATACTTCATGGCTAGATCCTGAGCTATTACTGGATTGGATCACGTAGTAATGTGGTACCACACTGAAACAGTCAATTAAACCTGGTTTCGATCAATATTTTACTGGATAACGCAAGTTAGGTCTCGGATAGTTCCGGGATTCGCCCTCATCAGGCTCATACATTTGCGTTTTTCACATACTTGTTGAACAGTTCCTGGGTTTTTTCTGGTTTGGATCACGTAGTAGTGCGGTACCACACTGAAACAGTCCATTCAACCTGGTTTCGATCAATATTTCAGAGGATAACGCATGTTAGGTCTAGGTTAGGCCTGGGATTTTCACTCACCAGACTCATACTTCCGCATTCTTCACATACTTGTTGAACGGATCCGGGGTTTTTTCTGGTTTGGTTCACGTAGTAATGTGGGACCACACTGAAAAAATCAATTAAACCTGGTCTTGATAAATATTTTAGAGGATAACGCATGTTAGGTCTGGTTTAGGTCTAGGATTTGCCCTCATCAGGCTCATACTTTCGCATATTTCTCATACTTCATGGCTAGATCCTGAACTATTACTGGATTGGATCACGTAGTAATGTGGTACCACGCTGAAACAGTCAATTAAACCTGGTTTCGATCAATATCTTACTGGATAACGCAAGTTAGGTCTCGGATAGTTCTGGGATTTGCCCTCATCAGGCTCATACTTTCACATTCTTCACATACTTGTTGAACGGATCCTGGGATTTTTCTGGTTTGGTTCACGTAGTAATGTGGTACCACACTGAAACATTCAATTAAACCTGGTCCTGAAAAATATTTTAGAGGATAACGCATGTTAGGTCTGGGTTAGGTCTAGGATTTGCCCTCATCAGGCTCATACTTTCGCATATTTCTCATACTTCATGACTAGATCCTGGGCTATTTCTGGATTGTATCACGTAGTAATGTGGTACCACGCTGAAACAGTCAATTAAACCTGGTTTCGATCAATATTTTAGAGGATAACGCATGTTAGGTCTGGGATAGGTGTGGGATTCGCCCTCATCAGGCTCATACTTTCGCGTTTTTCACATACTTGTTGAACTGATCCTGGGTTATTTTCTGGTTTGGATCACGTAGTAATGTGGGACCACACTGAAACAATCAATTAAACCTGGTCTTGATAAATATTTTAGAGGATAACGCAAGTTTGGTCTGGGATAGGTCTGGGATTTGCCCTCATCAGGCTCATACTTTCGCGTTTTTCACATACTTGTTGAACGGATCCTGGGTTTTTTCTGGTTTGGATCACGTAGTAATGTGGGACCACACTGAAAAAATCAATTAAACCTGGTCTTGATAAATATTTTAGAGGATAACGCATGTTAGGTCTGGTTTAGGTCTGGGATTAGCTCTCATCAGGCTCATTCTTTCGCATATTTCTAATACTTGATGGCTAGATCCTGGGCTTTTTCTGGATTGCATCACGTAGTAATGAAGTACAACACTGAAACAGTCAATTAAACCTGTTTTCCATCAATATTTTAGAGGACAACGCAAGTTAGGTCTGGGATAGGTCTGGGATTCGCCCTCATCAGGCTCATACTTTCGCGTTTTTCACATACTTGTTGAACTGATCCTTGGTTTTTTCTGGATTGGATCACGTAGTAGTGTGGTACCACACTGAAACAGTCCATTAAACCTGGTTTCGATCACTATTTTAGAGGATAACGCATGTTAGGTCTGGGTTAGGTCTAGGATTTGCCCTCATCAGGCTCATACTTTCGCGTTTTTCACATACTTGTTGAAGAGATCCTGGGTTTTTTCTGGTTTGGATCACGTAGTACTGTGGTACCACACTGAAGCAGTCCATTAAACCTGGTTTCGATCAGTATTTTAGAGAATAATCCATGTTAGTTCTAGGTTAGGTCTGGGATTTGCTCTCATCAGGCTCATTCTTTCGCATATTTCTCATACTTGATGGCTAGATCCTGGGCTTTTCCTGGATTGCATCACGTAGTAATGAAGTACAACACTGAAACAGTCAATTAAACCTGTTTTCCATCAATATTTTAGAGGACAACGCAAGTTAGGTCTGGGATAGGTCTGGGATTCGCCCTCATCAGGCTCATACTTTCGCATACTTCTCATACTTCATGGCTAGATCCTGGGCTGTTTCTGGATTGTATCACGTAGTAATGTGGTACCACGCTGAAACAGTCAATTAATCCTGGTTACGATCAATATTTTAGAGGAAAACGAACTTTAGGACTAGGTTAGGCCAGGAATTTTCCTTCATCAGACTCGTACTTTCGCATTCTTCACATACTTGTTGAACAGATCCTGGGTTTTTTCTGGTTTGGATCACGTAGTAATGTGGCACCACACTGAAACATTAAATTAAACCTGGGCTTGATAAATATTTTTGAGGATAAAGCATGTTAGGTCTGGGTTAGGTCTAGGATTTGCCCTCATCAGGCTCATACTTTCGCATATTTCTCATACTTCATGGATAGATCCTGGGCTATTTCTCGACTGGATCACGTAGTAATGTGGTACCACACTGAAACAGTCAATTAAACCTGGTTTCGATCAATATTTTAGAGGATAACGCAAGTTATGTCTGGTATAGGTCTGGGATTTGCCCTCTTCAGGCTCATACTTTCGCGTTTTTCACATACTTGTTGAACAGATCCTGGGTTTTTTCTGGTTTGGATCACGTAGTAATGTGGTACCACACTGAAGCAGTCCATTAAACCTGGTTTCCATCAATATTTTAGAGGACAACGCAAGTTAGGTCTGGGATAGGTCTGGGATTCGCCCTCATCAGGCTCATACTTTCGCGTTTTTCACATACTTGTTGAACTGATCCTGGGTTTTTTCTGGTTTGGATCACGTAGTAATGTGGTACCACACTGAAACAGTCGATTAAACCTGGTTTCGATCAATATTTTAGAGGATAACGCAAGTTAGGTCCGGGATAGGTCTGGGATTTGCCCTCATCAGACTCATACTTTCGCACACTTCACATACTCGTTGAACAGATCCTGGGTTATTTTCTGGTTTGGATCACATAGTAATGTGGTACCACACTGAAACAGTCGTTTAAACCAGGTCTTGATAAATATTTTAGAGGATAACGTATGTTAGGTCTGGGTTAGGTCCAGGATTTGACCTCGTCAGGCTCATACTTTCGCATATTTCTCATACTTCATGGCTAGATCCTGGGCTATTTCTGGATTGGATCACGTAGTAATGTGGTACCACACTGAAACGGTTAATTAAACCTGGTTTCGAACAATATTTTTGAGGATAACGCATGTTAGGTCAAGGTTTGGCCGGGGATTTTCACTCATCAGACTCTTACTTTCGCAGTTTTCACATACATGTTGGCCTGATCGAGGGTTCTTTCTGCTTTGGATCACGTAGTGAAGTGGTACCACACTGAAGCAGTCCATTAAACCTGGTTTCGATCAATATTTTAGAGGATAACGCATGTTAGGTCTGGGATAGGTCTGGGATTCGCCCTCATCAGGCTCATACTTTCGCGTTTTTCACATACTTGTTGAACTGATCCTGGGTTTTTTCTGGTTTGGATCACGTAGCAATGTGGTACCACACTGATACAGTCGATTAAACCTGGTTTCGATCAATATTTTAGAGGATAACGCGAGTTTGGTCTGGGATAGGTCTGGGATTTGCCCTCATCAGGCTCACACTTTCGCGTTTTTCACATACTTGTTGAGCAGATCCTGGGTTTTTTCTGGTTTGGGTCACGTAGTAATGTAGTACCACTCTGAAACAGTCGATTAAACCAGGTTACGATGAATATTTTTGTGGATAACGCATGTTAGGTCCAGGTTAGGTCTGGGATTTTCACTCATCAAACTCATACTTTCGCATTCTTCACATACTTGTTGAACGGATCCTGGGTTTTTTCTGGTTTGGATCACGCAGTAATGTGGGACCACACTGAAACAATCAATTGAACCTGGTCTTGATAAATATTTTAGAGGATAACGCAAGTTTGGTCTGGGATAGGTCTGGGATTTGCCCTCATCAGGCTCATACTTTCGCGTTTTTCACATACTTCATGGCTAGATCCTGGGCTGTTTCTAGATTGTATCACGTAGTAATGTGGTACCACGCTGAAACAGTCAATTAAACCTGGTTTCGATCAATATTTTAGAGGATAACGCAAGTTTGGTCTGGGATATGTCTGGGATTCGCCCTCATCAGGCTCATACTTTCGCGTTTATCACATACTTGTTGAACTGATCGTGGGTTTTTTCTGGTTTGGATCACGTAGTAATGTGGAACCACACTGAAACAGTCAATTAAACCTGGTTTCCATCAATATTTTAGAGGACAACGCATGTTAGGTCTAGGTTAGGCCTGCGATTTGCCCTCATCAGGGTCATACTTTCGCATATTTCTCATACTTCATGGCTAGATCCTGGGCTGTTTCTGGATTGGATCACGTAGTAATGTGGTACCACACTGAAACAGTCAATTAAACCTGGTTTTGATCAATATTTTAGAGAATAATTCATGTTAGGTCTAGGTTAGGTCTGGGATTTGCTCTCATCAGGCTCATACTTTCGCATATTTCTCATACATCACGGCTAGATCCGGGGCTGTCTCTGGATTGTATCACGTAGTAATGTGGTACCACGCTGAAACAGTCAATTAAACCTGGGTTCGTTCAATCATTTTAGAGGATAACGCTAGTTAGGTCTGGGATATGTCTGGGATTTGCCCGCGGCAGGCTCATACTTTCGCGTTTTTCACATACTTGTTGAACAGATCCTGGGTTTTTTCTGGTTTGGGTCACGTAGTAGTGTGGTACCACACTGAAACAGTCGATTAAACCAGGTTTCGATCAATATTTTTGAGGATAATGCATGTTAGGCCTAGGTTAGGCCGGGGATTTTCTCTCATCAGACTCATACTTTCGCATTCTTCACATACTTGTTGAACAGATCCTGGGTTTTTTCTGGTTTGGATCACGTAGTAATGTGGTACCACACTGAAACAGTCGATTAAACCTGGTTTCGATCAATATTTTAGAGGATAAGGCAAGTTAAGTCTGGGATAGGTCTGGGATTTGACCTCATCAGACTCATACTTTCGCACACTTCACATACTCGTTGAACAGATCCTGGGTTATTTTCTGGTTTGGATCACATAGTAATGTGGTACCCCACTGAAACAATCGATTAAACCAGGTTTCGATCAATATTTTAGAGGATAACGCAAGTTTGGTCTGGGATAGGTCTGGGATTTGCCCTCATCAGGCACATACTTGCGCGTTTTTCACATACTTGTTGAACGGATCCAGGGTTTTTTCTGGTTTGGATCACGTAGTAATGTGGGACCACACTGAAACAATCAATTATACCTGGTCATGATAAATATTTTAGAGGATAACGCATGTTAGGTCTGGGTTAGGTCTAGGATTTGCCCTCGTCAGGCTCATAGTTTCGCATATTTCTCATACTTCATGGCTAGATCCTGGGCTATTGCTGGATTGGATCACGTAGTAATGTGGTACCACACTGAAACAGTCAATTAAACCTGGTTTTGATGAATATTTTAGAGAATAATTCATGTTAGGTCTAGGTTAGGTCTGGGATTTTCTCTCATCAGGCTCATTCTTTCGCATAATTCTCATACTTGATGGCTAGATCATGGGCTGTTTCTGGATTGTATCACGTAGTAATGTGGTACCACGCTGAAACAGTCAATTAAACCTGGTTTCGTTCAATCATTTTAGAGGATAACGCTAGTTAGGTCTGGGATAGGTCTGGGATTTGCCCTCAGCAGGCTCATACTTTCGCGTTTTTCACATACTTGTTGAACTGATCCTGGGTTTTTTCTGGTTTGGATCATGTAGCAATGTGGTACCACACTGAAACAGTCGATTAAACCTGGTTTCGATCAATATTTTAGAGGATAACGCAAGTTTGGTCTGGGATAGGTCTGGGATTTGCCCTCATCAGGCTCATACTTTCGCGTTTTTCACATACTTGTTGAACAGATCCTGGGTTTTTTCTGGTTTGGGTCACGTAGTAATGTAGTACCACTCTGAAACAGTCGATTAAACCAGGTTTTGATCAATATTTTTGAGGATAACGCATGTTAGGTCCAGGTTAGGTCTGGGATTTTCACTCATCAGACTCATACTTTCGTATTCTTCACATACTTGTTGAACGGATCCTGGGTTTTTTCTGGTTTGGATCACGCAGTAATGTGGGACCACACTGAAACAATCAATTAAACCTGGTCTTGATAAATGTTTTGGAGGATAACGCAAGTTTGGTCTGGGATAGGTCTGGGATTTGCCCTCATCAGGCTCATACTTTCGCGTTTTTCACATACTTCATGGCTAGATCCTGGGCTGTTTCTGGATTGTATCACGTAGTAATGTGGTACCACGCTGAAACTGTCAATTAAACCTGGTTTCGATCAATATTTTAGAGGATAATGCAAGTTTGGTCTGGGATAGGTCTGAGATTCGCGATCATCAGTCTCATACTTTCGCGTTTTTCACATACTTGTTGAACTGATCCTGGGTTTTTTCTGGTTTGCATCACGTAGCAATGTGGGACCACACTGAAACAATCAATTAAACCTGGTCTTGATAAATATTTTAGAGGATAACGCAAGTTTGGTCTGGGATAGGTCTGGGATTTGCCCTCATCAGGCTCATACTTTCGCGTTTTTCACATACTTGTTGAACGGATCCTGGGTTTTTTCTGGTTTGGATCACGTAGTAATGTGGGACCACACTGAAACAATCAATTAAACCTGGTCATGATAAATATTTTAGAGGATAACGCATGTTAGGTCTGGGTTAGGTCTAGGATTTGCCCTCGTCAGGCTCATACTTTCGCATATTTCTCATACTTCATGGCTAGATCCTGGGCTATTGCTGGATTGGATCACGTAGTAATGTGGGACCACACTGAAACAGTCAATTAAACCTGGTTTCGATTAATATTTTAGAGAATAATTCATGTTAGGTCTAGGTTAGGTCTGGGATTTTCTCTCATCAGGCTCATTCTTTCGCATAATTCTCATACTTGATGGCTAGATCATGGGCTTTTTCTGGATTGCATCACGTAGTAATGAAGTACAACACTGAAACGGTCAACTAAACCTGGTTTCCATCAATATCTTAGAGGACAACGGAAGTTAGGTCTGGGATAGGTCTGGGATTTGCCCTCATCAGGCTCATACTTTCGCGTTTTTCACATACTTGTTGAACTGATCCTGGGTTTTTTCTGGTTTGGATCATGTAGTAATGTGGTACAACACTGAAACAGTCAATTAAACCTGGTTTCCATCAATATTTTAGAGGACAACGCATGTTAGGTCTAGGTTAGGCCTGGGATTTGCCCTCATCAGGGTCATACTTTCGCATATTTCTCATACTTCATGGCTAGATCCTGGGCTGTTTCTGGATTGGATCACGTAGTAATGTGGTACCACACTGAAACAGTCAATTAAACATGGTTTTGATCAATGTTTTAGAGAATAATTCATGTTAGGTCTAGGTTAGGTCTGGGATTTGCTCTCATCAGGCTCATACTTTCGCATATTTCTCATTGTTTAAAGATCGAGTTAATTCGAATTTATTTAAACCCGTAATTAGCCGTTAATCCGCTTTGTTTTTAACATACGCGACCGACCAGAACATTCTAGGTCGACGCGTCCGCGACTCGAAACAGAAGGCAGCAGAAAAACTCTCGCTCCTTGAGTTTTTCTGTAAGTCACGCGAGCAGTACAGTAACGTTCGATTTCGAACTTTTCGGTTAAACGCTCGACCATAGAGAAGGTGCGATAATTACATGTTAGAAAAAGACGGACGAGAGCCACGGCGACAGCGCCGCGCGTCGGAGGATTCCCCCTCTCTTACGCGTACTTTTCGGCAGCGCGTGCTCGTCCGTCACTTGCTAACGAGAGCCTGCCAAGCGCGGATCGATAAACGATCACGCTTTCCCTAATTTAACATATTCCGAATTGCTTCGAGTTATTCGAGCATTCGTTGAAATTCAACAGGCCCTCACAATATTCGAATTGCTTCGAGTTATTCGAGCATTCGAACAAATTAAGAAAAAAAAAGGCATAAAGAAAATTCTCGGGTTCTAGCGGTTGATTCCCACGCGACGTTGAAAGTTCGAGTTATTCGAATTTTCACAAAGCGGGCAACCGACGTATAGCCGCAGCTTTACGGGATTAGCTTGCGTAAGCAAACTGCCCCCAGTAAACTGCGTGTAATTCCGGTTGTCGAATCAAACCAGTTAATCGATTCGGTCGTGAGTACGACCCGATTAAAGACTGCGGGAAACTCTTTGGTATCATCGAGTTCCCGAATTTTCCGCGTATCGCTGCAAACAGCGGTCGTGCGAGAGGTATCGAGATTAAGACTCGATCCTCCCTTGATTCAATCGAACGGTCTCACAACCATCTAAAGGGGCCTTATTGGCGTAAATCCCTTGGGTGGACTTGCCGCCTTCCAGTCGGAGCGTGGGACGAGTTATTCTAAGCCCAGCTTCCGGCGAATGCCAGAGCGTTGTTCTCTGATCGCCAGTCTTGTACGGTCACTGCGCGTAGAACGCGACTCACAAGGCGTCGTGGTGCCAGTCTCAATAGTAAGACGTCCTATACGCCATTGAAAGACTGCACCGCATCGTGTTCCGTACACACGCATACGAAGACGGTAAGGGGCCGAGGACCGGGTGACGGTTGGAGCCTTACAACCTCCCTCTAGGCACCCTCTCCTGCGACAATCAAGTGTTGCAGTCGAACAGAAAACCGAGAGGAAATTCCCTAATTGGAAGAAAGCGAGCGATTCCCGGTTTAAAGGGAACGCTCACACACGTACAGTCCACTAGCTTAGCTGCGTATCGCGGCGGCAGAGATTCCCGCTCCTAGGTGCGACAAGCACCGACCAGGAGCGTACCAAAGAGAGAAAGACAAGCGACGTGACTCACGTCGACAGGTATTTAACGCCTAGTCGTATCTCTTTCTGTTTCAGGGTAACAACACAGACCACACTGATCGTCTGGCAGACGTCGGCCGATTCTCAAACCTTTATTGACTAAATAAACGGCTTGGTCGCATAAGGCGATCCGGCGAAAATAAAATTATAATTGTATCGCTTACTCTCCGTCCGTTCCTTCCCTCGAGATCCGGACCCCCGTTAGGCGAGGTATTTTCAAACCTCCTCCCCCTAACACTCATACTTCACGGCTAGATCCGGGGCTGTTTCTGGATTGTATCACGTAGTAATGTGGTACCACGCTGAAACAGTCAATTAAACCTGGTTTCGTTCAATCATTTTAGAGGATAACGCTAGTTAGGTCTGGGATAGGTCTGGGATTTGCCCTCAGCAGGCTCATACTTTCGCGTTTTTCACATACTTGTTGAACAGATCCTGGGTTTTTTCTGGTTTGGATGACATAGTAATGTGGTACCACACTGAAACATTCAATTAAACCAGGTTTCGATCAATATTTTTGAGGATAATGCATGTTAGGTCTAGGTTAGGCCGGGGATTTTCACTCATCAGACTCAAACTTTCGCATTCTTCACATACTTGTTGAACAGATCCTGGGTTTTTTCTGGTTTGGATCACAGAGTAATGTGGGACCACACAGAAACAATCAATTAAACCTGGTTTCGATCAATATTTTTGAGGATAATGCATGTTAGGCCTAGGTTAGGCCTGGGATTTTCACTCATCAGACTCATACTTTCGCATTCTTCACATACTTGTTGAAAGGATTCTGGTTTTTTTCTGGTTTGTATCACGTAGTAATGTGGGACCACACTGAAACAATCAATTAAACCTGGTCATGATAAATATTCTAGAGGATAACGCATGTTAGGTCTAGGTTAGGTCTGGGATTTTCACTCATCAGACTCATACTTTCGCATTCTTCACATACTTGTTCAACGGATCCTGTGTTTTTTCTGGTTTGGATCACGTAGTAATGTGGTACCACACTGAAACAGTCGACTAAACCTGGTTTCGATTAATATTTTTGAGGATAACGCATGTTAGGTCTGGGATAGGTCTGGGATTTGCCCTCATCAGGCTCATACTTTCGCATATTTCTCATACTTCATGCCTAGATCCTGGGCTATTTCTGGATTGGATCACGTAGTAATGTGGTACCACACTGAAACAGTCAATTAAACCTGGTTTTGATCAATATTTTAGAGAATAATTCATGTTATGTCTAGGTTAGTTCTGGGATTTGCTCTCATCAGGCTCATTCTTTCGCATATTTCTCATACTTGATGGCTAGATCCTGGGCTTTCTCTGGATTGCATCACGTAGTAATGAAGTACAACACTGAAACGGTCAATTAAACCTGGTTTCCAGCAATATTTGGGAGGATAACGCATGTTAGCACTAGGTTAGGTCTGGGATTTTCACTCATCAGACTCATACTTTCGCATTCTTCACATACTTATTGAACGGATCCTGGGTTTTTACTGGATTGGATCACGTAGTAATGTGGCACCACACTGAAACAGTCAATTAAACCTGGTTTCGATCAATATTTTAGAGGATAACGCAAGTTAGGTCTAGGTTAGGTCTGGGATTTTCACTCATCAGGCTCATACTTTCGCATATTTCTCATACTTTTTGGCTAGATCCTGGGCTGTTTCTGGATTGAATCAAGTAGTAATGTGGTACCACGCTGAAACAGTCAATTAATCCTGGTTTCGATCAATATTTTAGAGGATCACGCATGTTAGGTCTGGGATAGGTCTGGGATTCGCCCTCATCAGGCTCATACTTTCGCGTTTTTCACATACTTGTTGAACTGATCCTGGGTTTTTTCTGGTTTGGATCACGTAGCAATGTGGTACCACACTGATACAGTCGATTAAACCTGGTTTCGATCAATATTTTAGAGGATAACGCGAGTTTGGTCTGGGATAGGTCTGGGATTTGCCCTCATCAGGCTCACACTTTCGCGTTTTTCACATACTTGTTGAACAGATCCTGGGTTTTTTCTGGTTTGGGTCACGTAGTAATGTAGTACCACTCTGAAACAGTCGATTAAACCAGGTTACGATGAATATTTTTGTGGATAACGCATGTTAGGTCCAGGTTAGGTCTGGGATTTTCACTCATCAAACTCATACTTTCGCATTCTTCACATACTTGTTGAACGGATCCTGGGTTTTTTCTGGTTTGGATCACGCAGTAATGTGGGACCACACTGAAACAATCAATTGAACCTGGTCTTGATAAATATTTTAGAGGATAACGCAAGTTTGGTCTGGGATAGGTCTGGGATTTGCCCTCATCAGGCTCATACTTTCGCGTTTTTCACATACTTCATGGCTAGATCCTGGGCTGTTTCTAGATTGTATCACGTAGTAATGTGGTACCACGCTGAAACAGTCAATTAAACCTGGTTTCGATCAATATTTTAGAGGATAACGCAAGTTTGGTCTGGGATATGTCTGGGATTCGCCCTCATCAGGCTCATACTTTCGCGTTTATCACATACTTGTTGAACTGATCGTGGGTTTTTTCTGGTTTGGATCACGTAGTAATGTGGGACCACACTGAAACAATCAATTAAACCTGGTCTTGATAAATATTTTAGAGGATAACGCAAGTTTGGTCTGGGATAGGTCTGGGATTTGCCCTCATCAGGCTCATACTTTCGCGTTTTTCACATACTTGTTGAACGGATCCTGGGTTTTTTCTGGTTTGGGTCACGTAGTAGTGTGGTACCACACTGAAACAGTCGATTAAACCAGGTTTCGATCAATATTTTAGAGGATAACGCAAGTTTGGTCTGGGATAGGTCTGGGATTTGCCCTCATCAGGCACATACTTTCGCGTTTTTCACATACTTGTTGAACGGATCCTGGGTTTTTTCTGGTTTGGATCACGTAGTAATGTGGGACCACACTGAAACAATCAATTATACCTGGTCATGATAAATATTTTAGAGGATAACGCATGTTAGGTCTGGGTTAGGTCTAGGATTTGCCCTCGTCAGGCTCATAGTTTCGCATATTTCTCATACTTCATGGCTAGATCCTGGGCTATTGCTGGATTGGATCACGTAGTAATGTGGTACCACACTGAAACAGTCAATTAAACCTGGTTTTGATCAATATTTTAGAGAATAATTCATGTTAGGTCTAGGTTAGGTCTGGGATTTTCTCTCATCAGGCTCATTCTTTCGCATAATTCTCATACTTGATGGCTAGATCATGGGCTGTTTCTGGATTGTATCACGTAGTAATGTGGTACCACGCTGAAACAGTCAATTAAACCTGGTTTCGTTCAATCATTTTAGAGGATAACGCTAGTTAGGTCTGGGATAGGTCTGGGATTTGCCCTCAGCAGGCTCATACTTTCGCGTTTTTCACATACTTGTTGAACTGATCCTGGGTTTTTTCTGGTTTGGATCACGTAGTAATGTGGGACCACACTGAAACAATCAATTAAACCTGGTCTTGATAAATATTTTAGAGGATAACTCAAGTTTGGTCTGGGATAGGTCTGGGATTTGCCCTCATCAGGCTCATACTTTCGCGTTTTTCACATACTTGTTGAACGGATCCTGGGTTTTTTCTGGTTTGGATCACGTAGTAATGTGGGACCACACTGAAACAGTCAATTAAACCTGGTTTCGATTAATATTTTAGAGAATAATTCATGTTAGGTCTAGGTTAGGTCTGGGATTTTCTCTCATCAGGCTCATTCTTTCGCATAATTCTCATACTTGATGGCTAGATCATGGGCTTTTTCTGGATTGCATCACGTAGTAATGAAGTACAACACTGAAACGGTCAACTAAACCTGGTTTCCATCAATATCTTAGAGGACAACGGAAGTTAGGTCTGGGATAGGTCTGGGATTTGCCCTCATCAGGCTCATACTTTCGCGTTTTTCACATACTTGTTGAACTGATCCTGGGTTTTTTCTGGTTTGCATCATGTAGTAATGTGGTACAACACTGAAACAGTCAATTAAACCTGGTTTCCATCAATATTTTAGAGGACAACGCATGTTAGGTCTAGGTTAGGCCTGGGATTTGCCCTCATCAGGGTCATACTTTCGCATATTTCTCATACTTCATGGCTAGATCCTGGGCTGTTTCTGGATTGGATCACGTAGTAATGTGGTACCACGCTGAAACAGTCAATTAAACCTGGTTTCGTTCAATCATTTTAGAGGATAACGCTAGTTAGGTCTGGGATAGGTCTGGGATTTGCCCTCAGCGGGCTCATACTTTCGCGTTTTTCACATACTTGTTGAACAGATCCTGGGTTTTTTCTGGTTTGGATGACATAGTAATGTGGTACCACACTGAAACATTCAATTAAACCAGGTTTCGATCAATATTTTTGAGGATAATGCATGTTAGGTCTAGGTTAGGCCGGGGATTTTCACTCATCAGACTCAAACTTTCGCATTCTTCACATACTTGTTGAACAGATCCTGGGTTTTTTCTGGTTTGGATCACAGAGTAATGTGGGACCACACTGAAACAATCAATTAAACCTGGTTTCGATCAATATTTTTGAGGATAATGCATGTTAGGTCTAGGTTAGGCCTGGGATTTTCACTCATCAGACTCATACTTTCGCATTCTTCACATACTTGTTGAAAGGATTCTGGTTTTTTTCTGGTTTTTATCACGTAGTAATGTGGGACCACACTGAAACAATCAATTAAACCTGGTCATGATAAATATTCTAGAGGATAACGCATGTTAGGTCTGTGTTAGGTCTGGGATTTTCACTCATCAGACTCATACTTTCGCATTCTTCACATACTTGTTCAACGGATCCTGTGTTTTTTCTGGTTTGGATCACGTAGTAATGTGGTACCACACTGAAACAGTCGACTAAACCTGGTTTCGATTAATATTTTTGAGGATAACGCATGTTAGGTCTGGGATAGGTCTGGGATTTGTCCTCATCAGGCTCATGCTTTCGCATATTTCTCATACTTCATGCCTAGATCTTGGGCTATTTCTGGATTGGATCACGTACTAATGTGGTACCACACTGAAACAGTCAATTAAACCTGGTTTTGATCAATATTTTAGAGAATAATTCATGTTATGTCTAGGTTAGTTCTGGGATTTGCTCTCATCAGGCTCATTCTTTCGCATATTTCTCATACTTGATGGCTAGATCCTGGGCTTTCTCTGGATTGCATCACGTAGTAATGAAGTACAACACTGAAACAGTCAATTAAACCTGGTTTCCAGCAATATTTTGGAGGATAACGCATGTTAGCACTAGGTTAGGTCTGGGATTTTCACTCATCAGACTCATACTTTCGCATTCTTCACATACTTATTGAACGGATCCTGGGTTTTTACTGGATTGGATCACGTAGTAATGTGGCACCATACTGAAACAGTCAATTAAACCTGGTTTCGATCAATATTTTAGAGGATAACGCAAGTTAGGTCTAGGTTAGGTCTGGGATTTTCACTCATCAGACTCATACTTTCGCGTTTTTCACATACTTCATGGCTAGATCCTGGGCTATTGCTGGATTGGATCACGTAGTAATGTGGTAACACACTGAAACAGTCAATTAAACCTGGTTTTGATCAATATTTTAGAGAATAATTCATGTTAGGTCTAGGTTAGGTCTGGGATTTTCTCTCATCAGGCTCATTCTTTCGCATAATTCTCATACTTGATGGCTAGATCATGGGCTGTTTCTGGATTGTATCACGTAGTAATGTGGTACCACGCTGAAACAGTCAATTAAACCTGGTTTCGTTCAATCACTTTAGAGGATAACGCTAGTTAGGTCTGGGATAGGTCTGGGATTTGCCCTCAGCAGGCTCATACTTTCGCGTTTTTCACATACTTGTTGAACTGATCCTGGGTTTTTTCTGGTTTGGATCATGTAGCAATGTGGTACCACACTGAAACAGTCGATTAAACCTGGTTTCGATCAATATTTTAGAGGATAACGCAAGTTTGGTCTGGGATAGGTCTGGGATTTGCCCTCATCAGGCTCATACTTTCGCGTTTTTCACATACTTCATGGCTAGATCCTGGGCTGTTTCTGGATTGTATCACGTAGTAATGTGGTACCACGCTGAAACTGTCAATTAAACCATGTTTCGATCAATATTTTAGAGGATAATGCAAGTTTGGTCTGGGATAGGTCTGAGATTCGCCCTCATCAGGCTCATACTTTCGCGTTTTTCACATACTTGTTGAACTGATCCTGGGTTTTTTCTGGTTTGGATCACGTAGTAATGTGGGACCACACTGAAACAATCAATTAAACCTGGTCTTGATAAATATTTTAGAGGATAACGCAAGTTTGGTCTGGGATAGGTCTGGGATTTGCCCTCATCAGGCTCATACTTTCGCGTTTTTCACATACTTGTTGAACGGATCCTGGGTTTTTTCTGGTTTGGATCACGTAGTAATGTGGGACCACACTGAAACAATCAATTAAACCTGGTCATGATAAATATTTTAGAGGATAACGCATGTTAGGTCTGGGTTAGGTCTAGGATTTGCCCTCGTCAGGCTCATACTTTCGCATATTTCTCATACTTCATGGCTAGATCCTGGGCTATTGCTGGATTGGATCACGTAGTAATGTGGGACCACACTGAAACAGTCAATTAAACCTGGTTTCGATTAATATTTTAGAGAATAATTCATGTTAGGTCTAGGTTAGGTCTGGGATTTTCTCTCATCAGGCTCATTCTTTCGCATAATTCTCATACTTGATGGCTAGATCATGGGCTTTTTCTGGATTGCATCACGTAGTAATGAAGTACAACACTGAAACGGTCAACTAAACCTGGTTTCCATCAATATCTTAGAGGACAACGGAAGTTAGGTCTGGGATAGGTCTGGGATTTGCCCTCATCAGGCTCATACTTTCGCGTTTTTCACATACTTGTTGAACTGATCCTGGGTTTTTTCTTGTTTGCATCATGTAGTAATGTGGTACAACACTGAAACAGTCAATTAAACCTGGTTTCCATCAATATTTTAGAGGACAACGCATGTTAGGTCTAGGTTAGGCCTGGGATTTGCCCTCATCAGGGTCATACTTTCGCATATTTCTCATACTTCATGGCTAGATCCTGGGCTGTTTCTGGATTGGATCACGTAGTAATGTGGTACCACGCTGAAACAGTCAATTAAACCTGGTTTCGTTCAATCATTTTAGAGGATAACGCTAGTTAGGTCTGGGATAGGTCTGGGATTTGCCCTCAGCGGGCTCATACTTTCGCGTTTTTCACATACTTGTTGAACAGATCCTGGGTTTTTTCTGGTTTGGATGACATAGTAATGTGGTACCACACTGAAACATTCAATTAAACCAGGTTTCGATCAATATTTTTGAGGATAATGCATGTTAGGTCTAGGTTAGGCCGGGGATTTTCACTCATCAGACTCAAACTTTCGCATTCTTCACATACTTGTTGAACAGATCCTGGGTTTTTTCTGGTTTGGATCACAGAGTAATGTGGGACCACACTGAAACAATCAATTAAACCTGGTTTCGATCAATATTTTTGAGGATAATGCATGTTAGGTCTAGGTTAGGCCTGGGATTTTCACTCATCAGACTCATACTTTCGCATTCTTCACATACTTGTTGAAAGGATTCTGGTTTTTTTCTGGTTTTTATCACGTAGTAATGTGGGACCACACTGAAACAATCAATTAAACCTGGTCATGATAAATATTCTAGAGGATAACGCATGTTAGGTCTGTGTTAGGTCTGGGATTTTCACTCATCAGACTCATACTTTCGCATTCTTCACATACTTGTTCAACGGATCCTGTGTTTTTTCTGGTTTGGATCACGTAGTAATGTGGTACCACACTGAAACAGTCGACTAAACCTGGTTTCGATTAATATTTTTGAGGATAACGCATGTTAGGTCAGGGATAGGTCTGGGATTTGTCCTCATCAGGCTCATACTTTCGCATATTTCTCATACTTCATGCCTAGATCCTGGGCTATTTCTGGATTGGATCACGTAGTAATGTGGTACCACACTGAAACAGTCAATTAAACCTGGTTTTGATCAATATTTTAGAGAATAATTCATGTTATGTCTAGGTTAGTTCTGGGATTTGCTCTCATCAGGCTCATTCTTTCGCATATTTCTCATACTTGATGGCTAGATCCTGGGCTTTCACTGGATTGCATCACGTAGTAATGAAGTACAACACTGAAACAGTCAATTAAACCTGGTTTCCAGCAATATTTTGGAGGATAACGCATGTTAGCACTAGGTTAGGTCTGGGATTTTCACTCATCAGACTCATACTTTCGCATTCTTCACATACTTATTGAACGGATCCAGGGTTTTTACTGGATTGGATCACGTAGTAATGTGGCACCACACTGAAACAGTCGATTAAACCTGGTTTTGATCAATATTTTAGAGGATAACGCATGTTAGGTCTAGGTTACGTCTGCGATTTTCACTCATCAGGTTCATACTTTCGCGTTTTTCACATACTTGTTGAACAGATCCTGAGTTTTTTCTGGTTTGGGTCGCGTAGTAATGTGGTACCACACTGAAACAGTCGATTAAACCAGGTTTCGATCAATATTTTTGAGGATAACGCATGTTAGGTCTAGGTTAGGCCGAGGATTTTCACACATCAGACTCATACTTTCGCATTCTTCACATACTTGTTGAACGGATCCTGGGTTTTTACTGGTTTGGATCATGTAGTGATGTGGTACCACACTGAAACAGTCAATTAAACCTGGTTTCGTTCAATATATTAGAGAGTAATTCATGTTAGGTCTAGGTTAGGTCTGGGATTTGCTCTGATCAGGCTCATTCTTTCGCATATTTCTCATACTTCATGGCTAGATCCTGGGCTGTTTCTGGATTGCATCCAGTAGTAATGAAGTACAACACTGAAACAGTCAAATAAACCTGGTTTCCATCAATATTTTAGAGGATAACGCATGTTAGGTCTAGATTAGGTCTGGGATTTTCACTCATCAGACTAATACTTTCGCATTCTTCACATACTTGTTGAACGGATCCTGGGTTTTTTCTGGTTTGGATCACGTAGTAATGAGGGACTACACTGAAACAGTCAATTAAACCTGGTCTTGATAAATATTTTAGAGGATAACGCATGTTAGGTCTGGGATTTGCCCTCATCAGACTCATACTTTCGCACACTTCACATACTCGTTGAACAGATCCTGGGTTATTTTCTGGTTTGGATTACATAGTAATGAGGTACCACACTGAAACAGTCGATTAAACCAGGTTTCGATCAATATTTTTGAGGAGAACGCATGTTAGGTCTAGGTTAGGCCTGGGATTTTCACTCATCAGACTCATACTTTCGCATTCTTCACATACTTGTTGAACGGATCCTGGGTTTTTACTGGATTGGATCACGTAGTAATGTGGTACCACACTGAAACAGTCAATTAAACCTGGCTTCGATCAATATTTTAGAGGATAACGCAAGTTAGGTCTGGGATAGGTCTGGGATTTGCCCTCATCAGGCTCATGTTTTCGCGTTTTTCACATACTTGTTGAACAGATCCTGGTTTTTTTCTGGATTGGATCACGTAGTAGTGTGGTACCACACTGAAACAGTCCATTAAACCTGGTTTGGATCAATATTTTAGAGGATAACGCATGTTAGGTCTAGGTTACGTCTGCGATTTTCACTCATCAGGCTCATACTTTCGCGTTTTTCACATACTTGTTGAACAGATCCTGAGTTTTTTCTGGTTTGGGTCGCGTAGTAATGTGGTACCACACTGAAACAGTCGATTAAACCAGGTTTCGATCAATATTTTTGAGGATAACGCATGTTAGGTCTAGGTTAGGCCTGGCATTTTCACTCATCAGGCTCATTCTTTCGCATAATTCTCATACTTGATGGCTAGATCATGGGCTGTTTCTGGATTGTATCACGTAGTAATGTGGTACCACGCTGAAACAGTCAATTAAACCTGGTTTTGATCAATATTTTAGAGGATAACGCAAGTTAGGTCTGGGATAGGTCTGGGATTCGCCCTCATCAGGCTCATACTTTCGCGTTTTTCACATACTTGTTGAACAGATCCTGGGTTTTTTCTGCTTTGGATCACGTAGTAATGTGGTACCACACTGAAACAGTCGATTAAACCTGGTTTCGATCAATATTTTAGAGGATAAGGCAAGTTAAGTCTGGGATAGGTCTGGGATTTGACCTCATCAGACTCATACTTTCGCACACTTCACATACTCGTTGAACAGATCCTGGGTTTTTTCTGCTTTGGATCACGTAGTAATGTGGTACCACACTGAAACAATCGATTAAACCAGGTTTCGATCAATATTTTAGAGGATAACGCAAGTTTGGTCTGGGATAGGTCTGGGATTTGCCCTCATCAGGCACATACTTTCGCGTTTTTCACATACTTGTTGAACGGATCCTGGGTTTTTTCTGGTTTGGATCACGTAGTAATGTGGGACCACACTGAAACAATCAATTATACCTGGTCATGATAAATATTTTAGAGGATAACGCATGTTAGGTCAGGGTTAGGTCTAGGATTTGCCCTCGTCAGGCTCATACTTTCGCATATTTCTCATACTTCATGGCTAGATCCTGGGCTATTGCTGGAGTGGATCACGTAGTAATGTGGTACCACACTGAAACAGTCAATTAAACCTGGTTTTGATCAATATTTTAGAGAATAATTCATGTTAGGTCTTGGTTAGGTCTGGGATTTTCTCTCATCAGGCTCATTCTTTCGCATAATTCTCATACTTGATGGCTAGATCATGGGCTGTTTCTGGATTGTATCACGTAGTAATGTGGTACCACGCTGAAACAGTCAATTAAACCTGGTTTCGTTCAATCATTTTAGAGGATAACGCTAGTTAGGTCTGGGATAGGTGTGGGATTTGCCCTCAGCAGGCTCATACTTTCGCGTTTTTCACATACTTGTTGAACTGATCCTGGGTTTTTTCTGGTTTGGATCACGTAGCAATGTGGTACCACACTGAAACAGTCGATTAAACCTGGTTTCGATCAATATTTTAGAGGATAACGCAGGTTTGGTCTGGGATAGTTCTGGGATTTGCCCTCATCAGGCTCATACTTTCGCGTTTTTCACATACTTGTTGAACAGATCCAGGGTTTTTTCTGGTTTGGGTCACGTAGTAATGTAGTACCACTCTGAAACAGTCGATTAAACCAGGTTTCGATCAATATTTTTGAGGATAACGCATGTTAGGTCCAGGTTAGGTCTGGGATTTTCACTCATCAGACTCATACTTTCGTATTCTTCACATACTTGTTGAACGGATCCTGGGTTTTTTCTGGTTTGGATCACGCAGTAATGTGGGACCACACTGAAACAATCAATTAAACCTGGTCTTGATAAATATTTTAGAGGATAACGTAAGTTTGGTCTGGGATAGGTTTGGGATTTGCCCTCATCAGGCTCATCCTTTCGCGTTTTTCACATACTTCATGGCTAGATCCTGGGCTGTTTCTGGATTGTATCACGTAGTAATGTGGTACCACGCTGAAACAGTCAATTAAACCTGGTTTCGATCAATATTTTAGAGGATAATGCAAGTTTGGTCTGGGATAGGTCTGAGATTCGCCCTCATCAGGCTCATACTTTCGCGTTTTTCACATACTTGTTGAACTGATCCTGGGTTTTTTCTGGTTTGGATCACGTAGTAATGTGGGACCACACTGAAACAATCAATTAAACCTGGTCTTGATAAATATTTTAGAGGATAACGCAAGTTTGGTCTGGGATAGGTCTGGGATTTGCCCTCATCAGGCACATACTTTCGCGTTTTTCACATACTTGTTGAACGGATCCTGGGTTTTTTCTGGTTTGGATCACGTAGTAATGTGGGACCACACTGAAACAATCAATTAAACCTGGTCATGATAAATATTTTAGAGGATAACGCATGCTAGGTCTGGGTTAGGTCTAGGATTTGCCCTCGTCAGGCTCATACTTTCGCATATTTCTCATACTTCATGGCTAGATCCTGGGCTATTGCTGGATTGGATCACGTAGTAATGTGGGACCACACTGAAACAGTCAATTAAACCTGGTTTCGATCAATATTTTACTGGATAACGCAAGTTAGGTCTCGGATAGTTCTGGGAATTGCCTCATCAGGCTCATACTTTCGCGTTTTTCACATACTTGATGAACAGATCCTGGGTTTTTTCTGGTTTGGATCACGTAGTAGTGCGGTACCACACTGAAACAGTCCATTCAACCTGGTTTCGATCAATATTTCAAAGGATAATGCATGTTAGGCCTAGGTTAGGCCGGGGATTTTCACTCATCAGACTCATACTTTCGCAATCTTCACATACTTGTTGAACAGATCCTGGGTTTCTTCTGGTTTGGATCACGTAGCAATGTGGTACCACACTGAAACAGTCGATTAAACCCGGTTTCGATCAATATTTTAGAGGATAAGGCAAGTTAAGTCTGGGATAGGTCTGGGATTTGACCTTACCAGACTCATACTTTCGCACACTTCACATACTCGTTGAACAGATCCTGGGTTATTTTCTGGTTTGGATCACATAGTAATGTGGTACCACACTGAAACAATCGATTAAACCAGGTTTCGATCAATATTTTAGAGGATAACGCAAGTTTGGTCTGGGATAGGTCTGGGATTTGCCCTCATCAGGCACATACTTTCGCGTTTTTCACATACTTGTTGAACGGATCCTGGGTTTTTTCTGGTTTGGATCACGTAGTAATGTGGGACCACACTGAAACAATCAATTATACCTGGTCATGATAAATATTTTAGAGGATAACGCATGTTAGGTCTGGGTTAGGTCTAGGATTTGCCCTCGTCAGGCTCATAGTTTCGCATATTTCTCATACTTCATGGCTAGATCCTGGGCTATTGCTGGATTGGATCACGTAGTAATGTGGTACCACACTGAAACAGTCAATTAAACCTGGTTTTGATCAATATTTTAGAGAATAATTCATGTTAGGTCTAGGTTAGGTCTGGGATTTTCTCTCATCAGGCTCATTCTTTCGCATAATTCTCATACTTGATGGCTAGATCATGGGCTGTTTCTGGATTGTATCACGTAGTAATGTGGTACCACGCTGAAACAGTCAATTAAACCTGGTTTCGTTCAATCATTTTAGAGGATAACGCTAGTTAGGTCTGGGATAGGTCTGGGATTTGCCCTCAGCAGGCTCATACTTTCGCGTTTTTCACATACTTGTTGAACTGATCCTGGGTTTTTTCTGGTTTGGATCACGTAGCAATGTGGTACCACACTGAAACAGTCGATTAAACCCGGTTTCGATCAATATTTTAGAGGATAACGCAAGTTTGGTCTGGGATAGTTCTGGGATTTGCCCTCATCAGGCTCATACTTTCGCATATTTCTCATACTTCATGGCTAGATCCTGGGCTATTTCTGGATTGGATCACGTAGTAATGTGGTACCACACTGAAACGGTTAATTAAACCTGGTTTCGAACAATATTTTTGAGGATAACGCATGTTAGGTCTAGGTTTGGCCGGGGATTTTCACTCATCAGACTCTTACTTTCGCAGTTTTCACATACATGTTGGCCTGATCGAGGGTTCTTTCTGCTTTGGATCACGTAGTGAAGTGGTACCACACTGAAGCAGTCCATTAAACCTGGTTTCGATCAATATTTTAGAGGATAACGCATGTTAGGTTTGGGTTAGGTCTAGGATTTGCCCTCATCAGGCTCATACTTTCGCATATTTCTCTTACTTTTTGGCTAGATCCTGGGCTGTTTCTGGATTGTATCAAGTAGTAATGTGGTACCACGCTGAAACAGTCAATTAATCCTGGTTTCGATCAATATTTTAGAGGATAATGCAAGTTTGGTCTGGGATAGGTCTGAGATTCGCCCTCATCAGGCTCATACTTTCGCGTTTTTCACATACTTGTTGAACTGATCCTGGGTTTTTTCTGGTTTGGATCACGTAGTAATGTGGGACCAATCAATCAAACCAAAACTGAAACAATCAATTAAACCTGGTCTTGATAAATATTTTAGAGGATAACGCAAGTTTGGTCTGGGATAGGTCTGGGATTTGCCCTCATCAGGCTCATACTTTTGCGTTTTTCACATACTTGTTGAACGGATCCTGGGTTTTTTCTGGTTTGGATCACGTAGTAATGTGGGACCACACTGAAACAATCAATTAAACCTGGTCATGATAAATATTTTAGAGGATTACGCATGTTAGGTCTGGGTTAGGTCTAGGATTTGCCCTCGTCAGGCTCATACTTTCGCATATTTCTCATACTTCATGGCTAGATCCTGGGCTATTGCTGGATTGGATCACGTAGTAATGTGGGACCACACTGAAACAGTCAATTAAACCTGGTTTCGATTAATATTTTAGAGAATAATTCATGTTAGGTCTAGGTTAGGTCTGGGATTTTCTCTCATCAGGCTCATTCTTTCGCATAATTCTCATACTTGATGGCTAGATCATGGGCTTTTTCTGGTTTGGATCATGTAGTAATGTGGTACAACACTGAAACAGTCAATTAAACCTGGTTTCCATCAATATTTTAGAGGACAACGCATGTTAGGTCTAGGTTACGCCTGGGATTTGCCCTCATCAGGGTCATACTTTCGCATATTTCTCATACTTCATGGCTAGATCCTGGGCTGTTTCTGGATTGGATCACGTAGTAATGTGGTACCACACTGAAACAATCAATTAAACCTGGTCATGATAAATATTTTAGAGGATAACGCATGTTAGGTCTGTGTTAGGTCTGGGATTTTCACTCATCAGACTCATACTTTCGCATTCTTCACATACTTGTTCAACGGATCCTGTGTTTTTTCTGGTTTGGATCACGTAGTAATGTGGTACCACACTGAAACAGTCGACTGAACGTGGTTTCGATTAATATTTTTGAGGATAACGCATGTTAGGTCTGGGATAGGTCTGGGATTTGCCCTCATCAGGCTCATACTTTCGCATATTTCTCATACTTCATGCCTAGATCCTGGGCTATTTCTGGATTGGATCACGTAGTAATGTGGTACCACACTGAAACAGTCAATTAAACCTGGTTTTGATCAATATTTTAGAGAATAATTCATGTTATGTCTAGGTTAGTTCTGGGATTTGCTCTCATCAGGCTCATTCTTTCGCATATTTCTCATACTTGATGGCTAGATCCTGGGCTTTCTCTGGATTGCATCACGTAGTAATGAGGTACAACACTGAAACAGTCAATTAAACCTGGTTTCCAGCAATATTTTAGAGGATAACGCATGTTAGCACTAGGTTAGGTCTAGGATTTTCACTCATCAGACTCATACTTTCGCATTCTTCACATACTTATTGAACGGATCCTGGGTTTTTACTGGATTGGATCACGTAGTAATGTGGCACCACACTGAAACAGTCAATTAAACCTGGTTTCGATCAATATTTTAGAGGATAACGCAAGTTAGGTCTAGGTTAGGTCTGGGATTTTCACTCATCCGACTCATACTTTCGCATTCTTCACATACTTGTTCAACGGATCCTGTGTTTTTTCTGGTTTGGATCACGTAGTAATGTGGTACCACACTGAAACAGTCGACTAAACCTGGTTTCGATTAATATTTTTGAGGATAACGCATGTTAGGTCTGGGATAGGTCTGGGATTTGCCCTCATCAGGCTCATACTTTCGCAGTTTTAACATGCATGTTGACCTGATCGAGGGTTATTTCTGCTTTGGATCACGTAGTAAAGTGGTACCACACTAAAGCAGTCAATCAAACCTGGTTTCGATCAATATTTTAGAGGATAACGAAAGTTATGTCTAGTTTAGGCCTGGGATTTGCCCTCATCAGACTCATACTTTCGCATACTTCACATACCTGTTGAACAGATCATGGGTTTTTTCTGGTTTGGAACACGCAGTAATGTGGTACCACCCTGAAACAGTCGATTAAACCTGGTTTCGATCAATATTTTTGAGGATAACGCATGTTAGGTCTAGGTTAGGCCGAGGATTTTCACACATCAGACTCATACTTTCGCATTCTTCACATACTTGGTGAACGGATCCTGGGTTTTTACTGGTTTGGATCATGTAGTGATGTGGTACCACACTGAAACAGTCAATTAAACCTGGTTTCGATCAATATATTAGAGAATAATTCATGTTAGGTCTAGGTTAGGTCTGGGATTTGCTCTGATCAGGCTCATTCTTTCGCATATTTCTCATACTTCATGGCTAGATCCTGGGCTGTTTCTGGATTGCATCCAGTAGTAATGAAGTACAACACTGAAACAGACAAATAAACCTGGTTTCCATCAATATTTTAGAGGATAACGCATGTTAGGTCTAGATTAGGTCTGGGATTTTCACTCATCAGACTAATACTTTCGCATTCTTCACATACTTGTTGAACGGATCCTGGGTTTTTTCTGGTTTGGATCACGTAGTAATGAGGGACTACACTGAAACAGTCAATTAAACCTGGTCATGATAAATATTTTAGAGGATAACGCATGTTAGGTCTGGGTTAGGTCTAGGATTTGCCCTCGTCAGGCTCATAGTTTCGCATATTTCTCATACTTCATGGCTAGATCCTGGGCTATTGCTGGATTGGATCACGTAGTAATGTGGTACCACACTGAAACAGTCAATTAAACCTGGTTTTGATCAATATTTTAGAGAATAATTCATGTAAGGTCTAGGTTAGGTCTGGGATTTTCTCTCATCAGGCTCATTCTTTCGCATAATTCTCATACTTGATGGCTAGATCATGGGCTGTTTCTGGATTGTATCACGTAGTAATGTGGTACCACGCTGAAACAGTCAATTAAACCTGGTTTCGTTCAATCATTTTAGAGGATAACGCTAGTTAGGTCTGGGATAGGTCTGGGATTTGCCCTCAGCAGGCTCATACTTTCGCGTTTTTCACATACTTGTTGAACTGATCCTGGGTTTTTTCTGGTTTGGATCACGTAGCAATGTGGTACCACACTGAAACAGTCGATTAAACCTGGTTTCGATCAATATTTTAGAGGATAACGCAAGTTTGGTCTGGGATAGGTCTGGGATTTGCCCTCATCAGGCTCATACTTTCGCGTTTTTCACATACTTGTTGAACAGATCCTGGGTTTTTTCTGGTTTGGGTCACGTAGTAATGTAGTACCACTCTGAAACAGTCGATTAAACCAGGTTTCGATCAATATTTTTGAGGATAACGCATGTTAGGTCCAGGTTAGGTCTGGGATTTTCACTCATCAGACTCATACTTTCGTATTCTTCACATACTTGTTGAACGGATCCTGGGTTTTTTCTGGTTTGCATCACGCAGTAATGTGGGACCACACTGAAACAATCAATTAAACCTGGTCTTGATAAATATTTTAGAGGATAACGCAAGTTTGGTCTGGGATAGGTCTGGGATTTGCCCTCATCAGGCTCATACTTTCGCGTTTTTCACATACTTCATGGCTAGATCCTGGGCTGTTTCTGGATTGTATCACGTAGTAATGTGGTACCACGCTGAAACAGTCAATTAAACCTGGTTTCGATCAATATTTTTGAGGATAATTCAAGTTTGGTCTGGGATAGGTCTGAGATTCGCCCTCATCAGGCTCATACTTTCGCGTTTTTCACATACTTGTTGAACTGATCCTGGGTTTTTTCTGGTTTGGATCACGTAGTAATGTGGGACCACACTGAAACAATCAATTAAACCTGGTCTTGATAAATATTTTAGAGGATAACGCAAGTTTGGTCTGGGATAGGTCTGGGATTTGCCCTCATCAGGCTCATACTTTCGCGTTTTTCACATACTTGTTGAACGGATCCTGGGTTTTTTCTGGTTTGGATCACGTAGTAATGTGGGACCACACTGAAACAATCAATTAAACCTGGTCATGATAAATATTTTAGAGGATAACGCATGTTAGGTCTGGGTTAGGTCTAGGATTTGCCCTCGTCAGGCTCATACTTTCGCATATTTCTCATACTTCATGGCTAGATCCTGGGCTATTGCTGGATTGGATCACGTAGTAATGTGGGACCACACTGAAACAGTCAATTAAACCTGGTTTCGATTAATATTTTAGAGAATAATTCATGTTAGGTCTAGGTTAGGTCTGGGATTTTCTCTCATCAGGCTCATTCTTTCGCATAATTCTCATACTTGATGGCTAGATCATGGGCTTTTTCTGGATTGCATCACGTAGTAATGAAGTACAACACTGAAACGGTCAACTAAACCTGGTTTCCATCAATATCTTAGAGGACAACGGAAGTTAGGTCTGGGATAGGTCTGGGATTTGCCCTCATCAGGCTCATACTTTCGCGTTTTTCACATACTTGTTGAACTGATCCTGGGTTTTTTCTGGTTTGGATCATGTAGAAATGTGGTACAACACTGAAACAGTCAACTAAACCTGGTTTCCATCAATAGTTTAGAGGACAACGCATGTTAGGTCTAGGTTAGGCCTGGGATTTGCCCTCATCAGGGTCATACTTTCGCATATTTCTCATACTTCATGGCTAGATCCTGGGCTGTTTCTGGATTGGATCACGTAGTAATGTGGTACCACACTGAAACAGTCAATTAAACCTGGTTTTGATCAATGTTTTAGAGAATAATTCATGTTAGGTCTAGGTTAGGTCTGGGATTTTCACTCACCAGACTCATACTTTCGTATTCTTCACATACTTGTTGAACGGATCCTGGGTTTTTTCTGGTTTGGATCACGCAGTAATGTGGGACCACACTGAAACAATCAACTAAACCTGGTTTCCATCAATATCTTAGAGGACAACGGAAGTTAGGTCTGGGATAGGTCTGGGATTTGCCCTCATCAGGCTCATACTTTCGCGTTTTTCACATACTTGTTGAACTGATCCTGGGTTTTTTCTGGTTTGGATCATGTAGTAATGTGGTACAACACTGAAACAGTCAACTAAACCTGGTTTCCATCAATAGTTTAGAGGACAACGCATGTTAGGTCTAGGTTAGGCCTGGGATTTGCCCTCATCAGGCTCATACTTTCGCATATTTCTCATACTTCACGGCTAGATCCGGGGCTGTTTCTGGATTGTATCACGTTGTAATGTGGTACCACGCTGAAACAGTCAATTAAACCTGGTTTCGTTCAATCATTTTAGAGGATAACGCTAGTTAGGTCTGGGATAGGTCTGGGATTTGCCCTCAGCAGGCTCATACTTTCGCGTTTTTCACATACTTGTTGAACAGATCCTGGGTTTTTTCTGGTTTGGGTCACGTAGCAGTGTGGTACCACACTGAAACAGTCGATTAAACCAGGTTTCGATCAATATTTTTGAGGATAATGCATGTTAGGTCTAGGTTAGGCCGGGGATTTTCACTCATCAGACTCATACTTTCGCATTCTTCACATACTTGTTGAACAGATCCTGAGTTTTTTCTGGTTTGGATCACGTAGTAATGTGGGACCACACTGAAACAATCAATTAAACCTGGTCATGATAAATATTTTAGAGGATAACGCATGTTAGGTCTGTGTTAGGTCTGGGATTTCCACTCATCAGACTCATACTTTCGCATTCTTCACATACTTGTTCAACGGATCCTGTGTTTTTTCTGGTTTGGATCACGTAGTAATGTGGTACCACACTGAAACAGTCGACTGAACCTGGTTTCGATTAATATTTTTGAGGATAACGCATGTTAGGTCTGGGATAGGTCTGGGATTTGCCCTCATCAGGCTCATACTTTCGCATATTTCTCATACTTCATGCCTAGATCCTGGGCTATTTCTGGATTGGATCACGTAGTAATGTGGTACCACACTGAAACAGTCAATTAAACCTGGTTTTGATCAATATTTTAGAGAATAATTCATGTTATGTCTAGGTTAGTTCTGGGATTTGCTGTCATCAGGCTCATTCTTTCGCATATTTCTCATACTTGATGGCTAGATCCTGGGCTTTCTCTGGATTGCATCATGTAGTAATGAAGTACAACACTGAAACAGTCAATTAAACCTGGTTTCCAGCAATATTTTAGAGGATAACGCATGTTAGCACTAGGTTAGGTCTGGGATTTTCACTCATCAGACTCATACTTTCGCATTCTTCACATACTTATTGAACGGATCCTGGGTTTTTACTGGATTGGATCACGTAGTAATGTGGCACCACACTGAAACAGTCAATTAAACCTGGTTTCGATCAATATTTTAGAGGATAACGCAAGTTAGGTCTAGGTTAGGTCTGGGATTTTCACTCATCAGACTCATACTTTCGCATTTTTCACATACTTGTTCAACGGATCCTGTGTTTTTTCTGGTTTGGATCACGTAGTAATGTGGTACCACACTGAAACAGTCGACTAAACCTGGTTTCGATTAATATTTTTGAGGATAACGCATGTTAGGTCTGGGATAGGTCTGGGATTTGCCCTCATCAGGCTCATACTTTCGCAGTTTTAACATGCATGTTGACCTGATCGAGGGTTATTTCTGGTTTGGATCACGTAGTAAAGTGGTACCACACTAAAACAGTCATTCAAACCTGGTTTCGATCAATATTTTAGAGGATAACGAAAGTTATGTCTAGTTTAGGCCTGGGATTTGCCCTCATCAGACTCATACTTTCGCATACTTCACATACCTGTTGAACAGATCATGGGTTTTTTTCTGGTTTGGATCACGCAGTAATGTGGTACCACCCTGAAACAGTCGATTAAACCTGGTTTCGATCAATATTTTTGAGGATAACGCATGTTAGGTCTAGGTTAGGCCGAGGATTTTCACACATCAGACTCATACTTTCGCATTCTTCACATACTTGTTGAACGGATCCTGGGTTTTTACTGGTTTGGATCATGTAGTGATGTGGTACCACACTGAAACAGTCAATTAAACCTGGTTTCGATCAATATATTAGAGAATAATTCATGTTAGGTCTAGGTTAGGTCTGGGATTTGCTCTGATCAGGCTCATTCTTTCGTATATTTCTCATACTTCATGGCTAGATCCTGGGCTGTTTCTGGATTGCATCCAGTAGTAATGAAGTACAACACAGAAACAGTCAAATAAACCTGGTTTCCATCAATATTTTAGAGGATAACGCATGTTAGGTCTAGGTTAGGTCTGGGATTTTCACTCATCAGACTAATACTTTCGCATTCACCACATACTTGTTGAACGGATCCTGGGTTTTTTCTGGTTTGGATCACGTAGTAATGAGGGACTACACTGAAACAGTCAATTAAACCTGGTCTTGATAAATATTTTAGAGGATAACGCATGTTAGGTCTGGGATTTGCCCTCATCAGACTCATACTTTCGCGCACTTCACATACTCGTTGAACAGATCCTGGGTTATTTTCTGATTTGGATTACATAGTAATGAGGTACCACACTGAAACAGTCGATTAAACCAGGTTTCGATCAATATTTTTGAGGAGAACGCATGTTAGGTCTAGGTTAGGCCTGGGATTTTCACTCATCAGACTCATACTTTCGCATTCTTCACATACTTGTTGAACGGATCCTGGGTTTTTACTGGATTGGATCACGTAGTAATGTGGTACCACACTGAAATAGTCAATTAAACCTGGTTTCGATCAATATTTTAGAGGATAACGCAAGTTAGGTCTGGGATAGGTCTGGGATTTGCCCTCATCAGGCTCATATTTTCGCGTTTTTCACATACTTGTTGAACAGATCCTGGTTTTTTTCTGGTTTGGATCACGTAGTAGTGTGGTACCACACTGAAACAGTCCATTAAACCTGGTTTGGATCAATATTTTTGAGGATAATGCATGTTAGGTCTAGGTTAGGCCTGGGATTTTCACTCATCAGACTCATACTTTCGCATTCTTCACATACTTGTTGAACATATCCTGAGTTTTTTCTGGTTTGGGTCGCGTAGTAATGTGGTACCACACTGAAACAGTCGATTAAACCAGGTTTCGATCAATATTTTTGAGGATAACGCATGTTAGGTCTAGGTTAGGCCTGGGATTTTCACTCATCAGACTCATACTTTCGCATTCTTCACATACTTGTTGAACGGATCCTGGGTTTTTTCTGGTTTGGATCACGTAGTAATGTGGGACCACGCTGAACCAATCAATTAAACCTGGATCCGATCAATATTTTAGAGAATAATTCATGTTAGGCCTAGGTTAGGTCTACGATTTGCCCTCATCAGGCTCATACTTTCGCATATTTCTCATACTTCATGGCTAGATCCTGGGCTATTTCTGGATTGGATCACGTAGTAATGTGGTACCACGCTGAAACAGTCAATTAAACCTGGTTTCGATCAATATTTTAGAGGATAACGCAAGTTAGGTCTGAGATAGGTCTGGGATTCGCCCTCATCAGGCTCATACTAACGCGTTTTCCACATACTTGTTGAACTGATCCTGGGTTTTTTCTGGTTTGGTTCACGTAGTAATGTGGTACCACACTGAAACATTCAATTAAACCTGGTCCTGATAAATATTTTAGAGGATAACGCATGTTAGGTTTGTGTTAGGTCTAGGATTTGCCCTCATCAGGCTCATACATTCGCATATTTCTCATACTTCATGGCTAGATCCTGGTCTGTTCCTGGATTGTATCACGTAGTAAAGTGGTACCACGCTGAAGCTGTCAATTAAACCTGGTTTCGATCAATATTTTAGAGGATAACGCAAGTTAGGTCTGGGATAGGTCTGGGGTTCGCCCTCATCAGGCTCATACTTTCGCAGTTTTAACATGCATGTTGACCTGATCGAGGGTTTTTTCTGGTTTGGATCACGTAGTAATGTGGTACCACACTGAAACAGTCGATTAAACCTGGTTTGGATCAATATTTTTGAGGATAACGCATGTTAGGTCTAGGTTAGGTCTGGGATTTTCACCCATCAGAATCATACTTTCGCATTCTTTACATACTTGTTGAACGGATCCTGTGTTTTTTCTGGTTTGGATCACGTAGTAATGTGGTACCACACTCAAACTGTCGACTAAACCTGGTTTCGATTAATATTTTTGAGGATCACGCATGTTAGGTCTGGGATAGGTCTGGGATTTGCCCTCATCAGGCACATACTTTCGCAGTTTTAACATGCATGTTGACCATATCGAGGGTTTTTTCTGGTTTGGATCACGTAGTAATGTGGTACCACACTGAAACTGTCGATTAAACCTGGTTTGGATCAATATTTTTGAGGATAACGCATGTTAGGTCTACGTTAGGCCGCGGATTTTCACTCATCAGACTCATACTTTCGCATTCTTCACATACTTGTTGAACGGATCCTGGGTTTTTACTGGTTGGGATCACGTAGTAATGTGGTACCACACTGAAACATTCAATTAAACCAGGTCTTGATAAATATTTTACAGGATAACGCATGTTAGGTCAGGGTTAGGTCTAGGATTTGCCCCAATCAGGCTCACACTTTCGCATATTTCTCATACTTCATGGCTGGATCCTGGGCTATTTCTGGATTGGATCACGTAGTAATGTGGTACCACACTGAAACAGTCAATTAAACCTGGTTTTGATCAATATTATAGAGAATAATTCATGTTAGGTCTAGGTTAGGTCTGGGATTCGCTCTCATCAGGCTCATTCTTTCGCATATTTCTCATACCTGATGGCTAGATCCTGGGCCTTTTCTGGATTGCATCACGTAGTAATGAAGTACAACACTGAAACAGCCAATTAAACCTGGTTTCGCTGAATATTTTAGAAGATAACGCATGTTAGGTCTAGGTTAGGCCTGGGATTTGCCCTCATCAGGGTCATACTTTCGCAGTTTTAACATGCATGTTGACCTGATCGAGGGTTTTTTCTGCTTTGGATCACGTAGTAAAGTGGTACCACAACTAAAACAGTCAATTAAACCTGGTTTCGATCAATATTTTAGAGGATAACGCAAGTTAGGTCTGGGATAGGTCTGGGATTTACCCTCATCAGGCTCATACTTTTGCGTTTTTCACATACTTGTTGAACAGATCCTGGTTTGTTTCTGGTTTGGATCACGTAGTAGTGTGGTACCACACTGAAACAGTCCATTAAACCTGGTTTGGATCAATATTTTAGAGGATAACGCATGTTAGGTCTAGGTTAGGTCTGGGATTTGCCCCCATCAGGCTCACACTTTCGCATATTTCTCATACTTCATGGCTAGATCATGGGCTGTTTCTGGATTGTATCACGTAGTAATGTGGTACCACACTGAAACAGTCGACTAAACCTGGTTTCGATTAATATTTTTGAGGATAACGCATGTTAGGTCTGGGATAGGTCTGGGATTTGCCCTCATCAGGCTCATACTATCGCAGTTTTAACATGCATGTTGACCTGATCGAGGGTTTTCTGCTTTGGATCACGTAGTAAAGTGGTACCTCACAGAAGCAGTCAATTAAACCTGGATACGACCAATATTTTAGAGGTTACACCATGTTAGGTCTAGGTTAGGCCTGGGATTTTCACACATCAGACTCATACTTTCGCATTCTTCACATACTTGTTGAACGGATCCTGAGTTTTTTCTGGTTTGGATCACGTAGTAATGTGGGACCACACTGAAACAATCAATTAAACCAGGTTTCGATCAATATCTTAGTGGATAATGCAAGTTAGGTTTGGGTTAGGTCTAGGATTTGCCCTCATCAGGCTCATACTTTCGCATATTTCTCATACTTCATGGCTAGATCCTGGGCTGTTTCTGGATTGTATCACGTAGTAATGTGGTACCACGCTGAAACAGTCAATTAAACCTGGTTCCGATCAATATTTTGGAGGATAACGCAAGTTAGGTCTGGGATAGGTCTGGGATTCGCCCTCATCAGGCTCATTCTTTCGCGTTTTTCACATACTCGTTGAACAGATCCTGGGTTATTTTCTGGTTTGGATCACATAGTAATGTGGTGCCACACTGAAACAGTCGATTAAACCAGGTTTCGATCAATATTTTTGAGGATAACGCATGTTAGGTCTAGGTTAGGCCTGGGATGTTCACTCATCAGACTCATACTTTCGCATTCTTCACATACTTGTTGAACGGATCCTGGGTTTTTACTGGATTGGATCACGCAGTAATGTGGTACCACACTGAAACAGTCAATTAAATCTGGTTTCGATCAATATTTTAGAGGATAACGCAAGTTAGGTCTGGGATAGGTCTGGGATTTGCCCTCATCAGGCTCATACTTTCGCGTTTTTCACATACTTGTTGAACAGATCCTGGTTTTTTTCTGGTTTGGATCACGTAGTAGTGTGGTACCACACTGAAACAGTCCATTAAACCTGGTTTGGATCAATATCATAGAGGGAAACGCATGTTAGGTCTAGGTTAGTTCTGGGATTTTCACTTATCAGACTGATACTTTCGCATTCTTCACATACTTGTTGAACGGATCCTGGGTTTTTTCTGGTTTGGATCACATAGTAATGTGGGACCACACTGAAACAATCTATTAAACCTGGTTTCGATCATTATTTTAGAGGATAACGAAAGTTATGTCTAGTTTAGGCCTGGGATTTGCCCTCATCAGACTCATACTTTCGCATACTTCTCATACTTGTTGAACAGATCCTGCGTTTTTTTCTGGTTTGGATCACGTAGTAATGTGGTACCACACTGAAACAGTCAATTAAACCTGGTTTCGATCAATATTTTAGAGAATAATTCATGTTAGGTCTAGGTTAGGTCTGGGATTTGCTCTCAACAGGCTCATTCTTTCGCTTATTTCTCATACTTGATGGCAAGATCCTGGGCTTTTTCTGGATTGCATCACGTAGTAATGAAGTACAACACTGAAACAGTCAATTAAACCTGGTTTCCATCAATATTTTAGAGGATAACGCAAGTTTGGGCTGGGATAGGTCTGGGATTTGCCCTCATCAGGCTCACACTTTCGCATATTTCTCATACTTGTTGGACTGATCCTGGGTTTTTTCTGGTTTGGGTCACGTAGTAATGTGGGACCACACTGAAACAATCAATTAAACCAGGTTTCGATCAATATCTTAGAGGATAATGCAAGTTAGGTTTGGGTTAGGTCTAGGATTTGCCCTCATCAGGCTCATACTTTCGCGTTTTTCACATACTTTTTGAACAGATCCTGGGTTTTTTCTGGTTTGGGTCACGTAGTAATGTGGTACCACACTGAAACAGTCGATTAAACCAGTTTTCGATCAATATTTTTGAGGATAATGCATGTTAGGTCTAGGTTAGGCCTGGGATTTTCACTCATCAGGCTCATACTTTCGCGTTTTTCACATACTTGTTGGACTGATCCTGGGTTTTTTCTGGTTTGGATCACGTAGCAATGTGGTACCACACTGGAACAGTCGATTAAACCTGGTTTCGATCAATATTTTAGAGGATAACGCAAGTTTGGTCTGGGATAGGTCTGGGATTTGCCCTCAGCAGGCTCATACTTTCGCGTTTTTCACATACTTTTTGAACAGATCCTGAGTTTTTTCTGGTTTGGATCACGTAGTAATGTGGGACCACACTGAAACAATCAATTAAACCAGGTTTCGATCAATATCTTAGAGGATAATGCAAGTTAGGTTTGGGTTTTTCTACTGGGGGGACCGTTTGCCCCCCCGGGGGATGGGCGCGAAAGCGCGGGCACGGGGAGGATACCGGAAGAATGCTTCGAGCGATTCCCGGTATCCTCCCAAAGCGTGCCGAAGGGTCACCGTGGGGTTTTTAGTGAGTAGGTCCCGCGCCTGTCGTTGTACGGGCGCGGGGAATCCCACACACCCCTCCCACCTCTCCCCAAGGAGGTGGGAGGGAGTCTTTCGAAGATTTTCCCCACGACAAAAAAAAAAAAAAAAAAAAAAAAAAAAAGTTAGGTTTGGGTTAGGTCTGGGATTCGCCCTCATCAGGCTCATACTTTCGCGTTTTTCACATACTTGTTGAACTGATCCTGGGTTTTTTCTGGTTTGGATCACGTAGTAATGTGGTACCACACTGAAACAGTCGATTAAACCTGGTTTCGATCAATATTTTAGAGGATAACGCAAGTTAGGTCCGGGATAGGTCTGGGATTTGCCCTCATCAGACTCATACTTTCGCATTCTTCACATACTTGTTGAACGGATCCTGGGTTTTTTCTGGTTTGGATCACGTAGTAATGTTGGACCACACTGAAGCAATCAATTAAACCTGGTCATGATAAATATTTTAGAGGATAACGCATGTTAGGTCTGGGTTAGGTGTAGGATTTGCCCTCGTCAGGCTCATACCTTCGCATATTTCTCATACTTCATGCCTAGATCCTGGGCTATTTCTGGATTGGATCACGTAGTAATGTGGTACCACGCTGAAACAGTCAATTAAACCTGGTTTCGATCAATATTTTAGAGGATAACGCAAGTTAGGTCTGAGATAGGTCTGGGATTCGCCCTCATCAGGCACATACTTTCGCAGTTTTAACATGCATGTTGACCTGATCGAGGGTTTTTTCGGGTTTGGATCACGTAGTAATGTGGTACCACACTGAAACAGTCGATTAAACCTGGTTTGGATCAATATTTTTGAGGATAACGCATGTTAGGTCTAGGTTAGGTCTGGGATTTTCACCCATCAGACTCATACTTTCGCATTCTTTACATACTTGTTGACGGATCCTGTGTTTTTTCTGGTTGGGATCACGTAGTAATGTGGTACCACACTGAAACATTCAATTAAACCAGGTCTAGATAAATATTTTACAGGATAACGCATGTTAGGTCTGGGTTAGGTCTAGGATTTGCCCCAATCAGGCTCACACTTTCGCATATTTCTCATACTTCATGGCTGGATCCTGGGCTATTTCTGGATTGGATCACGTAGTAATGTGGTACCACACTGAAACAGTCAATTAAACCTGGTTTTGATCAATATTATAGAGAATAATTCATGTTAGGTCTAGGTTAGGTCTGGGATTTGCTCTCATCAGGCTCATTCTTTCGCATATTTCTCATACCTGATGGCTAGATCCTGGGCCTTTTCTGGATTGCATCACGTAGTAATGAAGTACAACACTGAAACAGTCGATTAAACCTGGTTTGGATCAATATTTTTGAGGATAACGCATGTTAGGTCTAGGTTAGGTCTGGGATTTTCACCCATCAGACTCATACTTTCGCATTCTTTACATACTTGTTGAACAGATCCTGTGTTTTTTCTGGTTTGGATCACGTAGTAATGTGGTACCACACTCAAACTGTCGACTAAACCTGGTTTCGCTCAATATTTTAGAAGATAACGCATGTTAGGTCTAGGTTAGGCCTGGGATTTGCCCTCATCAGGGTCATACTTTCGCAGTTTTAACATGCATGTTGACCTGATCGAGGGTTTTTTCTGCTTTGGATCACGTAGTAAAGTGGTACCACAACTAAAACAGTCAATTAAACCTGGTTTCGATCATTATTTTAGAGGATAACACAAGTTAGGTCTGGGATAGGTCTGGGATTAGCCATCATCAGACTCATACTTTCGCACACTTCACATACTCGTTGACAAGATCCTGGGTTTTTTTCTGGTTTGGATCACGTAGTAGTGTGGTACCACACTGAAACAATCTATTAAACCTGGTTTGGATCAATATTTTAGAGGATAACGCATGTTAGGTCTAGGTTAGGCTTGGGATTTGCCCTCATCAGGGTCATACTTTCGCAGTTTTAACATGCATGTTGACCTGATCGAGGGTTTTTTCTGCTTTGGATCACGTAGTAAAGTGGTACCACAAATAAAACAGTCAATTAAACCTGGTTTCGATCAATATTTTAGAGGATAACGCAAGTTAGGTCTGGGATAGGTCTGGGATTTACCCTCATCAGGCTCATACTTTTGCGTTTTTCACATACTTGTTGAACAGATCCTGGTTTGTTTCTGGTTTGGATCACGTAGTAGTGTGGTACCACACTGAAACAGTCCATTAAACCTGGTTTGGATCAATATTTTAGAGGATAACGCATGTTAGGTCTGGGTTAGGTGTAGGATTTGCCCTCGTCAGGCTCATACCTTCGCATATTTCTCATACTTCATGGCTAGATCCTGGGCTGTTTCTGGATTGTATCTCGTAGTAATGTGGTACCACACTGAAACAGTCGACTGAACCTGGTTTGGATTAATATTTTTGAGGATAACGCATGTTAGGTCTGGGATATGTCTGGGATTTGCCCTCATCAGGCTCATACTTTCGCAGTTTTAACATGCGTGTTGACCTGATCGAGGGTTTTTTCTGCTTTGGATCACGTAGTAAAGTGGTACCTCACTGAAGCAGTCAATTAAACCTGGATACGACCAATATTTTAGAGGTTACACCATGTTAGGTCTAGGTTAGGCCTGGGATTTTCACACATCAGACTCATACTTTCGCATTCTTCACATACTTGTGGAACGGATCCTGAGTTTTTTCTGGTTTGGATCACGTAGTAATGTGGGACCACACTGAAACAATCAATTAATCCAGGTTTCGATCAATATCTTAGAGGATAATGCAAGTTAGGTTTGGGTTAGGTCTAGGATTTGCCCTCATCAGGCTCATACTTTCGCATATTTCTCATACTTCATGGCTAGATCCTGGGCTGTTTCTGGATTGTATCACGTAGTAATGTGGTACCACGCTGAAACAGTCAATTAAACCCGGTTCCGATCAATATTTTGGAGGATAACGCAAGTTAGGTCTGGGATAGGTCTTTTTTTTTTTTTTTTCTGTCGTGGGGAAAATCTTCGAAAGACTCCCTCCCACCTCCTTGGGGAGAGGTGGGAGGGGTGTGTGGGATTCCCCGCGCCCGTACAACGACAGGCGCGTGACCTACCCACTAAAAACCCCACGGTGACCCTTCGGCACGCTTTGGGAGGATACCAGGAATCGCTCGAAGCATTCTTCCGGTATCCTTCCCGTGCCCGCGCTTTCGCGCCCATCCCCCGGGGGGACAATCGGTCCCCCAGTAGACACACTGCCTCATAGCGGCGGGACGGGGCCACTCCATCCCGCCGGTATCCGTCCCGGGGCCGCGTTTAGTGGCGGCTGCGAGCCCCAACTCGCAACCGCCCGCGACCCCGTTTCCACCCCTCGGCGGCCGGGCGTTCATGGCCGCACCAGAACGCCGAGGGTGCCGCCCCTTGCGTCGGACCGGTAGGGGGAGGCACTCCTACCACCAACCGGTCCGACCCGGCGCCGACTGGGATAGGTCTGGGATTCGCCCTCATCAGGCTCATTCTTTCGCGTTTTTCACATACTTGTTGCACAGATCCTGGGTTTTTTCTGGTTTGGGTCACGTAGTAATGTGGTACCACACTGAAACAGTCGATTAAACCAGGTTTCGATCAATATTTTTGAGGAAAACGCATGTTAGGTCTAGGTTAGGCCTGGGATTTGCCCTCATCAGGGTCATACTTTCGCATATTTCTCATACTTCATGGCTAGATCCTGGGTTTTTTCTGGTTTGGATCACGTAGTAATGTGGTACCACACTGAAACAGTCGATTAAACCTGGTTTCGATCAATATTTTAAAGGATAACGCAAGTTAGGTCTGGGATAGGTCTTGGATTTGCCCTCATCAGACTCATACTTACGCACACTTCACATACTCGTTGAACAGATCCTGGGTTATTTTCTGGTTTGGATCACATAGTAATGTGGTACCACACTGAAAAAGTCGATTAAACCAGGTTTCGATCAATATTTTTCAGAATAACGCATGTTAGGTCTAGGTTAGGCCTGGGATTTTCACTCACCAGACTCATACTTTCGCATTCTTCACATACTTGTTGAACGGAACCTGGGTTTTTTCTGGTTTTGATCACGTAGTAATGAGGGACCACACTGAAACAGTCGACTAAACCTGGTTTCGATTAATATTTTTGAGGATAACGCATGTTAGGTCTGGGATAGGTCTGGGATTTGCCCGCATCAGGCTCATACCTTCGCAGTTTTAACATGCGTGTTGACCTGATCGAGGGTTTTCTGCTTTGGATCACGTAGTAAAGTGGTACCTCACAGAAGCAGTCAATTAAACCTGGATACGACCAATATTTTAGAGGTTACACCATGTTAGGTCTAGGTTAGGCCTGGGATTTTCACACATCAGACTCATACTTTCGCATTCTTCACATACTTGTTGAACGGATCCTGAGTTTTTTCTGGTTTGGATCACGGAGTAATGTGGGACCACACTGAAACAGTCAATTAAACCTGGTTTCGATCAATATTTTAGAGGATACCGCAAGTTAGGTGTGGGATAGGTCTGGGATTCGCCATCATCAGGCTCATACTTTCGCGGTTTTCACATACATGTTGAACAGATCCGGGGTTTTTTCTGGTTTGGATCACGTAGTAATGTGGTACCACACTGAAACAGACCTCTAAACCTGGTTTCGATCAATATTTTAGAGGATAACGCATGTTAGGTCTAGGTTAGGCCGGGGATTTTCACTCATCAGACTCATACTTTCGCAGTTTTAACATACATGTTGGCCTGATCGAGGGTTTTTTCTGCTTTGGATCACGTAGTAATGTGGTACCACACTGAAACAGTCGATTAAACCTGGTTTCGATCAATATTTTAGAGGATAACGCAAGTTAGGTCCGGGATAGGTCTGGGATTTGCCCTCATCAGACTCATACTTTCGCATTCTTCACATACTTGTTGAACGGATCCTGGGATTTTTCTGGTTTGGATCACGTAGTAATGTTGGACCACACTGAAGCAATCAATTAAACCTGGTCATGATAAATATTTTAGAGGATAACGCATGTTAGGTCTGGGTTAGGTGTAGGATTTGCCCTCGTCAGGCTCATACCTTCGCATATTTCTCATACTTCATGCCTAGATCCTGGGCTATTTCTGGATTGGATCACGTAGTAATGTGGTACCACGCTGAAACAGTCAATTAAACCTGGTTTCGATCAATATTTTAGAGGATAACGCAAGTTAGGTCTGAGATAGGTCTGGGATTCGCCCTCATCAGGCTCATACTTTCGCAGTTTTAACATGCATGTTGACCTGATCGAGGGTTTTTTCTGGTTTGGATCACGTAGTAATGTGGTACCACACTGAAACAGTCGATTAAACCTGGTTTGGATCAATATTTTTGAGGATAACGCATGTTATGTCTAGGTTAGGTCTGGGATTTGCCCTCATCAGACTCATACTTTCGCATTCTTCACATACTTGTTGAACGGATCCTGGGTTTTTACTGGTTGGGATCACGTAGTAATGTGGTACCACACTGAAACATTCAATTAAACCAGGTCTTGATAAATATTTTACAGGATAACGCATGTTAGGTCTGGGTTAGGTCTAGGATTTGCCCCAATCAGGCTCACACTTTCGCATATTTCTCATACTTCATGGCTGGATCCTGGGCTATTTCTGGATTGGATCACGTAGTAATGTGGTACCACACTGAAACAGTCAATTAAACCTGGTTTTGATCAATATTATAGAGAATAATTCATGTTAGGTCTAGGTTAGGTCTGGGATTTGCTCTCATCAGGCTCATTCTTTCGCATATTTCACATACCTGATGGCTAGATCCTGGGCCTTTTCTGGATTGCATCACGTAGTAATGAAGTACAACACTGAAACAGTCAATTAAACCTGGTTTCGCTCAATATTTTAGAAGATAACGCATGTTAGGTCTAGGTTAGGCCTGGGATTTGCCCTCATCAGGGTCATACTTTCGCAGTTTTAACATGCATGTTGACCTGATCGAGGGTTTTTTCTGCTTTGGATCACGTAGTAAAGTGGTACCACAACTAAAACAGTCAATTAACCCTGGTTTCGATCATTATTTTAGAGGATAACACAAGTTAGGTCTGGGATAGGTCTGGGATTAGCCATCATCAGACTCATACTTTCGCACACTTCACATACTCGTTGACAAGATCCTGGGTTTTTTTCTGGTTTGGATCACGTAGTAGTGTGGTACCACACTGAAACAATCTATTAAACCTGGTTTGGATCAATATTTTAGAGGATAACGCATGTTAGGTCTAGGTTAGGCCTGGGATTTGCCCTCATCAGGGTCATACTTTCGCAGTTTTAACATGCATGTGGACCTGATCGAGGGTTTTTTCTGCTTTGGATCACGTAGTAAAGTGGTACCACAACTAAAACAGTCAATTAAACCTGGTTTCGATCAATATTTTAGAGGATAACGCAAGTTAGGTCTGGGATAGGTCTGGGATTTACCCTCATCAGGCTCATACTTTTGCGTTTTTCACATACTTGTTGAACAGATCCTGGTTTGTTTCTGGTTTGGATCACGTAGTAGTGTGGTACCACACTGAAACAGTCCATTAAACCTGGTTTGGATCAATATTTTAGAGGATAACGTATGTTAGGTCTAGGTTAGGTCAGGGATTTGCCCCCATCAGGCTCACACTTTCGCATATTTCTCATACATCATGGCTAGATCATGGGCTGTTTCTGGATTGTATCACGTAGTAATGTGGTACCACACTGAAACAGTCGACTAAACCTGGTTTCGATTAATATTTTTGAGGATAACGCATGTTAGGTCTGGGATAGGTCTGGGATTTGCCCTCATCAGGCTCATACTTTCGCAGTTTTAACATGCGTGTTGACCTGATCGAGGGTTTTCTGCTTTGGATCACGTAGTAAAGTGGTACCTCACAGAAGCAGTCAATTAAACCTGGATACGACCAATATTTTAGAGGTTACACCATGTTAGGTCTAGGTTAGGCCTGGGATTTTCACACATCAGACTCATACTTTCGCATTCTTCACATACTTGTTGAACGGATCCTGAGTTTTTTCTGGTTTGGATCACGTAGTAATGTGGGACCACACTGAAACAATCAATTAAACCAGGTTTCGATCAATATCTTAGTGGATAATGCAAGTTAGGTTTGGGTTAGGTCTAGGATTTGCCCTCATCGGGCTCATACTTTCGCATATTTCTCATACTTCATGGCTAGATCCTGGGCTGTTTCTGGATTGTATCACGTAGTAATGTGGTACCACGCTGAAACAGTCAATTAAACCTGGTTCCGGTTAATATTTTTGAGGATAACGCATGTTAGGTCTAGGTTAGGCCTGGGATTTTCACTCATCAGACTCATACATTCGCATTCTTCACATACTTGTTGAACGGATCCTGGGTTTTTACTGGATTGGATCACGCAGTAATGTGGTACCACACTGAAACAGTCAATTAAATCTGGTTTCGATCAATATTTTAGAGGATAGCGCAAGTTAGGTCTGGGATAGGTCTGGGATTTGCCCTCATCAGGCTCATACTTTCGCGTTTTCCACATACTTGTTGAACAGATCCTGGTTTTTTTCTGGTTTGGATCACGTAGTAGTGTGGTACCACACTGAAACAGTCCATTAAACCTGGTTTGGATCAATATCTTAGAGGGAAACGCATGTTAGGTCTAGGTTAGTTCTGGGATTTTCACTTATCAGACTGATACTTTCGCATTCTTCACATACTTGTTGAACGGATCCTGGGTTTTTTCTGGTTTGGATCACATAGTAATGTGGGACCACACTGAAACAATCTATTAAACCTGGTTTCGATCATTATTTTAGAGGATAACGAAAGTTATGTCTAGTTTAGGCCTGGGATTTGCCCTCATCAGACTCATACTTTCGCATACTTCTCATACTTGTTGAACAGATCCTGCGTTTTTTTCTGGTTTGGATCACGTAGTAATGTGGTACCACACTGAAACAGTCAATTAAACCTGGTTTCGACCAATATTTTAGAGAATAATTCATGTTAGGTCTAGGTTAGGTCTGGGATTTGCTCTCAACAGGCTCATTCTTTCGCTTATTTCTCATACTTGATGGCAAGATCCTGGGCTTTTTCTGGATTGCATCACGTAGTAATGAAGTACAACACTGAAACAGTCAATTAAACCTGGTTTCCATCAATATTTTAGAGGACAACGCATGTTAGGTCTAGGTTAGGCCTGGGATTTGCCCTCATCAGGCTCACACTTTCGCATATTTCTCATACTTCATGGCTAGATCCTGGGCTGTTTCTGGATTGTATCTCGTAGTAATGTGGTACCACACTGAAACAGTCGACTGAACCTGGTTTGGATTAATATTTTTGAGGATAACGCATGTTAGGTCTGGGATATGTCTGGGATTTGCCCTCATCAGGCTCATACTTTCGCAGTTTTAACATGCGTGTTGATCTGATCGAGGGTTTTTTCTGCTTTGGATCACGTAGTAAAGTGGTACCTCACTGAAGCAGTCAATTAAACCTGGATACGACCAATATTTTAGAGGTTACACCATGTTAGGTCTAGGTTAGGCCTGGGATTTTCACACATCAGACTCATACTTTCGCATTCTTCACATACTTGTTGAACGGATCCTGAGTTTTTTCTGGTTTGGATCACGTAGTAGTGTGGGACCACACTGAAACAATCAATTAAACCAGGTTTCGATCAATATCTTAGTGGATAATGCAAGTTAGGTTTGGGTTAGGTCTAGGATTTGCCCTCATCAGGCTCATACTTTCGCATATTTCTCATACTTCATGGCTAGATCCTGGGCTGTTTCTGGATTGTATCACGTAGTAATGTGGTACCACGCTGAAACAGTCAATTAAACCCGGTTCCGATCAATATTTTGGAGGATAACGCAAGTTAGGTCTGGGATAGGTCTTTTTTTTTTTTTTTTCTGTCGTGGGGAAAATCTTCGAAAGACTCCCTCCCACCTCCTTGGGGAGAGGTGGGAGGGGTGTGTGGGATTCCCCGCGCCCGTACAACGACAGGCGCGGGACCTACCCACTAAAAACCCCACGGTGACCCTTCGGCACGCTTTGGGAGGATACCAGGAATCGCTCGAAGCATTCTTCCGGTATCCTTCCCGTGCCCGCGCTTTCGCGCCCATCCCCCGGGGGGACAATCGGTCCCCCCAGTAGACACACTGCCTCATAGCGGCGGGACGGGGCCACTCCATCCCGCCGGTATCCGTCCCGGGGCCGCGTTTAGTGGCGGCTGCGAGCCCCAACTCGCAACCGCCCGCGACCCCGTTTCCACCCCTCGGCGGCCGGGCGTTCATGGCCGCACCAGAACGCCGAGGGTGCCGCCCCTTGCGTCGGACCGGTAGGGGGAGGCACTCCTACCACCAACCGGTCCGACCCGGCGCCGACTGGGATAGGTCTGGGATTCGCCCTCATCAGGCTCATTCTTTCGCGTTTTTCACATACTTGTTCCACAGATCCTGGGTTTTTTCTGGTTTGGGTCACGTAGTAATGTGGTACCACACTGAAACAGTCGATTAAACCAGGTTTCGATCAATACTTTTGAGAAAAACGCATGTTAGGTCTAGGTTAGGCCTGGGATTTGCCCTCATCAGACTCATACTTACGCACACTTCACATACTCGTTGAACAGATCCTGGGTTATTTTCTGGTTTGGATAACATAGTAATGTGGTACCACACTGAAAAAGTCGATTAAACCATGTTTCGATCAATATTTTTCAGAATAACGCATGTTAGGTCTAGGTTAGGCCTGGGATTTTCACTCACCAGACTCATACTTTCGCATTCTTCACATACTTGTTGAACGGAACCTGGGTTTTTTCTGGTTTTGATCACGTAGTAATGAGGGACCACACTGAAACAGTCAACTAAACCTGGTTTCGATGAATATTTTAGGGAATAATTCATGTTTGGTCTAGGTTAGGTCTGGGATTTGCTCTCATCCGGCTCATTCTTTCGCATATTACTCATACTTGATGGCTAGATCCTGGGCTTTTTCTGGATTGTATCACGTAGTAATGAAGTACAACACTGAAACAGTCAATTAAACCTGGTTTCCATCAATATTTTAGAGGACAACGCAAGTTAGGTCTGGGATAGGTCTGGGATCTGCCCTCATCAGGCCCATACTTTCGCGTTTTTCACATACTTGTTGAACGGATCCTGGGTTTTTACTGGTTTGGATCACGTAGTAATGTGGTACCACACTGAAACAGTCAATTAAACCTGGTTTCGATCAATATTTTAGAGGATACCGCAAGTTAGGTCTGGGATAGGTCTGGGATTCGCCATCATCAGGCTCATACTTTCGCGGTTTTCACATACATGTTGAACAGATCCGGGGTTTTTTCTGGTTTGGATCACGTAGTAATGTGGTACCACACTGAAACAGACCACTAAACCTGGTTTCGATCAATATTTTAGAGGATAACGCATGTTAGGTCTAGGTTAGGCCTGGGATTTGGCCTCATCAGGGTCAAACTTTCGCAGTTTTAACATACATGTTGACCTAATCCAGGGTTTTTTCTGCTTTGGATCACGTAGTAATGTGGTACCACACTAAAACTGTCAATTCAACCTGGTTTCGATCAATATTTTAGAGGATAACGCAAGTTCTGTCTGGGATAGGTCTGGGATTTGCCCTCATCAGGCTCATACTTTCGCGTTTTTCACATACTTGTTGAGCGGGTCTTGAGTTTTTTCTGGTGTGGATCACGTAGTAATGTGGTACCACACTGAAACAATCAATTAAACCTGGTCTTGATAAATATTTTAGAGGATAACGCATGTTAGGTCTGGGTTAGGTCTAGGATTTGCCCTCATCAGGCTCATACTTTCGCATATTTCTCATACTTCATGGCTGGATCCTGGGCTATTACTGGATTGGATCACGTAGTAATGTGGTACCACACTGAAACAGTCAATTTAACCTGGTTTCGATCAATATTTTAGAGAATAATTTATGTTCGGTCTGGGTTAGGTCTGGGATTTGCTCTCATCTGGCTCATTCTTTCGCATATTTCTCATACTTCATGGCTAGATCCTGGGCTTTTTCTGGATTGCATCACGTAGTAATGAAGTACATCACTGAAACGGTCAATTAAACCTGGTTTCGATCAATATTTTTGAGGATAACGCATGTTAGGTCTAGGTTAGGCCGGGGATTTTCACTCATCAGACTCATACTTTCGCAGTTTTAACATACATGTTGGCCTGATCGAGGGTTTTTTCTGCTTTGGATCACGTAGTGAAGTGGTACCACACTGAAGCAGTCCATTAATCCTGGTTTCGATCAATATTTTAGAGGATAACGCAAGTTAGGTCTAGGTTAGGTCTGGGATTTGCTCTCATCAGGCTCATTCTTTCGCATATTTCTCATACTTGATGGCTAGATCCAGGCCTTTTTCTGGATTGCATCACGTAGTAATGAAGTACAACACTGAAACAGTCAATTAAACCTGGTTTCCATCAATATTTTAGAGGACAACGCAAGTTAGGTCTGGGATAGGTCTAGGATTCGCCCTCATCAGGCTCAAACTTTCGCGTTTTTCACATACTTGTTGAACTGATCCTTGGTTTTTTCTGGATTGGATCACGTAGTAGTGTGGTACCACACTGAAACAGTCCATTAAACCTGGTTTCGATCACTATTTTAGAGGATAACGCATGGTAGGTCTGGGTTAGGTCCAGGATTTGCCCTCATCAGGCTCATACTTTCGCGTTTTTCACATACTTGTTGAAGAGATCCTGGGTTTTTTCTGGTTTGGATCACGTAGTAATGTGGTACCACACTGAAGCAGTCCATTAAACCTGGTTTCGATCAATATTTTAGAGAATAATCCATGTTAGTTCTAGGTTAGGTCTGGGATTTGCTCTCATCAGGCTCATTCTTTCGCATATTTCTCATAGTTGATGGCTAGATCTTGGGCTTTTTCTGGATTGCATCACGTAGTAATGTAGTACCACACTGAAACAGTCAATGGAATCTGGTTTCCATCAATATTTTAGAGGACAACGCAAGTTATGTCTGGGATAGGTCTGGGATTTGCCCTCATCAGGGTCATACTTTCGCCTTTTTGACATACTTGTTGAACAGATCCTGGGTTTTTTCTTGTTTGGATCACGTAGTAATGTGGTATCACACTGAAACAGTCCATAAAACCTGGTTTCGAACAATATTTTAGAGAATAATTCATGTTAGGTCTAGGTTAGGTTTGGGATTTGCTCTCATCAGGCTCATTCTTTCGCATATTTCTCATTCTTGATGGCTAGATCCTGGGCTTTTTCTGGATTGCATCACGTAGTAATGAAGTACAACACTGAAACAGACAATTAAACCTGTTTTCCATCAATATTTTAGAGGACAACGCAAGTTAGGTCCGGGATAGGTCTGGGATTCGCCCTCTTCAGGCTCATACTTTCGCGTTTTTCACATACTTGTTGAACTGATCCTGGGTTTTTTCTGGTTTGGATCACGTAGTAATGTGGTACCACACTGAAACAGTCGATTAAACCTGGTTTCGATCAATATTTTAGAGGATAACGCAAGTTAGGCCCGGGATAGGTCTGGGATTTGCCCTCATCAGACTCATACTTTCGCACACTTCACATACTCGTTGAACAGATCCTGGGTTATTTTCTGGTTTGGATCACATAGTAATGTGGTACCACACTGAAACAGTCGATTAAACCAGGTCTTGATAAATATTTTAGAGGATAACGTATGTTAGGTCTCGGTTAGGTCCAGGATTTGACCTCGTCAGGCTCATACTTTCGCATATTTCTCATACTTCATGGCTAGATCCTGGGCTATTTCTGGATTGGATCACGTAGTAATGTGGTACCACACTGAAACGGTCAATTAAACCTGGTTTCGATCAATATTTTTGAGGATAACGCATGTTAGGTCTAGGTTTGGCCGGGGATTTTCACTCATCAGACTCATACTTTCGCAGTTTTAACATACATGTTGGCCTGATCGAGGATTCTTTCTGCTTTGGATCACGTAGTGATGTGGTACCACACTGAAGAAGTCCATTAAACCTGGTTTCGATCAATATTTTAGAGGATAGCGCATGTTAGGTTTGGGTTAGGTCTAGGATTTGCCCTCATCAGGGTCATACTTTCGCATATTTCTCATACTTCATGGCTAGATCCTGGGCTGTTTCTGGATTGTATCACGTAGTAATGTGATACCACGCTGAAACAGTCAATTAATCCTGGTTTCGATCAATATTTTAGAGGATAACGCATGTTTGGTCTGGGATAGGTCTGGGATTCGCCCTCATCAGGCTCATACTTTCGCGTTTATCACATACTTGTTGAACGGATCCTGGGTTTTTTCTGGTTTGGATCACGTAGTAATGTGGGACCACACTGAAACAAACAATTATACCTGATCATGATAAATATTTTAGAGGATAACGCATGTTAGGTCTGGGTTAGGTCCAGGATTTGACCTCGTCAGGCTCATACTTTCGCATATTTCTCATACTTGATGGCTAGATCCTGGGCTTTTTCTGGATTGCATCACGTAGTAATGAAGTACAACACTGAAACAGACAATTAAACCTGTTTTCCATCAATATTTTAGAGGACAACGCAAGTTAGGTCTGGGATAGTTCTGGGATTCGCCCTCATCAGGCTCATACTTTCGCGTTTTTCACATTCTTGTTGAAGAGATCCTGGGTTTTTTCTGGTTTGGATCACGTAGTAATGTGGTACCACACTGAAGAAGTCCATTAAACCTGGTTTCGATCAATATTTTAGAGGATAACGCATGTTAGGTTTGGGTTAGGTCTAGGATTTGCCCTCGTCAGGCTCATACTTTCGCATATTTCTCATACTTCATGGCTAGATCCTGGGCTATTTCTGGATTGTATCACGTAGTAATGTGATACCACGCTGAAACAGTCAATTAATCCTGGTTTCGATCAATATTTTAGAGGATAACGCATGTTAGGTCTGGGTTAGGTCTAGGATTTGCCCTCGTCATGCTCATACTTTCGCGTTTTTCACATACTTGTTGAACTGATCCTGGGTTTTTTCTGGTTTGGATCACGTAGTAATGTGGTACAACACCGAAACAGTCAATTAAACCTGGTTTCCATCAATATTTTAGAGGACAACGCATGTTAGGTCTAGGATTTGCCCTCGTCAGGCTCATACTTTCGCATTTCTCACATACTTGTTGAACTGATCCTGGGTTTTCTCTGGTTTGGATCACGTAGTAATGTGGGACCACACTCAAACAATCAATCAAACCTGGTCTTGATAAATATTTTAGAGGATAACGCAAGTTTGGTCTGGGATAGGTCTGGGATTTGCCCTCATCAGGCTTATACTTTCGCGTTCTTCACATACTTGTTGAACAGATCCTGGGCTTTCTCTGGATTGCATCACGTAGTAATGAAGTACAACACTGAAACAGTCAATTAAACCTGGTTTCCAGCAATATTTTAGAGGACAACGCATGTTAGGTCTAGGTAAGCCCTGGGATTTGCTCTCATCTGGCTCATTCTTTCGCATATTTCTCATACTTCATGGCTAGATCCTGGGCTTTTTCTGGATTGCATCACGTAGTAATGAAGTACATCACTGAAACGGTCAATTAAACCTGGTTTCGATCAATATTTTTGAGGATAACGCATGTTAGGTCTAGGTTAGGCCGGGGATTTTCACTCATCAGACTCATACTTTCGCAGTTTTAACATACATGTTGGCCTGATCGAGGGTTTTTTCTGCTTTGGATCACGTAGCGAAGTGGTACCACACTGAAGCAGTCCATTAATCCTGGTTTCGATCAATATTTTAGAGGATAACGCAAGTTAGGTCTAGGTTAGGTCTGGGATTTGCTCTCATCAGGCTCATTCTTTCGCATATTTCTCATACTTGATGGCTAGATCCAGGCCTTTTTCTGGATTGCATCACGTAGTAATGAAGTACAACACTGAAACAGTCAATTAAACCTGGTTTCCATCAATATTTTAGAGGACAACGCAAGTTAGGTCTGGGATAGGTCTAGGATTCGCCCTCATCAGGCTCAAACTTTCGCGCTTTTCACATACTTGTTGAACTGATCCTTGGTTTTTTCTGGATTGGATCACGTAGTAGTGTGGTACCACACTGAAGCAGTCCATTAAACCTGGTTTCGATCACTATTTTAGAGGATAACGCATGGTAGGTCTGGGTTAGGTCTAGGATTTGCCCTCATCAGGCTCATACTTTCGCGTTTTTCACATACTTGTTGAAGAGATCCTGGGTTTTTTCTGGTTTGGATCACGTAGTAATGTGGTACCACACTGAAGCAGTCCATTAAACCTGGTTTCGATCAATATTTTAGAGAATAATCCATGTTAGTTCTAGGTTAGGTCTGGGATTTGCTCTCATCAGGCTCATTCTTTCGCATATTTCTCATACTTGATGGCTAGATCTTGGGCTTTTTCTGGATTGCATCACGTAGTAATGTAGTACCACACTGAAACAGTCAATGGAATCTGGTTTCCATCAATATTTTAGAGGACAACGCAAGTTATGTCTGGGATAGGTCTGGGATTTGCCCTCATCAGGGTCATACTTTCGCCTTTTTCACATACTTGTTGAACAGATCCTGGGTTTTTTCTTGTTTGGATCACGTAGTAATGTGGTACCACACTGAAACAGTCCATAAAACCTGGTTTCGAACAATATTTTAGAGAATAATTCATGTTAGGTCTAGGTTAGGTTTGGGATTTGCTCTCATCAGGCTCATTCTTTCGCATATTTCTCATACTTGATGGCTAGATCCTAGGCTTTTTCTGGATTGCATCACGTAGTAATGAAGTACAACACTGAAACAGACAATTAAACCTGTTTTCCATCAATATTTTAGAGGACAACGCAAGTTAGGTCTGGGATAGGTCTGGGATTCGCCCTCATCAGGCTCATACTTTCGCGTTTTTCACATACTTGTTGAACTGATCCTGGGTTTTTTCTGGTTTGGATCACGTAGTAATGTGGTACCACACTGAAACAGTCGATTAAACCTGGTTTCGATCAATATTTTAGAGGATAACGCAAGTTAGGTCCGGGATAGGTCTGGGATTTGCCCTCATCAGACTCATACTTTCGCACACTTCACATACTCGTTGAACAGATCCTGGGTTATTTTCTGGTTTGGATCACATAGTAATGTGGTACCACACTGAAACAGTCGATTAAACCAGGTCTTGATAAATATTTTAGAGGATAACGTATGTTAGGTCTGGGTTAGGTCCAGGATTTGACCTCGTCAGGCTCATACTTTCGCATATTTCTCATACTTCATGGCTAGATCCTGGGCTATTTCTGGATTGGATCACGTAGTAATGTGGTACCACACTGAAACGGTCAATTAAACCTGGTTTCGATCAATATTTATGAGGATAACGCATGTTAGGTCTAGGTTTGGCCGGGGATTTTCACTCATCAGACTCATACTTTCGCAGTTTTAACATACATGTTGGCCTGATCGAGGGTTCTTTCTGCTTTGGATCACGTAGTGATGTGGTACCACACTGAAGAAGTCCATTAAACCTGGTTTCGATCAATATTTTAGAGGATAACGCATGTTAGGTTTGGGTTAGGTCTAGGATTTGCCCTCATCAGGGTCATACTTTCGCATATTTCTCATACTTCATGGCTAGATCCTGGGCTGTTTCTGGATTGTATCACGTAGTAATGTGATACCACGCTGAAACAGTAAATTAATCCTGGTTTCGATCAATATTTTAGAGGATAACGCATGTTTGGTCTGGGATAGGTCTGGGATTCGCCCTCATCAGGCTCATACTTTCGCGTTTTTCACATACTTGTTGAACGGATCCTGGGTTTTTTCTGGTTTGGATCACGTAGTAATGTGGGACCACACTGAAACAATCAATTATACCTGGTCATGATAAATATTTTAGAGGATAACGCATGTTAGGTCTGGGTTAGGTCCAGGATTTGACCTCGTCAGGCTCATACTTTCGCATATTTCTCATACTTGATGGCTAGATCCTGGGCTTTTTCTGGATTGCATCACGTAGTAATGAAGTACAACACTGAAACAGACAATTAAACCTGTTTTCCATCAATATTTTAGAGGACAACGCAAGTTAGGTCTGGGATAGGTCTGGGATTCGCCCTCATCAGGCTCATACTTTCGCGTTTTTCACATACTTGTTGAACTGATCCTGGGTTTTTTCTGGTTTGGATCACGTAGTGAAGTGGTACCACACTGAAGAAGTCCATTAAACCTGGTTTCGATCAATATTTTAGAGGATAACGCATGTTAGGTTTGGGATAGGTCTGGGATTTGCCCTCATCAGGCTCATACTTTCGCGTTTTTCACATACTTGTTGAACAGATCCTGGGTTTTTTCTGGTTTGGATCACGCAGTAATGTGGGACCACACTGAAACAATCAATTGAACCTGGTCTTGATAAATATTTTAGAGGATAACGCAAGTTTGGTCTGGGATAGGTCTGGGATTTGCCCTCATCAGGCTCATACTTTCGCGTTTTTCACATACTTCATGGCTAGATCCTGGGCTGTTTCTGGATTGTATCACGTAGTAATGTGGTACCACGCTGAAACAGTCAATTAAACCTGGTTTCGATCAATATTTTAGAGGATAACGCAAGTTTGGTCTGGGATAGGTCTGGGATTCGCCCTCATCAGGCTCATACTTTCGCATTTCTCACATACTTGTTGAACTGATCCTGGGTTTTCTCTGGTTTGGATCACGTAGTAATGTGGGACCACACTGAAACAATCAATTAAACCTGGTCTTGATAAATATTTTAGAGGATAACGCAAGTTTGGTCTGGGATAGGTCTGGGATTTGCCCTCATCAGGCTCATACTTTCGCGTTCTTCACATACTTGTTGAACGGATCCTGGGTTTTTTCTGGTTTGGATCACGTAGTAATGTGGGACCACACTGAAACAATCAATTATACCTGGTCATGATAAACATTTTAGAGGATAACGCATGTTAGGTCTGGGTTAGGTCTAGGATTTGCCCTCGTCAGGCTCATACTTTCGCGTTTTTCACATACTTGTTGAACTGATCCTGGGTTTTTTCTGGTTTGGATCACGTAGTAATGTGGTACAACACTGATACAGTCAATTAAGCCTCGTTTCCATCAATATTTTAGAGGACAACGCATGTTAGGTCTAGGATTTGCCCTCGTCAGGCTCATACTTTCGCATTTCTCACATACTTGTTGAACTGATCCTGGGTTTTCTCTGGTTTGGATCACGTAGTAATGTGGGACCACACTGAAACAATCAATTATACCTGGTCATGATAAACATTTTAGAGGATAACGCATGTTAGGTCTGGGTTAGGTCTAGGATTTGCCCTCGTCAGGCTCATACTTTCGCGTTTTTCACATACTTGTTGAACAGATCCTGGGTTTTTTCTGGTTTGGATCACGCAGTAATGTGGGACCACACTGAAACAATCAATTGAACCTGGTCTTGATAAATATTTTAGAGGATAACGCATGTTAGGTCTGGGTTAGGTCTAGGATTTGCCCTCGTCAGGCTCATACTTTCGCGTTTTGACATACTTGTTGAACTGATCCTGGGTTTTTTCTTGTTTGGATCACGTAGTAATGTGGTACAACACTGAAACAGTCAATTAAACCTGGTTTCCATCAATATTTTAGAGGACAACGCATGTTAGGTCTAGGTTAGGCCTGGGATTTGCCCTCATCAGGGTCATACTTTCGCATATTTCTCATACTTCATGGCTAGATCCTGGGCTGTTTCTGGATTGGATCAGGTAGTAATGTGGTACCACACTGAAACAGTCAATTAAACCTGGTTTTGATCAATATTTTAGAGAATAATTCATGTTAGGTCTAGGTTAGGTCTGGGATTTGCTCTCATCAGGCTCATACTTTCGCATATTTCTCATACTTCACGGCTAGATCCGGGGCTGTTTCTGGATTGTATCACGCAGTAATGTGGTACCACGCTGCAACAGTCAAGTAAACCTGGTTTCGTTCAATCATTTTAGAGGATAACGCTAGTTAGGTCTGGGATAGGTCTGGGATTTGCCCTCAGCAGGCTCACACTTTCGCATTCTTCACATACTTGTTGAACGGAACCTGGGTTTTTTTTGGTTTGTATCACATAGTAATGTGGGACCACATTGAAACAATCAATTAAACCTGGTCATGATAAATATTTTAGAGGATAACGCAAGTTTGGTCTGGGATAGGTCTGGGATTTGCCCTCATCAGGCTTATACTTTCGCGTTCTTCACATACTTGTTGAACAGATCCTGGGCTTTCTCTGGATTGCATCACGTAGTAATGAAGTACAACACTGAAACAGTCAATTAAACCTGGTTTCCAGCAATATTTTAGAGGACAACGCATGTTAGGTCTAGGTAAGCCCTGGGATTTGCTCTCATCTGGCTCATTCTTTCGCATATTTCTCATACTTCATGGCTAGATCCTGGGCTTTTTCTGGATTGCATCACGTAGTAATGAAGTACATCACTGAAACGGTCAATTAAACCTGGTTTCGATCAATATTTTTGAGGATAACGCATGTTAGGTCTAGGTTAGGCCGGGGATTTTCACTCATCAGACTCATACTTTCGCAGTTTTAACATACATGTTGGCCTGATCGAGGGTTTTTTCTGCTTTGGATCACGTAGCGAAGTGGTACCACACTGAAGCAGTCCATTAAACCTGGTTTCGATCACTATTTTAGAGGATAACGCATGGTAGGTCTGGGTTAGGTCTAGGATTTGCCCTCATCAGGCTCATACTTTCGCGTTTTTCACATACTTGTTGAAGAGATCCTGGGTTTTTTCTGGTTTGGATCACGTAGTAATGTGGTACCACACTGAAGCAGTCCATTAAACCTGGTTTCGATCAATATTTTAGAGAATAATCCATGTTAGTTCTAGGTTAGGTCTGGGATTTGCTCTCATCAGGCTCATTCTTTCGCATATTTCTCATACTTGATGGCTAGATCTTGGGCTTTTTCTGGATTGCATCACGTAGTAATGTAGTACCACACTGAAACAGTCAATGGAATCTGGTTTCCATCAATATTTTAGAGGACAACGCAAGTTATGTCTGGGATAGGTCTGGGATTTGCCCTCATCAGGGTCATACTTTCGCCTTTTTCACATACTTGTTGAACAGATCCCGGGTTTTTTCTTGTTTGGATCACGTAGTAATGTGGTACCACACTGAAACAGTCCATAAAACCTGGTTTCGAACAATATTTTAGAGAATAATTCATGTTAGGTCTAGGTTAGGTTTGGGATTTGCTCTCATCAGGCTCATTCTTTCGCATATTTCTCATACTTGATGGCTAGATCCTAGGCTTTTTCTGGATTGCATCACGTAGTAATGAAGTACAACACTGAAACAGACAATTAAACCTGTTTTCCATCAATATTTTAGAGGACAACGCAAGTTAGGTCTGGGATAGGTCTGGGATTCGCCCTCATCAGGCTCATACTTTCGCGTTTTTCACATACTTGTTGAACTGATCCTGGGTTTTTTCTGGTTTGGATCACGTAGTAATGTGGTACCACACTGAAACAGTCGATTAAACCTGGTTTCGATCAATATTTTAGAGGATAACGCAAGTTAGGTCCGGGATAGGTCTGGGATTTGCCCTCATCAGACTCATACTTTCGCACACTTCACATACTCGTTGAACAGATCCTGGGTTATTTTCTGGTTTGGATCACATAGTAATGTGGTACCACACTGAAACAGTCGATTAAACCAGGTCTTGATAAATATTTTAGAGGATAACGTATGTTAGGTCTGGGTTAGGTCCAGGATTTGACCTCGTCAGGCTCATACTTTCGCATATTTCTCATACTTCATGGCTAGATCCTGGGCTATTTCTGGATTGTATCACGTAGTAATGTGATACCACGCTGAAACAGTAAATTAATCCTGGTTTCGATCAATATTTTAGAGGATAACGCATGTTTGGTCTGGGATAGGTCTGGGATTCGCCCTCATCAGGCTCATACTTTCGCGTTTTTCACATACTTGTTGAACGGATCCTGGGTTTTTTCTGGTTTGGATCACGTAGTAATGTGGGACCACACTGAAACAATCAATTATACCTGGTCATGATAAATATTTTAGAGGATAACGCATGTTAGGTCTGGGTTAGGTCCAGGATTTGACCTCGTCAGGCTCATACTTTCGCATATTTCTCATACTTGATGGCTAGATCCTGGGCTTTTTCTGGATTGCATCACGTAGTAATGAAGTACAACACTGAAACAGACAATTAAACCTGTTTTCCATCAATATTTTAGAGGACAACGCAAGTTAGGTCTGGGATAGGTCTGGGATTCGCCCTCATCAGGCTCATACTTTCGCGTTTTTCACATACTTGTTGAACTGATCCTGGGTTTTTTCTGGTTTGGATCACGTAGTGAAGTGGTACCACACTGAAGAAGTCCATTAAACCTGGTTTCGATCAATATTTTAGAGGATAACGCATGTTAGGTTTGGGATAGGTCTGGGATTTGCCCTCATCAGGCTCATACTTTCGCGTTTTTCACATACTTGTTGAACAGATCCTGGGTTTTTTCTGGTTTGGATCACGCAGTAATGTGGGACCACACTGAAACAATCAATTGAACCTGGTCTTGATAAATATTTTAGAGGATAACGCAAGTTTGGTCTGGGATAGGTCTGGGATTTGCCCTCATCAGGCCCATACTTTCGCGTTTTTCACATACTTCATGGCTAGATCCTGGGCTGTTTCTGGACTGTATCACGTAGTAATGTGGTACCACGCTGAAACAGTCAATTAAACCTGGTTTCGATCAATATTTTAGAGGATAACGCAAGTTTGGTCTGGGATAGGTCTGGGATTCGCCGTCATCAGGCTCATACTTTCGCATTTCTCACATACTTGTTGAACTGATCCTGGGTTTTCTCTGGTTTGGATCACGTAGTAATGTGGTACAACACTGAAACAGTCAATTAAGCCTCGTTTCCATCAATATTTTAGAGGACAACGCATGTTAGGTCTAGGATTTGCCCTCGTCAGGCTCATACTTTCGCATTTCTCACATACTTGTTGAACTGATCCTGGGTTTTCTCTGGTTTGGATCACGTAGTAATGTGGGACCACACTGAAACAATCAATTATACCTGGTCATGATAAACATTTTAGAGGATAACGCATGTTAGGTCTGGGTTAGGTCTAGGATTTGCCCTCGTCAGGCTCATACTTTCGCGTTTTTCACATACTTGTTGAACAGATCCTGGGTTTTTTCTGGTTTGGATCACGCAGTAATGTGGGACCACACTGAAACAATCAATTGAACCTGGTCTTGATAAATATTTTAGAGGATAACGCATGTTAGGTCTGGGTTAGGTCTAGGATTTGCCCTCGTCAGGCTCATACTTTCGCGTTTTGACATACTTGTTGAACTGATCCTGGGTTTTTTCTTGTTTGGATCACGTAGTAATGTGGTACAACACTGAAACAGTCAATTAAACCTGGTTTCCATCAATATTTTAGAGGACAACGCATGTTAGGTCTAGGTTAGGCCTGGGATTTGCCCTCATCAGGGTCATACTTTCGCATATTTCTCATACTTCATGGCTAGATCCTGGGCTGTTTCTGGATTGGATCAGGTAGTAATGTGGTACCACACTGAAACAGTCAATTAAACCTGGTTTTGATCAATATTTTAGAGAATAATTCATGTTAGGTCTAGGTTAGGTCTGGGATTTGCTCTCATCAGGCTCATACTTTCGCATATTTCTCATACTTCACGGCTAGATCCGGGGCTGTTTCTGGATTGTATCACGCAGTAATGTGGTACCACGCTGCAACAGTCAAGTAAACCTGGTTTCGTTCAATCATTTTAGAGGATAACGCTAGTTAGGTCTGGGATAGGTCTGGGATTTGCCCTCAGCAGGCTCACACTTTCGCGTTTTTCACATACTTGTTGAACAGATCCTGGGTTTTCTCTGGTTTGGGTCACGTAGTAGTGTGGTACCACACTGAAACAGTCGATTAAACCAGGTTTCGATCACTATTTTTGAGGATAATGCATGTTAGGTCTAGGTTAGGCCGGGGATTTTCACTCATCAGACTCATACTTTCGCATTCTTCACATACTTGTTGAACAGATCCTGCGTTTTCTCTGGTTTGGATCACAGAGTAATGTGGGACCACACTGAAACAATCAATTAAACATGGTTTCGATCAATATTTTTGAGGATAATGCATGTTAGGTCTAGGTTAGGCCTGGGATTTTCACTCATCAGACTCATACTTTCGCATTCTTCACATACTTGTTGAACGGAACCTGGGTTTTTTTTGGTTTGTATCACGTAGTAATGTGGGACCACATTGAAACAATCAATTAAACCTGGTCATGATAAATATTTTAGAGGATAACGCATGTTAGGTCTGGGTTAGGTCTAGGATTTGCCCTCGTCAGGCTCATACTTTCGCATATTTATTATACTTCATGGGTAGATCCTGGGCTGTTTCTGGATTGTATCACGTAGTAATGTTGTACCACGCTGAAACAGTCAATTAAACCTGGTTTCGATCAATATTTTAGAGGATAACGCAAGTTAGGTCTGGGATAGGTCTGGGGTTCGCCCTCACCAGGCTCATACTTTCGCGTTTTTCACATACTTGTTGAACTGATCCTGGTTTTTTTCTGGTTTGGATCACGTAGTAATGTGGTACCACACTGAAATATTCGATTAAACCTGGTTTCGATCAATATTTTAGAGGATAAGCCAAGTTAAGTCTGGGATAGGTCTGGGATTTGCCCTCATCAGGGTCATACTTTCGCATATTTCTCATACTTGATGGCTAGATCCTGGGCTTTCTCTGGATTGCATCACGTAGTAATGAAGTACAACACTGAAACAGTCAATTAAACCTGGTTTCCAGCAATATTTTAGAGGACAACGCATGTTAGGTCTAGGTAAGCCCTGGGATTCGCCCTCATCAGGGTCATACTTTCGCAGTTTTAACATACATGTTGACCTGATCGAGCGTTTTTTCTGGATTGGATCACGTAGTAAAGTGGTACCACACTGAAACAGTCCATTAAACCTGGTTTCGATCAATATTTTAGAGGATAACGCATGTTAGGTCTAGGTTAGCCCTGGGATTTTCACTCATCAGACCCATACTTTCCCATTCTTCACATACTTGTTGAACGGATCCTAGGTATTTTCTGGTTTGGTTCACGTAGTAATGTGGTACCACACTGAAACATTCAATTAAACCTGGTCTTGATAAATATTTTACAGGATAACGCATGTTAGGTTTGGGTTAGGTCTAGGATTTGCCCTCATCAGGCTCATACATTCACATATTTATTATACTTCATGGGTAGATCCTGTGCTGTTTCTGGATTGTATCACGTAGTAATGTTGTACCACGCTGAAACAGTCAATTAAACCTGGTTTCGATCAATATTTTAGAGGATAACGCAAGTTAGGTGTGGGATAGGTCTGGGGTTCGCCCTCACCAGGCTCATACTTTCGCGTTTTTCACATACTTGTTGAACTGATCCTGGTTTTTTTCTGGTTTGGATCACGTAGTAATGTGGTACCACACTGAAATATTCGATTAAACCTGGTTTCGATCAATATTTTAGAGGATAAGGCAAGTTAAGTCTGGGATAGGTCTGGGATTTGCCCTCATCAGGGTCATACTTTCGCATATTTCTCATACTTCATGGCTAGATCCTGGGCTGTTTCTGGATTGGATCAGGTAGTAATGTGGTACCACACTGAAACAGTCAATTAAACCTGGTTTTGATCAATATTTTAGAGAATAATTCATGTTATGTCTAGGTTAGTTCTGGGATTTGCTCTCATCAGGCTCATTCTTTCGCATATTTCTCATACTTGATGGCTAGATCCTGGGCTTTCTCTGGATTGCATCACGTAGTAATGAAGTACAACACTGAAACAGTCAATTAAACCTGGTTTCCAGCAATATTTTAGAGGACAACGCATGTTAGGTCTAGGTTAGCCCTGGGATTTTCACTCATCAGACCCATACTTTCGCATTCTTCACATACTTGTTGACCGGATCCTGGGTATTTTCTGGTTTGGTTCAGGTAGTAATGTGGTACCACACTGAAACATTTAATTAAACCTGGTCTTGATAAATATTTTACAGGATAACGCATGTTAGGTCTAGGTTAGCCCTGGGATTTTCACTCATCAGACCCATACTTTCGCATTCTTCACATACTTGTTGACCGGATCCTGGGTATTTTCTGGTTTGGTTCAGGTAGTAATGTGGTACCACACTGAAACATTCAATTAAACCTGGTCTTGATAAATAATTTACAGGATAACGCATGTTAGGTTTGGGTTAGGTCTAGGATTTGCCCTCATCAGGCTCATAGATTCGCATATTTCTCTTACTTCATGGCTAGATCCTGGGCTGTTTCTGGATTGTATCACGTAGTAATGTGGTACCACGCTGAAACAGTCAATTAAACCTGGTTTCGATCAATATTTTAGAGGATAACGCAAGTTAGGTCTGGGATAGGTCTGGGGTTCGCCCTCACCAGGCTCATACTTTCGCGTTTTTCACATACTTGTTGAACTGATCCTGGTTTTTTTCTTGTTTGGATCACGTAGTAATGTGGTACCACACTGAAACAGTCGATTAAACCAGGTTTCGATCAATATTTTTGAGGATAACGCATGTTATGTCTAGGTTAGGCCTGGGATTTTCACTCATCAGACTCATACTTTCGCATTCTTCACATACTTGTTGAACGGATCCTGGGTTTGTTCAGGTTTGGATCACGTAGTAATGTGGTACCACACTGAAACAGTCGATTAAACCAGGTTTCGATCAATATTTTTGAGGATAACGCATGTTATGTCTAGGTTAGGCCTGGGATTTTCACTCATCAGACTCATACTTTCGCTTTCTTCACATACTTGTTGAACGGATCCTGGGTTTGTTCAGGTTTGGATCACGTAGTAATGTGGGACCACACTGAAACAGTCAATTAAACCTGTTTTCGATCAATATTTTAGAGAATAATTCATGTTAGGTCTAGGTTAGGTCTGGGATTTGCTCTCATCAGGCTCATTCTTTCGCATATTTCTCATACTTGATGGCTAGATCCTGGGCTTTTTCTGGATTGCATCCAGTAGTAATGCAGTACAACACTGAAACAGTCAAATAAACCTGGTTTCCATCAATATTTTAGAGGATAACGCATGTTATGACTAGGTTAGGTCTGGGATTTTCACTCATCAGACTCATACTTTCGCATTCTTCACATACTTGTTCAACGGATCCTGTGTTTTTTCTGGTTTGGATTACGTAGTAATGTGGTACCACACTGAAACAGTCGATTAAACCTGGTTTCGATCAATATTTTTGAGGATAACGCATGTTAGGTTTGGGTTAGGTCTAGGATTTGCCCTCGTCAGGCTCATACTTTCGCATATTTCTCATACTTCATGGCTAGATCCTGGGCTATTTCTGGATTGGATCACGTAGTAATGTGGTACCACACTGAAACGGTCAATTAAACCTGGTTTCGATCAATATTTTTGAGGATAACGCATGTTAGGTTTAGGTTAGGCCGGGGATTTTCACTCATCAGACTCATACTTTCGCAGTTTTAACATACATGTTGGCCTGATCGAGGGTTTTTTCTGGTTTGGATCACGTAGTGAAGTGGTACCACACTGAAGCAGTCCATTAAACCTGGTTTCGATCAATATTTTAGAGGATAACGCATGTTAGGTTTGGGTTAGGTCTAGGATTTGCCCTCATCAGGCTCATACTTTCGCATATTTCTCATACTTCATGGCTAGATCCTGGGCTGTTTCTGGATTGTATCACGTAGTAATGTGGTACCATGCTGAAACAGTCAATTAATCCTGGTTTCGATCACTATTTTAGACGATAACGCATGTTAGGTCTGGGTTAGGTCTAGGATTTGCCCTCATCAGACTCATACTTTCGCGTTTTTCACATACTTGTTGAAGAGATCGTGGGTTTTTTCTGGTTTGGATCACGTAGTAATGTGGTACCACACTGAAGCAGTCCATTAAACCTGGTTTCGATCAATATTTTAGAGAATAATCCATGTTAGTTCTAGGTTAGGTCTGGGATTTGCTCTCATCAGGCTCATTCTTTCGAATATTTATCATACTTGATGGCTAGATCTTGGGCTTTTTCTGGATTGCATCACGTAGTAATGTAGTACCACACTGAAACAGTCAATGGAATCTGGTTTCCATCAATATTTTAGAGGACAACGCAAGTTATGTCTGGGATAGGTCTGGGATTTGCCCTCATCAGGGCCATACTTTCGCATTTTTCACATACTTGTTGAACTGATCCTGGGTTTTTTCTGGATTGGATCACGTAGCAATGTGGTACCACACTGAAACAGTCGATTAAACCCGGTTTCGATCAATATTTTAGAGAATAACGCAAGTTTGGTCTGGGATAGGTCTGGGATTTGCCCTCATCAGGCTCATACTTTCGCGTTTTGCACATACTTGTTGAACAGGTCCTGGGTTTTTTCTGGTTGGGGTCACGTAGTAATGTAGTACCACTCTGAAACAGTCGATTAAACCAGGTTTCGATCAATATTTTTGAGGATAACACATGTTAGGTCCAGGTTAGGTCTGGGATTTTCACTCATCAGACTCATACTTTCGCATTCTTCACATACTTGTTGAACGGATCCTGGGTTTTTTCTGGTTTGGATCACGCAGTAATGTGGGACCACACTGAAACAATCAATTAAACCTGGTCTTGATAAATATTTTAGAGGATAACGCAAGTTTGGTCTGGGATAGGTCTCGGATTTGCCCTCATCAGGGTCATACTTTCGCATATTTCTCATACTTCATGGCTAGATCCTGGGCTGTTTCTGGATTGTATCACGTAGTAATGTGATACCACGCTGAAACAGTCAATTAATCCTGGTTTCGATCAATATTTTAGAGGATAACGCATGTTTGGTCTGGGATAGGTCTGGGATTCGCCCTCATCAGGCTCATACTTTCGCGTTTTTCACATACTTGTTGAACTGATCATGGGTTTTTTCTGGTTTGGATCACGTAGCAATGTGGTAGCACACTGAAGCAGTCGATTAAACCTGGTTTCGATCAATATTTTAGAGGATAACGCAAGTTTGGTCTGGGATAGGTCTGGGATTTGCCCTCATCAGGCTCATACTTTCGCGTTTTTCACATACTTGTTGAACAGATCCTGGGTTTTTTCTGGTTTGGATCACGCAGTAATGTGGGACCACACTGAAACAATCAATTGAACCTGGTCTTGATAAATATTTTAGAGGATAACGCATGTTAGGTCTGGGTTAGGTCTAGGATTTGCCCTCGTCAGGCTCATACTTTCGCGTTTTTCACATACTTGTTGAACTGATCCTGGGTTTTTTCTGGTTTGGATCACGTAGTAATGTGGTACAACACTGAAACAGTCAATTAAACCTGGTTTCCATCAATATTTTAGAGGACAACGCATGTTAGGTCTAGGTTAGGCCTGGGATTTGCCCTCATCAGGGTCATACTTTCGCATATTTCTCATACTTCATGGCTAGATCCTGGGCTGTTTCTGGATTGGATCAGGTAGTAATGTGGTACCACACTGAAACAGTCAATTAAACCTGGTTTTGATCAATATTTTAGAGAATAATTCATGTTAGGTCTAGGTTAGGTCTGGGATTTGCTCTCATCAGGCTCATACTTTCGCATATTTCTCATACTTCACGGCTAGATCCGGGGCTGTTTCTGGATTGTATCACGCAGTAATGTGGTACCACGCTGCAACAGTCAAGTAAACCTGGTTTCGTTCAATCATTTTAGAGGATAACGCTAGTTAGGTCTGGGATAGGTCTGGGATTTGCCCTCAGCAGGCTCATACTTTCGCGTTTTTCACATACTTGTTGAACAGATCCTGGGTTTTCTCTGGTTTGGGTCACGTAGTAGTGTGGTACCACACTGAAACAGTCGATTAAACCAGGTTTCGATCAATATTTTTGAGGATAATGCATGTTAGATCTAGGTTAGGCCGGGGATTTTCACTCATCAGACTCATACTTTCGCATCCTTCACATACTTGTTGAACAGATCCTGCGTTTTCTCTGGTTTGGATCACAGAGTAATGTGGGACCACACTGAAACAATCAATTAAACATGGTTTCGATCAATATTTTTGAGGATAATGCATGTTAGGTCTAGGTTAGGCCTGGGATTTTCACTCATCAGACTCATACTTTCGCATTCTTCACATACTTGTTGAACGGATCCTGGGTTTTTTTCGGTTTGTATCACGTAGTAATGTGGGACCACATTGAAACAATCAATTAAACCTGGTCATGATAAATATTTTAGAGGATAACGCATGTTAGGTCTGGGTTAGGTCTAGGATTTGCCCTCGTCAGGCTCATACTTTCGCATATTTCTCATACTTCATGCCTAGATCCTGGGCTACTTCTGGATTGGATCACGTAGTAATGTGGTACCACACTGAAACAGTCAATTAAACCTGGTTTTGATCAATATTTTAGAGAATAATTCATGTTATGTCTAGGTTAGTTCTGGGATTTGCTCTCATCAGGCTCATTCTTTCGCATATTTCTCATACTTGATGGCTAGATCCTGGGCTTTCTCTGGATTGCATCACGTAGTAATGAAGTACAACACTGAAACAGTCAATTAAACCTGGTTTCCAGCAATATTTTAGAGGACAACGCATGTTAGGTCTAGGTAAGCCCTGGGATTCGCCCTCATCAGGGTCATACTTTCGCAGTTTTAACATACATGTTGACCTGATCGAGCGTTTTTTCTGGATTGGATCACGTAGTAAAGTGGTACCACACTGAAACAGTCCATTAAACCTGGTTTCGATCAATATTTTAGAGGATAACGCATGTTAGGTCTAGGTTAGCCCTGGGATTTTCACTCATCAGACCCATACTTTCCCATTCTTCACATACTTGTTGAACGGATCCTGGGTATTTTCTGGTTTGGTTCACGTAGTTATGTGGTACCACACTGAAACATTCAATTAAACCTGGTCTTGATAAATATTTTACAGGATAACGCGTGTTAGGTTTGGGTTAGGTCTAGGATTTGCCCTCATCAGGCTCATACATTCGCATATTTCTTATACTTCATGGGTAGATCCTGGGCTGTTTCTGGATTGTATCACGTAGTAATGATGTACCACGCTGAAACAGTCAATTAAACCTGGTTTCGATCAATATTTTAGAGGATAACGCAAGTTAGGTCTGGGATAGGTCTGGGGTTCGCCCTCACCAGGCTCATACTTTCGCGTTTTTCACATACTTGTTGAACTGATCCTGGTTTTTTTCTGGTTTGGATCACGTAGTAATGTGGTACCACACTGAAATATTCGATTAAACCTGGTTTCGATCAATATTTTAGAGGATAACGCATGTTAGGTCTAGGTTAGCCCTGGGATTTTCACTCATCAGACCCATACTTTCGCATTCTTCACATACTTGTTGACCGGATCCTGGGTATTTTCTGGTTTGGTTCAGGTAGTAATGTGGTACCACACTGAAACATTTAATTAAACCTGGTCTTGATAAATATTTTACAGGATAACGCATGTTAGGTTTGGGTTAGGTCTAGGATTTGCCCTCATCAGGCTCATACATTCGCATATTTCTCTTACTTCATGGCTAGATCCTGGGCTGTTTCTGGATTGTATCACGTAGTAATGTGGTACCACGCTGAAACAGTCAATTAAACCTGGTTTCGATCAATATTTTAGAGGATAACGCAAGTTAGGTCTGGGATAGGTCTGGGGTTCGCCCTCACCAGGCTCATACTTTCGCGTTTTTCACATACTTGTTGAACTGATCCTGGTTTTTTTCTGGTTTGGATCACGTAGTAATGTGGTACCACACTGAAACAGTCGATTAAACCTGGTTTCGATCAATATTTTAGAGGATAAGGCAAGTTAAGTCTGGGATAGGTCTGGGATTTGACCTCATCAGACTCATACTTTCGCACACTTCACATACTCGTTGAACAGATCCTGGGTTTTTTCTGGTTTGGATCACGTAGCAATGTGGTACCACACTGAAACTGTCCATTAAACCTGGTTTCGATCAATAGTTTAGAGAATAATTCATGTTAGGTCTAGGTTAGGTCTGGGATTTGCTCTCATCAGGCTCATTCTTTCGCGTATTTCTCATACTTCATGGCTAGATCTTGGGCTTTTTCTGGATTGCATCACGTAGTAATGTAGTACCACACTGAAACAGTCAATGGAATCTGGTTTCCATCAATATTTTAGAGGACAACGCAAGTTATGTCCGGGATAGGTCTGGAATTTGCCCTCATCAGGGTCATACTTTCGCATTTTTCACATACTTGTTGAACAGATCCTGGGTTTTTTCTTGTTTGGAACACGTAGTAATGTGGTACCACACTGAAACAGTCCATAAAACCTGGTTTCGAACAATATTCTAGAGAATAATTCATGTTAGGTCTAGGTTAGGTCTGGGATTTGCTCTCATCAGGCTCATTCTTTCGCATATTTCTCATACTTGATGGCTAGATCCTGGGCTTTTTCTGGATTGCATCACGTAGTAATGAAGTACAACACTGAAACAGTCAATTAAACCTGTTTTCCATCAATATTTTAGAGGACAACGCAAGTTAGGTCTGGGATAGGTCTGGGATTCGCCCTCATCAGGCTCATACTTTCGCGTTTTTCACATACTTGTTGAACTGATCCTGGGTTTTTTCTGGTTTGTATCACGTAGTAATGTGGTACCACACCGAAACAGTCGATTAAACCTGGTTTCGATCAATATTTTAGAGGATAACGCAAGTTAGGTCTGGGATAGGCCGGGGATTTTCACTCATCAGACCCATACTTTCGCAGTTTTAACATACATGTTGGCCTGATCGAGGGTTATTTTCTGGTTTGGATCACATAGTAATGTGGTACCACACTGAGACAGTCGATTAAACCAGGTCTTGATAAATATTTTAGAGGATAACGTATGATAGATCTGGGTTAGGTCCAGGATTTGCCCTCGTCAGGCTCATACTTTCGCATATTTCTCATACTTCATGGCTAGATCCTGGGCTATTTCTGGATTGGATCACGTAGTAATGTGGTACCACACTGAAACGGTCAATTAAACCTGGTTTCGATCAATATTTTTGAGGATAACGCATGTTAGGTCTAGGTTAGGCCGGGGATTTTCTCTCATCAGACTCATACTTTCGCAGTTTTAACATACATGTTGGCCTGATCGAGGGTTTTTTCTGCTTTGGATCACGTAGTGAAGTGGTACCACACTGAAGCAGTCCATTAAACCTGGTTTCGATCAATATTTTAGAGGATAACGCATGTTAGGTTTGGGTTAGGTCTAGGATTTGCCCTCATCAGGCTCATACTTTCGCATATTTCTCATACTTCATGGCTAGATCCTGGGCTGTTTCTGGATTGTATCACGTAGTAATGTGGTACCATGCTGAAACAGTCAATTAATCCTGGTTTCGATCACTATTTTAGACGATAACGCATGTTAGGTCTGGGTTAGGTCTAGGATTTGCCCTCATCAGACTCATACTTTCGCGTTTTTCACATACTTGTTGAAGAGATCGTGGGTTTTTTCTGGTTTGGATCACGTAGTAATGTGGTACCACACTGAAGCAGTCCATTAATCCTGGTTTCGATCAATATTTTAGAGAATAATCCATGTTAGTTCTAGGTTAGGTCTGGGATTTGCTCTCATCAGGCTCATTCTTTCGCATATTTCTCATACTTGATGGCTAGATCTTGGGCTTTTTCTGGATTGCATCACGTAGTAATGTAGTACCGCACTGAAACAGTCAATGGAATCTGGTTTCCATCAATATTTTAGAGGACAACGCAAGTTATGTCTGGGATAGGTCTGGGATTTGCCCTCATCAGGGTCATACTTTCGCATTTTTCACATACTTGTTGAACAGATCCTGGGTTTTTTCTTGTTTGGATCACGTAGTAATGTGGTACCACACTGAAACAGTCCATAAAACCTGGTTTCGAACAATATTTTAGAGAATAATTCATGTTAGGTCTAGGTTAGGTCTGGGATTTGCTCTCATCAGGCTCATTCTTTCGCATATTTCTCATACTTGATGGCTAGATCCTGGGCTTTTTCTGGATTGCATCACGTAGTAATGAAGTACAACACTGAAACAGTCAATTAAACCTGTTTTCCATCAATATTTTAGAGGACAACGCAAGTTAGGTCTGGGTTAGGTCCAGGATTTGACCTCGTCAGGCTCATACTTTCGCATATTTCTCATACTTCATGGCTAGATCCTGGGCTATTTCTGGATTGGATCAGGTAGTAATGTGGTACCACACTGAAACGGTCAATTAGACCTGGTTTCGATCAATATTTTTGAGGATAACGCATGTTAGGTCTAGGTTAGGCCGGGGATTTTCACTCATCAGACTCATACTTTCGAATATTTATCATACTTGATGGCTAGATCTTGGGCTTTTTCTGGATTGCATCACGTAGTAATGTAGTACCACACTGAAACAGTCAATGGAATCTGGTTTCCATCAATATTTTAGAGGACAACGCAAGTTATGTCTGGGATAGGTCTGGGATTTGCCCTCATCAGGGTCATACTTTCGCATTTTTCACATACTTGTTGAACTGATCCTGGGTTTTTTCTGGATTGGATCACGTAGCAATGTGGTACCACACTGAAACAGTCGATTAAACCTGGTTTCGATCAATATTTTAGAGAATAACGCAACTTTGGTCTGGGATAGGTCTGGGATTTGCCCTCATCAGGCTCATACTTTCGCGTTTTGCACATACTTGTTGAACAGGTCCTGGGTTTTTTCTGGTTGGGGTCACGTAGTAATGTAGTACCACTCTGAAACAGTCGATTAAACCAGGTTTCGATCAATATTTTTGAGGATAACGCATGTTAGGTCCAGGTTAGGTCTGGGATTTTCACTCATCAGACTCATACTTTCGCATTCTTCACATACTTGTTGAACGGATCCTGGGTTTTTTCTGGTTTGGATCACGTAGCAATGTGGTACCACACTGAAACAGTCGATTAAACCTGGTTTCGATCAATATTTTAGAGGATAACGCAAGTTTGGTCTGGGATAGGTCTGGGATTTGCCCTCATCAGGCTCATACTTTCGCGTTTTTCACATACTTCATGGCTAGATCCTGGGTTTTTTCTGGTTTGGATCACGTAGTAATGTGGGACCACACTGAAACAGTCGACTAAACCAGGTTTCGATTAATATTTTTGAGGATAACGCATGTTAGGTCTGGGATTGGTCTGGGATTTGCCCTCATCAGGCTCATACTTTCGCAGTTTTAACATGCATGTTGACCCGATCGAGGGTTTTTTCTGCTTTGGATCACGTAGTAAAGTGGTACCACACTAAAACAGTCAATCAAACCTGGTTTCGATCAATATTTTAGAGGATAACGAAAGTTATGTCTAGTTTAGGCCTGGGATTTGCCCTCATCAGACTCATATTTTCGCATACTTCACATACCTGTTGAACAGATCATGGGTTTTTTTCTGGTTTGGATCACGCAGTAATGTGGTACCACACTGAAACAGTCGATTAAACCTGGTTTCGATCAATATTTTTGAGGATAACGCATGTTAGGTCTAGGTTAGGCCGAGGATTTTCACACATCAGACTCATACTTTAGCATTCTTCACAAACTTGTTGAACGGATCCTGGGTTTTTACTGGTTTGGATCATGTAGTAATGTGGTACCACACTGAAACAGTCAATTAAACCTGGTTTCGATCAATATATTAGAGGATAATTCATGTTAGGTATAGGTTAGGTCTGGGATTTGCTCTGATCAGGCTCATTCCTTCGCATATTTCTCATACTTCATGGCTAGATCCTGGGCTGTTTCTGGATTGTATCACGTAGTAATGTGGTACCACGCTGAAACATTCAATGAAACCTGGTCTGGATAAATATTTTAGAGGATAACGCATGTTAGGTCTAGGTTAGCCTTGGGATTTTCACTCATCAGACTCATACTTTCACATTCTTCACATACTTGTTGAACGGATCCTGGGTATTTTCTGGTTTGGTTCACGTAGTAATGTGGTACCACACTGAAACATTCAATTAAACCTGGTCTTGATAAATATTTTAGAGGATAACGCATGTTAGGTTTGTGTTATGTCTAGGATTTGCGCTCATCAGGCTCATACATTCGCATATTTCTCATACTTCATGGCTAGATCCTGGGCTGTTTCTGGATTGTATCACGTAGTAATGTGGTACCACGCTGAAACAGTCAATTAATCCTGGTTTCGATCACTATTTTAGACGATAACGCATGTTAGGTCTGGGTTAGGTATGGGATTTGCTCTCATCAGGCTCATTCTTTCGAATATTTCTCATACTTGATGGCTAGATCTTGGGCTTTTTCTGGATTGCATCACGTAGTAATGTAGTACCACACTGAAACAGTCAATGGAATCTGGTTTCCATCAATATTTTAGAGGACAACGCAAGTTATGTCTGGGATAGGTCTGGGATTTGCCCTCATCAGGGTCATACTTTCGCATTTTTCACATACTTGTTGAACAGATCCTGGGTTTTTTCTTGTTTGGATCACGTAGTAATGTGGTACCACACTGAAACAGTCCATAAAACCTGGTTTCGAACAATATTTTAGAGAATAATTCATGTTAGGTCTAGGTTAGGTCTGGGATTTGCTCTCATCAGGCTCATTCTTTCGCATATTTCTCATACTTGATGGCTAGATCCTGGGCTTTTTCTGGATTGCATCACGTAGTAATGAAGTACAACACTGAAACAGTCAATTAAACCTGTTTTCCATCAATATTTTAGAGGACAACGCAAGTTAGGTCTGGGTTAGGTCCAGGATTTGACTTCGTCAGGCTCATACTTTCGCATATTTCTCATACTTCATGGCTAGATCCTGGGCTATTTCTGGATTGGATCAGGTAGTAATGTGGTACCACACTGAAACGGTCAATTAAACCTGGTTTCGATCAATATTTTAGAGGATAACGCATGTTAGTTCTAGGTTAGGTCTGGGATTTGCTCTCATCAGGCTCATTCTTTCGAATATTTCTCATACTTGATGGCTAGATCCTGGGCCTTTTCTGGATTGCATCACGTAGTAATGAAGTACAACACTGAAACAGTCAATGGAATCTGGTTTCCATCAATATTTTAGAGGACAACGCAAGTTATGTCTGGGATAGGTCTGGGATTTGCCCTCATCAGGGTCATACTTTCGCATTTTTCACATACTTGTTGAACTGATCCTGGGTTTTTTCTGGATTGGATCACGTAGCAATGTGGTACCACACTGAAACAGTCGATTAAACCTGGTTTCGATCAATATTTTAGAGAATAACGCAAGTTTGGTCTGGGATAGGTCTGGGATTTGCCCTCATCAGGCTCATACTTTCGCGTTTTGCACATACTTGTTGAACAGGTCCTGGGTTTTTTCTGGTTGGGGTCACGTAGTAATGTAGTACCACTCTGAAACAGTCGATTAAACCAGGTTTCGATCAATATTTTTGAGGATAACGCATGTTAGGTCCAGGTTAGGTCTGGGATTTTCACACATCAGACTCATACTTTCGCATTCTTCACATACTTGTTGAACGGATCCTGGGTTTTTTCTGGTTTGGATCACGTAGCAATGTGGTACCACACTGAAACAGTCGATTAAACCTGGTTTCGATCAATATTTTAGAGGATAACGCAAGTTTGGTCTGGGATAGGTCTGGGATTTGCCCTCATCAGGCTCATACTTTCGCGTTTTTCACATACTTCATGGCTAGATCCTGGGTTTTTTCTGGTTTGGATCACGTAGTAATGTGGGACCACACTGAAACAGTCGACTAAACCTGGTTTCGATTAATATTTTTGAGGATAACGCATGTTAGGTCTGGGATTGGTCTGGGATTTGCCCTCATCAGGCTCATACTTTCGCAGTTTTAACATGCATGTTGACCCGATCGAGGGTTTTTTCTGCTTTGGATCACGTAGTAAAGTGGTACCACACTAAAACAGTCAATCAAACCTGGTTTCGATCAATATTTTAGAGGATAACGAAAGTTATGTCTAGTTTAGGCCTGGGATTTGCCCTCATCAGACTCATATTTTCGCATACTTCACATACCTGTTGAACAGATCATGGGTTTTTTTCTGGTTTGGATCACGCAGTAATGTGGTACCACACTGAAACAGTCGATTAAACCTGGTTTCGATCAATATTTTTGAGGATAACGCATGTTAGGTCTAGGTTAGGCCGAGGATTTTCACACATCAGACTCATACTTTAGCATTCTTCACAAACTTGTTGAACGGATCCTGGGTTTTTACTGGTTTGGATCATGTAGTAATGTGGTACCACACTGAAACAGTCAATTAAACCTGGTTTCGATCAATATATTAGAGGATAATTCATGTTAGGTATAGGTTAGGTCTGGGATTTGCTCTGATCAGGCTCATTCCTTCGCATATTTCTCATACTTCATGGCTAGATCCTGGGCTGTTTCTGGATTGCATCCAGTAGTAATGAAGTACAACACTGAAACAGTCAAATAAACCTGGTTTCCATCAGTATTTTAGAGGATAACGCATGTTAGGTCTAGGTTAAGTCTGGGATTTTCACTCATCAGACTAATGCTTTCGCATTTTTCACATACTTTTTGAACGGATCCTGGGTTTTTTCTGGTTTGGATCACGTAGTAATGAGGGACCACACTGAAGCAATCAATTAAACCTGGTCTTGATAAATATTTTAGAGGATAACGCATGTTAGGTCTGGGATTTGCCCTCATCAGACTCATACTTTCGCACACTTCACATACTCGTTGAACAGATCCTGGGTTATTTTCTGGTTTGGATCACATAGTAATGAGGTACCACACTGAAACAGTCGATTAAACCAGGTTTCGATCAATATTTTTGAGGATAACGCATGTTAGGTCTAGGTTAGGCCTGGGATTTTCACTCATCAGACTCATACTTTCGCATTCTTCACATACTTGTTGAACGGATCCTGGGTTTTTACTGGATTGGATCACGTAGTAATGTGGTACCACACTGAAACAGTCGATTAAACCAGGTTTCGATCAATATTTTTGAGGATAACGCATGCTAGGTCTAGGTTAGGCCTGGGATTTTCACTCATCAGGCTCATACTTTCGCATTCGTCACATACTTGTTGAACGGATCCTGGGTTTTTTCTGGTTTGGATCACGTAGTAATGTGGGACCACACTGAAACATTCAATTAAACCTGGTCATGATAAATATTTTAGAGGATAACGCATGTTAGGTCTGGGTCAGTTCTAGGATTTGCCCTCGTCAGGATCATACTATCGCATATATCTCATACTTCGTGGCTAGATCCTGGGCAATTTCTGGATTGAATCACGTAGTAATGTGGTACCACGCTGAAACATTCAATGAAACCTGGTCTGGATAAATATTTTAGAGGATAACGCATGTTAGGTCTGGGATAGGTCTGGGATTTGCCCTCATCAGGCTCATACTTTCGCGTTTTTCACATACTTGTTGAACTGATCCCGGGTTTTTTCTGGTTTGGATCACGTAGTAATGTGGTACAACACTGAAACAGTCAATTAAACCTGGTTTCCATCAATATTTTAGAGGACAACGCATGTTAGGTCTAGGTTAGGCCTGGGATTTGCCTTCGTCAGGGTCATTCTTTCGCATATTTCTCATACTTCATGGCTAGATCCTGGGCTGTTTCTGGATTGGATCACGTAGTAATGTGGTACCACACTGAAACAGTCAATTAAACCTGGTTTTGATCAGTATTTTAGAGAATAATTCATGTTAGGTCTAGGTTAGGTCTGGGATTTGCTCTCATCAGGCTCATACTTTCGCATATTTCTCATACTTCATGGCTAGATCCTGGGCTGTTTCTGGATTGTATCACGTAGTAATGTGGTACCACGCTGAAACATTCAATGAAACCTGGTCTGGATAAATATTTTAGAGGATAACGCATGTTAGGTCTAGGTTAGCCTTGGGATTTTCACTCATCAGACTCATACTTTCACATTCTTCACATACTTGTTGAACGGATCCTGGGTATTTTCTGGTTTGGTTCACGTAGTAATGTGGTACCACACTGAAACATTCAATTAAACCTGGTCTTGATAAATATTTTAGAGGATAACGCATGTTAGGTTTGTGTTATGTCTAGGATTTGCGCTCATCAGGCTCATACATTCGCATATTTCTCATACTTCATGGCTAGATCCTGGGCTGTTTCTGGATTGTATCACGTAGTAATGTGGTACCACGCTGAAACAGTCAATTAATCCTGGTTTCGATCACTATTTTAGACGATAACGCATGTTAGGTCTGGGTTAGGTCTAGGATTTGCCCTCATCAGGCTCATACTTTCGCGTTTTTCACATACTTGTTGAAGAGATCGTGGGTTTTTTCTGGTTTGGATCACGTAGTAATGTGGTGCCACACTGAAGCAGTCCATTAAACCTGGTTTCGATCAATATTTTAGAGAATAATCCATGTTAGTTCTAGGTTAGGTATGGGATTTGCTCTCATCAGGCTCATTCTTTCGAATATTTCTCATACTTGATGGCTAGATCTTGGGCTTTTTCTGGATTGCATCACGTAGTAATGTAGTACCACACTGAAACAGTCAATGGAATCTGGTTTCCATCAATATTTTAGAGGACAACGCAAGTTATGTCTGGGATAGGTCTGGGATTTGCCCTCATCAGGGTCATACTTTCGCATTTTTCACATACTTGTTGAACAGATCCTGGGTGTTTTCTTGTTTGGATCACGTAGTAATGTGGTACCACACTGAAACAGTCCATAAAACCTGGTTTCGAACAATATTTTAGAGAATAATTCATGTTAGGTCTAGGTTAGGTCTGGGATTTGCTCTCATCAGGCTCATTCTTTCGCATATTTCTCATACTTGATGGCTAGATCCTGGGCTTTTTCTGGATTGCATCACGTAGTAATGAAGTACAACACTGAAACAGTCAATTAAACCTGTTTTCCATCAATATTTTAGAGGACAACGCAAGTTAGGTCTGGGTTAGGTCCAGGATTTGACTTCGTCAGGCTCATACTTTCGCATATTTCTCATACTTCATGGCTAGATCCTGGGCTATTTCTGGATTGGATCAGGTAGTAATGTGGTACCACACTGAAACGGTCAATTAAACCTGGTTTCGATCAATATTTTAGAGGATAACGCATGTTAGTTCTAGGTTAGGTCTGGGATTTGCTCTCATCAGGCTCATTCTTTCGAATATTTCTCATACTTGATGGCTAGATCTTGGGCTTTTTCTGGATTGCATCACGTAGTAATGTAGTACCACACTGAAACAGTCAATGGAATCTGGTTTCCATCAATATTTTAGAGGACAACGCATGTTATGTCTGGGATAGGTCTGGAATTTGCCCTCATCAGGGTCATACTTTCGCATTTTTCACATACTTGTTGAACTGATCCTGGGTTTTTTCTGGTTTGGATCACGTAGCAATGTGGTACCACACTGAAACAGTCGCTTAAACCTGGTTTCGATCAATATTTTAGAGGATAACGCAAGTTTGGTCTGGGATAGGTCTGGGATTTGCCCTCATCAGGCTCATACTTTCGCGTTTTGCACATACTTGTTGAACAGGTCCTGGGTTTTTTCTGGTTTGGGTCACGTAGTAATGTAGTACCACTCTGAAACAGTCGATTAAACCAGGTTTCGATCAATATTTTTGAGGATAACGCAAGTTTGGTCTGGGATAGGTCTGGGATTCGCCCTCATCAGGCTCATACTTTCGCGTTTTTCACATACTTGTTGAACTGATCCTGGGTTTTTTCTGGTTTGGATCACGCAGTAATGTGGGACCACACTGAAACAATCAATTAAACCTGGTCTTGATAAATATTTTAGAGGATAACGCAAGCTTGGTCTGAGATAGGTCTGGGATTTGCCCTCATCAGGCTCATACTTTCGCGTTTTTCACATACTTCATGGCTAGATCCTGGGCTGTTTCAGGATTGTATCACGTAGTAATGTGGTACCACGCTGAAACAGTCAATTAAACCTGGTTTCGATCAATATTTTAGAGGATAACGCAAGTTTGGTCTGGGATAGGTCTGGGATTCGCCCTCATCAGGCTCATACTTTCGCGTTCTTCACATACTTGTTGAACTGATCCTGGGTTTTTTCTGGTTTGGATCACGTAGTGAAGTGGTACCACACTGAAGCAGTCCATTAAACCTGGTTTCGATCAATATTTTAGAGGATAACGCATGTTAGGTTTGGGTTAGGTCTAGGATTCGCCCTCATCAGGCTCATACTTTCGCGTTTTTCACATACTTCATGGCTAGATCCTGGGTTTTTTCTGGTTTGGATCACGTAGCAATGTGGTACCACACTGAAACAGTCGATTAAACCTGGTTTCGATCAATATTTTAGAGGATAACGCAAGTTTGGTCTGGGATAGGTCTGGGATTTGCCCTCATCAGGCTCATACTTTCGCGTTTTTCACATACTTCATGGCTAGATCCTGGGCTGTTTCTGGATTGTGTCACGTAGTAATGTGGTACCACGCTGAAACAGTCAATTAAACCTGGTTTCGATCAATATTTTAGAGGAAAACGCATGTTAGGTCTAGGTTAGGCCGAGGATTTTCACACATCAGACTCATACTTTCGCATTCTTCACATACTTGTTGAACGGATCCTGGGTTTTTACTGGTTTGGATCATGTAGTAATGTGGTACCACACTGAAACAGCCAATTAAACCTGGTTTCGATCAATATTTTTGAGGATAACGCATGTTAGGTCTAGGTTAGGCCGAGGATTTTCACACATCAGACTCATACTTTCGCATTCTTCACATACTTGTTGAACGGATCCTGGGTTTTTACTGGTTTGGATGATGTAGTAATGTGGTACCACACTGAAACAGTCGATTAAACCAGGTTTCGATCAATATTTTTGAGGATAACGCATGTTAGGTCTAGGTTACGTCTGGGATTTTCACTCATCAGGCTCATACTTTCGCGCTTTTCACATACTTGTTGAACAGATCCTGAGTTTTTTCTGGTGTGGGTCGCGTAGTAATGTGGTACCACACTGAAACAGTCGATTAAACCAGGTTTCGATCAATATTTTTGAGGATAACGCATGTTAGGTCTAGGTTAGGCCTGGGATTTTCACTCATCAGACTCATACTTTCGCATTCTTCACATACTTGTTGAACGGATCCTGGGTTTTTTCTGGTTTGGATCACGCAGTAATGTGGGACCACACTGAAACAATCAATTAAACCTGGTCTTGATAAATATTTTAGAGGATAACGCAAGCTTGGTCTGAGATAGGTCTGGGATTTGCCCTCATCAGGCTCATACTTTCGCGTTTTTCACATACTTCATGGCTAGATCCTGGGCTGTTTCTGGATTGTATCACGTAGTAATGTGGTACCACGCTGAAACAGTCAATTAAACCTGGTTTCGATCAATATTTTAGAGGATAACGCAAGTTTGGTCTGGGATAGGTCTGGGATTCGCCCTCATCAGGCTCATACTTTCGCGTTCTTCACATACTTGTTGAACTGATCCTGGGTTTTTTCTGGTTTGGATCACGTAGTGAAGTGGTACCACACTGAAGCAGTCCATTAAACCTGGTTTCGATCAATATTTTAGAGGATAACGCATGTTAGGTTTGGGTTAGGTCTAGGATTTGCCCTCATCAGGCTCATACTTTCGCATATTTCTCATACTTCATGGCTAGATCCTGGGCTGTTTCTGGATTGTATCACGTAGTAATGTGGTACCACGCTGAAACAGGCAATTAATCCTGGTTTCGATCAATATTTTAGAGGATAACGCAAGTTAGGTCTGGGATAGGTCTGGGATTCGCCCTCATCAGGCTCATACTTTCGCGTTTTTCACATACTTCATGGCTAGATCCTGGGTTTTTTCTGGTTTGGATCACGTAGCAATGTGGTACCACACTGAAACAGTCGATTAAACCTGGTTTCGATCAATATTTTAGAGGATAACGCAAGTTTGGTCTGGGATGGGTCTGGGATTTGCCCTCATCAGGCTCATACTTTCGCGTTTTTCACATACTTCATGGCTACATCCTGGGCTGTTTCTGGATTGTGTCACGTAGTAATGTGGTACCACGCTGAAACAGTCAATTAAACCTGGTTTCGATCAATATTTTAGAGGAAAACGCAAGTTTGGTCTGGGATAGGTCTGGGATTCGCCCTCATCAGGCTCATACTTTCGCGTTTTTCACATACTTGTTGAACTGATCCTGGGTTTTTTCTGGTTTGGATCACGTAGTAATGTGGGACCACACTGAAACAGTCGACTAAACCTGGTTTCGATTAATATTTTTGAGGATAACGCATGTTAGGTCTGGGATTGGTCTGGGATTTGCCCCCATCAGGCTCATACTTTCGCAGTTTTAACATGCATGTTGACCTGATCGAGGGTTTTTTCTGCTTTGGATCACGTAGTAAAGTGGTACCACACTAAAACAGTCAATCAAACCTGGTTTCGATCAATATTTTAGAGGATAACGAAAGTTATGTCTAGTTTAGGCCTGGGATTTGCCCTCATCAGACTCATATTTTCGCATACTTCACATACCTGTTGAACAGATCATGGGTTTTTTTCTGGTTTGGATCACGCAGTAATGTGGTACCACACTGAAACAGTCGATTAAACCTGGTTTCGATCAATATTTTTGAGGATAACGCATGTTAGGTCTAGGTTAGGCCGAGGATTTTCACACATCAGACTCATACTTTCGCATTCTTCACATACTTGTTGAACGGATCCTGGGTTTTTACTGGTTTGGATCATGTAGTAATGTGGTACCACACTGAAACAGTCAATTAAACCTGGTTTCGATCAATATATTAGAGGATAATTCATGTTAGGTCTAGGTTAGGTCTGGGATTTGCTCTGATCAGGCTCATTCCTTCGCATATTTCTCATACTTCATGGCTAGATCCTGGGCTGTTTCTGGATTGCATCCAGTAGTAATGAAGTACAACACTGAAACAGTCAAATAAACCTGGTTTCCATCAATATTTTAGAGGATAACGCATGTTAGGTCTAGGTTAAGTCTGGGATTTTCACTCATCAGACTAATACTTTCGCATTCTTCACATACTTTTTGAACGGATCCTGGGTTTTTTCTGGTTTGGATCACGTAGTAATGAGGGACCACACTGAAGCAATCAATTAAACCTGGTCTTGATAAATATTTTAGAGGATAACGCATGTTAGGTCTGGGATTTGCCCTCATCAGACTCATACTTTCGCACACTTCACATACTCGTTGAACAGATCCTGGGTTATTTTCTGGTTTGGATCACATAGTAATGAGGTACCACACTGAAACAGTCGATTAAACCAGGTTTCGATCAATATTTTTGAGGATAACGCATGTTAGGTCTAGGTTAGGCCTGGGATTTTCACTCATCAGACTCATACTTTCGCATTCTTCACATACTTGTTGAACGGATCCTGGGTTTTTACTGGATTGGATCACGTAGTAATGTGGTACCACACTGAAACAGTCGATTAAACCAGGTTTCGATCAATATTTTTGAGGATAACGCATGTTAGGTCTAGGTTACGTCTGGGATTTTCACTCATCAGGCTCATACTTTCGCGTTTTTCACATACTTGTTGAACAGATCCTGAGTTTTTTCTGGTGTGGGTCGCGTAGTAATGTGGTACCACACTGAAACAGTCGATTAAACCAGGTTTCGATCAATATTTTTGAGGATAACGCATGTTAGGTCTGGGATTGGTCTGGGATTTGCCCCCATCAGGCTCATACTTTCGCAGTTTTAACATGCATGTTGACCTGATCGAGGGTTTTTTCTGCTTTGGATCACGTAGTAAAGTGGTACCACACTAAAACAGTCAATCAAACCTGGTTTCGATCAATATTTTAGAGGATAACGAAAGTTATGTCTAGTTTAGGCCTGGGATTTGCCCTCATCAGACTCATATTTTCGCATACTTCACATACCTGTTGAACAGATCATGGGTTTTTTTCTGGTTTGGATCACGCAGTAATGTGGTACCACACTGAAACAGTCGATTAAACCTGGTTTCGATCAATATTTTTGAGGATAACGCATGTTAGGTCTAGGTTAGGCCAAGGATTTTCACACATCAGACTCATACTTTCGCATTCTTCACATACTTGTTGAACGGATCCTGGGTTTTTACTGGTTTGGATCATGTAGTAATGTGGTACCACACTGAAACAGTCAATTAAACCTGGTTTCGATCAATATATTAGAGGATAATTCATGTTAGGTCTAGGTTAGGTCTGGGATTTGCTCTGATCAGGCTCATTCCTTCGCATATTTCTCATACTTCATGGCTAGATCCTGGGCTGTTTCTGGATTGCATCCAGTAGTAATGAAGTACAACACTGAAACAGTCAAATAAACCTGGTTTCCATCAATATTTTAGAGGATAACGCATGTTAGGTCTAGGTTAAGTCTGGGATTTTCACTCATCAGACTAATACTTTCGCATTCTTCACATACTTTTTGAACGGATCCTGGGTTTTTTCTGGTTTGGATCACGTAGTAATGAGGGACCACACTGAAGCAATCAATTAAACCTGGTCTTGATAAATATTTTAGAGGATAACGCATGTTAGGTCTGGGATTTGCCCTCATCAGACTCATACTTTCGCACACTTCACATACTCGTTGAACAGATCCTGGGTTATTTTCTGGTTTGGATCACATAGTAATGAGGTACCACACTGAAACAGTCGATTAAACCAGGTTTCGATCAATATTTTTGAGGATAACGCATGTTAGGTCTAGGTTAGGCCTGGGATTTTCACTCATCAGACTCATACTTTCGCATTCTTCACATACTTGTTGAACGGATCCTGGGTTTTTACTGGATTGGATCACGTAGTAATGTGGTACCACACTGAAACAGTCGATTAAACCAGGTTTCGATCAATATTTTTGAGGATAACGCATGTTAGGTCTAGGTTACGTCTGGGATTTTCACTCATCAGGCTCATACTTTCGCGTTTTTCACATACTTGTTGAACAGATCCTGAGTTTTTTCTGGTGTGGGTCGCGTAGTAATGTGGTACCACACTGAAACAGTCGATTAAACCAGGTTTCGATCAATATTTTTGAGGATAACGCATGTTAGGTCTAGGTTAGGCCTGGGATTTTCACTCATCAGACTCATACTTTCGCATTCTTCACATAGTTGTTGAACGGATCCTGGGTTTTTTCTGGTTTGGGTCACGTAGTAATGTGGTCCCACACTGAAACAGTCGATTAAACCAGGTTTCGATCAATATTTTTGAGGATAACGCATGTTAGGTCTAGGTTAGGCCTGGGATTTTCACTCATCAGACTCATACTTTCGCATTCGTCACATACTTGTTGAACGGATCCTGGGTTTTTTCTGGTTTGGATCACGTAGTAATGTGGGACCACACTGAAACATTCAATTAAACCTGGTCATGATAAATATTTTAGAGGATAACGCATGTTAGGTCTGGGTCAGTTCTAGGAACTGCCCTCGTCAGGCTCATACTTTCGCATATATCTCATACTTCATGGCTAGATCCTGGGCTATTTCTGGTTTGGATCTCGTAGTAATGTGGTACCACACTGAAACTGTCAATTAAACCTGGTTTGGATCAATATTTTAGAGGATAACGCAAGTTAGGTCTGGGATAGGTCTGGGATTTGCCCTCATCAGGCTCATACTAACGCGTTTTCCACTTAATTGTTGAACTGATCCTGGGTTTTTTCTGGTTTGGATCACGTAGTAATGTGGTACCTCACTGAAACAGTCGATTAAACCTGGTTTCGATCAATATTTTTGAGGATAATGCATGTTAGGTCTAGGTTAGGCCTGGGATTTTCACTCATCAGACTCATACTTTCGCATTTTCACATACTTGTTGAACGGATCCTGGGTTTTTTCTGGTTTGGATCACGTAGTTGTGTGGGACCACACTGAAACAATCAATTAAACCTGGTCATGATAAATATTTTAGAGGATAACGCATGTTAGGTCTGGGTTAGGTCTAGGATTTGCCCTCGTCAGGCTCATACTTTCGCATATTTCTCATACTTCATGCCTAGATCCTGGGCTATTTCTGGATTGGATCACGTAGTAATGTGGTACCACGCTGAAACAGTCAATTAAACCTGGTTTCGATCAATATTTAGGAGGATAACGCAAGTTAGGTCTGGGATAGGTCTGGGATTTGCCCTCATCCGGCTCATACTTTCGCGTTTTTCACATACTTGTTGAACAGATCCTGGGTTTTTTCTGGTTTGGATCACGTAGTAATGTGGTACCTCACTGAAACAGTCGATTAAACCTGGTTTCGATCAATATTTTAGAAGATAACGCATGTTTGGTCTGGGACAGGTCTGGGATTTGCCCTCATCAGGCTCATGCTTTCGCATATTTCTCATACTTCATGGCTAGATCCTGGGCAATTTCTGGATTGAATCACGTAGTAATGTGGTACCACGCTGAAACATTCAATGAAACCTGGTCTGGATAAATATTTTAGAGGATAACGCATGTTAGGTCTGGGATAGGTCTGGGATTTGCCCTCATCAGGCTCATACTTTCGCGTTTTTCACATACTTGTTGAACTGATCCTGGGTTTTTTCTGGTTTGGATCACGTAGTAATGTGGTACAACACTGAAACAGTCAATTAAACCTGGTTTCCATCAATATTTTAGAGGACAACGCATGTTAGGTCTAGGTTAGGCCTGGGATTTGCCTTCGTCAGGGTCATTCTTTCGCATATTTCTCATACTTCATGGCTAGATCCTGGGCTCTTTCTGGATTGTATCACGTAGTAATGTGGTACCACACTGAAACAGTCAATTAAACCTGGTTTTGATCAGTATTTTAGAGAATAATTCATGTTAGGTCTAGGTTAGGTCTGGGATTTGCTCTCATCAGGCTCATACTTTCGCATATTTCTCATACTTCATGGCTAGATCCTGGGCTGTTTCTGGATTGTATCACGTAGTAATGTGGTACCACGCTGAAACAGTCAATTGAACCTGGTTTCGTTCAATATTTTAGAGGATAACGCAAGTTAGGTCTGGGATAGGTCTGGGATTTGCCCTCAGCAGGCTCATACTTTCGCGTTTTTCACATACTTGTTGAACAGATCCTGGGTTTTTTCTGGTTTGGATCACGTAGTAGTGTGGGACCACACTGAAACAATCAATTAAACCTGGTCTGGATAAATATTTTAGAGGATAACGCATGTTAGGTCTGGGTTAGGTCTAGGATTTGCCCTCGTCAGGCTCATACTTTCGCATATTTCTCATACTTCATGCCTAGATCCTGGGCTATTTCTGGATTGTATCACGTTGTAATGTGGTACCACGCTGAAACAGTCAATTAATCCTGGTTTCGATCACTATTTTAGACGATAACGCATGTTAGGTCTGGGTTAGGTCTAGAATTTGCCCTCATCAGGCTCATACTTTCGCGTTTTTCACATACTTGTTGAAGAGATCGTGGGTTTTTTCTGGTTTGGATCACGTAGTAATATGGTGCCACACTGAAGCAGTCCATTAAACCTGGTTTCGATCAATATTTTAGAGAATAATCCATGTTAGTTCTAGGTTAGGTCTGGGATTTGCTCTCATCAGGCTCATTCTTTCGCATATTTCTCATACTTGATGGCTAGATCCTGGGCTCTTTCTGGATTGCATCACGTAGTAATGAAGTACACAACTGAAACAGTCAATTAAACCTGTTTTCCATCAATATTTTAGAGGACAACGCAAGTTAGGTCTGGGTTAGGTCCAGGATTTGACCTCGTCAGGCTCATACTTTCGCATATTTCTCATACTTCATGGCTAGATCCTGGGCTATTTCTGGATTGGATCAGGTAGTAATGTGGTACCACCCTGAAACGGTCAATTAAACCTGGTTTCGATCAATATTTTAGAGGATAACGCATGTTAGTTCTAGGTTAGGTCTGGGATTTGCTCTCATCAGGCTCATTCTTTCGAATATTTCTCATACTTGATGGCTAGATCTTGGGCTTTTTCTGGATTGCATCACGTAGTAATGTAGTACCACACTGAAACAGTCGATTAAACCTGGTTTCGATCAATATTTTAGAGGATAACGCAAGTTTGGTCTGGGATAGGTCTGGGATTTGCCCTCATCAGGCTCATACTTTCGCGTTTTTCACATACTTGTTGAACTGATCCTGGGTTTTTTCTGGTTTGGATCACGCAGTAATGTGGTACCACACTGAAACAGTCGATTAAACCTGGTTTCGATCAATATTTTAGAGGATAACGCAAGTTTGGTCTGGGATAGGTCTGGGATTTGCCCTCATCAGGCTCATACTTTCGCGTTTTTCACATACTTGTTGAACTGATCCTGGGTTTTTTCTGGTTTGGATCACGCAGTAATGTGGGACCACACTGAAACAATCAATTAAACCTGGTCTTGATAAATATTTTAGAGGATAACGCAAGTTTGGTCTGAGATAGGTCTGGGATTTGCCCCCATCAGGCTCATACTTTCGCGTTTTTCACATACTTCATGGCTAGATCCTGGGCTGTTTCTGGATTGTATCACGTAGTAATGTGGTACCACGCTGAAACAGTCAATAAATCCTGGTTTCGATCAATATTTTACAGGATAACGCAAGTTTGGTCTGGGATAGGTCTGGGATTCGCCCTCATCAGGCTCATACTTTCGCGTTTTTCACATACTTGTTGAACTGATCCTGGGTTTTTTCTGGTTTGGATCACGTAGTCAAGTGGTACCACACTGAAGCAGTCCATTAAACCTGGTTTCGATCAATATTTTAGAGGATAACGCATGTTAGGTTTGGGTTAGGTCTAGGATTTGCCCTCATCAGGCTCATACTTTCGCATATTTCTCATACTTCATGGCTAGATCCTGGGCTGTTTCTGGATTGTATCACGTAGTAATGTGGTACCACGCTGAAACAGTCAATTAATCCTGGTTTCGATCAATATTTTAGAGGATAACGCAAGTTAGGTCTGGGATAGGTCTGGGATTCGCCCTCACCAGGCTCATACTTTCGCGTTTTTCACATACTTGTTGAACTGATCCTGGGTTCTTTCTGGTTTGGATCACGTAGCAATGTGGTACCACACTGGAACAGTCGATTAAACCTGGTTTCGATCAATATTTTAGAGGATAACGCAAGTTTGGTCTGGGATAGGTCTGGGATTTGCCCTCATCAGGCTCATACTTTCGCGTTTTTCACATACTTCATGGCTAGATCCTGGGCTGTTTCTGGATTGTATCACGTAGTAATGTGGTACCACGCTGAAACAGTCAATTAAACCTGGTTTCGATCAATATTTTAGAGGATAACGCAAGTTTGGTCTGGGATAGGTCTGGGATTCGCCCTCATCAGGCTCATACTTTCGCGTTTTTCACATACTTGTTGAACTGATCCTGGGTTTTTTCTGGTTTGGATCACGTACTAATGTGGGACCACACTGAAACAGTCGACTAAACCTGGTTTCGATTAATATTTTTGAGGATAACGCATGTTAGGTCTGGGATAGGTCTGGGATTTGCGCTCATCAGGCTCATACTTTCGCAGTTTTAACATGCATGTTGACCTGATCGAGGGTTTTTTCTGCTTTGGATCACGTAGTAAAGTGGTACCACACTAAAACAGTCAATCAAACCTGGTTTCGATCAATATTTTAGAGGATAACGAAAGTTATGTCTAGTTTAGGCCTGGGATTTGCCCTCATCAGGCTCATACTTTCGCGTTTTTCACATACTTGTTGAACTGATCCTAGGTTTTTTCTGGTTTGGATCACGTAGCAATGTGGTACCACACTGAAACAGTTGATTAAACCTGGTTTCGATCAATATTTTTGAGGATAACGCATGTTAAGTCTAGGTTAGGCCGAGGATTTTCACACATCAGACTCATACTTTCGCATTCTTCACATACTTGTTGAACGGATCCTGGGTTTTTACTGGTTTGGATCATGTAGTAATGTGGTACCACACTGAAACAGTCAATTAAACCTGGTTTCGACCAATATATTAGAGAATAATTCATGTTAGGTCTAGGTTAGCTCTGGGATTTCCTCTGATCAGGCTCATTCTTTCGCATATTTCTCATACTTCATGGCTAGATCCTGGGCTGTTTTTGGATTGCATCCAGTAGTAATGAAGTACAACACTGAAACAGTCAAATAAACCTGGTTTCCATCAATATTTTAGAGGATAACGCATGTTAGGTCTAGGTTAGGTCTGGGATTTTCACTCATCAGACTAATACTTTCGCATTCTTCACATACTTGTTGAACGGATCCTGGGTTTTTTCTGGTTTGGATCACGTAGTAATGAGGGACCACACTGAAGCAATCAATTAAACCTGGTCTTGATAAATATTTTAGAGGATAACGCATGTTAGGTCTGGTATTTGCCCTCATCAGACTCATACTTTCGCACACTTCACATACTCGTTGAACAGATCCTGGGTTATTTTCTGGTTTGGATCACATAGTAATGAGGTACCACACTGAAACAGTCGATTAAACCAGGTTTCGATCAATATTTTTGACGATAACGCATGTTAGGTCTAGGTTAGGCCTGGGATTTTCACTCATCAGACTCATACTTTCGCATTCTTCACATACTTGTTGAACGGATCCTGGGTTTTTACTGGATTGGATCACGTAGTAATGTGGTACCACACTGAAACAGTCGATTAAACCAGGTTTCGATCAATATTTTTGAGGATAACGCATGTTAGGTCTAGGTTACGTCTGGGATTTTCGCTCATCAGGCTCATACTTTCGCGTTTTTCACATACTTGTTGAACAGATCCTGAGTTTTTTCTGGTTTGGGTCGCGTAGTAATGTGGTACCACACTGAAACAGTCGATTAAACCAGGTTTCGATCAATATTCTTGAGGATAACGCATGTTAGGTCTAGGTTAGGCCTGGGATTTTCACTCATCAGACTCATACATTCGCATTCTTCACATACTTGTTGAACGGATCCTGGGTTTTTTCTGGTTTGGATCACGTAGTAATGTGGGACCACGCTAAACCAATCAATTAAACCTGGTTTCGATCAATATTTTAGAGAATAATTCATGTTAGGCCTAGGTTAGGTCTAGGATTTGCCCTCATCAGGCTCATACTTTCGCATATTTCTCATACTTCATGGCTAGATCCTGGGCTGTTTCTGGATTGTATCACGTAGTAATGTGGTACCACGCTGAAACTGTCAATTAAACCTGGTTTTGATCAATATTTTAGAGGATAACGCAAGTTAGGTCTGGGATAGGTCTGGGATTCGCCCTCATCAGGCTCATACTTTCGCGTTTTTCACATACTTGTTGAACTGATACTGAGTTTTTTCTGGTTTGGATCACGTAGCAATGTGGTACCACACTGAAACATTCGATTAAACCTGGTTTCGATCAATATTTTAGAGGATAACGCAAGTTAGGTCTGGGATAGGTATGGGATTCGCCCTCATCAGGCTCATAGTTTCGCGTTTTTCACATACTTGTTGAACAGATCCTGAGTTTTTTCTGGTTTGGGTCACGTAGTAATGTGGTCCCACACTGAAACAGACGATTAAACCAGGTTTCGATCAATATTTTTGAGGATAACGCATGTTAGGTCTAGGTTAGGCCTGGGATTTTCACTCATCAGACTCATACTTTCGCATTCTTCACATACTTGTTGAACGGATCCTGGGTTTTTACTGGATTGGATCACGTAGTAATGTGGTACCACACTGAAACAGTCGATTAAACCAGGTTTCGATCAATATTTTTGAGGATAACGCATGTTAGGTCTAGGTTACGTCTGGGATTTTCGCTCATCAGGCTCATACTTTCGCGTTTTTCACATACTTGTTGAACAGATCCTGAGTTTTTTCTGGTTTGGGTCGCGTAGTAATGTGGTACCACACTGAAACAGTCGATTAAACCAGGTTTCGATCAATATTCTTGAGGATAACGCATGTTAGGTCTAGGTTAGGCCTGGGATTTTCACTCATCAGACTCATACATTCGCATTCTTCACATACTTGTTGAACGGATCCTGGGTTTTTTCTGGTTTGGATCACGTAGTAATGTGGGACCACGCTGAACCAATCAATTAAACCTGGTTTCGATCAATATTTTAGAGAATAATTCATGTTAGGCCTAGGTGAGGTCTAGGATTTGCCCTCATCAGGCTCATACTTTCGCATATTTCTCATACTTCATGGCTAGATCCTGGGCTGTTTCTGGATTGTATCACGTAGTAATGTGGTACCACGCTGAAACTGTCAATTAAACCTGGTTTTGATCAATATTTTAGAGGATAACGCAAGTTAGGTCTGGGATAGGTCTGGGATTCGCCCTCATCAGGCTCATACTTTCGCGTTTTTCACATACTTGTTGAACTGATACTGAGTTTTTTCTGGTTTGGATCACGTAGCAATGTGGTACCACACTGAAACATTCGATTAAACCTGGTTTCGATCAATATTTTAGAGGATAACGCAAGTTAGGTCTGGGATAGGTATGGGATTCGCCCTCATCAGGCTCATAGTTTCGCGTTTTTCACATACTTGTTGAACAGATCCTGAGTTTTTTCTGGTTTGGGTCACGTAGTAATGTGGTCCCACACTGAAACAGACGATTAAACCAGGTTTCGATCAATATTTTTGAGGATAACGCATGTTAGGTCTAGGTTAGGCCTGGGATTTTCACTCATCAGACTCATACATTCGCATTCTTCACATACTTGTTGAACGGATCCTGGGTTTTTTCTGGTTTGGATCACGTAGTAATGTGGGACCACGCTGAACCAATCAATTAAACCTGGTTTCGATCAATATTTTAGAGAATAATTCATGTTAGGCCTAGGTTAGGTCTAGGATTTGCCCTCATCAGGCTGATACTTTCGCATATTTCTCATACTTCATGGCTAGATCCTGGGCTGTTTCTGGATTGTATCACGTAGTAATGTGGTACCACGCTGAAACTGTCAATTAAACCTGGTTTTGATCAATATTTTAGAGGATAACGCAAGTTAGGTCTGGGATAGGTCTGGGATTCGCCCTCATCAGGCTCATACTTTCGCGTTTTTCACATACTTGTTGAACTGATACTGAGTTTTTTCTGGTTTGGATCACGTAGCAATGTGGTACCACACTGAAACATTCGATTAAACCTGGTTTCGATCAATATTTTAGAGGATAACGCAAGTTAGGTCTGGGATAGGTATGGGATTCGCCCCCATCAGGCTCATAGTTTCGCGTTTTTCACATACTTGTTGAACAGATCCTGAGTTTTTTCTGGTTTGGGTCACGTAGTAATGTGGTCCCACACTGAAACAGACGATTAAACCAGGTTTCGATCAATATTTTTGAGGATAACGCATGTTAGGTCTAGGTTAGGCCTGGGATTTTCACTCATCAGACTCATACTTTCGCATTCGTCACATACTTGTTGAACGGATCCTGGTTTTTTTCTGGTTTGGATCACGTAGTAATGTGGGACCACACTGAAACAATCAATTAAACCTGGTCATGATATATATTTTAGAGGATAACGCATGTTAGGTCTGGGTCAGTTCTAGGATTTGCCCTCGTCAGGTTCATACTTTCGCATATTTCTCATACTTCATGGCTAGATCCTGGGCTATTTCTGGTTTGGATCTCGTAGTAATGTGGTACCACACTGAAACTGTCAATTAAACCTGGTTTGGATCAATATTTTAGAGGATAACGCAAGTTAGGTCTGCGATAGGTCTGGGATTTGCCCTCATCAGGCTCATACTCTCGCGTTTTTCACATACTTGTTGAACAGATCCTGGGTTTTTTCTGGTTTGGGTCACGTAGTAATGTGGTACCACACTGAAACAGTCGATTAAACCAGGTTTCGATCAATATTTTTGAGGATAATGCATGTTAGGTCTAGGTTAGGCCTGGGATTTTCACTCATCAGACTCATGCTTTCGCATTTTCACATACTTGTTGAACGGATCCTGGGTTTTTTCTGGTTTGGATCACGTAGTAGTGTGGGACCACACTGAAACAATCAATTAAACCTGGTCATGATAAATATTTTAGAGGATAACGCATGTTATGTCTGGGTTAGGTCTAGGATTTGCCCTCGTCAGGCTCATACTTTCCCATATTTCTCATACTTCATGCCTAGATCCTGGGCTATTTCTGGATTGGATCACGTAGTAATGTGGTACCACGCTGAAACAGTCAATTAAACCTGGTTTCGATCAATATTTTAGAGGATAACGCAAGTTAGGTCTGAGATAGGTCTGGGATTCGCCCTCATCAGGCTCATACTAACGCGTTTTCCACTTAATTGTTGAACTGATCCTGGGTTTTTTCTGGTTTGGATCACGTAGTAATGTGGTACCTCACTGAAACAGTCGATTAAACCTGGTTTCGATCAATATTTTAGAAGATAACGCATGTTAGGTCTGGGACAGGTCTGGGATTTGCCCTCATCAGGCTCATTCTTTCGCATATTTCTCATACTTCATGGCTAGATCCTGGGCAATTTCTGGATTGAATCACGTAGTAATGTGGTACCACGCTGAAACATTCAATGAAACCTGGTCTGGATAAATATTTTAGAGGATAACGCATGTTAGGTCTGGGATAGGTCTGGGATTTGCCCTCATCAGGCTCATACTTTCGCGTTTTTCACATACTTGTTGAACTGATCCTGGGTTTTTTCTGGTTTGGATCACGTAGTAATGTGGTACAACACTGAAACAGTCAATTGAACCTGGTTTCGATCAATATTTTAGAGGGTAACGCAAGTTAGGTCTGAGACAGGTCTGGGATTCGCCCTTATCAGGCTCATACTAACGCGTTTTCCACATACTTGTTGAACTGATCCTGGGTTTTTTCTGGTTTGGATCACGTAGTAATGTGGTACCACACTGAAACAGTCGATTAAACCTGGTTTCGATCAATATTTTTGAAGATAACGCATGTTAGGTCTGGGACAGGTCTGGGATTTGCCCCCATCAGGCTCATTCTTTCGCATATTTCTCATACTTCATGGCTAGATCCTGGGCTATTTCTGGATTGGATCACGTAGTAATGTGGTACCACGCTGAAACATTCAATGAAACCTGGTCTGGATAAATATTTTAGAGGATAACGCATGTTAGGTCTAGGTTAGCCCTGGGATTTTCACTCATCAGACTCATACTTTCGCATTCTTCACATACTTGTTGAACGGATCCTGGGTATTTTCTGGTTTGGTTCACGTAGTAATGTGGTACCACACTGAAACATTCAATTAAACCTGGTCTTGATAAATATTTTAGAGGATAACGCATGTTAGGTTTGGGTTATGTCTAGGATTTGCCCTCATCAGGCTCATACATTCGCATATTTCTCATACTTCATGGCTAGATCCTGGGCTGTTTCTGGATTGTATCGCGTAGTAATGTGGTACCACGCTGAAACAGTCAATTGAACCTGGTTTCGTTCGATATTTTGGAGGATAACGCAAGTTAGGTCTGGGATAGGTCTGGGATTTGCCCTCAGCAGGCTCATACTTTCGCGTTTTTCACATACTTGTTGAACAGATCCTGGGTTTCTTCTGGTTTGGATCACGTAGTAATGTGGTACAACACTGAAACAGTCAATTGAACCTGGTTTCGTTCAATATTTTAGAGGATAACGCATGTTATGTCTGGGTTAGGTCTAGGATTTGCCCTCGTCAGGCTCATACTTTCGCATATTTCTCATTCTTCATGGCTAGATCATGGGCTGTTTCTGGATTGGATCACGTAGTAATGTGGTACCACACTGAAACAGTCAATTAAACCTGGTTTTGATCAATATTTTAGAGAATAATTCATGTTAGGTCTAGGTTAGGTCTGGGATTTGCTCTCATCAGGCTCGTACTTTCGCATATTTCTCATACTTCATGGCTAGATCCTGGGCTACTTCTGGTTTGGATCACGTAGTAATGTGGTACCACACAGAAACAGTCAATTAAACCTGGTTTGGATCAATATTTTAGAGGATAACGCAAGTTAGGTCTGAGATAGGTCTGGGATTCGTCCTCATCAGGCTCATACTAACGCGTTTTTCACATACTTGTTGAACAGATCCTGAGTTTTTGCTGGTTTGGGTCGCGTAGTAATGTGGTACCACACTGAAACAGTCAATTGAACCTGGTTTCGTTCAATATCTTAGAGGATAACGCAAGTTAGGTCTGGGATAGGTCTGGGATTTGCCCTCAGCAGGCTCATACTTTCGCGCTTTTCACATACTTGTTGAACAGATCCTGGGTTTTTTCTGGTTTGGGTCACGTAGTAATGTGGTACCACACTGGAACAGTCGATTAAACCTGGTTTCGATCAATATTTTAGAGGATAACGCATGTTAGGTCTGGGACAGGTCTGGGATTTGCCCCCATCAGGCTCATTCTTTCGCATATTTCTCATATTTCATGGCTAGATCCTAGGCTATTTCTGGATTGGATCACGTAGTAATGTGGGACCACAGTGAAACAATCAATTAAACCAGTTTTCGATCAATATCTTAGAGGATAATGCAAGTTAGGTTTGGGTTAGGTCTAGGATTTGCCCTCATCAGGCTCATACTTTCGCATATTTCTCATACTTCATGGCTAGATCCTGGGCTGTTTCTGGATTGTATCACGTAGTAATGTGGTACCACGCTGAAACAGTCGATTAAACCAGGTTTCGATCAATATTTTAGAGAATAATTCATGTTAGGTCTAGGTTAGGTCTGGGATTTGCTCTCATCAGGCTCATTCTTTCGCATATTTCTCATACTTGATGGCTAGATCCTGGGCTTTTTCTGGATTGCATCCAGTAGTAATGAAGTACAACATTGAAACAGTCAAATAAACCTGGTTTCCATCAATATTTTAGAGGATAACGCATGTTAGGTCTAGGCTAGGTCTGGGATTTTCACACATCAGACTCATACTTTCGCATTCTTCACATACTTGTTGCACAGATCCTGGGTTTTTTCTGGTTTGGGTCACGTAGTAATGTGGTACCACACTGAAACAGTCGATTAAACCAGGTTTCGATCAATATTTTTGAGGATAACGCATGTTAGGTCTAGGTTAGGCCTGGGATTTTCACACATCAGACTGATACTTTCGCATTCTTCACATACTTGTTGAACGGATCGTGGGTTTCTTCTGGTTTGGATCGCGTAGTAATGTGGGACCACACTGAAACAGTCAATTAAACCTGGTTTCGGTCAATATTTTAGAGAATAATTCATGTTAGGTCTAGGTTAGGTCTGGGATTTGCTCTCATCAGGCTCATTCTTTCGCATATTTCTCATACTTGATGGCTAGATCCTGGGCTTTTTCTGGATTGCATCCAGTAGTAATGAAGTACAACATTGAAGCAGTCAAATAAACCTGGTTTCCATCAATATTTTAGAGGATAACGCATGTTAGGTCTAGGTTAGGTCTGGGATTTTCACTCATCAGACTCATACTTTCGCACACTTCACATACTCGTTGAACAGATCCTGGGTTATTCTCTGGTTTGGATCACATAGTAATGTGGTGCCACACTGAAACAGTCGATTAAACCAGGTTTCGATCAATATTTTTGAGGATAACGCATATTAGGTCTAGGTTAGTCCTGGGATTTTCACTCATCAGACTCATACTTTCGCATTCTTCACATACTTGTTGAACGGATCCTGGGTTTTTACTGGATTGGATCACGTAGTAATGTGGTACCACACTGAAACAGTCAATTAAACCTGGTTTCGATCAATATTTTAGAGGATAACGCAAGTTAGGTCTGGGATAGGTCTGGGATTTGCCCTCATCAGGCTCATACTTTCGCGTTTTTCACATACTTGTTGAACAGATCCTGGTTTTTTTCTGGTTTGGATCACGTAGCAGTGTGGTACCACACTGAAACAGTCCATTAAACCTAGTTTCGATCAATATTTTAGAGGATAACGCATGTTAGGTCTAGGTTAGGTCAGGGATTTTCACTTATCAGACGCATACTTTCGCATTCTTCACATACTTGTTGAACGGATCGTGGGTTTTTTCTGGTTTGGATCGCGTAGTAATGTGGGACCACACTGAAACAGTCAACTAAACCTGGTTTCGGTCAATATTTTAGAGAATAATTCATGTTAGGTCTAGGTTAGGTCTGGGATTTGCTCTCATCAGGCTCATTCTTTCGCATATTTCTCATACTTGATGGCTAGATCCTGGGCTTTTTCTGGATTGCATCCAGTAGTAATGAAGTACAACATTGAAACAGTCAAATAAACCTGGTGTCCATCAATATTTTAGAGGATAACGCATGTTAGGTCTAGGTTAGGTCTGGGATTTTCACTCATCAGACTCATACTTTCGCACACTTCACATACTCGTTGAACAGATCCCGGGTTATTTTCTGGTTTGGATCACATAGTAATGTGGTGCCACACTGAAACAGTCGATTAAACCAGGTTTCGATCAATATTTTTGAGGATAACGCATGTTAGGTCTAGGTTAGGCCTGGGATTTTCACTCATCAGACTCATACTTTCGCATTCTTCACATACTTGTTGAACGGATCCTGGGTTTTTACTGGATTGGATCACGTAGTAATGTGGTACCACACTGAAACAGTCAGTTAAACCTGGTTTCGATCAATATTTTAGAGGATAACGCAAGTTAGGTCTGGGATAGGTCTGGGATTTGCCCTCATCAGGCTCATACTTTCTCGTTTTTCACATACTTGTTGAACAGATCCTGGGTTATTTTCTGGTTTGGATCACATGGTAATGTGGTGCCACACTGAAACAGTCGATTAAACCAGGTTTCGATCAATATTTTTGAGGATAACGCATGTTAGGTCTAGGTTAGGCCTGGGATTTTCACTCATAAGACTCATACTTTCGCATTCTTTACATACTTGTTGAACGGATCTTGGGTTTTTTCTGGTGTGGATCACGTAGTAATGTGGTACCACACTGAAACAATCAATTAAACCTGGTTTCGATCAATACTTTAGAGAATAATTCATGTTAGGTCTGGGTAAGGTCTGGGATTTGCTCTCATCAGGCTCATTCTTTCGCATATTTCTCACTCTTGATGGCTAGATCCTGGGCTTTTTCTGGATTGCATCACGTAGTAATGAAGTACAACACTGAAACGGTCAATTAAACCTGGTTTCCATCAATATTTTAGAGGGCAACGCATGTTAGGTCTAGGTTAGGCCTGGGATTTGCCCTCATCAGGGTCATACTTTCGCAGTTCTAACATACATGTTGACCTGATCGAGGGTATTTTCTGCTTTGGATCACGTAGTAAAGTGGTACCACACTGAAACAGTCCATTAAACCTAGTTTCGATCAATATTTTAGAGGATAACGCATGTTAGGTCTTGGTTAGCCCTGAGATTTTCACTCATCAGACTCATACTTTCGCATTCTTCACATACTTGATGAACGGATCCTGGGTTTTTTCTGGTTTGGTTCACGTAGTAATGTGGTACCACACTGAAACAATCAATTAAACCAGGTCCTGATAGATATTTTACAGCATAACGCATGTTAGGTCTGGGTTAGGTCTAGGATTTGCCCTCATCAGGCTCATACATTCGCATATTTCTCATACTTCATGGCTAGATCCTGGGCTATTTCAGGATTGGATCACGTAGTAATGTGGTACCACACTGAAACAGTCAATTAAACCTGGTTTCGATCAATATTTTAGAGGACAATGCAAGTTAGGTCTGCGGTAGGTCTGGGATTTGCCCCCATCAGGGTCATACTTTCGCATTTTTCACATACTTGTTGAACAAATCCTGGGTTTTTTCTGGTTTGGATCGCGCAGTAATGTGGTACCACACTGAAACAGTCCACTCAACCAGGTTTCCATCAATATTTTAGAGGACAACGCATGTTAGGTATAGGTTAGGCCTGGGATTTGCCCTCATCAGGGTCATACTTTCGCAGTTTTAACATACATGTTGACCTGATCGTGGGTTTTTTCTGCTTTGGATCACGTAGTCAAGTGGTACCACACTGAAACAGTCCATTAAACCTAGTTTCGATCAATATTTTAGAGGATAACGCATGTTAGGTCTTGGTTAGGCCTGGGATTTTCACTCATCAGACTCATACTTTCGCATTCTACACATACTTCTTGAACGGATGCTGTGGTTTTTCCGGTTTGGTTCACGTAGTAATGTGGTACCACACTGAAACATTCAATTAAACCTGGTCTTGATAAATATTTTAGAGGATAACGTATGTTAGGCCTGGGTTACGTCTAGGATTTGCCCTCATCAGGCTCATACATTCGCATATTTCTCATACTTCATGGCTAGATCCTGGGCTATTTCTGGATTGTATCACGTAGTAATGTGGTACCGCGCTGAAACAGTCAATTAAACCTGGTTTCGATCAATATTTTAGAGGATAACGCATGTTAGGTCTAGGTTAGGCCCGGGATTTGCCTTCATCAGGCTCATACTTTCGCATATTTCTCATACTTCATGGCTAGATCCTGGGCTGTTTCTGGATTGGATCACGTAGTAATGTGGTACCACACTGAAACTGTCAATTAAACCTGGTTTTGATCAATATTTTAGAGAATAAATCATGTTAGGTCTAGGTTAGGTCTGGGATTTGCCCTCATCAGGCTCATTCTTTCGCATATTTCTCACTCATGATGGCTAGATCCTGGGCTTTTTCTGGATTGCATCACGTAGTAATGAAGTACAACACTGAAACAGTCAATTAAACCTGGTTTCCATCAATATTTTAGAGGACAACGCATGTTAGGTCTAGGTTAGGCCCGGGATTTGCCTTCATCAGGCTCATACTTTCGCATATTTCTCATACTTCATGGCTAGATCCTGGGCTGTTTCTGGATTGGATCACGTAGTAATGTGGTACCACACTGAAACTGTCAATTAAACCTGGTTTTGATCAATATTTTAGAGAATAAATCATGTTAGGTCTAGGTTAGGTCTGGGATTTGCTCCCATCAGGCTCATACTTTCGCATATTTCTCATACTTCATGGCTAGATCCTGGGCTGTTTCTGGATTGTATCACGTAGTAATGTGGTACCACGCTGAAACAGTCAATTGAACCTGGTTTCGTTCAATATTTTAGAGGATAACGCAAGTTAGGTCTGGGATAGGTCTGGGATTTGCCCTCAGCAGGCTCATACTTTCGCGTTTTTCACATATTTTTTGAACAGATCCTGGGTTTTTTCTGGTTTGGGTCACGTAGTAATGTGGTACCACACTGAAACAGTCGATTAAACCAGGTTTCGATCAATATTTTTGAGGATTATGCATGTTAGGTCTAGGTTAGTCCTGGGATTTTCACTCATCAGACTCATTCTTTCGCATTCTTCACATACTTGTTGAACGGATCCTGGGTTTTTTCTGGTTTGGATCACGTAGTAATGTGGGACCACACTGAAACAATCAATTAAACCTGGTCATGATAAATATTTTAGAGGAGAACGCATGTTAGGTCCGGGTTAGGTCTAGGATTTGCCCTCGTCAGGCTCATACTTTCGCATATTTCTCATACTTCATGCCTAGATCCTGGGCTATTTCTGGATTGGATCACGTAGTAATGTGGTACCACGCTGAAACAGTCAATTAAACCTGGTTTCGATCAATATTTTAGAGGATAACGCAAGTTAGGTCTGGGATAGATCTGGGATTCGCCCTCATCAGGCTCATACTAACGCGTTTTCCACATACTTGTTGAACTGATCCTGGGTTTTTTCTGGTTTGGATCACGTAGTAATGTGGTACCACACTGAAACAGTCGATTAAACCTGGTTTCGATCAATATTTCAGAAGATAACGCATGTTAGGTCTGGGACTGGTCTGGGATTTGCCCTCATCAGGCTCATTCTTTCGCATATTTCTCATACTTCATTGCTAGATCCTGGGCTATTTCTGGATTGGATCACGTAGTAATGTGGTACCACGCTGAAACATTCAATGAAACCTGGTCTGGATAAATATTTTAGAGGATAACGCATGTTAGGTCTAGGTTAGCCCTGGGATTTTCACTCATCAGACTCATACTTTCGCATTCTTCACATACTTGTTGAACGGATCCTGGGTATTTTCTGGTTTGGTTCACGTAGTAATGTGGTACCACACTGGAACATTCAATTAAACCTGGTCTTGATAAATATTTTAGAGGATAACGCATGTTAGGTTTGGGTTAGGTCTAGGATTTGCCCTCATCAGGCTCATACATTCGCATATTTCTCATACTTCATGCCTAGATCCTGGGCTATTTCTGGATTGGATCACGTAGTAATGTGGTACCACGCTGAAACAGTCAATTAAACCTGGTTTCGATCAATATTTTAGAGGATAACGCAAGTTAGGTCTGGGATAGATCTGGGATTCGCCCTCATCAGGCTCATACTAACGCGTTTTCCACATACTTGTTGAACTGATCCTGGGTTTTTTCTGGTTTGGATCACGTAGTAATGTGGTACCACACTGAAACTGTCAATTAAACCTGGTTTGGTTCAATATTTTTGAGGATAACGCATGTTAGGTCTGAGATAGGTCTGGGATTCGCCCTCATCAGGCTCATACTAACGCGTTTTCCACATACTTGTTGAACTGATCCTGGGTTTTTTCTGGTTTGGATCACGTAGTAATGTGGTACCACACTGAAACAGTCGATTAAACCTGGTTTCGATCAATATTTCAGAAGATAACGCATGTTAGGTCTGGGACAGGTCTGGGATTTGCCCTCATCAGGCTCATTCTTTCGCATATTTCTCATACTTCATGGCTAGATCCTGGGTTTTTTCTGGTTTGGGTCACGTAGTAATGTGGTACCACGCTGAAACATTCAATGAAACCTGGTCTGGATAAATATTTTAGAGGATAACGCATGTTAGGTCTAGGTAAGCCCTGGGATTTTCACTCATCAGACTCATACTTTCGCATTCTTCACATACTTGTTGAACGGATCCTGGGTATTTTCTGGTTTGGTTCACGTAGTAATGTGGTACCACACTGGAACATTCAATTAAACCTGGTCTTGATAAATATTTTAGAGGATAACGCATGTTAGGTTTGGGTTAGGTCTAGGATTTGCCCTCATCAGGCTCATACATTCGCATATTTCTCATACTTCATGACTAGATCCTGGGCTGTTTCTGGATTGTATCACGTAGTAATGTGGTACCACGCTGAAACAGTCAATTAAACCTGGTTTCGATCAATATTTTAGAGGATAACGCAAGTTAGGTCTGGGACAGGTCTGGGGTTCGCCCTCATCAGGCTCATACTTACGCAGTTTTAACATGCATGTTGACCTGATCGAGGGTTTTTTCTGGTTTGGATCACGTAGTAATGTGGTACCACACTGAAACAGTCGATTAAACCTGGTTTGGATCAATATTTTTGAGGATAACGCATGTTAGGTCTACGTTAGGTCTGGGATTTTCACTCATCAGACTCATACTTTCGCATTCTTTACATACTTGTTGAACGGATCCTGGTTTTTTTCTGGTTTGGATCACGTAGTAATGCGGTACCACACTCAAACTGTCGACTAAACCTGGTTTCGATTAATATTTTTGAGGATAACGCATGTTAGGTCTGGGATAGGTCTGGGATTTGCCCTCATCAGGCACATTCTTTCGCAGTTTTAACATGCATGTTGACCTTATCGAGGGTTTTTTCTGGTTTGAATCACGTAGTAATGTGGTACCACACTGAAACATTCAATGAAACCTGGTCTGGATAAATATTTTAGAGGATAACGCATGTTAGGTCTAGGTAAGCCCTGGGATTTTCACTCATCAGACTCATACTTTCGCATTCTTCACATACTTGTTGAACGGATCCTGGGTATTTTCTGGTTTGGTTCACGTAGTAATGTGGTACCACACTGGAACATTCAATTAAACCTGGTCTTGATAAATATTTTAGAGGATAACGCATGTTAGGTTTGGGTTAGGTCTAGGATTTGCCCTCATCAGGCTCATACTTTCGCGTTTTTCACATACTTGTTGAACAGATCCTGGTTTGTTTCTGGTTTGGATCACGTAGTAGTGTGGTACCACACTGAAACAGTCCATTAAACCTGGTTTGGATCAATATTTTAGAGGATAACGCATGTTAGGTCTAGGTTAGGTCCTGGATTTGCCCCCATCAGGCTCACACTTTCGCATATTTCTCATACTTCATGGCTAGATCCTGGGCTGTTTCTGGATTGTATCACGTAGTAATGTGGTACCACACTGGAACAGTCGACTAAACCTGGTTTCGATTAATATTTTTGGGGATAACGCATGTTAGGTCTGGGATAGGTCTGGGATTTGCCCTCATCAGGCTCATACTTTCGCAGTTTTAACATGCGTGTTGACCTGATCGATGGTTTTTTCTGCTTTGGATCACGTAGTAAAGTGGTACCTCACTGAAGCAGTCAATTAAACCTGGATACGACCAATATTTTAGAGGTTTAACCATGTTAGGTCTAGGTTAGGCCTGGGATTTTCACATATCAGACTCATACTTTCGCATTCTTCACATACTTGTTGAACGGATCCTGAGTTTTTTCTGGTTTGGATCACGTAGTAATGTGGCACCACACTGAAACAGTCGACTAAACCTGGATTCGATTAATATTTTTGAGGATAACGTATGTTAGGTCTGGGATACGTCTGGGATTTGCCCTCATCAGGCTCATTCTTTCGCGTTTTTCACATACTTGTTGCACAGATCCTGGGTTTTTTCTGGTTTGGGTCACGTAGTAATGAAGTACAACACTGAAGCAGTCAAATAAACCTGGTTTCCATCAATATTTTAGAGGATAACGCATGTTAGGTCTAGGTTAGGTCTGGGATTTTCACTCATCAGACTCATACTTTCGCACACTTCACATACTCGTTGAACAGATCCTGGGTTATTTTCTGGTTTGGATCACATAGTAATGTGGTGCCACACTGAAACAGTCGATTAAACCAGGTTTCGATCAATATTTTTGAGGATAACGCATGTTAGGTCTAGGTTAGGCCTGGGATTTCCACTCATCAGACTCATACTTTCGCATTCTTCACATACTTGTTGAACGGATCCTGGGTTTTTACTGGTTTGGATCACGTAGTAGTGTGGTACCACACTGAAACAGTCCATTAAACCTGGTTTCGATCAAAATTTTAGAGAATAATTCATGTTAGGTCTAGGTTAGGTCTGGGATTTGCTCTCATCAGGCTCATTCTTTCGCATATTTCTCATACTTGATGGCTAGATCCTGGGCTTTTTCTAGATTGCATCCAGTAGTAATGAAGTACAACACTGAAGCAGTCAAATAAACCTGGTTTCCATCAATATTTTAGAGGATAACGCATGTTAGGTCTAGGTTAGGTCTGGGATTTTCACTCATCAGACTCATACTTTCGCACACTTCACATACTCGTTGAACAGATCCTGGGTTATTTTCTGGTTTGGATCACATAGTAATGTGGTGCCACACTGAAACAGTCGATTAAACCAGGTTTCGATCAATATTTTTGAGGATAACGCATGTTAGGTCTAGGTTAGGCCTGGGATTTCCACTCATCAGACTCATACTTTCGCATTCTTCACATACTTGTTGAACGGATCCTGGGTTTTTACTGGTTTGGATCACGTAGTAGTGTGGTACCACACTGAAACAGTCCATTAAACCTGGTTTGGATCAATATTTTAGAGGATAACGCATGTTAGGTCTAGGTTAGGTCTGGGATTTGCCCTCATCAGGCTCACATTTTCGCATATTTCTCATACTTCATGGCTAGATCCTGGGCTGCTTCTGGACTGTATCACGTAGTAATGTGGTACCACACTGAAACAGTCGACTAAACCTGATTTCGATTAATATTTTTGAGGATAACGCATGTTAGGTCTGGGTTAGGCCTGGGATTTTCACTCATCAGGCTCATACTTTCGCAGTTTTAACATGCGTGTTGACCTGATCGAGGGTTTTTTCTGCTTTGGATCACGTAGTAAAGTGGTACCTCACTGAAGCAGTCAATTAAACCTGGATACGACCAATATTTTAGAGGTTACACCATGTTAGGTCTAGGTTAGGCCTGGGATTTTCACACATCAGACTCATACTTTCGCATTCTTCACATACTTGTTGAACGGATCCTGAGTTTTTTCTGGTTTGGATCACGTAGTAATGTGGGACCACACTGAAACAATCAATTAAACCAGGTTTCGATCAATATCTTAGAGGATAATGCAAGTTAGGTTTGGGTTAGGTCTAGGATTTGCCCTCATCAGGCTCATACTTTCGCATATTTCTCATACTTCATGGCTAGATCCTGGGCTGTTTCTGGATTGTATCACGTTGTAATGTGGTACCACGCTGAAACAGTCAATGAAACCTGGTTCCGATCAATATTTTAGAGGATAACGCAAGTTAGGTCTGGGATAGGTCTGGGATTCGCCCTCATCAGGCTCATTCTTTCGCGTTTTTCACATACTTGTTGCACAGATCCTGGGTTTTTTCTGGTTTGGGTCACGTAGTAATGTGGTACCACACTGAAACAGTCGATTAAACCAGGTTTCGATCAATATTTTTGAGGATAACGCATGTTAGGTCTCGGTTAGGCCTGGGATTTTCACACATCAGACTCATACTTTCGCATTCTTCACATACTTGTTGAACGGATCGCGGGTTTTTTCTGGTTTGGATCGCGTAGTAATGTGGGACCACACTGAAACAGTCAATTAAACCTGGTTTCGGTCAATATTTTAGAGAATAATTCATGTTAGGTCTAGGTTAGGTCTAGGATTTGCTCTCATCAGGCTCATTCTTTCGCATATTTCTCATACTTGATGGCTAGATCCTGGGCTTTTTCTGGATTGCATCCAGTAGTAATGAAGTGCAACACTGAAACTGTCAAATAAACCTGGTTTCCATCAATATTTTAGAGGATAACGCATGTTAGGTCTAGGTTAGGTCTGGGATTTTCACTCATCAGACTCATACTTTCGCACACTTCACATACTCGTGTTGAACGTTGAACAGATCCTGGGTTATTTTCTGGTTCGGATCACATAGTAATGTGGTGCCACACTGAAACAGTCGATTAAACCAGGTTTCGATCAATATTTTTGAGGATAACGCATGTTAGGTCTAGGTTAGGCCTGGGATTTTCACTCATCAGACTCATACTTTCGCATTCTTCACATACTTGTTGAACGAATCCTGGGTTTTTACTGGATTGGATCACGCAGTAATGTGGTACCACACTGAAACAGTCAATTAAACCTGGTTTCGATCAATATTTTAGAGGATAACGCAAGTTAGGTCTGGGATTCGCAGCAGCCACTAAACGCGGCCCCGGGACGGATAGCGGCGGGATGGAGTGACCCCGTCCCGCCGCTATGAGGCAGTGTGTCTACTGTGGGGGCCGATCGTCCCCCCGGGGGATGGGCGCGAAAGCGCGGGCACGGGGAGGATACCGGAAGAATGCTTCGAGCGATTCCCGGTATCCTCCCAAAGCGTGCCGAAGGGTCACCGTGGGGTTTTTAGTGGGTAGGTCCCGCGCCTGTCGTTGTACGGGCGCGGGGAATCCCACACACCCCTCCCACCTCTCCCCAAGGAGGTGGGAGGGAGTCTTTCGAAGATTTTCCCCACGACAAAAAAAAAAAAAAAAAAAAAAAGTTAGGTCTGGGATAGGTCTGGGATTTGCCCTCATCAGGCTCATTCTTTCGCGTTTTTCACATACTTGTTGCACAGATCCTGGGTTTTTTCTGGTTTGGATCACGTAGTAGTGTGGTACCACACTGAAACAGTCCATTAAACCTGGTTTGGATCAATATTTTAGAGGGTAACGCATGTTAGGTCTAGGTTAGCCCTGGGATTTTCACTCATCAGACTCATACTTTCGCATTCTTCACATACTTGTTGAACGGATCCTGGGTTTTTTCTGGTTTGGTTCACGTAGTAATGTGGCACCACACTGAAGCATTCAATTAAACCTGGTCTTGATAAATATTTTAGAGGACAACGCATGTTAGGTTTGGGTTAGGTCTAGGACTTGCCCCCATCAGGCTCATACTTTCGCATATTTCTCATACTTCATGGCTAGATACTGGGCTGTTTCTGGATTGCATCACGTAGTAATGAAGTACAACACTGAAAGAGTCAATTAAACCTGGTTTCCATCAATATTTTAGAGGGCAACGCATGTTAGGTCTAGGTTAGGCCTGGGATTTGCCCTCATCAGGGTCATTCTTTCGCAGTTCTAACATACATGTTGACCTGATCGACGGTTTTTTCTGCTTTGGATCACGTAGTATAGTGGTACCACACTGAAACAGTCCACTAATCCTGGTCTTGATAAATATTTTAGAGGATAACGCATGTTAGGTCTGGGTTAGGTCTAGGATTTGCCCTCATCAGGCTCATACTTTCGCATATTTCTCATACTTCATGGCTAGATCCTGGGCTATTTCTGGATTGTATCACGTAGTAATGTGGTACCACGCTGAAACATTCAATTAAACCTGGTCTTGATAAATATTTTAGGGGATAACGTATGTTAGGTCTGGGTTACGTCTAGGATTTGCCCTCATGAGGCTAATACTTTCGCGACTTTCACATACTTGTTGAACTGATCCTGGGTTATTTTCTGGTTTTTATGACATAGTAATGTGGTACCACACTGAAACAGTCAATTAAACCTGGTTTCGATCAATATTTTAGAGGACAATGCAAGTTAGGTCTGGGGTAGGTCTGGGATTTGCCCTCGTCAGGCTCATACTTTCGCGTTTTTCACATACTTGTTCAACAGATCCTTGGTTTTTTCTGGTTTGGATCACGTAGTAGTGTGGTACCACACTGAAACAGTCCATTAAACCTGGTTTCGATCAATATTTTAGAGGATAACGCAAGTTAGGTCTGGAACAGGTCTGGGATTCGCCCTCATCAGGCTCATACTTTCGCGTTTTTCACATACATGTTGAACAGATCCTGGGTTTTTTCTGGTTTGGATCACGTAGTAATGTGGTACCACACTGAAACAATCAATTAAACCTGGTTTCGATCATTATTTTAGAGGATAACGCAAGTGAGGTCTGGGATAGGTCTGGGATTTGCCCTCGTCAGGCTCATACTTTCGCGTTTTTCACATACTTGTTCAACAGATCCTTGGTTTTTTCTGGTTTGGATCACGTAGTAATGTGGGACCACACTGAAACAATCAATTAAACCTGGTTTCGATCATTATTTTAGAGGATAACGCAAGTGAGGTCTGGGTTAGGTCTAGGATTTGCCCTCATCAGGCTCATACTTTCGCATATTTCTCATACTTCATGGCTAGATCCTGGGCTATTTCTGGATTGTATCACGTAGTAATGTGGTACCACGCTGAAACATTCAATTAAACCTGGTCTTGATAAATATTTTAGAGGATAACGTATGTTAGGTCTGGGTTACGTCTAGGATTTGCCCTCATCAGGCTAATACTTTCGCGTCTTTCACATACTTGTTGAACTGATCCTGGGTTATTTTCTGGTTTGGATCACATAGTAATGTGGTACCACACTGAAAAAGTCGATTAAACCTGGTTTCTATCAATATTTTAGAGGATAACGAAAGTTAGGTCTGGGATAGGTCTGGGATTTGCCCTCATCAGACTCATACTTTCGCACACTTCATATACTCGTTGAACAGATCCTGGGTTATTTTCTGGTTTGGATCACATAGTAATGTGGTACCACATTGAAACAATCGATTAAACCTGGATTCGATCAATATTTTTGAGGATAACGCATGTTAGGTCTAGGTTAGGCCTGGGATTTTCACTCATCAGACTCATACTTTCGCATTCTTCACATACTTGTTGAACGGATCCTGGGTTTTTATTGGTTTGGATCACGTAGTAATGTGGTACCACACTGAAACAGTCAATGAAACCTGGTTTCGATCAATATTTTAGAGGATACCGCAAGTTAGGTCTGGGATAGGTCTGGGATTCGCCCTCATCAGGCTCATACTTTCGCGGTTTTCACATACTTCATGGCTAGATCCAGGGCTTTTTCTGGATTGCATCACGTAGTAAAGTGGTACCACACTGAAACAGTCGATTAAACCAGGTTCCGACCAATATTTTTGAGCATAACGCATGTTAGGTCTAGGTTAGGCCTGGGATTTTCACTCATCAGACTCATACTTTCGCATTCTTCACATACTTGTTGAACGGATCCTGTGTTTTTTCTGGTTTCGTTCACGTAGTAATGTGTTACCACACTGAAACATTCAATTAAACCTGGTCTTGATAAATATTTTAGAGGATAACGCATGTTAGGTCTGGGTAACGTCTAGGATTTGCCCTTCTCAGGCTCATACTTTCGCATATTTCTAATACTTCATGGCTAGATCCTGAGCTATTTCTGGATTGCATCACGTAGTAATGTGGTACCACGCTGAAACAGTCAATTAAACCTGGTTTCGATCAATATTTTAGGGGATAACGCAAGTTAGGTCTGGGATTGGTCTGGGATTCGCCCTCATCAGGCTCATACTTTCGCGTTTTTCACATACTTGTTGAACTGATCCTGGGTTTTTTCTGGTTTAGATCACGTAGTAATGTGGTACCACACTGAAACAGTCGATTAAACCTGGTTTCGATCAATATTTTAAAGGATAACGAAAGTTAGGTCTGGGATAGGTCTGGGATTTGCCCTCATCAGACTCATACTTACGCACACTTCACATACTCGTTGAACAGATCCTGGGTTATTTTCTGGTTTGGATCACATAGTAATGTGGTACCACACTGAAAAAGTCGATTAAACCAGGTTTCGATCAATATTTTTCAGAATAACGCATGTTAGGTCTAGGTTAGGCCTGGGATTTTCACTCACCAGACTCATACTTTCGCATTCTTCACATACTTGTTGAACGGATCCTGGATTTTTTCTGGTTTGTATCACGTAGTAATGGGGGACCACACTGAAACAGTCAATTAAACCTGGTTTCGATCAATATTTTAGGGAATAATTCATGTTAGGTCTAGGTTAGGTCTGGGATTTGCTCTCATCCGGCTCATTCTTTCGCATATTACTCATACTTGATGGCTAGATCCTGGGCTTTTTCTGGATTGTATCACGTAGTAATGAAGTACAACACTGAAACAGTCAATTAAACCTGGTTTCCATCAATATTTTACAGGACAACGCAAGTTAGGTCTGGGATAGGTCTGGGATCTGCTCTCATCAGGCCCATACTTTCGCGTTTTTCACATACTTGTTGAACGGATCCTGGGTTTTTACTGGTTTGGATCACGTAGTAATGTGGTACCACACAGAAACAGTCAATTAAACCTGGTTTCGATCAATATTTTAGAGGATACCGCAAGTTAGGTCTGGGATAGGTCTGGGATTCGCCCTCATCAGGCTCATACTTTCGCATTTTTCACATACTTGTTGAACAGATCCTGGGTTTTTTCTGCTTTGGATCACGTAGTAAAGTGGTACCACACTAAAACAGCCAATTAAACCTGGTTTCGATCAATATTTTAGAGGACAACGCAAGTTAGGTCTGGGATAGGTCTGGGATTTGCCCTCATCAGGGTCACACATTCGCATTTTTCACATACTTGTTAAACAGATCCTGGGTTTTTTCTGGTATGGATCACGCAGTAATGTGGTACCACACTGAAACTGTCCACTAAACCTGGTTTCTATCAATATTTTAGAGGATAACGCATGTTAGGTCTGGGTAACGTCTAGGATTTGCCCTCATCAGGCTCATACTTTCGCATATTTCTAATACTTCATGGCTAGATCCTGGGCTATTTCTGCTTTGGATCACGTAGTAATGTGGTACCACATTGAAACAGTCCAGTAAACCTGGCTTCTATCAATATTTTAGAGGATAACGAAAGTTAGGTCTGGGATAGGTCTGGGATTTGCCCTCATCAGACTCATACTTACGCATACTTCACATACTTGTTAAACAGATCCTGGGTTTTTCTCTGGTTTGGATCACGTAGTAATGTGGTACCACACTGAAACAGTCGATTAAACCTGGTTTCGATCAATATTTTTGAGGATAACGCATGTTAGGTACAGGTAAGGCCTGGGATTTTCACTCATCAGACTCATTCTTACGCATTCTTCACATACTTGTTAAACAGATCCTGGGTTTTTTTCTGGTTTGGATCACGTAGTAATGTGGTACCACACTGAATCAGTCGATTAAACCTGGTTTCGATCAATATTTTTGAGGATAACGCATGTTAGGTCTAGGTTAGTCCTGGGATTTGCCCTCATCAGGGTCATACTATCACAGTTTTAACATACATGTTGACCTGATCGAGGGTTGTCTCTGCTTTGGATCACGTAGTAAAGTGGTACCACACTGAAACAGTCAACTAAGCCTGGATTCGATCAACATTTTAGAGGATAACGCATGTTAGGTCTGGGTAACGTCTAGGATTTGCCCTCATCAGGCTCATACTTTCGCATATTTCTAATACTTCATGGCTAGATCCTGGGCTATTTCTGCTTTGGATCACGTAGTAATGTGGTACCACATTGAAACAGTCCAGTAAACCTGGTTTCTATCAATATTTTAGAGGATAACGAAAGTTAGGTCTGGGATAGGTCTGGGATTTGCCCTCATCAGACTCATACTTTCGCACACTTCATATACTCGTTGAACAGATCCTGGGTTATTTTCTGGTTTGGATCACATAGTAATGTGGTACCACATTGAAACAATCGATTAAACCTGGATTCGATCAATATTTTTGAGGATAACGCATGTTAGGTCTAGGTTAGGCCTGGGATTTTCACTCATCAGACTCATACATTCGCATTCTTCACATACTCGTTGAACGGATCCTGGGTTTTTACTGGTTTGGATCACGTAGTAATGTGGTACCACATTGAAACATTTAATTAAACCTGGTTTTGATAAATATTTTAGAGGATAACGCATGTTAGGTCTGGCTAACGTCTAGGATTTGCCCTCATCAGGCTCATACTTTCGCATATGTCTAATACTTCATGGCTAGATCCTGGGCTATTTCTGCTTTGGATCACGTAGTAATGTGGTACCACATTGAAACAGTCCATTAAACCTGGTTTCGATCAATATTTTTGAGGATAACGCATGATAGGTCTGGGTTAGGTCTAGGATTTGCCCTCATCAGGCTCATACTTTCGCATATTTCTCATGCTTCATGGCTAGATCCTGGGCTATTTCTGGATTGGATCACGTAGTATTGTGGTACCACACTGAAGCAGTCAATTAAACCTGGTTTCGATCAATATTTTAGAGGATAACGCAAGTTAGGTCTGGGATAGGTCTGGGATTCGCCCTCATCAGGCTCATACTTTCGCGTTTTTCACATACTTGTTGAACGGATCCTCGGTTTTTACTGGTTTGGATCACGTAGTAATGTGGTACCACACTGAAACATTCAATTAAACCTGGTTTCGAGCAATATTATTGAGGATAACGCATGTTAGGTCTACGTTAGTCCTGGGATTTTCACTCATCAGTCTCATACTTTCGCATTCTTCACATACTTGTTGAACGGATCCTGGGTTTTTACTGGTTTGGATCACGTAGTAATGTGGTACCACACTGAAACTGTCAATTAAACCTGGTTTCGATCAATATTTTAGAGGATACCGCAAGTTAGGTCTGGGATAGGTCTGGGATTCGCCCTCATCAGGCTCATACTTTCGCGGTTTTCACATACATGTTGAACAGATCCTGGGTTTTTTCTGGTGTGGATCACGTAGTAATGTGGTACCACACTGAAACAATCAATTAAACCTGGTCTTGATAAATATTTTAGAGGATAACGCATGTTAGGTCTAGGTTAGGTCTAGGATTTGCCCTCCTCAGGCTCATACTTTCGCATATTTCTCATACTTCATGGCTAGATCCTGAGCTATTTCTGGATTGTATCACATAGTAATGTGGTACCACGCTGAAACAGTCGATTAAACCTGGTTTCGATCAATATTTTAGAGGATAACGCAAGTTAGGTCTGGGATAGGTCTGGGATTCGCCCTCATCAGGCTCATACTTTCGCGTTTTTCACATACTTGTTGAACGGATCCTCGGTTTTTACTGGTTTGGATCACGTAGTAATGTGGTACCACACTGAAACATTCAATTAAACCTGGTTTCGAGCAATATTATTGAGGATAACGCATGTTAGGTCTACGTTAGTCCTGGGATTTTCACTCATCAGTCTCATACTTTCGCATTCTTCACATACTTGTTGAACGGATCCTGGGTTTTTACTGGTTTGGATCACGTAGTAATGTGGTACCACACTGAAACTGTCAATTAAACCTGGTTTCGATCAATATTTTAGAGGATACCGCAAGTTAGGTCTGGGATAGGTCTGGGATTCGCCCTCATCAGGCTCATACTTTCGCGGTTTTCACATACATGTTGAACAGATCCTGGGTTTTTTCTGGTGTGGATCACGTAGTAATGTGGTACCACACTGAAACAATCAATTAAACCTGGTCTTGATAAATATTTTAGAGGATAACGCATGTTAGGTCTAGGTTAGGTCTAGGATTTGCCCTCCTCAGGCTCATACTTTCGCATATTTCTCATACTTCATGGCTAGATCCTGAGCTATTTCTGGATTGTATCACATAGTAATGTGGTACCACGCTGAAACAGTCGATTAAACCTGGTTTCGATCAATATTTTAGAGGATAACGAAAGTTAGGTCTGGGATAGGTCAGGGATTTGCCCTGATCAGGCTCATACTTTCGCGTTTTTCACATACTTGTTGAACTGATCCTGGGTTTTTTCTGGTTTGGATCACGTAGTAATGTGGTACCACACTGAAACAGTCGATTAAACCTGGTTTCGATCAATATTTTAGAGGATAACGAAAGTTAGGTCTGGGATAGGTCTGGGATTTGCCCTCATCAGACACATACTTTCGCACACTTCACATACTCGTTGAACAGATCCTGGGTTATTTTCTGGTTTGGATAACATAGTAATGTGGTACCACACTGGGACAGTCGATTAAACCAGGTTTCGATCAATATTTTTCAGGATAACGCATGTTAGGTCTGGGTTAGGCCTGGGATTTTCTCTCACCAGACTCATACTTTCGCATTCTTCACATACTTCTTGAACGGATCCTGGGTTTTTTCTGGTTTGGATCACGTAGTAATGTGGGACCACACTGAAACAGTCAATAAAACCTGGTTTCGATCAATATTTTAGGGAATAATTCATGTTAGGTCTAGGTTACGTCTGGGATTTGCTCTCATCCGGCTCATTCTTTCGCATATTTCTCATTCTTGTTGGCCAGATCCTGGGCTTCCACTGGTTTGGATCACGTAGTAATGTGATGCCACACTAAAACAGTCAATTGAACCTGGTTTTGATCAATATTTTAGAGGATAACGCAAGTTATGTCTGGGATAGGTCAGGGATTTGCCCTGATCAGGCTCATACTTTCGCGTTTTTCACATACTTGTTAAACAGATCCTGGGTTTTTTCTGGTTTGGATCACGTAGTAGTGTGGTACCACATAGAAACAATCGATTAAACCTGGTTTCGATCAATATTTTTGAGGATAACGCATGTTAGGTCTAGGTTGGGCCTGGGATTTTCACTCATCAGACTCATACTTTCGCATTCTTCACATACTCGTTAAACGGATCCTGGGTTTTTACTGGTTTGGATCACGTAGTAATGTGGTACCACACTGAAACATTCAATTAAACCTGGCTTTGATAAATATTTTAGAGGATAACGCATGTTAGGTCTGGGTAACGTCTAGGATTTGCCCTCATCAGGCTCATACTTTCGCATATTTCTAATACTTCATGGCTAGATCCTGGGCTATTTCTGCTTTGGATCACGTAGTAATGTGGTACCACATTGAAACAATCGATTAAACCTGGTTTCGAGCAATATTTTTGAGGATAACGAAAGTTAGGTCTGGCATAGGTCTGGGATTTGCCCTCATCAGGCTCATACTTTCGCACACTTCACATACTCGTTGAACAGATCCTGGGTTTTTACTGGTTTGGATCACGTAGTAATGTGGTACCACACTGAAACAGTCAATTAAACCTGGTTTCGATCAATATTTTAGAGGATACCGCAACTTAGGTCTAGGATAGGTCTGGGATTCGCCCTCATCAGGCTCATACTTTCGCTGTTTTCACATACATGTTGAACAGATCCTGGGTTTTTTCTGGTTTGGATCACGTAGTAATGTGGTACCACACTGAAACAGACCACTAAACCTGGTTTCGATCAATATTTTAGAGGATAACGCATGTTAGGTCTAGGTTAGGCCTGGGATTTGGCCTCATGAGGGTCAAACTTTCGCAGTTTTAACATACATGTTGACCTAATCCAGGGTTTTTTCTGCTTTGGATCACGTAGTAATGTGGTACCACACTAAAACAGTCAATTCAACCTTGTTTCGATCAATATTTTAGAGGATAACGCAAGGTTTGACTGGGATAGGTCTGGGATTTGCCCTCATCAGGCTCATACTTTCGCGTTTTTCACATACATGTTGAACAGATCCTGGGTTTTTTCTGGTTTGGATCACGTAGTAATGTGGTACCACACTGAAACAATCAATTAAACCTGGTGTCGATCATTATTTTAGAGGATAACGCAAGTGAGGTCTGGGATAGGTCTGGGATTTGCCCTCGTCAGGCTCATACTTTCGCGTTTTTCACATACTTGTTCAACAGATCCTTGGTTTTTTCTGGTTTGGATCACGTAGTAATGTGGGACCACACTGAAACAATCAATTAAACCTGGTTTCGATCATTATTTTAGAGGATAACGCAAGTGAGGTCTGGGTTAGGTCTAGGATTTGCCCTCATCAGGCTCATACTTTCGCATATTTCTCATACTTCATGGCTAGATCCTGGGCTATTTCTGGATTGTATCACGTAGTAATGTGGTACCACGCTGAAACATTCAATTAAACCTGGTCTTGATAAATATTTTAGAGGATAACGTATGTTAGGTCTGGGTTACGTCTAGGATTTGCCCTCATCAGGCTAATACTTTCGCGTCTTTCACATACTTGTTGAACTGATCCTGGGTTATTTTCTGGTTTGGATCACATAGTAATGTGGTACCACACTGAAAATGTCGATTAAACGAGGTTTCGATCAATATTTTTGAGGATAACGCATGTTAGGTCTAGGTTAGGCCTGGGATTCGCCCTCATCAGGCTCATTCTTTCGCGTTTTTCACATACTTGTTCAACTGATCCTGGGTTTTTTCTGGTTTGGACCACGTAGTAATGTGGTACCACACTGAAACAGTCGATTAAACCAGGTTTCGATCAATATTTTTGAGCATAACGCATGTTAGGTCTAGGTTAGGCCTGGGATTTTCACTCATCAGACTCATACTTTCGCATTCTTCACATACTTGTTGAACGGATCCTGGGTTTTTATTGGTTTGGATCACGTAGTAATGTGGTACCACACTGAAACAGTCAATGAAACCTGGTTTCGATCAATATTTTAGAGGATACCGCAAGTTAGGTCTGGGATAGGTCTGGGATTCGCCCTCATCAGGCTCATACTTTCGCGGTTTTCACATACTTCATGGCTAGATCCAGGGCTTTTTCTGGATTGCATCACGTAGTAAAGTGGTACCACACTGAAACAGTCGATTAAACCAGGTTCCGACCAATATTTTTGAGCATAACGCATGTTAGGTCTAGGTTAGGCCTGGGATTTTCACTCATCAGACTCATACTTTCGCATTCTTCACATACTTGTTGAACGGATCCTGTGTTTTTTCTGGTTTCGTTCACGTAGTAATGTGTTACCACACTGAAACATTCAATTAAACCTGGTCTTGATAAATATTTTAGAGGATAACGCATGTTAGGTCTGGGTAACGTCTAGGATTTGCCCTTCTCAGGCTCGTACTTTCGCATATTTCTAATACTTCATGGCTAGATCCTGAGCTATTTCTGGATTGCATCACGTAGTAATGTGGTACCACGCTGAAACAGTCAATTAAACCTGGTTTCGATCAATATTTTAGGGGATAACGCAAGTTAGGTCTGGGATTGGTCTGGGATTCCCCCTCATCAGGCTCATACTTTCGCGTTTTTCACATACTTGTTGAACTGATCCTGGGTTTTTTCTGGTTTAGATCACGTAGTAATGTGGTACCACACTGAAACAGTCGATTAAACCTGGTTTCGATCAATATTTTAAAGGATAACGAAAGTTAGGTCTGGGATAGGTCTGGGATTTGCCCTCATCAGACTCATACTTACGCACACTTCACATACTCGTTGAACAGATCCTGGGTTATTTTCTGGTTTGGATCACATAGTAATGTGGTACCACACTGAAAAAGTCGATTAAACCAGGTTTCGATCAATATTTTTCAGAATAACGCATGTTAGGTCTAGGTTAGGCCTGGGATTTTCACTCACCAGACTCATACTTTCGCATTCTTCACATACTTGTTGAACGGATCCTGGATTTTTTCTGGTTTGTATCACGTAGTAATGGGGGACCACACTGAAACAGTCAATTAAACCTGGTTTCGATCAATATTTTAGGGAATAATTCATGTTAGGTCTAGGTTAGGTCTGGGATTTGCTCTCATCCGGCTCATTCTTTCGCATATTACTCATACTTGATGGCTAGATCCTGGGCTTTTTCTGGATTGTATCACGTAGTAATGAAGTACAACACTGAAACAGTCAATTAAACCTGGTTACCATCAATATTTTACAGGACAACGCAAGTTAGGTCTGGGATAGGTCTGGGATCTGCTCTCATCAGGCCCATACTTTCGCGTTTTTCACATACTTGTTGAACGGATCCTGGGTTTTTACTGGTTTGGATCACGTAGTAATGTGGTACCACACAGAAACAGTCAATTAAACCTGGTTTCGATCAATATTTTAGAGGATACCGCAAGTTAGGTCTGGGATAGGTCTGGGATTCGCCCTCATCAGGCTCATACTTTCGCATTTTTCACATACTTGTTGAACAGATCCTGGGTTTTTTCTGCTTTGGATCACGTAGTAAAGTGGTACCACACTAAAACAGCCAATTAAACCTGGTTTCGATCAATATTTTAGAGGACAACGCAAGTTAGGTCTGGGATAGGTCTGGGATTTGCCCTCATCAGGGTCACACATTCGCATTTTTCACATACTTGTTAAACAGATCCTGGGTTTTTTCTGGTTTGGATCACGCAGTAATGTGGTACCACACTGAAACTGTCCACTAAACCTGGTTTCTATCAATATTTTAGAGGATAACGCATGTTAGGTCTGGGTAACGTCTAGGATTTGCCCTCATCAGGCTCATACTTTCGCATATTTCTAATACTTCATGGCTAGATCCTGGGCTATTTCTGCTTTGGATCACGTAGTAATGTGGTACCACATTGAAACAGTCCAGTAAACCTGGCTTCTATCAATATTTTAGAGGATAACGAAAGTTAGGTCTGGGATAGGTCTGGGATTTGCCCTCATCAGACTCATACTTACGCATACTTCACATACTTGTTAAACAGATCCTGGGTTTTTCTCTGGTTTGGATCATGTAGTAATGTGGTACCACACTGAAACAGTCGATTAAACCTGGTTTCGATCAATATTTTTGAGGATAACGCATGTTAGGTACAGGTAAGGCCTGGGATTTTCACTCATCAGACTCATTCTTACGCATTCTTCACATACTTGTTAAACAGATCCTGGGTTTTTTTCTGGTTTGGATCACGTAGTAATGTGGTACCACACTGAATCAGTCGATTAAACCTGGTTTCGATCAATATTTTTGAGGATAACGCATGTTAGGTCTAGGTTAGTCCTGGGATTTGCCCTCATCAGGGTCATACTATCACAGTTTTAACATACATGTTGACCTGATCGAGGGTTGTCTCTGCTTTGGATCACGTAGTAAAGTGGTACCACACTGAAACAGTCAACTAAGCCTGGATTCGATCAACATTTTAGAGGATAACGCATGTTAGGTCTGGGTAACGTCTAGGATTTGCCCTCATCAGGCTCATACTTTCGCATATTTCTAATACTTCATGGCTAGATCCTGGGCTATTTCTGCTTTGGATCACGTAGTAATGTGGTACCACATTGAAACAGTCCAGTAAACCTGGTTTCTATCAATATTTTAGAGGATAACGAAAGTTAGGTCTGGGATAGGTCTGGGATTTGCCCTCATCAGACTCATACTTACGCACACTTCACATACTCGTTGAACAGATCCTGGGTTATTTTCTGGTTTGGATCACATAGTAATGTGGTACCACATTGAAACATACAATTAAACCTGGCTTTGATAAATATTTTAGTGGATAACGCATGTTAGGTCTGGGTAACGTCTAGGATTTGCCCTCATCAGGCTCATACTTTCGCATATTTCTAATACTTCATGGCTAGATCCTGGGCTATTTCTGCTTTGGATCACGTAGTAATGTGGTACCACATTGAAACAATCGATTAAACCTGGTTTCCATCAATATTTTTGAGGATGACGCATGTTAGGTCTAGGTTAGGCCTTGGATTTTCCCTCATCAGGCTCACTCTTTCGCATATTTCTCATACTTGATGGCTAGATCCTGGGCTTTTTCTGGATTGCATCACGCAGTAATATGGTACCACACTGAAACAGTCCACTAAACCTGGCTTCGATCAATATTTTAGAGGATAAGGCATGTTATGTCTAGGTTAGGCCTGGGATTTTCACTCATCAGACTCATACTTTCGCATTCTTCACATACTTGTTGAACAGGTCCTGGGTTTTTTTCTGGTTTGGATCACGCAGTAATATGGTACCACACTGAAAAAGTCCACAAAACCTGGCTTCGATCAATATTTTTGAGGATAACCCATGCTAGGTCTAGGTTAGGCCTGGGATTTGCCCCCTTCAGACCCATACTTTCGCATATTTCTCATACTTCATAGCTAGATCCTGGGTTTTTCTGCATTGGATCACGTAGTAAAGTGGTACCACACTAAAACAGTCAATTAAACCTGGTTTCGATCAATATTTTAGAGGACGACGCAAGTTAGGTCTGGGATAGTTCTGGGATTTGCTCTCATCAGGGTCATACATTCGCATTTTTCACATACTTGTGGAACAGATCCTGGGTTTTTTCTGGTTTGGATCACGCAGTAATGTGGTACCACACTGAAACTGTCCACTAAACCTGGTTTCGATCAATATTTTAGAGGATAAGGCATGTTATGTCTAGGTTAGGCCTGGGATTTTCGCTCATCAGACTCATACTTTCGCATTCCTCACATACTTGTTGAACGGATCCTTGGTTTTTACTGGTTTGGATCACGTAGTAATGTGGTACCACACTGAAACAGTCAATTAAACCTGGCTTCGATCAATATTTTTGAGGATAACCCATGCTAGGTCTAGGTTAGGCCTGGGATTTGCCCCCTTCAGACCCATACTTTCGCGGTTTTCACATACATGTTGAACAGATCCTGGGTTTTTTCTGGTGTGGATCACGTAGTAATGTGGTACCACACTGAAACAATCAATTAAACCTGGTTTCCATCAATATTTTAGAGGATAACGCATGTTAGGTCTAGGCTAGGCCTGGGATTAGGCCTCATGAGGGTCAAACTTTCGCAGTTTTAACATACATGTTGACCTGATCGAGGGTCTTTTCTGCTTTGTATCACGTAGTAAAGTGGTACCACACTGAAACAGTCCATTAGACCTGGTTTGGATCAATGTTTTAGAGGATAACGCATGTTAGGTCTAGGTTAGCCCTGGGATTTTCACTCATCAGACCCTTACTTTCGCATTCTTCACATACTTGTTGAACGGATCCTGGGTTTTTTCTGGTTTCGGATCACGTAGTAATGTGGTACCACACTGAAACAGTCGATTAAACCTGGTTTCGATCAATATTTTAGAGGACGACGCAAGTTAGGTCTGGGATAGTTCTGGGATTTGCTCTCATCAGGGTCATACATTCGCATTTTTCACATACTTGTGGAACAGATCCTGGGTTTTTTCTGGTTTGGATCACGCAGTAATGTGGTACCACACTGAAACTGTCCACTAAACCTGGTTTCGATCAATATTTTAGAGGATAAGGCATGTTATGTCTGGGATAGGTCTGGGATTTGCCCTCATCAGACTCATACTTTCGCACACTTCACATACTCGTTGAACAGATCCTGGGTTATTTTCTGGTTTGGATCACATAGTAATGTGGTACCACACTGGGACAGTCGATTAAACCAGGTTTCGATCAATATTTTTCAGGATAACGCAAGTTATGTCTGGGATAGGTCTGGGATTTGCCCTCATCAGGCTCATACTTTCGCGTTTTTCACATACTTGTTAAACAGATCCTGGGTTTTTTCTGGTTTGGATCACGTAGTAATGTGGGACCACACTGAAACAGTCAATTAAACCTGGTTTCGATCAATATTTTAGGGAATAATTCATGTTAGGGCTAGGTTAGGTCTGGGATTTGCTCTCATCCGGCTCATTCTTTCGCATATTTCTCATTCTTGTTGGCCAGATCCTGGGCTTCCACTGGTTTGGATCACGTAGTAATGTGATGCCACACTAAAACAGTCAATTAAACCTGGTTTTGATAAATATTTTAGAGGACAACGCATGTTAGGTGTGGGTTAGGTCTAGGGTTTGCCCTTCTCAGGCTCATACTTTCTCATATTTCTCATACTTCATGGCTAGATCCTGAGGTATTTCTGGATTGTATCACATAGTAATGTGGTACCACGCTGAAACAGTCAATTAAACCTGGTTTCGATCAATATTTTAGAGGATAACGCAAGTTATGTCTGGGATAGGTCTGGGATTTGCCCTTATCAGGCTCATACTTTCGCGTTTTTCACATACATGTTAAACAGATCCTGGGTTTTTTCTGGTTTGGATCACGTAGTAGTGTGGTACCACATTGAAACAATCGATTAAACCTGGTTTCGATCAATATTTTTGAGGATAACGCATGTTAGGTCTAGGTTAGGCCTGGGATTTTCACTCATCAGACTCATACTTTCGCATTCTTCACATACTCGTTGAACGGATCCTGGGTTTTTACTGGTTTGGATCACGTAGTAATGTGGTACCACACTGAAACATACAATTAAACCTGGTTTTGATAAATATTTTAGAGGATAACGCATGTTAGGTCTGGGTAACGTCTAGGATTTGCCCTCATCAAGCTGATACTTTCGCATATTTCTAATACTTCATGGCTAGATCCTGGGCTATTTCTGCTTTGGATGACGTAGTAATGTGGTACTACATTGAAACAATCGATTAAACCTGGTTTCGATCAATATTTTTGAGGATAACGCATGTTAGGTCTAGGTTAGGCCTGGGATTTTCACTCATCAGACTCATACTTTCGCATTCTTCACATACTTGTTGAACAGATCCTGGGTTTTTTTCTGGTTTGGATCACGTAGTTATGTGGTACCACACTGAAACAGTCGATTAAACCTGGTTTCGATCAATATTTTTGAGGATGACGCATGTTAGGTCTAGGTTAGGCCTTGGATTTTCCCTCATCAGGCTCATTCTTTCGCATATTTCTCATACTTGATGGCTAGGTCCTGGGCTTTTTCTGGATTGCATCACGTAGTAATGTAGTACCACACTGAAACAGTCAATTAAACCTGGTTTCCATCAATATTTTAGAGGACAACGCAAGTTAGGTCTGGCATAGGTCTGGGATTTGCCCTCATCAGGGTCACACTTTCGCATTTTTCACATACTTGTTAAACAGATCCTGGAGTTTCTGGTTTGGATCACGCAGTAATGTGGTACCACACTGAAACAGTCCACTAAACCTGGCTTCGATCAATATTTTTGAGGATAACTCATGCTAGGTCTAGGTTAGGCCTGGGATTTGCCCCCATCAGACCCATACTTTCGCATATTTCTCATACTTCATAGCTAGATCTTGGGTTTTTCTGCATTGGATCACGTAGTAAAGTGGTACCACACTAAAACAGTCAATTAAACCTGGTTTCGATCAATATTTTAGAGGACGACGCAAGTTAGGTCTGGGATAGTTCTGGGATTTGCTCTCATCAGGGTCATACTTTCGCATTTTTCACATACTTGTTGAACAGATCCTGGGTTTTTTCTGGTTTGGATCACGTAGTAATGTGGTACCACACTGAAACTGTCCACTAAACCTGGTTTTGATAAATATTTTAGTGGATAACGCATGTTAGGTCTGGGTAACGTCTAGGATTTGCCCTCATCAGGCTCATACTTTCGCATATTTCTAATACTTCATGGCTAGATCCTGGGCTATTTCTGCTTTGGATCACGTAGTAATGTGGTACCACATTGAAACAATCGATTAAACCTGGTTTCCATCAATATTTTTGAGGATGACGCATGTTAGGTCTAGGTTAGGCCTTGGATTTTCCCTCATCAGGCTCATTCTTTCGCATATTTCTCATACTTGATGGCTAGATCCTGGGCTTTTTCTGGATTGCATCACGCAGTAATATGGTACCACACTGAAACAGTCCACTAAACCTGGCTTCGATCAATATTTTAGAGGATAAGGCATGTTATGTCTAGGTTAGGCCTGGGATTTTCACTCATCAGACTCATACTTTCGCATTCTTCACATACTTGTTGAACAGATCCTGGGTTTTTTTCTGGTTTGGATCACGCAGTAATATGGTACCACACTGAAAAAGTCCACAAAACCTGGCTTCGATCAATATTTTTGAGGATAACCCATGCTAGGTCTAGGTTAGGCCTGGGATTTGCCCCCTTCAGACCCATACTTTCGCATATTTCTCATACTTCATAGCTAGATCCTGGGTTTTTCTGCATTGGATCACGTAGTAAAGTGGTACCACACTAAAACAGTCAATTAAACCTGGTTTCGATCAATATTTTAGAGGACGACGCAAGTTAGGTCTGGGATAGTTCTGGGATTTGCTCTCATCAGGGTCATACATTCGCATTTTTCACATACTTGTTGAACAGATCCTGGGTTTTTTCTGGTTTGGATCACGCAGTAATGTGGTACCACACTGAAACTGTCCACTAAACCTGGTTTCGATCAATATTTTAGAGGATAAGGCATGTTATGTCTAGGTTAGGCCTGGGATTTTCGCTCATCAGACTCATACTTTCGCATTCCTCACCTACTTGTTGAACGGATCCTGGGTTTTTACTGGTTTGGATCACGTAGTAATGTGGTCCCACACTGAAACAGTCAATTAAACCTGGTTTCGATCAATATTTTAGAGGATACCGCAAGTTAGGTCTGGGATAGGTCTGGTATTCGCCCTCATCAGGCTCATACTTTCGCGGTTTTCACATACATGTTGAACAGATCCTGGGTTTTTTCTGGTGTGGATCACGTAGTAATGTGGTACCACACTGGGACAGTCGATTTAACCAGGTTTCGATCAATATTTTTCAGGATAACGCATGTTAGGTCTAGGTTAGGCCTGGGATTTTCTCTCACCAGACTCATACTTTCGCATTCTTCACATATTTGTTGAACAGATCCTTGGTTTTTTTCTGGTTTGGATCACGCAGTAATATGGTACCACACTGAGACATTCAACTAAACCTGGTTTTGATAAATATTTTAGAGGATAACGCATATTAGGTGTGGGTTAGGTCTAGAATTTGCCCTCCTCAGGCTCATACTTTCGCATATTTCTCATACTTCATGGCTAGATCCTGCGCTATTTCTGCTTTGGATCACGTAGTAATGTGGTACCACATTCAAACAGTCCATTAAACCTGGTTTCGATCAATATTTTAGAGGATAACGCATGATAGGTCTGGGTTAGGTCTAGGATTTGCCCTCATCAGGCTCATACTTTCGCATATTTCTCATACTTCATGGCTAGATCCTGGGCTATTTAAGGATTGGATCACGTAGTATTGTGGTACCACACTGAAGCAGTCAATTAAACCAGGTTTCGATCAATATTTTAGAGTATACAGCAAGTTAGGTCTGGGATAGGTCTGGGATTCGCCCTCATCAGGCTCATACTTTCGCGTTTTTCACATACTTGTTGAACTGATCCTGGGTTTTTTCTGGTTTGGATCACGTAGTAATGTGGTACCACACTGAAACAGTCGATTAAACCTGGTTTCGATCAATATTTTAGAGGATAACGAAAGTTAGGTCTGGGATAGGTCTGGGATTTGCCCTCATCAGACACATACTTTCGCACACTTCACATACTTGTTGAACAGATCCTGGGTTTTTTTCTGGTTTGGATCACGTAGTAATGTGGTACCACACTGAAACATTTAATTAAACCTGGTTTTGATAAATATTTTAGTGGATAACGCATGTTAGGTCTGGCGACCGTCTAGGATTTGCCCTCATCAGGCTCATACTTTCGCATATTTCTAATACTTCATGGCTAGATCCTGGGCTATTTCTGCTTTGGATCACGTAGTAATGTGGTACCACATTGAAACAATCGATTAAACCTGGTTTCGATCAATATTTTTGAGGATAACGCATGTTAGGTCTAGGTTAGGCCTGGGATTTGCCCTGATCAGGCTCATACTTTCGCGTTTTTCACATACTTGTTGAACAGATCCTGGGATATTTTCTGGTATGGATCACATAGTAATGTGGTACCACACTGGGACAGTCGATTAAACCAGGTTTCGATCAATATTTTTCAGGATAACGCATGTTAGGTCTAGGTTAGGCCTGGGATTTTCTCTCACCAGACTCATACTTTCGCATTCTTCACATACTTGTTGAACAGATCCTTGGTTTTTTTCTGGTTTGGATCACGTAGTTATGTGGTACCACACTGAAACAGTCGATTAAACCTGGTTTCGATCAATATTTTTGAGGATGACGCATGTTAGGTCTAGGTTGGGCCTTGGATTTTCCCTCATCAGGGTCACACTTTCGCATTCTTCACATACTTGTTGAACAGATCCTGGGTTTTTTTCTGGTTTGGATCGCGCAGTAATATGGTACCACACTGAAAAAGTCCACAAAACCTGGCTTCGATCAATATTTTTGAGGATAACCTATGCTAGGTCTAGGTTAGGCCTGGGATTTGCCCCCTTCAGACCCATACTTTCGCATATTTCTCATACTTCATAGCTAGATCCTGGGTTTTTCTGCATTGGATCACGTAGTAAAGTGGTACCACACTAAAACAGTCAATTAAACCTGGTTTCGATCAATATTTTAGAGGACGACGCAAGTTAGGTCTGGGATAGTTCTGCGATTTGCTCTCACCAGTGTCATACTTTCGCATTTTTCACATACTTGTTGAACAGATCCTGGGTTTTTTCTGGTTTGGATCACGCAGTAATGTGGTACCACACTGAAACAGTCAATTAAACCTGGTTTCGATCAATATTTTAGAGGATACCGCAAGTTAGGTCTGGGATAGGTCTGGGATTCGCCCTCATCAGGCTCATACTTTCGCGGTTTTCACATACATGTTGAACAGATCCTGGGTTTTTTCTGGTGTGGATCACGTAGTAATGTGGTACCACACTGAAACAATCAATTAAACCTGGTCTTGATAAATATTTTAGAGGATAACGCATGTTAGGTCTAGGTTAGGTCTAGGATTTGCCCCCATCAGGCTCATACTTTCGCATATTTCTCATACTTCATGGCTGGATCCTGGGCTATTTCTGGATTGGATCACGTAGTAATGTGGTACCACACTGAAACAGTCAATTTAACCTGGTTTCGATCAATATTTTAGAGAATAATTCATGTTCGGTCTGGGTTAGGTCTGGGATTTGCTCTCATCTGGCTCATTCTTTCGCATATTTCTCATACTTCATGGCTAGATCCTGGGCTTTTTCTGGATTGCATCACGTAGTAATGAAGTACAACCATGAAACAGTCAATTAAACATGGTTTCCATCAATATTTTAGAGGACACGTTAGGTCTAGGTTAGGCCTGGGGTTTGCCCTCATCAGGGTCATACTTTCGCAGTTTTAACATACATGTTGACCTGATCGAGGGTTTTTTCTGCTTTGTATCACGTAGTAAAGTGGTACCACACTGAAACAGTCCATTAGACCTGGTTTGGATCAATGTTTTAGAGGATAACGCATGTTAGGTCTAGGTTAGCCCTGGGATTTACACTGATCAGACTCTTACTTTCGCATTCTTCACATACTTGTTGAACGGATCCTGGGTTTTTTCTGGTTTCGTTCACGTAATAGCGTGTTACCACACTGAGACATTCAATTAAACCTGGTTTTGATAAATATTTTAGAGGATAACGCATATTAGGTGTGGGTTAGGTCTAGAATTTGCCCTCCTCAGGCTCATACTGTCGCATATTTCTCATACTTCATGGCTAGATCCTGAGCTATTTCTGCTTTGGATCACGTAGTAATGTGGTACCACATTGAAACAGTCCATTAAACCTGGTTTCGATCAATATTTTAGAGGATGACGCATGATAGGTCTGGGTTAGGTCTAGGATTTGCCCTCATCAGGCTCATACTTTCGCATATTTCTCATACTTCATGGCTAGATCCTGGGCTATTTAAGGATTGGATCACGTAGTATTGTGGTACCACACTGAAGCAGTCAATTAAACCTGGTTTCGATCAATATTTTAGAGGATAACGCAAGTTAGGTCTGGGATAGGTCTGGGATTCGCCCTCATCAGGCTCATACTTTCGCGTTTTTCACATACTTGTTGAACTGATCCTGGGTTTTTTCTGGTTTGGATCACGTAGTAATGTGGTACCACACTGAAACAGTCGATTAAACCTGGTTTCGATCAATATTTTAGAGGATAACGAAAGTTAGGTCTGGGATAGGTCTGGGATTTGCCCTCATCAGACACATACTTTCGCACTCTTCACATACTTGTTGAACAGATCCTGGGTTTTTTTCTGGTTTGGATCACATAGTAATGTGGTACCACACTGGGACAGTCGATTAAACCTGGTTTTGATAAATATTTTAGAGGATAACGCATGTTAGGTCTGGGTAACGTCTAGGATTTGCCCTCATCAGGCTCATACTTTCGCATATTTCTAATACTTCATGGCTAGATCCTGGGCTATTTCTGCTTTGGATCACGTAGTAATGTGGTACCACATTGAAACAATCGATTAAACCTGGTTTCGATCAATATTTTTGAGGATAACGCATGTTAGGTCTAGGTTAGGCCTGGGATTTGCCCTGATCAGGCTCATACTTTCGCGTTTTTCACATACTTGTTGAACAGATCCTGGGTTATTTTCTGGTTTGGATCACATAGTAATGTGGTACCACACTGGGACAGTCGATTAAACCAGGTTTCGATCAATATTTTTCAGGATAACGCATGTTAGGTCTAGGTTAGGCCTGGGATTTTCTCTCACCAGACTCATACTTTCGCATTCTTCACATACTTGTTGAACAGATCCTGGGTTTTTTTCTGGTTTGGATCACGTAGTTATGTGGTACCACACTGAAACAGTCGATTAAACCTGGTTTCGATCAATATTTTTGAGGATGACGCATGTTAGGTCTGGGATAGGTCTGGGATTTGCCCTCATCAGGCTCATACTTTCGCGTTTTTCACATACTTGTTGGACAGATCCTGGGTTTTTTCTGGTTTGGATCACGTAGTAGTGCGGTACCACACTGAAACAGTCCAATAAACCTGGTTTCGATCAATATTTTAGAGAATAATTCATGTCAGGACTAGGTTAGGTCTGGGATTTGCTCACATCAGGCTCATTCTTTCGCATATTTCTCATACTTGATGGCTAGATCCTAGGCTCTTTCTGGATTGCATCACGTAGTAATGTAGTACCACACTGAAACAGTCAATAAAACCTGGTTTCCATCAATATTTTAGAGAATAATTCATGATAGGTCTAGTTTAGGTGTGGGATTTGCTCTCATCAGACTCATTCTTTCGCATATTTCTCATACTTGATGGCTAGATCCTGGGCTTTTTCTGGATTGCATCACGTAGTAATGTAGTACAACACTGAAACAGTCAATTAAACCTGGTTTCCATCAATATTTTAGAGGACAACGCAAGTTAGGTCTGGGATAGGTCTGGGATCTGCCCTCATCAGGCACATACTTTCGCGTTTTTCACATACTTATTGAACAGATCCTGGGTTTTTTCTGGTTTGGATCACGTAGTAGTGTGGTACCACACTGAAACAATCCATTAAACCTGGTTTCGATCAATATTTTTGAGGATAACGCATGTTAGGTCTAGGTTAGGCCTGGGATTTTCACTCATCAGACTCATACATTCGCATTCTTCACATACTCGTTGAACGGATCCTGGGTTTTTACTGGTTTGGATCACGTAGTAATGTGGTACCACACTGAAACATTTAATTAAACCTGGTTTTGATAAATATTTTAGAGTATAACGCATGTTAGGTCTGGGTAACGTCTAGGATTTGCCCTCATCAGGCTCATACTTTCGCATATTTCTAATACTTCATGGCTAGATCCTGGGCTATTTCTGCTTTGGATCACGTAGTAATGTGGTACCACATTGAAACAGTCCATTAAACCTGGTTTCGATCAATATTTTAGAGGATAACGCAAGTTATGTCTAGGTTAGGTCTGGGATTTGCTCTCATCAGGCTCATACTTTCGCATATTCCTCATTCTTGTTGGCCAGATCCTGGGCTTCCACTGGTTTGGATCACGTAGTAATGTGATGCCACACTAAACCTGCCAATTAAACCTGGTTTTGATCAATATTTTAGAGGATAACGCAAGTTATGTCTGGGATAGGTCTGGGATTTGCCCTCATCAGGCTCATACTTTCGCGTTTTTCACATACTTGTTAAACAGATCCTGGGTTTTTTCTGGTTTGGATCACGTAGTAGTGTGGTACCACATTGAAACAATCGATTAAACCTGGTTTCGATCAATATTTTTGAGGATAACGCATGTTAGGTCTGGGTAACGTCTAGGATTTGCCCTCATCAGGCTGATACTTTCGCATATTTCTAATACTTCATGGCTAGATCCTGGGCTATTTCTGCTTTGGATCACGTAGTAATGTGGTACCACATTGAAACAATTGATTAATCCTGGTTTCGATCAATATTTTTGAGGATAACGCAAGTTAGGTCTAGGTTAGGCCTGGGATTTTCACTCATCAGACTCATACTTTCGCATTCTTCACATACTTGTTGAACAGATCCTGGGTTTTTTTCTGGTTTGGATCACGTAGTTATGTGGTACCACACTGAAACAGTCGATTAAACCTGGTTTCGATCAATATTTTTGAGGATAACGCATGTTAGGTCTAGGTTAGGCCTTGGATTTTCCCTCATCAGGCTCATTCTTTCGCATATTTCTCATACTTGATGGCTAGATCCTGGGCTTTTTCTGGATTGCATCACGTAGTAATGTAGTACCACACTGAAACAGTCAATTAAACCTGGTTTCCATCAATATTTTAGAGGACAACGCAAGTTAGGTCTGGCATAGGTCTGGGATTTGCCCTCATCAGGGTCACACTTTCGCATTTTTCACATACTTGTTAAACAGATCCTGGGTTATTTTCTGGTTTGGATCACATAGTAATGTGGTACCACACTGGGACAGTCGATTAAACCAGGTTTCGATCAATATTTTTCAGGATAACGCATGTTAGGTCTAGGTTAGGCCTGGGATTTTCTCTCACCAGACTCATACTTTCGCATTCTTCACATACTTGTTGAACAGATCCTGGGTTTTTTTCTGGTTTGGATCACGTAGTTATGTGGTACCACACTGAAACAGTCGATTAAACCTGGTTTCGATCAATATTTTTGAGGATGACGCATGTTAGGTCTGGGATAGGTCTGGGATTTGCCCTCATCAGGCTCATACTTTCGCGTTTTTCACATACTTGTTGGACAGATCCTGGGTTTTTTCTGGTTTGGATCACGTAGTAGTGCGGTACCACACTGAAACAGTCCAATAAACCTGGTTTCGATCAATATTTTAGAGAATAATTCATGTCAGGACTAGGTTAGGTCTGGGATTTGCTCACATCAGGCTCATTCTTTCGCATATTTCTCATACTTGATGGCTAGATCCTAGGCTCTTTCTGGATTGCATCACGTAGTAATGTAGTACCACACTGAAACAGTCAATAAAACCTGGTTTCCATCAATATTTTAGAGAATAATTCATGATAGGTCTAGTTTAGGTGTGGGATTTGCTCTCATCAGACTCATTCTTTCGCATATTTCTCATACTTGATGGCTAGATCCTGGGCTTTTTCTGGATTGCATCACGTAGTAATGTAGTACAACACTGAAACAGTCAATTAAACCTGGTTTCCATCAATATTTTAGAGGACAACGCAAGTTAGGTCTGGGATAGGTCTGGGATCTGCCCTCATCAGGCACATACTTTCGCGTTTTTCACATACTTATTGAACAGATCCTGGGTTTTTTCTGGTTTGGATCACGTAGTAGTGTGGTACCACACTGAAACAATCCATTAAACCTGGTTTCGATCAATATCTTTGAGGATAACGCATGTTAGGTCTAGGTTAGGCCTGGGATTTTCACTCATCAGACTCATACATTCGCATTCTTCACATACTCGTTGAACGGATCCTGGGTTTTTACTGGTTTGGATCACGTAGTAATGTGGTACCACACTGAAACATTTAATTAAACCTGGTTTTGATAAATATTTTAGAGTATAACGCATGTTAGGTCTGGGTAACGTCTAGGATTTGCCCTCATCAGGCTCATACTTTCGCATATTTCTAATACTTCATGGCTAGATCCTGGGCTATTTCTGCTTTGGATCACGTAGTAATGTGGTACCACATTGAAACAGTCCATTAAACCTGGTTTCGATCAATATTTTAGAGGATAACGCAAGTTATGTCTAGGTTAGGTCTGGGATTTGCTCTCATCAGGCTCATACTTTCGCATATTCCTCATTCTTGTTGGCCAGATCCTGGGCTTCCACTGGTTTGGATCACGTAGTAATGTGATGCCACACTAAACCTGCCAATTAAACCTGGTTTTGATCAATATTTTAGAGGATAACGCAAGTTATGTCTGGGATAGGTCTGGGATTTGCCCTCATCAGGCTCATACTTTCGCGTTTTTCACATACTTGTTAAACAGATCCTGGGTTTTTTCTGGTTTGGATCACGTAGTAGTGTGGTACCACATTGAAACAATCGATTAAACCTGGTTTCGATCAATATTTTTGAGGATAACGCATGTTAGGTCTGGGTAACGTCTAGGATTTGCCCTCATCAGGCTGATACTTTCGCATATTTCTAATACTTCATGGCTAGATCCTGGGCTATTTCTGCTTTGGATCACGTAGTAATGTGGTACCACATTGAAACAATTGATTAATCCTGGTTTCGATCAATATTTTTGAGGATAACGCAAGTTAGGTCTAGGTTAGGCCTGGGATTTTCACTCATCAGACTCATACTTTCGCATTCTTCACATACTTGTTGAACAGATCCTGGGTTTTTTTCTGGTTTGGATCACGTAGTTATGTGGTACCACACTGAAACAGTCGATTAAACCTGGTTTCGATCAATATTTTTGAGGATAACGCATGTTAGGTCTAGGTTAGGCCTTGGATTTTCCCTCATCAGGCTCATTCTTTCGCATATTTCTCATACTTGATGGCTAGATCCTGGGCTTTTTCTGGATTGCATCACGTAGTAATGTAGTACCACACTGAAACAGTCAATTAAACCTGGTTTCCATCAATATTTTAGAGGACAACGCAAGTTAGGTCTGGCATAGGTCTGGGATTTGCCCTCATCAGGGTCACACTTTCGCATTTTTCACATACTTGTTAAACAGATCCTGGAGTTTCTGGTTTTGATCACGCAGTAATGTCGTACCACACTGAAACAGTCCACTAAACCTGGCTTCGATCAATATTTTTGAGGATAACTCATGCTAGGTCTAGGTTAGGCCTGGGATTTGCCCCCATGAGACCCATACTTTCGCATATTTCTCATACTTCATAGCTAGATCCTGGGTTTTTCTGCATTGGATCACGTAGTAAAGTGGTACCACACTAAAACAGTCAATTAAACCTGGTTTCGATCAATATTTTAGAGGATAAGGCATGTTATGTCTAGGTTAGGCCTGGGATTTTCACTCATCAGACTCATACTTTCGCATTCTTCACATACTTGTTGAACGGATCCTGGGTTTTTTCTGGTTTGGATCACGTAGTAATGTGGTACCAGACTGAAACATTCAATTAAACCTGGTCTTGATATATATTTTACAGGATAACGCATGTTAGGTCTGGGTAAGGTCTAGGATTTGCCATCATCAGGCTCATAATTTCGCATATTTCTCATACTTCATGGCTTGATCCTGGGCTTTGTCTGGATTGGATCACGTAGTATTGTGGTACCACACTGAAACACTAAATTAAACCTGGTTTCGATCAATATTTTAGAGGATAACGCAAGTTTGGTCTGGGATAGGTGTGGGATTTGCCCTCATCAGGGTCATATTTTCGCAGTTTTAACATACATGTTGGCCTGATCGAGGGTTCTTTCTGCTTTGGATAACGTAGTGATGTGGTACCACACAGAAACAGTCGATTAAACCTGGTTTCGATCAATATTTTAGAGGATAACGCAAGTTATGTCTGGGATAGGTCTGGGATTTGCCCTCATCAGGCTCATACTTTCGCGTTTTTCACGTACTTGTTGAACAGATCATGGGTTTTTTCTGGTATGGATCACGTAGTAATGTGGTACCACACTGAAACAGTCCATTAAACCTGGTTTCGATCAATATTTTATAGGATAGCGCATGTTAGGTCTGGGATAGGTCTGGGATTTGCCCTCATCAGGCTCATACTTTCGCATTTTTCACATACTTGTTGAACAGATCCCGGGTTTTTTCTGGTTTGGATCACGCAGTAATGTAGTACCACACTGAAACAGTCCATTAAACCTGGTTTCGATCAATATTTTGGAGAATAATTCATGTTAGGTCTAGGTTAGGTCTGGGATTTGCTCTCATCAGTCTCATACTTTCGCATATTCCTCATTCTTGTTGGCCAGATCCTGGGCTTCCACTGGTTTGGATCACGTAGTAATGTGATGCCACACTAAACCTGTCAATTAAACCTGGTTTCGATCAAGATTTTAGAGGATAACGCAAGGTATGTCAGGGATAGATCTGGGGATTTGCCCTCATCAGGTTCATACTTTCGCGTTTTTCACATTCTTATTGAACAGATCCTGGGTATTTTTCTGGTTTGGATCACGTAGTTATGTGGTACCACACTGAAACAGTCGATTAAACCTGGTTTCGATCAATATTTTTGAGGATGACGCATGTTAGGTCTAGGTTAGGCCTTGGATTTTCCCTCATCAGGCTCATTCTTTCGCATATTTCTCATACTTGATGGCCAGATCCTGGGCTTTTTCTGGATTGCATCACGTAGTAATGTAGTACCACACTGAAACAGTCAATTAATCCTGGTTTCCATCAATATTTTAGAGGACAACGCAAGTTAGGTCTGGCATAGGTCTGGGATTTGCCCTCATCAGGGTCACACTTTCGCATTTTTCACATACTTGTTAAACAGATCCTGGAGTTTCTGATTTGGATCACGCAGTAATATGGTACCACACTGAAACAGTCCACTAAACCTGGCTTCGATCAATATTTTTGAGGATAAGGCATGTTATGTCTAGGTTAGGCCTGGGATTTTCACTCATCAGACCCATACTTTCGCATTCCTCACATACTTGTTGAACGGATCCTGGGTTTTTACTGGTTTGGATCACGTAGTAATGTAGTACCACACTGAAACAGTCAATTAATCCTGGTTTCGATCAATATTTTAGAGGATACCGCAAGTTAGGTCTGGGATAGGTCTGGGATTCGCCCTCATCAGGCTTATACTTTCGCGGTTTTCACATACATGTTGAACAGATCCTGGGTTTTTTCTGGTGTGGATCACGTAGTAATGTGGTACCACACTGAAACAATCAATTAAACCTGGTCTTGATAAATATTTTAGAGGATAACGCATGTTAGGTCTAGGTTAGGTCTAGGATTTGCCCTCATCAGGCTCATACTTTCGCATATTTCTCATACTTCATGGCTGGATCCTGGGCTACTTCTGGATGGGATCACGTAGTAATGTGGTACCACACTGAAACAGTCAATTTAACCTGGTTTCGACCAATATTTTAGAGGATAACGCAAGTTATGTCTGGGATAGGTCTGGGATTTGCCCTGATCAGGCCCATACTTTCGCGTTTTTCACATACTTGTTAAACAGATCCTGGGTTTTTAATGGTTTGGATCACGTAGTAATGTGGTACCACACTGAAGCATTCAATTAAACCTGGTTTTGTTAAATATTTTAGAGGATAACGCATGTTAGGTCTGGGTAACGTCTAGGATTTGCCCTCATCAGGCTCATACTTTCGCATATTTCTAATACTTCAGGGCTAGATCCTGGGCTATTTCTGCTTTGGATCACGTAGTAATGTGGTACCACATTGAAACAATCGATTAAACCTGGTTTCGATCAATATTTTAGAGGATAAGGCATGTTATGTCTAGGTTAGGCCTGGGATTTTCACTCATCAGACTCATACTTTCGCATTCCTCACATACTTGTTGAACGGATCCTGGGTTTTTTCTGGCTTGGGTCACGTAGTAATGTGATGCCACACTAAAACAGTCAACTAAACCTGGTTTTGATCAATATTTTAGAGGATAACGCAAGTTATGTCTGGGTTAGGTCCAGGATTTGTCCTCATCAGGCTCATACTTTCGCATATTTCTCATACTTCATAGCTAGATCCTGGGTTTTTCTGCATTGGATCACGTAGTGATATGGTACCACACTGGAACAGTCAATTAAACCTGGTTTCGATCAATATTTTAGAGGATAACGCATGTTAGGTCTGGGATAGGTCTGGGATTTTCACTCATCAGACTCATACATTCGCATTCTTCACATACTCGTTGAACGGATCCTGGGTTTTTACTGGTTTGGATCACGTAGTAATGTGGTACCACACTGAAACATTTAATTAAACCTGGTTTTGATAAATATTTTAGAGGATAACGCATGTTAGGTCTGGGTAACGTCTAGGATTTGCCCTCATCAGGCTCATACTTTCGCATATTTCTCATACTTCGTGGCTGGATCCTGGGCTATTTCTGGATTGGATCACGTAGTAATGAAGTACGACACTGAAACAGTCAATTAAACATGGTTTCCATCAATATTTTAGAGGACATGTTAGGTCTAGGTTAGGCCTGGGATTTGCCCTCATCAGGGTCAAACTTTCGCATTTTTAACATACATGTTGACCTAATCCAGGGTTTTTTCTGCTTTGGATCACGTAGTAATGTGGTACCACACTAAAACAGTCAATTCAACCTGGTTTCGATCAATATTTAAGAGGATAAGGCAATTTTTGTCTGGGATAGGTCTGGGATTTGCCCTCATCAGGCTCATACTTTCGCGTTTTTCACATACCTGTTGAGCGGGTCTTGGGTTTTTTCTGGTGTGGATCACGTAGTAATGTGGTACCACACTGAAACAGTCAATTAAACCTGGTTTCGATCAATATTTTAGAGGACAACGCAAGTTAGGTCTGGGTAACGTCTAGGATTTGCCCTCATCAGGCTCATACTTTCGCATATTTCTAATACTTCATGGCTAGATCCTGGGTTTTTCTGCATTGGATCACGTAGTAATATGGTACCACACTGGAACAGTCAATTAAACCTGGTTTCGATCAATATTTTAGAGGATAACGCATGTTAGGTCTGGGTAACGTCTAGGATTTGCCCTCATCAGGCTCATACTTTCGCATATTTCTAATACTTCATGGCTAGATCCTGGGCTATTTCTGCTGTGGATCACGTAGTAATGTGGTACCACATTGAAACAGTCCATTAAACCTGGTTTCGATCAATATTTTAGAGGATAACGCAAGTTAGGTCTGGGATAGGTCTGGGATTCGCCCTCATCAGGCTCATACTTTCGCGTTTTTCACATACTTGTTGAACGGATCCTGGGTTTTTTCTGGTTTGGATCACGTAGTAGTGCGGTACCACACTGAAACAGTCCAATAAACCTGGTTTCGATCAATATTTTAGAGAATAATTCATGTCAGGACTAGGTTAGGTCTGGGATTTGCTCACATCAGGCTCATTCTTTCGCATATTTCTCATACTTGATGGCTAGATCCTAGGCTTTTTCTGGATTGCATCACGTAGTAATGTAGTACAACACTGAAACAGTCAATTAAACCTGGTTTCCATCAATATTTTAGAGGACAACGCAAGTTAGGTCTGGGATAGGTCTGGGATCTGCCCTCATCAGGCACATACTTTCGCGTTTTTCACATACTTATTGAACAGATCCTGGGTTTTTTCTGGTTTGGATCACGTAGTAGTGTGGTACCACACTGAAACAATCCATTAAACCTGGTTTCGATCAATATTTTTGAGGATAACGCATGTTAGGTCTAGGTTAGGCCTGGGATTTTCACTCATCAGACTCATACATTCGCATTCTTCACATACTCGTTGAACGGATCCTGGGTTTTTACTGGTTTGGGTCACGTAGTAATGTGGTACCACACTGAAACATTTAATTAAACCTGGTTTTGATAAATATTTTAGAGGATAACGCATGTTAGGTCTGGGTAACGTCTAGGATTTGCCCTCATCAGGCTCATACTTTCGCATATTTCTAATACTTCATGGCTAGATCCTGGGCTATTTCTGCTTTGGATCACGTAGTAATGTGGTACCACATTGAAACAGTCCATTAAACCTGGTTTCGATCAATATTTTAGAGGATAACGCAAGTTAGGTCTGGGATAGGTCTGGGATTCGCCCTCATCAGGCTCATACTTTCGCGTTTTTCACATACTTGTTGAACGGATCCTGGGTTTTTACTGGTTTGGATCACGTAGTAATGTGGTACCACACTGAAACATTCAATTAAACCTGGTTTCGATCAATATTTTAGAGGATAACGCAAGTTTGGTCTGGGATAGGTGTGGGATTTGCCCTCAACAGGGTCATATTTTCGCAGTTTTAACATACATGTTGGCCTGATCGAGGGTTCTTTCTGCTTTGGATCACGTAGTGATGTGGTACCACACAGAAACAGTCGATTAAACCTGGTTTCGAGCAATATTATTGAGGATAACGCATGTTAGGTCTACGTTAGTCCTGGGATTTTCACTCATCAGTCTCATACTTTCGCATTCTTCACATACGTGTTGAACGGATCCTGGGTTCTTACTGGTTTGGATCACGTAGTAATGTGGTACCACACTGAAACATTTAATTAAACCTGGTTTTGATAAATATTTTAGAGGATAACGCATGTTAGGTCTGGGTAACGTCTAGGATTTGCCCTCATCAGGCTCATACTTTCGCATATTTCTAATACTTCATGGCTAGATCCTGGGCTATTTCTGCTTTGGATCACGTAGTAATGTGGTACCACATTGAAACAGTCCATTAAACCTGGTTTCGATCAATATTTTAGAGGATAACGCAAGTTAGGTCTGGGATAGGTCTGGGATTCGCCCTCATCAGGCTCATACTTTCGCGTTTTTCACATACTTGTTGAACGGATCCTGGGTTTTTACTGGTTTGGATCACGTAGTAATGTGGTACCACACTGAAACATTCAATTAAACCTGGTTTCGAGCAATATTATTGAGGATAACGTATGTTAGGTCTACGTTAGTCCTGGGATTTTCACTCATCAGTCTCATACTTTCGCATTCTTCACATACGTGTTGAACGGATCCTGGGTTTTTACTGGTTTGGATCACGTAGTAATGTGGTACCACACTGAAACAGTCAATTAAACCTGGTTTCGATCAATATTTTAGAGGATACCGCAAGTTAGGTCTGGGATAGGTCTGGGATTCGCCCTCATCAGGCTCATACTTTCGCGGTTTTCACATACATGTTGAACAGATCCTGGGTTTTTTCTGGTTTGGATCACGTAGTAATGTGGTACCACACTGAAACAGACCACTAAACCTGGTTTCGATCAATATTTTAGAGGATAACGCATGTTAGGTCTAGGTTAGGCCTGGGATTTGGCCTCATGAGGGTCAAACTTTCGCAGTTTTAACATACATGTTGACCTAATCCAGGGTTTTTTCTGCTTTGGATCACGTAGTAATGTGGTACCACACTAAAACAGTCAACTCAACCTGGTTTCGATCAATATTTTAGAGGATAACGCAAGTTTGGTCTGGGATAGGTGTGGGATTTGCCCTCATCAGGGTCATATTTTCGCATTTTTCACATACTTGTAGAACAGATCCCTGGCGTTTTCAGGTTTGTATCACGTAGTAATGTGGTACCACACAGAAACAGTCGATTAAACCTGGTTTCGATCAATATTTTAGAGGATAACGCAAGTTATGTCTGGGATAGGTCTGGGATTTGCCCTCATCAGGCTCATACTTTCGCGTTTTTCACGTACTTGTTGAACAGATCATGGGTTTTTTCTGGTATGGATCACGTAGTAATGTGGTACCACACTGAAACAGTCCATTAAACCTGGTTTCGATCCATATTTTATAGGATAGCGCATGTTGGGTCTGAGATAGGTCTGGGATTTGCCCTCATCAGGCTCATACTTTCGCATTTTTCACATACTTGTTGAACAGGCCCCGGGTTTTTTCTGGTTTGGATCACGCAGTAATGTAGTACCACACTGAAACAGTCCATTAAACCTGGTTTCGATCAACATCTTGGAGAATAATTCATGTTAGGTCTAGGTTAGGTCTGGGATTTGCTCTCATCAGGCTCATACTTTCGCATATTCCTCATTCTTGTTGGCCAGATCCTGGGCTTCCACTGGTTTGGATCACGTAGTAATGTGATGCCACACTAAACCTGCCAATTAAACCTGGTTTTGATCAATATTTTAGAGGATAACGCAAGTTATGTCTGGGATAGGTCTGGGATTTGCCCTCATCAGGCTCATACTTTCGCGTTTTTCACATACTTGTTAAACAGATCCTGGGTTTTTTCTGGTTTGGATCACGTAGTAGTGTGGTACCACATTGAAACAATCGATTAAACCTGGTTTCGATCAATATTTTTGAGGATAACGCATGTTAGGTCTGGGTAACGTCTAGGATTTGCCCTCATCAGGCTGATACTTTCGCATATTTCTAATACTTCATGACTAGATCCTGGGCTATTTCTGCTTTGGATCACGTAGTAATGTGGTACCACATTGAAACAATCGATTAAACCTGGTTTCGATCAATATTTTTGAGGATAACGCATGTTAGGTCTAGGTTAGGCCTGGGATTTTCACTCATCAGACTCATACTTTCGCATTCTTCACATACTTGTTGAACAGATCCTGGGTTTTTTTCAGGTTTGGATCACGTAGTTATGTGGTACCACACTGAAACAGTCGATTAAACCTGGTTTCGATCAATATTTTTGAGGATAACGCATGTTAGGTCTAGGTTAGGCCTGGGATTTGCCCTCATCAGGGTCAAACTTTCGCAGTTTTAACATACATGTTGACCTAATCCAGGGTTTTTTCTGCTTTGGATCACGTAGTAATGTGGTACCACACTAAAACAGTCAATTCAACCTGGTTTCGATCAATATTTTAGAGGATAACGCAAGTTCTGTCTGGGATAGGTCTGGGATTTGCCCTCATCAGGCTCATACTTTCGCGTTTTTCACATACTTGTTGAGCGGGTCTTGAGTTTTTTCTGGTGTGGATCACGTAGTAATGTGGTACCACACTGAAACAATCAATTAAACCTGGTCTTGATAAATATTTTAGAGGATAACGCATGTTAGGTCTGGGTTAGGTCTAGGATTTGCCCTCATCAGGCTCATACTTTCGCATATTTCTCATACTTCATGGCTGGATCCTGGGCTATTTCTGGATTGGATCACGTAGTAATGTGGTACCACACTGAAACAGTCAATTTAACCTGGTTTCGATCAATATTTTAGAGAATAATTTATGTTCGGTCTGGGTTAGGTCTGGGATTTGCTCTCATCTGGCTCATTCTTTCGCATATTTCTCATACTTCATGGCTAGATCCTGGACTTTTTCTGGATTGCATCACGTAGTAATGAAGTACATCACTGAAACGGTCAATTAAACCTGGTTTCGATCAATATTTTTGAGGATAACGCATGTTAGGTCTAGGTTAGGCCGGGGATTTTCACTCATCAGACTCATACTTTCGCTGTTTTAACATACATGTTGGCCTGATCGAGGGTTTTTTCTGCTTTGGATCACGTAGTAATGTTGGACCACACTGAAGCAATCAATTAAACCTGGTCATGATAAATATTTTAGAGGATAACGCATGTTAGGTCTGGGTTAGGTGTAGGATTTGCCCTCGTCAGGCTCATACCTTCGCATATTTCTCATACTTCATGCCTAGATCCTGGGCTATTTCTGGATTGGATCACGTAGTAATGTGGTACCACGCTGAAACAGTCAATTAAACCTGGTTTCGATCAATATTTTAGAGGATAACGCAAGTTAGGTCTGAGATAGGTCTGGGATTCGCCCTCATCAGGCTCATACTTTCGCAGTTTTAACATGCATGTTGACCTGATCGAGGGTTTTTTCTGGTTTGGATCACGTAGTAATGTGGTACCACACTGAAACAGTCGATTAAACCTGGTTTGGATCAATATTTTTGAGGATAACGCATGTTAGGTCTAGGTTAGGTCTGGGATTTTCACCCATCAGACTCATACTTTCGCATTCTTTACATACTTGTTGAACGGATCCTGTGTTTTTTCTGGTTTGGATCACGTAGTAATGTGGTACCACACTCAAACTGTCGACTAAACCTGGTTTCGATTAATATTTTTGAGGATAACGCATGTTAGGTCAGGGATAGGTCTGGGATTTGCCCTCATCAGGCACATACTTTCGCAGTTTTAACATGCATGTTGACCTTATCGAGGGTTTTTTCTGGTTTGGATCACGTAGTAATGTGGTACCACACTGAAACTGTCGATTAAACCTGGTTTGGATCAATATTTTTGAGGATAACGCATGTTAGGTCTACGTTAGGCCGCGGATTTTCACTCATCAGACTCATACTTTCGCATTCTTCACATACTTGTTGAACGGATCCTGGGTTTTTACTGGTTGGGATCACGTAGTAATGTGGTACCACACTGAAACATTCAATTAAACCAGGTCTTGATAAATATTTTACAGGATAACGCATGTTAGGTCTGGGTTAGGTCTAGGATTTGCCCCAATCAGGCTCACACTTTCGCATATTTCTCATACTTCATGGCTGGATCCTGGGCTATTTCTGGATTGGATCACGTAGTAATGTGGTACCACACTGAAACAGTCAATTAAACCTGGTTTTGATCAATATTATAGAGAATAATTCATGTTAGGTCTAGGTTAGGTCTGGGATTTGCTCTCATCAGGCTCATTCTTGCGCATATTTCTCATACCTGATGGCTAGATCCTGGGCCTTTTCTGGATTGCATCACGTAGTAATGAAGTACAACACCGAAACAGTCAATTAAACCTGGTTTCGCTCAATATTTTAGAAGATAACGCATGTTAGGTCTAGGTTAGGCCTGGGATTTGCCCTCATCAGGGTCATACTTTCGCAGTTTTAACATGCATGTTGACCTGATCGAGGGTTTTTTCTGCTTTGGATCACGTAGTAAAGTGGTACCACAACTAAAACAGTCAATTAAACCTGGTTTCGATCATTATTTTAGAGGATAACACAAGTTAGGTCTGGGATAGGTCTGGGATTAGCCATCATCAGACTCATACTTTCGCACACTTCACATACTCGTTGACAAGATCCTGGGTTTTTTTCTGGTTTGGATCACGTAGTAGTGTGGTACCACACTGAAACAATCTATTAAACCTGGTTTGGATCAATATTTTAGAGGATAACGCATGTTAGGTCTAGGTTAGGCCTGGGATTTGCCCTCATCAGGGTCATACTTTCGCAGTTTTAACATGCATGTTGACCTGATCGAGGGTTTTTTCTGCTTTGGATCACGTAGTAAAGTGGTACCACAACTAAAACAGTCAATTAAACCTGGTTTCGATCAATATTTTAGAGGATAACGCAAGTTAGGTCTGGGATAGGTCTGGGATTTACCCTCATCAGGCTCATACTTTTGCGTTTTTCACATACTTGTTGAACAGATCCTGGTTTGTTTCTGGTTTGGATCACGTAGTAGTGTGGTACCACACTGAAACAGTCCATTAAACCTGGTTTGGATCAATATTTTAGAGGATAACGCATGTTAGGTCTAGGTTAGGTCAGGGATTTGCCCCCATCAGGCTCACACTTTCGCATATTTCTCATACTTCATGGCTAGATCATGGGCTGTTTCTGGATTGTATCACGTAGTAATGTGGTACCACACTGAAACAGTCAATTAAACCTGGTTTGGATCAATATTTTAGAGGATAACGCATGTTAGGTCTAGGTTAGGCCTGGGATTTGCCCTCATCAGGGTCATACTTTCGCAGTTTTAACATGCGTGTTGACCTGATCGAGGGTTTTCTGCTTTGGATCACGTAGTAAAGTGGTACCTCACAGAAGCAGTCAATTAAACCTGGATACGACCAATATTTTAGAGGTTACACCATGTTAGGTCTAGGTTAGGCCTGGGATTTTCACTCATCAGACTCATACATTCGCATTCTTCACATACTTGTTGAACGGATCCTGGGTTTTTACTGGATTGGATCACGCAGTAATGTGGTACCACACTGAAACAGTCAATTAAATCTGGTTTCGATCAATATTTTAGAGGATAACGCAAGTTAGGTCTGGGATAGGTCTGGGATTTGCCCTCATCAGGCTCATACTTTCCCATATTTCTCATACTTGATGGCTAGATCCTGGGCTTTTTCTGGATTGCATCCAGTAGTAATGCAGTACAACACTGAAACAGTCAAATAAACCTGGTTTCCATCAATATTTTAGAGGATAACGCATGTTAGGACTAGGTTAGGTCTGGGATTTTCACTCATCAGACTCATACTTTCGCATTCTTCACATACTTGTTCAACGGATCCTGTGTTTTTTCTGGTTTGGATCACGTAGTAATGTGGTACCACACTGAAACAGTCGATTAAACCTGGTTTCGATCACTATTTTAGAGGATAACGCATGGTAGGTCTGGGTTAGGTCTAGGATTTGCCCTCATCAGGCTCATACTTTCGCGTTTTTCACATACTTGATGAAGAGATCCTGGGTTTTTTCTGGTTTGGATCACGTAGTAATGTGGTACCACACTGAAGCAGTCCATTAAACCTGGTTTCGATCAATATTTTAGAGAATAATCCATGTTAGTTCTAGGTTAGGTCTGGGATTTGCTCTCATCAGGCTCATTCTTTCGCATATTTCTCATACTTGATGGCTAGATCTTGGGCTTTTTCTGGATTGCATCACGTAGTAATGTAGTACCACACTGAAACAGTCAATGGAATCTGGTTTCCATCAATATTTTAGAGGACAACGCAAGTTATGTCTGGGATAGGTCTGGGATTTGCCCTCATCAGGGTCATACTTTCGCCTTTTTCACATACTTGTTGGACAGATCCTGGGTTTTTTCTTGTTTGGATCACGTAGTAATGTGGTATCACACTGAAACAGTCCATTAAACCTGGTTTCGAACAATATTTTAGAGAATAATTCATGTTAGGTCTAGGTTAGGTTTGGGATTTGCTCTCATCAGGCTCATTCTTTCGCATATTTCTCATACTTGATGGCTAGATCCTGGGCTTTTTCTGGATTGCATCACGTAGTAATGAAGTACAACACTGAAACAGACAATTAAACCTGTTTTCCATCAATATTTTAGAGGACAACGCAAGTTAGGTCTGGGATAGGTCTGGGATTCGCCTTCTTCAGGCTCATACTTTCGCGTTTTTCACATACTTGTTGAACTGATCCTGGGTTTTTTCTGGTTTGGATCACGTAGTAATGTGGTACCACACTGAAACAGTCGATTAAACCTGGTTTCGATCAATATTTTAGAGGATAACGCAAGTTAGGTCCGGGATAGGTCTGGGATTTGCCCTCATCAGACTCATACTTTCGCACACTTCACATACTCGTTGAACAGATCCTGGGTTATTTTCTGGTTTGGATCACATAGTAATGTGGTACCACACTGAAACAGTCGATTAAACCAGGTCTTGATAAATATTTTAGAGGATAACGTATGTTAGGTCTGGGTTAGGTCCAGGATTTGACCTCGTCAGGCTCATACTTTCGCATATTTCTCATACTTCATGGCTAGATCCTGGGCTATTTCTGGATTGGATCACGTAGTAATGTGGTACCACACTGAAACGGTCAATTAAACCTGGTTTCGATCAATATTTTTGAGGATAACGCATGTTAGGTCTAGGTTTGGCCGGGGATTTTCACTCATCAGACTCATACTTTCGCAGTTTTAACATACATGTTGGCCTGATCGAGGGTTCTTTCTGCTTTGGATCACGTAGTGATGTGGTACCACACTGAACAAGTCCATTAAACCTGGTTTCGATCAATATTTTAGTGGATAACGCATGTTAGGTTTGGGTTAGGTCTAGGATTTGCCCTCGTCAGGCTCATACTTTCGCATATTTCTCATACTTCATGGCTAGATCCTGGGCTATTTCTGGATTGTATCACGTAGTAATGTGATACCACGCTGAAACAGTCAATTAATCCTGGTTTCGATCAATATTTTAGAGGATAACGCATGTTTGGTCTGGGATAGGTCTGGGATTAGCCCTCATCAGGCTCATACTTTCGCGTTTTTCACATACTTGTTGAACGGATCCTGGGTTTTTTCTGGTTTGGATCACGTAGTAATGTGGGACCACACTGAAACAAACAATTATACCTGGTCATGATAAATATTTTAGAGGATAACGCATGTTAGGTCTGGGTTAGGTCCAGGATTTGACCTCGTCAGGCTCATACTTTCGCATATTTCTCATACTTGATGGCTAGATCCTGGGCTTTTTCTGGATTGCATCACGTAGTAATGAAGTACAACACTGAAACAGACAATTAAACCTGTTTTCCATCAATATTTTAGAGGACAACGCAAGTTAGGTCTGGGATAGTTCTGGGATTCGCCCTCATCAGGCTCATACTTTCGCGTTTTTCACATACTTCTTGAAGAGATCCTGGGTTTTTTCTGGTTTGGATCACGTAGTAATGTGGTACCACACTGAAGCAGTCCATTAAACCTGGTTTCGATCAATATTTTAGAGAATAATCCATGTTAGATCTGGGTTAGGTCTGGGATTTGCTCTCATCAGGCTCATTCTTTCGCATATTTCTCATACTTGATGGCTAGATCTTGGGCTTTTTCTGGATTGCATCACGTAGTAATGTAGTACCACACTGAAACAGTCAATGGAATCTGGTTTCCATCAATATTTTAGAGGACAACGCAAGTTAGGTCTGGGATAGTTCTGGGATTCGCCCTCATCAGGCTCATACTTTCGCGTTTTTCACATACTTCTTGAAGAGATCCTGGGTTTTTTCTGGTTTGGATCACGTAGTAATGTGGTACCACACTGAAGCAGTCCATAAAACCTGGTTTCGAACAATATTTTAGAGAATAATTCATGTTAGGTCTAGGTTAGGTTTGGGATTTGCTCTCATCAGGCTCATTCTTTCGCATATTTCTCATACTTGATGGCTAGATCCTGGGCTTTTTCTGGATTGCATCACGTACTAATGAAGTACAACACTGAAACAGACAATTAAACCTGTTTTCCATCAATATTTTAGAGGACAACGCAAGTTAGGTCTGGGATAGGTCTGGGATTCGCCCTCATCAGGCTCATACTTTCGCGTTTTTCACATACTTGTTGAACTGATCCTGGGTTTTTTCTGGTTTGGATCACGTAGTAATGTGGTACCACACTGAAACAGTCGATTAAACCTGGTTTCGATCAATATTTTAGAGGATAACGCAAGTTAGGTCCGGGATAGGTCTGGGATTTGCCCTCAACAGCCTCATACTTTCACACACTTCACATACTCGTTGAATAGATCCTGGGTTATTTTCTGGTTTGGATCACATAGTAATGTGGTACCACACTGAAACAGTCGATTAAACCAGGTCTTGATAAATATTTTAGAGGATAACGTATGTTAGGTCTGGGTTAGGTCCAGGATTTGACCTCGTCAGGCTCATACTTTCGCATATTTCTCATACTTCATGGCTAGATCCTGGGCTATTTCTGGATTGGATCACGTAGTAATGTGGTACCACACTGAAACGGTCAATTAAACCTGGTTTCGATCAATATTTTTGAGGATAACGCATGTTAGGTCTAGGTTTGGCCGGGGATTTTCACTCATCAGACTCATACTTTCGCAGTTTTAACATACATGTTGGCCTGATCGAGGGTTCTTTCTGCTTTGGATCACGTAGTGATGTGGTACCACACTGAAGAAGTCCATTAAACCTGGTTTCGATCAATATTTTAGTGGATAACGCATGTTAGGTTTGGGTTAGGTCTAGGATTTGCCCTCGTCAGGCTCATACTTTCGCATATTTCTCATACTTCATGGCTAGATCCTGGGCTATTTCTGGATTGTATCACGTAGTAATGTGATACCACGCTGAAACAGTCAATTAATCCTGGTTTCGATCAATATTTTAGAGGATAACGCATGTTTGGTCTGGGATAGGTCTGGGATTCGCCCTCATCAGGCTCATACTTTCGCGTTTTTCACATACTTGTTGAACGGATCCTGGGTTTTTTCTGGTTTGGATCACGTAGTAATGTGGGACCACACTGAAACAATCAATTATACCTGGTCATGATAAATATTTTAGAGGATAACGCATGTTAGGTCTGGGTTAGGTCCAGGATTTGACCTCGTCAGGCTCATACTTTCGCATATTTCTCATACTTGATGGCTAGATCCTGGGCTTTTTCTGGATTGCATCACGTAGTAATGAAGTACAACACTGAAACAGACAATTAAACCTGTTTTCCATCAATATTTTAGAGGACAACGCAAGTTAGGTCTGGGATAGGTCTGGGATTCGCCCTCATCAGGCTCATACTTTCGCGTTTTTCACATACTTGTTGAACTGATCCTGGGTTTTTTTGGTTTGGATCACGTAGTGAAGTGGTATCACACTGAAGAAGTCCATTAAACCTGGTTTCGATCAATATTTTAGAGGATAACGCATGTTAGGTTTGGGATAGGTCTGGGATTTGCCCTCATCAGGCTCATACTTTCGCGTTTTTCACATACTTGTTGAACAGATCCTGGGTTTTTTCTGGTTTGGATCACGCAGTAATGTGGGACCACACTGAAACAATCAATTGAACCTGGTCTTGATAAATATTTTAGAGGATAACGCAAGTTTGGTCTGGGATAGGTCTGGGATTTGCCCTCATCAGGCTCATACTTTCGCGTTTTTCACATACTTCATGGCTAGATCCTGGGCTGTTTCTGGATTGTATCACGTAGTAATTTGGTACCACGCTGAAACAGTCAATAAAACCTGGTTTCGATCAATATTTTAGAGGATAACGCAAGTTTGGTCTGGGATAGGTCTGGGATTCGCCCTCATCAGGCTCATACTTTCGCGTTTTTCACATACTTGTTGAACGGATCCTGGGTTTTTTCTGGTTTGGATCACGTAGTAATGTGGGACCACACTGAAACAATCAATTATACCTGGTCATGATAAATATTTTAGAGGATAACGCATGTTAGGTCTGGGTTAGGTCCAGGATTTGACCTCGTCAGGCTCATACTTTCGCATATTTCTCATACTTGATGGCTAGATCCTGGACTTTTTCTGGATTGCATCACGTAGTAATGAAGTACAACACTGAAACAGTCAAATAAACCTGGTTTCCATCAGTATTTTAGAGGATAACGCATGTTAGGACTAGGTTAGGTCTGGGATTTTCACTCATCAGACTCATACTTTCGCATTCTTCACATACTTGTTCAACGGATCCTGTGTTTTTTCTGGTTTGGATCACGTAGTAATGTGGTACCACACTGAAACAGTCGATTAAACCTGGTTTCGATCAATATTTTTGAGGATAACGCATGTTAGGTTTGGGTTACGTCTAGGATTTGCCCTCATCAGGGTCATACTTTCGCATTTTTCACATACTTGTTGAACAGATCCTGGGTTTTTTCTTGTTTGGATCACGTAGTAATGTGGTACCACACTGAAACAGTCCATAAAACCTGGTTTCGAACAATATTTTAGAGAATAATTCATGTCAGGTCTAGGTTAGGTCTGGGATTTGCTCTCATCAGGCTCATTCTTACGCATATTTCTCATACTTCATGGCTAGATCCTGGGCTATTTCTGGATTGGATCAGGTAGTAATGTGGTACCACACTGAAACGGTCAATTAAACCTGGTTTCGATCAATATTTTTGAGGATAACGCATGTTAGGTCTAGGTTAGGCCGGGGATTTTCACTCATCAGACTCATACTTTCGCAGTTTTAACATACATGTTGGCCTGATCGAGGGTTTTTTCTGCTTTGGATCACGTAGTGAAGTGGTACCACACTGAAGCAGTCCATTAAACCTGGTTTCGATCAATATTTTAGAGAATAACGCAAGTTTGGTCTGGGATAGGTCTGGGATTTGCCCTCATCAGGCTCATACTTTCGCGTTTTGCACATACTTGTTGAACAGGTCCTGGGTTTTTTCTGGTTGGGGTCACGTAGTAATGTAGTACCACTCTGAAACAGTCGATTAAACCAGGTTTCGATCAATATTTTTGAGGATAACGCATGTTAGGTCCAGGTTAGGTCTGGGATTTTCACTCATCAGACTCATACTTTCGCATTCTTCACATACTTGTTGAACGGATCCTGGGTTTTTTCTGGTTTGGATCACGCAGTAATGTGGGACCACACTGAAACAATCAATTAAACCTGGTCTTGATAAATATTTTAGAGGATAACGCAAGTTTGGTCTGGGATAGGTCTGGGATTTGCCCTCATCAGGCTCATACTTTCGCGTTTTTCACATACTTCATGGCTAGATCCTGGGCTGTTTCTGGATTGTATCACGTAGTAATGTGGTACCACGCTAAAACAGTCAATTAAACCTGGTTTCGATCAATATTTTAGAGGATAACGCAAGTTTGGTCTGGGATAGGTCTGGGATTCGCCCTCATCAGGCTCATACTTTCGCGTTCTTCACATACTTGTTGAACAGATCCTGGGTTATTTTCTGGTTTGGATCACATAGTAATGTGGTACCACACTGAAACAATCGATTAAACCAGGTTTCGATCAATATTTTTGAGGATAACGCATGTTATGTCTAGGTTAGGCCTGGGATTTTCACTCATCAGACTCATACTTTCGCATTCTTCACATGCTTGTTGAACGGATCCTGGGTTTGTTCAGGTTTGGATCACGTAGTAATGTGGGACCACACTGAAACAGTCAATTAAACCTGTTTTCGATCAATATTTTAGAGAATAATTCATGTTAGGTCTAGGTTAGGTCTGGGATTTGCTCTCATCAGGCTCATTCTTTCCCATATTTCTCATACTTGATGGCTAGATCCTGGGCTTTTTCTGGATTGCATCCAGTAGTAATGCAGTACAACACTGAAACAGTCAAATAAACCTGGTTTCCATCAGTATTTTAGAGGATAACGCATGTTAGGACTAGGTTAGGTCTGGGATTTTCACTCATCAGACTCATACTTTCGCATTCTTCACATACTTGTTCAACGGATCCTGTGTTTTTTCTGGTTTGGATCACGTAGTAATGTGGTACCACACTGAAACAGTCGATTAAACCTGGTTTCGATCAATATTTTTGAGGATAACGCATGTTAGGTTTGGGTTACGTCTAGGATTTGCCCTCATCAGGGTCATACTTTCGCATTTTTCACATACTTGTTGAACAGATCCTGGGTTTTTTCTTGTTTGGATCACGTAGTAATGTGGTACCACACTGAAACAGTCCATAAAACCTGGTTTCGAACAATATTTTAGAGAATAATTCATGTTAGGTCTAGGTTAGGTCTGGGATTTGCTCTCATCAGGCTCATTCTTTCGCATATTTCTCATACTTCATGGCTAGATCCTGGGCTATTTCTGGATTGGATCAGGTAGTAATGTGGTACCACACTGAAACGGTCAATTAAACCTGGTTTCGATCAATATTTTTGAGGATAACGCATGTTAGGTCTAGGTTAGGCCGGGGATTTTCACTCATCAGACTCATATTTTCGCAGTTTTAACATACATGTTGGCCTGATCGAGGGTTTTTTCTGCTTTGGATCACGTAGTGAAGTGGTACCACACTGAAGCAGTCCATTAAACCTGGTTTCGATCAATATTTTAGAGGATAACGCATGTTAGTTCTAGGTTAGGTCTGGGATTTGCTCTCATCAGGCTCATTCTTTCGAATATTTCTCATACTTGATGGCTAGATCTTGGGCTTTTTCTGGATTGCATCACGTAGTAATGTAGTACCACACTGAAACAGTCAATGGAATCTGGTTTCCATCAATATTTTAGAGGACAACGCAAGTTATGTCTGGGATAGGTCTGGGATTTGCCCTCATCAGGGTCATACTTTCGCATTTTTCACATACTTGTTGAACTGATCCTGGGTTTTTTCTGGATTGGATCACGTAGCAATGTGGTACCACACTGAAACAGTCGATTAAACCTGGTTTCGATCAATATTTTAGAGAATAACGCAAGTTTGGTCTGGGATAGGTCTGGGATTTGCCCTCATCAGGCTCATACTTTCGCGTTTTGCACATACTTGTTGAACAGGTCCTGGGTTTTTTCTGGTTGGGGTCACGTAGTAATGTAGTACCACTCTGAAACAGTCGATTAAACCAGGTTTCGATCAATATTTTTGAGGATAACGCATGTTAGGTCCAGGTTAGGTCTGGGATTTTCACTCATCAGACTCATACTTTCGCATTCTTCACATACTTGTTGAACGGATCCTGGGTTTTTTCTGGTTTGGATCACGCAGTAATGTGGGACCACACTGAAACAATCAATTAAACGTGGTCTTGATAAATATTTTAGAGGATAACGCAAGTTTGGTCTGGGATAGGTCTGGGATTTGCCCTCATCAGGCTCATACTTTCGCGTTTTTCACATACTTCATGGCTAGATCCTGGGCTGTTTCTGGATTGTATCACGTAGTAATGTGGTACCACGCTAAAACAGTCAATTAAACCTGGTTTCGATCAATATTTTAGAGGATAACGCAAGTTTGGTCTGGGATAGGTCTGGGATTCGCCCTCATCAGGCTCAAAACTTTCGCGTTCTTCACATACTTGTTGAACTGATCCTGGGTTTTTTCTGGTTTGGATCACGTAGTGAAGTGGTACCACACTGAAGCAGTCCACTAAACCTGGTTTCGATCAATATTTTAGAGGATAACGCATGTTAGGTTTGGGTTAGGTCTAGGATTTGCCCTCATCAGGCTCATACTTTCGCATATTTCTCATACTTCATGGCTAGATCCTGGGCTGTTTCTGGATTGTATCACGTAGTAATTTGGTACCACGCTGAAACAGTCAATTAATCCTGGTTTCGATCAATATTTTAGAGGATAACGCAAGTTAGGTCTGGGATAGGTCTGGGATTCGCCCTCATCAGGCTCATACTTTCGCGTTTTTCACATACTTGTTGAACTGATCCTGGGTTTTTTCTGGTTTGGATCACGTAGCAATGTGGTACCACACTGAAACAGTCGATTAAACCTGGTTTCGATCAATATTTTAGAGGATAACGCAAGTTTGGTCTGGGATAGGTCTGGGATTTGCCCTCATCAGGCTCATACTTTCGCGTTTTTCACATACTTCATGGCTAGATCCTGGGCTGTTTCTGGATTGTGTCACGTAGTAATGTGGTACCGCGCTGAAACAGTCAATTAAACCTGGTTTCGATCAATATTTTAGAGGAAAACGCAAGTTTGGTCTGGGATAGGTCTGGGATTCGCCCTCATCAGGCTCATACTTTCGCGTTTTTCACATACTTGTTGAACTGATCCTGGGTTTTTTCTGGTTTGGATCACGTAGTAATGTGGGACCACACTGAAACAGTCGACTAAACCTGGTTTCGATTAATATTTTTGAGGATAACGCATGTTAGGTCTGGGATTGGTCTGGGATTTGCCCTCATCAGGCTCATACTTTCGCAGTTTTAACATGCATGTTGACCTGATCGAGGGTTTTTTCTGCTTTGGATCACGTAGTAAAGTGGTACCACACTAAAACAGTCAATCAAACCTGGTTTCGATCAATATTTTAGAGGATAACGAAAGTTATGTCTTGTTTAGGCCTGGGATTTGCCCTCATCAGACTCATATTTTCGCATACTTCACATACCTGTTGAACAGATCATGGGTTTTTTTCTGGTTTGGATCACGCAGTAATGTGGTACCACACTGAAACAGTCGATTAAACCTGGTTTCGATCAATATTTTTGAGGATAACGCATGTTAGGTCTAGGTTAGGCCGAGGATTTTCACACATCAGACTCATACTTTCGCATTCTTCACATACTTGTTGAACGGATCCTGGGTTTTTACTGGTTTGGATCATGTAGTAATGTGGTACCACACTGAAACAGTCAATTAAACCTGGTTTCGATCAATATATTAGAGGATAATTCATGTTAGGTCTAGGTTAGGTCTGGGATTTGCTCTGATCAGGCTCATTCCTTCGCATATTTCTCATACTTCATGGCTAGATCCTGGGCTGTTTCTGGATTGCATCCAGTAGTAATGAAGTACAACACTGAAACAGTCAAATAAACCTGGTTTCCATCAATATTTTAGAGGATAACGCATGTTAGGTCTAGGTTAAGTCTGGGATTTTCACTCATCAGACTAATGCTTTCGCATTCTTCACATACTTTTTGAACGGATCCTGGGTTTTTTCTGGTTTGGATCACGTAGTAATGAGGGACCACACTGAAGCAATCAATTAAACCTGGTCTTGATAAATATTTTAGAGGATAACGCATGTTAGGTCTGGGATTTGCCCTCATCAGACTCATACTTTCGCACACTTCACATACTCGTTGAACAGATCCTGGGTTATTTTCTGGTTTGGATCACATAGTAATGAGGTACCACACTGAAACAGTCGATTAAACCAGGTTTCGATCAATATTTTTGAGGATAACGCATGTTAGGTCTAGGTTAGGCCTGGGATTTTCACTCATCAGACTCATACTTTCGCATTCTTCACATACTTGTTGAACGGATCCTGGGTTTTTACTGGATTGGATCACGTAGTAATGTGGAACCACACTGAAACAGTCGATTAAACCAGGTTTCGATCAATATTTTTGAGGATAACGCATGTTAGGTCTAGGTTACGTCTGGGATTTTCACTCATCAGGCTCATACTTTCGCGTTTTTCACATACTTGTTGAACAGATCCTGAGTTTTTTCTGGTGTGGGTCGCGTAGTAATGTGGTACCACATTGAAACAGTCGATTAAACCAGGTTTCGATCAATATTTTTGAGGATAACGCATGTTAGGTCTAGGTTAGGCCTGGGATTTTCACTCATCAGACTCATACTTTCGCATTCTTCACATACTTGTTGAACGGATCCTGGGTTTTTTCTGGTTTGGGTCACGTAGTAATGTGGTCCCACACTGAAACAGTCGATTAAACCAGGTTTCGATCAATATTTTTGAGGATAACGCATGTTAGGTCTAGGTTAGGCCTGGGATTTTCACTCATCAGACTCATACTTTCGCATTCGTCACATACTTGTTGAACGGATCCTGGGTTTTTCTGGTTTGTATCACGTAGTAATGTGGGACCACACTGAAACATTCAATTAAACCTGGTCATGATAAATATTTTGGAGGATAACGCATGTTAGGTCTGGGTCAGTTCTAGGATTTGCCCTCGTCAGGCTCATACTTTCGCATATATCTCATACTTCATGGCTAGATCCTGGGCTATTTCTGGTTTGGATCTCGTAGTAATGTGGTACCACACTGAAACTGTCAATTAAACCTGGTTTGGATCAATATTTTAGAGGATAACGCAAGTTAGGTCTGGGATAGGTCTGGGATTTGCCCTCATCAGGCTCATACTAACGCGTTTTCCACTTAATTGTTGAACTGATCCTGGGTTTTTTCTGGTTTGGATCACGTAGTAATGTGGTACCTCACTGAAACAGTCGATTAAACCTGGTTTCGATCAATATTTTTGAGGATAATGCATGTTAGGTCTAGGTTACGTCTGGGATTTTCACTCATCAGGCTCATACTTTCGCGTTTTTCACATACTTGTTGAACAGATCCTGAGTTTTTTCTGGTGTGGGTCGCGTAGTAATGTGGTAGCACATTGAAAAAGTCGATTAAACCAGGTTTCGATCAATATTTTTGAGGATAACGCATGTTTGGTCTAGGTTAGGCCTGGGATTTTCACTCATCAGACTCATACTTTCGCATTTTCACATACTTGTTGAAGGGATCCTGGGTTACTTCTGGTTTGGATCACGTAGTAGTGTGGGACCACACTGAAACAATCAATTAAACCTGGTCATGATAAATATTTTAGAGGATAACGCATGTTAGGTCTGGGTTAGGTCTAGGATTTGCCCTCGTCAGGCTCATACTTTCGCATATTTCTCATACTTCATGCCTAGATCCTGGGCTATTTCTGGATTGGATCACGTAGTAATGTGGTACCACGCTGAAACAGTCAATTAAACCAGGTTTCGATCAATATTTTAGAGGATAACGCAAGTTAGGTCTGAGATAGGTCTGGGATTCGCCCTCATCAGGCTCATACTTTCGCGTTCTTCACATACTTGTTGAACAGATCCTGGGTTATTTTCTGGTTTGGATCACATAGTAATGTGGTACCACACTGAAACAATCGATTAAACCAGGTTTCGATCAATATTTTTGAGGATAACGCATGTTATGTCTAGGTTAGGCCTGGGATTTTCACTCATCAGACTCATACTTTCGCATTCTTCACATGCTTGTTGAACGGATCCTGGGTTTGTTCAGGTTTGGATCACGTAGTAATGTGGGACCACACTGAAACAGTCAATTAAACCTGTTTTCGATCAATATTTTAGAGAATAATTCATGTTAGGTCTAGGTTAGGTCTGGGATTTGCTCTCATCAGGCTCATTCTTTCCCATATTTCTCATACTTGATGGCTAGATCCTGGGCTTTTTCTGGATTGCATCCAGTAGTAATGCAGTACAACACTGAAACAGTCAAATAAACCTGGTTTCCATCAGTATTTTAGAGGATAACGCATGTTAGGACTAGGTTAGGTCTGGGATTTTCACTCATCAGACTCATACTTTCGCATTCTTCACATACTTGTTCAACGGATCCTGTGTTTTTTCTGGTTTGGATCACGTAGTAATGTGGTACCACACTGAAACAGTCGATTAAACCTGGTTTCGATCAATATTTTTGAGGATAACGCATGTTAGGTTTGGGTTACGTCTAGGATTTGCCCTCATCAGGGTCATACTTTCGCATTTTTCACATACTTGTTGAACAGATCCTGGGTTTTTTCTTGTTTGGATCACGTAGTAATGTGGTACCACACTGAAACAGTCCATAAAACCTGGTTTCGAACAATATTTTAGAGAATAATTCATGTTAGGTCTAGGTTAGGTCTGGGATTTGCTCTCATCAGGCTCATTCTTTCGCATATTTCTCATACTTCATGGCTAGATCCTGGGCTATTTCTGGATTGGATCAGGTAGTAATGTGGTACCACACTGAAACGGTCAATTAAACCTGGTTTCGATCAATATTTTTGAGGATAACGCATGTTAGGTCTAGGTTAGGCCGGGGATTTTCACTCATCAGACTCATACTTTCGCAGTTTTAACATACATGTTGGCCTGATCGAGGGTTTTTTCTGCTTTGGATCACGTAGTGAAGTGGTACCACACTGAAGCAGTCCATTAAACCTGGTTTCGATCAATATTTTAGAGGATAACGCATGTTAGTTCTAGGTTAGGTCTGGGATTTGCTCTCATCAGGCTCATTCTTTCGAATATTTCTCATACTTGATGGCTAGATCTTGGGCTTTTTCTGGATTGCATCACGTAGTAATGTAGTACCACACTGAAACAGTCAATGGAATCTGGTTTCCATCAATATTTTAGAGGACAACGCAAGTTATGTCTGGGATAGGTCTGGGATTTGCCCTCATCAGGGTCATACTTTCGCATTTTTCACATACTTGTTGAACTGATCCTGGGTTTTTTCTGGATTGGATCACGTAGCAATGTGGTACCACACTGAAACAGTCGATTAAACCTGGTTTCGATCAATATTTTAGAGAATAACGCAAGTTTGGTCTGGGATAGGTCTGGGATTTGCCCTCATCAGGCTCATACTTTCGCGTTTTGCACATACTTGTTGAACAGGTCCTGGGTTTTTTCTGGTTGGGGTCACGTAGTAATGTAGTACCACTCTGAAACAGTCGATTAAACCAGGTTTCGATCAATATTTTTGAGGATAACGCATGTTAGGTCCAGGTTAGGTCTGGGATTTTCACTCATCAGACTCATACTTTCGCATTCTTCACATACTTGTTGAACGGATCCTGGGTTTTTTCTGGTTTGGATCACGCAGTAATGTGGGACCACACTGAAACAATCAATTAAACCTGGTCTTGATAAATATTTTAGAGGATAACGCAAGTTTGGTCTGGGATAGGTCTGGGATTTGCCCTCATCAGGCTCATACTTTCGCGTTTTTCACATACTTCATGGCTAGATCCTGGGCTGTTTCTGGATTGTATCACGTAGTAATGTGGTACCACGCTAAAACAGTCAATTAAACCTGGTTTCGATCAATATTTTAGAGGATAACGCAAGTTTGGTCTGGGATAGGTCTGGGATTCGCCCTCATCAGGCTCATACTTTCGCGTTCTTCACATACTTGTTGAACAGATCCTGGGTTATTTTCTGGTTTGGATCACATAGTAATGTGGTACCACACTGAAACAATCGATTAAACCAGGTTTCGATCAATATTTTTGAGGATAACGCATGTTATGTCTAGGTTAGGCCTGGGATTTTCACTCATCAGACTCATACTTTCGCATTCTTCACATGCTTGTTGAACGGATCCTGGGTTTGTTCAGGTTTGGATCACGTAGTAATGTGGGACCACACTGAAACAGTCAATTAAACCTGTTTTCGATCAATATTTTAGAGAATAATTCATGTTAGGTCTAGGTTAGGTCTGGGATTTGCTCTCATCAGGCTCATTCTTTCCCATATTTCTCATACTTGATGGCTAGATCCTGGGCTTTTTCTGGATTGCATCCAGTAGTAATGCAGTACAACACTGAAACAGTCAAATAAACCTGGTTTCCATCAGTATTTTAGAGGATAACGCATGTTAGGACTAGGTTAGGTCTGGGATTTTCACTCATCAGACTCATACTTTCGCATTCTTCACATACTTGTTCAACGGATCCTGTGTTTTTTCTGGTTTGGATCACGTAGTAATGTGGTACCACACTGAAACAGTCGATTAAACCTGGTTTCGATCAATATTTTTGAGGATAACGCATGTTAGGTTTGGGTTACGTCTAGGATTTGCCCTCATCAGGGTCATACTTTCGCATTTTTCACATACTTGTTGAACAGATCCTGGGTTTTTTCTTGTTTGGATCACGTAGTAATGTGGTACCACACTGAAACAGTCCATAAAACCTGGTTTCGAACAATATTTTAGAGAATAATTCATGTTAGGTCTAGGTTAGGTCTGGGATTTGCTCTCATCAGGCTCATTCTTTCGCATATTTCTCATACTTCATGGCTAGATCCTGGGCTATTTCTGGATTGGATCAGGTAGTAATGTGGTACCACACTGAAACGGTCAATTAAACCTGGTTTCGATCAATATTTTTGAGGATAACGCATGTTAGGTCTAGGTTAGGCCGGGGATTTTCACTCATCAGACTCATACTTTCGCAGTTTTAACATACATGTTGGCCTGATCGAGGGTTTTTTCTGCTTTGGATCACGTAGTGAAGTGGTACCACACTGAAGCAGTCCATTAAACCTGGTTTCGATCAATATTTTAGAGGATAACGCATGTTAGTTCTAGGTTAGGTCTGGGATTTGCTCTCATCAGGCTCATTCTTTCGAATATTTCTCATACTTGATGGCTAGATCTTGGGCTTTTTCTGGATTGCATCACGTAGTAATGTAGTACCACACTGAAACAGTCAATGGAATCTGGTTTCCATCAATATTTTAGAGGACAACGCAAGTTATGTCTGGGATAGGTCTGGGATTTGCCCTCATCAGGGTCATACTTTCGCATTTTTCACATACTTGTTGAACTGATCCTGGGTTTTTTCTGGATTGGATCACGTAGCAATGTGGTACCACACTGAAACAGTCGATTAAACCTGGTTTCGATCAATATTTTAGAGAATAACGCAAGTTTGGTCTGGGATAGGTCTGGGATTTGCCCTCATCAGGCTCATACTTTCGCGTTTTGCACATACTTGTTGAACAGGTCCTGGGTTTTTTCTGGTTGGGGTCACGTAGTAATGTAGTACCACTCTGAAACAGTCGATTAAACCAGGTTTCGATCAATATTTTTGAGGATAACGCATGTTAGGTCCAGGGTAGGTCTGGGATTTTCACTCATCAGACTCATACTTTCGCATTCTTCACATACTTGTTGAACGGATCCTGGGTTTTTTCTGGTTTGGATCACGCAGTAATGTGGGACCACACTGAAACAATCAATTAAACCTGGTCTTGATAAATATTTTAGAGGATAACGCAAGTTTGGTCTGGGATAGGTCTGGGATTTGCCCTCATCAGGCTCATACTTTCGCGTTTTTCACATACTTCATGGCTAGATCCTGGGCTGTTTCTGGATTGTATCACGTAGTAATGTGGTACCACGCTAAAACAGTCAATTAAACCTGGTTTCGATCAATATTTTAGAGGATAACGCAAGTTTGGTCTGGGATAGGTCTGGGATTCGCCCTCATCAGGCTCATACTTTCGCGTTCTTCACATACTTGTTGAACTGATCCTGGGTTTTTTCTGGTTTGGATCACGTAGTGAAGTGGTACCACACTGAAGCAGTCCACTAAACCTGGTTTCGATCAATATTTTAGAGGATAACGCATGTTAGGTTTGGGTTAGGTCTAGGATTTGCCCTCATCAGGCCCATACTTTCGCATATTTCTCATACTTCATGGCTAGATCCTGGGCTGTTTCTGGATTGTATCACGTAGTAATTTGGTACCACGCTGAAACAGTCAATTAATCCTGGTTTCGATCAATATTTTAGAGGATAACGCAAGTTAGGTCTGGGATAGGTCTGGGATTCGCACTCATCAGGCTCATACTTTCGCGTTTTTCACATACTTGTTGAACTGATCCTGGGTTTTTTCTGGTTTGGATCACGTAGCAATGTGGTACCACACTGAAACAGTCGATTAAACCTGGTTTCGATCAATATTTTAGAGGATAACGCAAGTTTGGTCTGGGATAGGTCTGGGATTTGCCCTCATCAGGCTCATACTTTCGCGTTTTTCACATACTTCATGGCTAGATCCTGGGCTGTTTCTGGATTGTGTCACGTAGTAATGTGGTACCGCGCTGAAACAGTCAATTAAACCTGGTTTCGATCAATATTTTAGAGGAAAACGCAAGTTTGGTCTGGGATAGGTCTGGGATTCGCCCTCATCAGGCTCATACTTTCGCGTTTTTCACATACTTGTTGAACTGATCCTGGGTTTTTTCTGGTTTGGATCACGTAGTAATGTGGGACCACACTGAAACAGTCGACTAAACCTGGTTTCGATTAATATTTTTGAGGATAACGCATGTTAGGTCTGGGATTGGTCTGGGATTTGCCCTCATCAGGCTCATACTTTCGCAGTTTTAACATGCATGTTGACCTGATCGAGGGTTTTTTCTGCTTTGGATCACGTAGTAAAGTGGTACCACACTAAAACAGTCAATCAAACCTGGTTTCGATCAATATTTTAGAGGATAACGAAAGTTATGTCTAGTTTAGGCCTGGGATTTGCCCTCATCAGACTCATATTTTCGCATACTTCACATACCTGTTGAACAGATCATGGGTTTTTTTCTGGTTTGGATCACGCAGTAATGTGGTACCACACTGAAACAGTCGATTAAACCTGGTTTCGATCAATATTTTTGAGGATAACGCATGTTAGGTCTAGGTTAGGCCGAGGATTTTCACACATCAGACTCATACTTTCGCATTCTTCACATACTTGTTGAACGGATCCTGGGTTTTTACTGGTTTGGATCATGTAGTAATGTGGTACCACACTGAAACAGTCAATTAAACCTGGTTTCGATCAATATATTAGAGGATAATTCATGTTAGGTCTAGGTTAGGTCTGGGATTTGCTCTGATCAGGCTCATTCCTTCGCATATTTCTCATACTTCATGGCTAGATCCTGGGCTGTTTCTGGATTGCATCCAGTAGTAATGAAGTACAACACTGAAACAGTCAAATAAACCTGGTTTCCATCAATATTTTAGAGGATAACGCATGTTAGGTCTAGGTTAAGTCTGGGATTTTCACTCATCAGACTAATGCTTTCGCATTCTTCACATACTTTTTGAACGGATCCTGGGTTTTTTCTGGTTTGGATCACGTAGTAATGAGGGACCACACTGAAGCAATCAATTAAACCTGGTCTTGATAAATATTTTAGAGGATAACGCATGTTAGGTCTGGGATTTGCCCTCATCAGACTCATACTTTCGCACACTTCACATACTCGTTGAACAGATCCTGGGTTATTTTCTGGTTTGGATCACATAGTAATGAGGTACCACACTGAAACAGTCGATTAAACCAGGTTTCGATCAATATTTTTGAGGATAACGCATGTTAGGTCTAGGTTAGGCCTGGGATTTTCACTCATCAGACTCATACTTTCGCATTCTTCACATACTTGTTGAACGGATCCTGGGTTTTTACTGGATTGGATCACGTAGTAATGTGGAACCACACTGAAACAGTCGATTAAACCAGGTTTCGATCAATATTTTTGAGGATAACGCATGTTAGGTCTAGGTTACGTCTGGGATTTTCACTCATCAGGCTCATACTTTCGCGTTTTTCACATACTTGTTGAACAGATCCTGAGTTTTTTCTGGTGTGGGTCGCGTAGTAATGTGGTACCACATTGAAACAGTCGATTAAACCAGGTTTCGATCAATATTTTTGAGGATAACGCATGTTAGGTCTAGGTTAGGCCTGGGATTTTCACTCATCAGACTCATACTTTCGCATTCTTCACATACTTGTTGAACGGATCCTGGGTTTTTTCTGGTTTGGGTCACGTAGTAATGTGGTCCCACACTGAAACAGTCGATTAAACCAGGTTTCGATCAATATTTTTGAGGATAACGCATGTTAGGTCTAGGTTAGGCCTGGGATTTTCACTCATCAGACTCATACTTTCGCATTCGTCACATACTTGTTGAACGGATCCTGGGTTTTTTCTGGTTTGTATCACGTAGTAATGTGGGACCACACTGAAACATTCAATTAAACCTGGTCATGATAAATATTTTGGAGGATAACGCATGTTAGGTCTGGGTCAGTTCTAGGATTTGCCCTCGTCAGGCTCATACTTTCGCATATATCTCATACTTCATGGCTAGATCCTGGGCTATTTCTGGTTTGGATCTCGTAGTAATGTGGTACCACACTGAAACTGTCAATTAAACCTGGTTTGGATCAATATTTTAGAGGATAACGCAAGTTAGGTCTGGGATAGGTCTGGGATTTGCCCTCATCAGGCTCATACTAACGCGTTTTCCACTTAATTGTTGAACTGATCCTGGGTTTTTTCTGGTTTGGATCACGTAGTAATGTGGTACCTCACTGAAACAGTCGATTAAACCTGGTTTCGATCAATATTTTTGAGGATAATGCATGTTAGGTCTAGGTTACGTCTGGGATTTTCACTCATCAGGCTCATACTTTCGCGTTTTTCACATACTTGTTGAACAGATCCTGAGTTTTTTCTGGTGTGGGTCGCGTAGTAATGTGGTAGCACATTGAAACAGTCGATTAAACCAGGTTTCGATCAATATTTTTGAGGATAACGCATGTTAGGTCTAGGTTAGGCCTGGGATTTTCACTCATCAGACTCATACTTTCGCATTTTCACATACTTGTTGAAGGGATCCTGGGTTACTTCTGGTTTGGATCACGTAGTAGTGTGGGACCACACTGAAACAATCAATTAAACCTGGTCATGATAAATATTTTAGAGGATAACGCATGTTAGGTCTGGGTTAGGTCTAGGATTTGCCCTCGTCAGGCTCATACTTTCGCATATTTCTCATACTTCATGCCTAGATCCTGGGCTATTTCTGGATTGGATCACGTAGTAATGTGGTACCACGCTGAAACAGTCAATTAAACCAGGTTTCGATCAATATTTTAGAGGATAACGCAAGTTAGGTCTGAGATAGGTCTGGGATTCGCCCTCATCAGGCTCATACTAACGCGTTTTCCACTTAATTGTTGAACTGACCCTGGGTTTTTTCTGGTTTGGATCACGTAGTAATGTGGTACCTCACTGAAACAGTCGATTAAACCTGGTTTCGATCAATATTTTAGAAGATAACGCATGTTAGGTCTGGGACAGGTCTGGGATTTGCCCTCATCAGGCTCATTCTTTCGCATATCTCTCATACTTCATGGCTAGATCCTGGGCAATTTCTGGATTGAATCACGTAGTAATGTGGTACCACGCTGAAACATTCAATGAAACCTGGTCTGGATAAATATTTTAGAGGATAACGCATGTTAGGTCTGGGATAGGTCTGGGATTTGCCCTCATCAGGCTCATACTTTCGCGTTTTTCACATACTTGTTGAACTGATCCTGGGTTTTTTCTGGTTTGGATCACGTAGTAGTGTGGTACAACACTGAAACAGTCAATTAAACCTGGTTTCCATCAATATTTTAGAGGACAACGCATGTTAGGTCTAGGTTAGGCCTGGGATTTGCCTTCGTCAGGGTCATTCTTTCGCATATTTCTCATACTTCATGGCTAGATCCTGGGCTGTTTCTGGATTGGATCACGCAGTAATGTGGTACCACACTGAAACAGTCAATTAAACCTGGTTTTGATCAGTATTTTAGAGAATAATTCATGTTAGGTCTAGGTTAGGTCTGGGATTTGCTCTCATCAGGCTCATACTTTCGCATATTTGTCATACTTCATGGCTAGATCCTGGGCTGTTTCTGGATTGTATCACGTAGTAATGTGGTACCACGCTGAAACAGTCAATTGAACCTGGTTTCGTTCAATATTTTAGAGGATAACGCAAGTTAGGTCTGGGATAGGTCTGGGATTTGCCCTCAGCAGGCTCATACTTTCGCGTTTTTCACATACTTGTTGAACAGATCCTGGGTTTTTTCTGGTTTGGGTCACGTAGTAATGTGGTACCACACTGAAACAGTCGATTAAACCAGGTTTCGATGAATATTTTTGAGGATAATGCATGTTAGGTCTAGGTTAGGCCTGGTATTTTCACTCATCAGACTCATACTTTCGCATTCTTCACATACTTGTTGAACGGATCCTGGGTTTTTACTGGATTGGATCACGTAGTAATGTGGTACCACACTGAAACAGTCGACTAAACCAGGTTTCGATGAATATTTTTGAGGATAACGCATGTTAGGTCTAGGTTACGTCTGGGATTTTCACTCATCAGGCTCATACTTTCGCGTTTTTCACATACTTGTTGAACAGATCCTGAGTTTTTTCTGGTTTGGGTGGCGTAGTAATGTGGTACCACACTGAAACAGTCGATTAAACCAGGTTTTGATCAATATTTTTGAGGATAACGCATGTTAGGTCTAGGTTAGGCCTGGGATTTTCACTCATCAGACTCATACTTTCGCATTCTTCACATACTTGTTGAACGGATCCTGGGTTTTTTCTGGTTTGGATCACGTAGTAATGTGGGACCACGCTGAACCAATCAATGTAACCTGGTTTCGATCAATATTTTAGAGAATAATTCATGTTAGGCCTAGGTTAGGTCTAGGATTTGCCCTCATCAGGCTCATACTTTCGCACATTTCTCATACTTCATGGCTAGATCCTGGGCTGTTTCTGGATTGTATCACGTAGTAATGTGGTACCACGCTGAAACTGTCAATTAAACCTGGTTTTGATCAATATTTTAGAGGATAACGCAAGTTAGGTCTGGGATAGGTCTGGGATTCGCCCTCATCAGGCTCATACTTTCGCGTTTTTCACATACTTGTTGAACTGATACTGAGTTTTTTCTGGTTTGGATCACGTAGCAATGTGGTACCACACTGAAACATTCGATTAAACCTGGTTTCGATCAATATTTTAGAGGATAACGCAAGTTAGGTCTGGGATAGGTCTGGGATTCGCCCTCATCAGGCTCATACTTTCGCGTTTTTCACATACTTGTTGAACAGATCCTGAGTTTTTTCTGGTTTGGGTCACGTAGTAATGTGGTCCCACACTGAAACAGTCGATTAAACCAGGTTTCGATCAATATTTTTGAGGATAACGCATGTTAGGTCTAGGTTAGGCCTGGTATTTTCACTCATCAGACTCATACTTTCGCATTCGTCACATACTTGTTGAACGGATCCTGGGTTTTTTCTGGTTTGGATCACGTAGTAATGTGGGACCACACTGAAACAATCAATTAAACCTGGTCATGATAAATATTTTAGAGGATAACGCATGTTAGGTCTGGGTCAGTTCTAGGATTTGCCCTCGTCAAGCTCATACTTTCGCATATTTCTCATACTTCATGGCTAGATCCTTGGCTATTTCTGGTTTGGATCTCGTAGTAATGTGGTACCACACTGAAACTGTCAATTAAACCTGGTTTGGATCAATATTTTAGAGGATAACGCAAGTTAGGTCTGGGATAGGTCTGGGATTTGCCCTCATCAGGCTCATACTTTCGCGTTTTTCACATACTTGTTGAACAGATCCTGGGTTTTTTCTGGTTTGGATCACGTAGTAATGTGGTACAACACTGAAACAGTCGATTAAACCTGGTTTCGATCAATATTTTAGAAGATAACGCATGTTAGGTCTGGGACAGGTCTGGGATTTGCCCCCATCAGGCTCATTCTTTCGCATATTTCTCATACTTCATGACTAGATCCTGGGCTATTTCTGGATTGGATCACGTAGTAATGTGGTACCACGCTGAAACATTCAATGAAACCTGGTCTGGATAAACATTTTAGAGGATAACGCATGTTAGGTCTAGGTTAGCCTTGGGATTTTCACTCATCAGACTCATACTTTCACATTCTTCACATACTTGTTGAACGGATCCTGGGTATTTTCTGGGTTGGTTCACGTAGTAATGTGGTACCACACTGAAACATTCAATTAAACCTGGTCTTGATAAATATTTTAGAGGATAACGCATGTTAGGTTTGGGTTATGTCTAGGATTTGCCCTCATCAGGCTCATACATTCGCATATTTCTCATACTTCATGGCTAGATCCTGGGCTGTTTCTGGATTGTATCACGTAGTAATGTGGTACCACGCTGAAACAGTCAATTAATCCTGGTTTCGATCACTATTTTAGACGATAACGCATGTTAGGTCTGGGTTAGGTCTAGGATTTGCCCTCATCAGGCTCATACTTTCGCGTTTTTCACATACTTGTTGAAGAGATCGTGGGTTTTTTCTGGTTTGGATCACGTAGTAATGTGGTGCCACACTGAAGCAGTCCATTAAACCTGGTTTCGATCAATATTTTAGAGAATAATCCATGTTAGTTCTAGGTTAGGTATGGGATTTGCTCTCATCAGGCTCATTCTTTCGAATATTTCTCATACTTGATGGCTAGATCTTGGGCTTTTTCTGGATTGCATCACGTAGTAATGTAGTACCACACTGAAACAGTCAATGGAATCTGGTTTCCATCAATATTTTAGAGGACAACGCAAGTTATGTCTGGGATAGGTCTGGGATTTGCCCTCATCAGGGTCATACTTTCGCATTTTTCACATACTTGTTGAACAGATCCTGGGTGTTTTCTTGTTTGGATCACGTAGTAATGTGGTACCACACTGAAACAGTCCATAAAACCTGGTTTCGAACAATATTTTAGAGAATAATTCATGTTAGGTCTAGGTTAGGTCTGGGATTTGCTCTCATCAGGCTCATTCTTTCGCATATTTCTCATACTTGATGGCTAGATCCTGGGCTTTTTCTGGATTGCATCACGTAGTAATGAAGTACAACACTGAAACAGTCAATTAAACCTGTTTTCCATCAATATTTTAGAGGACAACGCAAGTTAGGTCTGGGTTAGGTCCAGGATTTGACTTCGTCAGGCTCATACTTTCGCATATTTCTCATACTTCATGGCTAGATCCTGGGCTATTTCTGGATTGGAACAGGTAGTAATGTGGTACCACACTGAAACGGTCAATTAAACCTGGTTTCGATCAATTTTTAGAGGATAACGCATGTTAGTTCTAGGTTAGGTCTGGGATTTGCTCTCATCAGGCTCATTCTTTCGAATATTTCTCATACTTGATGGCTAGATCCTGGGCTTTTTCTGGATTGCATCACGTAGTAATGAAGTACAACACTGAAACAGTCAATTAAACCTGTTTTCCATCAATATTTTAGAGGACAACGCAAGTTAGGTCTGGGTTAGGTCCAGGATTTGACTTCGTCAGGCTCATACTTTCGCATATTTCTCATACTTCATGACTAGATCCTGGGCTATTTCTGGATTGGATCACGTAGTAATGTGGTACCACGCTGAAACATTCAATGAAACCTGGTCTGGATAAATATTTTAGAGGATAACGCATGTTAGGTCTAGGTTAGCCCTGGGATTTTCACTCATCAGACTCATACTTTCACATTCTTCACATACTTGTTGAACGGATCCTGGGTATTTTCTGGTTTGGTTCACGTAGTAATGTGGTACCACACTGAAACATTCAATTAAACCTGGTCTTGATAAATATTTTAGAGGATAACGCATGTTAGGTTTGGGTTATGTCTAGGATTTGCCCTCATCAGGCTCATACATTCGCATATTTCTCATACTTCATGGCTAGATCCTGGGCTGTTTCTGGATTGTATCACGTAGTAATGTGGTACCACGCTGAAACAGTCAATTAATCCTGGTTTCGATCACTATTTTAGACGATAACGCATGTTAGGTCTGGGTTAGGTCTAGGATTTGCCCTCATCAGGCTCATACTTTCGCGTTTTTCACATACTTGTTGAAGAGATCGTGGGTTTTTTCTGGTTTGGATCACGTAGTAATGTGGTGCCACACTGAAGCAGTCCATTAAACCTGGTTTCGATCAATATTTTAGAGAATAATCCATGTTAGTTCTAGGTTAGGTATGGGATTTGCTCTCATCAGGCTCATTCTTTCGAATATTTCTCATACTTGATGGCTAGATCTTGGGCTTTTTCTGGATTGCATCACGTAGTAATGTAGTACCACACTGAAACAGTCAATGGAATCTGGTTTCCATCAATATTTTAGAGGACAACGCAAGTTATGTCTGGGATAGGTCTGGGATTTGCCCTCATCAGGGTCATACTTTCGCATTTTTCACATACTTGTTGAACAGATCCTGGGTTTTTTCTCGTTTGGATCACGTAGTAATGTGGTACCACACTGCAACAGTCCATAAAACCTGGTTTCGAACAATATTTTAGAGAATAATTCATGTTAGGTCTAGGTTAGGTCTGGGATTTGCTCTCATCAGGCTCATTCTTTCGCATATTTCTCATACTTGATGGCTAGATCCTGGGCTTTTTCTGGATTGCATCACGTAGTAATGAAGTACAACACTGAAACAGTCAATTAAACCTGTTTTCCATCAATATTTTAGAGGACAACGCAAGTTAGGTCTGGGTTAGGTCCAGGATTTGACTTCGTCAGGCTCATACTTTCGCATATTTCTCATACTTCATGGCTAGATCCTGGGCTATTTCTGGATTGGATCAGGTAGTAATGTGGTACCACACTGAAACGGTCAATTAAACCTGGTTTCGATCAATATTTTAGAGGATAACGCATGTTAGTTCTAGGTTAGGTCTGGGATTTGCTCTCATCAGGCTCATTCTTTCGAATATTTCTCATACTTGATGGCTAGATCTTGGGCTTTTTCTGGATTGCATCACGTAGTAATGTAGTACCACACTGAAACAGTCAATGGAATCTGGTTTCCATCAATATTTTAGAGGACAACGCAAGTTATGTCTGGGATAGGTCTGGAATTTGCCCTCATCAGGGTCATACTTTCGCATTTTTCACATACTTGTTGAACTGATCCTGGGTTTTTTCTGGTTTGGATCACGTAGCAATGTGGTACCACACTGAAACAGTCGATTAAACCTGGTTTCGATCAATATTTTAGAGGATAACGCAAGTTTGGTCTGGGATAGGTCTGGGATTTGCCCTCATCAGGCTCATACTTTCGCGTTTTGCACATACTTGTTGAACAGGTCCTGGGTTTTTTCTGGTTTGGGTCACGTAGTAATGTAGTACCACTCTGAAACAGTCGATTAAACCAGGTTTCGATCAATATTTTTGAGGATAACGCAAGTTTGGTCTGGGATAGGTCTGGGATTCGCCCTCATCAGGCTCATACTTTCGCGTTTTTCACATACTTGTTGAACTGATCCTGGGTTTTTTCTGGTTTGGATCACGCAGTAATGTGGGACCACACTGAAACAATCAATTAAACCTGGTCTTGATAAATATTTTAGAGGATAACGCAAGCTTGGTCTGAGATAGGTCTGGGATTTGCCCTCATCAGGCTCATACTTTCGCGTTTTTCACATACTTCATGGCTAGATCCTGGGCTGTTTCTGGATTGTATCACGTAGTAATGTGGTACCACGCTGAAACAGTCAATTAAACCTGGTTTCGATCAATATTTTAGAGGATAACGCAAGTTTGGTCTGGGATAGGTCTGGGATTCGCCCTCATCAGGCTCATACTTTCGCGTTCTTCACATACTTGTTGAACTGATCCTGGGTTTTTTCTGGTTTGGATCACGTAGTGAAGTGGTACCACACTGAAGCAGTCCATTAAACCTGGTTTCGATCAATATTTTAGAGGATAACGCATGTTAGGTTTGGGTTAGGTCTAGGATTTGCCCTCATCAGGCTCATACTTTCGAATATTTCTCATACTTCATGGCTAGATCCTGGGCTGTTTCTGGATTGTATCACGTAGTAATGTGGTACCACGCTGAAACAGTCAATTAATCCTGGTTTCGATCAATGTTTTAGAGGATAACGCAAGTTAGGTCTGGGATAGGTCTGGGATTCGCCCTCATCAGGCTCATACTTTCGCGTTTTTCACATACTTCATGGCTAGATCCTGGGTTTTTTCTGGTTTGGATCACGTAGCAATGTGGTACCACACTGAAACAGTCGATTAAACCTGGTTTCGATCAATATTTTAGAGGATAACGCAAGTTTGGTCTGGGATAGGTCTGGGATTTGCCCTCATCAGGCTCATACTTTCGCGTTTTTCACATACTTCATGGCTAGATCCTGGGCTGTTTCTGGATTGTGTCACGTAGTAATGTGGTACCGCGCTGAAACAGTCAATTAAACCTGGTTTCGATCAATATTTTAGAGGAAAACGCAAGTTTGGTCTGGGATAGGTCTGGGATTCGCCCTCATCAGGCTCATACTTTCGCGTTTTTCACATACTTGTTGAACTGATCCTGGGTTTTTTCTGGTTTGGATCACGTAGTAATGTGGGACCACACTGAAACAGTCGACTAAACCTGGTTTCGATTAATATTTTTGAGGATAACGCATGTTAGGTCTGGGATTGGTCTGGGATTTGCCCTCATCAGGCTCATACTTTCGCAGTTTTAACATGCATGTTGACCTGATCGAGGGTTTTTTCTGCTTTGGATCACGTAGTAAAGTGGTACCACACTAAAACAGTCAATCAAACCTGGTTTCGATCAATATTTTAGAGGATAACGAAAGTTATGTCTTGTTTAGGCCTGGGATTTGCCCTCATCAGACTCATATTTTCGCATACTTCACATACCTGTTGAACAGATCATGGGTTTTTTTCTGGTTTGGATCACGCAGTAATGTGGTACCACACTGAAACAGTCGATTAAACCTGGTTTCGATCAATATTTTTGAGGATAACGCATGTTAGGTCTAGGTTAGGCCGAGGATTTTCACACATCAGACTCATACTTTCGCATTCTTCACATACTTGTTGAACGGATCCTGGGTTTTTACTGGTTTGGATCATGTAGTAATGTGGTACCACACTGAAACAGTCAATTAAACCTGGTTTCGATCAATATATTAGAGGATAATTCATGTTAGGTCTAGGTTAGGTCTGGGATTTGCTCTGATCAGGCTCATTCCTTCGCATATTTCTCATACTTCATGGCTAGATCCTGGGCTGTTTCTGGATTGCATCCAGTAGTAATGAAGTACAACACTGAAACAGTCAAATAAACCTGGTTTCCATCAATATTTTAGAGGATAACGCATGTTAGGTCTAGGTTAAGTCTGGGATTTTCACTCATCAGACTAATGCTTTCGCATTCTTCACATACTTTTTGAACGGATCCTGGGTTTTTTCTGGTTTGGATCACGTAGTAATGAGGGACCACACTGAAGCAATCAATTAAACCTGGTCTTGATAAATATTTTAGAGGATAACGCATGTTAGGTCTGGGATTTGCCCTCATCAGACTCATACTTTCGCACACTTCACATACTCGTTGAACAGATCCTGGGTTATTTTCTGGTTTGGATCACATAGTAATGAGGTACCACACTGAAACAGTCGATTAAACCAGGTTTCGATCAATATTTTTGAGGATAACGCATGTTAGGTCTAGGTTAGGCCTGGGATTTTCACTCATCAGACTCATACTTTCGCATTCTTCACATACTTGTTGAACGGATCCTGGGTTTTTACTGGATTGGATCACGTAGTAATGTGGAACCACACTGAAACAGTCGATTAAACCAGGTTTCGATCAATATTTTTGAGGATAACGCATGTTAGGTCTAGGTTACGTCTGGGATTTTCACTCATCAGGCTCATACTTTCGCGTTTTTCACATACTTGTTGAACAGATCCTGAGTTTTTTCTGGTGTGGGTCGCGTAGTAATGTGGTACCACATTGAAACAGTCGATTAAACCAGGTTTCGATCAATATTTTTGAGGATAACGCATGTTAGGTCTAGGTTAGGCCTGGGATTTTCACTCATCAGACTCATACTTTCGCATTCTTCACATACTTGTTGAACGGATCCTGGGTTTTTTCTGGTTTGGGTCACGTAGTAATGTGGTCCCACACTGAAACAGTCGATTAAACCAGGTTTCGATCAATATTTTTGAGGATAACGCATGTTAGGTCTAGGTTAGGCCTGGGATTTTCACTCATCAGACTCATACTTTCGCATTCGTCACATACTTGTTGAACGGATCCTGGGTTTTTCTGGTTTGTATCACGTAGTAATGTGGGACCACACTGAAACATTCAATTAAACCTGGTCATGATAAATATTTTGGAGGATAACGCATGTTAGGTCTGGGTCAGTTCTAGGATTTGCCCTCGTCAGGCTCATACTTTCGCATATATCTCATACTTCATGGCTAGATCCTGGGCTATTTCTGGTTTGGATCTCGTAGTAATGTGGTACCACACTGAAACTGTCAATTAAACCTGGTTTGGATCAATATTTTAGAGGATAACGCAAGTTAGGTCTGGGATAGGTCTGGGATTTGCCCTCATCAGGCTCATACTAACGCGTTTTCCACTTAATTGTTGAACTGATCCTGGGTTTTTTCTGGTTTGGATCACGTAGTAATGTGGTACCTCACTGAAACAGTCGATTAAACCTGGTTTCGATCAATATTTTTGAGGATAATGCATGTTAGGTCTAGGTTACGTCTGGGATTTTCACTCATCAGGCTCATACTTTCGCGTTTTTCACATACTTGTTGAACAGATCCTGAGTTTTTTCTGGTGTGGGTCGCGTAGTAATGTGGTAGCACATTGAAAAAGTCGATTAAACCAGGTTTCGATCAATATTTTTGAGGATAACGCATGTTTGGTCTAGGTTAGGCCTGGGATTTTCACTCATCAGACTCATACTTTCGCATTTTCACATACTTGTTGAAGGGATCCTGGGTTACTTCTGGTTTGGATCACGTAGTAGTGTGGGACCACACTGAAACAATCAATTAAACCTGGTCATGATAAATATTTTAGAGGATAACGCATGTTAGGTCTGGGTTAGGTCTAGGATTTGCCCTCGTCAGGCTCATACTTTCGCATATTTCTCATACTTCATGCCTAGATCCTGGGCTATTTCTGGATTGGATCACGTAGTAATGTGGTACCACGCTGAAACAGTCAATTAAACCAGGTTTCGATCAATATTTTAGAGGATAACGCAAGTTAGGTCTGAGATAGGTCTGGGATTCGCCCTCATCAGGCTCATACTTTCGCGTTCTTCACATACTTGTTGAACAGATCCTGGGTTATTTTCTGGTTTGGATCACATAGTAATGTGGTACCACACTGAAACAATCGATTAAACCAGGTTTCGATCAATATTTTTGAGGATAACGCATGTTATGTCTAGGTTAGGCCTGGGATTTTCACTCATCAGACTCATACTTTCGCATTCTTCACATGCTTGTTGAACGGATCCTGGGTTTGTTCAGGTTTGGATCACGTAGTAATGTGGGACCACACTGAAACAGTCAATTAAACCTGTTTTCGATCAATATTTTAGAGAATAATTCATGTTAGGTCTAGGTTAGGTCTGGGATTTGCTCTCATCAGGCTCATTCTTTCCCATATTTCTCATACTTGATGGCTAGATCCTGGGCTTTTTCTGGATTGCATCCAGTAGTAATGCAGTACAACACTGAAACAGTCAAATAAACCTGGTTTCCATCAGTATTTTAGAGGATAACGCATGTTAGGACTAGGTTAGGTCTGGGATTTTCACTCATCAGACTCATACTTTCGCATTCTTCACATACTTGTTCAACGGATCCTGTGTTTTTTCTGGTTTGGATCACGTAGTAATGTGGTACCACACTGAAACAGTCGATTAAACCTGGTTTCGATCAATATTTTTGAGGATAACGCATGTTAGGTTTGGGTTACGTCTAGGATTTGCCCTCATCAGGGTCATACTTTCGCATTTTTCACATACTTGTTGAACAGATCCTGGGTTTTTTCTTGTTTGGATCACGTAGTAATGTGGTACCACACTGAAACAGTCCATAAAACCTGGTTTCGAACAATATTTTAGAGAATAATTCATGTTAGGTCTAGGTTAGGTCTGGGATTTGCTCTCATCAGGCTCATTCTTTCGCATATTTCTCATACTTCATGGCTAGATCCTGGGCTATTTCTGGATTGGATCAGGTAGTAATGTGGTACCACACTGAAACGGTCAATTAAACCTGGTTTCGATCAATATTTTTGAGGATAACGCATGTTAGGTCTAGGTTAGGCCGGGGATTTTCACTCATCAGACTCATACTTTCGCAGTTTTAACATACATGTTGGCCTGATCGAGGGTTTTTTCTGCTTTGGATCACGTAGTGAAGTGGTACCACACTGAAGCAGTCCATTAAACCTGGTTTCGATCAATATTTTAGAGGATAACGCATGTTAGTTCTAGGTTAGGTCTGGGATTTGCTCTCATCAGGCTCATTCTTTCGAATATTTCTCATACTTGATGGCTAGATCTTGGGCTTTTTCTGGATTGCATCACGTAGTAATGTAGTACCACACTGAAACAGTCAATGGAATCTGGTTTCCATCAATATTTTAGAGGACAACGCAAGTTATGTCTGGGATAGGTCTGGGATTTGCCCTCATCAGGGTCATACTTTCGCATTTTTCACATACTTGTTGAACTGATCCTGGGTTTTTTCTGGATTGGATCACGTAGCAATGTGGTACCACACTGAAACAGTCGATTAAACCTGGTTTCGATCAATATTTTAGAGAATAACGCAAGTTTGGTCTGGGATAGGTCTGGGATTTGCCCTCATCAGGCTCATACTTTCGCGTTTTGCACATACTTGTTGAACAGGTCCTGGGTTTTTTCTGGTTGGGGTCACGTAGTAATGTAGTACCACTCTGAAACAGTCGATTAAACCAGGTTTCGATCAATATTTTTGAGGATAACGCATGTTAGGTCCAGGTTAGGTCTGGGATTTTCACTCATCAGACTCATACTTTCGCATTCTTCACATACTTGTTGAACGGATCCTGGGTTTTTTCTGGTTTGGATCACGCAGTAATGTGGGACCACACTGAAACAATCAATTAAACCTGGTCTTGATAAATATTTTAGAGGATAACGCAAGTTTGGTCTGGGATAGGTCTGGGATTTGCCCTCATCAGGCTCATACTTTCGCGTTTTTCACATACTTCATGGCTAGATCCTGGGCTGTTTCTGGATTGTATCACGTAGTAATGTGGTACCACGCTAAAACAGTCAATTAAACCTGGTTTCGATCAATATTTTAGAGGATAACGCAAGTTTGGTCTGGGATAGGTCTGGGATTCGCCCTCATCAGGCTCATACTTTCGCGTTCTTCACATACTTGTTGAACAGATCCTGGGTTATTTTCTGGTTTGGATCACATAGTAATGTGGTACCACACTGAAACAATCGATTAAACCAGGTTTCGATCAATATTTTTGAGGATAACGCATGTTATGTCTAGGTTAGGCCTGGGATTTTCACTCATCAGACTCATACTTTCGCATTCTTCACATGCTTGTTGAACGGATCCTGGGTTTGTTCAGGTTTGGATCACGTAGTAATGTGGGACCACACTGAAACAGTCAATTAAACCTGTTTTCGATCAATATTTTAGAGAATAATTCATGTTAGGTCTAGGTTAGGTCTGGGATTTGCTCTCATCAGGCTCATTCTTTCCCATATTTCTCATACTTGATGGCTAGATCCTGGGCTTTTTCTGGATTGCATCCAGTAGTAATGCAGTACAACACTGAAACAGTCAAATAAACCTGGTTTCCATCAGTATTTTAGAGGATAACGCATGTTAGGACTAGGTTAGGTCTGGGATTTTCACTCATCAGACTCATACTTTCGCATTCTTCACATACTTGTTCAACGGATCCTGTGTTTTTTCTGGTTTGGATCACGTAGTAATGTGGTACCACACTGAAACAGTCGATTAAACCTGGTTTCGATCAATATTTTTGAGGATAACGCATGTTAGGTTTGGGTTACGTCTAGGATTTGCCCTCATCAGGGTCATACTTTCGCATTTTTCACATACTTGTTGAACAGATCCTGGGTTTTTTCTTGTTTGGATCACGTAGTAATGTGGTACCACACTGAAACAGTCCATAAAACCTGGTTTCGAACAATATTTTAGAGAATAATTCATGTTAGGTCTAGGTTAGGTCTGGGATTTGCTCTCATCAGGCTCATTCTTTCGCATATTTCTCATACTTCATGGCTAGATCCTGGGCTATTTCTGGATTGGATCAGGTAGTAATGTGGTACCACACTGAAACGGTCAATTAAACCTGGTTTCGATCAATATTTTTGAGGATAACGCATGTTAGGTCTAGGTTAGGCCGGGGATTTTCACTCATCAGACTCATACTTTCGCAGTTTTAACATACATGTTGGCCTGATCGAGGGTTTTTTCTGCTTTGGATCACGTAGTGAAGTGGTACCACACTGAAGCAGTCCATTAAACCTGGTTTCGATCAATATTTTAGAGGATAACGCATGTTAGTTCTAGGTTAGGTCTGGGATTTGCTCTCATCAGGCTCATTCTTTCGAATATTTCTCATACTTGATGGCTAGATCTTGGGCTTTTTCTGGATTGCATCACGTAGTAATGTAGTACCACACTGAAACAGTCAATGGAATCTGGTTTCCATCAATATTTTAGAGGACAACGCAAGTTATGTCTGGGATAGGTCTGGGATTTGCCCTCATCAGGGTCATACTTTCGCATTTTTCACATACTTGTTGAACTGATCCTGGGTTTTTTCTGGATTGGATCACGTAGCAATGTGGTACCACACTGAAACAGTCGATTAAACCTGGTTTCGATCAATATTTTAGAGAATAACGCAAGTTTGGTCTGGGATAGGTCTGGGATTTGCCCTCATCAGGCTCATACTTTCGCGTTTTGCACATACTTGTTGAACAGGTCCTGGGTTTTTTCTGGTTGGGGTCACGTAGTAATGTAGTACCACTCTGAAACAGTCGATTAAACCAGGTTTCGATCAATATTTTTGAGGATAACGCATGTTAGGTCCAGGGTAGGTCTGGGATTTTCACTCATCAGACTCATACTTTCGCATTCTTCACATACTTGTTGAACGGATCCTGGGTTTTTTCTGGTTTGGATCACGCAGTAATGTGGGACCACACTGAAACAATCAATTAAACCTGGTCTTGATAAATATTTTAGAGGATAACGCAAGTTTGGTCTGGGATAGGTCTGGGATTTGCCCTCATCAGGCTCATACTTTCGCGTTTTTCACATACTTCATGGCTAGATCCTGGGCTGTTTCTGGATTGTATCACGTAGTAATGTGGTACCACGCTAAAACAGTCAATTAAACCTGGTTTCGATCAATATTTTAGAGGATAACGCAAGTTTGGTCTGGGATAGGTCTGGGATTCGCCCTCATCAGGCTCATACTTTCGCGTTCTTCACATACTTGTTGAACTGATCCTGGGTTTTTTCTGGTTTGGATCACGTAGTGAAGTGGTACCACACTGAAGCAGTCCACTAAACCTGGTTTCGATCAATATTTTAGAGGATAACGCATGTTAGGTTTGGGTTAGGTCTAGGATTTGCCCTCATCAGGCCCATACTTTCGCATATTTCTCATACTTCATGGCTAGATCCTGGGCTGTTTCTGGATTGTATCACGTAGTAATTTGGTACCACGCTGAAACAGTCAATTAATCCTGGTTTCGATCAATATTTTAGAGGATAACGCAAGTTAGGTCTGGGATAGGTCTGGGATTCGCACTCATCAGGCTCATACTTTCGCGTTTTTCACATACTTGTTGAACTGATCCTGGGTTTTTTCTGGTTTGGATCACGTAGCAATGTGGTACCACACTGAAACAGTCGATTAAACCTGGTTTCGATCAATATTTTAGAGGATAACGCAAGTTTGGTCTGGGATAGGTCTGGGATTTGCCCTCATCAGGCTCATACTTTCGCGTTTTTCACATACTTCATGGCTAGATCCTGGGCTGTTTCTGGATTGTGTCACGTAGTAATGTGGTACCGCGCTGAAACAGTCAATTAAACCTGGTTTCGATCAATATTTTAGAGGAAAACGCAAGTTTGGTCTGGGATAGGTCTGGGATTCGCCCTCATCAGGCTCATACTTTCGCGTTTTTCACATACTTGTTGAACTGATCCTGGGTTTTTTCTGGTTTGGATCACGTAGTAATGTGGGACCACACTGAAACAGTCGACTAAACCTGGTTTCGATTAATATTTTTGAGGATAACGCATGTTAGGTCTGGGATTGGTCTGGGATTTGCCCTCATCAGGCTCATACTTTCGCAGTTTTAACATGCATGTTGACCTGATCGAGGGTTTTTTCTGCTTTGGATCACGTAGTAAAGTGGTACCACACTAAAACAGTCAATCAAACCTGGTTTCGATCAATATTTTAGAGGATAACGAAAGTTATGTCTAGTTTAGGCCTGGGATTTGCCCTCATCAGACTCATATTTTCGCATACTTCACATACCTGTTGAACAGATCATGGGTTTTTTTCTGGTTTGGATCACGCAGTAATGTGGTACCACACTGAAACAGTCGATTAAACCTGGTTTCGATCAATATTTTTGAGGATAACGCATGTTAGGTCTAGGTTAGGCCGAGGATTTTCACACATCAGACTCATACTTTCGCATTCTTCACATACTTGTTGAACGGATCCTGGGTTTTTACTGGTTTGGATCATGTAGTAATGTGGTACCACACTGAAACAGTCAATTAAACCTGGTTTCGATCAATATATTAGAGGATAATTCATGTTAGGTCTAGGTTAGGTCTGGGATTTGCTCTGATCAGGCTCATTCCTTCGCATATTTCTCATACTTCATGGCTAGATCCTGGGCTGTTTCTGGATTGCATCCAGTAGTAATGAAGTACAACACTGAAACAGTCAAATAAACCTGGTTTCCATCAATATTTTAGAGGATAACGCATGTTAGGTCTAGGTTAAGTCTGGGATTTTCACTCATCAGACTAATGCTTTCGCATTCTTCACATACTTTTTGAACGGATCCTGGGTTTTTTCTGGTTTGGATCACGTAGTAATGAGGGACCACACTGAAGCAATCAATTAAACCTGGTCTTGATAAATATTTTAGAGGATAACGCATGTTAGGTCTGGGATTTGCCCTCATCAGACTCATACTTTCGCACACTTCACATACTCGTTGAACAGATCCTGGGTTATTTTCTGGTTTGGATCACATAGTAATGAGGTACCACACTGAAACAGTCGATTAAACCAGGTTTCGATCAATATTTTTGAGGATAACGCATGTTAGGTCTAGGTTAGGCCTGGGATTTTCACTCATCAGACTCATACTTTCGCATTCTTCACATACTTGTTGAACGGATCCTGGGTTTTTACTGGATTGGATCACGTAGTAATGTGGAACCACACTGAAACAGTCGATTAAACCAGGTTTCGATCAATATTTTTGAGGATAACGCATGTTAGGTCTAGGTTACGTCTGGGATTTTCACTCATCAGGCTCATACTTTCGCGTTTTTCACATACTTGTTGAACAGATCCTGAGTTTTTTCTGGTGTGGGTCGCGTAGTAATGTGGTACCACATTGAAACAGTCGATTAAACCAGGTTTCGATCAATATTTTTGAGGATAACGCATGTTAGGTCTAGGTTAGGCCTGGGATTTTCACTCATCAGACTCATACTTTCGCATTCTTCACATACTTGTTGAACGGATCCTGGGTTTTTTCTGGTTTGGGTCACGTAGTAATGTGGTCCCACACTGAAACAGTCGATTAAACCAGGTTTCGATCAATATTTTTGAGGATAACGCATGTTAGGTCTAGGTTAGGCCTGGGATTTTCACTCATCAGACTCATACTTTCGCATTCGTCACATACTTGTTGAACGGATCCTGGGTTTTTTCTGGTTTGTATCACGTAGTAATGTGGGACCACACTGAAACATTCAATTAAACCTGGTCATGATAAATATTTTGGAGGATAACGCATGTTAGGTCTGGGTCAGTTCTAGGATTTGCCCTCGTCAGGCTCATACTTTCGCATATATCTCATACTTCATGGCTAGATCCTGGGCTATTTCTGGTTTGGATCTCGTAGTAATGTGGTACCACACTGAAACTGTCAATTAAACCTGGTTTGGATCAATATTTTAGAGGATAACGCAAGTTAGGTCTGGGATAGGTCTGGGATTTGCCCTCATCAGGCTCATACTAACGCGTTTTCCACTTAATTGTTGAACTGATCCTGGGTTTTTTCTGGTTTGGATCACGTAGTAATGTGGTACCTCACTGAAACAGTCGATTAAACCTGGTTTCGATCAATATTTTTGAGGATAATGCATGTTAGGTCTAGGTTACGTCTGGGATTTTCACTCATCAGGCTCATACTTTCGCGTTTTTCACATACTTGTTGAACAGATCCTGAGTTTTTTCTGGTGTGGGTCGCGTAGTAATGTGGTAGCACATTGAAACAGTCGATTAAACCAGGTTTCGATCAATATTTTTGAGGATAACGCATGTTAGGTCTAGGTTAGGCCTGGGATTTTCACTCATCAGACTCATACTTTCGCATTTTCACATACTTGTTGAAGGGATCCTGGGTTACTTCTGGTTTGGATCACGTAGTAGTGTGGGACCACACTGAAACAATCAATTAAACCTGGTCATGATAAATATTTTAGAGGATAACGCATGTTAGGTCTGGGTTAGGTCTAGGATTTGCCCTCGTCAGGCTCATACTTTCGCATATTTCTCATACTTCATGCCTAGATCCTGGGCTATTTCTGGATTGGATCACGTAGTAATGTGGTACCACGCTGAAACAGTCAATTAAACCAGGTTTCGATCAATATTTTAGAGGATAACGCAAGTTAGGTCTGAGATAGGTCTGGGATTCGCCCTCATCAGGCTCATACTAACGCGTTTTCCACTTAATTGTTGAACTGACCCTGGGTTTTTTCTGGTTTGGATCACGTAGTAATGTGGTACCTCACTGAAACAGTCGATTAAACCTGGTTTCGATCAATATTTTAGAAGATAACGCATGTTAGGTCTGGGACAGGTCTGGGATTTGCCCTCATCAGGCTCATTCTTTCGCATATCTCTCATACTTCATGGCTAGATCCTGGGCAATTTCTGGATTGAATCACGTAGTAATGTGGTACCACGCTGAAACATTCAATGAAACCTGGTCTGGATAAATATTTTAGAGGATAACGCATGTTAGGTCTGGGATAGGTCTGGGATTTGCCCTCATCAGGCTCATACTTTCGCGTTTTTCACATACTTGTTGAACTGATCCTGGGTTTTTTCTGGTTTGGATCACGTAGTAGTGTGGTACAACACTGAAACAGTCAATTAAACCTGGTTTCCATCAATATTTTAGAGGACAACGCATGTTAGGTCTAGGTTAGGCCTGGGATTTGCCTTCGTCAGGGTCATTCTTTCGCATATTTCTCATACTTCATGGCTAGATCCTGGGCTGTTTCTGGATTGGATCACGCAGTAATGTGGTACCACACTGAAACAGTCAATTAAACCTGGTTTTGATCAGTATTTTAGAGAATAATTCATGTTAGGTCTAGGTTAGGTCTGGGATTTGCTCTCATCAGGCTCATACTTTCGCATATTTGTCATACTTCATGGCTAGATCCTGGGCTGTTTCTGGATTGTATCACGTAGTAATGTGGTACCACGCTGAAACAGTCAATTGAACCTGGTTTCGTTCAATATTTTAGAGGATAACGCAAGTTAGGTCTGGGATAGGTCTGGGATTTGCCCTCAGCAGGCTCATACTTTCGCGTTTTTCACATACTTGTTGAACAGATCCTGGGTTTTTTCTGGTTTGGGTCACGTAGTAATGTGGTACCACACTGAAACAGTCGATTAAACCAGGTTTCGATGAATATTTTTGAGGATAATGCATGTTAGGTCTAGGTTAGGCCTGGTATTTTCACTCATCAGACTCATACTTTCGCATTCTTCACATACTTGTTGAACGGATCCTGGGTTTTTACTGGATTGGATCACGTAGTAATGTGGTACCACACTGAAACAGTCGACTAAACCAGGTTTCGATGAATATTTTTGAGGATAACGCATGTTAGGTCTAGGTTACGTCTGGGATTTTCACTCATCAGGCTCATACTTTCGCGTTTTTCACATACTTGTTGAACAGATCCTGAGTTTTTTCTGGTTTGGGTGGCGTAGTAATGTGGTACCACACTGAAACAGTCGATTAAACCAGGTTTTGATCAATATTTTTGAGGATAACGCATGTTAGGTCTAGGTTAGGCCTGGGATTTTCACTCATCAGACTCATACTTTCGCATTCTTCACATACTTGTTGAACGGATCCTGGGTTTTTTCTGGTTTGGATCACGTAGTAATGTGGGACCACGCTGAACCAATCAATGTAACCTGGTTTCGATCAATATTTTAGAGAATAATTCATGTTAGGCCTAGGTTAGGTCTAGGATTTGCCCTCATCAGGCTCATACTTTCGCACATTTCTCATACTTCATGGCTAGATCCTGGGCTGTTTCTGGATTGTATCACGTAGTAATGTGGTACCACGCTGAAACTGTCAATTAAACCTGGTTTTGATCAATATTTTAGAGGATAACGCAAGTTAGGTCTGGGATAGGTCTGGGATTCGCCCTCATCAGGCTCATACTTTCGCGTTTTTCACATACTTGTTGAACTGATACTGAGTTTTTTCTGGTTTGGATCACGTAGCAATGTGGTACCACACTGAAACATTCGATTAAACCTGGTTTCGATCAATATTTTAGAGGATAACGCAAGTTAGGTCTGGGATAGGTCTGGGATTCGCCCTCATCAGGCTCATACTTTCGCGTTTTTCACATACTTGTTGAACAGATCCTGAGTTTTTTCTGGTTTGGGTCACGTAGTAATGTGGTCCCACACTGAAACAGTCGATTAAACCAGGTTTCGATCAATATTTTTGAGGATAACGCATGTTAGGTCTAGGTTAGGCCTGGTATTTTCACTCATCAGACTCATACTTTCGCATTCGTCACATACTTGTTGAACGGATCCTGGGTTTTTTCTGGTTTGGATCACGTAGTAATGTGGGACCACACTGAAACAATCAATTAAACCTGGTCATGATAAATATTTTAGAGGATAACGCATGTTAGGTCTGGGTCAGTTCTAGGATTTGCCCTCGTCAAGCTCATACTTTCGCATATTTCTCATACTTCATGGCTAGATCCTTGGCTATTTCTGGTTTGGATCTCGTAGTAATGTGGTACCACACTGAAACTGTCAATTAAACCTGGTTTGGATCAATATTTTAGAGGATAACGCAAGTTAGGTCTGGGATAGGTCTGGGATTTGCCCTCATCAGGCTCATACTTTCGCGTTTTTCACATACTTGTTGAACAGATCCTGGGTTTTTTCTGGTTTGGATCACGTAGTAATGTGGTACAACACTGAAACAGTCGATTAAACCTGGTTTCGATCAATATTTTAGAAGATAACGCATGTTAGGTCTGGGACAGGTCTGGGATTTGCCCCCATCAGGCTCATTCTTTCGCATATTTCTCATACTTCATGACTAGATCCTGGGCTATTTCTGGATTGGATCACGTAGTAATGTGGTACCACGCTGAAACATTCAATGAAACCTGGTCTGGATAAACATTTTAGAGGATAACGCATGTTAGGTCTAGGTTAGCCTTGGGATTTTCACTCATCAGACTCATACTTTCACATTCTTCACATACTTGTTGAACGGATCCTGGGTATTTTCTGGGTTGGTTCACGTAGTAATGTGGTACCACACTGAAACATTCAATTAAACCTGGTCTTGATAAATATTTTAGAGGATAACGCATGTTAGGTTTGGGTTATGTCTAGGATTTGCCCTCATCAGGCTCATACATTCGCATATTTCTCATACTTCATGGCTAGATCCTGGGCTGTTTCTGGATTGTATCACGTAGTAATGTGGTACCACGCTGAAACAGTCAATTAATCCTGGTTTCGATCACTATTTTAGACGATAACGCATGTTAGGTCTGGGTTAGGTCTAGGATTTGCCCTCATCAGGCTCATACTTTCGCGTTTTTCACATACTTGTTGAAGAGATCGTGGGTTTTTTCTGGTTTGGATCACGTAGTAATGTGGTGCCACACTGAAGCAGTCCATTAAACCTGGTTTCGATCAATATTTTAGAGAATAATCCATGTTAGTTCTAGGTTAGGTATGGGATTTGCTCTCATCAGGCTCATTCTTTCGAATATTTCTCATACTTGATGGCTAGATCTTGGGCTTTTTCTGGATTGCATCACGTAGTAATGTAGTACCACACTGAAACAGTCAATGGAATCTGGTTTCCATCAATATTTTAGAGGACAACGCAAGTTATGTCTGGGATAGGTCTGGGATTTGCCCTCATCAGGGTCATACTTTCGCATTTTTCACATACTTGTTGAACAGATCCTGGGTGTTTTCTTGTTTGGATCACGTAGTAATGTGGTACCACACTGAAACAGTCCATAAAACCTGGTTTCGAACAATATTTTAGAGAATAATTCATGTTAGGTCTAGGTTAGGTCTGGGATTTGCTCTCATCAGGCTCATTCTTTCGCATATTTCTCATACTTGATGGCTAGATCCTGGGCTTTTTCTGGATTGCATCACGTAGTAATGAAGTACAACACTGAAACAGTCAATTAAACCTGTTTTCCATCAATATTTTAGAGGACAACGCAAGTTAGGTCTGGGTTAGGTCCAGGATTTGACTTCGTCAGGCTCATACTTTCGCATATTTCTCATACTTCATGGCTAGATCCTGGGCTATTTCTGGATTGGAACAGGTAGTAATGTGGTACCACACTGAAACGGTCAATTAAACCTGGTTTCGATCAATTTTTAGAGGATAACGCATGTTAGTTCTAGGTTAGGTCTGGGATTTGCTCTCATCAGGCTCATTCTTTCGAATATTTCTCATACTTGATGGCTAGATCCTGGGCTTTTTCTGGATTGCATCACGTAGTAATGAAGTACAACACTGAAACAGTCAATTAAACCTGTTTTCCATCAATATTTTAGAGGACAACGCAAGTTAGGTCTGGGTTAGGTCCAGGATTTGACTTCGTCAGGCTCATACTTTCGCATATTTCTCATACTTCATGACTAGATCCTGGGCTATTTCTGGATTGGATCACGTAGTAATGTGGTACCACGCTGAAACATTCAATGAAACCTGGTCTGGATAAATATTTTAGAGGATAACGCATGTTAGGTCTAGGTTAGCCCTGGGATTTTCACTCATCAGACTCATACTTTCACATTCTTCACATACTTGTTGAACGGATCCTGGGTATTTTCTGGTTTGGTTCACGTAGTAATGTGGTACCACACTGAAACATTCAATTAAACCTGGTCTTGATAAATATTTTAGAGGATAACGCATGTTAGGTTTGGGTTATGTCTAGGATTTGCCCTCATCAGGCTCATACATTCGCATATTTCTCATACTTCATGGCTAGATCCTGGGCTGTTTCTGGATTGTATCACGTAGTAATGTGGTACCACGCTGAAACAGTCAATTAATCCTGGTTTCGATCACTATTTTAGACGATAACGCATGTTAGGTCTGGGTTAGGTCTAGGATTTGCCCTCATCAGGCTCATACTTTCGCGTTTTTCACATACTTGTTGAAGAGATCGTGGGTTTTTTCTGGTTTGGATCACGTAGTAATGTGGTGCCACACTGAAGCAGTCCATTAAACCTGGTTTCGATCAATATTTTAGAGAATAATCCATGTTAGTTCTAGGTTAGGTATGGGATTTGCTCTCATCAGGCTCATTCTTTCGAATATTTCTCATACTTGATGGCTAGATCTTGGGCTTTTTCTGGATTGCATCACGTAGTAATGTAGTACCACACTGAAACAGTCAATGGAATCTGGTTTCCATCAATATTTTAGAGGACAACGCAAGTTATGTCTGGGATAGGTCTGGGATTTGCCCTCATCAGGGTCATACTTTCGCATTTTTCACATACTTGTTGAACAGATCCTGGGTTTTTTCTCGTTTGGATCACGTAGTAATGTGGTACCACACTGCAACAGTCCATAAAACCTGGTTTCGAACAATATTTTAGAGAATAATTCATGTTAGGTCTAGGTTAGGTCTGGGATTTGCTCTCATCAGGCTCATTCTTTCGCATATTTCTCATACTTGATGGCTAGATCCTGGGCTTTTTCTGGATTGCATCACGTAGTAATGAAGTACAACACTGAAACAGTCAATTAAACCTGTTTTCCATCAATATTTTAGAGGACAACGCAAGTTAGGTCTGGGTTAGGTCCAGGATTTGACTTCGTCAGGCTCATACTTTCGCATATTTCTCATACTTCATGGCTAGATCCTGGGCTATTTCTGGATTGGATCAGGTAGTAATGTGGTACCACACTGAAACGGTCAATTAAACCTGGTTTCGATCAATATTTTAGAGGATAACGCATGTTAGTTCTAGGTTAGGTCTGGGATTTGCTCTCATCAGGCTCATTCTTTCGAATATTTCTCATACTTGATGGCTAGATCTTGGGCTTTTTCTGGATTGCATCACGTAGTAATGTAGTACCACACTGAAACAGTCAATGGAATCTGGTTTCCATCAATATTTTAGAGGACAACGCAAGTTATGTCTGGGATAGGTCTGGAATTTGCCCTCATCAGGGTCATACTTTCGCATTTTTCACATACTTGTTGAACTGATCCTGGGTTTTTTCTGGTTTGGATCACGTAGCAATGTGGTACCACACTGAAACAGTCGATTAAACCTGGTTTCGATCAATATTTTAGAGGATAACGCAAGTTTGGTCTGGGATAGGTCTGGGATTTGCCCTCATCAGGCTCATACTTTCGCGTTTTGCACATACTTGTTGAACAGGTCCTGGGTTTTTTCTGGTTTGGGTCACGTAGTAATGTAGTACCACTCTGAAACAGTCGATTAAACCAGGTTTCGATCAATATTTTTGAGGATAACGCAAGTTTGGTCTGGGATAGGTCTGGGATTCGCCCTCATCAGGCTCATACTTTCGCGTTTTTCACATACTTGTTGAACTGATCCTGGGTTTTTTCTGGTTTGGATCACGCAGTAATGTGGGACCACACTGAAACAATCAATTAAACCTGGTCTTGATAAATATTTTAGAGGATAACGCAAGCTTGGTCTGAGATAGGTCTGGGATTTGCCCTCATCAGGCTCATACTTTCGCGTTTTTCACATACTTCATGGCTAGATCCTGGGCTGTTTCTGGATTGTATCACGTAGTAATGTGGTACCACGCTGAAACAGTCAATTAAACCTGGTTTCGATCAATATTTTAGAGGATAACGCAAGTTTGGTCTGGGATAGGTCTGGGATTCGCCCTCATCAGGCTCATACTTTCGCGTTCTTCACATACTTGTTGAACTGATCCTGGGTTTTTTCTGGTTTGGATCACGTAGTGAAGTGGTACCACACTGAAGCAGTCCATTAAACCTGGTTTCGATCAATATTTTAGAGGATAACGCATGTTAGGTTTGGGTTAGGTCTAGGATTTGCCCTCATCAGGCTCATACTTTCGAATATTTCTCATACTTCATGGCTAGATCCTGGGCTGTTTCTGGATTGTATCACGTAGTAATGTGGTACCACGCTGAAACAGTCAATTAATCCTGGTTTCGATCAATGTTTTAGAGGATAACGCAAGTTAGGTCTGGGATAGGTCTGGGATTCGCCCTCATCAGGCTCATACTTTCGCGTTTTTCACATACTTCATGGCTAGATCCTGGGTTTTTTCTGGTTTGGATCACGTAGCAATGTAGTACCACACTGAAACAGTCGATTAAACCTTGTTTCGATCAATATTTTAGAGGATAACGCAAGTTTGGTCTGGGATAGGTCTGGGATTTGCCCTCATCAGGCTCATACTTTCGCGTTTTTCACATACTTCATGGCTAGATCCTGGGCTGTTTCTGGATTGTGTCACGTAGTAATGTGGTACCACGCTGAAACAGTCAATTAAACCTGGTTTCGATCAATATTTTAGAGGAAAACGCAAGTTTGGTCTGGGATAGGTCTGGGATTCGCCCTCATCAGGCTCATACTTTCGCGTTTTTCACATACTTGTTGAACTGATCCTGGGTTTTTTCTGGTTTGGATCACGTAGTAATGTGGGACCACACTGAAACAGTCGACTAAACCTGGTTTCGATTAATATTTTTGAGGATAACGCATGTTAGGTCTGGGATTGGTCTGGGATTTGCCACCATCAGGCTCATACTTTCGCAGTTTTAACATGCATGTTGACCTGATCGAGGGTTTTTTCTGCTTTGGATCACGTAGTAAAGTGGTACCACACTAAAACAGTCAATCAAACCTGGTTTCGATCAATATTTTAGAGGATAACGAAAGTTATGTCTAGTTTAGGCCTGGGATTTGCCCTCATCAGACTCATATTTTCGCATACTTCACATACCTGTTGAACAGATCATGGGTTTTTTTCTGGTTTGGATCACGCAGTAATGTGGTACCACACTGAAACAGTCGATTAAACCTGGTTTCGATCAATATTTTTGAGGATAACGCATGTTAGGTCTAGGTTAGGCCGAGGATTTTCACATATCAGACTCATACTTTCGCATTCTTCACATACTTGTTGAACGGATCCTGGGTTTTTACTGGTTTGGATCATGTAGTAATGTGGTACCACACTGAAACAGTCAATTAAACCTGGTTTCGATCAATATATTAGAGGATAATTCATGTTAGGTCTAGGTTAGGTCTGGGATTTGCTCTGATCAGGCTCATTCCTTCGCATATTTCTCATACTTCATGGCTAGATCCTGGGCTGTTTCTGGATTGCATCCAGTAGTAATGAAGTACAACACTGAAACAGTCAAATAAACCTGGTTTCCATCAATATTTTAGAGGATAACGCATGTTAGGTCTAGGTTAAGTCTGGGATTTTCACTCATCAGACTAATACTTTCGCATTCTTCACATACTTTTTGAACGGATCCTGGGTTTTTTCTGGTTTGGATCACGTAGTAATGAGGGACCACACTGAAGCAATCACTTAAACCTGGTCTTGATAAATATTTTAGAGGATAACGCATGTTAGGTCTGGGATTTGCCCTCATCAGACTCATACTTTCGCACACTTCACATACTCGTTGAACAGATCCTGGGTTATTTTCTGGTTTGGATCACATGGTAATGAGGTACCACACTGAAGCAGTCGATTAAACCAGGTTTCGATCAATATTTTTGAGGATAACGCATGTTAGGTCTAGGTTAGGCCTGGGATTTTCACTCATCAGACTCATACTTTCGCATTCTTCACATACTTGTTGAACGGATCCTGGGTTTTTACTGGATTGGATCACGTAGCAATGTGGTACCACACTGAAACAGTCGATTAAACCAGGTTTCGATCAATATTTTTGAGGATAACGCATGTTAGGTCTAGGTTACGTCTGGGATTTTCACTCATCAGGCTCATACTTTCGCGTTTTTCACATACTTGTTGAACAGATCCTGAGTTTTTTCTGGTGTGGGTCGCGTAGTAATGTGGTACCACACTGAAACAGTCGATTAAACCAGGTTTCGATCAATATTTTTGAGGATAACGCATGTTAGGTCTAGGTTAGGCCTGGGATTTTCACTCATCAGACTCATACTTTCGCATTCTTCACATACTTGTTGAACGGATCCTGGGTTTTTTCTGGTTTGGATCACGCAGTAATGTGGGACCACACTGAAACAATCAATTAAACCTGGTCTTGATAATTATTTTAGAGGATAACGCAAGCTTGGTCTGAGATAGGTCTGGGATTTGCCCTCATCAGGCTCATACTTTCGCGTTTTTCACATACTTCATGGCTAGATCCTGGGCTGTTTCTGGATTGTATCACGTAGTAATGTGGTACCACGCTGAAACAGTCAATTAAACCTGGTTTCGATCAATATTTTAGAGGATAACGCAAGTTAGGTCTGGGATAGGTCTGGGATTCGCCCTCATCAGGCTCATACTTTCGCGTTTTTCACATACTTCATGGCTAGATCCTGGGTTTTTTCTGGTTTGGATCACGTAGCAATGTGGTACCACACTGAAACAGTCGATTAAACCTGGTTTCGATCAATATTTTAGAGGATAACGCAAGTTTGGTCTGGGATGGTTCTGGGATTTGCCCTCATCAGGCTCATACTTTCGCGTTTTTCACATACTTCATGGCTAGATCCTGGGCTGTTTCTGGATTGTGTCACGTAGTAATGTGGTACCACGCTGAAACAGTCAATTAAACCCGGTTTCGATCAATATTTTAGAGGAAAACGCAAGTTTGGTCTGGGATAGGTCTGGGATTCGCCCTCATCAGGCTCATACTTTCGCGTTTTTCACATACTTGTTGAACTGATCCTGGGTTTTTTCTGGTTTGGATCACGTAGTAATGTGGGACCACACTGAAACAGTCGACTAAACCTGGTTTCGATTAATATTTTTGAGGATAACGCATGTTAGGTCTGGGATTGGTCTGGGATTTGCCCCCATCAGGCTCATATTTTCGCATACTTCACATACCTGTTGAACAGATCATGGGTTTTTTTCTGGTTTGGATCACGCAGTAATGTGGTACCACACTGAAACAGTCGATTAAACCTGGTTTCGATCAATATTTTTGAGGATAACGCATGTTAGGTCTAGGTTAGGCCGAGGATTTTCACACATCAGACTCATACTTTCGCATTCTTCACATACTTGTTGAACGGATCCTGGGTTTTTACTGGTTTGGATCATGTAGTAATGTGGTACCGCACTGAAACAGTCAATTAAACCTGGTTTCGATCAATATATTAGAGGATAATTCATGTTAGGTCTAGGTTAGGTCTGGGATTTGCTCTGATCAGGCTCATTCCTTCGCATATTTCTCATACTTCATGGCTAGATCCTGGGCTGTTTCTGGATTGCATCCAGTAGTAATGTAGTACCACACTGAAACAGTCAATGGAATCTGGTTTCCATCAATATTTTAGAGGACAACGCAAGTTATGTCTGGGATAGGTCTGGAATTTGCCCTCATCAGGGTCATACTTTCGCATTTTTCACATACTTGTTGAACTGATCCTGGGTTTTTTCTGGTTTGGATCACGTAGCAATGTGGTACCACACTGAAACAGTCGATTAAACCTGGTTTCGATCAATATTTTAGAGGATAACGCAAGTTTGGTCTGGGATAGGTCTGGGATTTGCCCTCATCAGGCTCATACTTTCGCGTTTTTCACATACTTGTTGAACTGATCCTGGGTTTTTTCTGGTTTGGATCACGTAGTCAAGTGGTACCACACTGAAGCAGTCCATTAAACCTGGTTTCGATCAATATTTTAGAGGATAACGCATGTTAGGTTTGGGTTAGGTCTAGGATTTGCCCTCATCAGGCTCATACTTTCGCATATTTCTCATACTTCATGGCTAGATCCTGGGCTGTTTCTGGATTGTATCACGTAGTAATGTGGTACCACGCTGAAACAGTCAATTAATCCTGGTTTCGATCAATATTTTAGAGGATAACGCATGTTAGGTTTGGGTTAGGTCTAGGATTTGCCCTCATCAGGCTCATACTTTCGCATATTTCTCATACTTCATGGCTAGATCCTGGGCTGTTTCTGGATTGTATCACGTAGTAATGTGGTACCACGCTGAAACAGTCAATTAATCCTGGTTTCGATCCATATTTTACAGGATAACGCAAGTTTGGTCTGGGATAGGTCTGGGATTTGCCCTCAGCAGGCTCATACTTTCGCGCTTTTCACATACTTGTTGAACAGATCCTGGGTTTTTTCTGGTTTGGGTCACGTAGTAATGTGGGACCACACTGAAACAATCAATTAAACCTGGTCTTGATAAATATTTTAGAGGATAACGCAAGTTTGGTCTGAGATAGGTCTGGGATTTGCCCCCATCAGGCTCATACTTTCGCGTTTTTCACATACTTCATGGCTAGATCCTGGGCTGTTTCTGGATTGTATCACGTAGTAATGTGGTACCACGCTGAAACAGTCAATTAATCACGTAGTAATGTGGTACCACGCAGAAACAGTCAATTAAACCTGGTTTCGATCAATATTTTAGAGGATAACGCAAGTTTGGTCTGGGATAGGTCTGGGATTCGCCCTCATCAGGCTCATACTTTCGCGTTTTTCACATACGTGTTGAACTGATCCTGGGTTTTTTCTGGTTTGGATCACGTAGTAATGTGGTACCACACTGGAACAGTCGATTAAACCTGGTTTCGATCAATATTTTAGAGGATAACGCAAGTTTGGTCTGGGATAGGTCTGGGATTTGCCCCCATCAGGCTCATACTTTCGCGTTTTTCACATACTTCATGGCTAGATCCTGGTCTGTTTTTGGATTGTATCACGTAGTAATGTGGTACCACGCTGAAACAGTCAATTAAACCTGGTTTCGTTCAATATTTTAGAGGATAACGCAAGTTTGGTCTGGGATAGGTCTGGGATTCGCCCTCATCAGGCTCATACTTTCGCGTTTTTCACATACGTGTTGAACTGATCCTGGGTTTTTTCTGGTTTGGATCACGTAGTAATGTGGGACCACACTGAAACAGTCGACTAAACCTGGTTTCGATTAATATTTTTGAGGATAACGCATGTTAGGTCTGGGATAGGTCTGGGATTTGCGCTCATCAGGCTCATACTTTCGCAGTTTTAACATGCATGTTGACCTGATCGAGGGTTTTTTCTGCTTTGGATCACGTAGTAAAGTGGTACCACACTAAAACAGTCAATCAAACCTGGTTTCGATCAATATTTTAGAGGATAACGAAAGTTATGTCTAGTTTAGGCCTGGGATTTGCCCTCATCAGACTCATGTTTTCGCATACTTCACATACCTGTTGAACAGATCATGGGTTTTTTCTGGTTTGGATCACGTAGTAATGAGGGACCACACTGAAGCAATCAATTAAACCTGGTCTTGATAAATATTTTAGAGGATAACGCATGTTAGGTCTGGGAGTTGCCCTCATCAGACTCATACTTTCGCACACTTCACATACTCGTTGAACAGATCCTGGGTTATTTTCTGGTTTGGATCACATAGTAATGAGGTACCACACTGAAACAGTCGATTAAACCAGGTTTCGATGAATATTTTTGACGATAACGCATGTTAGGTCTAGGTTAGGCCTGGGATTTTCACTCATCAGACTCATACTTTCGCATTCTTCACATACTTGTTGAACGGATCCTGGGTTTTTACTGGATTGGATCACGTAGTAATGTGGTACCACACTGAAACAGTCGATTATACCAGGTTTCGATCAATATTTTTGAGGATAACGCATGTTAGGTCTAGGTTACGTCTGGGATTTTCGCTCATCAGGCTCATACTTTCGCGTTTTTCACATACTTGTTGAACAGATCCTGAGTTTTTTCTGGTTTGGGTCGCGTAGTAATGTGGTACCACACTGAAACAGTCGATTAAACCAGGTTTCGATCAATATTCTTGAGGAAAGCGCATGTTAGGTCTAGGTTAGGCCTGGGATTTTCACTCATCAGACTCATACATTCGCATTCTTCACATACTTGTTGAACGGATCCTGGGTTTTTTCTGGTTTGGATCACGTAGTAATGTGGGACCACGCTGAACCAATCAATTAAACCTGGTTTCGATCAATATTTTAGAGAATAATTCATGTTAGGCCTAGGTTAGGTCTAGGATTTGCCCTCATCAGGCTCATACTTTCGCATATTTCTCATACTTCATGGCTAGATCCTGGGCTGTTTCTGGATTGTATCACGTAGTAATGTGGTACCACGCTGAAACTGTCAATTAAACCTGGTTTTGATCAATATTTTAGAGGATAACGCGAGTTAGGTCTGGGATAGGTCTGGGATTCGCCCTCATCAGGCTCATACTTTCGCGTTTTTCACATACTTGTTGAACTGATACTGAGTTTTTTCTGGTTTGGATCACGTAGCAATGTGGTACCACACTGAAACATTCGATTAAACCTGGTTTCGATCAATATTTTAGAGGATAACGCAAGTTAGGTCTGGGATAGGTATGGGATTCGCCCTCATCAGGCTCATAGTTTCGCGTTTTTCACATACTTGTTGAACAGATCCTGAGTTTTTTCTGGTTTGGGTCACGTAGTAATGTGGTCCCACACTGAAACAGACGATTAAACCAGGTTTCGATCAATATTTTTGAGGATAACGCATGTTAGGTCTAGGTTAGGCCTGGGATTTTCACTCATCAGACTCATACTTTCGCATTCGTCACATACTTGTTGAACGGATCCTGGTTTTTTTCTGGTTTGGATCACGTAGTAATGTGGGACCACACTGAAACAATCAATTAAACCTGGTCATGATATATATTTTAGAGGATAACGCATGTTAGGTCTGGGTCAGTTCTAGGATTTGCCCTCGTCAGGTTCATACTTTCGCATATATCTCATACTTCATGGCTAGATCCTGGGCTATTTCTGGTTTGGATCTCGTAGTAATGTGGTACCACACTGAAACTGTCAATTAAACCTGGTTTGGATCAATATTTTAGAGGATAACGCAAGTTAGGTCTGGGATAGGTCTGGGATTTGCCCTCATCAGGCTCATACTCTCGCGTTTTTCACATACTTGTTGAACAGATCCTGAGTTTTTTCTGGTTTGGGTCGCGTAGTAATGTGGTACCACACTGAAACAGTCGATTAAACCAGGTTTCGAACAATATTCTTGAGGATAACGCATGTTAGGTCTAGGTTAGGCCTGGGATTTTCACTCATCAGACTCATACATTCGCATTCTTCACATACTTGTTGAACGGATCCTGGGTTTTTTCTGGTTTGGATCACGTAGTAATGTGGGACCACGCTGAACCAATCAATTAAACCTGGTTTCGATCAATATTTTAGAGAATAATTCATGTTAGGCCTAGGTTAGGTCTAGGATTTGCCCCCATCAGGCTCATACTTTCGCATATTTCTCATACTTCATGGCTAGATCCTGGGCTGTTTCTGGATTGTATCACGTAGTAATGTGGTACCACGCTGAAACTGTCAATTAAACCTGGTTTTGATCAATATTTTAGAGGATAACGCAAGTTAGGTCTGGGATAGGTCTGGGATTCGCCCTCATCAGGCTCATACTTTCGCGTTTTTCACATACTTGTTGAACTGATACTGAGTTTTTTCTGGTTTGGATCACGTAGCAATGTGGTACCACACTGAAACATTCGATTAAACCTGGTTTCGATCAATATTTTAGAGGACAACGCAAGTTAGGTCTGGGATAGGTATGGGATTCGCCCTCATCAGGCTCATAGTTTCGCGTTTTTCACATACTTGTTGAACAGATCCTGAGTTTTTTCTGGTTTGGGTCACGTAGTAATGTGGTCCCACACTGAAACAGACGATTAAACCAGGTTTCGATCAATATTTTTGAGGATAACGCATGTTAGGTCTAGGTTAGGCCTGGGATTTTCACTCATCAGACTCATACTTTCGCATTCGTCACATACTTGTTGAACGGATCCTGGTTTTTTTCTGGTTTGGATCACGTAGTAATGTGGGACCACACTGAAACAATCAATTAAACCTGGTCATGATATATATTTTAGAGGATAACGCATGTTAGGTCTGGGTCAGTTCTAGGATTTGCCCTCGTCAGGTTCATACTTTCGCATATTTCTCATACTTCATGGCTAGATCCTGGGCTATTTCTGGTTTGGATCTCGTAGTAATGTGGTACCACACTGAAACTGTCAATTAAACCTGGTTTGGATCAATATTTTAGAGGATAACGCAAGTTAGGTCTGGGATAGGTCTGGGATTTGCCCTCATCAGGCTCATACTCTCGCGTTTTTCACATACTTGTTGAACAGATCCTGGGTTTTTTCTGGTTTGGGTCACGTAGTAATGTGGTACCACACTGAAACAGTCGATTAAACCAGGTTTCGATCAATATTTTTGAGGATAATGCATGTTAGGTCTAGGTTAGGCCTGGGATTTTCACTCATCAGACTCATACTTTCGCATTTTCACATACTTGTTGAACGGATCCTGGGTTTTTTCTGGTTTGGATCACGTAGTAGTGTGGGACCACACTGAAACAATCAATTAAACCTGGTCATGATAAATATTTTAGAGGATAACGCATGTTAGGTTTGGGATAGGTCTGGGATTTGCCCTCATCAGGCTCATACTTTCGCGTTTTTCACATACTTGTTGAACTGATCCTGGGTTTTTTCTGGTTTGGATCACGTAGTAATGTGGTACAACACTGAAACAGTCAATTAAACCTGGTTTCCATCAATATTTTAGAGGACAACGCATGTTAGGTCTAGGTTAGGCCTGGGATTTGCCTCCATCAGGGTCATTCTTTCGCATATTTCTCATACTTCATGGCTAGATCCTGGGCTGTTTCTGGATTGGATCACGTAGTAATGTGGTACCACACTGAAACAGTCAATTAAACCTGGTTTTGATCAGTATTTTAGAGAATAATTCATGTTAGGTCTAGGTTAGGTCTGGGATTTGCTCTCATCAGGCTCATACTTTCGAATATTTCTCATACTTCATGGCTAGATCCTGGGCTGTTTCTGGATTGTATCACGTAGTAATGTGGTACCACGCTGAAACAGTCAATTGAACCTGGTTTCGTTCAATATTTTAGAGGATAACGCAAGCTAGGTCTGGGATAGGTCTGGGATTTGCCCTCAGCAGGCTCATACTTTCGCGTTTTTCACATACTTGTTGAACAGATCCTGGGTTCTTCCTGGTTTGGGTCACGTAGTAATGTGGTACCACACTGAAACAGTCGATTAAACCAGGTTTCGATCAATATTTTTGAGGATAATGCATGTTAGGTCTAGGTTAGGCCTGGTATTTTCACTCATCAGACTCATACTTTCGCATTCTTCACATACTTGTTGAACGGATCCTGGGTTTTTTCTGGTTTCGATCACGTAGTAATGTGGGACCACACTGAAACAATCAATTAAACCTGGTCATGATAAATATTTTAGAGGATAACGCATGTTAGGTCTGGGTTAGGTCTAGGATTTGCCCTCGTCAGGCTCATACTTTCGCATATTTCTCATACTTCATGCCTAGATCCTGGGCTATTTCTGGATTGGATCACGTAGTAATGTGGTACCACGCTGAAACAGTCAATTAAACCTGGTTTCGATCAATATTTTAGAGGGTAACGCAAGTTAGGTCTGAGACAGGTCTGGGATTCGCCCTTATCAGGCTCATACTAACGCGTTTTCCACATACTTGTTGAACTGATCCTGGGTTTTTTCTGGTTTGGATCACGTAGTAATGTGGTACCACACTGAAACAGTCGATTAAACCTGGTTTCGATCAATATTTTTGAAGATAACGCATGTTAGGTCTGGGACAGGTCTGGGATTTGCCCCCATCAGGCTCATTCTTTCGCATTCTTCACATACTTGTTGAACGGATCCTGGGTATTTTCTGGTTTGGTTCACGTAGTAATGTGGTACCACACTGAAACATTCAATTAAACCTGGTCTTGATAAATATTTTAGAGGATAACGCATGTTAGGTTTGGGTTATGTCTAGGATTTGCCCTCATCAGGCTCATACATTCGCATATTTCTCATACTTCATGGCTAGATCCTGGGCTGTTTCTGGATTGTATCGCGTAGTAATGTGGTACCACGCTGAAACAGTCAATTGAACCTGGTTTCGTTCGATATTTTAGAGGATAACGCAAGTTAGGTCTGGGATAGGTCTGGGATTTGCCCTCAGCAGGCTCATACTTTCGCGTTTTTCACATACTTGTTGAACAGATCCTGGGTTTCTTCTGGTTTGGATCACGTAGTAATGTGGTACCACACCGAAACAGTCAATTAAACCTGGTTTTGATCAATATTTTAGAGAATAATTCATGTTAGGTCTAGGTTAGGTCTGGGATTTGCTCTCATCAGGCTCGTACTTTCGCATATTTCTCATACTTCATGGCTAGATCCTGGGCTACTTCTGGTTTGGATCACGTAGTAATGTGGTACCACACAGAAACAGTCAATTAAACCTGGTTTGGATCAATATTTTAGAGGATAACGCAAGTTAGGTCTGTGATAGGTCTGGGATTCGTCCTCATCAGGCTCATACTAACGCGTTTTTCACATACTTGTTGAACAGATCCTGAGTTTTTGCTGGTTTGGGTCGCGTAGTAATGTGGTACCACACTGAAACAGTCAATTGAACCTGGTTTCGTTCAATATCTTAGAGGATAACGCATGTTAGGTCTGGGACAGGTCTGGGATTTGCCCCCATCAGGCTCATTCTTTCGCATATTTCTCATATTTCATGGCTAGATCCTAGGCTATTTCTGGATTGGATCACGTAGTAATGTGGGACCACAGTGAAACAATCAATTAAACCAGTTTTCGATCAATATCTTAGAGGATAATGCAAGTTAGGTTTGGGTTAGGTCTAGGATTTGCCCTCATCAGGCTCATACTTTCGCATATTTCTCATACTTCATGGCTAGATCCTGGGCTGTTTCTCGATTGTATCACGTAGTAATGTGGTACCACGCTGAAACAGTCGATTAAACCAGGTTTCGATCAATATTTTAGAGAATAATTCATGTTAGGTCTAGGTTAGGTCTGGGATTTGCTCTCATCAGGCTCATTCTTTCGCATATTTCTCATACTTGATGGCTAGATCCTGGGCTTTTTCTGGATTGCATCCAGTAGTAATGAAGTACAACATTGAAACAGTCAAATAAACCTGGTTTCCATCAATATTTTAGAGGATAGCGCATGTTAGGTCTAGGTTAGGTCTGGGATTTTCACACATCAGACTCATACTTTCGCATTCTTCACATACTTGTTGCACAGATCCTGGGTTTTTTCTGGTTTGGGTCACGTAGTAATGTGGTACCACACTGAAACAGTCGATTAAACCAGGTTTCGATCAATATTTTTGAGGATAACGCATGTTAGGTCTAGGTTAGGCCTGGGATTTTCACACATCAGACTGATACTTTCGCATTCTTCACATACTTGTTGAACGGATCGTGGGTTTCTTCTGGTTTGGATCGCGTAGTAATGTGGGACCACACTGAAACAGTCAATTAAACCTGGTTTCGGTCAATATTTTAGAGAATAATTCATGTTAGGTCTAGGTTAGGTCTGGGATTTGCTCTCATCAGGCTCATTCTTTCGCATATTTCTCATACTTGATGGCTAGATCCTGGGCTTTTTCTGGATTGCATCCAGTAGTAATGAAGTACAACATTGAAACAGTCAAATAAACCTGGTTTCCATCATTATTTTAGAGGATAACGCATGTTAGGTCTAGGTTAGGTCTGGGATTTTCACTCATCAGACTCATACTTTCGCACACTTCACATACTCGTTGAACAGATCCTGGGTTATTGTCTGGTTTGGATCACATAGTAATGTGGTGCCACACTGAAACAGTCGATTAAACCAGGTTTCGATTAATATTTTTGAGGATAACGCATATTAGGTCTAGGTTAGGCCTGGGATTTTCACTCATCAGACTCATACTTTCGCATTCTTCACATACTTGTTGAACGGATCCTGGGTTTTTACTGGATTGGATCACGTAGTAATGTGGTACCACACTGAAACAGTCAATTAAACCTGGTTTCGATCAATATTTTAGAGGATGACGCAAGTTAGGTCTGGGATAGGTCTGGGATTTGCCCTCATCAGGCTCATACTTTCGCGTTTTTCACATACTTGTTGAACAGATCCTGGTTTTTTTCTGGTTTGGATCACGTAGCAGTGTGGTACCACACTGAAACAGTCCATTAAACCTAGTTTCGATCAATATTTTAGAGGATAACGCATGTTAGGTCTAGGTTAGGTCTGGGATTTTCACTTATCAGACTCATACTTTCGCATTCTTCACATACTTGTTGAACGGATCGTGGGTTTTTTCTGGTTTGGATCGCGTAGTAATGTGGGACCACACTGAAACAGTCAATTAAACCTGGTTTCGGTCAATATTTTAGAGAATAATTCATGTTAGGTCTAGGTTAGGTCTGGGATTTGCTCTCATCAGGCTCATTCTTTCGCATATTTCTCATACTTGATGGCTAGATCCTGGGCTTTTTCTGGATTGCATCCAGTAGTAATGAAGTACAACATTGAAACAGTCAAATAAACCTGGTGTCCATCAATATTTTAGAGGATAACGCATGTTAGGTCTAGGTTAGGTCTGGGATTTTCACTCATCAGACTCATACTTTCGCACACTTCACATACTCGTTGAACAGATCCCGGGTTATTTTCTGGTTTGGATCACATAGTAATGTGGTGCCACACTGAAACAGTCGATTAAACCAGGTTTCGATCAATATTTTTGAGGATAACGCATGTTAGGTCTAGGTTAGGCCTGGGATTTTCACTCATCAGACTCATACTTTCGCATTCTTCACATACTTGTTGAACGGATCCTGGGTTTTTACTGGATTGGATCACGTAGTAATGTGGTACCACACTGAAACAGTCAATTAAACCTGGTTTCGATCAATATTTTAGAGGATAACGCAAGTTAGGTCTGGGATAGGTCTGGGATTTGCCCTCATCAGGCTCATACTTTCTCGTTTTTCACATACTTGTTGAACAGATCCTGGGTTATTTTCTGGTTTGGATCACATAGTAATGTGGTGCCACACTGAAACAGTCGATTAAACCAGGTTTCGATCAATATTTTTGAGGATAACGCATGTTAGGTCTAGGTTAGGCCAGGGATTTTCACTCATAAGACTCATACTTTCGCATTCTTTACATACTTCTTGTACGGATCTTGGGTTTTTTCTGGTGTGGATCACGTAGTAATGTGGTACCACACTGAAACAATCAATTAAACCTGGTTTCGATCAATATTTTAGAGAATAATTCATGTTAGGTCTGGGTAAGGTCTGGGATTTGCTCTCATCAGGCTCATTCTTTCGCATATTTCTCACTCTTGATGGCTAGATCCTGGGCTTTTTCTGGATTGCATCACGTAGTAATGAAGTACAACACTGAAACGGTCAATTAAACCTGGTTTCCATCAATATTTTAGAGGGCAACGCATGTTAGGTCTAGGTTAGGCCTGGGATTTGCCCTCATCAGGGTCATAGTTTCGCAGTTCTAACATACATGTTGACCTGATCGAGGGTATTTTCTGCTTTGCATCACGTAGTAAAGTGGTACCACACTGAAACAGTCCATTAAACCTAGTTTCGATCAATATTTTAGAGGATAACGCATGTTAGGTCTTGGTTAGCCCTGAGATTTTCACTCATCAGACTCATACTTTCGCATTCTTCACATACTTGATGAACGGATCCTGGGTTTTTTCTGGTTTGGTTCACGTAGTAATGTGGTACCACACTGAAACAGTCAATTAAACCTGGTTTCGGTCAATATTTTAGAGGATAATGCAAGTTAGGTTTGGGTTAGGTCTAGGATTTGCCCTCATCAGGCTCATACTTTCGCATATTTCTCATACTTCATGGCTAGATCCTGGGCTGTTTCTGGATTGTATCACGTAGTAATGTGGTACCACGCTGAAACAGTCGATTAAACCAGGTTTCGATCAATATTTTAGAGAATAATTCATGTTAGGTCTAGGTTAGGTCTGGGATTTGCTCTCATCAGGCTCATTCTTTCGCATATTTCTCATACTTGATGGCTAGATCCTGGGCTTTTTCTGGATTGCATCCAGTAGTAATGAAGTACAACATTGAAACAGTCAAATAAACCTGGTTTCCATCAATATTTTAGAGGATAACGCATGTTAGGTCTAGGTTAGGTCTGGGATTTTCACACATCAGACTCATACTTTCGCATTCTTCACATACTTGTTGCACAGATCCTGGGTTTTTTCTGGTTTGGGTCACGTAGTAATGTGGTACCACACTGAAACAGTCGATTAAACCAGGTTTCGATCAATATTTTTGAGGATAACGCATGTTAGGTCTAGGTTAGGCCTGGGATTTTCACACATCAGACTGATACTTTCGCATTCTTCACATACTTGTTGAACGGATCGTGGGTTTCTTCTGGTTTGGATCGCGTAGTAATGTGGGACCACACTGAAACAGTCAATTAAACCTGGTTTCGGTCAATATTTTAGAGAATAATTCATGTTAGGTCTAGGTTAGGTCTGGGATTTGCTCTCATCAGGCTCATTCTTTCGCATATTTCTCATACTTGATGGCTAGATCCTGGGCTTTTTCTGGATTGCATCCAGTAGTAATGAAGTACAACATTGAAACAGTCAAATAAACCTGGTTTCCATCATTATTTTAGAGGATAACGCATGTTAGGTCTAGGTTAGGTCTGGGATTTTCACTCATCAGACTCATACTTTCGCACACTCCACATACTCGTTGAACAGATCCTGGGTTATTGTCTGGTTTGGATCACATAGTAATGTGGTGCCACACTGAAACAGTCGATTAAACCAGGTTTCGATCAATATTTTTGAGGATAACGCATATTAGGTCTAGGTTAGGCCTGGGATTTTCACTCATCAGACTCATACTTTCGCATTCTTCACATACTTGTTGAACGGATCCTGGGTTTTTACTGGATTGGATCACGTAGTAATGTGGTACCACACTGAAACAGTCAATTAAACCTGGTTTCGATCAATATTTTAGAGGATAACGCAAGTTAGGTCTGGGATAGGTCTGGGATTTGCCCTCATCAGGCTCATACTTTCGCGTTTTTCACATACTTGTTGAACAGATCCTGGTTTTTTTCTGGTTTGGATCACGTAGCAGTGTGGTACCACACTGAAACAGTCCATTAAACCTAGTTTCGATCAATATTTTAGAGGATAACGCATGTTAGGTCTAGGTTAGGTCTGGGATTTTCACTTATCAGACTCATACTTTCGCATTCTTCACATACTTGTTGAACGGATCGTGGGTTTTTTCTGGTTTGGATCGCGTAGTAATGTGGGACCACACTGAAACAGTCAATTAAACCTGGTTTCGGTCAATATTTTAGAGAATAATTCATGTTAGGTCTAGGTTAGGTCTGGGATTTGCTCTCATCAGGCTCATTCTTTCGCATATTTCTCATACTTGATGGCTAGATCCTGGGCTTTTTCTGGATTGCATCCAGTAGTAATGAAGTACAACATTGAAACAGTCAAATAAACCTGGTGTCCATCAATATTTTAGAGGATAACGCATGTTAGGTCTGGGATAGGTCTGGGGTTCGCCCTCATCAGGCTCATACTTTCGCAGTTTTAACATGCATGTTGACCTGATCGAGGGTTTTGTCTGGTTTGGATCACGTAGTAATGTGGTACCACACTGAAACAGTCGATTAAACCTGGTTTGGATCAATATTTTTGAGGATAACGCATGTTAGGTCTGAGATAGGTCTGGGATTCGCCCTCATCAGGCTCATACTAACGCGTTTTCCACATACTTGTTGAACTGATCCTGGGTTTTTTCTGGTTTGGATCACGTAGTAATGTGGTACCACACTGAAACAGTCGATTAAACCTGGTTTCGATCAATATTTCAGAAGATAACGCATGTTAGGTCTGGGACAGGTCTGGGATTTGCCCTCATCAGGCTCATTCTTTCGCATATTTCTCATACTTCATGGCTAGATCCTGGGCTATTTCTGGATTGGATCACGTAGTAATGTGGTACCACGCTGAAACATTCAATGAAACCTGGTCTGGATAAATATTTTAGAGGATAACGCATGTTAGGTCTAGGTAAGCCCTGGGATTTTCACTCATCAGACTCATACTTTCGCATTCTTCACATACTTGTTGAACGGATCCTGGGTATTTTCTGGTTTGGTTCACGTAGTAATGTGGTACCACACTGGAACATTCAATTAAACCTGGTCTTGATAAATATTTTAGAGGATAACGCATGTTAGGTTTGGGTTAGGTCTAGGATTTGCCCTCATCAGGCTCATACATTCGCATATTTCTCATACTTCATGACTAGATCCTGGGCTGTTTCTGGATTGTATCACGTAGTAATGTGGTACCACGCTGAAACAGTCAATTAAACCTGGTTTCGATCAATATTTTAGAGGATAACGCAAGTTAGGTCTGGCATAGGTCTGGGGTTCGCCCTCATCAGGCTCATACTTTCGCAGTTTTAACATGCATGTTGACCTGATCGAGGGTTTTTTCTGGTTTGGATCACGTAGTAATGTGGTACCACACTGAAACAGTCGATTAAACCTGGTTTGGATCAATATTTTTGAGGATAACGCATGTTAGGTCTACGTTAGGTCTGGGATTTTCACTCATCAGACTCATACTTTTGCATTCTTTACATACTTGTTGAACGGATCCTGTGTTTTTTCTGGTTTGGATCACGTAGTAATGCGGTACCACACTAAAACTGTCGACTAAACCTGGTTTCGATTAATATTTTTGAGGATAACGCATGTTAGGTCTGGGATAGGTCTGGGATTTGCCCTCATCAGGCACATTCTTTCGCAGTTTTAACATGCATGTTGACCTTATCGAGGGTTTTTTCTGGTTTGATTCACGTAGTAATGTGGTACCACACTGAAACATTCAATGAAACCTGGTCTGGATAAATATTTTAGAGGATAACGCATGTTAGGTCTAGGTAAGCCCTGGGATTTTCACTCATCAGACTCATACTTTCGCATTCTTCACATACTTGTTGAACGGATCCTGGGTATTTTCTGGTTTGGTTCACGTAGTAATGTGGTACCACACTGGAACATTCAATTAAACCTGGTCTTGATAAATATTTTAGAGGATAACGCATGTTAGGTTTGGGTTAGGTCTAGGATTTGCCCTCATCAGGCTCATACTTTCGCGTTTTTCACATACTTGTTGAACAGATCCTGGTTTGTTTCTGGTTTGGATCACGTAGTAGTGTGGTACCACACTGAAACAGGCCATTAAACCTGGTTTGGATCAATATTTTAGAGGATAACGCATGTTAGGTCTGGGATACGTCTGGGATTTGCCCTCATCAGGCTCATTCTTTCGCGTTTTTCACATACTTGTTGCACAGATCCTGGGTTTTTTCTGGTTTGGGTCACGTAGTAATGTGGTACCACACTGAAACAGTCGATTAAACCAGGTTTCGATCAATATTTTTGAGGATAACGCATGTTAGGTCTAGGTTAGGCCTGCGATTTTCACACATCAGACTCATACTTTCGCATTCTTCACATACTTGTTGAACGGATCGTGGGTTTTTTCTGGTTTGGATCGCGTAGTAATGTGGGACCACACTGAAACAGTCAATTAAACCTGGTTTCGATCAAAATTTTAGAGAATAATTCATGTTAGGTCTAGGTTAGGTCTGGGATTTGCTCTCATCAGGCTCATTCTTTCGCATATTTCTCATACTTGATTGCTAGATCCTGGGCTTTTTCTAGATTGCATCCAGTAGTAATGAAGTACAACACTGAAACAGTCAAATAAACCTGGTTTCCATCAATATTTTAGAGGATAACGCATGTTAGGTCTAGGTTAGTTCTGGGATTTTCACTCATCAGACTCATACTTTCGCACACTTCACATACTCGTTGAACAGATCCTGGGTTATTTTCTGGTTTGGATCACACAGTAATGTGGTGCCACACTGAAACAGTCGATTAAACCAGGTTTCGATCAATATTTTTGAGGATAACGCATGTTAGGTCTAGGTTAGGCCTGGGATTTCCACTCATCAGACTCATACTTTCGCATTCTTCACATACTTGTTGAACGGATCCTGGGTTTTTACTGGTTTGGATCACGTAGTAGTGTGGTACCACACTGAAACAGTCCATTAAACCTGGTTTGGATCAATATTTTAGAGGATAACGCATGTTAGGTCTAGGTTAGGTCTGGGATTTTCACTCATCAGACTCATACTTTCGCATTCTTCACATACTTGTTGAACGGATCCTGCGTTTTTTCTGGATTGGATCACGTAGTAATGTGGGACCACACTGAAACAATCAATTAAACCTGGTTTCGATCATTATTTTAGAGGATACCGAAAGTTATGTCTAGTTTAGGCCTGGGATTTGCCCTCATCAGACTCATACTTTCGCATACTTCTCATACTTGTTGAACAGATCCTGCGTTTTTTTCTGGTTTGGATCACGTAGTAATGTGGTACCACACTGAAACAGTCAATTAAACCTGGTTTCGATCAATATTTTAGAGAATAATTCATGTTAGGTCTAGGTTAGGTCTGGGATTTGCCCTCATCAGGCTCACATTTTCGCATATTTCTCATACTTCATGGCTAGATCCTGGGCTGTTTCTGGACTGTATCACGTAGTAATGTGGTACCGCACTGAAACAGTGGACTAAACCTGATTTCGATTAATATTTTTGAGGATAACGCATGTTAGGTCTGGGTTAGGCCTGGGATTTTTACTCATCAGACTCATACTTTCGCATTCTTCACATACTTGTTGAACTGATCCTGGGTTTTTTTTGGTTTGGATCACGTAGCAATGTGGTACCACACTGGAACAGTCGATTAAACCTGGTTTCGATCAATATTTTGGAGGATAACGCAAGTTTGGTCTGGGATAGGTCTGGGAATTGCCCTCATCAGGCTCATACTTTCGCAGTTTTAACATGCGTGTTGACCTGATCGAGGGTTTTTTCTGCTTTGGATCACGTAGTAAAGTGGTACCTCACTGAAGCAGTCAATTAAACCTGGATACGACCAATATTTTAGAGGTTACACCATGTTAGGTCTAGGTTAGGCCTGGGATTTTCACACATCAGACTCATACTTTCGCATTCTTCACATACTTGTTGAACGGATCCTGAGTTTTTTCTGGTTTGGATCACGTAGTAATGTGGGACCACACTGAAACAATCAATTAAACCAGGTTTCGATCAATATCTTAGAGGATAATGCAAGTTAGGTTTGGGTTAGGTCTAGGATTTGCCCTCATCAGGCTCATACTTTCGCATATTTCTCATACTTCATGGCTAGATCCTGGGCTGTTTCTGGATTGTATCACGTTGTAATGTGGTACCACGCTGAAACAGTCAATGAAACCTGGTTCCGATCAATATTTTAGAGGATAACGCAAGTTAGGTCTGGGATAGGTCTGGGATTCGCCCTCATCAGGCTCATTCTTTCGCGTTTTTCACATACTTGTTGCACAGATCCTGGGTTTTTTCTGGTTTGGGTCACGTAGTAATGTGGTACCACACTGAAACAGTCGATTAAACCAGGTTTCGATCAATATTTTTGAGGATAACGCATGTTAGGTCTCGGTTAGGCCTGGGATTTTCACACATCAGACTCATACTTTCGCATTCTTCACATACTTGTTGAACGGATCGCGGGTTTTTTCTGGTTTGGATCGCGTAGTAATGTGGGACCACACTGAAACAGTCAATTAAACCTGGTTTCGGTCAATATTTTAGAGAATAATTCATGTTAGGTCTAGGTTAGGTCTGGGATTTGCTCTCATCAGGCTCATTCTTTCGCATATTTCTCATACATGATGGCTAGATCCTGGGCTTTTTCTGGATTGCATCCAGTAGTAATGAAGTGCAACACTGAAACAGTCAAATAAACCTGGTTTCCATCAATATTTTAGAGGATAACGCATGTTAGGTCTAGGTTAGGTCTGGGATTTTCATTCATCAGACTCATACTTTCGCACACTTCACATACTCGTGTTGAACGTTGAACAGATCCTGGGTTATTTTCTGGTTCGGATCACATAGTAATGTGGTGCCACACTGAAACAGTCGATTAAACCAGGTTTCGATCAATATTTTTGAGGATAACGCATGTTAGGTCTAGGTTAGGCCTGGGATTTCCACTCATCAGACTCATACTTTCGCATTCTTCACATACTTGTTGAACGGATCCTGGGTTTTTACTGGTTTGGATCACGTAGTAGTGTGGTACCACACTGAAACAGTCCATTAAACCTGGTTTGGATCAATATTTTAGAGGATAACGCATGTTAGGTCTAGGTTAGGTCTGGGATTTTCACTCATCAGACTCATACTTTCGCATTCTTCACATACTTGTTGAACGGATCCTGGGTTTTTTCTGGATTGGATCACGTAGTAATGTGGGACCACACTGAAACAATCAATTAAACCTGGTTTCGATCATTATTTTAGAGGATACCGAAAGTTATGTCTAGTTTAGGCCTGGGATTTGCCCTCATCAGACTCATACTTTCGCATACTTCTCATACTTGTTGAACAGATCCTGCGTTTTTTTCTGGTTTGGATCACGTAGTAATGTGGTACCACACTGAAACAGTCAATTAAACCTGGTTTCGATCAATATTTTAGAGAATAATTCATGTTAGGTCTAGGTTAGGTCTGGGATTTGCCCTCATCAGGCTCACATTTTCGCATATTTCTCATACTTCATGGCTAGATCCTGGGCTGTTTCTGGACTGTATCACGTAGTAATGTGGTACCACACTGAAACAGTGGACTAAACCTGATTTCGATTAATATTTTTGAGGATAACGCATGTTAGGTCTGGGTTAGGCCTGGGATTTTTACTCATCAGACTCATACTTTCGCATTCTTCACATACTTGTTGAACTGATCCTGGGTTTTTTTTGGTTTGGATCACGTAGCAATGTGGTACCACACTGGAACAGTCGATTAAACCTGGTTTCGATCAATATTTTGGAGGATAACGCAAGTTTGGTCTGGGATAGGTCTGGGAATTGCCCTCATCAGGCTCATACTTTCGCAGTTTTAACATGCGTGTTGACCTGATCGAGGGTTTTTTCTGCTTTGGATCACGTAGTAAAGTGGTACCTCACTGAAGCAGTCAATTAAACCTGGATACGACCAATATTTTAGAGGTTACACCATGTTAGGTCTAGGTTAGGCCTGGGATTTTCACACATCAGACTCATACTTTCGCATTCTTCACATACTTGTTGAACGGATCCTGAGTTTTTTCTGGTTTGGATCACGTAGTAATGTGGGACCACACTGAAACAATCAATTAAACCAGGTTTCGATCAATATCTTAGAGGATAATGCAAGTTAGGTTTGGGTTAGGTCTAGGATTTGCCCTCATCAGGCTCATACTTTCGCATATTTCTCATACTTCATGGCTAGATCCTGGGCTGTTTCTGGATTGTATCACGTTGTAATGTGGTACCACGCTGAAACAGTCAATGAAACCTGGTTCCGATCAATATTTTAGAGGATAACGCAAGTTAGGTCTGGGATAGGTCTGGGATTCGCCCTCATCAGGCTCATTCTTTCGCGTTTTTCACATACTTGTTGCACAGATCCTGGGTTTTTTCTGGTTTGGGTCACGTAGTAATGTGGTACCACACTGAAACAGTCGATTAAACCAGGTTTCGATCAATATTTTTGAGGATAACGCATGTTAGGTCTCGGTTAGGCCTGGGATTTTCACACATCAGACTCATACTTTCGCATTCTTCACATACTTGTTGAACGGATCGCGGGTTTTTTCTGGTTTGGATCGCGTAGTAATGTGGGACCACACTGAAACAGTCAATTAAACCTGGTTTCGGTCAATATTTTAGAGAATAATTCATGTTAGGTCTAGGTTAGGTCTGGGATTTGCTCTCATCAGGCTCATTCTTTCGCATATTTCTCATACATGATGGCTAGATCCTGGGCTTTTTCTGGATTGCATCCAGTAGTAATGAAGTGCAACACTGAAACAGTCAAATAAACCTGGTTTCCATCAATATTTTAGAGGATAACGCATGTTAGGTCTAGGTTAGGTCTGGGATTTTCATTCATCAGACTCATACTTTCGCACACTTCACATACTCGTGTTGAACGTTGAACAGATCCTGGGTTATTTTCTGGTTCGGATCACATAGTAATGTGGTGCCACACTGAAACAGTCGATTAAACCAGGTTTCGATCAATATTTTTGAGGATAACGCATGTTAGGTCTAGGTTAGGCCTGGGATTTTCACTCATCAGACTCATACTTTCGCATTCTTCACATACTTGTTGAACGAATCCTGGGTTTTTACTGGATTGGATCACGCAGTAATGTGGTACCACACTGAAACAGTCAATTAAACCTGGTTTCGATCAATATTTTAGAGGATAACGCAAGTTAGGTCTGGGATAGGTCTGGGATTTGCCCTCATCAGGCTCATTCTTTCGCGTTTTTCACATACTTGTTGCACAGATCCTGGGTTTTTTCTGGTTTGGATCACGTAGTAGTGTGGTACCACACTGAAACAGTCCATTAAACCTGGTTTGGATCAATATTTTAGAGGGTAACGCATGTTAGGTCTAGGTTAGCCCTGGGATTTTCACTCATCAGACTCATACTTTCGCATTCTTCACATACTTGTTGAACGGATCCTGGGTTTTTTCTGGTTTGGTTCACGTAGTAATGTGGCACCACACTGAAGCATTCAATTAAACCTGGTCTTGATAAATATTTTAGAGGATAACGCATGTTAGGTTTGGGTTAGGTCTAGGACTTGCCCCCATCAGGCTCATACTTTCGCATATTTCTCATACTTCATGGCTAGATACTGGGCTGTTTCTGGATTGCATCACGTAGTAGTGTGGTACCACACTGAAACAGTCGATTAAACCAGGTTTCGATCAATATTTTTGAGGATAACGCATGTTAGGTCTAGGTTAGGCCTGGGATTTTCACTTATCAGACTCATTCTTTCGCGACTTTCACATACTTGTTGAACTGATCCTGGGTTATTTTCTGGTTTGGATGACATAGTAATGTGGTACCACACTGAAACAGTCAATTAAACCTGGTTTCGATCAATATTTTAGAGGACAATGCAAGTTAGGTCTGGGGTAGGTCTGGGATTTGCCCTCATCAGGGTCATACTTTCGCATTATTCACATACTCGTTGAACAGATCCTAGGTTATTTTCTGGTTTGGATCACATAGTGATGTGGTACCACACTGAAACATTCAATTAAACCTGGTCTTGAAAAATACTTTAGAGGATAACGCATGTTAGATCTAGGTAAGGCCTGAGATTTTCACTGATCAGACTCATACATTCGCATTCTTCACATACGTGTTGAACGGATCTTGGGTTTTTTCTGGTTTGCATCACGTAGTAATGTGGGACCACACTGAAACAATCAATTAAACCTGGTTTCGATCATTATTTTAGAGGATAACGCAAGTGAGGTCTGGGATAGGTCTGGGATTTGCCCTCGTCAGGCTCATACTTTCGCGTTTTTCACATACTTGTTCAACAGATCCTTGGTTTTTTCTGGTTTGGATCACGTAGTAGTGTGGTACCACACTGAAACAGTCCATTAAACCTGGTTTCGATCAATATTTTAGAGGATAACGCAAGTTAGGTCTGGAACAGGTCTGGGATTCGCCGTCATCAGGCTCATACTTTCGCGTTTTTCACATACATGTTGAACAGATCCTGGGTTTTTTTCTGGTTTGGATCACGTAGTAATGTGGTACCACACTGAAACATTCAATTAAACCTGGTCTTGATAAATATTTTAGAGGATAACGCATGTTAGGTCTGGGTTAGGTCTAGGATTTGCTCTCATCAGGCTCATACTTTCGCATATTTCTCATACTTCATGGCTAGATCCTGGGCTATTTCTGGATTGTATCACGTAGTAATGTGGTACCACGCTGAACCATTCAATTAAACCTGGTCTTGATAAATATTTTAGAGGATAACGTATGTTAGGTCTGGGTTACGTCTAGGATTTGCCCTCATCAGGCTAATACTTTCGCGTCTTTCACATACTTGTTGAACTGATCCTGGGTTATTTTCTGGTTTGGATCACATAGTAATGTGGTACCACACTGAAAAAGTCGATTAAACCAGGTTTCGATCAATATTTTTGAGGATAACGCATGTTAGGTCTAGGTTAGGCCTGGGATTCGCCCTCATCAGGCTCATTCTTTCGCGTTTTTCACATACTTGTTCAACTGATCCTGGGTTTTTTCTGGTTTGGACCACTTAGTAATGTGGTACCACACTGAAACAGTCGATTAAACCTGGTTTCGATCAATATTTTTGAGGATAACGCAAGTTAGGTCTGGGATAGGTCTGGGATTTGCCCTCATCAGACTTATACTCTCGCTCACATCACATACTCGTTGAACAGATCCTGGGTTTTTTCTGGTTTGGATCACACAGTAATGTGGTACCACACTGAAACAGTCGATTAAACCAGGTTTCGATCAATATTTTTGAGCATAACGCATGTTAGGTCTAGGTTAGGCCTGGGATTTTCACTCATCAGACTCATACTTTCGCATTCTTCACATACTCGTTGAACGGATCCTGGGTTTTTACTGGTTTGGATCACGTAGTAATGTGGTACCACACTGAAACATTCAATTAAACCTGGTCTTGATAATTATTTTAGAGGATAACGCATGTTAGGTCTGGGTAACGTCTAGGATTTGCCCTTCTCAGGCTCATACTTTCGCATATTTCTAATACTTCATGGCTAGATCCTGAGCTATTTCTGGATTGCATCACGTAGTAATGTGGTACCACGCTGAAACAGTCAATTAAACCTGGTTTCGATCAATATTTTAGGGGATAACGCAAGTTAGGTCTGGGATTGGTCTGGGATTCGCCCTCATCAGGCTCAAACTTTCGCGTTTTTCACATACTTGTTGAACTGATCCTGGGTTTTTTCTGGTTTAGATCACGTAGTAATGTGGTACCACACTGAAACAGTCGATTAAACCTGGTTTCGATCAATATTTTAAAGGGTAACGAAAGTTAGGTCTGGGATAGGTCTGGGATTTGCCCTCATCAGACTCATACTTACGCACACTTCACATACTCGTTGAACAGATCCTGGGTTATTTTCTGGTTTGGATCACATAGTAATGTGGTACCACACTGAAAAAGTCGATTAAACCAGGTTTCGATCAATATTTTTCAGAATAACGCATGTTAGGTCTAGGTTAGGCCTGGGATTTTCACTCACCAGACTCATACTTTCGCATTCTTCACATACTTGTTGAACGGATCCTGGATTTTTTCTGGTTTGGATCACGTAGTAATGGGGGACCACACTGAAACAGTCAATTAAACCTGGTTTCGATCAATATTTTAGGGAATAATTCATGTTAGGTCTAGGTTAGGTTTGGGATTTGCTCTCATCCGGCTCATTCTTTCGCATATTACTCATACTTGATGGCTAGATCCTGGGCTTTTTCTGGATTGTATCACGTAGTAATGAAGTACAACACTGAAACAGTCAATTAAACCTGGTTTCCATCAATATTTTACAGGACAACGCAAGTTAGGTCTGGGATAGGTCTGGGATCTGCTCTCATCAGGCCCATACTTTCGCGTTTTTCACATACTTGTTGAACGGATCCTGGGTTTTTACTGGTTTGGATCACGTAGTAATGTGGTACCACACAGAAACAGTCAATTAAACCTGGTTTCGATCAATATTTTAGAGGATACCGCAAGTTAGGTCTGGGATAGGTCTGGGATTCGCCCTCATCAGGCTCATACTTTCGCGGTTTTCACATACATGTTGAACAGATCCTGGGTTTTTTCTGGTTTGGATCACGTAGTAATGTGGTACCACACTGAAACAGACCACTAAACCTGGTTTCGATCAATATTTTACAGGATAACGCATGTTAGGTCTAGGTTAGGCCTGGGATTTGGCCTCATCAGGGTCAAACTTTCGCAGTTTTAACATACATGATGACCTAATCCAGGGTTTTTTCTGCTTTGGATCACGTAGTAATGTGGTACCACACTAAAACAGTCAATTCAACCTGGTTTCGATCAATATTTTAGAGGATAACGCAAGTTTTGTCTGGGATAGGTCTGGGATTTGCTCTCATCAGGGTCATACTTTCGCATTTTTCACATACTTGTTGAACAGATCCTGGGTTTTTTCTGGTTTGGATCACGTAGTAAAGTGGTACCATACTGAAAAGGTCAACTAAGCCTGGTTTCGATCAATATTTTAGAGGATAACGCAAGTTAGGTCTGGGATAGGTCTGGGATTCGCCCTCATCAGGCTCATACTTTCGCGGTTTTCACATACATGTTGAACAGATCCTGGGTTTTTTCTGGTTTGGATCACGTAGTAATGTGGTACCACACTGAAATAGACCACTAAACCTGGTTTCGATCAATATTTTAGAGGATACCGCAAGTTAGGTCTGGGATAGGTCTGGGATCTGCTCTCATCAGGCCCATACTTTCGCGTTTTTCACATACATGTTGAACAGATCCTGGGTTATTTTCTGGTTTGGATCACATAGTAATGTGGTACCACACTGAAAAAGTCGATTAAACCAGGTTTCGATCAATATTTTTCAGAATAACGCATGTTAGGTCTAGGTTAGGCCTGGGATTTTCACTCACCAGACTCATACTTTCGCATTCTTCACATACTTGTTGAACGGATCCTGGATTTTTTCTGCTTTGGATCACGTAGTAATGTGGTACCACACTGAAATAGACCACTAAACCTGGTTTCGATCAATATTTTAGAGGATACCGCAAGTTAGGTCTGGGATAGGTCTGGGATCTGCTCTCATCAGGCCCATACTTTCGCGTTTTTCACATACATGTTGAACAGATCCTGGGTTATTTTCTGGTTTGGATCACATAGTAATGTGGTACCACACTGAAAAAGTCGATTAAACCAGGTTTCGATCAATATTTTTCAGAATAACGCATGTTAGGTCTAGGTTAGGCCTGGGATTTTCACTCACCAGACTCATACTTTCGCATTCTTCACATACTTGTTGAACGGATCCTGGATTTTTTCTGCTTTGGATCACGTAGTAATGTGGTACCACACTAAAACAGTCAATCAAACCTGGTTTCGATCAATATTTTAGAGGATACCGCAAGTTAGGTCTGGGATAGGTCTGGGATTCGCCCTCATCAGGCTCATACTTTCGCGGTTTTCACATACATGTTGAACAGATCCTGGGTTTTTTCTGGTTTGGATCACGTAGTAATGTGGTACCACACTGAAACAGACCACTAAACCTGGTTTCGATCAATATTTTAGAGGATACCGCAAGTTAGGTCTGGGATAGGTCTGGGATCTGCTCTCATCAGGCCCATACTTTCGCGTTTTTCACATACATGTTGAACTGATCCTGGGTTTTTTCTGGTTTAGATCACGTAGTAACGTGGTACCACACTGAAACTGTCCACTAAACCTGGTTTCGATCAATACATTGGAGGATAAGGCATGTTATGTCTAGGTTAGGCCTGGGATTTTCACTCATCAGACTCATACTTTCGCATTCCTCACATACTTGTTGAACGGATCCTGGGTTTTTTCTGGTTTGGGTCACGTAGTAATGTGGTACCACACTGAAACATTCAATTAAACCTGGTCTTGATAAATATTTTAGAGGATAACGCATGTTAGGTCTGGGTAAGCTCTAGGATTTGCCATCATTAGGCTCATACTTTCGCATATTTTTAATACTTCGTGGCTAGATCCTGGGCTATTTCTGGATTGGATCACATAGTAATGTGGTACCACACAGAAACAGTCCATTAAACCTGGTTTCGATCAATATTTTTGAGGATAACGCATGTTAGGTATAGGTAAGGCCTGGGATTTTCACTCATCAGACTCAATCTTACGCATTCTTCACATACTTGTTAAACAGATCCTGGGTTTTTTTCTGGTTTGGATCACGTAGTAATGTGGTACCACACTGAATCAGTCGATTAAACCTGGTTTCGATCAATATTTTTGAGGATAACGCATGTTAGGTCTAGGTTAGTCCTGGGATTTGCCCTCATCAGGGTCATACTATCACAGTTTTAACATACATGTTGACCTGATCGAAGGTTTTCTCTGCTTTGGATCACGTAGTAAAGTGGTACCATACTGAAAAAGTCAACTAAGCCTGGTTTCGATCAATATTTTAGAGGATAACGCATGTTAGGTCTGGGTAACGTCTAGGATTTGCCCTCATCAGGCTCATACTTTCGCATATGTCTAATACTTCATGGCTAGATCCTGGGCTATTTCTGCTTTGGATCACGTAGTAATGTGGTACCACATTGAAACAGTCCATTAAACCTGGTTTCGATCAATATTTTTGAGGATAACGCATGATAGGTCTGGGTTAGGTCTAGGATTTGCCCTCATCAGGCTCATACTTTCGCATATTTCTCATACTTCATGGCTAGATCCTGGGCTATTTCTGGATTGGATCACGTAGTATTGTGATACCACACTGAAGCAGTCAATTAAACCTGGTTTCGATCAATATTTTAGAGGATAACGCAAGTTAGGTCTGGGATAGGTCTGGGATTCGCCCTCATCAGGCTCATACTTTCGCGTTTTTCACATACTTGTTGAACGGATCCTGGGTTTTTACTGGTTTGGATCACGTAGTAATGTGGTACCACACTGAAACATTCAATTAAACCTGGTTTCGAGCAATATTATTGAGGATAACGCATGTTAGGTCTACGTTAGTCCTGGGATTTTCACTCATCAGTCTCATACTTTCGCATTCTTCACATACTTGTTGAACGGATCCTGGGTTTTTACTGGTTTGGATCACGTAGTAATGTGGTACCACACTGAAACTGTCAATTAAACCTGGTTTCGATCAATATTTTAGAGGATACCGCAAGTTAGGTCTGGGATAGGTCTGGGATTCGCCCTCATCAGGCTCATACTTTCGCGGTTTTCACATACATGTTGAACAGATCCTGGGTTTTTTCTGGTGTGGATCACGTAGTAATGTGGTACCACACTGAAACAATCAATTAAACCTGGTCTTGATAAATATTTTAGAGGATAACGCATGTTAGGTCTAGGTTAGGTCTAGGATTTGCCCTCCTCAGGCTCATACTTTCGCATATTTCTCATACTTCATGGCTAGATCCTGAGCTATTTCTGGATTGTATCACATAGTAATGTGGTACCACGCTGAAACAGTCAATTAAACCTGGTTTCGATCAATATTTTTGAGGATAACGCAGGATAGGTCTGGGTTAGGTCTAGGATTTGCCATCATCAGGCTCATACTTTCGCATATTTCTCATACTTCATGGCTAGATCCTGGGCTATTTAAGGATTGGATCACGTAGTATTGTGGTACCACACTGAAGCAGTCAATTAAACCTGGTTTCGATCAATATTTTAGAGCATAACGCAAGTTAGGTCTGGGATAGGTCTGGGATTCGCCCTCATCAGGCTCATACTTTCGCGTTTTTCACATACTTGTTGAACTGATCCTGGGTTTTTTCTGGTTTGGATCACGTAGTAATGTGGTACCACACTGAAACAGTCGATTAAACCTGGTTTCGATCAATATTTTAGAGGATAACGAAAGTTAGGTCTGGGATAGGTCTGGGATTTGCCCTCATCAGACACATACTTTCGCACACTTCACATACTCGTTGAACAGATCCTGGGTTATTTTCTGGTTTGGATAACATAGTAATGTGGTACCACACTGGGACAGTCGATTAAACCAGGTTTCGATCAATATTTTTCAGGATAACGCATGTTAGGTCTAGGTTAGGCCTGGGATTTTCTCTCACCAGACTCATACTTTCGCATTCTTCACATACTTCTTGAACGGATCCTGGGTTTTTTCTGGTTTGGATCACGTAGTAATGTGGGACCACACTGAAACAGTCAATAAAACCTGGTTTCGATCAATATTTTAGGGAATAATTCATGTTAGGTCTAGGTTACGTCTTGGATTTGCTCTCATCCGGCTCATTCTTTCGCATATTTCTCATTCTTGTTGGCCAGATCCTGGGCTTCCACTGGTTTGGATCACGTAGTAATGTGATGCCACACTAAAACAGTCAATTGAACCTGGTTTTGATCAATATTTTAGAGGATAACGCAAGTTATGTCTGGGATAGGTCAGGGATTTGCCCTGATCAGGCTCATACTTTCGCGTTTTTCACATACTTGTTAAACAGATCCTGGGTTTTTTCTGGTTTGGATCACGTAGTAATGTGGGACCACACTGAAACAGTCAATAAAACCTGGTTTCGATCAATATTTTAGGGAATAATTCATGTTAGGTCTAGTTTACGTCTTGGATTTGCTCTCATCCGGCTCATTCTTTCGCATATTTCTCATTCTTGTTGGCCAGATCCTGGGCTTCCACTGGTTTGGATCACGTAGTAATGTGATGCCACACTGAAACAGACAATTAAACCTGGTTTCCATCAATATTTTAGAGGACAACGCAAGTTAGGTCTGGCATAGGTCTGGGATTTGCCCTCATCAGGGTCACACTTTCGCATTTTTCACATACTTGTTAAACAGATCCTGGAGTTTCTGGTTTGGATCACGCAGTAATGTGGTACCACACTGAAACAGTCCACTAAACCTGGCTTCGATCAATATTTTTAAGGATAACGAAAGTTAGGTCTGGGATAGGTCTGGGATTTGCCCTCATCAGACTCATACTTTCGCACACTTCACATACTCGTTGAACAGATCCTGGGTTATTTTCTGGTTTGGATCACATAGTAATGTGGTACCACACTGGGACAGTCGATTAAACCAGGTTTCGATCAATATTTTTCAGGATAACGCATGTTAGGTCTAGGTTAGGCCTGGGATTTTCTCTCACCAGACTCATACTTTCGCATTCTTCACATACTTGTTGAACGGATCCTGGGTTTTTTCTGGTTTGGATCACGTAGTAATGTGGGACCACACTGAAACAGTCAATTAAACCTGGTTTCGATCAATATTTTAGGGAATAATTCATGCTAGGTCTAGGTTAGGCCTGGGATTTGCCCCCATCAGACCCATACTTTCGCATATTTCTCATACTTCATAGCTAGATCCTGGGTTTTTCTGCATTGGATCACGTAGTAAAGTGGTACCACACTAAAACAGTCAATTAAACCTGGTTTCGATCAATATTTTAGAGGACGACGCAAGTTAGGTCTGGGATAGTTCTGGGATTTGCTCTCATCAGGGTCATACTTTCGCTTTTTTCACATACTTGTTGAACAGATCCTGGGTTTTTTCTGGTTTGGATCACGTAGTAATGTGGTACCACACTGAAACTGTCCACTAAACCTGGTTTTGATAAATATTTTAGTGGATAACGCATGTTAGGTCTGGGTAACGTCTAGGATTTGCCCTCATCAGGCTCATACTTTCGCATATTTCTAATACTTCATGGCTAGATCCTGGGCTATTTCTGCTTTGGATCACGTAGTAATGTGGTACCACATTGAAACAATCGATTAAGCCTGGTTTCCATCAATATTTTTGAGGATGACGCATGTTAGGTCTAGGTTAGGCCTTGGATTTTCCCTCATCAGGCTCATTCTTTCGCATATTTCTCATACTTGATGGCTAGATCCTGGGCTTTTTCTGGATTGCATCACGCAGTAATATGGTACCACACTGAAACAGTCCACTAAACCTGGCTTCGATCAATATTTTTGAGGATAACCCATGCTAGGTCTAGGTTAGGCCTGGGATTTGCCCCCTTCAGACCCATACTTTCGCATATTTCACATACTTCATAGCTAGATCCTGGGTTTTTCTGCATTGGATCACGTAGTAAAGTGGTACCACACTAAAACAGTCAATTAAACCTGGTTTCGATCAATATTTTAGAGGACGACGCAAGTTAGGTCTGGGATAGTTCTGGGATTTGCTCTCATCAGGGTCATACATTCGCATTTTTCACATACTTGTGGAACAGATCCTGGGTTTTTTCTGGTTTGGATCACGCAGTAATGTGGTACCACACTGAAACTGTCCACTAAACCTGGTTTCGATCAATATTTTAGAGGATAAGGCATGTTATGTCTAGGTTAGGCCTGGGATTTTCGCTCATCAGACTCATACTTTCGCATTCCTCACATACTTGTTGAACGGATCCTGGGTTTTTACTGGTTTGGATCACGTAGTAATGTGGTACCACACTGAAACAGTCAATTAAACCTGGCTTCGATCAATATTTTTGAGGATAACCCATGCTAGGTCTAGGTTAGGCCTGGGATTTGCCCCCTTCAGACCCATACTTTCGCGGTTTTCACATACATGTTGAACAGATCCTGGGTTTTTTCTGGTGTGGATCACGTAGTAATGTGGTACCACACTGAAACAATCAATTAAACCTGGTTTCCATCAATATTTTAGAGGATAACGCATGTTAGGTCTAGGTTAGGCCTGGGATTTGGCCTCATGAGGGTCAAACTTTCGCAGTTTTAACATACATGTTGACCTGATCGAGGGTCTTTTCTGCTTTGCATCACGTAGTAAAGTGGTACCACACTGAAACAGTCCATTAAACCTAGTTTCGATCAATATTTTAGAGGATAACGCATGTTAGGTCTTGGTTAGCCCTGAGATTTTCACTCATCAGACTCATACTTTCGCATTCTTCACATACTTGATGAACGGATCCTGGGTTTTTTCTGGTTTGGTTCACGTAGTAATGTGGTACCACACTGAAACAGTCAATTAAACCTGGTTTCGGTCAATATTTTAGAGGATAATGCAAGTTAGGTTTGGGTTAGGTCTAGGATTTGCCCTCATCAGGCTCATACTTTCGCATATTTCTCATACTTCATGGCTAGATCCTGGGCTGTTTCTGAATTGTATCACGTAGTAATGTGGTACCACGCTGAAACAGTCGATTAAACCAGGTTTCGATCAATATTTTAGAGAATAATTCATGTTAGGTCTAGGTTAGGTCTGGGATTTGCTCTCATCAGGCTCATTCTTTCGCATATTTCTCATACTTGATGGCTAGATCCTGGGCTTTTTCTGGATTGCATCCAGTAGTAATGAAGTACAACATTGAAACAGTCAAATAAACCTGGTTTCCATCAATATTTTAGAGGATAACGCATGTTAGGTCTAGGTTAGGTCTGGGATTTTCACACATCAGACTCATACTTTCGCATTCTTCACATACTTGTTGCACAGATCCTGGGTTTTTTCTGGTTTGGGTCACGTAGTAATGTGGTACCACACTGAAACAGTCGATTAAACCAGGTTTCGATCAATATTTTTGAGGATAACGCATGTTAGGTCTAGGTTAGGCCTGGGATTTTCACACATCAGACTGATACTTTCGCATTCTTCACATACTTGTTGAACGGATCGTGGGTTTCTTCTGGTTTGGATCGCGTAGTAATGTGGGACCACACTGAAACAGTCAATTAAACCTGGTTTCGGTCAATATTTTAGAGAATAATTCATGTTAGGTCTAGGTTAGGTCTGGGATTTGCTCTCATCAGGCTCATTCTTTCGCATATTTCTCATACTTGATGGCTAGATCCTGGGCTTTTTCTGGATTGCATCCAGTAGTAATGAAGTACAACATTGAAACAGTCAAATAAACCTGGTTTCCATCATTATTTTAGAGGATAACGCATGTTAGGTCTAGGTTAGGTCTGGGATTTTCACTCATCAGACTCATACTTTCGCACACTCCACATACTCGTTGAACAGATCCTGGGTTATTGTCTGGTTTGGATCACATAGTAATGTGGTGCCACACTGAAACAGTCGATTAAACCAGGTTTCGATCAATATTTTTGAGGATAACGCATATTAGGTCTAGGTTAGGCCTGGGATTTTCACTCATCAGACTCATACTTTCGCATTCTTCACATACTTGTTGAACGGATCCTGGGTTTTTACTGGATTGGATCACGTAGTAATGTGGTACCACACTGAAACAGTCAATTAAACCTGGTTTCGATCAATATTTTAGAGGATAACGCAAGTTAGGTCTGGGATAGGTCTGGGATTTGCCCTCATCAGGCTCATACTTTCGCGTTTTTCACATACTTGTTGAACAGATCCTGGTTTTTTTCTGGTTTGGATCACGTAGCAGTGTGGTACCACACTGAAACAGTCCATTAAACCTAGTTTCGATCAATATTTTAGAGGATAACGCATGTTAGGTCTAGGTTAGGTCTGGGATTTTCACTTATCAGACTCATACTTTCGCATTCTTCACATACTTGTTGAACGGATCGTGGGTTTTTTCTGGTTTGGATCGCGTAGTAATGTGGGACCACACTGAAACAGTCAATTAAACCTGGTTTCGGTCAATAGTTTAGAGAATAATTCATGTTAGGTCTAGGTTAGGTCTGGGATTTGCTCTCATCAGGCTCATTCTTTCGCATATTTCTCATACTTGATGGCTAGATCCTGGGCTTTTTCTGGATTGCATCCAGTAGTAATGAAGTACAACATTGAAACAGTCAAATAAACCTGGTGTCCATCAATATTTTAGAGGATAACGCATGTTAGGTCTGGGATAGGTCTGGGGTTCGCCCTCATCAGGCTCATACTTTCGCAGTTTTAACATGCATGTTGACCTGATCGAGGGTTTTGTCTGGTTTGGATCACGTAGTAATGTGGTACCACACTGAAACAGTCGATTAAACCTGGTTTGGATCAATATTTTTGAGGATAACGCATGTTAGGTCTGAGATAGGTCTGGGATTCGCCCTCATCAGGCTCATACTAACGCGTTTTCCACATACTTGTTGAACTGATCCTGGGTTTTTTCTGGTTTGGATCACGTAGTAATGTGGTACCACACTGGAACATTCAATTAAACCTGGTCTTGATAAATATTTTAGAGGATAACGCATGCTAGGTCTGGGACAGGTCTGGGATTTGCCCTCATCAGGCTCATTCTTTCGCATATTTCTCATACTTCATGGCTAGATCCTGGGCTATTTCTGGATTGGATCACGTAGTAATGTGGTACCACGCTGAAACAGTCAATTAAACCTGGTTTCGATCAATATTTTAGAGGATAACGCAAGTTAGGTCTGGCATAGGTCTGGGGTTCGCCCTCATCAGGCTCATACTTTCGCAGTTTTAACATGCATGTTGACCTGATCGAGGGTTTTTTCTGGTTTGGATCACGTAGTAATGTGGTACCACACTGAAACAGTCGATTAAACCTGGTTTGGATCAATATTTTTGAGGATAACGCATGTTAGGTCTACGTTAGGTCTGGGATTTTCACTCATCAGACTCATACTTTTGCATTCTTTACATACTTGTTGAACGGATCCTGTGTTTTTTCTGGTTTGGATCACGTAGTAATGCGGTACCACACTCAAACTGTCGACTAAACCTGGTTTCGATTAATATTTTTGAGGATAACGCATGTTAGGTCTGGGATAGGTCTGGGATTTGCCCTCATCAGGCACATTCTTTCGCAGTTTTAACATGCATGTTGACCTTATCGAGGGTTTTTTCTGGTTTGATTCACGTAGTAATGTGGTACCACACTGAAACATTCAATGAAACCTGGTCTGGATAAATATTTTAGAGGATAACGCATGTTAGGTCTAGGTAAGCCCTGGGATTTTCACTCATCAGACTCATACTTTCGCATTCTTCACATACTTGTTGAACGGATCCTGGGTATTTTCTGGTTTGGTTCACGTAGTAATGTGGTACCACACTGGAACATTCAATTAAACCTGGTCTTGATAAATATTTTAGAGGATAACGCATGTTAGGTTTGGGTTAGGTCTAGGATTTGCCCTCATCAGGCTCATACTTTCGCGTTTTTCACATACTTGTTGAACAGATCCTGGTTTGTTTCTGGTTTGGATCACGTAGTAGTGTGGTACCACACTGAAACAGGCCATTAAACCTGGTTTGGATCAATATTTTAGAGGATAACGCATGTTAGGTCTAGGTTAGGTCTGGGATTTGCCCCCATCAGGCTCACACTTTCGCATATTTCTCACACTTCATGGCTAGATCCTGGGCTGTTTCTGGATTGTATCACGTAGTAATGTGGTACCACACTGAAACAGTCGACTAAACCTGGTTTCGATTAATATTTTTGGGGATAACGCATGTTAGGTCTGGGATAGGTCTGGGATTTGCCCTCATCAGGCTCATACTTTCGCAGTTTTAACATGCGTGTTGACCTGATCGATGGTTTTTTCTGCTTTGGATCACGTAGTAAAGTGGTACCTCACTGAAGCAGTCAATTAAACCTGGATACGACCAATATTTTAGAGGTTACACCATGTTAGGTCTAGGTTCGGCCTGGGATTTTCACATATCAGACTCATACTTTCGCATTCTTCACATACTTGTTGAACGGATCCTGAGTTTTTTCTGGTTTGGATCACGTAGTAATGTGGCACCACACTGAAACAGTCGACTAAACCTGGATTCGATTAATATTTTTGAGGATAACGTATGTTAGGTCTGGGATACGTCTGGGATTTGCCCTCATCAGGCTCATTCTTTCGCGTTTTTCACATACTTGTTGCACAGATCCTGGGTTTTTTCTGGTTTGGGTCACGTAGTAATGTGGTACCACACTGAAACAGTCGATTAAACCAGGTTTCGATCAATATTTTTGAGGATAACGCATGTTAGGTCTAGGTTAGGCCTGCGATTTTCACACATCAGACTCATACTTTCGCATTCTTCACATACTTGTTGAACGGATCGTGGGTTTTTTCTGGTTTGGATCGCGTAGTAATGTGGGACCACACTGAAACAGTCAATTAAACCTGGTTTCGATCAAAATTTTAGAGAATAATTCATGTTAGGTCTAGGTTAGGTCTGGGATTTGCTCTCATCAGGCTCATTCTTTCGCATATTTCTCATACTTGATTGCTAGATCCTGGGCTTTTTCTAGATTGCATCCAGTAGTAATGAAGTACAACACTGAAACAGTCAAATAAACCTGGTTTCCATCAATATTTTAGAGGATAACGCATGTTAGGTCTAGGTTAGTTCTGGGATTTTCACTCATCAGACTCATACTTTCGCACACTTCACATACTCGTTGAACAGATCCTGGGTTATTTTCTGGTTTGGATCACATAGTAATGTGGTGCCACACTGAAACAGTCGATTAAACCAGGTTTCGATCAATATTTTTGAGGATAACGCATGTTAGGTCTAGGTTAGGCCTGGGATTTCCACTCATCAGACTCATACTTTCGCATTCTTCACATACTTGTTGAACGGATCCTGGGTTTTTACTGGTTTGGATCACGTAGTAGTGTGGTACCACACTGAAACAGTCCATTAAACCTGGTTTGGATCAATATTTTAGAGGATAACGCATGTTAGGTCTAGGTTAGGTCTGGGATTTTCACTCATCAGACTCATACTTTCGCATTCTTCACATACTTGTTGAACGGATCCTGGGTTTTTTCTGGATTGGATCACGTAGTAATGTGGGACCACACTGAAACAATCAATTAAACCTGGTTTCGATCATTATTTTAGAGGATACCGAAAGTTATGTCTAGTTTAGGCCTGGGATTTGCCCTCATCAGACTCATACTTTCGCATACTTCTCATACTTGTTGAACAGATCCTGCGTTTTTTTCTGGTTTGGATCACGTAGTAATGTGGTACCACACTGAAACAGTCAATTAAACCTGGTTTCGATCAATATTTTAGAGAATAATTCATGTTAGGTCTAGGTTAGGTCTGGGAATTGCCCTCATCAGGCTCACATTTTCGCATATTTCTCATACTTCATGGCTAGATCCTGGGCTGTTTCTGGACTGTATCACGTAGTAATGTGGTACCACACTGAAACAGTCGACTAAACCTGATTTCGATTAATATTTTTGAGGATAACGCATGTTAGGTCTGGGTTAGGCCTGGGATTTTTACTCATCAGACTCATACTTTCGCATTCTTCACATACTTGTTGAACTGATCCTGGGTTTTTTTTGGTTTGGATCACGTAGCAATGTGGTACCACACTGGAACAGTCGATTAAACCTGGTTTCGATCAATATTTTGGAGGATAACGCAAGTTTGGTCTGGGATAGGTCTGGGAATTGCCCTCATCAGGCTCATACTTTCGCAGTTTTAACATGCGTGTTGACCTGATCGAGGGTTTTTTCTGCTTTGGATCACGTAGTAAAGTGGTACCTCACTGAAGCAGTCAATTAAACCTGGATACGACCAATATTTTAGAGGTTACACCATGTTAGGTCTAGGTTAGGCCTGGGATTTTCACACATCAGACTCATACTTTCGCATTCTTCACATACTTGTTGAACGGATCCTGAGTTTTTTCTGGTTTGGATCACGTAGTAATGTGGGACCACACTGAAACAATCAATTAAACCAGGTTTCGATCAATATCTTAGAGGATAATGCAAGTTAGGTTTGGGTTAGGTCTAGGATTTGCCCTCATCAGGCTCATACTTTCGCATATTTCTCATACTTCATGGCTAGATCCTGGGCTGTTTCTGGATTGTATCACGTTGTAATGTGGTACCACGCTGAAACAGTCAATGAAACCTGGTTCCGATCAATATTTTAGAGGATAACGCAAGTTAGGTCTGGGATAGGTCTGGGATTCGCCCTCATCAGGCTCATTCTTTCGCGTTTTTCACATACTTGTTGCACAGATCCTGGGTTTTTTCTGGTTTGGGTCACGTAGTAATGTGGTACCACACTGAAACAGTCGATTAAACCAGGTTTCGATCAATATTTTTGAGGATAACGCATGTTAGGTCTCGGTTAGGCCTGGGATTTTCACACATCAGACTCATACTTTCGCATTCTTCACATACTTGTTGAACGGATCGCGGGTTTTTTCTGGTTTGGATCGCGTAGTAATGTGGGACCACACTGAAACAGTCAATTAAACCTGGTTTCGGTCAATATTTTAGAGAATAATTCATGTTAGGTCTAGGTTAGGTCTGGGATTTGCTCTCATCAGGCTCATTCTTTCGCATATTTCTCATACATGATGGCTAGATCCTGGGCATTTTCTGGATTGCATCCAGTAGTAATGAAGTGCAACACTGAAACAGTCAAATAAACCTGGTTTCCATCAATATTTTAGAGGATAACGCATGTTAGGTCTAGGTTAGGTCTGGGATTTTCATTCATCAGACTCATACTTTCGCACACTTCACATACTCGTGTTGAACGTTGAACAGATCCTGGGTTATTTTCTGGTTCGGATCACATAGTAATGTGGTGCCACACTGAAACAGTCGATGAAACCAGGTTTCGATCAATATTTTTGAGGATAACGCATGTTAGGTCTAGGTTAGGCCTGGGATTTTCACTCATCAGACTCATACTTTCGCATTCTTCACATACTTGTTGAACGAATCCTGGGTTTTTACTGGATTGGATCACGCAGTAATGTGGTACCACACTGAAACAGTCAATTAAACCTGGTTTCGATCAATATTTTAGAGGATAACGCAAGTTAGGTCTGGGATAGGTCTGGGATTTGCCCTCATCAGGCTCATTCTTTCGCGTTTTTCACATACTTGTTGCACAGATCCTGGGTTTTTTCTGGTTTGGATCACGTAGTAGTGTGGTACCACACTGAAACAGTCCATTAAACCTGGTTTGGATCAATATTTTAGAGGGTAACGCATGTTAGGTCTAGGTTAGCCCTGGGATTTTCACTCATCAGACTCATACTTTCGCATTCTTCACATACTTGTTGAACGGATCCTGGGTTTTTTCTGGTTTGGTTCACGTAGTAATGTGGCACCACACTGAAGCATTCAATTAAACCTGGTCTTGATAAATATTTTAGAGGATAACGCATGTTAGGTTTGGGTTAGGTCTAGGACTTGCCCCCATCAGGCTCATACTTTCGCATATTTCTCATACTTCATGGCTAGATACTGGGCTGTTTCTGGATTGCATCACGTAGTAGTGTGGTACCACACTGAAACAGTCGATTAAACCAGGTTTCGATCAATATTTTTGAGGATAACGCATGTTAGGTCTAGGTTAGGCCTGGGATTTTCACTCATCAGACTCATTCTTTCGCGACTTTCACATACTTGTTGAACTGATCCTGGGTTATTTTCTGGTTTGGATGACATAGTAATGTGGTACCACACTGAAACAGTCAATTAAACCTGGTTTCGATCAATATTTTAGAGGACAATGCAAGTTAGGTCTGGGGTAGGTCTGGGATTTGCCCTCATCAGGGTCATACTTTCGCATTATTCACATACTCGTTGAACAGATCCTAGGTTATTTTCTGGTTTGGATCACATAGTGATGTGGTACCACACTGAAACATTCAATTAAACCTGGTCTTGAAAAATACTTTAGAGGATAACGCATGTTAGATCTAGGTAAGGCCTGAGATTTTCACTGATCAGACTCATACATTCGCATTCTTCACATACGTGTTGAACGGATCTTGGGTTTTTTCTGGTTTGCATCACGTAGTAATGTGGGACCACACTGAAACAATCAATTAAACCTGGTTTCGATCATTATTTTAGAGGATAACGCAAGTGAGGTCTGGGATAGGTCTGGGATTTGCCCTCGTCAGGCTCATACTTTCGCGTTTTTCACATACTTGTTCAACAGATCCTTGGTTTTTTCTGGTTTGGATCACGTAGTAGTGTGGTACCACACTGAAACAGTCCATTAAACCTGGTTTCGATCAATATTTTAGAGGATAACGCAAGTTAGGTCTGGAACAGGTCTGGGATTCGCCGTCATCAGGCTCATACTTTCGCGTTTTTCACATACATGTTGAACAGATCCTGGGTTTTTTTCTGGTTTGGATCACGTAGTAATGTGGTACCACACTGAAACATTCAATTAAACCTGGTCTTGATAAATATTTTAGAGGATAACGCATGTTAGGTCTGGGTTAGGTCTAGGATTTGCTCTCATCAGGCTCATACTTTCGCATATTTCTCATACTTCATGGCTAGATCCTGGGCTATTTCTGGATTGTATCACGTAGTAATGTGGTACCACGCTGAAACATTCAATTAAACCTGGTCTTGATAAATATTTTAGAGGATAATGTATGTTAGGTCTGGGTTACGTCTAGGATTTGCCCTCATCAGGCTAATACTTTCGCGTCTTTCACATACTTGTTGAACTGATCCTGGGTTATTTTCTGGTTTGGATCACATAGTAATGTGGTACCACACTGAAAAAGTCGATTAAACCAGGTTTCGATCAATATTTTTGAGGATAACGCATGTTAGGTCTAGGTTAGGCCTGGGATTCGCCCTCATCAGGCTCATTCTTTCGCGTTTTTCACATACTTGTTCAACTGATCCTGGGTTTTTTCTGGTTTGGACCACGTAGTAATGTGGTACCACACTGAAACAGTCGATTAAACCTGGTTTCGATCAATATTTTTGAGGATAACGCAAGTTAGGTCTGGGATAGGTCTGGGATTTGCCCTCATCAGACTTATACTCTCGCTCACATCACATACTCGTTGAACAGATCCTGGGTTTTTTCTGGTTTGGATCACACAGTAATGTGGTACCACACTGAAACAGTCGATTAAACCAGGTTTCGATCAATATTTTTGAGCATAACGCATGTTAGGTCTAGGTTAGGCCTGGGATTTTCACTCATCAGACTCATACTTTCGCATTCTTCACATACTCGTTGAACGGATCCTGGGTTTTTACTGGTTTGGATCACGTAGTAATGTGGTACCACACTGAAACATTCAATTAAACCTGGTCTTGATAAATATTTTAGAGGATAACGCATGTTAGGTCTGGGTAACGTCTAGGATTTGCCCTTCTCAGGCTCATACTTTCGCATATTTCTAATACTTCATGGCTAGATCCTGAGCTATTTCTGGATTGCATCACGTAGTAATGTGGTACCACGCTGAAACAGTCAATTAAACCTGGTTTCGATCAATATTTTAGGGGATAACGCAAGTTAGGTCTGGGATTGGTCTGGGATTCGCCCTCATCAGGCTCAAACTTTCGCGTTTTTCACATACTTGTTGAACTGATCCTGGGTTTTTTCTGGTTTAGATCACGTAGTAATGTGGTACCACACTGAAACAGTCGATTAAACCTGGTTTCGATCAATATTTTAAAGGGTAACGAAAGTTAGGTCTGGGATAGGTCTGGGATTTGCCCTCATCAGACTCATACTTACGCACACTTCACATACTCGTTGAACAGATCCTGGGTTATTTTCTGGTTTGGATCACATAGTAATGTGGTACCACACTGAAAAAGTCGATTAAACCAGGTTTCGATCAATATTTTTCAGAATAACGCATGTTAGGTCTAGGTTAGGCCTGGGATTTTCACTCACCAGACTCATACTTTCGCATTCTTCACATACTTGTTGAACGGATCCTGGATTTTTTCTGGTTTGGATCACGTAGTAATGGGGGACCACACTGAAACAGTCAACTAAACCTGGTTTCGATCAATATTTTAGGGAATAATTCATGTTAGGTCTAGGTTAGGTCTGGGATTTGCTCTCATCCGGCTCATTCTTTCGCATATTACTCATACTTGATGGCTAGATCCTGGGCTTTTTCTGGATTGTATCACGTAGTAATGAAGTACAACACTGAAACAGTCAATTAAACCTGGTTTCCATCAATATTTTACAGGACAACGCAAGTTAGGTCTGGGATAGGTCTGGGATCTGCTCTCATCAGGCCCATACTTTCGCGTTTTTCACATACTTGTTGAACGGATCCTGGGTTTTTACTGGTTTGGATCACGTAGTAATGTGGTACCACACAGAAACAGTCAATTAAACCTGGTTTCGATCAATATTTTAGAGGATACCGCAAGTTAGGTCTGGGATAGGTCTGGGATTCGCCCTCATCAGGCTCATACTTTCGCGGTTTTCACATACATGTTGAACAGATCCTGGGTTTTTTCTGGTTTGGATCACGTAGTAATGTGGTACCACACTGAAACAGACCACTAAACCTGGTTTCGATCAATATTTTACAGGATAACGCATGTTAGGTCTAGGTTAGGCCTGGGATTTGGCCTCATCAGGGTCAAACTTTCGCAGTTTTAACATACATGATGACCTAATCCAGGGTTTTTTCTGCTTTGGATCACGTAGTAATGTGGTACCACACTAAAACAGTCAATTCAACCTGGTTTCGATCAATATTTTAGAGGATAACGCAAGTTTTGTCTGGGATAGGTCTGGGATTTGCTCTCATCAGGGTCATACTTTCGCATTTTTCACATACTTGTTGAACAGATCCTGGGTTTTTTCTGGTTTGGATCACGTAGTAAAGTGGTACCATACTGAAAAGGTCAACTAAGCCTGGTTTCGATCAATATTTTAGAGGATAACGCAAGTTAGGTCTGGGATAGGTCTGGGATTCGCCCTCATCAGGCTCATACTTTCGCGGTTTTCACATACATGTTGAACAGATCCTGGGTTTTTTCTGGTTTGGATCACGTAGTAATGTGGTACCACACTGAAATAGACCACTAAACCTGGTTTCGATCAATATTTTAGAGGATACCGCAAGTTAGGTCTGGGATAGGTCTGGGATCTGCTCTCATCAGGCCCATACTTTCGCGTTTTTCACATACATGTTGAACAGATCCTGGGTTATTTTCTGGTTTGGATCACATAGTAATGTGGTACCACACTGAAAAAGTCGATTAAACCAGGTTTCGATCAATATTTTTCAGAATAACGCATGTTAGGTCTAGGTTAGGCCTGGGATTTTCACTTACCAGACTCATACTTTCGCATTCTTCACATACTTGTTGAACGGATCCTGGATTTTTTCTGCTTTGGATCACGTAGTAATGTGGTACCACACTAAAACAGTCAATTAAACCTGGTTTCGATCAATATTTTAGAGGATACCGCAAGTTAGGTCTGGGATAGGTCTGGGATTCGCCCTCATCAGGCTCATACTTTCGCGGTTTTCACATACATGTTGAACAGATCCTGGGTTTTTTCTGGTTTGGATCACGTAGTAATGTGGTACCACACTGAAACAGACCACTAAACCTGGTTTCGATCAATATTTTAGAGGATACCGCAAGTTAGGTCTGGGATAGGTCTGGGATCTGCTCTCATCAGGCCCATACTTTCGCGTTTTTCACATACTTGTTGAACTGATCCTGGGTTTTTTCTGGTTTAGATCACGTAGTAACGTGGTACCACACTGAAACTGTCCACTAAACCTGGTTTCGATCAATACATTGGAGGATAAGGCATGTTATGTCTAGGTTAGGCCTGGGATTTTCACTCATCAGACTCATACTTTCGCATTCCTCACATACTTGTTGAACGGATCCTGGGTTTTTTCTGGTTTGGGTCACGTAGTAATGTGGTACCACACTGAAACATTCAATTAAACCTGGTCTTGATAAATATTTTAGAGGATAACGCATGTTAGGTCTGGGTAAGCTCTAGGATTTGCCATCATTAGGCTCATACTTTCGCATATTTTTAATACTTCGTGGCTAGATCCTGGGCTATTTCTGGATTGGATCACATAGTAATGTGGTACCACACAGAAACAGTCCATTAAACCCGGTTTCGATCAATATTTTTGAGGATAACGCATGTTAGGTATAGGTAAGGCCTGGGATTTTCACTCATCAGACTCAATCTTACGCATTCTTCACATACTTGTTAAACAGATCCTGGGTTTTTTTCTGGTTTGGATCACGTAGTAATGTGGTACCACACTGAATCAGTCGATTAAACCTGGTTTCGATCAATATTTTTGAGGATAACGCATGTTAGGTCTAGGTTAGTCCTGGGATTTGCCCTCATCAGGGTCATACTATCACAGTTTTAACATACATGTTGACCTGATCGAAGGTTTTCTCTGCTTTGGATCACGTAGTAAAGTGGTACCATACTGAAAAAGTCAACTAAGCCTGGTTTCGATCAATATTTTAGAGGATAACGCATGTTAGGTCTGGGTAACGTCTAGGATTTGCCCTCATCAGGCTCATACTTTCGCATATTTCTAATACTTCATGGCTAGATCCTGGGCTATTTCTGCTTTGGATCACGTAGTAATGTGGTACCACATTGAAACAATCGATTAAACCTGGATTCGATCAATATTTTTGAGGATAACGCACGTTAGGTCTAGGTTAGGCCTGGGATTTTCACTCATCAGGCTCATACATTCGCATTCTTCACATACTCGTTGAACGGATCCTGGGTTTTTACTGGTTTGGATCACGTAGTAATGTGGTACCACACTGAAACATTTAATTAAACCTGGTTTTGATAAATATTTTAGAGGATAACGCATGTTAGGTCTGGGTAACGTCTAGGATTTGCCCTCATGAGGCTCATACTTTCGCATATGTCTAATACTTCATGGCTAGATCCTGTGCTATTTCTGCTTTGGATCACGTAGTATTGTGGTACCACACTAAAGCAGTCAATTAAACCTGGTTTCGATCAATATTTTAGAGGATAACGCAAGTTAGGTCTGGGATAGGTCTGGGATTCGCCCTCATCAGGCTCATACTTTCGCGTTTTTCACATACTTGTTGAACGGATCCTGGGTTTTTACTGGTTTGGATCACGTAGTAATGTGGTACCACACTGAAACAGTCGATTAAACCTGGTTTCGATCAATATTTTTGAGGATAACGCATGTTAGGTCTGGGTAACGTCTAGGATTTGCCCTCATCAGGCTCATACTTTCGCATATTTCTAATACTTCATGGCTAGATCCTGGGCTATTTCTGCTTTGGATCACGTAGTAATGTGGTACCACATTGAAACAGTCCAGTAAACCTGGTTTCTATCAATATTTTAGAGGATAACGAAAGTTAGGTCTGGGATAGGTCTGGGATTTGCCCTCATCAGACTCATACTTTCGCACACTTCATATACTCGTTGAACAGATCCTGGGTTATTTTCTGGTTTGGATCACATAGTAATGTGGTACCACATTGAAACAATCGATTCAACCTGGATTCGATCAATATTTTTGAGGATAACGCATGTTAGGTCTAGGTTAGGCCTGGGATTTTCACTCATCAGACTCATACATTCGCATTCTTCACATACTCGTTGAACGGATCCTGGGTTTTTACTGGTTTGGATCACGTAGTAATGTGGTACCACACTGAAACATTTAATTAAACCTGGTTTTGATAAATATTTTAGAGGATAACGCATGTTAGGTCTGGGTAACGTCTAGGATTTGCCCTCATCAGGCTCATACTTTCGCATATGTCTAATACTTCATGGCTAGATCCTGGGCTATTTCTGCTTTGGATCACGTAGTAATGTGGTACCACATTGAAACAGTCCATTAAACCTGGTTTCGATCAATATTTTTGAGGATAACGCATGATAGGTCTGGGTTAGGTCTAGGATTTGCCCTCATCAGGCTCATACTTTCGCATATTTCTCATACTTCATGGCTAGATCCTGGGCTATTTCTGGATTGGATCACGTAGTATTGTGATACCACACTGAAGCAGTCAATTAAACCTGGTTTCGATCAATATTTTAGAGGATAACGCAAGTTAGGTCTGGGATAGGTCTGGGATTCGCCCTCATCAGGCTCATACTTTCGCGTTTTTCACATACTTGTTGAACGGATCCTGGGTTTTTACTGGTTTGGATCACGTAGTAATGTGGTACCACACTGAAACATTCAATTAAACCTGGTTTCGAGCAATATTATTGAGGATAACGCATGTTAGGTCTACGTTAGTCCTGGGATTTTCACTCATCAGTCTCATACTTTCGCATTCTTCACATACTTGTTGAACGGATCCTGGGTTTTTACTGGTTTGGATCACGTAGTAATGTGGTACCACACTGAAACTGTCAATTAAACCTGGTTTCGATCAATATTTTAGAGGATACCGCAAGTTAGGTCTGGGATAGGTCTGGGATTCGCCCTCATCAGGCTCATACTTTCGCGGTTTTCACATACATGTTGAACAGATCCTGGGTTTTTTCTGGTGTGGATCACGTAGTAATGTGGTACCACACTGAAACAATCAATTAAACCTGGTCTTGATAAATATTTTAGAGGATAACGCATGTTAGGTCTAGGTTAGGTCTAGGATTTGCCCTCCTCAGGCTCATACTTTCGCATATTTCTCATACTTCATGGCTAGATCCTGAGCTATTTCTGGATTGTATCACATAGTAATGTGGTACCACGCTGAAACAGTCAATTAAACCTGGTTTCGATCAATATTTTTGAGGATAACGCAGGATAGGTCTGGGTTAGGTCTAGGATTTGCCATCATCAGGCTCATACTTTCGCATATTTCTCATACTTCATGGCTAGATCCTGGGCTATTTAAGGATTGGATCACGTAGTATTGTGGTACCACACTGAAGCAGTCAATTAAACCTGGTTTCGATCAATATTTTAGAGCATAACGCAAGTTAGGTCTGGGATAGGTCTGGGATTCGCCCTCATCAGGCTCATACTTTCGCGTTTTTCACATACTTGTTGAACTGATCCTGGGTTTTTTCTGGTTTGGATCACGTAGTAATGTGGTACCACACTGAAACAGTCGATTAAACCTGGTTTCGATCAATATTTTAGAGGATAACGAAAGTTAGGTCTGGGATAGGTCTGGGATTTGCCCTCATCAGACACATACTTTCGCACACTTCACATACTCGTTGAACAGATCCTGGGTTATTTTCTGGTTTGGATAACATAGTAATGTGGTACCACACTGGGACAGTCGATTAAACCAGGTTTCGATCAATATTTTTCAGGATAACGCATGTTAGGTCTAGGTTAGGCCTGGGATTTTCTCTCACCAGACTCATACTTTCGCATTCTTCACATACTTCTTGAACGGATCCTGGGTTTTTTCTGGTTTGGATCACGTAGTAATGTGGGACCACACTGAAACAGTCAATAAAACCTGGTTTCGATCAATATTTTAGGGAATAATTCATGTTAGGTCTAGGTTACGTCTTGGATTTGCTCTCATCCGGCTCATTCTTTCGCATATTTCTCATTCTTGTTGGCCAGATCCTGGGCTTCCACTGGTTTGGATCACGTAGTAATGTGATGCCACACTAAAACAGTCAATTGAACCTGGTTTTGATCAATATTTTAGAGGATAACGCAAGTTATGTCTGGGATAGGTCAGGGATTTGCCCTGATCAGGCTCATACTTTCGCGTTTTTCACATACTTGTTAAACAGATCCTGGGTTTTTTCTGGTTTGGATCACGTAGTAATGTGGGACCACACTGAAACAGTCAATAAAACCTGGTTTCGATCAATATTTTAGGGAATAATTCATGTTAGGTCTAGGTTACGTCTTGGATTTGCTCTCATCCGGCTCATTCTTTCGCATATTTCTCATTCTTGTTGGCCAGATCCTGGGCTTCCACTGGTTTGGATCACGTAGTAATGTGATGCCACACTGAAACAGACAATTAAACCTGGTTTCCATCAATATTTTAGAGGACAACGCAAGTTAGGTCTGGCATAGGTCTGGGATTTGCCCTCATCAGGGTCACACTTTCGCATTTTTCACATACTTGTTAAACAGATCCTGGAGTTTCTGGTTTGGATCACGCAGTAATGTGGTACCACACTGAAACAGTCCACTAAACCTGGCTTCGATCAATATTTTTAAGGATAACGAAAGTTAGGTCTGGGATAGGTCTGGGATTTGCCCTCATCAGACTCATACTTTCGCACACTTCACATACTCGTTGAACAGATCCTGGGTTATTTTCTGGTTTGGATCACATAGTAATGTGGTACCACACTGGGACAGTCGATTAAACCAGGTTTCGATCAATATTTTTCAGGATAACGCATGTTAGGTCTAGGTTAGGCCTGGGATTTTCTCTCACCAGACTCATACTTTCGCATTCTTCACATACTTGTTGAACGGATCCTGGGTTTTTTCTGGTTTGGATCACGTAGTAATGTGGGACCACACTGAAACAGTCAATTAAACCTGGTTTCGATCAATATTTTAGGGAATAATTCATGCTAGGTCTAGGTTAGGCCTGGGATTTGCCCCCATCAGACCCATACTTTCGCATATTTCTCATACTTCATAGCTAGATCCTGGGTTTTTCTGCATTGGATCACGTAGTAAAGTGGTACCACACTAAAACAGTCAATTAAACCTGGTTTCGATCAATATTTTAGAGGACGACGCAAGTTAGGTCTGGGATAGTTCTGGGATTTGCTCTCATCAGGGTCATACTTTCGCTTTTTTCACATACTTGTTGAACAGATCCTGGGTTTTTTCTGGTTTGGATCACGTAGTAATGTGGTACCACACTGAAACTGTCCACTAAACCTGGTTTTGATAAATATTTTAGTGGATAACGCATGTTAGGTCTGGGTAACGTCTAGGATTTGCCCTCATCAGGCTCATACTTTCGCATATTTCTAATACTTCATGGCTAGATCCTGGGCTATTTCTGCTTTGGATCACGTAGTAATGTGGTACCACATTGAAACAATCGATTAAGCCTGGTTTCCATCAATATTTTTGAGGATGACGCATGTTAGGTCTAGGTTAGGCCTTGGATTTTCCCTCATCAGGCTCATTCTTTCGCATATTTCTCATACTTGATGGCTAGATCCTGGGCTTTTTCTGGATTGCATCACGCAGTAATATGGTACCACACTGAAACAGTCCACTAAACCTGGCTTCGATCAATATTTTTGAGGATAACCCATGCTAGGTCTAGGTTAGGCCTGGGATTTGCCCCCTTCAGACCCATACTTTCGCATTCTTCACATACTTGTTGAACAGATCCTGGGTTTTTTTCTGGTTTGGATCACGCAGTAATATGGTACCACACTGAAAAGTCCACAAAACCTGGCTTCGATCAATATTTTTGAGGATAACCCATGCTAGGTCTAGGTTAGGCCTGGGATTTGCCCCCTTCAGACCCATACTTTCGCATATTTCTCATACTTCATAGCTAGATCCTGGGTTTTTCTGCATTGGATCACGTAGTAAAGTGGTACCACACTAAAACAGTCAATTAAACCTGGTTTCGATCAATATTTTAGAGGACGACGCTAGTTAGGTCTGGGATAGTTCTGGGATTTGCTCTCATCAGGGTCATACATTCGCATTTTTCACATACTTGTTGAACAGATCCTGGGTTTTTTCTGGTTTGGATCACGCAGTAATGTGGTACCACACTGAAACTGTCCACTAAACCTGGTTTCGATCAATATTTTAGAGGATAAGGCATGTCATGTCTAGGTTAGGCCTGGGATTTTCGCTCATCAGACTCATACTTTCGCATTCCTCACCTACTTGTTGAACGGATCCTGGGTTTTTACTGGTTTGGATCACGTAGTAATGTGGTCCCACACTGAAACAGTCAATTAAACCTGGTTTCGATCAATATTTTAGAGGATACCGCAAGTTAGGTCTGGGATAGGTCTGGTATTCGCCCTCATCAGGCTCATACTTTCGCATTCTTCACATACTTGTTGAACGGATACTGGGTTTTTTCTGGTTTCGTTCACGTAGTAATGTGTTACCACACTGAGACATTCAACTAAACCTGGTTTTGATAAATATTTTAGAGGATAACGCATATTAGGTGTGGGTTAGGTCTAGAATTTGCCCTCCTCAGGCTCATACTTTCGCATATTTCTCATACTTCATGGCTAGATCCTGCGCTATTTCTGCTTTGGATCACGTAGTAATGTGGTACCACATTGAAACAGTCCATTAAACCTGGTTTCGATCAACATTTTAGAGGATAACGCATGATAGGTCTGGGTTAGGTCTAGGATTTGGCCTCATCAGGCTCATACTTTCGCATATTTCTCATACTTCATGGCTAGATCCTGGGCTATTTAAGGATTGGATCACGTAGTAATGTGGTACCACATTGAAGCAGTCAATTAAACCAGGTTTCGATCAATATTTTAGTGGATACAGCAAGTTAGGTCTGGGATAGGTCTGGGATTCGCCCTCATCAGGCTCATACTTTCGCATTCTTCACATACTTGTTGAACGGATCCTGGGTTTTTTCTGGTTTGGATCACGTAGTAATGTGGGACCACACTGAAACAGTCAATTAAACCTGGTTTCGATCAATATTTTAGGGAATAATTCATGCTAGGTCTAGGTTAGGCCTGGGATTTGCCCCCATCAGATTCATACTTTCGCATATTTCTCATACTTCATAGCTAGATCCTGGGTTTTTCTGCATTGGATCACGTAGTAAAGTGGTACCACACTAAAACAGTCAATTAAACCTGGTTTCGATCAATATTTTAGAGGACGACGCAAGTTAGGTCTGGGATAGTTCTGGGATTTGCTCTCATCAGGGTCATACTTTCGCATTTTTCACATACTTGTTGAACAGATCCTGGGTTTTTTCTGGTTTGGATCACGTAGTAATGTGGTACCACACTGAAACTGTCCACTAAACCTGGTTTTGATAAATATTTTAGTGGATAACGCATGTTAGGTCTGGGTAACGTCTAGGATTTGCCCTCATCAGGCTCATACTTTCGCATATTTCTAATACTTCATGGCTAGATCCTGGGCTATTTCTGCTTTGGATCACGTAGTAATGTGGTACCACATTGAAACAATCGATTAAGCCTGGTTTCCATCAATATTTTTGAGGATGACGCATGTTAGGTCTAGGTTAGGCCTTGGATTTTCCCTCATCAGGCTCATTCTTTCGCATATTTCTCATACTTGATGGCTAGATCCTGGGCTTTTTCTGGATTGCATCACGCAGTAATATGGTACCACACTGAAACAGTCCACTAAACCTGGCTTCGATCAATATTTTAGAGGATAAGGCATGTTATGTCTAGGTTAGGCCTGGGATTTTCACTCATCAGACTCATACTTTCGCATTCTTCACATACTTGTTGAACAGATCCTGGGTTTTTTTCTGGTTTGGATCACGCAGTAATATGGTACCACACTGAAAAAGTCCACAAAACCTGGCTTCGATCAATATTTTTGAGGATAACCCATGCTAGGTCTAGGTTAGGCCTGGGATTTGCCCCCTTCAGACCCATACTTTCGCATATTTCTCATACTTCATAGCTAGATCCTGGGTTTTTCTGCATTGGATCACGTAGTAAAGTGGTACCACACTAAAACAGTCAATTAAACCTGGTTTCGATCAATATTTTAGAGGACGACGCAAGTTAGGTCTGGGATAGTTCTGGGATTTGCTCTCATCAGGGTCATACATTCGCATTTTTCACATACTTGTGGAACAGATCCTGGGTTTTTTCTGGTTTGGATCACGCAGTAATGTGGTACCACACTGAAACTGTCCACTAAACCTGGTTTCGATCAATATTTTAGAGGATAAGGCATGTTATGTCTAGGTTAGGCCTGGGATTTTCGCTCATCAGACTCATACTTTCGCATTCCTCACATACTTGTTGAACGGATCCTGGGTTTTTACTGGTTTGGATCACGTAGTAATGTGGTACCACACTGAAACAGTCAATTAAACCTGGCTTCGATCAATATTTTTGAGGATAACCCATGCTAGGTCTAGGTTAGGCCTGGGATTTGCCCCCTTCAGACCCATACTTTCGCGGTTTTCACATACATGTTGAACAGATCCTGGGTTTTTTCTGGTGTGGATCACGTAGTAATGTGGTACCACACTGAAACAATCAATTAAACCTGGTTTCCATCAATATTTTAGAGGATAAGGCATGTCATGTCTAGGTTAGGCCTGGGATTTTCGCTCATCAGACTCATACTTTCGCATTCCTCACCTACTTGTTGAACGGATCCTGGGTTTTTACTGGTTTGGATCACGTAGTAATGTGGTCCCACACTGAAACAGTCAATTAAACCTGGTTTCGATCAATATTTTAGAGGATACCGCAAGTTAGGTCTGGGATAGGTCTGGTATTCGCCCTCATCAGGCTCATACTTTCGCATTCTTCACATACTTGTTGAACGGATACTGGGTTTTTTCTGGTTTCGTTCACGTAGTAATGTGTTACCACACTGAGACATTCAACTAAACCTGGTTTTGATAAATATTTTAGAGGATAACGCATATTAGGTGTGGGTTAGGTCTAGAATTTGCCCTCCTCAGGCTCATACTTTCGCATATTTCTCATACTTCATGGCTAGATCCTGCGCTATTTCTGCTTTGGATCACGTAGTAATGTGGTACCACATTGAAACAGTCCATTAAACCTGGTTTCGATCAACATTTTAGAGGATAACGCATGATAGGTCTGGGTTAGGTCTAGGATTTGGCCTCATCAGGCTCATACTTTCGCATTTTTCTCATACTTCATGGCTAGATCCTGGGCTATTTAAGGATTGGATCACGTAGTATTGTGGTACCACACTGAAGCAGTCAATTAAACCTGGTTTCGATCAATATTTTAGAGGATACCGCAAGTTAGGTCTGGGATAGGTCTGGTATTCGCCCTCATCAGGCTCATACTTTCGCGGTTTTCACATACATGTTGAACAGATCCTGGGCTTTTTCTGGTGTCGATCACGTAGTAATGTGGTACCACACTGAAACAATCAATTAAACCTGGTCTTGATAAATATTTTAGAGGATAACGCATGTTAGGTCTAGGTTAGGTCTAGGATTTGCCCACATCAGGCTCATACTTTCGCATATTTCTCATACTTCATGGCTGGATCCTGGGCTATTTCTGGATTGGATCACGTAGTAATGTGGTACCACACTGAAACAGTCAATTTAACCTGGTTTCGATCAATATTTTAGAGAATAATTCATGTTCGGTCTGGGTTAGGTCTGGGACTTGCTCTCATCTGGCTCATTCTTTCGCATATTTCTCATACTTCATGGCTAGATCCTGGGCTTGTTCTGGATTGCATCACGTAGTAATGAAGTACAACACTGAAACCGTCATTTAAACATGGTTTCCATCAATATTTTAGAGGACATGTTAGGTCTAGGTTAGGCCTGGGGTTTGCCCTCATCAGGGTCATACTTTCGCAGTTTTAACATACATGTTGACCTGATCGAGGGTTTTTTCTGCTTTGTATCACGTAGTAAAGTGGTACCACACTGAAACAGTCCATTAGACCTGGTTTGGATCAATGTTTTAGAGGATAACGCATGCTAGGTCTAGGTTAGCCCTGGGATTTTCACTAATCAGACTCTTACTTTCGCATTCTTCACATACTTGTTGAACGGATACTGGGTTTTTTCTGGTTTCGTTCACGTAGTAATGTGTTACCACACTGAGACATTCAACTAAACCTGGTTTTGATAAATATTTTAGAGGATAACGCATATTAGGTGTGGGTTAGGTCTAGAATTTGCCCTCCTCAGGCTCATACTTTCGCATATTTCTCATACTTCATGGCTAGATCCTGCGCTATTTCTGCTTTGGATCACGTAGTAATGTGGTACCACATTGAAACAGTCCATTAAACCTGGTTTCGATCAATATTTTAGAGGATAACGCATGATAGGTCTGGGTTAGGTCTAGGATTTGCCCTCATCAGGCTCAAACTTTCGCATATTTCTCATACTTCATGGCTAGATCCTGGGCTATTTAAGGATTGGATCACGTAGTATTGTGGTACCACACTGAAGCAGTCAATTAAACCAGGTTTCGATCAATATTTTAGAGGATACAGCAAGTTAGGTCTGGGATAGGTCTGGGATTCGCCCTCATCAGGCTCATACTTTCGCGTTTTTCACATACTTGTTGAACTGATCCTGGGTTTTTTCTGGTTTGGATCACGTAGTAATGTGGTACCACACTGAAACAGTCGATTAAACCTGGCTTCGATCAATATTTTAGAGGATAACGAAAGTTAGGTCTGGGATAGGTCTGGGATTTGCCCTCATCAGACACATACTTTCGCACACTTCACATACTTGTTGAACAGATCCTGGGTTTTTTTCTGGTTTGGATCACGTAGTAATGTGGTACCACACTGAAACATTTAATTAAACCTGGTTTTGATAAATATTTTAGTGGATAACGCATGTTAGGTCTGGCGACCGTCTAGGATTTGCCCTCATCAGGCTCATACTTTCGCATATTTCTAATACTTCAGGGCTAGATCCTGGGCTATTTCTGCTTTGGATCACGTAGTAATGTGGTACCACATTGAAACAATCGATTAAACCTGGTTTCGATCAATATTTTTGAGGATAACGCATGTTAGGTCTAGGTTAGGCCTGGGATTTGCCCTGATCAGGCTCATACTTTCGCGTTTTTCACATACTTGTTGAACATATCCTGGGATATTTTCTGGTTTGGATCACGTAGTTATGTGGTACCACACTGAAACAGTCGATTAAACCTGGTTTCGATCAATATTTTTGAGGATGACGCATGTTAGGTCTAGGTTAGGCCTTGGATTTTCCCTCATCAGGGTCACACTTTCGCATTTTTCACATACTTGTTAAACAGATCCTGGAGTTTCAGGTTTGGATCACGCAGTAATATGGTACCACACTGAAACAGTCCACTAAACCTGGCTTCGATCAATATTTTAGAGGATAAGGCATGTTATGTCTAGGTTAGTCCTGGGATTTTCACTCATCAGACTCATACTTTCGCATTCTTCACATACTTGTTGAACAGATCCTGGGTTTTTTTCTGGTTTGGATCACGCAGTAATATGGTACCACACTGAAAAAGTCCACAAAACCTGGCTTCGATCAATATTTTTGAGGATAACCCATGCTAGGTCTAGGTTAGGCCTGGGATTTGCCCCCTTCAGACCCATACTTTCGCATATTTCTCATACTTCATAGCTAGATCCTGGGTTTTTCTGCATTGGATCACGTAGTAAAGTGGTACCACACTAAAACAGTCAATTAAACCTGGTTTCGATCAATATTTTAGAGGACGACGCAAGTTAGGTCTGGGATAGTTCTGCGATTTGCTCTCATCAGTGTCATACTTTCGCATATTTCACATACTTGTTGAACAGATCCTGGGTTTTTTCTGGTTTGGATCACGCAGTAATGTGGTACCACACTGAAACAGTCAATTAAACCTGGTTTCGATCAATATTTTAGAGGATACCGCAAGTTAGGTCTGGGATAGGTCTGGGATTCGCCCTCATCAGGCTCATACTTTCGCGGTTTTCACATACATGTTGAACAGATCCTGGGTTTTTTCTGGTGTGGATCACGTAGTAATGTGGTACCACACTGAAACAATCAATTAAACCTGGTCTTGATAAATATTTTAGAGGATAACGCTTGTTAGGTCTAGGTTAGGTCTAGGATTTGCCCCCATCAGGCTCATACTTTCGCATATTTCTCATACTTCATGGCTGGATCCTGGGCTATTTCCGGATTGGATCACGTAGTAATGTGGTACCACACTGAAACAGTCAATTTAACCTGGTTTCGATCAATATTTTAGAGAATAATTCATGTTCGGTCTGGGTTAGGTCTGGGATTTGCTCTCATCTGGCTCATTCTTTCGCATATTTCTCATACTTCATGGCTAGATCCTGGGCTTTTTCTGGATTGCATCACGTAGTAATGAAGTACAACACTGAAACAGTCAATTAAACATGGTTTCCATCAATATTTTAGAGGACACGTTAGGTCTAGGTTAGGCCTGGGGTTTGCCCTCATCAGGGTCATACTTTCGCAGTTTTAACATACATGTTGACCTGATCGAGGGTTTTTTCTGCCTTGTATCACGTAGTAAAGTGGTACCACACTGAAACAGTCCATTAGACCTGGTTTGGATCAATGTTTTAGAGGATAACGCATGTTAGGTCTAGGTTAGCCCTGGGATTTACACTGATCAGACTCTTACTTTCGCATTCTTCACATACTTGTTGAACGGATCCTGGGTTTTTTCTGGTTTCGTTCACGTAATAGTGTGTTACCACACTGAGACATTCAATTAAACCTGGTTTTGATAAATATTTTAGAGGATAACGCATATTAGGTGTGGGTTAGGTCTAGAATTTGCCCTCCTCAGGCTCATACTGTCGCATATTTCTCATACTTCATGGCTAGATCCTGAGCTATTTCTGCTTTGGATCACGTAGTAATGTGGTACCACATTGAAACAGTCCATTAAACCTGGTTTCGATCAATATTTTAGAGGATAACGCATGATAGGTCTGGGTTAGGTCTAGGATTTGCCCTCATCAGGCTCATACTTTCGCATATTTCTCATACTTCATGGCTAGATCCTGGGCTATTTAAGGATTGGATCACGTAGTATTGTGGTACCACACTGAAGCAGTCAATTAAACCTGGTTTCGATCAATATTTTAGAGGATAACGCAAGTTAGGTCTGGGATAGGTCTGGGATTCGCCCTCATCAGGCTCATACTTTCGCGTTTTTCACATACTTGTTGAACTGATCCTGGGTTTTTTCTGGTTTGGATCACGTAGTAATGTGGTACCACACTGAAACAGTCGATTAAACCTGGTTTCGATCAATATTTTAGAGGATAGCGAAAGTTAGGTCTGGGATAGGTCTGGGATTTGCCCTCATCAGACACATACTTTCGCACACTTCACATACTTGTTGAACAGATCCTGGGTTTTTTTCTGGTTTGGATCACATAGTAATGTGGTACCACACTGGGACAGTCGATTAAACCTGGTTTTGATAAATATTTTAGAGGATAACGCATGTTAGGTCTGGGTAACGTCTAGGATTTGCCCTCATCAGGCTCATACTTTCGCATATTTCTAATACTTCATGGCTAGATCCTGGGCTATTTCTGCTTTGGATCACGTAGTAATGTGGTACCACATTGAAACAATCGATTAAACCTGGTTTCGATCAATATTTTAGAGGATAACGCATGTTAGGTCTAGGTTAGGCCTGGGATTTGCCCTGATCAGGCTCATACTTTCGCGTTTTTCACATACTTGTTGAACAGATCCTGGGTTATTTTCTGGTTTGGATCACATAGTAATGTGGTACCACACTGGGACAGTCGATTAAACCAGGTTTCGATCAATATTTTTCAGGATAACGCATGTTAGGTCTAGGTTAGGCCTGGGATTTTCTCTCACCAGACTCATACTTTCGCATTCTTCACATACTTGTTGAACAGATCCTGGGTTTTTTTCTGGTTTGGATCACGTAGTTATGTGGTACCACACTGAAACAGTCGATTAAACCTGGTTTCGATCAATATTTTTGAGGATGACGCATGTTAGGTCTGGGATAGGTCTGGGATTTGCCCTCATCAGGCTCATACTTTCGCGTTTTTCACATACTTGTTGAACAGATCCTGGGTTTTTTCTGGTTTGGATCACGTAGTAGTGCGGTACCACACTGAAACAGTCCAATAAACCTGGTTTCGATCAATATTTTAGAGAATAATTCATGTCAGGACTAGGTTAGGTCTGGGATTTGCTCACATCAGGCTCATTCTTTCGCATGTTTCTCATACTTGATGGCTAGATCCTAGGCTCTTTCTGGATTGCATCACGTAGAAATGTAGTACCACACTGAAACAGTCAATAAAACCTGGTTTCCATCAATATTTTAGAGAATAATTCATGATAGGTCTAGTTTAGGTGTGGGATTTGCTCTCATCAGACTCATTCTTTCGCATATTTCTCATACTTGATGGCTAGATCCTGGGCTTTTTCTGGATTGCATCACGTAGTAATGTAGTACAACACTGAAACAGTCAATTAAACCTGGTTTCCATCAATATTTTAGAGGACAACGCAAGTTAGGTCTGGGATAGGTCTGGGATCTGCCCTCATCAGGCACATACTTTCGCGTTTTTCACATACTTATTGAACAGATCCTGGGTTTTTTCTGGTTTGGATCACGTAGTAGTGTGGTACCACACTGAAACAATCCATTAAACCTGGTTTCGATCAATATTTTTGAGGATAACGCATGTTAGGTCTAGGTTAGGCCTGGGATTTTCACTCATCAGACTCATACATTCGCATTCTTCACATACTCGTTGAACGGATCCTGGGTTTTTACTGGTTTGGATCACGTAGTAATGTGGTACCACACTGAAACATTTAATTAAACCTGGTTTTGATAAATATTTTAGAGGATAACGCATGTTAGGTCTGGGTAACGTCTAGGATTTGCCCTCATCAGGCTCATACTTTCGCATATTTCTAATACTTCATGGCTAGATCCTGGGCTATTTCTGCTTTGGATCACGTAGTAATGTGGTACCACATTGAAACAGTCCATTAAACCTGGTTTCGATCAATATTTTAGAGGATACCGCAAGTTAGGTCTGGGATAGGTCTGGGATTCGCCCTCATCAGGCTCATACTTTCGCGGTTTTCACATACATGTTGAACAGATCCTGGGTTTTTTCTGGTTTGGATCACGTAGTAATGTGGTACCACACTGAAACAGACCACTAAACCTGGTTTCGATCAATATTTTAGAGGATAACGCATGTTAGGTATAGGTTAGGCCTGGGATTTGGCCTCATGAGGGTCAAACTTTCGCAGTTTTAACATACATGTTGACCTGATCCAGGGTTTTTTCTGCTTTGGATCACGTAGTAATGTGGTACCACACTAAAACAGTCAACTCAACCTGGTTTCGATCAATATTTTAGAGGATAACGCAAGTTTGGTCTGGGATAGGTGTGGGATTTGCCCTCATCAGGGTCATATTTTCGCATTTTTCACATACTTGTAGAACAGATCCCTGGCGTTTTCAGGTTTTTATCACGTAGTAATGTGGTACCACACAGACACAGTCGATTAAACCTGGTTTGGATCAATATTTTAGAGGATAACGCAAGTTATGTCTGGGATAGGTCTGGGATTTGCCCTCATCAGGCTCATACTTTCGCATTTTTCACATACTTGTTGAACAGATCCCGGGTTTTTTCTGGTTTGGATCACGCAGTAATGTAGTACCACACTGAAACAGTCCATTAAACCTGGTTTCGATCAATATTTTATAGGATAGCGCATGTTAGGTCTGGGATAGGTCTGGGATTTGCCCTCATCAGGCTCATACTTTCGCATTTTTCACATACTTGTTGAACAGATCCCGGGTTTTTTCTGGTTTGGATCACGCAGTAATGTAGTACCACACTGAAACAGTCCATTAAACCTGGTTTCGATCAACATTTTGGAGAATAATTCATGTTAGGTCTAGGTTAGGTCTGGGATTTGCTCTCATCAGGCTCATACTTTCGCATATTCCTCATTCTTGTTGGCCAGATCCTGGGCTTCCACTGGTTTGGATCACGTAGTAATGTGATGCCACACTAAACCTGCCAATTAAACCTGGTTTTGATCAATATTTTAGAGGATAACGCAAGTTATGTCTGGGATAGGTCTGGGATTTGCCCTCATCAGGCTCATACTTTCGCGTTTTTCACATACTTGTTAAACAGATCCTGGGTTTTTTCTGGTTTGGATCACGTAGTAGTGTGGTACCACATTGAAACAATCGATTAAACCTGGTTTCGATCAATATTTTTGAGGATAACGCATGTTAGGTCTGGGTAACGTCTAGGATTTGCCCTCATCAGGCTGATACTTTCGCATATTTCTAATACTTCATGGCTAGATCCTGGGCTATTTCTGCTTTGGATCACGTAGTAATGTGGTACCACATTGAAACAATTGATTAATCCTGGTTTCGATCAATATTATTGAGGATAACGCAAGTTAGGTCTAGGTTAGGCCTGGGATTTTCACTCATCAGACTCATACTTTCGCATTCTTCACATACTTGTTGAACAGATCCTGGGTTTTTTTCTGGTTTGGATCACGTAGTTATGTGGTACCACACTGAAACAGTCGATTAAACCTGGTTTCGGTCAATATTTTTGAGGATAACGCATGTTAGGTCTAGGTTAGGCCTTGGATTTTCCCTCATCAGGCTCATTCTTTCGCATATTTCTCATACCTGATGGCTAGATCCTGGGCTTTTTCTGGATTGCATCACGTAGTAATGTAGTACCACACTGAAACAGTCAATTAAACCTGGTTTCCATCAATATTTTAGAGGACAACGCAAGTTAGGTCTGGCATAGGTCTGGGATTTGCCCTCATCAGGGTCACACTTTCGCATATTTCACATACTTGTTAAACAGATCCTGGAGTTTCTGGTTTTGATCACGCAGTAATGTCGTACCACACTGAAACAGTCCACTAAACCTGGCTTCGATCAATATTTTTGAGGATAACTCATGCTAGGTCTAGGTTAGGCCTGGGATTTGCCCCCATCAGACCCATACTTTCGCATATTTCTCATACTTCATAGCTAGATCCTGGGTTTTTCTGCATTGGATCACGTAGTAAAGTGGTACCACACTAAAACAGTCAATTAAACCTGGTTTCGATCAATATTTTAGAGGATAAGGCATGTTATGTCTAGGTTAGGCCTGGGATTTTCACTCATCAGACTCATACTTTCGCATTCTTCACATACTTGTTGAACGGATCCTGGGTTTTTTCTGGTTTGGATCACGTAGTAATGTGGTACCAGACTGAAACATTCAATTAAACCTGGTCTTGATATATATTTTACAGGATAACGCATGTTAGGTCTGGGTAAGGTCTAGGATTTGCCATCATCAGGCTCATAATTTCGCATATTTCTCATACTTCATGGCTTGATCCTGGGCTTTGTCTGGATTGGATCACGTAGTATTGTGGTACCACACTGAAACACTTAATTAAACCTGGTTTCGATCAATATTTTAGAGGATAACGCAAGTTTGGTCTGGGATAGGTGTGGGATTTGCCCTCATCAGGGTCATATTTTCGCATTTTTCACATACTTGTAGAACAGATCCCTGGCGTTTTCAGGTTTGTATCACGTAGTAATGTGGTACCACACAGAAACTGTCGATTAAACCTGGTTTCGATCAATATTTTAGAGGATAACGCAAGTTATGTCTGGGATAGGTCTGGGATTTGCCCTCATCAGGCTCATACTTTCGCGTTTTTCACGTACTTGTTGAACAGATCATGGGTTTTTTCTGGTATGGATCACGTAGTAATGTGGTACCACACTGAAACAGTCCATTAAACCTGGTTTCGATCAATATTTTATAGGATAGCGCATGTTAGGTCTGGGATAGGTCTGGGATTTGCCCTCATCAGGCTCATACTTTCGCATTTTTCACATACTTGTTGAACAGATCCCGGGTTTTTTCTGGTTTGGATCACGCAGTAATGTAGTACCACACTGAAACAGACCATTAAACCTGGTTTCGATCAATATTTTGGAGAATAATTCATGTTAGGTCTAGGTTAGGTCTGGGATTTGCTCTCATCAGGCTCATACTTTCGCATATTCCTCATTCTTGTTGGCCAGATCCTGGGCTTCCACTGGTTTGGATCACGTAGTAATGTGATGCCACACTAAACCTGCCAATTAAACCTGGTTTTGATCAATATTTTAGAGGATAACGCAAGTTATGTCTGAGATAGGTCTGGGATTTGCCCTCATCAGGCTCATACTTTCGCGTTTTTCACATACTTGTTAAACAGATCCTGGGTTTTTTCTGGTTTGGATCACGTAGTAGTGTGGTACCACATTGAAACAACCGATTAAACCTGGTTTCGATCAATATTTTTGAGGATAACGCATGTTAGGTCTGGGTAACGTCTAGGATTTGCCCTCATCAGGCTGATACTTTCGCATATTTCTAATACTTCATGGCTAGATCCTGGGCTATTTCTGCTTTGGATCACGTAGTAATGTGGTACCACATTGAAACAATCGATTAAACCTGGTTTCGATCAATATTTTTGAGGATAACGCATGTTGGGTCTAGGTTAGGCCTGGCATTTTCACTCATCAGACTCATACTTTCGCATTCTTCACATACTTGTTGAACAGATCCTGGGTTTTTTTCAGGTTTGGATCACGTAGTTATGTGGTACCACACTGAAACAGTCGATTAAACCTGGTTTCGATCAATATTTTTGAGGATAACGCATGTTAGGTCTAGGTTAGGCCTTGGATTTTCCCTCATCAGGCTCATTCTTTCGCATATTTCTCATACTTGATGGCTAGATCCTGGGCTTTTTCTGGATTGCATCACGTAGTAATGTAGTACCACACTGAAACAGTCAATTAAACCTGGTTTCCATCAATATTTTAGAGGACAACGCAAGTTAGGTCTGGCATAGGTCTGGGATTTGCCCTCATCAGGGTCACACTTTCGCATTTTTCACATACTTGTTAAACAGATCCTGGAGTTTCTGGTTTTGATCACGCAGTAATGTGGTACCACACTGAAACAGTCCACTAAACCTGGCTTCGATCAATATTTTTGAGGATAAGGCATGTTATGTCTAGGTTAGGCCTGGGATTTTCACTCATCAGACTCATACTTTCGCATTCCTCACATACTTGTTGAACGGATCCTGGGTTTTTACTGGTTTGGATCACGTAGTAATGTAGTACCACACTGAAACAGTCAATTAATCCTGGTTTCGATCAATATTTTAGAGGATACCGCAAGTTAGGTCTGGGATAGGTCTGGGATTCGCCCTCATCAGGCTTATACTTTCGCGGTTTTCACATACATGTTGAACAGATCCTGGGTTTTTTCTGGTGTGGATCACGTAGTAATGTGGTACCACACTGAAACAATCAATTAAACCTGGTCTTGATAAATATTTTAGAGGATAACGCATGTTAGGTCTAGGTTAGGTCTAGGATTTGCCCTCATCAGGCTCATACTTTCGCATATTTCTCATACTTCATGGCTGGATCCTGGGCTATTTCTGGATGGGATCACGTAGTAATGTGGTACCACACTGAAACAGTCAATTTAACCTGGTTTCGATCAATATTTTAGAGGATAACGGAAGTTATGTCTGGGATAGGTCTGGGATTTGCCCTGATCAGGCCCATACTTTCGCGTTTTTCACATACTTGTTAAACAGATCCTGGGTTTTTAATGGTTTGGATCACGTAGTAATGTGGTACCACACTGAAACATTCAATTAAACCTGGTTTTGTTAAATATTTTAGAGGATAACGCATGTTAGGTCTGGGTAACGTCTAGGATTTGCCCTCATCAGACTCATACTTTCGCATTCCTCACATACTTGTTGAACGGATCCTGGGTTTTTTCTGGCTTGGATCACGCAGTAATGTAGTACCACACTGAATCAGTCCATTAAACCTGGTTTCGATCAATATTTTGGAGAATAATTCATGTTAGTTCTAGGTTAGGTCTGGGATTTGCTCTCATCAGGCTCATACTTTCGCATATTCCTCATTCTTGTTGGCCAGATCCTGGGCTTCCACTGGTTTGGATCACGTAGTAATGTGATGCCAGACTGAAACATTCAATTAAACCTGGTCTTGATATATATTTTACAGGATAACGCATGTTAGGTCTGGGTAAGGTCTAGGATTTGCCATCATCAGGCTCATAATTTCGCATATTTCTCATACTTCATGGCTTGATCCTGGGCTTTGTCTGGATTGGATCACGTAGTATTGTGGTACCACACTGAAACACTAAATTAAACCTGGTTTCGATCAATATTTTAGAGGATAACGCAAGTTTGGTCTGGGATAGGTGTGGGATTTGCCCTCATCAGGGTCATATTTTCGCATTTTTCACATACTTGTAGAACAGATCCCTGGCGTTTTCAGGTTTGTATCACGTCGTAATGTGGTACCACACAGAAACAGTCGATTAAACCTGGTTTCGATCAATATTTTAGAGGATAACGCAAGTTATGTCTGGGATAGGTCTGGGATTTGCCCTCATCAGGCTCATACTTTCGCGTTTTTCACGTACTTGTTGAACAGATCATGGGTTTTTTCTGGTATGGATCACGTAGTAATGTGGTACCACACTGAAACAGTCCATTAAACCTGGTTTCGATCAATATTTTATAGGATAGCGCATGTTAGGTCTGGGATAGGTCTGGGATTTGCCCTCATCAGGCTCATACTTTCGCATTTTTCACATACTTGTTGAACAGATCCCGGGTTTTTTCTGGTTTGGATCACGCAGTAATGTAGTACCACACTGAATCAGTCCATTAAACCTGGTTTCGATCAATATTTTGGAGAATAATTCATGTTAGTTCTAGGTTAGGTCTGGGATTTGCTCTCATCAGGCTCATACTTTCGCATATTCCTCATTCTTGTTGGCCAGATCCTGGGCTTCCACTGGTTTGGATCACGTAGTAATGTGATGCCACACTAAACCTGTCAATTAAACCTGGTTTCGATCAAGATTTTAGAGGATAACGCAAGGTATGTCAGGGATAGATCTGGGGATTTGCCCTCATCAGGTTCATACTTTCGCGTTTTTCACATTCTTATTGAACAGATCCTGGGTATTTTTCTGGTTTGGATCACGTAGTAATGTGGTACCAGACTGAAACATTCCATTAAACCTGGTCTTGATATATATTTTAGAGGATAACTCATGTTAGGTCTGGGTAAGGTCTAGGATTTGCCATCATCAGGCTCGTAATTTCGCATATTTCTCATACTTCATGGCTAGATCCTGGGCTTTATCTGGTTTGGATCACGTAGTAATGTGGTAGCACACCGAAAGAGTCCATTAAACCTGGTTCCGATCAATATTTTAGAGGATAACGCTAGTTAGGTCTGGGATAGGTGTGGGATTTGCCCTCATCAGGGTCATGTTCTCGCATTTTTCACATACCTGTAGAACGGATCCCATGCTTTTTCTGGTTTTGATCAGGTAGTAGTGTGGTACCACACTGAAACAGTCGATTAAACCTGGTTTCGATCAATATTTTTGAGAATAACGCATGTTAGATCTAGGTTAGGCCTGGGATTTTCTCTCATCAGACACATACTTTCGCATTCTCCACATACTTGTTGAACAGATCCTGGGTTTTTTCGAGTTTGGATCACGTAGTATTGTGGTACCACACTGAAACAGTCCATTATACCTGGTGTCGATCAATATTTTAGAGAATAACGCATGTTAGGTCTTGGTTAGGTCTGGGATTTGCTCACATCAGGCTCGTATTTTCGCATATTTCTCATAGTTGATGGCCAGATTCTGGGCTTTATCTGGTTTGGATCACGTAGTAATGTGGTACCACACTGAAACAGTCCATTAAACCTGGTTTCGATCAACATTTTAGAGGATAACGCAAGTTAGGTCTGGGATAGGTGTGGGATTTGCCCTCATCAGGGTCATATTTTCGCATTTTTCACATACCTGTAGTACGTATCCCATGCTTTTTCTGGTGTTGGATCACGTAGTAATGTGGTACCACACTGAAACGTTCAATTAAACCTGGTCTTGACAAATATTTTAGAGTATAACGCGTGTTAGGACTGGGTTAGGCCTAGGATTTGCCCTAATCAGGCACATAATTTCGCATATTTCTCATACTTCATGGATGAATCCTGGGCTTTTTCTGGTTTGGATCACGGAGTAATATGGTACCACACTGAAACAGTCCATTAAACCTGGTTTCGATCAATATTTTTGAGAATGATTCATGTTAGGTCTAGGTTAGGTCTGGGATTTGCTCTCATCAGCCTCATACTTTCGCATATTTCTCATTCTTGTTGGCCAGATCCTGGGCTTCCACTGGTTTGGGTCACGTAGTAATGTGATGCCACACTAAAACAGTCAATTAAACCTGGTCTCGATCAATATTTTAGAGGATAACGCAAGTTATGTCTGGGATATGTCTGGGATTTGCCCTCGTCAGGCTCATACTTCCTCATTCTTCACATACTTGTTGTACAGATCCTGGGTTTTTTTCTGGTTTGGATCACGTAGTAATGTGGTACCACACTGAAACAGTCCATTAAACCTGGTTTCGATCAATATTTTACAGAATAACTCATGTTAGGTCTAGGTTAGGTCTGGAATTTGCTCTCATCAGTCTGGTACTTTCGCATATTTCTCATACTTGATGGCCAGATCCTAGGCTTCCACTGGTTTGGATCACGTAGTAATGTGATGCCACACTAAAACAGTCAATTAAACCTGGTCTCGATCAATATTTTAGAGGATAACGCAAGTTATGTCTGGGATATGTCTGGGATTTACCCTCGTCAGGCTCATACTTCCTCATTCTTCACATACTTGTTGTACAGATCCTGGGTTTTTCTGGTTTGGATCACGTAGTAATGTGGTATCACACTGAAACAGTCCATTAAACCTGGTCTCGATCAATATTTTAGAGGATAACGCATGTTAGGTCTGGGATAGGTCTGGGATTTGCCCTCATCAGGCTCATAGTTTCCGCGTTTTTCACATACTTGTTGAACAGATCCTGGGGTTTTCTGGTTTGGATCACGTAGTAATGTGGTACCACACTGAAACAGTCGATTAAACCTGGTGTCGATCAATATTTTTGAGGATAACGCATGTTAGGTCTAGGTTAGGCCTGGAATTTTCCCTCATCAGACACATACATTCGCATTCTCCACATACTTGTTGAACGGATTCTGGGTTTTTTCTCGTTTGGATCACGTAGTAATGTGGTACCACACTTAAACATTCAATTAAACCTGGTCTTGATAAATATTTTTGAGGATAACGCATGTTAGGTCTGGGTTAGGTCTAGGATTTGCCCTAATCTGGCCCATAATATCGCATATTTCTCATACTTCATGGCTAGATCCATGGCTTTTTCTGGATTGGATCACGTAGTAATGTGGTACCACACTGAAGCAGTCGATTAAACCTGGTGTCGATCAATATTTTTGAGGATAACGCATGTTAGGTCTAGGTTAGGTCTGGGATTTTCCCTCATGAGACACATACTTTCGCATTCTCCACATACTTGTTGAACGGATCCTGGGTTTTTTCTGATTTGGATCACGTAGTAATGTGATGCCACACCAAAACAGTCAATTAAACCTGGTTTCGATCAATATTTTACAGGATAACGCAAGTTATGTCTGGGATAGGTCTGGGATTTGCCCTCCTCAGGCTCATACTTTCGCGTTTGTCACATACTTGTTGAACAGATCCTGGGTTTTTTCTGGATTGGATCAGGTAGTAATGTGGTACCACACTGAAACAGTCGATTAAACCTGGTTTCGATCAATATTTTAGAGGATAACGCAAGTTATGTCTGGGATAGTTCTGGGATTTGCCCTCATCAGGCTCATACTTTCGCGTTTTTCACATACTTGCTGAACAGATCCTGGGTTTTTTCTGGTTTGGATCGCGTAGTAATGTGGTACCTCACTGAAACAGTCCATTAAACCTGGTGTCGATCAATATTTTTGAGGATAACGCATGTTAGGTCTAGGTTAGGCCTGGAATTTTCCCTCATCAGACACATACATTCGCATTCTCCACATACTTGTTGAACGGATTCTGGGTTTTTCCTCGTTTGGATCACGTAGTAATGTGGTACCACACTTAAACATTCAATTAAACCTGGTCTTGATAAATATTTTTGAGGATAACGCATGTTAGGTCTGGGTTAGGTCTAGGATTTGCCCTAATCTGGCCCATAATATCGCATATTTCTCATACTTCATGGCTAGATCCATGGCTTTTTCTGGATTGGATCACGTAGTAATGTGGTACCACACTGAAGCAGTCGATTAAACCTGGTGTCGATCAATATTTTTGAGGATAACGCATGTTAGGTCTAGGTTAGGTCTGGGATTTTCCCTCATGAGACACATACTTTCGCATTCTCCACATACTTGTTGAACGGATCCTGGGTTTTTTCTGATTTGGATCACGTAGTAATGTGATGCCACACCAAAACAGTCAATTAAACCTGGTTTCGATCAATATTTTACAGGATAACGCAAGTTATGTCTGGGATAGGTCTGGGATTTGCCCTCCTCAGGCTCATACTTTCGCGTTTGTCACATACTTGTTGAACAGATCCTGGGTTTTTTCTGGATTGGATCAGGTAGTAATGTGGTACCACACTGAAACAGTCGATTAAACCTGGTTTCGATCAATATTTTAGAGGATAACGCAAGTTATGTCTGGGATAGTTCTGGGATTTGCCCTCATCAGGCTCATACTTTCGCGTTTTTCACATACTTGCTGAACAGATCCTGGGTTTTTTCTGGTTTGGATCGCGTAGTAATGTGGTACCTCACTGAAACAGTCCATTAAACCTGATCTTGATCAATATTTTATAGGATAACGCAAGTTAGGGCTGGGATAGGTCTGGGATTTGCCCTGATCAGGCTCATAGTTCCGCGTTTTTCACATACTTGTTGATCAGATCCTGGGTTTTTTCTGGTTTGGATCCCGTAGTAATGTGGTACCACACTGAAACAGTCCATTAAACCTGGTTTCGATCAATATTTTAGAGGATAACGCAAGTTATGTCTGGGATAGTTCTGGGATTTGCCCCCATCAGGCTCATACTTTCGCGTTTTTCACATACTTGCTGAACAGATCCTGGGTTTTTTCTGGTTTGGATCGCGTAGTAATGTGGTACCTCACTGAAACAGTCCATTAAACCTGATCTTGATCAATATTTTATAGGATAACGCAAGTTAGGGCTGGGATAGGTCTGGGATTTGCCCTGATCAGGCTCATAGTTCCGCGTTTTTCACATACTTGTTGATCAGATCCTGGGTTTTTTCTGGTTTGGATCCCGTAGTAATGTGGTACCACACTGAAACAGTCCATTAAACCTGGTTCCGGTTAATGTTTTAGAGAATAACGCATGTTAGGTCTTGGTTAGGGCTGGGGTTTGCTCTCATCAGACTCGTACTTTCGCATATTTCTCATTCTTGATGGCCAGATTCTGTGCCTTTTCCGGTTTGGATCACGTAGTAATGTGGCACCACACTGATACAGTCGATTAAACCTGGTTTCGATCAATATTTTAGAGGATAACGCAAGTTATGTCTGGGATAGGTCTGGGATTTGCCCTCATCAGGCTCATACTTTCGCGTTTTTCACATACTTGTTGAACAGATCCTTGGTTTTTTCTGGTTTGGATCAGGTAGTAATATGGTACCACACTGAAACAGTCCATTAATCCTGGTTTCGATCAGTATCTTAGAGGATAATTCATGTTAGGTCTAGGTTAGGTCTGGGATTTGCTCTCATCAGGCTCATACTTTCGCATATTTCTCATTCTTGTTGGCCAGATCCTGGGCTTCCACTGGTTTGGATCACGTAGTAATGTGATGCCACACTAAACCTGTCAATTAAACCTGGTTTCGATCAATATTTTAGAGGATAACGCAAGGTATGTCTGGGATAGATCTGGGGATTTGCCCTCATCAGGCTCATACTTTCGCGTTTTCCCCATACTTGTTGTACAGATCCTGGGTTTTTCTAGTTTGGATCACGTAGTAATGTGGTACCACACTGAATCAGTCGAATAAACCTGGTTTCGATCAATATTTTAGTGAATAACTCATGTTAGGTCTAGGTTAGTTCTGGGATTTGATCTCATCAGGCTCGTACTTTCACATATTTCTCATACTTGGTGGCCAGATTCTGGGCTTTTTCTGGTTTGGATCACGTAGTAATGTATTACCACACTGAAACTGTCGATTAAACCTGGTGTCGATCAATATTTTTGAGGATAACGCATGTTAGGTATGGGTTAGGTCTAGGATTTGCCCTTAACAGGCCCATAATATCGCATATTTCTCATACTTCATGGCTAGATCCTGGGCTTTTTCTGGATTGGATCACGTAGTAATGTGGTACCACACTGAAGCAGTCGATTAAACCTGGTGTCGATCATTATTTTTGAGGATAACGCATGTTAGGTCTAGGTTAGGCCTGTGATTTTCCCTCATGAGACACATACTTTCGCATTCTCCACATACTTGTTGAACGGATCCAGGGTTTTTCCTGGTTTTGATCACGTAGTAATGTGGTACCACACTGAAACAGTCGATTAAACCTGGTGTCGATCAATATTTTTGAGGGTAACGCATGTTAGTTCTAGGTTAGTTCTGGGGTTTGCCCTCATCAGGGTCATATTTTCGCATATTTCTCATAGTTGATGGCCAGATTCTGGGCTTTTTCTGGATTGGATCACGTAGTGATGTGGTACCACACTGAAATAGTCGATTAAACCTGGTTTCGATCAATATTTTAGAGGATAACGCAAGTTATGTCTGAGATAGGTTCGGGATTTGCCCTCATCAGGGTCATACTTTCGCATTTCTCACATACTTGTTGAACAGATCCTGGGTTTTTTCTGATTTGGATCACGCAGTAATGTGGTACCACACTGAAACAGTCCACTAAACCTGGTTTCGATCAATATTTTGGAGGATAACGCATGGTATGTCTAGGTTAGGCCGGGGATTTGCCCTCATCAGACTCATACTTACGCATACTTCACATACTTGTTAAACAGATCCTGGGTTTTTTCTGGTTTGGATCACGTAGTAATGTGGTACCACACTGAAACAGTCGATTAAACCTGGTCTTGATAAATATTATAGAGGATAACGCATGTTAGATCTGGGTTAGGTCTAGGATTTGCCCTAATCCGGCTCAGAATTTCGCATATTTCTCATACTTCATAGCTAGAACCAGGGCTTTTTCTGCATTGGATCACGTAGTAATGTGGTACCACACTGAAACAGTAAATTAAACCTAGTTTCGATCAATGTTTTACAGGATAACGCAAGTTAGGTCTGGGGTAGGCCTGGGATTTGCCCTCATCAGGCTCATAGTTTCACGTTTTTCATATACTTGTTGAACAGATCCTGGGGTTTTCTGGTTTGGATCACGTAGTAATGTGGTACCACAAAGAAACAGTCGATTAAACCTGGTTTCGATCAATATTTTCGGGAATAACTCATGTTAGGTCTAGGTTAGGCCTGGGATTTGATCTCATCAGGCTCGTACTTTCACATATTTCTCATACTTGGTGGCCAGATTCTGGGCTTTTTCTGGTTTGGATCACGTAGTAATGTATTACCACACTGAAACAGTCGATTAAACCTGGTGTCGATCAATATTTTTGAGGATAACGCATGTTAGGTCTAGGTTAGGCCTGGAATTTTCCCTCATCAGACACATACATTTGCATTCTCCACATACTTGTTGAACGGATTCTGGGTTTTTTCTCGTTTGGATCACGTAGTAATGTGGTACCACACTTAAACATTCAATTAAACCTGGTCTTGATAAATATTTTTGAGGATAACGCATGTTAGGTCTGGGTTAGGTCTAGGATTTGCCCTAATCTGGCCCATAATATCGCATATTTCTCATACTTCATGGCTAGATCCATGGCTTTTTCTGGATTGGATCACGTAGTAATGTGGTACCACACTGAAGCAGTCGATTAAACCTGGTGTCGATCAATATTTTTGAGGATAACGCATGTTAGGTCTAGGTTAGGTCTGGGATTTTCCCTCATGAGACACATACTTTCGCATTCTCCACATACTTGTTGAACGGATCCTGGGTTTTTTCTGATTTGGATCACGTAGTAATGTGATGCCACACTAAAACAGTCAATTAAACCTGGTTTCGAACAATATTTTACAGGATAACGCAAGTTATGTCTGGGATAGGTCTGGGATTTGCCCTCCTCAGGCTCATACTTTCGCGTTTTTCACATACTTGTTGAACAGATCCTTGGTTTTTTCTGGTTTGGATCAGGTAGTAATATGGTACCACACTGAAACAGTCCATTAATCCTGGTTTCGATCAGTATCTTAGAGGATAATTCATGTTAGGTCTAGGTTAGGTCTGGGATTTGCTCTCATCAGGCTCATACTTTCGCATATTTCTCATTCTTGTTGGCCAGATCCTGGGCTTCCACTGGTTTGGATCACGTAGTAATGTGATGCCACACTAAACCTGTCAATTAAACCTGGTTTCGATCAATATTTTAGAGGATAACGCAAGGTATGTCTGGGATAGATCTGGGGATTTGCCCTCATCAGGCTCATACTTTCGCGTTTTCCCCATACTTGTTGTACAGATCCTGGGTTTTTCTAGTTTGGATCACGTAGTAATGTGGTACCACACTGAATCAGTCGAATAAACCTGGTTTCGATCAATATTTTAGTGAATAACTCATGTTAGGTCTAGGTTAGTTCTGGGATTTGATCTCATCAGGCTCGTACTTTCACATATTTCTCATACTTGGTGGCCAGATTCTGGGCTTTTTCTGGTTTGGATCACGTAGTAATGTATTACCACACTGAAACTGTCGATTAAACCTGGTGTCGATCAATATTTTTGAGGATAACGCATGTTAGGTATGGGTTAGGTCTAGGATTTGCCCTTAACAGGCCCATAATATCGCATATTTCTCATACTTCATGGCTAGATCCTGGGCTTTTTCTGGATTGGATCACGTAGTAATGTGGTACCACACTGAAGCAGTCGATTAAACCTGGTGTCGATCATTATTTTTGAGGATAACGCATGTTAGGTCTAGGTTAGGCCTGTGATTTTCCCTCATGAGACACATACTTTCGCATTCTCCACATACTTGTTGAACGGATCCAGGGTTTTTCCTGGTTTTGATCACGTAGTAATGTGGTACCACACTGAAACAGTCGATTAAACCTGGTGTCGATCAATATTTTTGAGGGTAACGCATGTTAGTTCTAGGTTAGTTCTGGGGTTTGCCCTCATCAGGGTCATATTTTCGCATATTTCTCATAGTTGATGGCCAGATTCTGGGCTTTTTCTGGATTGGATCACGTAGTGATGTGGTACCACACTGAAATAGTCGATTAAACCTGGTTTCGATCAATATTTTAGAGGATAACGCAAGTTATGTCTGAGATAGGTTCGGGATTTGCCCTCATCAGGGTCATACTTTCGCATTTCTCACATACTTGTTGAACAGATCCTGGGTTTTTTCTGATTTGGATCACGCAGTAATGTGGTACCACACTGAAACAGTCCACTAAACCTGGTTTCGATCAATATTTTGGAGGATAACGCATGGTATGTCTAGGTTAGGCCGGGGATTTGCCCTCATCAGACTCATACTTACGCATACTTCACATACTTGTTAAACAGATCCTGGGTTTTTTCTGGTTTGGATCACGTAGTAATGTGGTACCACACTGAAACAGTCGATTAAACCTGGTCTTGATAAATATTATAGAGGATAACGCATGTTAGATCTGGGTTAGGTCTAGGATTTGCCCTAATCCGGCTCAGAATTTCGCATATTTCTCATACTTCATAGCTAGAACCAGGGCTTTTTCTGCATTGGATCACGTAGTAATGTGGTACCACACTGAAACAGTAAATTAAACCTAGTTTCGATCAATGTTTTACAGGATAACGCAAGTTAGGTCTGGGGTAGGCCTGGGATTTGCCCTCATCAGGCTCATAGTTTCACGTTTTTCATATACTTGTTGAACAGATCCTGGGGTTTTCTGGTTTGGATCACGTAGTAATGTGGTACCACAAAGAAACAGTCGATTAAACCTGGTTTCGATCAATATTTTCGGGAATAACTCATGTTAGGTCTAGGTTAGGCCTGGGATTTGATCTCATCAGGCTCGTACTTTCACATATTTCTCATACTTGGTGGCCAGATTCTGGGCTTTTTCTGGTTTGGATCACGTAGTAATGTATTACCACACTGAAACAGTCGATTAAACCTGGTGTCGATCAATATTTTTGAGGATAACGCATGTTAGGTCTAGGTTAGGCCTGGAATTTTCCCTCATCAGACACATACATTTGCATTCTCCACATACTTGTTGAACGGATTCTGGGTTTTTTCTCGTTTGGATCACGTAGTAATGTGGTACCACACTTAAACATTCAATTAAACCTGGTCTTGATAAATATTTTTGAGGATAACGCATGTTAGGTCTGGGTTAGGTCTAGGATTTGCCCTAATCTGGCCCATAATATCGCATATTTCTCATACTTCATGGCTAGATCCATGGCTTTTTCTGGATTGGATCACGTAGTAATGTGGTACCACACTGAAGCAGTCGATTAAACCTGGTGTCGATCAATATTTTTGAGGATAACGCATGTTAGGTCTAGGTTAGGTCTGGGATTTTCCCTCATGAGACACATACTTTCGCATTCTCCACATACTTGTTGAACGGATCCTGGGTTTTTTCTGATTTGGATCACGTAGTAATGTGATGCCACACTAAAACAGTCAATTAAACCTGGTTTCGAACAATATTTTACAGGATAACGCAAGTTATGTCTGGGATAGGTCTGGGATTTGCCCTCCTCAGGCTCATACTTTCGCGTTTGTCACATACTTGTTGAACAGATCCTGGGTTTTTTCTGGATTGGATCAGGTAGTAATGTGGTACCACACTGAAACAGTCGATTAAACCTGGTTTCGATCAATATTTTAGAGGATAACGCAAGTTATGTCTGGGATAGTTCTGGGATTTGCCCTCATCAGGCTCATACTTTCGCGTTTTTCACATACTTGCTGAACAGATCCTGGGTTTTTTCTGGTTTGGATCGCGTAGTAATGTGGTACCTCACTGAAACAGTCCATTAAACCTGATCTTGATCAATATTTTATAGGATAACGCATGTTAGGGCTGGGATAGGTCTGGGATTTGCCCTGATCAGGCTCATAGTTCCGCGTTTTTCACATACTTGTTGATCAGATCCTGGGTTTTTTCTGGTTTGGATCCCGTAGTAATGTGGTACCACACTGAAACAGTCCATTAAACCTGGTTCCGGTCAATGTTTTAGAGAATAACGCATGTTAGGTCTTGGTTAGGGCTGGGGTTTGCTCTCATCAGACTCGTACTTTCGCATATTTCTCATTCTTGATGGCCAGATTCTGGGCCTTTTCCGGTTTGGATCACGTAGTAATGTGGTACCACACTGAAGCAGTCGATTAAACCTGGTTTCGATCAATATTTTAGAGGATAACGCAAGTTATGTCTGGGATAGGTCTGGGATTTGCCCTCATCAGGCTCATACTTTCGCGTTTTTCACATACTTGTTGATCAGATCCTGGGTTTTTTCTGGTTTGGATCAGGTAGTAATGTGGTACCACACTGAAACAGTCCATTAATCCTGGTTTCGATCAGTATCTTAGAGGATAATTCATGTTAGGTCTAGGTTAGGTCTGGGATTTGCTCTCATCAGGCTCATACTTTCGCATATTTCTCATTCTTGTTGGCCAGATCCTGGGCTTCCACTGGTTTGGATCACGTAGTAATGTGATGCCACACTAAACCTGTCAATTAAACCTGGTTTCGATCAATATTTTAGAGGATAACGCAAGGTATGTCTGGGATAGATCTGGGGATTTGCCCTCATCAGGCTCATACTTTCGCGTTTTCCCCATACTTGTTGTACAGATCCTGGGTTTTTCTAGTTTGGATCACGTAGTAATGTGGTACCACACTGAATCAGTCGAATAAACCTGGTTTCGATCAATATTTTAGTGAATAACTCATGTTAGGTCTAGGTTAGTTCTGGGATTTGATCTCATCAGGCTCGTACTTTCACATATTTCTCATACTTGGTGGCCAGATTCTGGGCTTTTTCTGGTTTGGATCACGTAGTAATGTATTACCACACTGAAACTGTCGATTAAACCTGGTGTCGATCAATATTTTTGAGGATAACGCATGTTAGGTATGGGTTAGGTCTAGGATTTGCCCTTAACAGGCCCATAATATCGCATATTTCTCATACTTCATGGCTAGATCCTGGGCTTTTTCTGGATTGGATCACGTAGTAATGTGGTACCACACTGAAGCAGTCGATTAAACCTGGTGTCGATCATTATTTTTGAGGATAACGCATGTTAGGTCTAGGTTAGGCCTGTGATTTTCCCTCATGAGACACATACTTTCGCATTCTCCACATACTTGTTGAACGGATCCAGGGTTTTTCCTGGTTTTGATCACGTAGTAATGTGGTACCACACTGAAACAGTCGATTAAACCTGGTGTCGATCAATATTTTTGAGGGTAACGCATGTTAGTTCTAGGTTAGTTCTGGGGTTTGCCCTCATCAGGGTCATATTTTCGCATATTTCTCATAGTTGATGGCCAGATTCTGGGCTTTTTCTGGATTGGATCACGTAGTGATGTGGTACCACACTGAAATAGTCGATTAAACCTGGTTTCGATCAATATTTTAGAGGATAACGCAAGTTATGTCTGAGATAGGTTCGGGATTTGCCCTCATCAGGGTCATACTTTCGCATTTCTCACATACTTGTTGAACAGATCCTGGGTTTTTTCTGATTTGGATCACGCAGTAATGTGGTACCACACTGAAACAGTCCACTAAACCTGGTTTCGATCAATATTTTGGAGGATAACGCATGGTATGTCTAGGTTAGGCCGGGGATTTGCCCTCATCAGACTCATACTTACGCATACTTCACATACTTGTTAAACAGATCCTGGGTTTTTTCTGGTTTGGATCACGTAGTAATGTGGTACCACACTGAAACAGTCGATTAAACCTGGTCTTGATAAATATTATAGAGGATAACGCATGTTAGATCTGGGTTAGGTCTAGGATTTGCCCTAATCCGGCTCAGAATTTCGCATATTTCTCATACTTCATAGCTAGAACCAGGGCTTTTTCTGCATTGGATCACGTAGTAATGTGGTACCACACTGAAACAGTAAATTAAACCTAGTTTCGATCAATGTTTTACAGGATAACGCAAGTTAGGTCTGGGGTAGGCCTGGGATTTGCCCTCATCAGGCTCATAGTTTCACGTTTTTCATATACTTGTTGAACAGATCCTGGGGTTTTCTGGTTTGGATCACGTAGTAATGTGGTACCACAAAGAAACAGTCGATTAAACCTGGTTTCGATCAATATTTTCGGGAATAACTCATGTTAGGTCTAGGTTAGGCCTGGGATTTGATCTCATCAGGCTCGTACTTTCACATATTTCTCATACTTGGTGGCCAGATTCTGGGCTTTTTCTGGTTTGGATCACGTAGTAATGTATTACCACACTGAAACAGTCGATTAAACCTGGTGTCGATCAATATTTTTGAGGATAACGCATGTTAGGTCTAGGTTAGGCCTGGAATTTTCCCTCATCAGACACATACATTTGCATTCTCCACATACTTGTTGAACGGATTCTGGGTTTTTTCTCGTTTGGATCACGTAGTAATGTGGTACCACACTTAAACATTCAATTAAACCTGGTCTTGATAAATATTTTTGAGGATAACGCATGTTAGGTCTGGGTTAGGTCTAGGATTTGCCCTAATCTGGCCCATAATATCGCATATTTCTCATACTTCATGGCTAGATCCATGGCTTTTTCTGGATTGGTTCACGTAGTAATGTGGTACCACACTGAAGCAGTCGATTAAACCTGGTGTCGATCAATATTTTTGAGGATAACGCATGTTAGGTCTAGGTTAGGTCTGGGATTTTCCCTCATGAGACACATACTTTCGCATTCTCCACATACTTGTTGAACGGATCCTGGGTTTTTTCTGATTTGGATCACGTAGTAATGTGATGCCACACTAAAACAGTCAATTAAACCTGGTTTCGAACAATATTTTACAGGATAACGCAAGTTATGTCTGGGATAGGTCTGGGATTTGCCCTCCTCAGGCTCATACTTTCGCGTTTGTCACATACTTGTTGAACAGATCCTGGGTTTTTTCTGGATTGGATCAGGTAGTAATGTGGTACCACACTGAAACAGTCGATTAAACCTGGTTTCGATCAATATTTTAGAGGATAACGCAAGTTATGTCTGGGATAGTTCTGGGATTTGCCCTCATCAGGCTCATACTTTCGCGTTTTTCACATACTTGCTGAACAGATCCTGGGTTTTTTCTGGTTTGGATCGCGTAGTAATGTGGTACCTCACTGAAACAGTCCATTAAACCTGATCTTGATCAATATTTTATAGGATAACGCATGTTAGGGCTGGGATAGGTCTGGGATTTGCCCTGATCAGGCTCATAGTTCCGCGTTTTTCACATACTTGTTGATCAGATCCTGGGTTTTTTCTGGTTTGGATCCCGTAGTAATGTGGTACCACACTGAAACAGTCCATTAAACCTGGTTCCGGTCAATGTTTTAGAGAATAACGCATGTTAGGTCTTGGTTAGGGCTGGGGTTTGCTCTCATCAGACTCGTACTTTCGCATATTTCTCATTCTTGATGGCCAGATTCTGGGCCTTTTCCGGTTTGGATCACGTAGTAATGTGGTACCACACTGAAGCAGTCGATTAAACCTGGTTTCGATCAATATTTTAGAGGATAACGCAAGTTATGTCTGGGATAGTTCTGGGATTTGCCCTCATCAGGCTCATACTTTCGCGTTTTTCACATACTTGCTGAACAGATCCTGGGTTTTTTCTGGTTTGGATCGCGTAGTAATGTGGTACCTCACTGAAACAGTCCATTAAACCTGATCTTGATCAATATTTTATAGGATAACGCATGTTAGGGCTGGGATAGGTCTGGGATTTGCCCTGATCAGGCTCATAGTTCCGCGTTTTTCACATACTTGTTGATCAGATCCTGGGTTTTTTCTGGTTTGGATCCCGTAGTAATGTGGTACCACACAGAAACAGTCCATTAAACCTGGTTCCGATCAATGTTTTAGAGAATAACGCATGTTAGGTCTTGGTTAGGGCTGGGGTTTGCTCTCATCAGACTCGTACTTTCGCATATTTCTCATTCTTGATGGCCAGATTCTGGGCCTTTTCTGATTTGGATCACGCAGTAATGTGGTACCACACTGAAACAGTCCACTAAACCTGGTTTCGATCAATATTTTGGAGGATAACGCATGGTATGTCTAGGTTAGGCCGGGGATTTGCCCTCATCAGACTCATACTTACGCATACTTCACATACTTGTTAAACAGATCCTGGGTTTTTTCTGGTTTGGATCACGTAGTAATGTGGTACCACACTGAAACAGTCGATTAAACCTGGTCTTGATAAATATTATAGAGGATAACGCATGTTAGATCTGGGTTAGGTCTAGGATTTGCCCTAATCCGGCTCAGAATTTCGCATATTTCTCATACTTCATAGCTAGAACCAGGGCTTTTTCTGCATTGGATCACGTAGTAATGTGGTACCACACTGAAACAGTAAATTAAACCTAGTTTCGATCAATGTTTTACAGGATAACGCAAGTTAGGTCTGGGGTAGGCCTGGGATTTGCCCTCATCAGGCTCATAGTTTCACGTTTTTCATATACTTGTTGAACAGATCCTGGGGTTTTCTGGTTTGGATCACGTAGTAATGTGGTACCACAAAGAAACAGTCGATTAAACCTGGTTTCGATCAATATTTTCGGGAATAACTCATGTTAGGTCTAGGTTAGGCCTGGGATTTGATCTCATCAGGCTCGTACTTTCACATATTTCTCATACTTGGTGGCCAGATTCTGGGCTTTTTCTGGTTTGGATCACGTAGTAATGTATTACCACACTGAAACAGTCGATTAAACCTGGTGTCGATCAATATTTTTGAGGATAACGCATGTTAGGTCTAGGTTAGGCCTGGAATTTTCCCTCATCAGACACATACATTTGCATTCTCCACATACTTGTTGAACGGATTCTGGGTTTTTTCTCGTTTGGATCACGTAGTAATGTGGTACCACACTTAAACATTCAATTAAACCTGGTCTTGATAAATATTTTTGAGGATAACGCATGTTAGGTCTGGGTTAGGTCTAGGATTTGCCCTAATCTGGCCCATAATATCGCATATTTCTCATACTTCATGGCTAGATCCATGGCTTTTTCTGGATTGGTTCACGTAGTAATGTGGTACCACACTGAAGCAGTCGATTAAACCTGGTGTCGATCAATATTTTTGAGGATAACGCATGTTAGGTCTAGGTTAGGTCTGGGATTTTCCCTCATGAGACACATACTTTCGCATTCTCCACATACTTGTTGAACGGATCCTGGGTTTTTTCTGATTTGGATCACGTAGTAATGTGATGCCACACTAAAACAGTCAATTAAACCTGGTTTCGAACAATATTTTACAGGATAACGCAAGTTATGTCTGGGATAGGTTGGGATTTGCCCTCCTCAGGCTCATACTTTCGCGTTTGTCACATACTTGTTGAACAGATCCTGGGTTTTTTCTGGATTGGATCAGGTAGTAATGTGGTACCACACTGAAACAGTCGATTAAACCTGGTTTCGATCAATATTTTAGAGGATAACGCAAGTTATGTCTGGGATAGTTCTGGGATTTGCCCTCATCAGGCTCATACTTTCGCGTTTTTCACATACTTGCTGAACAGATCCTGGGTTTTTTCTGGTTTGGATCGCGTAGTAATGTGGTACCTCACTGAAACAGTCCATTAAACCTGATCTTGATCAATATTTTATAGGATAACGCATGTTAGGGCTGGGATAGGTCTGGGATTTGCCCTGATCAGGCTCATAGTTCCGCGTTTTTCACATACTTGTTGATCAGATCCTGGGTTTTTTCTGGTTTGGATCCCGTAGTAATGTGGTACCACACTGAAACAGTCCATTAAACCTGGTTCCGGTCAATGTTTTAGAGAATAACGCATGTTAGGTCTTGGTTAGGGCTGGGGTTTGCTCTCATCAGACTCGTACTTTCGCATATTTCTCATTCTTGATGGCCAGATTCTGGGCCTTTTCCGGTTTGGATCACGTAGTAATGTGGTACCACACTGAAGCAGTCGATTAAACCTGGTTTCGATCAATATTTTAGAGGATAACGCAAGTTATGTCTGGGATAGGTCTGGGATTTGCCCTCATCAGGCTCATACTTTCGCGTTTTTCACATACTTGTTGATCAGATCCTGGGTTTTTTCTGGTTTGGATCAGGTAGTAATGTGGTACCACACTGAAACAGTCCATTAATCCTGGTTTCGATCAGTATCTTAGAGGATAATTCATGTTAGGTCTAGGTTAGGTCTGGGATTTGCTCTCATCAGGCTCATACTTTCGCATATTTCTCATTCTTGTTGGCCAGATCCTGGGCTTCCACTGGTTTGGATCACGTAGTAATGTGATGCCACACTAAACCTGTCAATTAAACCTGGTTTCGATCAATATTTTAGAGGATAACGCAAGGTATGTCTGGGATAGATCTGGGGATTTGCCCTCATCAGGCTCATACTTTCGCGTTTTTCACATACTTGTTGTACAGATCCTGGGTTTTTCTGGTTTGGATCACGTAGTAATGTGGTGCCACACTGAATCAGTCGAATAAACCTGGTTTCGATCAATATTTTAGTGAATAACTCATGTTAGGTCTAGGTTAGTTCTGGGATTTGATCTCATCAGGCTCGTACTTTCACATATTTCTCATACTTGGTGGCCAGATTCTGGGCTTTTTCTGGTTTGGATCACGTAGTAATGTATTACCACACTGAAACTGTCGATTAAACCTGGTGTCGATCAATATTTTTGAGGATAACGCATGTTAGGTATGGGTTAGGTCTAGGATTTGCCCTTAACAGGCCCATAATATCGCATATTTCTCATACTTCATGGCTAGATCCTGGGCTTTTTCTGGATTGGATCACGTAGTAATGTGGTACCACACTGAAGCAGTCGATTAAACCTGGTGTCGATCATTATTTTTGAGGATAACGCATGTTAGGTCTAGGTTAGGCCTGTGATTTTCCCTCATGAGACACATACTTTCGCATTCTCCACATACTTGTTGAACGGATCCTGGGTTTTTCCTGGTTTGGATCACGTAGTAATGTGGTACCACACTGAATCAGTCGATTAAACCTGGTGTCGATCAATATTTTTGAGGATAACGCATGTTAGGTCTAGGTTAGTTCTGGGGTTTGCACTCATCAGGGTCATATTTTCGCATATTTCTCATAGTTGATGGCCAGATTCTGGGCTTTTTCTGGATTGGATCACGTAGTAATGTGGTACCACACTGAAATAGTCGATTAAACCTGGTTTCGATCAATATTTTAGAGGATAACGCAAGTTATGTCTGAGATAGGTTCGGGATTTGCCCTCATCAGGGTCATACTTTCGCATTTCTCACATACTTGTTGAACAGATCCTGGGTTTTTTCTGGTTTGGATCACGCAGTAATGTGGTACCACACTGAAACAGTCCACTAAACCAGGTTTCGATCAATATTTTGGAGGATAACGCATGTTATGTCTAGGTTAGGCCGGGGATTTGCCCTCATCAGACTCATACTTACGCATACTTCACATACTTGTTAAACAGATCCTGGGTTTTTTCTGGTTTGGATCACGTAGTAATGTGGTACCACACTGAAACAGTCGATTAAACCTGGTCTTGATAAATATTATAGAGGATAACGCATGTTAGATCTGGGTTAGGTCTAGGATTTGCCCTAATCCGGCTCAGAATTTCGCATATTTCTCATACTTCATGGCTAGAACCAGGGCTTTTTCTGCATTGGATCACGTAGTAATGTGGTACCACACTGAAACAGCAAATTAAACCTAGTTTCGATCAATGTTTTACAGGATAACGCAAGTTAGGTCTGGGGTAGGCCTGGGATTTGCCCTCATAAGGCTCATAGTTTCGCGTTTTTCACATACTTGTTGAACAGATCCTGGGTTTTTCTGGTTTGGATCACGTAGTAATGTGGTATCACACTGAAACAGTCCATTAAACCTGGTCTCGATCAATATTTTAGAGGATAACGCATGTTAGGTCTGGGATAGGTCTGGGATTTGCCCTCATCAGGCTCATAGTTTCGCGTTTTTCACATACTTGTTGAACAGATCCTGGGGTTTTCTGGTTTGGATCACGTAGTAATGTGGTACCACACTGAAACAGTCGATTAAACCTGGTTTCGATCAATATTTTAGTGAATAACTCATGTTAGGTCTAGGTTAGGTCTGGGATTTGATCTCATCAGGCTCGTACTTTCACATATTTCTCGTACTTGGTGGCCAGATTCTGGGCTTTTTCTGGTTTGGATCACGTAGTAATGTATTACCACACTGAAACAGTCGATTAAACCTGGTGTCGATCAATATTTTTGAGGATAACGCATGTTAGGTCTAGGTTAGGCCTGGAATTTTCCCTCATCAGACACATACATTCGCATTCTCCACATACTTGTTGAACGGATTCTGGGTTTTTTCTCGTTTGGATCACGTAGTAATGTGGTACCACACTTAAACATTCAATTAAACCTGGTCTTGATAAATATTTTTGAGGATAACGCATGTTAGGTCTGGGTTAGGTCTAGGATTTGCCCTAATCTGGCCCATAATATCGCATATTTCTCATACTTCATGGCTAGATCCATGGCTTTTTCTGGATTGGATCACGTAGTAATGTGGTACCACACTGAAGCAGTCGATTAAACCTGGTGTCGATCAATATTTTTGAGGATAACGCATGTTAGGTCTAGGTTAGGTCTGGGATTTTCCCTCATGAGACACATACTTTCGCATTCTCCACATACTTGTTGAACGGATCCTGGGTTTTTTCTGATTTGGATCACGTAGTAATGTGATGCCACACTAAAACAGTCAATTAAACCTGGTTTCGATCAATATTTTACAGGATAACGCAAGTTATGTCTGGGATAGGTCTGGGATTTGCCCTCCTCAGGCTCATACTTTCGCGTTTGTCACATACTTGTTGAACAGATCCTGGGTTTTTTCTGGATTGGATCAGGTAGTAATGTGGTACCACACTGAAACAGTCGATTAAACCTGGTTTCGATCAATATTTTAGAGGATAACGCAAGTTATGTCTGGGATAGTTCTGGGATTTGCCCTCATCAGGCTCATACTTTCGCGTTTTTCACATACTTGCTGAACAGATCCTGGGTTTTTTCTGGTTTGGATCGCGTAGTAATGTGGTACCTCACTGAAACAGTCCATTAAACCTGATCTTGATCAATATTTTATAGGATAACGCATGTTAGGGCTGGGATAGGTCTGGGATTTGCCCTGATCAGGCTCATAGTTCCGCGTTTTTCACATACTTGTTGATCAGATCCTGGGTTTTTTCTGGTTTGGATCCCGTAGTAATGTGGTACCACACAGAAACAGTCCATTAAACCTGGTTCCGATCAATGTTTTAGAGAATAACGCATGTTAGGTCTTGGTTAGGGCTGGGGTTTGCTCTCATCAGACTCGTACTTTCGCATATTTCTCATTCTTGATGGCCAGATTCTGGGCCTTTTCTGGTTTGGACCACGTAGTAATGTGGTACCACACTGAAACAGTCGATTAAACCTGGTTTCGATCAATATTTTAGAGGATAGCGCAAGTTATGTCTGGGATAGGTCTGGGATTTGCCCTCATCAGGCTCATACTTTCGCGTTTTTCACATACTTGATGGCCAGATTCTGTGCTTTTTCTGGTTTGGATCCCGTAGTAATGTGGTACCACACTGAAAGAGTCCATTATACCTGGTTTCGATCTATATTTTAGAGGATAACGCATGTTATGTCTAGGTTAGGCCTGTGATATGCCCTCATCAGACACATACTCTCGCATTCTTCACATACTTGTTGAACGGATCCTGGGTTTTTTCTGGTTTGGATCACGTAGTAGTGTGGTAGCACACTGAAACAGTCCATTAAACCTGGTATCGATCAATATTTTAGAGGATAACGCATGTTCTGCCTAGGTTAGGCCTGGGTTTTGCCCTCATCAGACACATACTTTCGCATTCTTCACATACTTGTTGAACGGATCCTGGGTTTTTTCTGGTATGGATCACGTAGTAGTGTGGTAGCACACTGAAACAGTCCATTAAACCTGGTATCGATCAATATTTTAGAGGATAACGCATGTTCTGCCTAGGTTAGGTCTGGGTTTTGCCCTCATCAGACACATACTTTCGCATTCTTCACATACTTGTTGAACCGATCCTGGGTTTTTTCTGGTTTGGATCACGTAGTAATGTGGTAGCACACTGAAACATTCAATTAAACCTGGTCTTGATAAATATTTTAGAGGAAAACACATGTTAGGTCTGGGTTAGGTCTAGGATTTGCCCACATCAGGCTCATACTTTCGCATATTACTCATACTTGATGGCTAGATCCAGGGCTTTTTCTGGATTGGATCACGTAGTAATGTGGTACCACACTGAAACAGTCAATTAAACCTGGTTTCCATCAATATTTTAGAGGACAACGCAAGTTAGGTCTGGTATAGGTCTGGGATTTGCCCTCATCAGGGTCATATTTTCGCGTTCTCCACATACTTGTTGAACAGATCCTGGGTATTTTTCTGGTTTGGATCAGGTAGTAATGTGGTACCACACTGAAACAGTCGATTAAACCTGGTTTCGATCAATATTTTAGAGGATAACGCATGTTAGGTCTAGGTTAGGCCTGGGATTTGCCCTCATCAGGGTCATACTTTCGCAATTTTAACAGACATGTTGACCTCAGTGAGTGTTTTGTTTGCATTGGATCGCGTAGCAAAGTGGTACCACACTGAAGCAGGCGATTAAACCTGTTTTCGATCAATACTCTTGAGGATAACGCATGTTAGGTCTAGGTGAGGCCTGGGATTTTCCCTCATCAGACTCATACTTTCGCATTCTTCACATACTTGTTGAACAGATCCTGGGTTTTTTCTGGTATGGATCACGTAGTAGTGTGGTAGCACACTGAAACAGTCCATTAAACCTGGTATCGATCAATATTTTAGAGGATAACGCATGTTCTGCCTAGGTTAGGTCTGGGTTTTGCCCTCATCAGACACATACTTTCGCATTCTTCACATACTTGTTGAACGGATCCTGGGTTTTTTCTGGTTTGGATCACGTAGTAATGTGGTAGCACACTGAAACATTCAATTAAACCTGGTCTTGATAAATATTTTAGAGGAAAACACATGTTAGGTCTGGGTTAGGTCTAGGATTTGCCCACATCAGGCTCATACTTTCGCATATTACTCATACTTGATGGCTAGATCCAGGGCTTTTTCTGGATTGGATCACGTAGTAATGTGGTGCCACACTGAAACAGTAAATTAAACCTAGTTTCGATCAATATTTTGCAGGATAACGCAAGTTAGGTCTGGGGTAGGCCTGGGATTTGCCTTCATCAGGGACATACTTTCGCACTTTTCACATACATGTTGAACAGATCCCTGGCTTTTTCTGGTTTGCAACACGCAGTAATGTGGTACCCCACTGAAACAGTCCATTAAACCTGGTTCCGGTTAATGTTTTAGAGAATAACGCATGTTAGGTCTTGGTTAGGGCTGGGGTTTGCTCTCATCAGACTCGTACTTTCGCATATTTCTCATTCTTGATGGCCAGATTCTGTGCCTTTTCCGGTTTGGATCACGTAGTAATGTGGCACCACACTGATACAGTCGATTAAACCTGGTTTCGATCAATATTTTAGAGGATAACGCAAGTTATGTCTGGGATAGGTCTGGGATTTGCCCTCATCAGGCTCATACTTTCGCGTTTTTCACATACTTGTTGAACAGATCCTGGGTTTTTTCTGGATTGGATCAGGTAGTAATGTGGTACCACACTGAAACAGTCGATTAAACCTGGTTTCGATCAATATTTTAGAGGATAACGCAAGTTATGTCTGGGATAGGTCTGGGATTTGCCCTCATCAGGCTCATACTTTCGCGTTTTTCACATACTTGTTGAACAGATCCTGGGTTTTTTCTGGATTGGATCGCGTAGTAATGTGGTACCTCACTGAAACAGTCCATTAAACCTGGTGTCGATCAATATTTTTGAGGATAACGCATGTTAGGTCTAGGTTAGGCCTGGAATTTTCCCTCATCAGACACATACATTCGCATTCTCCACATACTTGTTGAACGGATTCTGGGTTTTTTCTCGTTTGGATCACGTAGTAATGTGGTACCACACTTAAACATTCAATTAAACCTGGTCTTGATAAATATTTTTGAGGATAACGCATGTTAGGTCTGGGTTAGGTCTAGGATTTGCCCTAATCTGGCCCATAATATCGCATATTTCTCATACTTCATGGCTAGATCCATGGCTTTTTCTGGATTGGATCACGTAGTAATGTGGTACCACACTGAAGCAGTCGATTAAACCTGGTGTCGATCAATATTTTTGAGGATAACGCATGTTAGGTCTAGGTTAGGTCTGGGATTTTCCCTCATGAGACACATACTTTCGCATTCTCCACATACTTGTTGAACGGATCCTGGGTTTTTTCTGATTTGGATCACGTAGTAATGTGATGCCACACCAAAACAGTCAATTAAACCTGGTTTCGATCAATATTTTACAGGATAACGCAAGTTATGTCTGGGATAGGTCTGGGATTTGCCCTCCTCAGGCTCATACTTTCGCGTTTGTCACATACTTGTTGAACAGATCCTGGGTTTTTTCTGGATTGGATCAGGTAGTAATGTGGTACCACACTGAAACAGTCGATTAAACCTGGTTTCGATCAATATTTTAGAGGATAACGCAAGTTATGTCTGGGATAGTTCTGGGATTTGCCCTCATCAGGCTCATACTTTCGCGTTTTTCACATACTTGCTGAACAGATCCTGGGTTTTTTCTGGTTTGGATCGCGTAGTAATGTGGTACCTCACTGAAACAGTCCATTAAACCTGATCTTGATCAATATTTTATAGGATAACGCAAGTTAGGGCTGGGATAGGTCTGGGATTTGCCCTGATCAGGCTCATAGTTCCGCGTTTTTCACATACTTGTTGATCAGATCCTGGGTTTTTTCTGGTTTGGATCCCGTAGTAATGTGGTACCACACTGAAACAGTCCATTAAACCTGGTTCCGGTTAATGTTTTAGAGAATAACGCATGTTAGGTCTTGGTTAGGGCTGGGGTTTGCTCTCATCAGACTCGTACTTTCGCATATTTCTCATTCTTGATGGCCAGATTCTGTGCCTTTTCCGGTTTGGATAACGTAGTAATGTGGCACCACACTGATACAGTCGATTAAACCTGGTTTCGATCAATATTTTAGAGGATAACGCAAGTTATGTCTGGGATAGGTCTGGGATTTGCCCTCATCAGGCTCATACTTTCGCGTTTTTCACATACTTGTTGAACAGATCCTTGGTTTTTTCTGGTTTGGATCAGGTAGTAATATGGTACCACACTGAAACAGTCCATTAATCCTGGTTTCGATCAGTATCTTAGAGGATAATTCATGTTAGGTCGAGGTTAGGTCTGGGATTTGCTCTCATCAGGCTCATACTTTCGCATATTTCTCATTCTTGTTGGCCAGATCCTGGGCTTCCACTGGTTTGGATCACGTAGTAATGTGATGCCACACTAAACCTGTCAATTAAACCTGGTTTCGATCAATATTTTAGAGGATAACGCAAGGTATGTCTGGGATAGATCTGGGGATTTGCCCTCATCAGGCTCATACTTTCGCGTTTTCCCCATACTTGTTGTACAGATCCTGGGTTTTTCTAGTTTGGATCACGTAGTAATGTGGTACCACACTGAATCAGTCGAATAAACCTGGTTTCGATCAATATTTTAGTGAATAACTCATGTTAGGTCTAGGTTAGTTCTGGGATTTGATCTCATCAGGCTCGTACTTTCACATATTTCTCATACTTGGTGGCCAGATTCTGGGCTTTTTCTGGTTTGGATCACGTAGTAATGTATTACCACACTGAAACTGTCGATTAAACCTGGTGTCGATCAATATTTTTGAGGATAACGCATGTTAGGTATGGGTTAGGTCTAGGATTTGCCCTTAACAGGCCCATAATATCGCATATTTCTCATACTTCATGGCTAGATCCTGGGCTTTTTCTGGATTGGATCACGTAGTAATGTGGTACCACACTGAAGCAGTCGATTAAACCTGGTGTCGATCATTATTTTTGAGGATAACGCATGTTAGGTCTAGGTTAGGCCTGTGATTTTCCCTCATGAGACACATACTTTCGCATTCTCCACATACTTGTTGAACGGATCCAGGGTTTTTCCTGGTTTTGATCACGTAGTAATGTGGTACCACACTGAAACAGTCGATTAAACCTGGTGTCGATCAATATTTTTGAGGGTAACGCATGTTAGTTCTAGGTTAGTTCTGGGGTTTGCCCTCATCAGGGTCATATTTTCGCATATTTCTCATAGTTGATGGCCAGATTCTGGGCTTTTTCTGGATTGGATCACGTAGTGATGTGGTACCACACTGAAATAGTCGATTAAACCTGGTTTCGATCAATATTTTAGAGGATAACGCAAGTTATGTCTGAGATAGGTTCGGGATTTGCCCTCATCAGGGTCATACTTTCGCATTTCTCACATACTTGTTGAACAGATCCTGGGTTTTTTCTGATTTGGATCACGCAGTAATGTGGTACCACACTGAAACAGTCCACTAAACCTGGTTTCGATCAATATTTTGGAGGATAACGCATGGTATGTCTAGGTTAGGCCGGGGATTTGCCCTCATCAGACTCATACTTACGCATACTTCACATACTTGTTAAACAGATCCTGGGTTTTTTCTGGTTTGGATCACGTAGTAATGTGGTACCACACTGAAACAGTCGATTAAACCTGGTCTTGATAATTATTATAGAGGATAACGCATGTTAGATCTGGGTTAGGTCTAGGATTTGCCCTAATCCGGCTCAGAATTTCGCATATTTCTCATACTTCATAGCTAGAACCAGGGCTTTTTCTGCATTGGATCACGTAGTAATGTGGTACCACACTGAAACAGTAAATTAAACCTAGTTTCGATCAATGTTTTACAGGATAACGCAAGTTAGGTCTGGGGTAGGCCTGGGATTTGCCCTCATCAGGCTCATAGTTTCACGTTTTTCATATACTTGTTGAACAGATCCTGGGGTTTTCTGGTTTGGATCACGTAGTAATGTGGTACCACAAAGAAACAGTCGATTAAACCTGGTTTCGATCAATATTTTCGGGAATAACTCATGTTAGGTCTAGGTTAGGCCTGGGATTTGATCTCATCAGGCTCGTACTTTCACATATTTCTCATACTTGGTGGCCAGATTCTGGGCTTTTTCTGGTTTGGATCACGTAGTAATGTATTACCACACTGAAACAGTCGATTAAACCTGGTGTCGATCAATATTTTTGAGGATAACGCATGTTAGGTCTAGGTTAGGCCTGGAATTTTCCCTCATCAGACACATACATTTGCATTCTCCACATACTTGTTGAACGGATTCTGGGTTTTTTCTCGTTTGGATCACGTAGTAATGTGGTACCACACTTAAACATTCAATTAAACCTGGTCTTGATAAATATTTTTGAGGATAACGCATGTTAGGTCTGGGTTAGGTCTAGGATTTGCCCTAATCTGGCCCATAATATCGCATATTTCTCATACTTCATGGCTAGATCCATGGCTTTTTCTGGATTGGATCACGTAGTAATGTGGTACCACACTGAAGCAGTCGATTAAACCTGGTGTCGATCAATATTTTTGAGGATAACGCATGTTAGGTCTAGGTTAGGTCTGGGATTTTCCCTCATGAGACACATACTTTCGCATTCTCCACATACTTGTTGAACGGATCCTGGGTTTTTTCTGATTTGGATCACGTAGTAATGTGATGCCACACTAAAACAGTCAATTAAACCTGGTTTCGAACAATATTTTACAGGATAACGCAAGTTATGTCTGGGATAGGTCTGGGATTTGCCCTCCTCAGGCTCATACTTTCGCGTTTGTCACATACTTGTTGAACAGATCCTGGGTTTTTTCTGGATTGGATCAGGTAGTAATGTGGTACCACACTGAAACAGTCGATTAAACCTGGTTTCGATCAATATTTTAGAGGATAACGCAAGTTATGTCTGGGATAGTTCTGGGATTTGCCCTCATCAGGCTCATACTTTCGCGTTTTTCACATACTTGCTGAACAGATCCTGGGTTTTTTCTGGTTTGGATCGCGTAGTAATGTGGTACCTCACTGAAACAGTCCATTAAACCTGATCTTGATCAATATTTTATAGGATAACGCATGTTAGGGCTGGGATAGGTCTGGGATTTGCCCTGATCAGGCTCATAGTTCCGCGTTTTTCACATACTTGTTGATCAGATCCTGGGTTTTTTCTGGTTTGGATCCCGTAGTAATGTGGTACCACACTGAAACAGTCCATTAAACCTGGTTCCGGTCAATGTTTTAGAGAATAACGCATGTTAGGTCTTGGTTAGGGCTGGGGTTTGCTCTCATCAGACTCGTACTTTCGCATATTTCTCATTCTTGATGGCCAGATTCTGGGCCTTTTCCGGTTTGGATCACGTAGTAATGTGGTACCACACTGAAGCAGTCGATTAAACCTGGTTTCGATCAATATTTTAGAGGATAACGCAAGTTATGTCTGGGATAGGTCTGGGATTTGCCCTCATCAGGCTCATACTTTCGCGTTTTTCACATACTTGTTGATCAGATCCTGGGTTTTTTCTGGTTTGGATCAGGTAGTAATGTGGTACCACACTGAAACAGTCCATTAATCCTGGTTTCGATCAGTATCTTAGAGGATAATTCATGTTAGGTCTAGGTTAGGTCTGGGATTTGCTCTCATCAGGCTCATACTTTCGCATATTTCTCATTCTTGTTGGCCAGATCCTGGGCTTCCACTGGTTTGGATCACGTAGTAATGTGATGCCACACTAAACCTGTCAATTAAACCTGGTTTCGATCAATATTTTAGAGGATAACGCAAGGTATGTCTGGGATAGATCTGGGGATTTGCCCTCATCAGGCTCATACTTTCGCGTTTTCCCCATACTTGTTGTACAGATCCTGGGTTTTTCTAGTTTGGATCACGTAGTAATGTGGTACCACACTGAATCAGTCGAATAAACCTGGTTTCGATCAATATTTTAGTGAATAACTCATGTTAGGTCTAGGTTAGTTCTGGGATTTGATCTCATCAGGCTCGTACTTTCACATATTTCTCATACTTGGTGGCCAGATTCTGGGCTTTTTCTGGTTTGGATCACGTAGTAATGTATTACCACACTGAAACTGTCGATTAAACCTGGTGTCGATCAATATTTTTGAGGATAACGCATGTTAGGTATGGGTCAGGTCTAGGATTTGCCCTTAACAGGCCCATAATATCGCATATTTCTCATACTTCATGGCTAGATCCTGGGCTTTTTCTGGATTGGATCACGTAGTAATGTGGTACCACACTGAAGCAGTCGATTAAACCTGGTGTCGATCATTATTTTTGAGGATAACGCATGTTAGGTCTAGGTTAGGCCTGTGATTTTCCCTCATGAGACACATACTTTCGCATTCTCCACATACTTGTTGAACGGATCCAGGGTTTTTCCTGGTTTTGATCACGTAGTAATGTGGTACCACACTGAAACAGTCGATTAAACCTGGTGTCGATCAATATTTTTGAGGGTAACGCATGTTAGTTCTAGGTTAGTTCTGGGGTTTGCCCTCATCAGGGTCATATTTTCGCATATTTCTCATAGTTGATGGCCAGATTCTGGGCTTTTTCTGGATTGGATCACGTAGTGATGTGGTACCACACTGAAATAGTCGATTAAACCTGGTTTCGATCAATATTTTAGAGGATAACGCAAGTTATGTCTGAGATAGGTTCGGGATTTGCCCTCATCAGGGTCATACTTTCGCATTTCTCACATACTTGTTGAACAGATCCTGGGTTTTTTCTGATTTGGATCACGCAGTAATGTGGTACCACACTGAAACAGTCCACTAAACCTGGTTTCGATCAATATTTTGGAGGATAACGCATGGTATGTCTAGGTTAGGCCGGGGATTTGCCCTCATCAGACTCATACTTACGCATACTTCACATACTTGTTAAACAGATCCTGGGTTTTTTCTGGTTTGGATCACGTAGTAATGTGGTACCACACTGAAACAGTCGATTAAACCTGGTCTTGATAAATATTATAGAGGATAACGCATGTTAGATCTGGGTTAGGTCTAGGATTTGCCCTAATCCGGCTCAGAATTTCGCATATTTCTCATACTTCATAGCTAGAACCAGGGCTTTTTCTGCATTGGATCACGTAGTAATGTGGTACCACACTGAAACAGTAAATTAAACCTAGTTTCGATCAATGTTTTACAGGATAACGCAAGTTAGGTCTGGGGTAGGCCTGGGATTTGCCCTCATCAGGCTCATAGTTTCACGTTTTTCATATACTTGTTGAACAGATCCTGGGGTTTTCTGGTTTGGATCACGTAGTAATGTGGTACCACAAAGAAACAGTCGATTAAACCTGGTTTCGATCAATATTTTCGGGAATAACTCATGTTAGGTCTAGGTTAGGCCTGGGATTTGATCTCATCAGGCTCGTACTTTCACATATTTCTCATACTTGGTGGCCAGATTCTGGGCTTTTTCTGGTTTGGATCACGTAGTAATGTATTACCACACTGAAACAGTCGATTAAACCTGGTGTCGATCAATATTTTTGAGGATAACGCATGTTAGGTCTAGGTTAGGCCTGGAATTTTCCCTCATCAGACACATACATTTGCATTCTCCACATACTTGTTGAACGGATTCTGGGTTTTTTCTCGTTTGGATCACGTAGTAATGTGGTACCACACTTAAACATTCAATTAAACCTGGTCTTGATAAATATTTTTGAGGATAACGCATGTTAGGTCTGGGTTAGGTCTAGGATTTGCCCTAATCTGGCCCATAATATCGCATATTTCTCATACTTCATGGCTAGATCCATGGCTTTTTCTGGATTGGTTCACGTAGTAATGTGGTACCACACTGAAGCAGTCGATTAAACCTGGTGTCGATCAATATTTTTGAGGATAACGCATGTTAGGTCTAGGTTAGGTCTGGGATTTTCCCTCATGAGACACATACTTTCGCATTCTCCACATACTTGTTGAACGGATCCTGGGTTTTTTCTGATTTGGATCACGTAGTAATGTGATGCCACACTAAAACAGTCAATTAAACCTGGTTTCGAACAATATTTTACAGGATAACGCAAGTTATGTCTGGGATAGGTCTGGGATTTGCCCTCCTCAGGCTCATACTTTCGCGTTTGTCACATACTTGTTGAACAGATCCTGGGTTTTTTCTGGATTGGATCAGGTAGTAATGTGGTACCACACTGAAACAGTCGATTAAACCTGGTTTCGATCAATATTTTAGAGGATAACGCAAGTTATGTCTGGGATAGTTCTGGGATTTGCCCTCATCAGGCTCATACTTTCGCGTTTTTCACATACTTGCTGAACAGATCCTGGGTTTTTTCTGGTTTGGATCGCGTAGTAATGTGGTACCTCACTGAAACAGTCCATTAAACCTGATCTTGATCAATATTTTATAGGATAACGCATGTTAGGGCTGGGATAGGTCTGGGATTTGCCCTGATCAGGCTCATAGTTCCGCGTTTTTCACATACTTGTTGATCAGATCCTGGGTTTTTTCTGGTTTGGATCCCGTAGTAATGTGGTACCACACTGAAACAGTCCATTAAACCTGGTTCCGGTCAATGTTTTAGAGAATAACGCATGTTAGGTCTTGGTTAGGGCTGGGGTTTGCTCTCATCAGACTCGTACTTTCGCATATTTCTCATTCTTGATGGCCAGATTCTGGGCCTTTTCTGGTTTGGACCACGTAGTAATGTGGTACCACACTGAAACAGTCGATTAAACCTGGTTTCGATCAATATTTTAGAGGATAGCGCAAGTTATGTCTGGGATAGGTCTGGGATTTGCCCTCATCAGGCTCATACTTTCGCGTTTTTCACATACTTGTTGAACAGATCCTGGGTTTTTTCTGGTTTGTATCAGGTAGTAATGTGGTACCACACTGAAACAGTCCATTAATCCTGGTTTCGATCAGTATCTTAGAGGATAATTCATGTTAGGTCTAGGTTAGGTCTGGGATTTGCTCTCATCAGGCTCATACTTTCGCATATTTCTCAATCTTGTTGGCCAGATCCTGGGCTTCCACTGGTTTGGATCACGTAGTAATGTGATGCCACACTAAACCTGTCAATTAAACCTGGTTTCGATCAATATTTTAGAGGATAACGCAAGGTATGTCTGGGATAGATCAGGGGATTTGCCCTCATCAGGCTCATACTTTCGCGTTTTTCACATACTTGTTGTACAGATCCTGGGTTTTTCTGGTTTGGATCACGTAGTAATGTGGTACCACACTGAATCAGTCGAATAAACCTGGTTTCGATCAATATTTTAGTGAATAACTCATGTTAGGAATAGGTTAGTTCTGGGATTTGATCTCATCAGGCTCGTACTTTCACATATTTCTCATACTTGGTGGCCAGATTCTGGGCTTTTTCTGGTTTGGATCACGTAGTAATGTATTACCACACTGAAACTGTCGATTAAACCAGGTGTCGATCAATATTTTTGAGGATAACGCATGTTAGGTATGGGTTAGGTCTAGGATTTGCCCTTAACAGGCCCATAATATCGCATATTTCTCATACTTCATGGCTAGATCCTGGGCTTTTTCTGGATTGGATCACGTAGTAATGTGGTACCACACTGAAGCAGTCGATTAAACCTGGTGTCGATCAATATTTTTGAGGATAACGCATGTTAGGTCTAGGTTAGGCCTGTGATTTTCCCTCATGAGACACATACTTTCGCATTCTCCACATACTTGTTGAACGGATCCTGGGTTTTTCCTGGTTTGGATCACGTAGTAATGTGGTACCACAATGAAACAGTCGATTAAACCTGGTGTCGATCAATATTTTTGAGGATAACGCATGTTAGGTCTAGGTTAGTTCTGGGGTTTGCCCTCATCAGGGTCATATTTTCGCATATTTCTCATAGTTGATGGCCAGATTCTGGGCTTTTTCTGGTTTGGATCACGTAGTAATGTGGTACCACACTGAAATAGTCGATTAAACCTGGTTTCGATCAATATTTTAGAGGATAACGCATGTTAGGTCTAGGTTAGGTCTGGGATTTGCTCTCATCAGGCTCGTACTTTCGCAAATTTCTCATACTTGATGGCCAGATTCTGTGCTTTTTCTGGTTTGGATCCCGTAGTAATGTGGTACCACACTGAAAGAGTCCATTATACCTGGTTTCGATCTATATTTTAGAGGATAACGCATGTTATGTCTAGGTTAGGCCTGTGATTTGCCCTCATCAGACAGATACTCTCGTATTCTTCACATACTTGTTGAACGGATCCTGGGTTTTTTCTGGTTTCGATCACGTAGTAGTGTGGTAGCACACTGAAACAGTCCATTAAACCTGGTATCGATCAATATTTTAGAGGATAACGCATGTTCTGCCTAGGTTAGGCCTGGGTTTTGCCCTCATCAGACACATACTTTCGCATTCTTCACATACTTGTTGAACGGATCCTGGGTTTTTTCTGGTATGGATCACGTAGTAGTGTGGTAGCACACTGAAACAGTCCATTAAACCTGGTATCGATCAATATTTTAGAGGATAACGCATGTTCTGCCTAGGTTAGGTCTGGGTTTTGCCCTCATCAGACACATACTTTCGCATTCTTCACATACTTGTTGAACGGATCCTGGGTTTTTTCTGGTTTGGATCACGTAGTAATGTGGTAGCACACTGAAACATTCAATTAAACCTGGTACTGATAAATATTTTTGAGGGTAACGCATGTTAGGTCTAGGTGTGGCCTGGGATTTTCCCTCATCAGACACATACTTTCGCATACTTCACATACTTGTTGAACGGATCCTGGGTATTTTTCTGGTTTGGATCACGTAGTGATGTGGTACCACACTGAAACAGTCCATTAAACCTGGTTTCGATCAATATTTTAGAGGATAACGCATGTTAGGTCTAAGTTAGGCCTGGGATTTTCCCTCATCAGACACATACTTTCGCATTCTTCACATACTTGTTGAACGTATCCTGGGTTTTCTCAGGTTTGGATCACGTAGTAATGTGGTACCACACTGAAACTGTCGATTAAACCTGCTTTCGATCAATATTTTTGAGAATAACTCATGTTAGGTCTAGGTTAGGTCTGGGATTTGCTCTCATCAGGCTCGTACTTTCGCAAATTTCTCATACTTGATGGCCAGATTCTGTGCTTTTTCTGGTTTGGATCCCGTAGTAATGTGGTACCACACTGAAAGAGTCCATTATACCTGGTTTCGATCTATATTTTAGAGGATAACGCATGTTATGTCTAGGTTAGGCCTGTGATATGCCCTCATCAGACACATACTCTCGCATTCTTCACATACTTGTTGAACGGATCCTGGGTTTTTTCTGGTTTGGATCACGTAGTAGTGTGGTAGCACACTGAAACAGTCCATTAAACCTGGTATCGATCAATATTTTAGAGGATAACGCATGTTCTGCCTAGGTTAGGCCTGGGTTTTGCCCTCATCAGACACATACTTTCGCATTCTTCACATACTTGTTGAACGGATCCTGGGTTTTTTCTGGTATGGATCACGTAGTAGTGTGGTAGCACACTGAAACAGTCCATTAAACCTGGTATCGATCAATATTTTAGAGGATAACGCATGTTCTGCCTAGGTTAGGTCTGGGTTTTGCCCTCATCAGACACATACTTTCGCATTCTTCACATACTTGTTGAACCGATCCTGGGTTTTTTCTGGTTTGGATCACGTAGTAATGTGGTAGCACACTGAAACATTCAATTAAACCTGGTCTTGATAAATATTTTAGAGGAAAACACATGTTAGGTCTGGGTTAGGTCTAGGATTTGCCCACATCAGGCTCATACTTTCGCATATTACTCATACTTGATGGCTAGATCCAGGGCTTTTTCTGGATTGGATCACGTAGTAATGTGGTACCACACTGAAACAGTCAATTAAACCTGGTTTCCATCAATATTTTAGAGGACAACGCAAGTTAGGTCTGGTATAGGTCTGGGATTTGCCCTCATCAGGGTCATATTTTCGCGTTCTCCACATACTTGTTGAACAGATCCTGGGTATTTTTCTGGTTTGGATCAGGTAGTAATGTGGTACCACACTGAAACAGTCGATTAAACCTGGTTTCGATCAATATTTTAGAGGATAACGCATGTTAGGTCTAGGTTAGGCCTGGGATTTGCCCTCATCAGGGTCATACTTTCGCAATTTTAACAGACATGTTGACCTCAGTGAGTGTTTTGTTTGCATTGGATCGCGTAGCAAAGTGGTACCACACTGAAGCAGGCGATTAAACCTGTTTTCGATCAATACTCTTGAGGATAACGCATGTTAGGTCTAGGTGAGGCCTGGGATTTTCCCTCATCAGACTCATACTTTCGCATTCTTCACATACTTGTTGAACAGATCCTGGGTTTTTTCTGGTATGGATCACGTAGTAGTGTGGTAGCACACTGAAACAGTCCATTAAACCTGGTATCGATCAATATTTTAGAGGATAACGCATGTTCTGCCTAGGTTAGGTCTGGGTTTTGCCCTCATCAGACACATACTTTCGCATTCTTCACATACTTGTTGAACGGATCCTGGGTTTTTTCTGGTTTGGATCACGTAGTAATGTGGTAGCACACTGAAACATTCAATTAAACCTGGTCTTGATAAATATTTTAGAGGAAAACACATGTTAGGTCTGGGTTAGGTCTAGGATTTGCCCACATCAGGCTCATACTTTCGCATATTACTCATACTTGATGGCTAGATCCAGGGCTTTTTCTGGATTGGATCACGTAGTAATGTGGTGCCACACTGAAACAGTAAATTAAACCTAGTTTCGATCAATATTTTGCAGGATAACGCAAGTTAGGTCTGGGGTAGGCCTGGGATTTGCCTTCATCAGGGACATACTTTCGCACTTTTCACATACATGTTGAACAGATCCCTGGCTTTTTCTGGTTTGCAACACGCAGTAATGTGGTACCCCACTGAAACAGTCCATTAAACCTGGTCTCGATCAATATTTTAGAGGATAACGCATGTTAGGTCTGGGATAGGTCTGGGATTTGCCCTCATCAGGGTCATACTCTCGCAGTTTAAACATACATGTTGACCTCAGTGAGTGTTTTGTTTGCATTGGATAGCAAAGTGGTACCACACTGAAACAGTCGATTAAACCTGTTTTCGGTCAATACTCTTGAGGATAACGCATGTTAAGTCTAGGTTAGGCCTGGGATTTTCCCTCATCAGAGTCATACTTTCGCATTCTTCACATACTTGTTGAACAGATCCTGGGCTTTTTCTGGATTGGATCATGTAGTAATGTGGTACCACACTGAAACAGTCGATTAAACCTGGTTTCGATCAATATTTTAGAGGATAACGCATGTTAGGTCTAGGTTAGGCCTGGGATATGCCCTCATCAGGGTCATCCTTTCGCAGTTTTAACATACATTGACCTGAGCGAGGGTTTTTTCTGCTTTGGATCACGTAGCAAAGTGGTACCACACTAAAACAGTCAATTAAACCTGGTTTCGATAAAGATTTTAGAGGATAACGCAAGTTATGTCTGGGATAGGTCTGGGATTTTCCCTCATCAGAGTCATACTTTCGCATTCTTCACATACTTGTTGAACAGATCCTGGGCTTTTTCTGGATTGGATCACGTAGTAATGTGGTACCACACTGAAACAGTCAATTAAACCTGGTCTTGATAAATATTTTAGAGGATAACGCATGTTAGGTCTAAGTTAGGCCTGGGATTTTCCCTCATCAGACACATACTTTCGCATTCTTCACATACTTGTTGAACGTATCCTGGGTTTTCTCAGGTTTGGATCACGTAGTAATGTGGTACCACACTGAAACTGTCGATTAAACCTGCTTTCGATCAATATTTTTGAGAATAACTCATGTTAGGTCTAGGTTAGGTCTGTGATTTGCTCTCATCAGGCTCGTACTTTCGCAAATTTCTCATACTTGATGGCCAGATTCTGTGCTTTTTCCGGTTTGGATCCCGTAGTAATGTGGTACCACACTGAAAGAGTCCATTATACCTGGTTTCGATCTATATTTTAGAGGATAACGCATGTTATGTCTAGGTTAGGCCTGTGATTTGCCCTCATCAGACACATACTCTCGCATTCTTCACATACTTGTTGGACGGATCCTGGGTTTTTTCTGGTTTGGATCTCGTAGTAGTGTGGTAGCACACTGAAACAGTCCATTAAACCTGGTATCGATCAATATTTTAGAAGATAACGCATGTTCTGCCTAGGTTAGGCCTGGGTTTTGCCCTCATCAGACACATACTTTCGCATTCTTCACATACTTGTTGAACGGATCCTGGGTTTTTTCTGGTATGGATCACGTAGTAGTGTGGTAGCACACTGAAACATTCAATTAAACCTGGTCTTGATAAATATTTTAGAGGAAAACACATGTTAGGTCTGGGTTAGGTCTAGGATTTGCCCACATCAGGCTCATACTTTCGCATATTACTCATACTTGATGGCTAGATCCAGGGCTTTTTCTGGATTGGATCACGTAGTAATGTGGTACCACACTGAAACAGTCAATTAAACCTGCTTTCCATCAATATTTTAGAGGACAACGCAAGTTAGGTCTGGTATAGGTCTGGGATTTGCCCTCATCAGGGTCATATTTTCGCGTTCTCCACATACTTGTTGAACAGATCCTGGGTATTTTTCTGGTTTGGATCAGGTAGTAATGTGGTACCACACTGAAACAGTCGATTAAACCTGGTTTCGATCAATATTTTAGAGGATAACGCATGTTAGGTCTAGGTTAGGCCTGGGATTTGCCCTCATCAGGGTCATACTTTCGCAGTTTTAACAGACATGTTGACCTCAGTGAGTGTTTTGTTTGCATTGGATCGCGTAGCAAAGTGGTACCACACTGAAACAGACGATTAAACCTGTTTTCGATCAATACTCTTGAGGATAACGCATGTTAGGTCTAGGTGAGGCCTGGGATTTTCCCTCATCAGACTCATACTTTCGCATTCTTCACATACTTGTTGAACAGATCCTGGGTTTTTTCTGGTTTGGATCACGTAGTAATGTGGTACCACACTGAAACAGTCAACTAAACCTGGTTTCGAACAATGTTTTAGAGGGTAACGCAAGTTATGTCTGGGATAGGTCTGGGATTTGCCCTCATCAGGGTCATATTTTCGCGTTTATCACATACTTGTTGCACAGACCCCTGGCTTTTTCTGGTTCGGATCACGTAGTAATGTGGTACCACACTGAAACGGTCGATTAATTCTGGTTTCGATCAATATCTTAGAGGATAACGCATGTTAGTTCAAGGTTAGGGCTGGGATTTGGCCTCATCACGGTCATACTTTCGCAGTTTTAACATACATGTTGACCTGAGTGAGTGTTTTTTTTGCACTGGATCGCGTAGCAAAGAGGTACCACACTAAAACAGTCAATTAAACCTGGTTTCGAACAATGTTTTAGAGGGTAACGCAAGTTATGTCCGGGATAGGTCTGGGATTTGCCCTCATCAGGCTCATACCTTCGCATTTTTCACATACTTGTTGAACAGATCCTGGGTTTTTTCTGGTTTGGATCACGTAGTAATGTGGTACCACACTGAAACAGTCGATTAAACCTCGTTTCGATCAATATTTTTGAGGATAACGCATGTTAGGACTAGGTTAGGCCTGGGATTTTCCCTCATCAGACTCATACTTTCGCATTTTTCACATACTTGTTGAACAGATCCTGGGTTTTTTCTGGTTTGGATCACGTAGTAATGTGGTACCACACTGAAACAGTCGATTAAACCTCGTTTCGATCAATATTTTTGAGGATAACGCATGTTAGGACTAGGTTAGGCCTGGGATTTTCCCGCATCAGACTCATACTTTCGCATTCTTCACATACATGTTGAACAGATCCTGGGTTTTTTCTGGTTTGGATCACGTAGTAATGTGGTACCACACTGACACAGACCATTAAACCTGGTTTCGATCAATATTTTAGAGGATAACGCAAGTTAGGTCTGGGATAGGTCTGGGATCTGCCCTCATCAGGCTCATACCTTCGCATTTTTCACATACTTGTTGAACTCATCCAGGGTTTTTCTGGTTTGGATCACGTAGTAATGTGGTACCACAATGAAACAGACCATTAAACCTGGTTTCGATCAATATTTTAGAGGATAACGCATGTTAGGTCTAGGTTTGGCCTGGGATTTGCCCTCATCAGGCTCGTACCTTCGCATTCTTCACATACTTGTTGAACAGATCCCGGGTTTCTTCTGGTTTGGATCTCGTAATAATGTGGTACCACACTGAAACAGTCAATTAAACCTGGTCTTGATAAATATTTTAGAGGATAACGCGTGTTAGGTCTGGGTTAGGTCTAGGATTTGCCCTCATCAGGCTCATACTTTCGCATATTTCTCATACTTGTTTGCTAGATCCTGGGCTTTTTCTGGATTGGATCACGTTGTAATGTTGTACCACACTGAAACTGTCATTTAAACGTGGTTTCCGTCAATATTTTATAGGACAACGCAAGTTAGGTCTGGGATAGTTCCGGGATTTGCCCTCATCAGGGTCATATTTTCGCGTTTCTCACATACTTGTTGCACAGACCCCTGGCTTTTTCTGGTTTGGATCACGTAGTAATTTGGTACCACACTGAAAGAGTCGATTAATCCTGGTTTCGTTCAATATCTTAGAGGATAACGCATGTTAGGTCAAGGTTAGGCCTGGGATTTGCCCTCATCACGGTCATACTTTCGCAGTTTTAACATACATGTTGACCTGATCGAGGGTTTTTTCTGCTTTGGATCGCGTAGCAGAGTGGTACCACACTAAAACAGTCAATTAAACCTGGTTTCGAACAATGTTTTAGAGGATAACGCATTATAGGTATATGGTAGACCTGGGATTTGCTCTCATCAGGCTCGTACTTTCGCATTCTTCACATACTTGTTGAAGAAATCCTGGGCATTTTCTGGATTGGATCACGTAGTAATGTGGTACCACACTGAAACAGTCCATTCAACCTGGTTTCGATCAATATTTTAGAGAATAAGTCATGTTAGGTCTAGGATAGGTCTGGGATTTGCTCCCATCAGGCTCATACTTTCGCATATTTCTCATTTTCGTTGGCCAGAACCTGGGCTTCCACTGGTTTGGACCACGTAGTAATGTGGTACCACAGTGAAGCAGTCAACTAAACCTGGTCTTGATAAATATTTTAGAGGAAAACGCATGTTAGCTCTGGGATAGGTCTAGGATTTTCCCTCATCAGGCTCATACTTTCGCATATTACTCATACTTGTTGGCTAGATCCTGGGCTTTTTCTGGATTGGATCACGTATTAATGTGGTACCACACTGAAACTGTCAATTAAACCTGGTTTCCGTCAATATTTTAGAGGATAACACATGTCAGGTCTAGGTTAGGTCTGGGATTTGCCCTCATCAGGGTCATACTTTCGCAGTTTTAACATACATGTTGACCTGATCGAGGGTTTTTTCTGCTTTGTATCACGTAGCAAATTGGTACCACACTAAAACAGTCAATTAAACCTGGTTTCGATCAATATTTTGGAGGGTAACGCAGGTTATGTCTGGGATAGGTCTGGGATTTGCTTTCATCAGGCTCGTACTTTCGCATTCATCACATACTTGTTGAACAGATCCGGGGTTTTTTCTGGTTTGGAACACGTAGTAATGTGGTACCACATTGAAGCAGTCGATTAAACCTGGTTTCGATCAATATTACTGAGGATAACGCATGTTAGGTCTAGGTTAGGCCTGGGATGTTCCCTCATCAGACTCATACTTTCGCATTCTTCACATACTTGTTGAAGAAATCCTGGCCATTTTCTGGATTGGATCACGTAGTAATGTGGTACCACACTGAAACAGTCCATTCAACCGGGTTCCGATCAATATTTTAGAGAATAATTCAAGTTAGGTCTAGGTTAGGTCTGGGATTTGCTCTCATCAGGCTCGTACTTTCGCATTCTTCACATACTATTTGAACAGATCCTGGGTTTCTTCTGGTTTGGATCACGTAGTAATGTGGTACCACACTGAACCAGTCAATTAAACCTGGTTTCGATCAATATTTTGGAGGATAACGCAAGTTAGGTCTGGGTTAGATCTAGGATTTGCCCTCATCAGGCTCGTACTTTCGCATATTTCTCATACTTGAGGGCCAGATTCTGGGCTTTTTCTGGTTTGGATCAGGTAGTAATGTGGTACCACACTGAAACTGACAATTAATCCTGGTTTCCGTCAATATTTTACAGGATAACACATGTTAGGTCTCGGTTAGGTCTAGGATTTGCCCTCATCAGTCTCATACTTTCGCATCCTTCACATACTTCTTGAACAGATTCTGGGTCTTTTCTGGTTTTGATCACGTAGTAATGTGGTACCACACTGAAACAGTCGATTAAACCTGATTTCGATCAATATTCTAGAGGATAACTCAAGTTATGTCTAGGTTAGACCTGGGATCTGCCCTCATCAGGCTCATACTTTCGCATTCTTCATATACTTCTTGAACAGATCCTGGGTTTTTTCTGGTTTGGATCACGTAGTAATGTGGTACCACACTGAAACAGTCCATTAAACCTGGTTTCGAGTAATATTTTAGTGGATAACACATGTTAGGTCTAGGTTAGGTCTGGGATTTGCCCTCATCAGGGTCATCCTTTCGCAGTTTTAACATACATGTTGACCTGAGCGAGGGTTTTTTCTGCTTTGTACCACGTAGCAAAGTGGTATCACACTAAAACAGTCAATTAAACCTGGTTTCGATAAATATTTTAGAGGATAACGCAAGTTATGTCTGGGATAGGTCTGGGATTTGCCCTCATCAGGCTCATACTTTCGCATTCTTCATATACTTCTTGAACAGATCCTGGGTTTTTTCTGGTTTGGATCACGTAGTAATGTGGTACCACACTGAAACAGTCCATTAAACCTGGTTTCGATAAATATTTTAGACGATAACGCAAGTTATGTCTGGGATAGGTCTGGGATTTGCCCTCATCAGGCTCATACTTTCGCTTTTTCCACATACTTGTTGAACAGATCCTGGGTTTTTTCTGGTTTGGATCACGTAGTAATGTGGTACCACACTGAAACTGACAATTAATCCTGGTTGCCATCAATATTTTAGAGGATAACACATGTTAGGTCTAGGTTAGGTCTGGGATTTTCCCTCATCAGGGTCTTACTTTCGCAGTTTTAACATACATGTTGAACAGATCCCTGGATTTTGCTGGTTTGGATCACGCAGTAATGTGGTACCACACTGGAACAGTCAATTAATCCTGGTTGCCATCAATATTTTAGAGGATAACACATGTTAGGTCTGGGTTAGACCTGGGATTTGCCCTCATCAGGGACATCCTTTCGCAGTTTTAACATACATTGACCTGAGCGAGGGTTTTTTCTGCTTTGGATCACGTAGCAAAGTGGTACGACACTAAAACAGTCAATTAAACCTGGTTTCGATAAAGATTTTAGAGGATAACGCAAGTTATGTCTGGGATAGGTCTGGGATTTGCCCTCATCAGGCTCATACTTTCGCATTCTTCACATACTTCTTGAACAGATCCTGGGTTTTTTCTGGTTTGGATCACGTAGTAATGTGGTACCACACTGAAACAGTCCATTAAACCTGATTTCGATCAATATTCTAGAGAATAACGCATATTAGGTCTAGGTTAGGTCTGGGATTTGCTCTCATCAGGCTCGTACTATCGCATATTACTCGTACTTGTTGGCTAGATCCTGGGCTTTTTCTGGATTGGATCACGTGTTAATGTGGTACCACACTGAAACTGTCAATTAAACCTGGTTTCCGTGAATATTTTACAGGATAACGCATGTTAGGTCTAGGTTAGGCCTGGGATTTTCCCTCAACAGACTCATACTCTCGCATTCTTCACATACTTCTTGAACAGATCCTAGGTTTTTTCTGGTTTCGATCACGTATTAATGTGGCACCACACTGAAACAGACCATTAAACCTGGTTTCGATTAATATTTTAGTGGATAACACATGTTAGGCCTAGGTTAGGTCTGGCATTTTCCCTCATCAGGGTCTTACTTTCGCAGTTTTAACATACATGTTGAACAGATCCCTGGATTTTGCTGGTTTGGATCACGCAGTAATGTGGTACCACACTGGAACAGTCAATTAATCCTGGTTTCCATCAATATTTTAGAGGATAACACATGTTAGGTCTGGGTTAGACCTGGGATATGCCCTCATCAGGGTCATCCTTTCGCAGTTTTAACATACATGTTGACCTGAGCGAGGGTTTTTTCTGCTTTGGATTACGTAGCAAAGTTGTACCACACTAAAACAGTCAATTAAACCTGGTTTCGATAAAGATTTTAGAGGATAACGCAAGTTATGTCTGGGATAGGTCTGGGATTTGCCCTCATCAGGCTCATACTTTCGGATTCTTCACATACTTCTTGAACAGATCCTGGGTTTTTTCTGGTTTGGATCACGTAGTAATGTGGTACCACACTGAAACAGTCCATTGAACCTGGTTTCGATAAATATTTTAGAGGATAACGCAAGTTATGTCTGGGTTAGGTCTTGGATTTGCCCTCATCAGGCTCATACTTTCGCTTTTTCCACATACTTGTTGAACAGACCCTGGGTTTTTTCTGGTTTGGATCTCGTAGTAATGTGGTACCACACTGAAACTGACAATTAATCCTGGTTTCCGTCAATATTTTACAGGATACCACATGTTAGGTCTCGGTTAGTTCTAGGATTTGCCCTCATCAGTCTCATACTTTCGCATCCTTCACATACTTCTTGAACAGATTCTGGGTCTTTTCTGGTTTTGATCACGTAGTAATGTGGTACCACACTGAAACAGTCGATTAAACCTGGTTTCGATCAATACTTTAGAGAATAACGCATATTAGGTCTGGGTTAGGTCTGGGATTTGCTCTCATCAGGCTCGTAATATCGCATATTTCTCGTACTTGTTGGCTAGATCCTGGGCTTTTTCTGGATTGGATCACGTGTTAATGTGGTACCACACTGAAACTGTCAATTAAACCTGGTTTCTGTCAATATTTTAGAGGATAACGCATGTTAGGTCTAGGTTAGGCCTGGGATTTTCCCTCAACAGGGTCATCCTTTCGCAGTTTTAACATACATGTTGACCTGAGCGAGGGTTTTTTCTGCTTTGGATCACGTAGCAAAGTGGTACCACACTAAAACAGTCAATTAAACCTGGTTTCGGTAAAGATTTTAGAGGATAACGCAAGTTATGTCTGGGATAGGTCTGGGATTTGCTCTCATCAGGCTCGTACTATCGCATATTTCTCGTACTTGTTGGCTAGATCCTGGGCTTTTTCTGGATTGGAACACGTGTTAATGTGGTACCACACTGAAACTGTCAATTAAACCTGGTTTCGATAAATATTTTAGAGGATAACGCAAGTTATGTCTGGGTTAGGTCTGGGATTTGCCCTCATCATGCTCATACCTTCTCTTTTTCCACATACTTGTTGAACAGATCCTGGGTTTTTTCTGGTTTGGATCACGTAGTAATGTGGTACCACACTGATACAGTCCATTAAACATGATTTCGATCAATATTCTAGAGGATAACTCAAGTTATGTCTAGGTTAGACCTCGGATCTGCCCTCATCAGACTCATACTTTCGCATTCTACACATACTTGTTGAACAGATCCCTGGCTTTCTCTGGTTTGGATCACGTTGTGAAGTGGTACCACACTGAAACAGTCGATTAATCCTGCTCCCGATCAACATTTTATAGGATAACGCAAGTTTGGTCTGGTATAGGTCTGGGATCTGCCATCATCAGGCTTATACCTTCGCATTTTTCACATGCTTGTTGAACAGATCCTGGGCTTTTCTGGTTTGTATCACGTAGTAATGTGGTACCACACTGAAACAGTCCATTAAACCTGGTTTCGATCAATACTTTAGAGAATAACGCATATTAGGTCTAGGTTAGGTCTGGGATTTGCTCTCATCAGGCTCGTAATATCGCATATTTCTCGTACTTGTTGGCTAGATCCTGAGCTTTTTCTGGATTGGATCACGTGTTAATGTGGTACCACACTGAAACTGTCAATTAAACCTGGTTTCCGTCAATATTTTAGAGGATAACGCATGTTAGGTCTAGGTTAGGCCCGGTATTTTCCCTCAACAGACTCATACCCTCGCATTCTTCACATACTTCATGTACAGATCCTAGGTTTTTTCTGGTTTCGATCGCGTATTAATGTGGTACCACACTGAAACCGACCATTAAACCTGGTTTCGATTAATATTTTAGTGGATAACACATGTTAGGTCTAGGTTAGGTCTGGGATTTTCCCTCATCAGGGTCTTACTTTCGCAGTTTTAACTTACATGTTGAACAGATCCCTGGATTTTGCTGGTTTGGATCACATAGTAATGTGGTACCACACTGGAGCAGTCAATTAATCCTGGTTTCCATCAATATTTTAGAGGATAACACATGTTAGGTCTCGGTTAGGTCTAGGATTTGCCCTCATCAGTCTCATACTTTCGCATCCTTCACATACTTCTTGAACAGATTCTGGGTCTTTTCTGGTTTTGATCACGTAGTAATGTGGTACCACACTGAAACAGTCGATTAAACCTGGTTTCGATTAATATTTTAGTGGATAAGACATGTTAGGTCTAGGTTAGGTCTGGGATTTGCCGTCATCAGGGTCATACTTTCGCAGTTTTAACATACATGTCGACCTTATCGAGGGTTTTTTCTGCTTTGAATCACGAAGTAATGTGGTATCACACTGAAACAGTCCATTAAACCTGGTTTCGATCAATACTTTAGAGAATAACGCATATTAGGTCTAAGTTAGGTCTGGGATTTGCTCTCATCAGGATCGTAATATCGCATATTTCTCGTACTTGTTGGCTAGATCCTGGGCTTTTTCTGGATTGGATCACGTGTTAATGTGGTACCACACTGAAACTGTCAATTAAACCTGGTTTCCGTGAATATTTTAGAGGATAACGCATGTTAGGTCTAGGTTAGGCCTGGGATTTTCCCTCAACAGACTCATACTCTCGCATTCTTCACATACTTCTTGAACAGATCCTAGGTTTTTTCTGGTTTCGATCACGTATTAATGTGGTACCACACTGAAACAGACCATTAAACCTGGTTTCGATTAATATTTTAGTGGATAACACATGTTAGGCCTAGGTTAGGTCTGGGATTTTCCCTCATCAGGGTCTTACTTTCGCAGTTTTAACATACATGTTGAACAGATCCCTGGATTTTGCTGGTTTGGATCACGCAGTAATGTGGTACCACACTGGAACAGTCAATTAATCCTGGTTTCCATCAATATTTTAGAGGATAACACATGTTAGGTCTGGGTTAGACCTGGGATATGCCCCCATCAGGGTCATCCTTTCGCAGTTTTTACATACATGTTGTCCTGAGCGAGGGTTTTTTCTGCTTTGGATCACGTAGCAAAGTGGTACCACACTAAAACAGTCAATTAAACCTGGTTTCGATAAAGATTTTAGAGGATAACGCAAGTTATGTCTGGGATAGGTCTGGGATTTGCCCTCATCAGGCTCATACTTTCGGATTCTTCACATACTTCTTGAACAGATCCTGGGTTTTTTCTGGTTTGGATCACGTAGTAATGTGGTACCACACTGAAACAGTCCATTGAACCTGGTTTCGATAAATATTTTAGAGGATAACGCAAGTTATGTCTGGGTTAGGTCTTGGATTTGCCCTCATCAGGCTCATACTTTCGCTTTTTCCACATACTTGTTGAACAGATCCTGGGTTTTTTCTGGTTTGGATCTCGTAGTAATGTGGTACCACACTGAAACTGACAATTAATCCTGGTTTCCGTCAATATTCTACAGGATAACACATGTTAGGTCTCGGTTAGGTCTAGGATTTGCCCTCATCAGTCTCATACTTTCGCATCCTTCACATACTTCTTGAACAGATTCTGGGTCTTTTCTGGTTTTGATCACGTAGTAATGTGGTACCACACTGAAACAGTCGATTAAACCTGGTTTCGATTAATATTTTAGTGGATAAGACATGTTAGGTCTAGGTTAGGTCTGGGATTTGCCGTCATCAGGGTCATACTTTCGCAGATTTAACATACATGTCGACCTTATCGAGGGTTTTTTCTGCTTTGAATCACGAAGTAATGTGGTACCACACTGAAACAGTCCATTAAACCTGGTTTCGATTAATATTCTAGTGGATAACACATGTTAGGTCTAGGTTAGGTCTGGGATTTTCCCTCATCAGGGTCATCCTTTCGCAGTTTCAACATACATGTTGACCTGAGCGAGGGTTTTTTCTGCCTTGGATCACGTAGCAAAGTGGTACCACACTAAAACAGTCAATTAAACCTGGTATCGATAAATATTTTAGAGGATAACGCAAGTTATGTCTGGGATAGGTCTGGGATTTGCCCTCATCAGGCTCATACTTTCGCTTTTTCCACATACTCGTTGAACACATCCTGGGTTTTTTCTGGTTTGGATCACGTAGTAATGTGGTACCACACTGAAACTGACAATTAATCCTGGTTTCCGTCAATATTTTACAGGATAACACATGTTAGGTCTCGGTTAGGTCTAGGATTTGCCCTCATCAGTCTCATCCTTTCGCATTCTTCACATACTTCTTGAACAGATTCTGGGTCTTTTCTGGTTTTGATCACGTAGTAATGTGGTACCACACTGAAACAGTCGATTAAAACTGGTTTCGATTAATATTTTAGTGGATAAGACATGTTAGGTCTAGGTTAGGTCTGGGATTTGCCGTCATCAGGGTCATACTTTCGCAGTTTTAACATACATGTCGACCTTATCGAGGGTTTTTTCTGCTTTGGATCACGTAGTAAAGTGGTACCACACTGAAACAGTCCATTAAACCTGGTTTCCGTCAATATTTTAGAGGATAACGCATGTTAGGTCTAGGTTAGGCCTGGGATTTTCCCTCAACAGACTCATACTCTCGCATTCTTCACATACTTCTTGAACAGATCCTAGGTTTTTTCTGGTTTCGATCACGTGTTAATATGGTACCACGCTGAAACAGACCATTAAACCTGGTTTCGAGTAATATTTTAGTGGATAACACATGTTAGGTCTAGGTTAGGTCTGGGATTTCCCCTCATCAGGGTCTTACTTTCGCAGTTTTAACATACATGTTGAACAGATCCCTGGATTTTGCTGGTTTGGATCTCGTAGTAATGTGGTACCACACTGGAGCAGTCAATTAATCCTGGTTTCCATCAATATTTTAGAGGATAACACATGTTAGGTCTGGGTTAGACCTGGGATTTGCCGTCATCAGGGTCATACTTTCGCAGTTTTAACATACATGTCGACCTTATCGAGGGTTTTGTCTGCTTTGAATCACGAAGTAATGTGGTACCACACTGAAACAGTCCATTAAACCTGGTTTCGATCAATACTTTAGAGAATAACGCATATTAGGTCTAAGTTAGGTCTGGGATTTGCACTCATCAGGATCGTAATATCGCATATTTCTCGTACTTGTTGGCTAGATCCTGGGCTTTTTCTGGATTGGATCACGTGTTAATGTGGTACCACACTGAAACTGTCAATTAAACCTGGTTTCCGTCAATATTTTAGAGGATAACGCATGTTAGGTCTAGCTTAGGCCTGGGATTTTCCCTCAACAGACTCATACTCTCGCATTCTTCACATACTTCTTGAACAGATCCTAGGTTTTTTCAGGTTTCGATCACGTATTAATGTGGTACCACACTGAAACAGACCATTAAACCTGGTTTCGAGTAATATTTTAGTGGATAACACATGTTAGGTCTAGGTTAGGTCTGGGATTTTCCCTCATCAGGGTCTTACTTTCGCAGTTTTAACATACATGTTGAACAGATCCCTGGATTTTGCTGGTTTGGATCACTTAGTAATGTGGTACCACATTGGAACAGTCAATTAATCCTGGTTTCCATCAATATTTTAGAGGATAACACATATCAGGTCTAGGTTAGGCCTGGGATTTTCCCTCAACAGACTCATACTCTCGCATTCTTCACATACTTCTTGAACAGATCCTAGGTTTTTTCAGGTTTCGATCACGTATTAATGTGGTACCACACTGAAACAGACCATTAAACCTGGTTTCGAGTAATATTTTAGTGGATAACACATGTTAGGTCTAGGTTAGGTCTGGGATTTTCCCTCATCAGGGTCTTACTTTCGCAGTTTTAACATACATGTTGAACAGATCCCTGGATTTTGCTGGTTTGGATCACGTAGTAGTGTGGTACCACACTGAAACAGTCCATTAAACCTGGTTTCGATCAATACTTTAGAGAATAACGTATATTAGGTCTAGGTTAGGTCTGGGATTTGCTCTCATCAGGATCGTAATATCGCATATTTCTCGTACTTGTTGGCTAGATCCTTGGCTTTTTCTGGATTGCATCACGTGTTAATGTGGTACCACACTGAAACTGTCAATTAAACCTGGTTTCCGTCAATATTTTAGAGGATAACGCATGTTAGGTCTAGGTTACGCCTGGGATTTTCCCTCAACAGACTCATACTCTCGCATTCTTCACATACTTCTTGAACAGATCCTAGGTTTTTTCTGGTTTCGATCACGTATTAATTAGGTACCACACTGAAACAGTCGATTAAACCTGGTTTCGATTAATATTTTAGTGGATAAGACATGTTAGGTCTAGGTTAGGTCTGGGATTTGCCGTCATCAGGGTCATACTTTCGCAGTTTTAACATACATGTCGACCTTATCGAGGGTTTTTTCTGCTTTGAATCACGAAGTAATGTGGTACCACACTGAAACTGTCCATTAAACCTGGTTTCGATCAATACTTTAGAGAATAACGTATATTAGGTCTAGGTTAGGTCTGGGATTTGCTCTCATCAGGATCGTAATATCGCATATTTCTCGTACTTGTAAGCTAGATCCTGGGCTTTTTCTGGATTGGATCACGTGTTAATGTGGTACCACACTGAAACTGTCAATTAAACCTGGTTTCCATCAATATTTTAGAGGATAACACATGTTAGGTCTGGGTTAGACCTGGGATTTGCCCTCATCAGGATCATCCTTTCGCAGTTTTAACATACATGTTGACCTGAGCGAGGGTTTTTTCTGCTTTGGATCACGTAGCAAAGTGATACCACACTAAAACAGTCAATTAAACCTGGTTTCGATAAATATTTTAGAGGATAACGCAAGTTATGTCTGGGATAGGTCTGGGATTTGCCCTCATCAGGCTCATACTTTCGCATTCTTCACATACTTCTTGAACGGATCCTGGGTTTTTTCTGATTTGGATCACGTAGTAATGTGGGACCACACTGAAACAATCAGTTAAACCTGGTCATGATAAATATTTTAGAGGATAACGCATGTTAGGTCTGGGTTAGGCCTGGGATTTGCCCACATCAGGGTCATACTTTCGCAGTTCTAACATACATGTTGACCTGATCGAGGGTTTTTTCTGCTTTGGATCACGTAGTAAAGTGGTACCACACTGAATCAGTCCACTAAACCTGGTTTGGATCAATATTTTAGAGGATAACGCATGTTAGGTCTAGGTTAGCCCTGAGATTTTCACTCATCAGACTCATACTTTCGCATTCTTCACATACTTGTTGAACGGATCCTGGGATTCTTCTGGATTGGTACACGTAGTAATGTGGGACCACACTGAAACAGTCAATTAAACCTGGTTTCGATCAATATTTTAGTGAATAATTAATGTTAAGTCTAGGATAGGTCTGGGATTTGCTCTCATCAGGCTCATTCTTTCGCATATTTCTCATACTTGATGGCTAGATCCTGGGCTTTTTCTGGATTGCATCACGTAGTAATGAAGTACAACACTGAAACAGTCAATTAAACCTGGTTTGCATCAATATCTTAGAGGACAACGCAAGTTAGGTCTGGGATAGTTCTGGGATTTGCCCTCATCAGGGTCATACTTTCGCAGTTCTAAAATACATGTTGACCTGATCGAGTGTTTTTTCTGCTTTGGATCACGTAGTAAAGTGGTACCACACTGAAACAGTCCATTAAACCTGGTTTGGATCAATATTTTTGAGGATAACGCAAGTTAGGTCTGGGATAGGTCTGGGATTTGACCTCATCAGGGTCACACTTTCGCAGTTTTAACATGCATGTTGACCTGATCGAGGGTTTTTTCTGCTTTGGATCACGTAGTAAAGTGGTACCACAACTAGAACAGTCAATTAAACCTGGTTTCGATCATTATTTTAGAGGATAACGCAAGTTAGGTCTGGGATAGGTCTGGGATTAGCCCTCATCAGACTCATACTTTCGCGTTTTTCTCATACTTGTTGAACGGATCCTGGGTTTTTACTGCTTTGGATCACGTAGTAATGTGGTACCACGCTGAAACAGCCAATTAAAACTGGTTTCGATCAATATCTTAGAGGATAACGCATGTTAGGTCTGGGTTAGGTCTAGGATTTGCCCTGATCAGGCTCATACTTTCGCATATTTCTCATACTTGATGGCTAGATCCTGGGCTTTTTCTGGATTGCATCACGTAGTAATGAAGTACAACATTGAAACAGTCAATTAAACCTGGATTCCATCAATATCTTAGAGGACAACGCAAGTTAGGTCTGGGATAGGTCTGGAATTTGCCCTTATCAGGCACATACTTTCGCGTTTTTCACATACTTCTTGAACAGATCCTGGGTTTTTTCTGGTTTGGATCACGTAGTAGTGTGGTACCACACTGAAACAGTCCATTAAACCTGGTTTGGATCAATATTTTAGAGGATAACGCATGTTAGGTCTGGGATAGGTCTAGGATTTGCCCTCATCAGACTCATACTTTCGCATTCTTCACATACATGTTGAACGGATCCTGGGTTTTTTCTGGTTTGGATCACGTAGTAATGTGGGACCACACTGAAACAATCAATTAAACCTGGTCATGATAAATATTTTAGAGGATAACGCATGTTAGGTCTGGGTTAGGTCTAGGATTTGCCCTCGTCAGGCTCATACTTTCGCATATTTCTCATACTTCATTGCTAGATCCTGGGCTATTTCTGGATTGGATCACGTAGTAATGTGGTACCACACTGAAACAGTCAAATAAACCTGGTTTCAATCAATATTTTAGAGGATAACGCAAGTTAGGTCTGGGATAGGTCTGGAATTTGCCCTCATCAGGGTCATACTTTCGCAGTTTTATCATACATGTTGACGTGATCGAGGGTTTTTTCTGCTTTGGATCACGTAGTAAAGTGGTACCACACTGAAACAGCCCACTAAACCTGGTTTGGATCAATATTTTAGAGGATAACGCATGTTAGGTCTGTTTTAGGCCGGGGATTTTCACTCATCTGACTCATACTTTCGCATTCTTCACATACTTGTTGAACGGATCCTGGGTTTTTTCTGGTTTGGATCACGTAGTAATGTGGGACCACACTGAAATAATCAATTAAACCTGGTCATGATAAATATTTTAGAGGATAACGCATGCTAGGTCTGGGATAGGTCTGGGATTTGCCTTCATCAGACTCATACTTTCGCACACTTCACATACTCGTTGAACAGATCCTGGGTTGTTTTCTGGTTTGGATCACATAGTAATGTGGTACCACACTGAAACAGTCAATTAAACCTGGTCATGATAGATATTTTAGAGGATAACGCATGTTAGGTCTGGGATAGGTCTAGGATTTGCCCTCATCAGGCTCATACTTTCGCATTCTTCACATACTTCTTGAACGGATCCTGGGTTTTTTCTGGTTTGGATCACGTAGTAATGTGGGACCACACTGAAACAATCAATTAAACCTGGCCATGATAAATATTTTAGAGGATAACGCATGTTAGGTCTGGGATAGGTCTAGGATTTGCCCTCATCAGGCTCATACTTTCGTGTTTTTCACATACTTGTTGAACAGATCCTGGGTTTTTTCTGGTTTGGATCACGTAGTAATGTGGGACCACACCGAAACAATCAATTAAACCTGGTCATGATAGATATTTTAGAGGATAACGCATGTTAGGTCTGGGTTAGGTCTAGGATTTGCCCTCGTCAGGTTCATACTTTCGCATATATCTCATACTTCATGGCTAGATCCTGGGCTATTTCTGGATTGGATCACGTAGTAATGTGGTACCACACTGAAACAGCCAATTAGACCTGGTTTCGATCAATATTTTAGAGAATAATTCATGTTATGTCTAGGTTAGGTCTGGGATTTGCTCTCATCAGGCTCATTCTTTCGCATATTTCTCATTCTTGATGGCTAGATCCTGGGCTTTTTCTGGATTGCATCACGTAGTAATGAAGTAAAACACTGAAACAGTCAATTAAACCTGGTTTCCATCAATATTTTAGAGGACAACGCATGTTAGGTCTAGGTTAGGCCTGGGATTTGCCCACATCAGGGTCATACTTTCGCAGTTCTAACATACATGTTGACCTGACGGAGGGTTTTTTCTGCTTTGGATCACGTAGTAAACTGGTACCACACTGAATCAGTCCACTAAACCTGGTTTGGATCAATATTTTAGAGGATAACGCATGTTAGGTCTAGGTTAGCCCTGAGATTTTCACTCATCAGGCTCATACTTTCGCATTCTTCACATACTTGTTGAACGTATCCTGGGATTTTTCTGGATTGGTACACGTAGTAATGTGGTACCACACTGAAACATTCAATTAAACCTGGTCTTGATAAATATTTTAGAGGAAAACGCATGTTAGGTCTGGGTCAGGTCTAGAATTTGCCCTCATCAGGCTCATACCTCCGCATATTTCTCGTACTTCATGGCTAGATCCTGGGCTATTTCTGGATTGTATCACGTAGTAACGTGGTACCACGCTGAAACAGTCAATTAAACCTGGTTTCGATCAATATTTTAGAGGATAACGCATGTTAGGTCTAGGTTAGGCCCGGGATTTTCACTCATCAGACTCATACTTTCGCATTCTTCACATACTTGTTGAACGTATCCTGGGTTTTTTCTGGTTTGGATCACATAGTAATGTGGTACCACACTGAAACAGTCAATTAAACCTGGTCATGATAGATATTTTAGAGGATAACGCATGTTAGGTCTGGGATAGGTCTAGGATTTGCCCTCATCAGGCTCATACTTTCGCGTTTTTCACATACTTGTTGAACTGATCCTGGGTTTTTTCTGGTTTGGATCACGTAGCAATGTGGTACCACACTGAAACAGTCAATTAAACCTGGTCATGATAAATATTTTAGAGCATAACGCATGTTAGGTCTAGGTTAGCCCTGAGATTTTCACTCATCAGGCTCATACTTTCGCACACTTCACATACTCGTTGAACAGATCCTGGGTTATTTTCTGGTTTGGATCACATAGTAATGTGGTACCACACTGAAACAGTCGATTAAACCAGGTTTCGATCAATATTTTTGAGGATAACGCATGTTAGGTCTAGGTTAGGCCCGGGATTTTCACTCATCAGACTCATACTTTCGCATTCTTCACATACTTGTTGAACGGATCCCGGGTTTTTTCTGGTTTGGATCACGTAGTAATGTGGGACCACACTGAAACAATCAATTAAACCTGGTCATGATAAATATTTTAGAGGATAACGCATGTTAGGTCTGGGTTAGGTCTAGGATTTGCCCTCGTCAGGCTCATACTTTCGCATATTTCTCATACTTCATGGCTAGATCCTGGGCTATTTCTGGATTAGATCACGTAGTAATGTGGTACCACACTGAAACAGTCAATTAAACCTGGTTTTGATCAATATTTTAGAGAATAATTCATGTTAGTTCTAGGTTAGGTCTGGGATTTGCTCTCATCAGGCTCATTCTTTCGCATATTTCTCAAACTTGATGGCTAGATCCTGGGCTTTTTCTGGATTGCATCACGTAGTAATGAAGTACAACACTGAAACAGTCAATTAAACCTGGTTTCCATCTATATCTTAGAGGACAACGCAAGTTAGGTCTGGGATAGGTCTGGGATTTGCCCTCATCAGGGTCATACTTTCGCAGTTCTAACATACATGTTGACCTGATCGAGTGTTTTTTCTGCTTTGGATCACGTAGTAAAGTGGTACCCCACTGAAACTGTCCACTAAACCTGGTTTGGATCAATATTTTAGAGGATAACGCATGTTAGGCCTAGGTTATGTCTGGGATTTGCCCTCGTCAGGCTCATGCTTTCGCATATCTCTCATACTTCATGGCTAGATCCTGGGCTATTTCTGGATTGGATCACGTAGTAATGTGGTACCACACTGAAACAGTCAATTAAACCTGGTTTTGATCAATATTTTAGAGAATAATTCATGTTATGTCTAGGTTAGGTCTGGGATTTGCTCTCATCAGGCTCATTCTTTCGCATATTTCTCATACTTGATGGCTAGATGGGCTTTTTCTGGATCGCATCACGTAGTAATGAAGTACAACACTGAAACAGTCAATTAAACCTGGTTTCCATCAATATTTTAGAGGACAACGCATGTTAGGTCTAGGTAAGGCCTGGGATTTGCCCTCATCAGGGTCATACTTTCGCAGTTCTAACATACATGTTGACCTGATCGAGTGTTTTTTCTGCTTTGGATCACGTAGTAAAGTGGCACCACACTGATCCAGTCCATTAAACCTGGTTTGGATCAATATTTTAGAGGATAACGCATGTTAGGTCTAGGTTAGCCCTGGGATTTTCACTCATCAGACTCATACTTTCGCATTTTTCACACACATGTTGAACAGATCCCTGGATTTTGCTGGATTGGATCACGTAGTAATGTGGTACCACATTGGAACAGTCAATTAATCCTGGTTTCCATCAATATTTTAGAGGATAACACATGTTAGGTCTGGGTTAGACCTGGGATTTGCCCTCATCAGGGTCATCCTTTCGCAGTTTTAACATACATGTTGACCTGAGCGAGGGTTTTTTCTGCTTTGAATCACGAAGTAATGTGGTACCACGCTGAAACAGACCATTAAACCTGGTTTCGAGTAATAATTTAGTGGATAACACATGTTAGGTCTAGGTTAGGTCTGGGATTAGCCCTCATCACACTCATACTTTCGCACACTTCACATACTCGTTGACAAGATCCTGGGTTTTTTTCTGGTTTGGTTCAAGTAGTAATGTGGTACCACACTGGAACATTCAATTAAACCTGGTTTCGATTAATATTTTTGAGGATAATGCATGTTAGGTTTGGGTTAGGTCTAGGATTTGCCCTCATCAGGCTCATTCTTTCGCATATTTCTCATACTTCATGGCTAGATCCTGGGCTGTTTCTGTATTGTATCACGTAGTAATGTGGTACCACGCTGAAGCCGTCAATTAAACCTGGTTTCGTTCAATATTTTAGAGGATAACGCAAGTTAGGTCTGGGATAGGTCTGGGATTTGCCCTCATCAGGCTCATACTTTCGCGTTTTTCACATACTTGTTGAACAGATCCTGGGTTTTTTCCGGTTCGGGTCACGTAGTAGTGTGGTACCACACAGAAACAGTCGATTAAACCTGGTTTGGATCAATATTTTAGAGGATAACGCATGTTAGGTCTAGGTTAGCCCTGGGATTTTCACTCATCAGACTCATACTTTCGCATTCTTCACATACTTGTTGAACGGATCCTGGGTTTTTTCTGGTTTGGTTCACGTAGTAATTTGGTACCACACTGAAACATTCAATTAAACATGGTCTTGATAAATATTTTAGAGGATAACGCATGTTAGGTTTGGGTTAGGTCTAGGATTTGCCCTCATCAGGCTCATTCTTTCGCATATTTCTCATACTTCATGGCTAGATCCTGGGCTGTTTCTGTATTGTATCACGTAGTAATGTGGTACCACGCTGAAGCCGTCAATTAAACCTGGTTTCGTTCAATATTTTAGAGGATAACGCAAGTTAGGTCTGGGATAGGTCTGGGATTTGCCCTCATCAGGCTCATACTTTCGCGTTTTTCACATACTTGTTGAACAGATCCTGGGTTTTTTCCGGTTCGGGTCACGTAGTAGTGTGGTACCACACAGAAACAGTCGATTAAACCTGGTTTGGATCAATATTTTAGAGGATAACGCATGTTAGGTCTAGGTTAGCCCTGGGATTTTCACTCATCAGACTCATACTTTCGCATTCTTCACATACTTGTTGAACGGATCCTGGGTTTTTTCTGGTTTGGTTCACGTAGTAATTTGGTACCACACTGAAACATTCAATTAAACCTGGTCTTGATAAATATTTTAGAGGATAACGCATGTTAGGTTTGGGTTAGGTCTAGGATTTGTCCTCATCAGGCTCATACATTCGCATATTTCTCATACTTCATGGCTAGATCCTGGGCTGTTTCTGGATTGTATCACGTAGTAATGTGGTGCCACGCTAAAACAGTCAATTAAACCTGGTTTCGATCAATATTTTAGAGGATAACGCAAGTTAGGTCTGGGATAGGTCTGGGATTCGCCCTCATCAGGCTCATACTTTCGCGTTTTTCACATACTTGTTGAACTGATCCTGGGTTTTTTTTGGTTTGGATCACGTAGTAATGTGGTACCACACTGAAACAGTCGATTAAACCCGGTTTCGATCAATATTTTAGAGGATAACGCAAGTAAAGTCTGGGATAGGTCTGGGATTTGACCTCATCAGACTCATACTTTCGCACACTTCACATACTCGTTGAACAGATCCTGGGTTATTTTCTGGTTTGGATCACATAGTAATGTGGTACCACACTGAAACAGTAGATTAAACCAGGTTTCGATCAATATTTTAGAGAATAATTCATGTTAGGTCTAGGTTAGGCCTGGGATTTTCGCTCATCAGACTCATACTTTCGCATTCTTCACATACTTGTTGAACGGATCCTGGGTTTTTTCTGGTTTGGATCACGTAGTAATGAGGGACCACAGGTGAAACAGTCAGTTAAACCTGGTTTCGATCAATATTTTAGAGAATAATTCATGTTAGGTCTAGGTTAGGTCTGGGATTTGCTCTCATCAGGCTCATTCTTTCGCATATTTCTCATACTTGATGGCTAGATCCTGGTCTTTTTCTGGATTGCATCACGTAGTAATGAAGTACAACACTGAAACAGTCAATTAAACCTGGTTTCCATCAATATCTTAGAGGACAACGCAAGTTAGGTCTGGGATAACTCTGGTATTTGCCCTCATCAGGGTCATACTTTCGCAGTTCTAACATACATGTTGACCTGATCGAGTGTTTTTTCTGCCTTGGATCACGTAGTAAAGTGGTACCACACTGAAACAGTCCATTAAACCTGGTTTGGATCAATATTTTAGAGGATAACGCATGTTAGGTCTAGGTTAGGTCTGGGATTTTCACTCATCAGACTCATACTTTCGCACTCTTTACATACTTGTTGAACGGATCGTGGGTTTTTTCTGGTTTGGATCACGTAGTAATGTGGGACCACACTGAAACAGTCGACTAAACCTGGTCTTGATAAATATTTTAGAGGACAACGCATGTTAGGTCTGGGTTAGGTCTAGGATTTGCCCTCATCAGGCTCATACTTTCGCATATTTCTCATACTTCATGGCTAGATCCTGGGCAATTTCTGGATTGGATCACGTAGTAATGTGGTACCACACTGAAACAGTCAATTGAACCTGGTTTCGCTCAATATTTTAGAAGATAACGCATGTTAGGTCTAGGTTAGGCCTGGGATTTGCCCTCATCAGGGTCATACTTTCGCAGTTTTAACATGCATGTTGATCTGATCGAGGGTTTTTTCTGCTTTGGATCACGTAGTAAAGTGGTGCACCAACTAAAACAGTCAATTAAACCTGGTTTCGATCATTATTTTAGAGGATAACGCAAGTTAGGTCTGGGATAGGTCTGGGATTAGCCCTCATCAGACTCATACTTTCGCACACTTCACATACTCGTTGACAAGATCCTGGGTTTTTTTCTGGTTTGGATCACGTAGTATTGTGGTACCACACTGAAACAGTCGATTAAACCTGGTTTCGATTAATATTTTTGAGGATAACGCATGTTGGGTCTGGGATAGTTCTGGGATTTGCCCTCATCAGGCTCATACTTTCGCTTTCTTCACATACTTGTTGAACGGATCCTGGGTTTTTGCAGGTTTGGTTCACGTAGTAATGTGGTACCACACTGGAACATTCAATTAAACCTGGTCTTGATAAATATTTTAGAGGATAACGCATGTTAGGTTTGGGTTAGGTCTAGGATTTGCCCTCATCAGGCTCATTCTTTCGCATATTTTTCATACTTCATGGCTAGATCCAGGGCTGTTTCTGTATTGTATCACGTAGTAATGTGGTACCACGCTGAAACAGTCAATTAAACCTGGTTTCGTTCAATATTTTAGAGGATAACGCAAGTTAGGTCTGGGATAGGTCTGGGATTTGCCCTCATCAGGCTCATACTTTCGCGTTTTTCACATACTTGTTGAACAGATCCTGGGTTATTTCTGGATTGGATCACGTAGTAAAGTGGTACCACACTGAAACAGTCCATTAAACCTGGTTTGGATTAATATTTTTGAGGATAACGCATGTTGGGTCTGGGATAGTTCTGGGATTTGCCCTCATCAGGCTCATACTTTCGCTTTCTTCACATACTTGTTGAACGGATCCTGGGTTTTTTCAGGTTTGGTTCACGTAGTAATGTGGTACCACACTGGAACATTCAATTAAACCTGGTCTTGATAAATATTTTAGAGGATAACGCATGTTAGGTTTGGGTTAGGTCTAGGATTTGCCCTCATCGGGCTCATTCTTTCGCATATTTTTCATACTTCATGGCTAGATCCAGGGCTGTTTCTGTATTGTATCACGTAGTAATGTGGTACCACGCTGAAACAGTCAATTAAACCTGGTTTCGTTCAATATTTTAGAGGATAACGCAAGTTAGGTCTGGGATAGGTCTGGGATTTGCCCTCATCAGGCTCATACTTTCGCGTTTTTCACATACTTGTTGAACAGATCCTGGGTTATTTCTGGATTGGATCACGTAGCAAAGTGGTACCACACTGAAACAGTCCATTAAACCTGGTTTGAATCAATATCTTAGAGGATAACGCATGTTAGGTCTAGGTTAGCCCTGGGATTTTCACTCATCAGACTCATACTTTCGCATTCTTCACATACTTGTTGAACGGATCCTGGGTTTTTTCTGGTTTGGATCACGTAGTAATGTGGGACCACACTGAAACAGTCGATTAAACCTGGTCTTGATAAATATTTTAGAGGATAACGCATGTTAGGTTTGGGTTAGGTCTAGGATTTGCCCCCATCAGGCTCATACATTCGCATATTTCTCATACTCCATGGCTAGATCCTGGGCTGTTTCTGGATTGAATCACGTAGTAATGTGGTACCACGCTGAAACAGTCAATTAAACCCGGTTTCGATCAATATTTTGGAGGATAACGCAAGTTAAGTCTGGGATAGGTCTGGGATTTGACCTCATCAGACTCATACTTTCGCACACTTCACATACTCGTTGAACAGATCCTGGGTTATTTTCTGGTTTGGATCACATAGTAATGTGGTACCACACTGATACAGTAGATTAAACCAGGTTTCGATCAATATTTTAGAGAATAATTCATGTTAGGTCTCGGTTACGCCTGGGATTTTCACTCATCAGACACATACTTTCGCATTCTTCACATACTTGTTGAACGGATCCTGGGTTTTTTCTGGTTTGGATCACGTAGTAATGTGGGACCACACTGAAACAGTCAATTAAACCTGGTTTCCATCAATATTTTAGAGGACAACGCATGTTAGGTCTAGGTAAGGCCTGGGATTTGCTCTCATCGGGGTCATAATTTCGCAGTTCTAACATACATGTTGACCTGATCGAGTGTTTTTTCTGCTTTGGATCACGTAGTAAAGTGGTACCACACTGAAACTGTCCATTAAACCTGGTTTGGATCAATATTTTAGAGGATAACACATGTTAGGTCTAGGTTAGGTCTGGGATTTTCACTCATCAGACTCATACTTTCGCATTCTTCACATACTTGTTGAGCGGATCCTGGGTTTTTTCTGGTTTGGATCACGTAGTAATGTGGGACCACACCGAAAGAATCAATTAAACCTGGTCTTGATAAATATTTTAGAGAATAACGCATGTCAGGTCTGGGATAGGTCTGGGATTTGACCTCATCAGGGTCATACTTTCGCAGTTTTAACATGCATGTTAACCTGATCGAGGGTTTTTTCTGCTTTGGATCACGTAGTAAAGTGGTACCACAACTAAAACAGTCAATTAAACCAGGTTTCGATCAATATTTTTGAGGATAACGAATGTCAGGTCTAGGTTAGGCCTGGGATTTTCACGCATCAGACTCATACTTTCGCATTCTTCACATACTTGTTGAACGGATCCCGGGTTTTTTCTGGTTTGGATCACGTAGTAATGTGGGACCACACTGAAACAGTCGATTAAACCTGGTCTTGATAAATATTTTAGAGGACAACGCATGTTAGGTCTGGGTTACGTCTAGGATTTGCCTTCATCAGACTCATTCTTTCGCATATTTCTCATACTTGATGGCTAGATCCTGGGCTTTTTCTGGATTGCATCACGTAGTAATGTGGTACCACGCTGAAACAGTCAATTAAACCTGGTTTCGATCAATATTTTAGAGGATAACGCAAGTTAGGTCTGGGATAGGTCTGGGATTCGCCCTCATCAGGCTCATACTTTCGCGTTTTTCACATACTTGTTGAACTGATCCTGGGTTTTTTCTGGTTTGGATCACGTAGTAATGTGGTACCACACTGAAACAGTCGATTACACCCGGTTTCGATCAATATTTTAGAGGATAACGCAAGTTAAGTCTGGGATAGGTCTGGGATTTGACCTCATCAGACTCATACTTTCGCACACTTCACATACTCGTTGAACAGATCCTGGGTTATTTTCTGGTTTGGATCACATAGTAATGTGGTACCACACTGATACAGTAGATTAAACCAGGTTACGATCAATATTTTAGAGAATAATTCATGTTAGGTCTAGGTTAGGCCTGGGATTTTCACTCATCAGACACATACTTTCGCATTCTTCACATACTTGTTGAACGGATCCTGGGTTTTTTCTGGTTTGGATCACGTAGTAATGTGGGACCACCCCGAAACAATCAATTAAACCTGGTCTTGATAAATATTTTAGAGAATAACGCATGTCAGGTCTGGGATAGGTCTGGGATTTGAGCTCATCAGGGTCATACTTTCGCAGTTTTAACATGCATGTTGACCTGATCGAGGGTTTTTTCTGCTTTGGATCACGTAGTAAAGTGGTGCCACAACTAAAACAATCAATTAAACCTGGTTTCGATCATTATTTTAGAGGATAACGCATGTTAGGTTTGGGTTAGGTCTAGGATTTGCCCTCATCAGGCTCATACTTTCGCATTTTTTCTCATACTTCATGGCTAGATCCCGGGCTGTTTCTGGATTGTATCACGTAGTAATGTGGTACCACGCTGAAACAGACTATTAAACCTCGTTTCGATCAATATTTTAGAGGATAACGCAAGTTAGGTCTGGGATAGGTCTGGGACTCGCCCTCATCAGGCTCATACTTTCGCGTTTTTCACATACTTGTTGAACTGATCCTGGGTTTTTTCTGGTTTGGATCACGTAGCAATGTGGTACCACACTGAAACAGTCGATTAAACCCGGTTTCGATCAATATTTTAGAGGATAACGCAAGTTTGTTCTGGGATAGGTCTGGGATTTGCCCTCATCAGGCTCATACTTTCGCGTTTTTCACATACTTGTTGTACAGATCCTGGGTTTTTTCTGGTTTGAGTCACGTAGTAATGTGGTACCACACTGAAACAGTCGATTAAACCAGGTTTCGATCAATATTTTTGAGGGTAACGCATGTTAGGTCTAGGTTAGGCCTGGGATTTTCACTCATCAGACTCATACTTTCGCATTCTTCACATACTTGTTGAACGGATCCTGGGGTTTTACTGGTTTGGATCACGTAGTGATGTGGTACCACACTGAAACAGTCAATTAAACCTGGTTTCGATCAATATTTTAGAGAATAATCCATGTTAGGTCTAGGTTAGGTCTGGGATTTGCTCTCATCAGGCTCATTCTTTCGCATATTTCTCATACTTGATGGCTAGATCCTGGGGTTTTTCTGGATTGCATCACGTAGTAATGAAGTACAACACTGAAATAGTCAATTAAACCTGGTTTCGATCAATATTTTAGAGGATAACGCAAATTAGGTCTGGGATAGGTCTGGGATTCGCCCTCATCAGGCTCATACTTTCGCATTCTTCACATACTTGTTGAACGGATCCGGGGTTTTTTCTGGTTTGGATCACGTAGTAATGTGGGACCACACCGAAACAATCAATTAAACCTGGTCTTGATAAACATTTTAGAGAATAACGCATGTCAGGTCTGGGATAGGTCTAGGATTTGACCTCATCAGGGTCAAACTTTCGCAGTTTTAACATGCATGTTGACCTGATCGAGGGTTTTTTCTGCTTTGGATCACGTAGTAAAGCGGTACCACAACTAAAACAGTCAATTAAGCCAGGTTTCGATCAATATTTTTGAGGATAACGCATGTTAGGTCTAGGTTAGGCCTGGGATTTTCACTCATCAGACTCATACTTTTGCATTCTTCACCTACTTGTTGAACGGATCCTGGGTTTTTTCTGGTTTGGATCACGCAGTAATGTGGGACCACACTGAAACAGTCGATTAATCCTGGTTTCGATTAATATTCTTGAGGATAACGCATGTTAGGTCTGGGATAGGTCTGGGATTTGCCCTCATCAGGCTCATACTTTCGCAGTTTTAACATGCATGTTGACCTGATCGAGGGTTTTTTCTGCATTGGATCACGTAGTAAAGTGGTACCACACTAAAACTGTCAATTAAACCTGGTTTCTATCAACATTTTAGAGGATAACGAAAGTTATGTCTAGTTTAGGCCTGGGATTTGCACTCATCAGACTCATACTTTCGCATACTTCACATACTTGTTGAACTGATCCTGGGTTTTTTCTGGTTTGGATCACGTAGTAATGTGGTACCACACTGAAACAGTCGATTAAACCCGGTTTCGATCAATATTTTAGAGGATAACGCAAGTTAAGTCTGGGATAGGTCTGGGATTTGAGCTCATCAGACTCATTCTTTCGCATATTTCTCATACTTGATGGCTAGATCCTGGGCTTTTTCTGGATTGCATCACGTAGTAATGAAGTACAACACTGAAACAGTCAATTAAACCTGGTTTCCATCAATATCTTAGAGGACAACGCAAGTTAAGTCTGGGATAGGTCTGGGATTTGAGCTCATCAGGGTCATACTTTCGCAGTTTTAACATGCCTGTTGACCTGATCGAGGGTTTTTTCTGCTTGGGATCACGTAGCAAAGTGGTGCCACAACTAAAACAATCAATTAAACCTGGTTTCGATCATTATTTTAGAGGACAACGCAAGTTAGGTATGGGATAGGTCTGGGATTTGAGCTCATCAGACTCATTCTTTCGCATATTTCTCATACTTGATGGCTAGATCCTGGGCTTTTTCTGGATTGCATCACGTAGTAATGAAGTACAACACTGAAACAGTCAATTAAACCTGGTTTCCATCAATATCTTAGAGGACAACGCAAGTTAGGTCTGGGATAGGTCTGGGATTTGCCCTCATCAGGGTCAGACTTTCGCAGTTCTAACATACATGTTGACCTGATCGAGTGTTTTTTCTGCTTTGGATCACGTAGTAAAGTGGTACCACAACTAAAACAATCAATTAAACCTGGTTTCGATCATTATTTTAGAGGACATCGCAAGTTAGGTCTGGGATAGGTCTGGGATTTGCCCTCATCAGGGTCATACTTTCGCAGTTCTAACATACATGTTGACCTGATCGAGTGTTTTTTCTGCTTTGGATCACGTAGTAAAGTGGTACCACACTGAAACAGTCCATTAAACCTGGTTTGGATCAATATTTTAGAGGATAACGCATGTTAGGTCTAGGTTAGGTCTGGGATTTTCACTCATCAGACTCATACTTTCGCATTCTGCACATACTTGTTGAACGGATCCTGGGTTTTTTCTGGTTTGGATCACGTAGTAATGTGGGACCACACCGAAACAATCAATTAAACCTGGTCTTGATAAATATTTTAGAGAATAACGCATGTCAGGTCTGGGATAGGTCTGGGATTTGACCTCATCAGGGTCATACTTTCGCAGTTTTAACATGCATGTTGACCTGATCGAGGGTTTTTTCTGCATTGGATCACGTAGTAAAGTGGTACCACAACTAAAACAGTCACTTAAACCAGGTTTCGATCAATATTTTTGAGGATAACGCATGTTAGGTCTAGGTTAGGCCTGGGATTTTCACGCGTCAGACTCATACTTTCGCATACTTCACATACTTGTTGAACAGATCATGGGTTTTTTTCTGGTTTGGATCACGTAGTAATGTGGTACCACACTGAAACAGTCGATTAAACCTGGTTTCGATCAATATTTTTGAGGATAACGCATGTTAGGTCTAGGTTAGGCCGAGGATTTTCACTCATCAGACTCATACTTTCGCATTCTTCACATACTTGTTGAACAGATCCTGGGTTTTTTCTGGTTTGGATCACGTAGTAATGTGGGACCACACTGAAACAGTCAATGAAACCTGGTCTGGATAAATATTTTAGAGGATAACGCATCTTAGGTCTGGGTTAGGTGTAAGATTTGCCCTCATCAGGCTCACAGTTTCGCGTTTTTCACATTCTTGATGAACAGAACCTGGGTTTTGTCTGGTTTGAATCACGAAGTAGTGTAGTACCACACTGAAACAGTCCATTAAACCTGGTTTCGCTCAATATTTTAGAGGATAACGCATGTTAGGTCTAGGTTAGGTCTGGGATTTGCTCTCATCAGGCTCATTCTTTCGCATATTTCTCATACTTGATGGCTAGATCCTGGGCTTTTTCTGGACTGCATCACGTAGTAATGTAGTACCACACTGAAACAGTCAATGAAACCTCGTTTCCATCACCATTTTAGAGGACAACGCAAGTTAGGTCTGGGATATGTCTGGGATTTGCCCTCATCAGGCTCATACTTTCGCGTTTTTCACATACTTGTTGAACGGATCCTGGGTTTTTTCTGATTTGGAACACGTAGTAGTGTGGTACCACACTGAAACAGTCCATTAAACCTGGTTTGGATCAATATTTTAGAGGATAACGCATGTTAGGTCTAGGTTAGGTCTGGGATTTTCACTCATCAGACTCATACTTTCACATTCTTCACATACTTGTTGAACGGATCCTGGGTTTTTTCTGGTTTGGATCACGTAGTAATGTGGTACCACACTGAAACAGTCGATTAAACCTGGTTTCGATCAAAATTTTAGAGGATAACGCAAGTTAGGTATGGGATAGGTCTGGGATTTGACCTCATCAGACTCATACTTTCGAACACTTCACATACTCCTTGAACAGATCCTGGGTTATTTTCTGGTTTGGATCACATAGTAATTGTGGTACCACACTGAAACAGTCGATTAAACCAGGTTTCGATCAATATTTTAGAGGATAACGCATGTTTGGTCTAGGTTAGGCCTGGGATTTTCACTCATCAGACTCATACTTTCGCATTCTTCACATACTTGTTGCACGGATCCTGGGTTTTTTCTGGTTTGGATCACGTAGTAATGTGGGACCACACTGAAACAGTCAATTAAACCTGGTTTCGATGAATATTTTAGAGAATAATTCATGTTAGGTCTAGGTTAGGTCTGGGATTTGCTCTCATCAGGCTCTTTCTTTCGCATATTTCTCATACATGTTGAACAGATACTGGGCTGTTTCTGGATTGTATCACGTAGTAATGTGGTACCACACTGAAACAGTCAATTAAACCTGGTTTCGATCAATATTTTAGAGGATAACGCAAGTTAGGTCTGGGATAGGTCTGGGATTTGCTCTCATCAGGCTCATTCTTTCGCATATTTCTCATACTTGGTGGCTAGATCCTGGGCTATTTCTGGCTTGGATCACGTAGTAAAGTGGTACCACACTGAAACATTCAATGAAACCTGGTCTGGATAAATATTTTAGAGGATAACGCATCTTAGGTCTGGGTTAGGTCTAAGATTTGCCCTCATCAGACTCACAGTTTCGCGTTTTTCACATACTTGTTGGACAGATCCTGGGTTTTGACTGGTTTGGATCACGAAGTAATATGGTACCACACTGAAACAGTCCATTAAACCTGGTTTCGCTCAATATTTTAGAGGATAACGCAAGTTAGGTTTGGGATAGGTCTGGGATTTGCTCTCATCAGGCTCAGTCTTTCGCATATTTCTCATACTTGATGGCTAGATCCTGGGCTTTTTCTGGACTGCATCACGTAGTAATGAAGTACAACACTGAAACAGTCAATTAAACCTGGTTTCCATCAATAGCTTAGAGGACAACGCAAGTTAGGTCTGGGATATGTCTGGGATTTGCCCTCATCAGGCTCATTCTTTCGCATATTTCTCATACTTCATGGCTAGATCCTGGGCTTTTTCTGGAATGCATCACGTAGTAATGAAGTACAACACTGAAACAGTCAATTAAACCTGGTTTCCATCATTATCTTAGAGGACAACGCAAGTTAGGTCTGGGATATGTCTGGGATTTGCCCTCATCAGGCTCATTCTTTCGCATATTTCTCATACTTCATGGCTAGATCCTGGGCTATTTCTGGATTGGATCACGTAGTAAAGTGGTACCACACTGAAACAGTCAATGAAACCTGGTTTCCATCACTATTTTAGAGGACAACGCAAGTTAGGTCTAGGTAAGTCCTGAGATTTTCACTGATCAGACTCATACTTTCGCATTCTTCACATACTTCTTGAACGGATCCTGGGTTTTTTCTGGTTTGGATCACGTAGTAATGTGGTACCACACTGAAACAGTCGATTAAACCTGGTTTCGATCAATATTTTAGAGAATAATTCATGTTAGGTCTAGGTTAGGTCTGGGATTTGCTCCCATCAGGCTCAGTCTTTCGCATATTTCTCATACTTGATGGCTAGATCCTGGGCTTTTTCTGGATTGCATCACGTAGTAATGAAGTACAACACTGAAACAGTCAATTAAACCTGGTTTCCATCAATATCTTAGAGGACAACTCAAGTTAGGTCTGGGATATGTCTGAGATTTGCCCTCATCAGGCTCATTCTTTCGCATATTTCTCATACTTCATGGCTAGATCCTGGGCTTTTTCTGGATTGCATCACGTAGTAATGAAGTACAACACTGAAACAGTCAATTAAACCTGGTTTCCATCAATATCTTAGAGGACAACGCAAGTTAGGTCTGGGATATGTCTGGGATTTGCCCTCATCAGGCTCATTCTTTCGCATATTTCTCATACTTCATGGCTAGATCCTGGGCTATTTCTGGATTGGATCACGTAGTAAAGTGGTACCACACTGAATCAGTCAATGAAACCTGGTTTCCATCACTATTTTAGAGGACAACGCAAGTTAGGTCTAGGTAAGGCCTGAGATTTTCACTGATCAGACTCATACTTTCGCATTCTTCACATACTTGTGAACGGATCCTGGGTTTTTTCTGGTTTGGATCACGTAGTAATGAGGTACCACACTGAAACGGTCAATTAAACCTGGTTTCGATCAATATTTTAGAGGATAACGCAAGTTAGGTCTGGGATAGGTCTGGGATTCGCCCTCATCAGACTCATACTTGCGCGTTTTTCACATACTTGTTGAACAGATCATGGGTTTTTTCTGGTTTGGGTCACGTAGTAATGAGGTACCACACTGAAACAGTCGTTTAAACCTGGTTTCGATCAATATTTTAGAGGATAACGCAAGCTAGGTCTAGGTTAGGCCTGGGATTTTCACTGATCAGACTCATACTTTCGCATTCTTCACATACTTGTTGAACTGATCCTGGGTTTTTTCTGGTTTGGATCACGTAGTAATGTGGTACCACACTGAAACAGTCGATTAAACCTGGTTTCGATCAATATTTTAGAGGATAACGCATGTTAGGTCTAGGTTAGCCCTGGGATATTCACTCATCAGACTCATACTTTCGCATTCTTCACATACTTGTTGAACAGATCCTGGGTTTTTTCTGGTTTGGATCACGTAGTAATGTGGTACCACACTGAAACAGTCGATTAAACCTGGTTTCGATCAATATTTTAGAGGATAACGCAAGTTAAGTCTGGGATTGGTCTGGGATTTGACCTCATCAGACACATACTTTCGCACACTTCACATACTCGTTCAACGGATCCTGGGTTTTTTCTGGTTTGGATCACGTAGTAATGTGGTACCACACTGAAACAGTCGATTAAACCTGGTTTCGATCAATATTTTAGAGAATAATTCATGTTAGGTCTAGGTTAGGTCTGGGATTTGCTCTCATCAGGCTCAGTCTTTCGCATATTTCTCATACTTGATGGCTAGATCCTGGGCTTTTTCTGGATTGCATCACGTAGTAATGAAGTACAACACTGAAACAGTCAATTAAACCTGGTTTCCATCAATATCTTAGAGGACAACGCAAGTTAGGTCTGGGATATGTCTGAGATTTGCCCTCATCAGGCTCATTCTTTCGCATATTTCTCATACTTCATGGCTAGATCCTGGGCTTTTTCTGGATTGCATCACGTAGTAATGAAGTACAACACTGAAACAGTCAATTAAACCTGGTTTCCATCAATATCTTAGAGGACAACGCAAGTTAGGTCTGGGATATGTCTGGGATTTGCCCTCATCAGGTTCATTCTTTCGCATATTTCTCATACTTCATGGCTAGATCCTGGGCTATTTCTGGATTGGATCACGTAGTAACGTGGTACCACACTGAAACAGTCAATGAAACCTGGTTTCCATCACTATTTTAGAGGACAACGCAAGTTAGGTCTAGGTAAGGCCTGAGATTTTCACTGATCAGACTCATACTTTCGCATTCTTCACATACTTGTTGAACGGATCCTGGGTTTTTTCTGGTTTGGATCACGTAGTAATGAGGTACCACACTGAAACGGTCAATTAAACCTGGTTTCGATCAATATTTTAGAGGATAACGCAAGTTAGGTCTGGGATAGGTCTGGGATTCGCCCTCATCAGACTCATACTTGCGCGTTTTTCACATACTTGTTGAACAGATCATGGGTTTTTTCTGGTTTGGGTCACGTAGTAATGTGGTACCACACTGAAACAGTCGTTTAAACCTGGTTTCGATCAATATTTTAGAGGATAACGCAAGCTAGGTCTAGGTTAGGCCTGGGATTTTCACTGATCAGACTCATACTTTCGCATTCTTCACATACTTGTTGAACTGATCCTGGGTTTTTTCTGGTTTGGATCACGTAGTAATGTGGTACCACACCGAAACAGTCGATTAAACCTGGTTTCGATCAATATTTTAGAGGATAACGCATGTTAGGTCTAGGTTAGCCCTGGGATATTCACTCATCAGACTCATACTTTCGCATTCTTCACATACTTGTTGAACAGATCCTGGGTTTTTTCTGGTTTGGATCACGTAGTAATGTGGTACCACACTGAAACAGTCGATTAAACCTGGTTTCGATCAATATTTTAGAGGATAACGCAAGTTAAGTCTGGGATTGCTCTGGGATTTGACCTCATCAGACACATACTTTCGCACACTTCACATACTCGTTCAACAGATCCTGGGTTATTTTCTGGTTTGGATCACATAGTAATGTGGTACCACACTGAAACAGTCGATTAAATCAGGTTTCGATCAATATTTTAGAGTATAACTCATGTTAGGTCTAGGTTAGGCCTGGGATTTTCACTCATCAGACTCATACTTTCGCATTCTTCACATACTTGTTGAACAGATCCTGGGTTTTTTCGGGTTTGGATCACGTAGTAATGTGGTACCACACTGAAACGGTCGATTAAACCTGGTTTCGATCAATATTTTAGAGGATAACGCATGTTAGGCCTAGGTTAGGTCTGGGATTTGCTCTCATCAGGCTCATTCTTTCGCATATTTCTCATACTTGGTGGCTAGATCCTGGGCTTTCTCTGGATTGCATCACGTAGTAATGTAGTACCACACTGAAACAGTCAATGAAACCTGGTTTCCATCACTATTTTAGAGGACAACGCAAGTTAGGTCTAGGTAAGTCCTGAGATTTTCACTGATCAGACTCATACTTTCGCATTCTTCACATACTTGTTGAACGGATCCTGGGTTTTTTCTGGTTTGGATCACGTAGTAATGTGGTACCACACTGAAACAGTCGATTAAACCTGGTTTCGATCAATATTTTAGAGAATAATTCATGTTAGGTCTAGGTTAGGTCTGGGATTTGCTCTCATCAGGCTCAGTCTTTCGCATATTTCTCATACTTGATGGCTAGATCCTGGGCTTTTTCTGGACTGCATCACGTAGTACTGAAGTACAACACTGAAACAGTCAATTAAACCTGGTTTCCATCAATATCTTAGAGGACAACGCAAGTTAGGTCTGGGATATGTCTGGGATTTGCCCTCATCAGGCTCATACATTCGCGTTTTTCACATACTTGTTGAACAGATCATGGGTTTTGTCTGGTTTGGATCACGAAGTAGTGTAGTACCACACTGAAACAGTCCATTAAACCTGGTTTCCATCAATATCTTAGAGGACAACGCAAGTTAGGTCTGGGATATGTCTGGGATTTGCCCTCATCAGGCTCATTCTTTCGCATATTTCTCATACTTCATGGCTAGATCCTGGGCTTTTTCTAGATTGCATCACGTAGTAATGAAGTACAACACTGAAACAGTCAATTAAACCTGGTTTCCATCAATATCTTAGAGGACAACGCAAGTTAGGTCTGGGATATGTCTGGGATTTGCCCTCATCAGGCTCATTCTTTCGCATATTTCTCATACTTCATGGCTAGATCCTGGGCTATTTCTGGATTGGATCACGTAGTAAAGTGGTACCACACTGAAACAGTCAATGAAACCTGGTTTCCATCACTATTTTAGAGGACAACGCAAGTTAGGTCTAGGTTAGGCCTGGGATTTTCACTGATCAGACTCATACTTTCGCATTCTTCCCATACTTGTTGAACTGATCCTGGGTTTTTTCTGGTTTGGATCACGTAGTAATGTGGTACCACACTGAAACAGTCGATTAAACCTGGTTTCGATCAATATTTTAGAGGATAACGCATGTTAGGTCTAGGTTAGCCCTGGGATATTCACTCATCAGACACATACTTTCGCATTCTTCACATACTTGTTGAACAGATCCTGGGTTTTTTCTGGTTTGGATCACGTAGTAATGTGGTACCACACTGAAACAGTCGATTAAACCTGGTTTCGATCAATATTTTAGAGGATAACGCAAGTTAAGTCTGGGATTGGTCTGGGATTTGACCTCATCAGACACATACTTTCGCACACTTCACATACTCGTTGAACAGATCCTGGGTTTTTTCTGGTTTGGATCACGTAGTAATGTGGTACCACACTGAAACGGTCGATTAAAGCTGGTTTCGATCAATATTTTAGAGGATAACGCAAGTTAGGTCTGGGATAGGTCTGGGATTTTCACTCATCAGACTCATACTTTCGCATTCTTCACATACTAGTTGAACAGATCCTGGTTTTTTTCTGGTTTGGATCACGTAGTAATGTGGGACCACACTGAAACAGTCAATTAAACCTGGTTTCGATCAATATTTTAGAGAATAATTCATGTTAGGTCTAGGTTAGGTCTGGGATTTGCTCTCATCAGGCTCAGTCTTTCGCATATTTCTCATACTTGATGGCTAGATCCTGGGCTTTTTCTGGACTGCATCACGTAGTAATGAAGTACAACACTGAAACAGTCAATTAAACCTGGTTTCCATCAATATCTTAGAGGACAACGCAAGTTAGGTCTGGGATATGTCTGGGATTTGCCCTCATCAGGCTCATTCTTTCGCATATTTCTCATACTTCATGGCTAGATCCTGGGCTTTTTCTAGATTGCATCACGTAGTAATGAAGTACAACACTGAAACAGTCAATTAAACCTGGTTTCCATCAATATCTTAGAGGACAACGCAAGTTAGGTCTGGGATATGTCTGGGATTTGCCCTCATCAGGCTCATTCTTTCGCATATTTCTCATACTTCATGGCTAGATCCTGGGCTATTTCTGGATTGGATCACGTAGTAAAGTGGTACCACACTGAAACAGTCAATGAAACCTGGTTTCCATCACTATTTTAGAGGACAACGCAAGTTAGGTCTAGGTTAGGCCTGGGATTTTCACTGATCAGACTCATACTTTCGCATTCTTCCCATACTTGTTGAACTGATCCTGGGTTTTTTCTGGTTTGGATCACGTAGTAATGTGGTACCACACTGAAACAGTCGATTAAACCTGGTTTCGATCAATATTTTAGAGGATAACGCATGTTAGGTCTAGGTTAGCCCTGGGATATTCACTCATCAGACACATACTTTCGCATTCTTCACATACTTGTTGAACAGATCCTGGGTTTTTTCTTGTTTGGATCACGTAGTAATGTGGTACCACACTGAAACAGTCGATTAAACCTGGTTTCGATCAATATTTTAGAGGATAACGCAAGTTAAGTCTGGGATTGGTCTGGGATTTGACCTCATCAGACACATACTTTCGCACACTTCACATACTCGTTGAACAGATCCTGGGTTTTTTCTGGTTTGGATCACGTAGTAATGTGGTACCACACTGAAACGGTCGATTAAAGCTGGTTTCGATCAATATTTTAGAGGATAACGCAAGTTAGGTCTGGGATAGGTCTGGGATTTTCACTCATCAGACTCATACTTTCGCATTCTTCACATACTAGTTGAACAGATCCTGGTTTTTTTCTGGTTTGGATCACGTAGTAATGTGGGACCACACTGAAACAGTCAATTAAACCTGGTTTCGATCAATATTTTAGAGAATAATTCATGTTAGGTCTAGGTTAGGTCTGGGATTTGCTCTCATCAGGCTCAGTCTTTCGCATATTTCTCATACTTGATGGCTAGATCCTGGGCTTTTTCTGGACTGCATCACGTAGTAATGAAGTACAACACTGAAACAGTCAATTAAACCTGGTTTCCATCAATATCTTAGAGGACAACGCAAGTTAGGTCTGGGATATGTCTGGGATTTGCCCTCATCAGGCTCATTCTTTCGCATATTTCTCATACTTCATGGCTAGATCCTGGGCTTTTTCTAGATTGCATCACGTAGTAATGAAGTACAACACTGAAACAGTCAATTAAACCTGGTTTCCATCAATATCTTAGAGGACAACGCAAGTTAGGTCTGGGATATGTCTGGGATTTGCCCTCATCAGGCTCATACTTTCGCGTTTTTCACATACTTGTTGAACAGATCATGGGTTTTGTCTGGTTTGGATCACGAAGTAGTGTAGTACCACACTGAAACAGTCCATTAAACCTGGTTTCGCTCAATATTTTAGAGGATAACGCATGTTATGTCTAGGTTAGGTCTGGGATTTGCTCTCATCAGGCTCAGTCTTTCGCATATTTCTCATACTTGATGGCTAGATCCTGGGCTTTTTCTGGATTGCATCACGTAGTAATGAAGTACAACACTGAAACAGTCAATTAAACCTGGTTTCCATCAATATCTTAGAGGACAACGCAAGTTAGGTCTGGGATATGTCTGGGATTTGCCCTCATCAGGCTCATACTTTCGCGTTTTTCACATACTTGTTGAACAGATCATGGGTTTTGTCTGGTTTGGATCACGAAGTAGTGTAGTACCACACTGAAACAGTCCATTAAACCTGGTTTCGCTCAATATTTTAGAGGATAACGCATGTTATGTCTAGGTTAGGTCTGGGATTTGCTCTCATCAGGCTCATTCTTTCGCATATTTCTCATACTTGATGGCTAGATCCTGGGCTTTTTCTGGATTGCATCACGTAGTAATGAAGTACAACACTGAAACAGTCAATTAAACCTGGTTTCCATCAATAGCTTAGAGGACAACGCAAGTTAGGTCTGGGATATGTCTGGGATTTGCCCTCATCAGGCTCATTCTTTCGCATATTTCTCATACTTCATGGCTAGATCCTGGGCTTTTTCTGGATTGCATCACGTAGTAATGAAGTACAACACTGAAACAGTCAATTAAACCTGGTTTCCATCAATATCTTAGAGGACAACGCAAGTTAGGTCTGGGATATGTCTGGTATTTGCCCTCATCAGGCTCATTCTTTCGCATATTTCTCATACTTCATGGCTAGATCCTGGGCTATTTCTGGATTGGATCACGTAGTAAAGTGGTACCACACTGAAACAGTCAATGAATCCTGGTTTCCATCACTATTTTAGAGGACAACGCAAGTTACGTCTAGGTAAGGCCTGAGATTTTCACTGATCAGACTCTTACTTTCGCATTCTTCACATACTTGTTGAACGGATCCTGGGTTTTTTCTGGTTTGGATCACGTAGTAATGAGGTACCGCACTGAAACGGTCAATTAAACCTGGTTTCGAACAATATTTTAGAGGATAACGCAAGTTAGGTCTGGGATAGGTCTGGGATTCGCCCTCATCAGACTCATACTTGCGCGTTTTTCACATACTTGTTGAACAGATCATGGGTTTTTTCTGGTTTGGGTCACGTAGTAATGTGGTACCACACTGAAACAGTCGTTTAAACCTGGTTTCGATCAATATTTTAGAGGATAACGCAAGCTAGGTCTAGGTCAGGCCTGGGATTTTCACTGATCAGACTCATACTTTCGCATTCTTCACATACTTGTTGAACAGATCCTGGGTTTTTTCTGGTTTGGATCACGTAGTAATGTGGTACCACACTGAAACGGTCGATTAAACCTGGTTTCGATCAATATTTTAGAGGATAACGCATGTTAGGCCTAGGTTAGGTCTGGGATTTGCTCTCATCAGGCTCATTCTTTCGCATATTTCTCATACTTGGTGGCTAGATCCTGGGCATTCTCTGGATTGCATCACGTAGTAATGTAGTACCACACTGAAACAGTCAATGAAACCTGGTTTCCATCACTATTTTAGAGGACAACGCAAGTTAGGTCTAGGTAAGTCCTGAGATTTTCACGGATCAGACTCATACTTTCGCATTCTTCACATACTTGTTGAACGGATCCTGGGTTTTTTCTGGATTGGATCACGTAGTAATGTGGTACCACACTGAAACAGTCGATTAAACCTGGTTTCGATCAATATTTTAGAGAATAATTCATGTTAGGTCTAGGTTAGGTCTGGGATTTGCTCTCATCAGGCTCAGTCTTTCGCATATTTCTCATACTTGATGGCTAGATCCTGGGCTTTTTCTGGACTGCATCACGTAGTAATGAAGTACAACACTGAAACAGTCAATTAAACCTGGTTTCCATCAATATCTTAGAGGACAACGCAAGTTAGGTCTGGGATATGTCTGGGATTTGCCCTCATCAGGCTCATACTTTCGCGTTTTTCACATACTTGTTGAACAGATCATGGGTTTTGTCTGGTTTGGATCACGAAGTAGTGTAGTACCACACTGAAACAGTCCATTAAACCTGGTTTCCATCAATATCTTAGAGGACAACGCAAGTTAGGTCTGGGATATGTCTGGGATTTGCCCTCATCAGGCTCATTCTTTCGCATATTTCTCATACTTCATGGCTAGATCCTGGGCTATTTCTGGATTGGATCACGTAGTAAAGTGGTACCACACTGAAACAGTCAATGAAACCTGGTTTCCATCACTATTTTAGAGGACAACGCAAGTTAGGTCTGGGATAGGTCTGGGATTTTCACTCATCAGACTCATACTATCGCATTCTTCACATACTTGTTGAACGGATCCCGGGTTTTTTCTGGTTTGGATCACGTAGTAATGTGGTACCACACTGAAACAGTCGATTAAACCAGGTTTCGATCAATATTTTAGAGTATAACTCATGTTAGGTCTAGGTTAGGCCTGGGATTTTCACTCATCAGACTCACACTTTCGCATTCTTCACATACTTGTTGAACGGATCCTGGGTTTTTTCAGGTTTGGATCACGTAGTAATGTCGGACCACACTCAAACAGTCGATTAAACCTGGTTTCGATCAATATTTTAGAGGATAACGCATGTTAGGTGTAGGTTAGCCCTGGGATTTTCACTCATCAGACTCATACTTTCGCATTCTTCACATACTTGTTGAACAGATCCTGGTTTTTTTCTGGTTTGGATCACGTAGTAATGTGGGACCACACTGAAACAGTCAATTAAACCTGGTTTCGATCAATATTTTAGAGAATAATTCATGTTAGGTCTAGGTTAGGTCTGGGATTTGCTCTCATCAAGCTCTTTCTTTCGCATATTTCTCATACATATTGAACAGATCCTGGGATTTTTCTGGTATGGAACCCGTAGTAATGTGGGACCACACTGAAACAGTCAATTAAACCTGGTTTCGATCAATATTTTAGAGAATAATTCATGTTAGGTCTAGGTTAGGTCTGGGATTTGCTCTCATCAGGCTCTTTCTTTCGCATATTTCTCATACATGTTGAACAGATCCTGGGCTGTTTCTGGATTGTATCACGTAGTAATGTGGTACCACACTGAAACAGTCAATTAAACCTGGTTTCGGTCAATATTTTAGAGGATAACGCAAGTTAGGTCTGGGATAGGTCTGGGATTTGCTCTCATCAGGCTCATTCTTTCGCATATTTCTCATACTTGGTGGCTAGATCCTGGGCTATTTCTAGCTTGGATCACGTAGTAAAGTGGTACCACACTGAAACAGTCAATGAAACCTGGTTTCCATCAATATCTTAGAGGACAACGCAAGTTAGGTCTGGGATATGTCTGGGATTTGCCCTCATCAGGCTCATACTTTCGCGTTTTTCACATACTTGTTGAACAGATCATGGGTTTTGTCTGGTTTGGATCACGAAGTAGTGTAGTACCACACTGAAACAGTCCATTAAACCTGGTTTCGCTCAATATTTTAGAGGATAACGCATGTTATGTCTAGGTTAGGTCTGGGATTTGCTCTCATCAGGCTCATTCTTTCGCATATTTCTCATACTTGATGGCTAGATCCTGGGCTTTTTCTGGATTGCATCACGTAGTAATGAAGTACAACACTGAAACAGTCAATTAAACCTGGTTTCCATCAATAGCTTAGAGGACAACGCAAGTTAGGTCTGGGATATGTCTGGGATTTGCCCTCATCAGGCTCATTCTTTCGCATATTTCTCATACTTCATGGCTAGATCCTGGGCTTTTTCTGGATTGCATCACGTAGTAATGAAGTACAACACTGAAACAGTCAATTAAACCTGGTTTCCATCAATATCTTAGAGGACAACGCAAGTTAGGTCTGGGATATGTCTGGTATTTGCCCTCATCAGGCTCATTCTTTCGCATATTTCTCATACTTCATGGCTAGATCCTGGGCTATTTCTGGATTGGATCACGTAGTAAAGTGGTACCACACTGAAACAGTCAATGAATCCTGGTTTCCATCACTATTTTAGAGGACAACGCAAGTTACGTCTAGGTAAGGCCTGAGATTTTCACTGATCAGACTCTTACTTTCGCATTCTTCACATACTTGTTGAACGGATCCTGGGTTTTTTCTGGTTTGGATCACGTAGTAATGAGGTACCGCACTGAAACGGTCAATTAAACCTGGTTTCGAACAATATTTTAGAGGATAACGCAAGTTAGGTCTGGGATAGGTCTGGGATTCGCCCTCATCAGACTCATACTTGCGCGTTTTTCACATACCTGTTGAACAGATCATGGGTTTTTTCTGGTTTGGGTCACGTAGTAATGTGGTACCACACTGAAACAGTCGTTTAAACCTGGTTTCGATCAATATTTTAGAGGATAACGCAAGCTAGGTCTAGGTCAGGCCTGGGATTTTCACTGATCAGACTCATACTTTCGCATTCTTCACATACTTGTTGAACTGATCCTGGGTTTTTTCTGGTTTGGATCACGTAGTAATGTGGAACCACACTGAAACAGTCGATTAAACCTGGTTTCGATCAATATTTTAGAGAATAATTCATGTTAGGTCTAGGTTAGGTCTGGGATTTGCTCTCATCAGGCTCAGTCTTTCGCATATTTCTCATACTTGATGGCTAGATCCTGGGCTTTTTCTGGACTGCATCACGTAGTAATGAAGTACAACACTGAAACAGTCAATTAAACCTGGTTTCCATCAATATCTTAGAGGACAACGCAAGTTAGGTCTGGGATATGTCTGGGATTTGCCCTCATCAGGCTCATACTTTCGCATTCTTCACATACTTGTTGAACAGATCCTGGGTTTTTTCTGGTTTGGATCACGTAGTAATGTGGTACCACACTGAAACGGTCGATTAAACCTGGTTTCGATCAATATTTTAGAGGATAACGCATGTTAGGCCTAGGTTAGGTCTGGGATTTGCTCTCATCAGGCTCATTCTTTCGCATATTTCTCATACTTGGTGGCTAGATCCTGGGCATTCTCTGGATTGCATCACGTAGTAATGTAGTACCACACTGAAACAGTCAATGAAACCTGGTTTCCATCACTATTTTAGAGGACAACGCAAGTTAGGTCTAGGTAAGTCCTGAGATTTTCACTGATCAGACTCATACTTTCGCATTCTTCACATACTTGTTGAACGGATCCTGGGTTTTTTCTGGATTGGATCACGTAGTAATGTGGTACCACACTGAAACAGTCGATTAAACCTGGTTTCGATCAATATTTTAGAGAATAATTCATGTTAGGTCTAGGTTAGGTCTGGGATTTGCTCTCATCAGGCTCAGTCTTTCGCATATTTCTCATACTTGATGGCTAGATCCTGGGCTTTTTCTGGACTGCATCACGTAGTAATGAAGTACAACACTGAAACAGTCAATTAAACCTGGTTTCCATCAATATCTTAGAGGACAACGCAAGTTAGGTCTGGGATATGTCTGGGATTTGCCCTCATCAGGCTCATACTTTCGCGTTTTTCACATACTTGTTGAACAGATCATGGGTTTTGTCTGGTTTGGATCACGAAGTAGTGTAGTACCACACTGAAACAGTCCATTAAACCTGGTTTCCATCAATATCTTAGAGGACAACGCAAGTTAGGTCTGGGATATGTCTGGGATTTGCCCTCATCAGGCTCATTCTTTCGCATATTTCTCATACTTCATGGCTAGATCCTGGGCTATTTCTGGATTGGATCACGTAGTAAAGTGGTACCACACTGAAACAGTCAATGAAACCTGGTTTCCATCACTATTTTAGAGGACAACGCAAGTTAGGTCTAGGTAAGGCCTGAGATTTTCACTGATCAGACTCATACTTTCGCATTCTTCACATACTTGTTGAACGGATCCTGGGTTTTTTCTGGTTTGGATCACGTAGTAATGAGGTACCACACTGAAACAGTCAATGAAACCTGGTTTCCATCACTATTTTAGAGGACAACGCAAGTTAGGTCTAGGTAAGGCCTGAGATTTTCACTGATCAGACTCACACTTTCGCATTCTTCACATACTTGTTGAACGGATCCTGGGTTTTTTCTGGTTTGGATCACGTAGTAATGTGGTACCACACTGAAACAGTCGATTAAACCTGGTTTCGATCAATATTTTAGAGAATAATTCATGTTAGGTCTAGGTTAGGCCTGGGATTTTCACTGATTAGACTCATACTTTCGCATTCTTCACATACTCGTTGAACTGATCCTGGGTTTTTTCTGGTTTGGATCACGTAGTAATGTGGTACCACACTGAAACAGTCGATTAAACCTGGTTTCGATCAATATTTTAGAGGATAACGCATGTTAGGTCTAGGTTAGCCCTGGGATATTCACTCATCAGACTCATACTTTCGCATTCTTCACATACTTGTTGAACAGATCCTGGGTTTTTTCTGGTTTGGATCACGTAGTAATGTGGTACCACACTGAAACAGTCGATTAAACCTGGTTTCGATCAATATTTTAGAGGATAACTCATGTTAGGTCTAGGTTAGGCCTGGGATTTTCACTCATGAGACACATACTTTCGCATTCTTCACATACTTGTTGAACAGATCCTGGGTTTTTTCTGGTTTGGATCACGTAGTAATGTGGTACCACACTGAAACGGTCGATTAAACCTGGTTTCGATCAATATTTTAGAGGATAACGCATGTTAGGCCTAGGTTAGGTCTGGGATTTGCTCTCATCAGGCTCATTCTTTCGCATATTTCTCATACTTGGTGGCTAGATCCTGGGCTTTCTCTGGATTGCATCACGTAGTAATGTAGTACCACACTGAAACAGTCAATGAAACCTGGTTTCCATCACTATTTTAGAGGACAACGCAAGTTAGGTCTAGGTAAGTCCTGAGATTTTCACTGATCAGACTCATACTTTCGCATTCTTCACATACTTGTTGAACGGATCCTGGGTTTTTTCTGGTTTGGATCACGTAGTAATGTGGTACCACACTGAAACAGTCGATTGAACCTGGTTTCGATCAATATTTTAGAGAATAATTCATGTTAGGTCTAGGTTAGGTCTGGGATTTGCTCTCATCAGGCTCAGTCTTTCGCATATTTCTCATACTTGATGGCTAGATCCTGGGCTTTTTCTGGACTGCATCACGTAGTAATGAAGTACAACACTGAAACAGTCAATTAAACCTGGTTTCCATCAATATCTTAGAGGGCAACGCAAGTTAGGTCTGGGATATGTCTGGGATTTGCCCTCATCAGGCTCATTCTTTCGCATATTTCTCATACTTCATGGCTAGATCCTGGGCTTTTTCTGGATTGCATCACGTAGTAATGAAGTACAACACTGAAACAGTCAATTAAACCTGGTTTCCATCAATACCTTAGAGGACAACGCAAGTTAGGTCTGGGATATGTCTGGGATTTGCCCTCATCAGGCTCATTCTTTCGCATATTTCTCATACTTCATGGCTAGATCCTGGGCTATTTCTGGATTGGATCACGTAGTAAAGTGGTACCACACTGAAACAGTCAATGAAACCTGGTTTCCATCACTATTTTAGAGGACAACGCAAGTTAGGTCTAGGTAAGGCCTGAGATTTTCACTGATCAGACTCATACTTTCGCATTCTTCACATACTTGTTGAACGGATCCTGGGTTTTTTCTGGTTTGGATCACGTAGTAATGTGGTACCACACTGAAACAGTCGTTTAAACCTGGTTTCGATCAATATTTTAGAGGATAACGCAAGCTAGGTCTAGGTTAGGCCTGGGATTTTCACTGATCAGACTCATACTTTCGCATTCTTCACATACTTGTTGAACAGATCCTGGGTTTTTTCTGGTTTGGATCACGTAGTAATGTGGTACCACACTGAAACAGTCAATTAAACCTGGTTTCGATCAATATTTTAGAGAATAATTCATGTTAGGTCTAGGTTAGGTCAGGGATTTGCTCTCATCAGGCTCTTTCTTTCGCATATTTCTCATACATGTTGAACAGATCCTGGGCTGTTTCTGGATTGTATCACGTAGTAATGTGGTACCACGCTGAAACAGTCAATTAAACCTGGTTTCGATCAATATTTTAGAGGATAACGCAAGTTAGGTCTGGGATAGGTCTAGGAATTGCGCTCATCAGGCTCTCACTTTCGCATATTTCTCATACTTCATGGGTAGATCCTGGGCTATTTCTGGCTTGGATCACGTAGTAATGTGGTACCACACTGAAACATTCAATGAAACCTGGTCTGGATAAATATTTTAGAGGATAACGCATCTTAGGTCTGGGTTAGGTCTAAGATTTGCCCTCATCAGGCTCACAGTTTCGCGTTTTTCACATACTTGTTGGACAGATCCTGGGTTTTGACTGGTTTGGATCACGAAGTAGTGTGGTACCACACTGAAACAGTCCATTAAACCTGGTTTCGCTCAATATTTTATAGGATAACGCATGTTAGGTCTAGGTTAGGTCTGGGATGTGCTCTCATCAGGCTCATTCTTTCGCATATTTCTCATACTTGAAGGCTAGATCCTGGGCTTTTTCTGGACTGCATCACGCAGTAATGTAGTACCACACTGAAACAGTCAATGAAACCTGGTTTCCATCACTATTTTAGAGGACAACGCAAGTTAGGTCTAGGTAAGGCCTGAGATTTTCACTGATCAGACTCATACTTGCGCATTCTTCACATACTTGTTGAACGGATCCTGGGTTTTTTCTGGTTTGGATCACGTAGTAATGTGGTACCACACTGAAACAGTCGATTAGACCTGGTTTCGATCAATATTTTAGAGAATAATTCATGTTAGGTCTAGTTTAGGTCTGGGATTTGCTCTCATCAGGCTCATTCTTTCGCATATTTCTCATACTTGATGGCTAGATCCTGGGCTTTTTCTGGATTGCATCACGTAGTAATGAAGTACAACACTGAAACAGTCAACTAAACCTGGTTTCCATCAATATCTTAGAGGACAACGCAAGTTAGGTCTGGGATATGTCTGGGATTTGCCCTCATCAGGCTCATACTTTCGCATATTTCTCATACTTCATGGCTAGATCCTGGGCTATTTCTGGATTGGATCACGTAGTAAAGTGGTACCACACTGAAACATTCAATGAAACCTGGTCTGGATAAATATTTTAGAGGATAACGCATCTTAGGTCTGGGTTAGGTGTAAGATTTGCCCTCATCAGGCTCACAGTTTCGCGTTTTTCACATTCTTGATGAACAGATCCTGGGTTTTGTCTGGTTTGGATCACGAAGTAGTGTAGTACCACACTGAAACAGTCCATTAAACCTGGTTTCGCTCAATATTTTAGAGGATAACGCAAGTTAGATCTGGGATAGGTTCGGGATTTGCCCTCATCAGGCTCATACTTTCGCGTTTTTCACATACTTGTTGAACAGATCATGGGTTTTTTCTGGTTTGGGTCACGTAGTAATGTGGTACCACACTGAAACAGTCGATTAAACCTGGTTTCGTTCAATATTTTAGAGGATAACGCATGTTAGGTCTAGGTTTGCCCTGGGATTTTCACTCATCAGACTCATACTTTCGCATTCTTCACATACTTGTTGAACAGATCCTAGGCTATTTCTGGATTGGATCATGTAGTAATGTGGTACCACACTGAAACAGTCAATTAAACCTGGTTTCGGTTAATATTTTAGAAGATAACGCATGTTAGGTCTAGGTTAGGCCTGGGATTTGCCCTCATCAGGGTCATACTTTCGCAGTTTTAACATGCATGTTGACCTGATCGAGGGTTTTTTCTGCTTTGGATCACGTAGTAAACTGGTACCACAACTAAAACAATCAATTAAACCTGGTTTCGATCAATATTTTAGAGAATAATTCATGTTAGGTCTAGGTTAGGTCTGGGATTTTCACTCATCAGACCCATACTTTCGCATTCTTCACATACTTGTTGAACAGATCCTAGGCTATTTCTGGATTGGATCATGTAGTAATGTGGTACCACACTGAAACAGTCGATTAAACCTGGTTTCGATCAAAATTTTAGAGGATAACGCAAGTTAGGTCTGGGATAGGTCTGGGATTTGACCGCATCAGACCCATACTTTCGCACACTTCACATACTCCTTGAACAGATCCTGGGTTATTTTCTGGTTTGGATCACATAGTAATGTGGTACCACACTGAAACAGTCGATTAAACCAGGTTTCGATCAATATTTTTGAGGATAACACATGTTAGGTCTAGGTTAGGCCTGGGATTTTCACTCATCAGACTCATACTTTCGCATTCTTCACATACTTGTTGAACGGTTCCTGGGTTTTTTCTGGTTTGGATCACGTAGTAATGTGGGACCACACTGAAACAGTCAATTAAACCTGGTTTCGATCAATATTTTAGAGAATAATTCATGTTAGGTCTAGGTTAGGTCTGGGATTTGCTCTCATCAGGCTCTTTCTTTCGCATATTTCTCATACTTGTTGAACAGATCCCGGGTTTTTTCTGGTTTGGAACACGTAGTAGTGTGGTACCACACTAAAACAGTCCATTAAACCTGGTTTGGATCAATATTTTAGAGGATAACGCATGTTAGGTCTAGGTTAGGTCTGGGATTTTCACTCATCAGACCCATACTTTCGCATTCTTCACATACTTGTTGAACGGATCCTGGGTTTTTCCTGGTTTGGATCACGTAGTAATGTGGTACCACACTGAAACAGTCGATTAAACCTGGTTTCGATCAAAATTTTAGAGGATAACGCAAGTTAGGTCTGGGATAGGTCTGGGATTTGACCGCATCAGACCCATACTTTCGCACACTTCACATACTCCTTGAACAGATCCTGGGCTGTTTCTCGATTGTATCACGTAGTAATGTGGTACCACGCTGAAACAGTCAATTAAACCTGGTTTCGATCAATATTTTAGAGGATAACGCAAGTTAGGTCTGGGATAGGTCTAGGATTTGCCCTCATCAGGCTCTCACTTTCGCATATTTCTCATACTTCATGGCTAGATCCTGGGCTATTTCTGGATTGGATCACGTAGTAAATTGGTACCACACTGAAACATTCAATGAAACCTGGTCTGGATAAATATTTTAGAGGATAACGCATCTTAGGTCTGGGTTAGGTCTAAGATTTGCCCTCATCAGGCTCACAGTTTCGCGTTTTTCACATTCTTGTTGGACAGATCCTGGGTTCTGACTGGTTTGGATCACGAAGTAGTGTGGTACCACACTGAGACAGTCCATTAAACCTGGCTTCGCTCAATATTTTAGAGGATAACGCATGTTAGGCCTAGGTTAGGTCTGGGATTTGCTCTCATCAGGCTCCTTCTTTCGCATATTTCTCAAACTTGATGGCTAGATCCTGGGCTTTTTCTGGATTGCATCACGTAGTAATGTAGTACCACACTGAAACAGTCAATGAAACCTGGTTTCCATCACTATTTTAGAGGACAACGCAAGTTAGGTCTAGGTAAGGCCTGAGATTTTCACTGATCAGACTCACACTTTCGCATTCTTCACATACTTGTTGAACGGATCCTGGGTTTTTTCTGGTTTGGATCACGTAGTAATGTGGTACCACACTGAAACAGTCGATTAAACCTGGTTTCGATCAATATTTTAGAGAATAATTCATGTTAGGTCTAGGTTAGGTCTGGGATTTGCTCTCAACAGACTTATACTTTCGCATTTTTCACATACTTGTTGAACGGATCCTGGGTTTTTTCTGGATTCCATCACGAAGTAATGAAGTACAACACTGAAACAGTCAATTAAACCTGGTTTCGCTCAATATTTTAGAGGATAACGCATGTTAGGTCTAGGTTAGGTCTGGGATTTGCTCTCATCAGGCTCATTCTTTCGCATATTTCACATACTTGATGGCTAGATCCTGGGCTTTTTCTGGATTGCATCACGAAAGTAATGAAGTACAACACTGAAACAGTCAATTAAACCTGGTTTCGATCAATATTTTAGTGGATAACGCATGTTAGGTCTAGGTTAGCCCTGGGATTTTCACACATCAGACTCATACTTTCGCATTCTTCACATACTTGTTGAACTGATCCTGGGTTTTTTCTGGATTGGATCACGTAGTAATGTGGTACCACACTGAAACAGTCGATTAAACCTGGTTTCGATCAATATTTTAGAGGATAACGCATGTTAGGTCTAGGTTAGCCCAGGGATTTTCACTCATCAGACTCATACTTTCGCATTCTCCACATACTTGTTGAACAGATCCTGGGTTTTTTCTGGTTTGGATCACGTAGTAATGTGGTACCACACTGAAAGAGTCGATTAAACCTAGGTTCGATCAATATTTTAGAGGATATCGCAAGTTAGGTCTGGGATAGGTCTGGGATTTGACCTCATCAGACTCATACTTTCGCACACTTCACATACTCCTTGAACAGATCCTGGGTTATTTTCTGGTTTGGATCACATAGTAATGTGGTACCACACTGAAACAGTCGATTAAACCAGGTTTCGATCGATATTTTTGAGGATAACGCATGTTAGGTCTAGGTTAGGCCTCGGATTTTCACTCATCAGACTCATACTTTCGCATTCTTCACATACTTGTTGAACGGATCCTGGGTTTTTTCTGGTTTGGATCACGAAGTAATGTTGGACCACACTGAAACAGACAATTAAACCTGGTTTCGATCAATATTTTAGAGAATAATTCATGTTAGGTCTGGGATTTGCTCACATCAGCCTCATTCTTTCGCATATTTCTCATACTTGATGGCTAGATCCGGGGCTTTTTCTGGATTACATCACGTAGTAATGAAGTACAGCACTGAAACAGTCAATTAAACCTGGTTTCCATCAATATCTTAGAGGACAACGCAAGTTAGGTCTGGGATATGTCTGGCATTTTCCCTCATCAGGCTCATACTTTCGCGTTTTTCACATACTTGTTGAACAGATCCTGGGTTTTTTCTGGTTTGGATCACGTAGTAGTGTGGTACCACACTGAAACAGTCCATTAAACCTGGTTTGGATCAATATGTTAGAGGATAACGCATGTTAGGTCTAGGTTAGGTCTGGGATTTTCACTCATCAGACTCATACTTTCGCATTCTTCACATACTTGTTGAACGGATCCTGGGTTTTTTCTGGTTTGGATCACGTAGTAATGTGGTACCACACTGAAACAGTCGATTAAACCTGGTTTCGATGAATATTTTAGAGGATAATGCACGTAAGGTCTGGGTTAGGTCTAGGATTTGCCCTCATCAGGCTCATACTTTCGCGTTTTGCACATACTTGTTGAACAGATCCTGGGCTTTTTCTGGATTGCATCACGTAGTAATGGAGTACAACACTGAAACACTCAATTAAACCTGGTTTCCATCAATATTATTGAGGATAACGCATGTTAGGTCTAGGTTAGGTCTGGGATTTTCACTCATCAGACTCATACTTTCGCATTCTTCACATACTTGTTGAACGGATCTTGGGTTTTTTCTGGTGTCGATCACGTAGTAGTGTGGTCTCACACTGAAACAGTCCATTAAACCTGGTTTGGATCAATATTTTAGAGGATAACGCATGTTAGGTCTAGGTTAGGTCTGGGATTTTCACTCATCAGACTCATACTTTCGCATTCTTCACATCCTTGTTGAACGGATCCTGGGCTTTCTCTGGATTGCATCACGTAGTAATGAAGTACAACACTGAAACAGTCAATTAAACCTGGTTTCCATCAATATTTTAGAGGACATCGCATGTTTGGTCTAGGTTAGGCCTGGGATTTGCCCTCATCAGGGGCATCCTTTCGCAGTTTTAACATACATGTTGACGTGATCGAGGGTTTTTTCTGCTTTGGATCACGTAGTAAAGTGGTACCACACAGAAACAGTCCATTAAACCTGGTTTGGATCAATATCTTAGAAGATAACGCATGTTAGGTGTAGGTTAGCCCTGGGATTATCACTCATCAGACTCATACTTTCGCATTCTTCACATACTTGTTGAACGGATCCTGGGTTTTTTCTGGTTTGGTTCACGTAGTAATGTGGGTCCACACTGAAACAGTCAATTAAACCTGGTTTCGATCAATATTTTAGAGAATAATTCATGTTAGGTCTAGGTTAGGTCTGGGATTTGCTCTCATCAGGCTCAATCTTTCGCATATTTCTCATACTTGATGGCTAGATCCTGGGCTTTTTCTGGATTGCATCACGAAGTAATGAAGTACAACACTGAAACAGTCAATTAAACCTGGTTTCGATCAATATTTTAGTGGATAACGCATGTTAGGTCTAGGTTAGCCCTGGGATTTTCACACATCAGGCTCATACTTTCGCATTCTTCACATACTTGTTGAACTGATCCTGGGTTCTTTCTGGATTGGATCACGTAGTAATGTGGTACCACACTGAAACAGTCGTTTAAACCTGGTTTCGATCAATATTTTAGAGGATAACGCAAGCTAGGTCTAGGTTAGGCCTGGGATTTTCACTGATCAGACTCATACTTTCGCATTCTCCACATACTTGTTGAACAGATCCTGGGTTTTTTCTGGTTTGGATCACGTAGTAATGTGGTACCACACTGAAAGAGTCGATTAAACCTAGGTTCGATCAATATTTTAGAGGATATCGCAAGTTAGGTCTGGGATAGGTCTGGGATTTGACCTCATCAGACTCATACTTTCGCACACTTCACATACTCCTTGAACAGATCCTGTGTTATTTTCTGGTTTGGATCACATAGTAATGTGGTACCACACTGAAACAGTCGATTAAACCAGGTTTCGATCAATATTTTTGAGGATAACGCATGTTAGGTATAGGTTAGGCCTCGGATTTTCACTCATCAGACTCATACTTTCGCATTCTTCACATACTTGTTGAACGGATCCTGGGTTTTTTCTGGTTTGGATCACGAAGTAATGTTGGACCACACTGAAACAGACAATTAAACCTGGTTTCGATCAATATTTTAGAGAATAATTCATGTTAGGTCTAGGTTAGGTCTGGGATTTGCTCACATCAGGCTCATTCTTTCGCATATTTCTCATACTTGATGGCTAGATCCTGGGCTTTTTCTGGATTGCATCACGTAGTAATGAAGTACAACACTGAAACAGTCAATTAAACCTGGTTTCCATCAATATCTTAGAGGACAACGCAAGTTAGGTCTGGGATATGTCTGGCATTTTCCCTCATCAGGCTCATACTTTCGCGTTTTTCACATACTTGTTGAACAGATCCTGGGTTTTTTCTGGTTTGGATCACGTAGTAGTGTGGTCTCACACTGAAACAGTCCATTAAACCTGGTTTGGATCAATATTTTAGAGGATAACGCATGTTAGGTCTAGGTTAGGTCTGGGATTTTCACTCATCAGACTCATACTTTCGCATTCTTCACATACTTGTTGAACGGATCCTGGGTTTTTTCTGGTTTGGATCACGTAGTAATGTGGTACCACACTGAAACAGTCGATTAAACCTGGTTTCCATCAATATTATTGAGGATAACGCATGTTAGGTCTAGGTTAGGCCTGGGATTTTCACTCATCAGACTCATACTTTCGCATTCTTCACATACTTGTTGAACGGATCTTGGGTTTTTTCTGGTGTCGATCACGTAGTAGTGTGGTACCACACTGAAACAGTCCATTAAACCTGGTTTGGATCAATATTTTAGAGGATAACGCATGTTAGGTCTAGGTTAGGTCTGGGATTTTCACTCATCAGACTCATACTTTCGCATTCTTCACATCCTTGTTGAACGGATCCTGGGCTTTCTCTGGATTGCATCACGTAGTAATGAAGTACAACACTGAAACAGTCAATTAAACCTGGTTTCCATCAATATTTTAGAGGACAACGCATGTTTGGTCTAGGTTAGGCCTGGGATTTGCCCTCATCAGGGGCATCCTTTCGCAGTTTTAACATACATGTTGACGTGATCGAGGGTTTTTTCTGCTTTGGATCACGTAGTAGGGTGGTACCACACAGAAACAGTCCATTAAACCTGGTTTGGATCAATATCTTAGAAGATAACGCATGTTAGGTGTAGGTTAGCCCTGGGATTATCACTCATCAGACTCATACTTTCGCATTCTTCACATACTTGTTGAACGGATCCTGGGTTTTTTCTGGTTTGGTTCACGTAGTAATGTGGGTCCACACTGAAACAGTCAATTAAACCTGGTTTCGATCAATATTTTAGAGAATAATTCATGTTAGGTCTAGGTTAGGTCTGGGATTTGCTCTCATCAGGCTCATTCTTTCGCATATTTCTCATACTTGATGGCTAGATCCTGGGCTTTTTCTGGATTGCATCACGTAGTAATGAAGTACAACACTGAAACAGTCAATTAAACCTGGTTTCCATCAATATCTTAGAGGGCAACGCAAGTTAGGTCTGGGATAGGTCTTGGACTTGCCCTCACCAGGCTCATACTTTCGCATTCTTCACATACTTGTTGAACGGATCCTGGGTTTTTTCTGGTTTGGATCACGTAGTAATGTGGGTCCACACTGAAACAGTCAATTAAACCTGGTTTCGATCAATATTTTAGAGAATAATTCATGTTAGGTCTAGGTTAGGTCTGGGATTTGCTCTCATCAGGCTCATTCTTTCGCATATTTCTCATACTTGATGGCTAGATCCTGGGCTTTTTCTGGATTGCATCACGTAGTAATGAAGTACAACACTGAAACAGTCAATAAAACCTGGTTTCGATCAATATTTTAGAGAATAATTCATGTTAGGTCTAGGTTAGGTCTGGGATTTGCTCTCATCAGGCTCATACTTTCGCATATTTCTAATACATGTTGAACAGATCCTGGGTTTTTTCTGGTTTGGATCACGTAGTAATGTGGGACCACACTGAAACAATCAATTAAACCTGGTCTTGATAAATATTTTAGAGGATAACGCATGTTAGGTCTGGGTTAGGTCTAGGATATGCCCTCATCGGGCTCATACTTTCGCATATTTCTCATACTTCATGGCTATATCCTGGGCTGTTTCTGGATTGTATCACGTAATAATGTGGTACCACGCTGAAACAGTCAATTAAACCTGGTTTCGATCAATATTTTAGAGGATAACGCAAGTTAGGTCTGGGATAGGTCTAGGATTTGCCCTCATCAGGCTCTTACTCTCGCATATTTCTCATACTTCATGGCTAGATCCTGGGCTAGTTCTGGAGTGGATCACGTAGTAAAGTGGTACCACACTGAAACATTCAATGAAACGTGGTCTGGATAAATATTTTAGAGGATAACGCATCTTAGGTCTGGGTTAGGTCTAAGATTTGCCCTCATCAGGCTCACAGTATCGCGTTTTTCACATACTTGTTGAACAGATCCTGGGTTTTTTCTGGTTTGGATCACGAAGTAGTGTGGTACCACACTGAAACAGTCCATTATACCTGGTTTCGCTCTATATTTTAGAGGACAACGCATGTTAGGTCTAGGTTAGGTCTGGGATTTGCTCTCATCAGGCTCATACTTTCGCATATTTCTCATACTTCATGGCTATATCCTGGGTTTTTTCTGGTTTGGATCACGTAGTAATGCGGTACCACACTGAAACGGTCAATTAAACCTGGTTTCGATCAATATTTTAGAGGATTACGCAAGTTAGGTCTGGGATAGGTCTGGGATTTGCCCTCATCAGGCTCATACTTTCGCGTTTTTCACATACTTGTTGAACAGATCATGGGTTTTTTCTGGTTTGGGTCACGTAGTAGTGTGATACCACACTGAAACAGTCGACTAAACCTGGTTTCGGTCAATATTTTAGAGGATAACGCATGTTAGGTCTAGGTTAGGCCTGGGATTTTCATTTATCAGACTCATGCTTTCGCATTCTTCACATACTTGTTGAACGGATTCTGGGTTTTTTCTGGTTTGGATCACGTAGTAATGTGGGACCACACTGAAACAGTCAATTAAACCTGGTTTCGATCAATATTTTAGAGAATAATTCATGTTAGGTCTAGGTTAGGTCTGGGATTTGCTCTCATCAGGCTCATACTTTCGCATATTTCTAATACATGTTGAACAGATCCTGGGTTTTTTCTGGTTTGGATCACGTAGTAATGTGGGACCACACTGAAACAATCAATTAAACCTGGTCTTGATAAATATTTTAGAGGATAACGCATGTTAGGTCTGGGTTAGGTCTAGGATATGCCCTCATCGGGCTCATACTTTCGCATATTTCTCATACTTCATGGCTATATCCTGGGCTATTTCTGGATTGGATCACGTAGTAATGTGGCACCACACTGAAACAGTCAATTAAACCTGGTTTCGATCAATATTTTAGAGAATAATTCATGTTACGTCTAGGTTAGGTCTGGGATTTGCTCTCATCAGGCTCATTCTTTCGCTTATTTCTCATACTTGATGGATAGATCCTGGGCTTTTTGTGGATTGCATCACGTAGTAATGAAGTACAACACTGAAACAGTCAATTAAACCTGGTTTCCATCAATATTTTAGAGGACAATGCATGTTTGGTCTAGGTTAGGCCTGGGATTTGCCCTCATCAGGGGCATCCTTTCGCAGTTTTAACATACAAGTTGACCTGATCGAGGGTTTTTTCTGCTTTGGATCACGTACTAAAGTGGTACCACACAGAAACAGTCCATTAAACCTGGTTTGGATCAATATCTTAGAAGATAACGCATGTTAGGTCTAGGTTAGCCCTGGGATTATCACTCATCAGACTCATACTTTCGCATTCTTCGCATACTTGTTGAACGGATCCTGGGTTTTTTCTGGTTTGGTTCACGTAGTAATGTGGTACCACACTGAAACATTCAATTAGACCTGATCTTGATAAATATTTGAAAGGATAATGCATGTTAGGTTTGGGTTAAGTCTAGGATTTGCCCTCATCAGGCTCATACTTTCGCATATTTCTCATACTTGATGGCTAGATCCTGGGCTGTTTCTGGATTGTATCACGTAGTAATGTGGTACCACGCTGAAACAGTCAATTAAACCTGGTTTCGATCAATATTTTAGAGGATAACGCAAGTTAGGTCTGGCATAGGTCTGGGATTCGCCCTCATCAGACTCATACTTTCGCGTTTTTCACATACTTGTTGACCTGATCGAGGGTTTTGCTGCTTTGGATCACGTAGTAAAGTGGTACCACACTGAAACAGTCCATTAAACCTGGTTTGGATCAATATTTAGGAGGATAACGCATGTTAGGTCTAGGTTAGCCCTGGGATTATCACTCATCAGACTCATACTTTCGCATTCTTCACATACTTGTTGAACGGATCCTGGGTTTTTTCTGGTTTGGTTCACGTAGAAATGTGGTACCACACTGAAACATTCAATTAAACCTGATCTTGATAAATATTTGAGAGGATAACGCATGTTAGGTTTGGGTTAAGTCCAGGATTTGCCCTCATCAGGCTCATACTTTCGCATATTTCTCATACTTCATGGCTAGATCCTTTGCTTTTTCTGGATTGTATCACGTAGTAATGAAGTACAACATTGAAACAGTCAATTAAACCTGGTTTCCATCAATATCTTAGAGGACAACGCAAGTTAGGTCTGGGATAGGTCTCGGACTTGCCCTCACCAGGCTCATACTTTCGCATTCTTCACATACTTGTTGAACGGATCCTGGGTTTTTTCTGGTTTGGATCACGTAGTAATGTGGGTCCACACTGAAACAGTCCATTAAACCTGGTTTGGATCAATATTTTAGAGGATAACGCAAGTTAGGTCTGGGATAGGTCTGGGATTTGCCCTCATCAGACTCATACTTTCGCACACTTCACATACTCGTTGAACAGATCCTGGGTTTTTTCTGGTTTGGATCACGTAGTAATGTGGTACCACACTGAATCAGTCGATTAAACATGGTTTCGATCAATATTTTAGAGGATAACGCAAGTTAAGTCTGCGATTGGTCTGGGATTTGACCTCATCAGACTCATACTTTCGCACACTTCACATACTCGTTGAACAGATCCTGGGTTATTTTCTGGTTTGGATCACATAGTAATGTGGCACCACACTGAAACTGTCGATTAAACCAGGTTTCGATCAATATTTTTGAGGATAACGCATGTTAGGTCTAGGTTAGGCCTGGGATTTTCACTCATCAGACTCATACTTTCGCATTCTTCACATACTTGTTGAACGGATCCTGGGTTTTTTCTGGTTTGGATCACGTAGTAATGTGGGACCACACTGGAACAGTCAATTAAACCTGGTTTCGATCAATATTTTAGAGAATAATTCATGTTAGGTCTAGGTTAGGTCTGGGATTTGCTCTCATCAGGCTCATTCTTTCGCATATTTCTAATACTTGATGGCTAGATCCTGGGCTTTTTCTGGATTGCATCACGTAGTAATGAAGTACAACACTGAAACAGTCAATTAAACCTGGTTTCCATCAATATCTTAGAGGACAACGCAAGTTAGGTCTGGGGTAGGTCTGGGATTTGCCCTCATCAGGCTGATACTTTCGCGTTTTTCACATACTTGTTGAACAGATCCTGGGTTTTTTCTGGTGTGTATCACGTAGTAGTGTGGTACCGCACTGAAACAGTCCATTAAACCTGGTCTGGATCAATATTTTAGAGGATAACGCGTGTTAGGTCTAGGTTAGCCCTGGGATTTTCACTCATCAGACTCATACTTTCGCACACTTCACATACTCGTTGAACAGATCCTGGGTTATTTTCTGGTTTGGATCACATAGTAATGTGGTAGCACACTGAAACAGTCGATTAAACCTGGTTTCCATCAATATATTAGAGGACAACGCAAGTTAGGTCTAGGTAAGTCCTGAGATTTTCACTGATCAGACTCATACTTTCGCATTCTTCACATACTTGTTGAACGGATCCTGGGTTTTTTCTGGTTTGGATCACGTAGTAATGTGGTACCACACTGAAACAGTCGATTAAACCTGGTTTCGATCAATATTTTAGAGAATAATTCATGTTAGGTCTAGGTTAGGTCTGGGATTTGCTCTCATCAGGCTCAGTCTTTCGCATATTTCTCATACTTGATGGCTAGATCCTGGGCTTTTTCTGGACTGCATCACGTAGTACTGAAGTACAACACTGAAACAGTCAATTAAACCTGGTTTCCATCAATATCTTAGAGGACAACGCAAGTTAGGTCTGGGATATGTCTGGGATTTGCCCTCATCAGGCTCATACATTCGCGTTTTTCACATACTTGTTGAACAGATCATGGGTTTTGTCTGGTTTGGATCACGAAGTAGTGTAGTACCACACTGAAACAGTCCATTAAACCTGGTTTCCATCAATATTTTAGAGGATAACGCAAGTTAGGTCTGGGATAGGTCTAGGATTTGCCCTCATCAGGCTCTTACTCTCGCATATTTCTCATACTTCATGGCTAGATCCTGGGCTAGTTCTGGATTGGATCACGTAGTAAAGTGGTACCACACTGAAACATTCAATGAAACCTGGTCTGGATAAATATTTTAGAGGATAACGCATCTTAGGTCTGGGTTAGGTCTAAGATTTGCCCTCATCAGGCTCACAGTATCGCGTTTTTCACATACTTGTTGAACAGATCCTGGGTTTTTTCTGGTTTGGATCACGAAGTAGTGTGGTACCACACTGAAACGGTCCATTATACCTGGTTTCGCTCTATATTTTAGAGGACAACGCATGTTAGGTCTAGGTTAGGTCTGGGATTTGCTCTCATCAGGTTCATTCTTTCGCATATTTCTCATACTTGATGGCTAGATCCTGGGCTTTTTCTGGATTGCATCACGTAGTAATGTAGTTCCGCACTGAAACAGTCAATGAAACCTGGTTTCCATCAATATATTAGAGGACAACGCGAGTTAGGTCTAGGTAAGGCCTGAGATTTTCACTGATCAGACTCATACTTTCGCATCCTTCACATACTTGTTGAACGGATCCTGGGTTTTTTCTGGTTTGGATCACGTAGTAATGTGGTACCACACTGAAACGGTCAATTAAACCTGGTTTCGATCAATATTTTAGAGGATAACGCAAGTTAGGTCTGGGATAGGTCTGGGATTTGCCCTCATCAGGCTCATACTTTCGCGTTTTTCACATACTTGTTGAACAGATCATGGGTTTTTTCTGGTTTGGGTCACGTAGTAGTGTGATACCACACTGAAACAGTCGATTAAACCTGGTTTCGGTCAATATTTTAGAGGATAACGCATGTTAGGTCTAGGTTAGGCCTGGGATTTTCATTTATCAGACTCTTGCTTTCGCATTCTTCACATACTTGTTGAACGGATTCTGGGTTTTTTCTGGTTTGGATCACGTAGTAATGTGGGACCACACTGAAACAGTCAATTAAACCTGGTTTCGATCAATATTTTAGAGAATAATTCATGTTAGGTCTAGGTTAGGTCTGGGATTTGCTCTCATCAGGCTCATTCTTTCGCATATTTCTCATACTTGATGGCTAGATCCTGGGCTTTTTCTGGATTGCATCACGTAGTAATGTAGTTCCGCACTGAAACAGTCGATTAAACCTGGTTTCGATCAATATTTTAGAGAATAATTCATGTTAGGTCTAGGTTAGGTCTGGGATTTGCTCTCATCAGGCTCATTCTTTCGCATATTTCTAATACTTGATGGCTAGATCCTGGGCTTTTTCTGGATTGCATCACGTAGTAATGAAGTACAAGACTGAAACAGTCAATTAAACCTGGTTTCCATCAATATCTTAGAGGACAACGCAAGTTAGGTCTGGGGTAGGACTGGGATTTGCCCTCATCAGGCTCATACTTTCGCGTTTTTCACATACTTGTTGAACAGATCCTGGGTTTTTTCTGGTTTGTATCACGTAGTAGTGTGGTACCGCACTGAAACAGTCCATTAAACCTGGTTTGGATCAATATTTTAGAGGATAACGCATGTTAGGTCTAGGTTAGCCCTGGGATTTTCACTCATCAGACTCATACTTTCGCATTCTTCACATACTTGTTGAACTGATCCTGGGTTTTTTCTTGTTTGGATCACGTAGTAATGTGGTACCACACTGAAACAGTCGATTAAACCTGGTTTCGATCAATATTTTAGAGGATAACGCATGTTAGGTCCAGGTTAGCCCTGGAATTTTCACTCATCAGACTCATACTTTCGCATTCTTCACATACTTGTTGAACTGTTCCTCGGTTTTTTCTGGTTTGGATCACGTAGTAATGTGGTACCACACTGAAGCTGTCGATTAAACCTGGTTTCGATCAATATTTTAGAGGACAACGCAAGTTAGGTCTGGGATAGGTCTGGGATTTGCTCTCATCAGGCTCATTCTTTCGCATATTTCTCATACTTGATGGCTAGATCCTGGGCTTTTTCTGGTTTGGGTCACGTAGTAATGTGGTACCACACTGAAACAGTCGATTAAACCTCGTTTCGATCAATATTTTAGAGGATAACGCAAGCTAGGTCTAGGTTAGGCCTGGGATTTTCACTGATCAGACTCATACTTTCGCATTCTTCACATACTCGTTGAACAGATCCTGGGTTATTTTCTGGTTTGGATCACATAGTAATGCGGTACCACACTGAGACAGTCGATTAAACAAGGTTTCGATCAATATTTTAGAGTATAACTCATGTTAGGTCTAGGTTAGGCCTGGGATTTTCACTCATCAGACTCATACTTTTGCATTCTTCACATACTTGTTGAACGGATCCTGGGTTTTTTCTGGTTTGGATCACGTAGTAATGTGGGACCACACTGAGACAGTCAATTAAACCTGGTTTCGATCAATATTTTAGAGAATAATTCATGTTAGGTCTAGGTTAGATCTGGGATTTTCACTCATCAGACTCATACTTTCGCATTCTTCACATACTTGTTGAACTGATCCTGGGTTTTTTCTTGTTTGGATCACGTAGTAATGTGGTACCACACTGAAACAGTCGATTAAACCTGGTTTCGATCAATATTTTAGAGGATAACGCATGTTAGGTCCAGGTTAGCCCTGGAATTTTCACTCATCAGACTCATACTTTCGCATTCTTCACATACTTGTTGAACTGTTCCTCGGTTTTTTCTGGTTTGGATCACGTAGTAATGTGGTACCACACTGAAGCTGTCGATTAAACCTGGTTTCGATCAATATTTTAGAGGACAACGCAAGTTAGGTCTGGGATAGGTCTGGGATTTGCTCTCATCAGGCTCATTCTTTCGCATATTTCTCATACTTGATGGCTAGATCCTGGGCTTTTTCTGGATTGCATCACGTAGTAATGAAGTACAACACTGAAACAGTCAATTAAACCTGGTTTCGATCAATATTTTAGAGGATAACGCAAGTTAGGTCTGGGATAGGTCTGGGATTTGCCCTCATCAGGCTCATACATTCGCGTTTTTCACATACTTGTTGAACAGATCATGGCTTTTTTCTGGTTTGGGTCACGTAGTAGTGTCATACCACACTGAAACAGTCGATTAAACCTGGTTTCGGTCAATATTTTAGAGGATAACGCATGTTAGGTCTAGGTTAGGCCTGGGATTTTCATTTATCAGACTCATGCTTTCGCATTCTTCACATACTTGTTGAACGGATTCTGGGTTTTTTCTGGTTTGGATCACGTAGTAATGTGGGACCACACTGAAACAGTCAATTAAACCTGGTTTCGATCAATATTTTAGAGAATAATTCTTGTTAGGTCTAGGTTAGGTCTGGGATTTGCTCTCATCAGGCTCATTCTTTCGCATATTTCTCATACTTGATGGCTAGATCCTGGGCTTTTTCTGGATTGCATCACGTAGTAATGTAGTTCCGCACTGAAACAGTCGATTAAACCTGGTTTCGATCAATATTTTAGAGAATAATTCATGTTAGGTCTAGGTTAGGTCTGGGATTTGCTCTCATCAGGCTCATTCTTTCGCATATTTCTAATACTTGATGGCTAGATCCTGGGCTTTTTCTGGATTGCATCACGTAGTAATGAAGTACAAGACTGAAACAGTCAATTAAACCTGGTTTCCATCAATATCTTAGAGGACAACGCAAGTTAGGTCTGGGGTAGGACTGGGATTTGCCCTCATCAGGCTCATACTTTCGCGTTTTTCACATACTTGTTGAACAGATCCTGGGTTTTTTCTGGTTTGTATCACGTAGTAGTGTGGTACCGCACTGAAACAGTCCATTAAACCTGGTTTGGATCAATATTTTAGAGGATAACGCATGTTAGGTCTAGGTTAGCCCTGGGATTTTCACTCATCAGACTCATACTTTCGCATTCTTCACATACTTGTTGAACGGATTCTGGGTTTTTTCTGGTTTGGATCACGTAGTAATGTGGGATCACACTGAAACAGTCAATTAAACCTGGTTTCGATCAATATTTTAGAGAATAATTCATGTTAGGTCTAGGTTAGGTCTGGGATTTGCTCTCATCAGGCTCATACTTTCGCATATTTCTAATACATGTTGAACAGATCCTGGGTTTTTTCTGGTTTGGATCACGTAGTAATGTGGGACCACACTGAAACAATCAATTAAACCTGGTCTTGATAAATATTTTAGAGGATAACGCATGTTAGGTCTGGGTTAGGTCTAGGATTTGCCCTCACCAGGCTCATACTTTCGCACACTTCACATACTCGTTGAACAGATCCTGGGTTTTTTCTGGTTTGGATCACGTAGTAATGTGGTACCACACTGAAACAGTCGATTAAACCTGGTTTGGATCAATATTTTAGAGGATAACGCGTGTTAGGTCTAGGTTAGCCCTGGGATTTTCACTCATCATACTCATACTTTCGCATTCTTCACATACTTGTTGAACTGATCCTGGGTTTTTTCTGGTTTGGATCACGTAGTAATGTGGTACCACACAGAAGCTGTCGATTAAACCTGGTTTCGATCAATATTTTAGAGGACAACGCAAGTTAGGTCTGGGATAGGTCTGGGATTTGACCTCACCAGACTCATACTTTCGCACACTTCACATGCTCGTTGAACAGATCCTGGGTTATTTTCTGGTTTGGATCACATAGTAATGTGGCACCACACTGAAACTGTCGATTAAACCAGGTTTCGATCAATATTTTAGAGTATAACTCATGTTAGGTCTAGGTTAGGCCTGGGATTTTCATTTATCAGACTCATGCTTTCGCATTCTTCACATACTTGTTGAACGGATTCTGGGTTTTCTCTGGTTTGGATCACGTAGTAATGTGGAACCACACTGAAACGGTCAATTAAACCTGGTTTCGATCAATATTTTAGAGAATAATTCATGTTAGGTCTAGGTTAGGTCTGGGATTTGCTCTCATCAGGCTCATACTTTCGCATATTTCTAATACATGTTGAACAGATCCTGGGTTTTTTCTGGTTTGGATCACGTAGTAATGTGGGACCACACTGAAACAATCAATTAAACCTGGTCTTGATAAATATTTTAGAGGATAACGCAAGTTAGGTCTGGGATAGGTCTGGGATTTGCCCACATCAGGCTCATACTTTTGCGTTTTTCACATACTTGTTCAACAGATCCTGGGTTTTTTCTGGTTTGGATCACGTAGTAATGTGGGACCACACTGAAACAATCAATTAAACCTGGTCTTGATAAATATTTTAGAGGATAACGCATGTTAGGTCTGGGTTAGGTCTAGGATATGCCCTCATCGGGCTCATACTTTCGCATATTTCTCATACTTCATGGCTATATCCTGGGCTGTTTCTGGATTGTATCACGTAGTAATGTGGTACCACACTGAAACGGTCAATTAAACCTGGTTTCGATCAATATTTTAGAGGATAACGCAAGTTAGGTCTGGGATAGGTCTGGGATTTGCCCTCATCAGGCTCATACTTTTGCGTTTTTCACATACTTGTTGAACAGATCCTGGGTTTTTTCTGGTTTGGATCACGTAGTAATGTGGGACCACACTGAAACAATCAATTAAACCTGGTCTTGATAAATATTTTAGAGGATAACGCATGTTAGGTCTGGGTTAGGTCTAGGATATGCCCTCATCGGGCTCATACTTTCGCATATTTCTCATACTTCATGGCTATATCCTGGGCTGTTTCTGGATTGTATCACGTAGTAATGTGGTACAACACTGAAACAGTCAATTAAACCTGGTTTCGATCAATATTTTAGGGGATAACGCAAGTTAGGTCTGGGATAGGTCTAGGATTTGCCCTCATCAGGCTCTTACTCTCGCATATTTCTCATACTTCATGGCTAGATCCTGGGCTAGTTCTGGAGTGGATCACGTAGTAAAGTGGTACCACACTGAAACATTCAATGAAACCTGGTCTGGATAAATATTTTAGAGGATAACGCATCTTAGGTCTGGGTTAGGTCTAAGATTTACCCTCATCAGGCTCACAGTATCGCGTTTTTCACATACTTGTTGAACATATCCTGGGTTTTTTCTGGTTTGGATCACGAAGTAGTGTGGTACCACACTGAAACAGTCCATTAAACCTGGTTTCGCTCTATATTTTAGAGGATAACGCATGTTAGGTCTAGGTTTGGTCTGGGATTTGCTCTCATCAGGCTCATTCTTTCGCATATTTCTCATACTTGATGGCTAGATCCTGGGCTTTTTCTGGATTGCATCACGTAGTAATGTAGTTCCACACTGAAACAGTCAATGAAACCTGGTTTCCATCAATATATTAGAGGACAACGCAAGTTAGGTCTAGGTAAGGCCTGAGATTTTCACTGATCAGACTCATACTTTCGCATACTTCACATACTTGTTGAACGGATCCTGGGTTTTTTCTGGTTTGGATCACGTAGTAATGTGGTACCACACTGAAACGGTCAATTAAACCTGGTTTCGATCAATATTTTAGAGGATAACGCAAGTTAGGTCTGGGATAGGTCTGGGATTTGCCCTCATCAGGCTCATACTTTTGCGTTTTTCACATACTTGTTGAACAGATCATGGGTTTTTTCTGGTTTGGGTCACGTAGTAGTGTGATACCACACTGAAACAGTCGATTAAACCTGGTTTCGGTCAATATTTTAGAGGATAGCGCATGTTAGGTCTAGGATAGCCCTGGGATTTTCACTCATCAGACTCATACTTTCGCATTCTTCACATACTTGTTGAACTGATCCTGGGTTTTTTCTGGTTTGGATCACGTAGTAATGTGGTACCACACTGAAACAGTCGATTAAACCTGGTTCCGATCAATATTTTAGAGAATAATTCATCTTAGGTCTAGGTTAGGTCTGGGATTTGCTCTCATCAGACTCATACTTTCGCATTCTTCACATACTTGTTGAACTGATCCTGGGTTTTTACTGGTTTGGATCACGTAGTAATGTGGTACCACACTGAAACAGTCGATTAAACCTGGTCTCGATCAATATTTTAGAGAATAATTCATGTTAGGTCTAGGTTAGGTCTGGGATTTGCTCTCATCAGGCTCATTCTTTCGCATATTTCTAATACTTGATTGCTAGATCCTGGGCTTTTTCTGGATTGCATCACGTAGTAATGAAGTACAACACTGAAACAGTCAATTAAACCTGGTTTTCATCAATATCTTAGAGGACAACGCAAGTTAGGTCTAGGTTAGGCCTGGGATTTTCACTGATCAGACTCATACTTTCGCATTCTTCACATACTCGTTGAACAGATCCTGGGTTATTTTTTGGTTTGGATCACATAGTAATGCGGTACCACACTGAAACAGTCGATTAAACCAGGTTTCGATCAATATTTTAGAGTATAACTCATGTTAGGTCTAGGTTAGGCCTGGGATTTTCACTCATCAGACTCATACTTTCGCATTCTTCACATACTTGCTGAACGGATCCTGGGTTTTTTCTGGTTTGGATCACGTAGTAATGTGGGACCACACTGAAACAGTCAATTAAACCTGGTTTCGATCAATATTTTAGAGAATAATTCATGTTAGGTCTAGGTTAGGTCCGGGATTTGCTTTCATCAGGCTCATTCTTTCGCATATTTCTAATACTTGATGGCTAGATCCTGGGCTTTTTCTGGATTGCATCACGTAGTAATGAAGTACAACACTGAAACAGTCAATTAAACCTGGTTTCCATCAATATCTTAGAGGACAACGCAAGTTAGGTCTGGGGTAGGTCTGGGATTTGCCCTCATCAGGCTCATACTTTCGCGTTTTTCACATACTTGTTGAACAGATCCTGGGTTTTTTCTGGTGTGTATCACGTAGTAGTGTGGTACCGCACTGAAACAGTCCATTAAACCTGGTTTGGATCAATATTTTAGAGGATAACGCGTGTTAGGTCTAGGTTAGCCCTGGGATTTTCACTCATCAGACTCATACTTTCGCGTTTTTCACATACTTGTTGAACAGATCCTGGGTTTTTTCTGGTGTGTATCACGTAGTAGTGTGGTACCGCACTGAAACAGTCCATTAAACCTGGTTTGGATCAATATTTTAGAGGATAACGCGTGTTAGGTCTAGGTTAGCCCTGGGATTTTCACTCATCAGACTCATACTTTCGCATTCTTCACATACTTGTTGAACTGATCCTGGGTTTTTTCTGGTTTGGATCACGTAGTAATGTGGTACCACACTGAAGCTGACGATTAAACCTGGTTTCGATCAATATTTTAGAGGACTACGCAAGTTAGGTCTGGGATAGGTCTGGGATTTGACCTCATCAGACTCATACTTTCGCACACTTCACATGCTCGTTGAACAGATCCTGGGTTATTTTCTGGTTTGGATCACACAGTAATGTGGTAGCACACTGAAACAGTCGATTAAACCAGGTTTCGATCAATATTTTAGAGTATAACTCAAGTTAGGTCTAGGTTAGGCCTGGGATTTTCATTTATCAGACTCATGCTTTCGCATTCTTCACATACTTGTTGAACGGATTCTGGGTTTTCTCTGGTTTGGATCACGTAGTAATGTGGGACCACACTGAAACAGTCAATTAAACCTGGTTTCGATCAATATTTTAGAGGATAACGCATGTTAGGTCTGGGTTAGGTCTAGGATATGCCCTCATCGGGCTCATACTTTCGCATATTTCTCATACTTCATGGCTATATCCTGGGCTGTTTCTGGATTGTATCACGTAGTAATGTGGTACCACGCTGAAACAGTCAATTAAACCTGGTTTCGATCAATATTTTAGGGGATAACGCTAGTTAGGTGTGGGATAGGTCTAGGATTTGCCCTCATCAGGCTCTTACTCTCGCATATTTCTCATACTTCATGGCTAGATCCTGGGCTAGTTCTGGAGTGGATCACGTAGTAAAGTGGTACCACACTGAAACATTCAATGAAACCTGGTCTGGATAAATATTTTAGAGGATAACGCATCTTAGGTCTGGGTTAGGTCTAAGATTTGCCCTCATCAGGCTCACAGTATCGCGTTTTTCACATACTTGTTGAACATATCCTGGGTTTTTTCTGGTTTGGATCACGAAGTAGTGTGGTACCACACTGAAACAGTCCATTAAACCTGGTTTCGCTCTATATTTTAGAGGATAACGCATGTTAGGTCTAGGTTAGGTCTGGGATTTGCTCTCATCAGGCTCATTCTTTCGCATATTTCTCATACTTGATGGCTAGATCCTGGGCTTTTTCTGGATTGCATCACGTAGTAATGTAGTTCCACACTGAAACAGTCAATGAAACCCGGTTTCCATCAATATATTAGAGGACAACGCAAGTTAGGTCTAGGTAAGGCCTGAGATTTTCACTGATCAGACTCATACTTTCGCATCCTTCACATACTTGTTGAACGGATCCTGGGTTTTTTCTGGTTTGGATCACGTAGTAATGTGGTACCACACTGAAACGGTCAATTAAACCTGGTTTCGATCAATATTTTAGAGGATAACGCAAGTTAGGTCTGGGATAGGTCTGGGATTTGCCCTCATCAGGCTCATACTTTCGCGTTTTTCACATACTTGTTGAACAGATCATGGGTTTTTTCTGGTTTGGGTCACGTAGTAGTGTGATACCACACTGAAACAGTCGATTAAACCTGGTTTCGGTCAATATTTTAGAGGATAACGCATGTTAGGTCTAGGATAGCCCTGGGATTTTCACTCATCCGACTCATACTTTCGCATTCTTCACATACTTGTTGAACTGATCCTGGGTTTTTTCTGGTTTGGATCACGTAGTAATGTGGTACCACACTGAAACAGTCGATTAAACCTGGTTCCGATCAATATTTTAGAGAATAATTCATCTTAGGTCTAGGTTAGGTCTGGGATTTGCTCTCATCAGACTCATACTTTCGCATTCTTCACATACTTGTTGAACTGAACCTGGGTTTGTACTGGTGTGGATCACGTAGTAATGTGGTACCACACTGAAACAGTCGATTAAACCTGGTCTCGATCAATATTTTAGAGAATAATTCATGTTAGGTCTAGGTTAGGTCTGGGATTTGCTCTCATCAGGCTCATTCTTTCGCATATTTCTCATACTTGATGGCTAGATCCTGGGTTATTTTCTGGTTTGGATCACATAGTAATGTGGCACCACACTGAAACAGTCGATTAAACCAGGTTTCGATCAATATTTTTGAGGATAACGCATGTTAGGTCTAGGTTAGGCCTGGGATTTTCACTCATCAGGCTCATACTTTCGCATTCTTCACATACTTGTTGAACGGATCCTGGGTTTTTTCTGGTTTGGATCACGTAGTAATGTGGGACCACACTGGAACAGTCAATTAAACCTGGTTTCGATCAATATTTTAGAGAATAATTCATGTTAGGTCTAGGTTAGGTCTGGGATTTGCTCTCATCAGGCTCATTGTTTCGCATATTTCTTATACTTGATTGCTAGATCCTGGGCTTTTTCTGGATTGCATCACGTAGTAATGAAGTACAAGACTGAAACAGTCAATTAAACCTGGTTTCCATCAATATCTTAGAGGACAACGCAAGTTAGGTCTGGGGTAGGTCTGGGATTTGCCCTCATCAGGCTCATACTTTTGCGTTTTTCACATACTTGTTGAACAGATCCTGGGTTTTTTCTGGTTTGTATCACGTAGTAGCGTGGTACCGCACTGAAACAGTCCATTAAACCTGGTTTGGATCAATATTTTAGAGGATAACGCATGTTAGGTCTAGGTTAGGCCTGGGATTTTCACTCATCAGACTCATACTTTCGCATTCTTCACATACTTGTTGAACTGATCCTGGGTTTTTTCTTGTTTGGATCACGTAGTAATGCGGTACCACACTGAAACAGTCGATTAAACCAGGTTTCGATCAATATTTTAGAGTATAACTCATGTTAGGTCTAGGTTAGGCCTGGGATTTTCACTCATCAGACTCATACTTTCGCATTCTTCACATACTTGTTGAACGGATCCTGGGTTTTTTCTGGTTTGGATCACGTAGTAATGTGGGACCACACTGAAACAGTCAATTAAACCTGGTTTCGATCAATATTTTAGAGAATAATTCATGTTAGGTCTAGGTTAGGTCTGGGATTTGCTCTCATCAGGCTCATTCTTTCGCATATTTCTCATACTTGATGGCTAGATCCTGGGCTTTTTCTGGATTGCATCACGTAGTAATGAAGTACAACACTGAAACAGTCAATTAAACCTGGTTTCCATCAATATCTTAGAGGACAACGCAAGTTAGGTCTGGGATATGTCTGGGATTTGCACTCATCAGGCTCATACTTTCGCGTTTTTCACATACTTGTTGAACGGATCCTGGGTTCTTTCTGGTTTGGATCACGTAGTAATGTGGTACCACACTGAAACAGTCGATTAAACCTGGTTTCGATCAATATTTTAGAGAATAATTCATGTTAGGTCTAGGTTAGGTCTGGGATCTGCTCTCATCAGGCTCTTTCTTTCGCATATTTCTCATACATGTTGAACAGATCCTGGGCTGTTTCTGGATTTTATCACGTAGTAATGTGGTACCACGCTGAAACAGGCAATTAAACCTGGTTTCGATCAATATTTTAGAGGATAACGCAAGTTAGGTCTGGGATAGGTCTAGGATTTGCCCTCATCAGGTTCTTACTTTCGCATATTTCTCATACTTCATGGCTAGATCCTGGGCTATTTCTGGATTGGATCACATAGTAATGTGGTACCACACTGAAACAGTCGATTAAACCAGGTTTCGATCAATATCTTAGAGGATAACGCGTGTTAGGTCTAGGTTAGGCCTGGGATTTTCACTCATCAGACTCATACTTTCGCATTCTTCACATACTTGTTGAACGGATCCTGGGTTTTTTCTGGTTTGGATCACGTAGTAATGTGGGACCACACTGAAACAGTCAATTAAACCTGGTTTCGATCAATATTTTAGAGAATAATTCATGTTAGGTCTAGGTTAGGTCTGGGATCTGCTCTCATCAGGCTCTTTCTTTCGCATATTTCTCATACATGTTGAACAGATCCTGGGCTGTTTCTGGATTGTATCACGTAGTAATGTGGTACCACGCTGAAACAGGCAATTAAACCTGGTTTCGATCAATATTTTAGAGGATAACGCAAGTTAGGTCTGGGATAGGTCTAGGATTTGCCCTCATCAGGTTCTTACTTTCGCATATTTCTCATACTTCATGGCTAGATCCTGGGCTATTTCTGGATTGGATCACGTAGTAAAGTGGTACCACACTGAAACTTTCAATCAAACCTGGTCTGGATAAATATTTTAGAGGGTAACGCATCTTAGGTCTCGGTTATGTCTAAGATTTGCCCTCATCAGGCTCACAGTTTCGCGTTTTTCACATTCTTGTTGAACAGATCCTGGGTTTTGTCTGGTTTGGATCACGAAGTAGTGTGGTACCACACTGACACAGTCGATTAAACCTGGCTTCGATCAATATTTTAGTGGATAACGCATGTTAGGTCTAGGTTAGCACTGGGATTTTCACTCATCAGACTCATACTTTCGCATTCTTCACATACTTGTTGAACTGATCCTGGGTTTTTTCTGTTTTGGATCACGTAGTAATGTGGTACCACACTGAAACAGTCGATTATACCTGGTTTCGATCAATATTTTAGAGGATAACGCATGTTAGGTCTAGGTTAGCCCTGGGATTTTCACTCATCAGACTCATACTTTCGCATTCTTCACATACTTGTTGAACAGATCCTGGGTTTTTTCTGGTTTGGATCACGTAGTAGTGTGGTACCACACTGAAGCAGTCCATTAAACCTGGTTTGGATCAATATTTTAGAGGATAACGCATGTTAGGTCTAGGTTAGGTCTGGGATTTTCACTCATCAGACTCATACTTTCGCATTCTTCACATACTTGTTGAACGGATCCTGGGTTTTTTCTGGTTTGGATCACGTAGTAATGTGGTACCACACTGAAACAATCGATTAAACCTGGTTTCGATGAATATTTTAGAGGATAACGCAAGTTAGGTCTGGGATAGGTCTGGGATTTGACCTCATCAGACTCATACTTTCGCACACTTCACATACTCCTTGAACAGATCCTGGGTTATTTTCTGGTTTGGATCACATAGTAATGTGGTATCACACTGAAACAGTCGATTAAACCAGGTTTCGATCAATATTTTAGAGGATAACGCATGTTAGGTCTAGGTTAGGCCTTGGATTTTCACTCATCAGGCTCATACTTTCGCATTCTTCACATACTTGTTGAACGGATCCTGGGTTTTTTCTGGTTTGGATCACGTAGTAATGTGGGACCACACTGAAACAATCAATTAAACCTGGTCTTGATAAATATTTTTGAGAATAATTCATGTTAGGTCTAGGTTAGGTCTGGGATTTGCTCTCATCAGGCTCATTCTTTCGCATATTTCTCATACCTCATGGCTAGATCCTGGGCTTTTTCTGGATTGGATCACGTAGTAATGTGGTACCACACTGAAAGAGTCAATTAAACCTGGTTTCGATCAATATTTTAGAGGTTAACGCAAGTTAGGTCTGCGATAGGTCTGGGATTTGCCCTCATCAGGCTCAGACTTTCGCGTTTTTCACATACTTGTTGAACAGATCCTTGGTTTTTTCAGGTTTGGGTCACGTAGTAGTGTGATGCCACACTGAAACAGTCGATTAAAACTGGTTTCGATCAATATTTTTGAGGATAACGCATGTTAGGTCTGGGTTAGGCCGGGGAATTTCTCTCATCAGACACATACTTTTGCATTCTTCACATACTTGTTGAACGGATCCTGTGTTTTTACTGGTTTGGATCACGTAGTAATGTGGTACCACACTGAAACATTCAATTAAACCTGGTCTTGATAAATATTTTAGAGGACAACGTATGTTAGGTCTGGGTTAGGTCTGGGATTTTCACTCATCAGACACATACTTTTGCATTCTTCACATACTTGTTGAACGGATCCTGTGTTTTTACTGGTTTGGATCACGTAGTAATGCGGGACCACACTGAAACAGTCAATTAAACCTGGTTTCGATCAATATTTTACAGAATAATTTATGTTAGGTCTAGGTTAGGTCTGGGATTTACTCTCGTCAGGCTCATTCTTTCGCATATTACTCATACTTGATGGCTAGATCCTGGGCTTTTTCTGGTTTGGATCGCGTAGTAATGTGGGACCACACTGAAACAATCAATTAAACCTGGTCTTGATAAATATTTTAGAGAATAACGCATGTTAGGTCTGGGTTAGTTCTAGGACTTGCCCACATCAGGCCCATACTTTCGCATATTTCTCATACTTCATGGCTAGATCCTGGGCTGTTTCTGGTTTGGATCACGTAGTAATGTGGGACCACACTGAAGCAATCAATTAAACCTGGTCTTGATAAATATTTTAGAGGATAGCGCATGTTAGGTCTGGGTTAGGTATAGGATTTGCCCACATCAGGCTCATACTTTCGCATATTTCTCATACTTCAAGGCTAGATCCTGGGCTGTTTCTGGATTGTATCACATAGTAATGTGGTACCACACTGAAACAGTCAATTAAACCAGGTTTCGATCAATACTTTTGAGGATAACGCATGTTAGGTTTGGGTTAGGTCTAGGATTTGCCCTCATCAGGCTCATACTTTCGCATATTTCTCATACTTCATGGCTAGATCCTGGGCTGTTTCTGGATTGTATCACGTAGTAATGTGGTACCACGCTGAAACAGTCAATTAAACCTGGTTTCGATCAATATTTTAGAGGATAACGCAAGTTAGGTCTGGGATAGGTCTGAGATTCGCCCTAATCAGGCTCATACTTTCGCGTTTTTCACGTACTTGTTGAACTGATCCTGGGTTTTTTCTGGTTTGGATCACGTAGTAATGTGGTACCACACTGAAACAGTCGATTAAACCTGGTTTCGATCAATATTTTAGAGGATAACGCAAGTTAGGTCTGGGATAGGTCTGGGATTTGACCTCATCAGACTCATACTTTCGCACCCTTCACATACTCGTTGAACAGATCCTGGGTTATTTTCTGGTTTGGATCACATCGTAATGTGGTACCACACATAACAGTCGATTAAACCTGGTTTCAATCAATATTTTTGAGGATAACGCAAGTTAGGTCTGGGATAGGTCTGGGATTTGACCTCATCAGACTCATACTTTCGCACACTTCACATACTTGTTGAACGGATCCTGGGTTTTTTCTGGTTTGGATCACGTAGTAATGTGGGACAACACTGAAACAGTCAATTTAACCTGGTTTCGATCAATATTTTAGAGAATAATTCATGTTAGGTGTAGGTTTGGTCTGGGATTTGCTCTTATCAGGCTCATTCTTTCGCATATTTCTCATACTTGATGGCTAGATCCTGGGCTTTATCTGGATTGTATAACGTAGTAATGAAGTACAACACTGAAACAGTCGATTAAACCTGGTTTCGATCAATATTTTAGAGGATAACGCAAGTTAGGTCTGGGATAGGTCTGGGATTTGACCTCATCAGACTCATACTTTCGCACACTTCACATACTTGTTGAACGGATCCTGGGTTTTTTCTGGTTTGGATCACGTAGTAATGTGGGACCACACTGAAACAGTCAATTTAACCTGGTTTCGATCAATATTTTAGAGAATAATTCATGTTAGGTCTAGGTTAGGTCTGGGATTTACTCTCATCAGGCTCATTCTTTCGCATATTACTGATACTTGATGGCTAGATCCTGGGCTTTTTCTGGATTGGATCACGTAGTAATGTGGTACCACACTGAAACATTCAATTAAACCTGGTCTTAATAAATATTTTAGAGGATAACGCATCTTAGGTTTGGGTTAGGTCTAGGATTTGCCCTCATCGGGCTCATACTTTCGCATATTTCTCATACTTCATGGCTAGATCCTGGGCTGTTTCTGGATTGTATCACGTAGTAATGTGGTACCACGCTGAAACAGTCAATTAATCCTGGTTTCGATAAATATTTTAGAGGATAACGCAAGTTAGGCCTGGGATAGGTCTGGGAATCGCCCTAATCATGCTCATACTTTCGCACACTTCACATACTCCTTGAACAGATCCTGGGTTATTTTCTGGTTTGGATCACATAGTAATGTGGTACCACAGTGACACAGTCGATTAAACCAGGTTTCGATCAATATTTTGGAGGATAACGCATGTTAGGCCTAGGTTAGGCCTGGAATTTGCCCTCATCAGGCTCATACTCTCGTATATTTCTCATACTTCATGGCTAGATCCTGGGCTGTTTCTGGATTGTATCACGTAGTAATGTGGTACCACGCTGAAACAGTCAATTAAACCTGGTTTCGATCAATATTTTAGAGGATAACGCATGTTAGGTCTAGGATAGCCCTGGGATTTTCACTCATCAGACTCATACTTTCGCATTCTTCACATACTTGTTGAACTGATCCTGGGTTTTTTCTGGTTTGGATCACGTAGTAATGTGGTACCACACTGAAACAGTCGATTAAACCTGGTTCCGATCAATATTTTAGAGGATAACGCATGTTAGGTCTAGGTTAGCCCTGTGATTTTCACTCATCAGACTCATACTTTCGCATTCTTCACATACTTGTTGAACTGATCCTGGGTTTTTACTGGTTTGGATCACGTAGTAATGTGGTACCACACTGAAACAGTCGATTAAACCTGGTCTCGATCAATATTTTAGAGAATAATTCATGTTAGGTCTAGGTTAGGTCTGGGATTTGCTCTCATCAGGCTCATTCTTTCGCATATTTCTCATACTTGATGGCTAGATCCTGGGCTTTTTCTGGATTGCATCACGTAGTAATGTAGTACCACACTGAAACAGTCAATGAAACCTGGTTTCCATCAATATTTTAGAGGACAACGCAAGTTAGGTCTAGGTAAGGCCTGTGATTTTCACTGATCAGACTCATACATTCGCATCCTTCACATACTTGTTGAACGGATCCTGGGTTTTTTCTGGTTTGGATCACGTAGTAATGTGGGACCTCACTGAAACAGTCAATTTAACCTGGTTTCGATCAATATTTTAGAGAATAATTCATGTTAGGTCTAGGTTAGGTCTGGGATCTGCTCTCATCAGGCTCTTTCTTTCGCATATTTCTCATACATGTTGAACAGATCCTGGGCTGTTTCTGGATTTTATCACGTAGTAATGTGGTACCACGCTGAAACAGGCAATTAAACCTGGTTTCGATCAATATTTTAGAGGATAACGCAAGTTAGGTCTGGGATAGGTCTAGGATTTGCCCTCATCAGGTTCTTACTTTCGCATATTTCTCATACTTCATGGCTAGATCCTGGGCTATTTCTGGATTGGATCACATAGTAATGTGGTACCACACTGAAACAGTCGATTAAACCAGGTTTCGATCAATATCTTAGAGGATAACGCGTGTTAGGTCTAGGTTAGGCCTGGGATTTTCACTCATCAGACTCATACTTTCGCATTCTTCACATACTTGTTGAACGGATCCTGGGTTTTTTCTGGTTTGGATCACGTAGTAATGTGGGACCACACTGAAACAGTCAATTAAACCTGGTTTCGATCAATATTTTAGAGAATAATTCATGTTAGGTCTAGGTTAGGTCTGGGATCTGCTCTCATCAGGCTCTTTCTTTCGCATATTTCTCATACATGTTGAACAGATCCTGGGCTGTTTCTGGATTGTATCACGTAGTAATGTGGTACCACGCTGAAACAGGCAATTAAACCTGGTTTCGATCAATATTTTAGAGGATAACGCAAGTTAGGTCTGGGATAGGTCTAGGATTTGCCCTCATCAGGTTCTTACTTTCGCATATTTCTCATACTTCATGGCTAGATCCTGGGCTATTTCTGGATTGGATCACGTAGTAAAGTGGTACCACACTGAAACTTTCAATCAAACCTGGTCTGGATAAATATTTTAGAGGGTAACGCATCTTAGGTCTCGGTTATGTCTAAGATTTGCCCTCATCAGGCTCACAGTTTCGCGTTTTTCACATTCTTGTTGAACAGATCCTGGGTTTTGTCTGGTTTGGATCACGAAGTAGTGTGGTACCACACTGACACAGTCGATTAAACCTGGCTTCGATCAATATTTTAGTGGATAACGCATGTTAGGTCTAGGTTAGCACTGGGATTTTCACTCATCAGACTCATACCTTCGCATTCTTCACATACTTGTTGAACTGATCCTGGGTTTTTTCTGTTTTGGATCACGTAGTAATGTGGTACCACACTGAAACAGTCGATTATACCTGGTTTCGATCAATATTTTAGAGGATAACGCATGTTAGGTCTAGGTTAGCCCTGGGATTTTCACTCATCAGACTCATACTTTCGCATTCTTCACATACTTGTTGAACAGATCCTGGGTTTTTTCTGGTTTGGATCACGTAGTAGTGTGGTACCACACTGAAGCAGTCCATTAAACCTGGTTTGGATCAATATTTTAGAGGATAACGCATGTTAGGTCTAGGTTAGGTCTGGGATTTTCACTCATCAGACTCATACTTTCGCATTCTTCACATACTTGTTGAACGGATCCTGGGTTTTTTCTGGTTTGGATCACGTAGTAATGTGGTACCACACTGAAACAATCGATTAAACCTGGTTTCGATGAATATTTTAGAGGATAACGCAAATTAGGTCTGGGATAGGTCTGGGATTTGACCTCATCAGACTCATACTTTCGCACACTTCACATACTCCTTGAACAGATCCTGGGTTATTTTCTGGTTTGGATCACATAGTAATGTGGTATCACACTGAAACAGTCGATTAAACCAGGTTTCGATCAATATTTTAGAGGATAACGCATGTTAGGTCTAGGTTAGGCCTGGGATTTTCACTCATCAGGCTCATACTTTCGCATTCTTCACATACTTGTTGAACGGATCCTGGGTTTTTTCTGGTTTGGATCACGTAGTAATGTGGGACCACACTGAAACAATCAATTAAACCTGGTCTTGATAAATATTTTTGAGAATAATTCATGTTAGGTCTAGGTTAGGTCTGGGATTTGCTCTCATCAGGCTCATTCTTTCGCATATTTCTCATACCTCATGGCTAGATCCTGGGCTTTTTCTGGATTGGATCACGTAGTAATGTGGTACCACACTGAAAGAGTCAATTAAACCTGGTTTCGATCAATATTTTAGAGGTTAACGCAAGTTAGGTCTGCGATAGGTCTGGGATTTGCCCTCATCAGGCTCAGACTTTCGCGTTTTTCACATACTTGTTGAACAGATCCTTGGGTTTTTCAGGTTTGGGTCACGTAGTAGTGTGATGCCACACTGAAACAGTCGATTAAAACTGGTTTCGATCAATATTTTTGAGGATAACGCATGTTAGGTCTGGGTTAGGCCGGGGAATTTCTCTCATCAGACACATACTTTTGCATTCTTCACATACTTGTTGAACGGATCCTGTGTTTTTACTGGTTTGGATCACGTAGTAATGTGGTACCACACTGAAACATTCAATTAAACCTGGTCTTGATAAATATTTTAGAGGACAACGCATGTTAGGTCTGGGTTAGGTCTGGGATTTTCACTCATCAGACACATACTTTTGCATTCTTCACATACTTGTTGAACGGATCCTGTGTTTTTACTGGTTTGGATCACGTAGTAATGCGGGACCACACTGAAACAGTCAATTAAACCTGGTTTCGATCAATATTTTACAGAATAATTTATGTTAGGTCTAGGTTAGGTCTGGGATTTACTCTCGTCAGGCTCATTCTTTCGCATATTACTCATACTTGATGGCTAGATCCTGGGCTTTTTCTGGTTTGGATCGCGTAGTAATGTGGGACCACACTGAAACAATCAATTAAACCTGGTCTTGATAAATATTTTAGAGAATAACGCATGTTAGGTCTGGGTTAGTTCTAGGACTTGCCCACATCAGGCCCATACTTTCGCATATTTCTCATACTTCATGGCTAGATCCTGGGCTATTTCTGGATTGGATCACGTAGTAATGTGGTACCACACTGAAACATTCAATGAAACCTGGTCATGATAAATATTTTAGAGGATAACGCATGTTAGGTTTGGGTTAGGTCTAGGATTTGCCCTCATCAGGCTCATACTTTCGCATATTTCTCATACTTCATGGCTAGATCCTGGGCTGTTTCTGGATTGTATCACGTAGTAATGTGGTACCACGCTGAAACAGTCAATTAAACCTGGTTTCGATCAATATTTTAGAGGATAACGCAAGTTAGGTCTGGGATAGGTCTGAGATTCGCCCTAATCAGGCTCATACTTTCGCGTTTTTCACGTACTTGTTGAACTGATCCTGGGTTTTTTCTGGTTTGGATCACGTAGTAATGTGGTACCACACTGAAACAGTCGATTAAACCTGGTTTCGATCAATATTTTAGAGGATAACGCAAGTTAGGTCTGGGATAGGTCTGGGATTTGACCTCATCAGACTCATACTTTCGCACCCTTCACATACTCGTTGAACAGATCCTGGGTTATTTTCTGGTTTGGATCACATAGTAATGTGGTACCACACATAACAGTCGATTAAACCTGGTTTCAATCAATATTTTTGAGGATAACGCATGTTAGGTCTAGGTTAGGCCAGGGATTTTCACTCATCAGACTCATACTTTCGCATTCTTAACATACTTGTTGAACAGATCCTGGGATTTTTCTGGTTTGGATCACGTAGTAATGTGGGACAACACTGAAACAGTCAATTTAACCTGGTTTCGATCAATATTTTAGAGAATAATTCATGTTAGGTGTAGGTTTGGTCTGGGATTTGCTCTTATCAGGCTCATTCTTTCGCATATTTCTCATACTTGATGGCTAGATCCTGGGCTTTATCTGGATTGTATAACGTAGTAATGAAGTACAACACTGAAACAGTCGATTAAACCTGGTTTCGATCAATATTTTAGAGGATAACGCAAGTTAGGTCTGGGATAGGTCTGGGATTTGACCTCATCAGACTCATACTTTCGCACACTTCACATACTTGTTGAACGGATCCTGGGTTTTTTCTGGTTTGGATCACGTAGTAATGTGGTACCACACTGAAACGGTCGATTAAACCTGGTTCCGATCAATATTTTAGAGGATAACGCATGTTAGGTCTAGGTTAGCCCTGTGATTTTCACTCATCAGACTCATACTTTCGCATTCTTCACATACTTGTTGAACTGATCCTGGGTTTTTTCTGGTTTGGATCGCGTAGTAATGTGGTACCACACTGAAACAGTCGATTAAACCTGGTTCCGATCAATATTTTAGAGGATAACGCATGTTAGGTCTAGGTTAGCCCTGTGATTTTCACTCATCAGACTCATACTTTCGCATTCTTCACATACTTGTTGAACTGATCCTGGGTTTTTACTGGTTTGGATCACGTAGTAATGTGGTACCACACTGAAACAGTCGATTAAACCTGGTCTCGATCAATATTTTAGAGAATAATTCATGTTAGGTCTAGGTTAGGTCTGGGATTTGCTCTCATCAGGCTCATTCTTTCGCATATTTCTCATACTTGATGGCTAGATCCTGGGCTTTTTCTGGATTGCATCACGTAGTAATGTAGTACCACACTGAAACAGTCAATGAAACCTGGTTTCCATCAATATTTTAGAGGACAACGCAAGTTAGGTCTAGGTAAGGCCTGTGATTTTCACTGATCAGACTCATACTTTCGCATCCTTCACATACTTGTTGAACGGATCCTGGGTATTTTCTGGTTTGGATCACGTAGTAATGTGGTACCACACTGAAACGGTCAATTAAACCTGGTTTCGATCAATATTTTAGAGGATAACACATGTTAGGTCTAGGTTAGCCCTGGGAATTTCACTCATCAGACTCATACTTTCGCATTCTTCACATACTTGTTGAACTGATCCTGGGTTTTTTCTGGTTTGGATCACGTAGTAATGTGGTACCACACTGAAACGGTCAATTAAACCTGGTTTCGATCAATATTTTAGAGGATAGCGCAAGTTACGTCTGGGTTAGGTCTAGGATTTGCCCTCATCCGGCTCTTACTTTCGCATATTTCTCATACTTCATGGCTAGATCCTGGGCTATTTCCGGATTGGATCACGTAGTAAGGTGGTACCACACTGAAACATTCAATGAAACCTGGTCTGGATAAATATTTTAGAGGATAACGCATCTTAGGTCTGGGTTAGGTCTAAGATTTGCCCTCATCAGGCTCACAGTTTCGTGTTTTTCACATACTTGTTGAACAGATCATGGGTTTTTTCTGGTTTGGGTCACGTAGAAGTGTGATACCACACTGAAACAGTCGATTAAACCTGGCTTCGATCAATATTTTAGTGGATAGCGCATGTTAGGTCTAGGTTAGCACTGGGATTTTCACTCATCAGACTCATACTTTCGCATTCTTCACTTACTTGTTGAACGGATCCTGGGTTTTTTCTGGTTTGGATCACATAGTAATGTGGTACCACACTGACACAGTCGATTAAACCAGGTTTCGATCAATATTTTGGAGGATAACGCATGTTAGGCCTAGGTTAGGCCTGGGATTTGCCCTCATCAGGCTCATACTCTCGCATATTTCTCATACTTCATGGCTAGATCCTGGGGTGTTTCTGGATTGTATCACGTAGTAATGTGGTACCACGCTGAAACAGTCAATTAAACCTGGTTTCGATCAATATTTTAGAGGATAACGCATGTTAGGTCTAGGATAGCCCTGGGATTTTCACTCATCAGACTCATACTTTCGCATTCTTCACATACTTGTTGAACTGATCCTGGGTTTTTTCTGGTTTGGATCACGTAGTAATGTGGTACCGCACTGAAATAGTCGATTAAACCTGGTTTCGATCAATATTTTAGAGGATAACGCAAGTCAGGTCTGGGATAGGTCTGGGATTTGCCCTCATCAGACTCACATACTTTCGCACACTTCACATACTCCTTGAACAGATCCTGGGTTATTTTCTGGTTTGGATCACATAGTAATGTGGTACCACACTGAAACAGTCGATTAAACCTGGTTTCGATCAATATTTTAGAGGATAACGCAAGTTAGGTCTGGGATAGGTCTGGGATTTGACCTCATCAGACTCATACTTTCGCACACTTCACATACTCCTTGAACAGATCCTGGGTTATTTTCTGGTTTGGATCACGTAGTAATGTGGTACCACACTGAAACAGTCGATTAAACCAGGATTCGATCAATATTTTAGAGGATAACGCATGTTAGATCTAGGTTAGGTCTGGGATTTTCACTCATCAGACTCATTCTTTCGCATTCTTCACATACTTGTTGAACGGATCCTGGGTTTTTTCTGGTTTGGATCACGTAGTAATGTGGTACCACACTGAAACAGTCGATTAAACCTGGTTTCGATCAATATTTTAGAGGATAACGCAAGTTAGGTCTAGGTAAGGCCTGTGATTTTCACTGATCAGACTCATACTTTCGCATCCTTCACATACTTGTTGAACGGATCCTGGGTTTTTTCTGGTTTGGATCACGTAGTAATGTGGTACCACACTGAAACGGTCAATTAAACCTGGTTTCGATCAATATTTTAGAGGATAACGCAAGTTACGTCTGGGATAGGTCTAGGATTTGCCCTCATCCGGCTCACAGTTTCGCGTTTTTCACATACTTGTTGAACAGATCATGGGTTTTTTCTGGTTTGGGTCACGTAGTAGTGTGATACCACACTGAAACAGTCGATTAAACCTGGCTTCGATCAATATTTTATTGGATAGCGCATGTTAGGTCTAGGTTAGCACTGGGATTTTCACTCATCAGACTCATACTTTCGCATTCTTCACATACTTGTTGAACGGATCCTGGGTTTTTTCTGGTTTGGATCACATAGTAATGTGGTACCACACTGAAACAGTCGATTAAACCTGGTTTCGATCAATATTTTAGAGGATAACGCATGTTAGGTCTAGGTTAGCCCTGGGAATTTCACTCATCAGACTCATACTTTCGCATTCTTCACATACTTGTTGAACTGATCCTGGGTTTTTTCTGGTTTGGATCACGTAGTAATGTGGTACCGCACTGTAATAGTCGATTAAACCTGGTTTCGATCAATATTTTAGAGGATAACGCAAGTTAGGTCTGGGATAGGTCTGGGATTTGACCTCATCAGACTCATACTTTCGCACACTTCACATACTCCTTGAACAGATCCTGGGTTATTTTCTGGTTTGGATCACATAGTAATGTGGTACCACACTGATACAGTCGATTAAACCAGGTTTCGATCAATATTTTGGAGGATAACGCATGTTAGGCCTAGGTTAGGCCTGGGATTTGCCCTCATCAGGCTCATACTCTCGCATATTTCTCATACTTCATGGCTAGATCCTGGGCTGTTTCTGGATTGTATCACGTAGTAATGTGGTACCACGCTGAAACAGTCAATTAAACCTGGTTTCGATCAATATTTTAGAGGATAACGCATGTTAGGTCTAGGATAGCCCTGGGATTTTCACTCATCAGACTCATACTTTCGCATTCTTCACATACTTGTTGAACTGATCCTGGGTTTTTACTAGTTTGGATCACGTAGTAATGTGGTACCACACTGAAACAGTCGATTAAACCTGGTTCCGATGAATATTTTAGAGGATAACGCATGTTAGGTCTAGGTTAGCCCTGTGATTTTCACTAATCAGACTCATACTTTCGCATTCTTCACATACTTGTTGAACGGATCCTGGGTTTTTTCTGGTTTGGATCACGTAGTAATGTGGGACCACACTGAAACAGTCGATTAAACCTGGTTTCGAACAATATTTTAGAGGATAACGCAAGTTAGGTCTGGGATAGGTCTGGGATTTGACCTCATCAGACTCATACTTTCGCACCCTTCACATACTCGTTGTACAGATCCTGGGTTATTTTCTGGTTTGGATCACATAGTAATGTGGTACCACACTTAAACAGTCGATTAAACCAGGTCTCGATCAATATTTTTGAGGATAACGCATGTTAGGTCTGGGTTAGGCCGGGGATTTTCTCTCATCAGACACATACTTTCGCATTCTTCACATACTTGTTGAACGGATCCTGGGTTTTTACTGGTTTGGATCATTTAGTAATGTGGTACCACACTGAAACATTCAATTAAACCTGGTCGTGATAAATATTTTAGAGGATAACGCATGTTAGGTTTGGGTTAGGTCTAGGATTTGTCCTCATCAGGCTCATACTTTCGCATATTTCTCATACTTCATGGCTAGATCCTGGGCTGTTTCTGGATTGTATCACGTAGTAATGTGGTAACACGCTGAAACAGTCAATTAAACCTGGTTTCGATCAATATTTTAGAGGATAACGCAAGTTAAGTCTGGGATGGGTCTGGGATTTGCTCTCATCAGGCTCATTCTGTCGCATATTTCTCATACTTGATGGCTAGATCCTGGGTTATTTTCTGGTTTGGATCACATAGTGATGAGGTACCACACTGAAACAGTCGATTAAACCAGGTTTCGATCAATATTTTAGAGTATAACTCATGTTAGGTCTAGGTTAGGCCTGGGATTTTCTCTGATCAGACTCATACTTTCGCACACTTCACATACTCGTTGAACAGATCCTGGGTTATTTTCTGGTTTGTATCACATAGTAATGTGGTACCACACTGAAACAGTCGATTAAACCTGGTTTCGATCAATATTTTTGAGGATAACGCATGTTAGGTCTAGGTTAGGCCTGGGATTTTCACTCATCAGACTCATACTTTCGCATTCTTCACATACTTGTTGAACGGATCCTGGGTTTTTTCTGGTTTGGATCACGTAGTAATGTGGGAACACACTGAAACAGTCAATTAAACCTGGTTTCGATCAATATTTTAGAGAATAATTCATGTTAGGTCTAGGTCAGGTCTGGGATTTGCTCTCATCAGGCTCATTCTTTCGCATATTTCTCATACTTGATGGCTAGATCCTGGGCATCTTCTCGATTGCATCACGTAGTAATGAAGTACATCACTGAAACAGTCAATTAAACCTGGTTTCCATCATTATCTTAGAGGACAACCCAAGTTAGGCCTGGGATATGTCTGGGATTTGCCCTCATCAGGCTCATACTTTCGCGTTTTTCACATACTTGTTGAACAGATCCTGGGTTTTTTCTGGTTTGGATCACGTAGTAGTGTGGTACCACACTGAAACAGTCAATGAAACCAGGTTTCCATCAATATTTTAGAGGACAACGCAAGTTAGGTCTAGGTAAGGCCTGAGATTTTCACTGATCGGACTCATACTTTCGCATTTTTCACACACTTGTTGAACGGGTCCTGGGTTTTTTCTGGTTTGGATCACGTAGTAATGTGGCACCACACTGAAACGGTCAATTAAACCTGGTTTCGATCAATATTTTAGAGAATAATTCATGTTAGGTCTAGGTTAGGTCTGGGATTTGCTCTCATCAGGCTCATTCTTTCGCATATTTCTCATACTTCATGGCTAGATCCTGGGCTGTTTCTGGATTGTATCACGTAGTAATGTGGTACCACGCTAAAACAGTCAATTAAACCTGGTTTCGCTCAATATTTTAGAGGATAACGCATGTTAGGTCTAGGTTAGGTCTGGGATTTTCTCTCATCAGGCTCATTCCTTCGCATATTTCTCATACTTGATGGCTAGATCCTGGGCTTTTTCTGGATTGCATCACGTAGTAATGTAGTACCACACTGAAACAGTCAATGAAACCTGGTTTCCATCAATATTTTAGAGGACAACGCATGTTAGGTCTAGGTTAGCCCTGGGAATTACACTCATCAGACTTATACTTTCGCATTTTTCACATACTTGTTGAACGGATCCTGGGTTTTTTCTGGTTTGGATCACGTAGTAATGTGTTACCACACTGAAACGGTCAATTAAACCTGGTTTCGATCAATATTTTAGAGAATAATTCATGTTAGGTCAAGGTTAGGTCTGGGATTTGCTCTCATCAGGCTCATTCTTTCGCATATTTCTCATACTTCATGGCTAGATCCTGGGCTGTTTCTGGATTGTATCACGTAGTAATGTGGTACCACGCTGAAACAGTCAATTAAACCTGGTTTCGCTCTATATTTTAGAGGATAACGCATGTTAGGTCTAGGTTAGGTCTGGGATTTGCTCTCATCAGGCTCATTCTTTCGCATATTTCTCATACTTGATGGCTAGATCCTGGGCTTTTTCTGGATTGCATCACGTAGTAATGTAGTTCCACACTGAAACAGTCAATGAAACCTGGTTTCCATCAATATATTAGTGGACAACGCAAGTTAGGTCTAGGTAAGGCCTGAGATTTTCACTGATCAGACTCATACATTCGCATCCTTCACATACTTGTTGAACGGATCCTGGGTTTTTTCTGGTTTGGATCACGTAGTAATGTGGTACCACACTGAAACGGTCAATTAAACCTGGTTTCGATCAATATTTTAGAGGATAACGCAAGTTAGGTCTGGGATAGGTCTGGGATTTGCCCTCATCAGGCTCATACTTTCGCGTTTTTCACATACTTGTTGAACAGATCATGGGTTTTTTCTGGTTTGGGTCACGTAGTAGTGTGATACCACACTGAAACAGTCGATTAAACCTGGTTTCGGTCAATATTTTAGAGGATAACGCATGTTAGGTCTAGGATAGCCCTGGGATTTTCACTCATCAGACTCATACTTTCGCATTCTTCACATACTTGTTGAACTGATCCTGGGTTTTTTCTGGTTTGGATCACGTAGTAATGTGGTACCACACTGAAACAGTCGATTAAACCTGGTTCCGACCAATATTTTAGAGAATAATTCAACTTAGGTCTAGGTTAGGTCTGGGATTTGCTCTCATCAGACTCATACTTTCGCATTCTTCACATACTTGTTGAACTGAACCTGGGTTTGGACTGGTGTGGATCACGTAGTAATGTGGCACCACACTGAAACAGTCGATTAAACCAGGTTTCGATCAATATTTTTGAGGATAACGCATGTTAGGTCTAGGTTAGGCCTGGGATTTTCACTCATCAGGCTCATACTTTCGCATTCTTCACATACTTGTTGAACGGATCCTGGGTTTTTTCTGGTTTGGATCACGTAGTAATGTGGGACCACACTGGAACAGTCAATTAAACCTGGTTTCGATCAATATTTTAGAGAATAATTCATGTTAGGTCTAGGTTAGGTCTGGGATTTGCTCTCATCAGGCTCATTGTTTCGCATATTTCTTATACTTGATTGCTGGATCCTGGGCTTTTTCTGGATTGCATCACGTAGTAATGAAGTACAAGACTGAAACAGTCAATTAAACCTGGTTTCCATCAATATCTTAGAGGACAACGCAAGTTAGGTCTGGGGTAGGTCTGGGATTTGCCCTCATCAGGCTCATACTTTTGCGTTTTTCACATACTTGTTGAACAGATCCTGGGTTTTTTCTGGTTTGTATCACGTAGTAGAGTGGTACCGCACTGAAACAGTCCATTAAACCTGGTTTGGATCAATATTTTAGAGGATAACGCATGTTAGGTCTAGGTTAGGCCTGGGATTTTCACTCATCAGACTCATACTTTCGCATTCTTCACATACTTGTTGAACTGATCCTGGGTTTTTTCTTGTTTGGATCACGTAGTAATGCGGTACCACACTGAAACAGTCGATTAAACCAGGTTTCGATCAATATTTTAGAGTATAACTCATGTTAGGTCTAGGTTAGGCCTGGGATTTTCACTCATCAGACTCATACTTTCGCATTCTTCACATACTTGTTGAACGGATCCTGGGTTTTTTCTGGTTTGGATCACGTAGTAATGTGGGACCACACTGAAACAGTCAATTAAACCTGGTTTCGATCAATATTTTAGAGAATAATTCATGTTAGGTCTAGGTTAGGTCTGGGATTTGCTCTCATCAGGCTCATTCTTTCGCATATTTCTCATACTTGATGGCTAGATCCTGGGCTTTTTCTGGATTGCATCACGTAGTAATGAAGTACAACACTGAAACAGTCAATTAAACCTGGTTTCCATCAATATCTTAGAGGACAACGCAAGTTAGGTCTGGGATATGTCTGGGATTTGCACTCATCAGGCTCATACTTTCGCGTTTTTCACATACTTGTTGAACGGATCCTGGGTTCTTTCTGGTTTGGATCACGTAGTAATGTGGTACCACACTGAAACAGTCGATTAAACCTGGTTTCGATCAATATTTTAGAGAATAATTCATGTTAGGTCTAGGTTAGGTCTGGGATCTGCTCTCATCAGGCTCTTTCTTTCGCATATTTCTCATACATGTTGAACAGATCCTGGGCTGTTTCAGGATTGTATCACGTAGTAATGTGGTACCACGCTGAAACAGGCAATTAAACCTGGTTTCGATCAATATTTTAGAGGATAACGCAAGTTAGGTCTGGGATAGGTCTAGGATTTGCCCTCATCAGGTTCTTACTTTCGCATATTTCTCATACTTCATGGCTAGATCCTGGGCTATTTCTGGATTGGATCACATAGTAATGTGGTACCACACTGAAACAGTCGATTAAACCAGGTTTCGATCAATATCTTAGAGGATAACGCGTGTTAGGTCTAGGTTAGGCCTGGGATTTTCACTCATCAGACTCATACTTTCGCATTCTTCACATACTTGTTGAACGGATCCTGGGTTTTTTCTGGTTTGGATCACGTAGTAATGTGGGACCACACTGAAACAGTCAATTAAACCTGGTTTCGATCAATATTTTAGAGAATAATTCATGTTAGGTCTAGGTTAGGTCTGGGATCTGCTCTCATCAGGCTCTTTCTTTCGCATATTTCTCATACATGTTGAACAGATCCTGGGCTGTTTCTGGATTGTATCACGTAGTAATGTGGTACCACGCTGAAACAGGCAATTAAACCTGGTTTCGATCAATATTTTAGAGGATAACGCAAGTTAGGTCTGGGATAGGTCTAGGATTTGCCCTCATCAGGTTCTTACTTTCGCATATTTCTCATACTTCATGGCTAGATCCTGGGCTATTTCTGGATTGGATCACGTAGTAAAGTGGTACCACACTGAAACTTTCAATCAAACCTGGTCTGGATAAATATTTTAGAGGGTAACGCATCTTAGGTCTCGGTTATGTCTAAGATTTGCCCTCATCAGGCTCACAGTTTCGCGTTTTTCACATTCTTGTTGAACTGAACCTGGGTTTGGACTGGTGTGGATCACGTAGTAATGTGGCACCACACTGAAACAGTCGATTAAACCAGGTTTCGATCAATATTTTTGAGGATAACGCATGTTAGGTCTAGGTTAGGCCTGGGATTTTCACTCATCAGGCTCATACTTTCGCATTCTTCACATACTTGTTGAACGGATCCTGGGTTTTTTCTGGTTTGGATCACGTAGTAATGTGGGACCACACTGGAACAGTCAATTAAACCTGGTTTCGATCAATATTTTAGAGAATAATTCATGTTAGGTCTAGGTTAGGTCTGGGATTTGCTCTCATCAGGCTCATTGTTTCGCATATTTCTTATACTTGATTGCTGGATCCTGGGCTTTTTCTGGATTGCATCACGTAGTAATGAAGTACAAGTCTGAAACAGTCAATTAAACCTGGTTTCCATCAATATCTTAGAGGACAACGCAAGTTAGGTCTGGGGTAGGTCTGGGATTTGCCCTCATCAGGCTCATACTTTTGCGTTTTTCACATACTTGTTGAACAGATCCTGGGTTTTTTCTGGTTTGTATCACGTAGTAGAGTGGTACCGCACTGAAACAGTCCATTAAACCTGGTTTGGATCAATATTTTAGAGGATAACGCATGTTAGGTCTAGGTTAGGCCTGGGATTTTCACTCATCAGACTCATACTTTCGCATTCTTCACATACTTGTTGAACTGATCCTGGGTTTTTTCTTGTTTGGATCACGTAGTAATGCGGTACCACACTGAAACAGTCGATTAAACCAGGTTTCGATCAATATTTTAGAGTATAACTCATGTTAGGTCTAGGTTAGGCCTGGGATTTTCACTCATCAGACTCATACTTTCGCATTCTTCACATACTTGTTGAACGGATCCTGGGTTTTTTCTGGTTTGGATCACGTAGTAATGTGGGACCACACTGAAACAGTCAATTAAACCTGGTTTCGATCAATATTTTAGAGAATAATTCATGTTAGGTCTAGGTTAGGTCTGGGATTTGCTCTCATCAGGCTCATTCTTTCGCATATTTCTCATACTTGATGGCTAGATCCTGGGCTTTTTCTGGATTGCATCACGTAGTAATGAAGTACAACACTGAAACAGTCAATTAAACCTGGTTTCCATCAATATCTTAGAGGACAACGCAAGTTAGGTCTGGGATATGTCTGGGATTTGCACTCATCAGGCTCATACTTTCGCGTTTTTCACATACTTGTTGAACGGATCCTGGGTTCTTTCTGGTTTGGATCACGTAGTAATGTGGTACCACACTGAAACAGTCGATTAAACCTGGTTTCGATCAATATTTTAGAGAATAATTCATGTTAGGTCTAGGTTAGGTCTGGGATCTGCTCTCATCAGGCTCTTTCTTTCGCATATTTCTCATACATGTTGAACAGATCCTGGGCTGTTTGAGGATTGTATCACGTAGTAATGTGGTACCACGCTGAAACAGGCAATTAAACCTGGTTTCGATCAATATTTTAGAGGATAACGCAAGTTAGGTCTGGGATAGGTCTAGGATTTGCCCTCATCAGGTTCTTACTTTCGCATATTTCTCATACTTCATGGCTAGATCCTGGGCTATTTCTGGATTGGATCACATAGTAATGTGGTACCACACTGAAACAGTCGATTAAACCAGGTTTCGATCAATATCTTAGAGGATAACGCGTGTTAGGTCTAGGTTAGGCCTGGGATTTTCACTCATCAGACTCATACTTTCGCATTCTTCACATACTTGTTGAACGGATCCTGGGTTTTTTCTGGTTTGGATCACGTAGTAATGTGGGACCACACTGAAACAGTCAATTAAACCTGGTTTCGATCAATATTTTAGAGAATAATTCATGTTAGGTCTAGGTTAGGTCTGGGATCTGCTCTCATCAGGCTCTTTCTTTCGCATATTTCTCATACATGTTGAACAGATCCTGGGCTGTTTCTGGATTGTATCACGTAGTAATGTGGTACCACGCTGAAACAGGCAATTAAACCTGGTTTCGATCAATATTTTAGAGGATAACGCAAGTTAGGTCTGGGATAGGTCTAGGATTTGCCCTCATCAGGTTCTTACTTTCGCATATTTCTCATACTTCATGGCTAGATCCTGGGCTATTTCTGGATTGGATCACGTAGTAAAGTGGTACCACACTGAAACTTTCAATCAAACCTGGTCTGGATAAATATTTTAGAGGGTAACGCATCTTAGGTCTCGGTTATGTCTAAGATTTGCCCTCATCAGGCTCACAGTTTCGCGTTTTTCACATTCTTGTTGAACAGATCCTGGGTTTTGTCTGGTTTGGATCACGAAGTAGTGTGGTACCACACTGACACAGTCGATTAAACCTGGCTTCGATCAATATTTTAGTGGATAACGCATGTTAGGTCTAGGTTAGCACTGGGATTTTCACTCATCAGACTCATACTTTCGCATTCTTCACATACTTGTTGAACTGATCCTGGGTTTTTTCTGTTTTGGATCACGTAGTAATGTGGTACCACACTGAAACAGTCGATTATACCTGGTTTCGATCAATATTTTAGAGGATAACGCATGTTAGGTCTAGGTTAGCCCTGGGATTTTCACTCATCAGACTCATACTTTCGCATTCTTCACATACTTGTTGAACTGATCCTCGGTTTTTTCTGGTTTGGATCACGTAGTAATGTGGTACCACACTGAAACAGTCGATTAAACCTGGTCTCGATCAATATTTTAGAGAATAATTCATGTTAGGTCTAGGTTAGGTCTGGGATTTGCTCACATCAGGCTCATTCTTTCGCATATTTCTCATACTTGATGGCTAGATCCTGGGCTTTTTCTGGATTGCATCACGTAGTAATGTGGTACCACACTGAAACAGTCGATTAAACCCAGTTTCGATCAATATTTTAGAGGATAACGCAAGTTAGGTCTGGGATAGGTCTGGGATTTGCCCTCATCAGGCTCATACTTTCGCGTTTTTCACATACCTGTTGAACAGATCCTGGGTTTTTTCTGGTTTGGATCACGTAGTAGTGTGGTACCACACTGAAGCAGTCCATTAAACCTGGTTTGGATCAATATTTTAGAGGATAACGCATGTTAGGTCTAGGTTAGGTCTGGGATTTGCTCACATCCGGCTCATTCTTTCGCATATTTCTCATACTTGATGGCTAGATCCTGGGCTTTTTCTGGATTGCATCACGTAGTAATGTGGTACCACACTGAAACAGTCGATTAAACCCAGTTTCGATCAATATTTTAGAGGATAACGCAAGTTAGGTCTGGGATAGGTCTGGGATTTGCTCTCATCAGGCTCATACTTTCGCGTTTTTCACATACCTGTTGAACAGATCCTGGGTTTTTTCTGGTTTGGATCACGTAGTAGTGTGGTACCACACTGAAGCAGTCCATTAAACCTGGTTTGGATCAATATTTTAGAGGATAACGCATGTTAGGTCTAGGTTAGGTCTGGGATTTTCACTCATCAGACTCATACTTTCGCATTCTTCACATACTTGTTGAACGGATCCTGGGTTTTTTCTGGTTTGGATCACGTAGTAATGTGGTACCACACTGAAACAGTCGATTAAACCTGGTTCCGATCAATATTTTAGAGGATAACGCATGTTAGGTCTCGGTTAGCCCTGTGATTTTCACTCATCAGACTCATACTTTCGCATTCTTCACATACTTGTTGAACTGATCCTGGGTTTTTACTGGTTTGGATCACGTAGTAATGTGGTACCACTCTGAAACAGTCGATTAAACCTGGTTTCGATCAATATTTTAGAGGATAACGCATGTTAGGTCTATGTTAGCCCTGGGATTCTCATTCATCAGACTCATACTTTCGCATTCTTCACATACTTGTTGAACTGATCCTGGGTTTTTTCTGGTTTGGATCACGTAGTAATGTGTTACCGCACTGAAATAGTCGATTAAACCTGGTTTCGATCAATATTTTAGAGGATAACGCAAGTCAGGTCTGGGATAGGTCTGGGATTTGACCTCATCAGACTCACATACTTTCGCACACTTCACATACTCCTTGAACAGATCCTGGGTTATTTTCTGGTTTGGATCACATAGTAATGTGGTACCACACTGAAACAGTCGATTAAACCTGGTTTCGATCAATATTTTAGAGGATAACGCAAGTTAGGTCTGGGATAGGTCTGGGATTTGACCTCATCAGACTCATACTTTCGCACACTTCACATACTCCTTGAACAGATCCTGGGTTATTTTCTGGTTTGGATCACGTAGTAATGTGGTACCACACTGAAACAGTCGATTAAACCAGGTTTCGATCAATATTTTAGAGGATAACGCATGTTAGATCTAGGTTAGGTCTGGGATTTTCACTCATCAGACTCATTCTTTCGCATTCTTCACATACTTGTTGAACGGATCCTGGGTTTTTTCTGGTTTGGATCACGTAGTAATGTGGTACCACACTGAAACAGTCGATTAAACCTGGTTTCGATCAATATTTTAGAGGATAACGCAAGTTAGGTCTAGGTAAGGCCTGTGATTTTCACTGATCAGACTCATACTTTCGCATCCTTCACATACTTGTTGAACGGATCCTGGGTATTTTCTGGTTTGGATCACGTAGTAATGTGGTACCACACTGAAACGGTCAATTAAACCTGGTTTCGATGAATATTTTTGAGGATAACACATGTTAGGTCTAGGTTAGCCCTGGGAATTTCACTCATCAGACTCATACTTTCGCATTCTTCACATACTTGTTGAACTGATCCTGGGTTTTTTCTGGTTTGGATCACGTAGTAATGTGGTACCACACTGAAACGGTCAATTAAACCTGGTTTCTATCAATATTTTAGTGGATAACGCAAGTTACGTCTGGGATAGGTCTAGGATTTGCCCTCATCCGGCTCTTACTTTCGCATATTTCTCATACTTCATGGCTAGATCCTGGGCTATTTCCGGATTGGATCACGTAGTAAAGTGGTACCACACTGAAACATTCAATGAAACCTGGTCTGGACAAATATTTTAGAGGATAACGCATCTTAGGTCTGGGTTAGGTCTAAGATTTGCCCTCATCAGGCTCACAGTTTCGCGTTTTTCACATACTTGTTGAACAGATCATGGGTTTTTTCTGGTTTGGGTCACGTAGTAGTGTGATGCCACACTGAAACAGTCGATTAAACCTGGCTTCGATCAATATTTTAGTGGATAGCGCATGTTAGGTCTAGGTTAGCACTGGGATTTTCACTCATCAGACTCATACTTTCGCATTCTTCACATACTTGTTGAACGGATCCTGGGTTTTTTCTGGTTTGGATCACATAGTAATGTGGTACCACACTGAAACAGTCGATTAAACCTGGTTTCGATCAATATTTTAGAGGATAACGCATGTTAGGTCTAGGTTAGCCCTGGGAATTTCACTCATCAGACTCATACTTTCGCATTCTTCACATACTTGTTGAACTGATCCTGGGTTTTTTCTGGTTTGGATCACGTAGTAATGTGGTACCACACTGAAACAGTCGATTAAACCTGGTTTCGATCAATATTTTAGAGTTAAACGCATGTTAGGTCTATGTTAGCCCTGGGATTCTCACTCATCAGACTCATACTTTCGCATTCTTCACATACTTGTTGAACTGATCCTGGGTTTTTTCTGGTTTGGATCACGTAGTAATGTGGTACCGCACTGTAATAGTCGATTAAACCTGGTTTCGATCAATATTTTAGAGGATAACGCAAGTTAGGTCTGGGATAGGTCTGGGATTTGACCTCATCAGACTCATACTTTCGCACACTTCACATACTCCTTGAACAGATCCTGGGTTATTTTCTGGTTTGGATCACATAGTAATGTGGTACCACACTGATACAGTCGATTAAACCAGGTTTCGATCAATATTTTGGAGGATAACGCATGTTAGGCCTAGGTTAGGCCTGGGATTTGCCCTCATCAGGCTCATACTCTCGCATATTTCTCATACTTCATGGCTAGATCCTGGGCTGTTTCTGGATTGTATCACGTAGTAATGTGGTACCACGCTGAAACAGTCAATTAAACCTGGTTTCGATCAATATTTTAGAGGATAACGCATGTTAGGTCTAGGATAGCCCTGGGATTTTCACTCATCAGACTCATACTTTCGCATTCTTCACATACTTGTTGAACTGATCCTGGGTTTTTACTGGTTTGGATCACGTAGTAATGTGGTACCACACTGAAACAGTCGATTAAACCTGGTTCCGATCAATATTTTAGAGGATAACGCATGTTAGGTCTAGGTTAGCCCTGTGATTTTCACTAATCAGACTCATACTTTCGCATTCTTCACATACTTGTTGAACGGATCCTGGGTTTTTTCTGGTTTGGATCACGTAGTAATGTGGGACCACACTGAAACAGTCGATTAAACCTGGTTTCGAACAATATTTTAGAGGATAACGCAAGTTAGGTCTGGGATAGGTCTGGGATTTGACCTCATCAGACTCATACTTTCGCACCCTTCACATACTCGTTGTACAGATCCTGGGTTATTTTCTGGTTTGAATCACATAGTAATGTGGTACCACACTTAAACAGTCGAATAAACCAGGTCTCGATCAATATTTTTGAGGATAACGCATGTTAGGTCTGGGTTAGGCCGGGGATTTTCTCTCATCAGAGACATACTTTCGCATTCTTCACATACTTGTTGAACGGATCCTGGGTTTTTTCTGGTTTGGATCACGTAGTAGTGTGGTACCACACTGAAACAGTCAATGAAACCAGGTTTCCGTCAATATTTTAGAGGACAACGCAAGTTAGGTCTAGGTAAGGCCTGAGATTTTCACTGATCGGACTCATACTTTCGCATTTTTCACATACTTGTTGAACGGGTCCTGGGTTTTTTCTGGTTTGGATCACGTAGTAATGTGGCACCACACTGAAACGGTCAATTAAACCTGGTTTCGATCAATATTTTAGAGAATAATTCATGTTAGGTCTAGGTTAGGTCTGGGATTTGCTCTCATCAGGCTCATTCTTTCGCATATTTCTCATACTTCATGGCTAGATCCTGGGCTGTTTCTGGATTGTATCACGTAGTAATGTGGTACCACGCTAAAACAGTCAATTAAACCTGGTTTCGCTCAATATTTTAGAGGATAACGCATGTTAGGTCTAGGTTAGGTCTGGGATTTTCTCTCATCAGGCTCATTCTTTCGCATATTTCTCATACTTGATGGCTAGATCCTGGGCTTTTTCTGGATTGCATCACGTAGTAATGTAGTACCACACTGAAACAGTCAGTGAAACCTGGTTTCCATCAATATTTTAGAGGACAGCGCATGTTAGGTCTAGGTTAGCCCTGGGAATTACACTCATCAGACTTATACTTTCGCATTTTTCACATACTTGTTGAACGGATCCTGGGTTTTTTCTGGTTTGGATCACGTAGTAATGTGGTACCACACTGAAACGGTCAATTAAACCTGGTTTCGATCAATATTTTAGAGAATAATTCATGTTAGGTCAAGGTTAGGTCTGGGATTTGCTCTCATCAGGCTCATTCTTTCGCATATTTCTCATACTTCATGGCTAGATCCTGGGCTGTTTCTGGATTGTATCACGTAGTAATGTGGTACCACGCTGAAACAGTCAATTAAACCTGGTTTCGCTCAATATTTTAGAGGATAACGCATGTTAGGTCTAGGTTAGGTCCGGGATTTTCTCTCATCAGGCTCATTCTTTCGCATATTTCTCATACTTGATGGCTAGATCCTGGGCTTTTTCTGGATTGCATCACGTAGTAATGTAGTACCACACTGAAACAGTCAATGAAACCTGGTTTCCATCAATATTTTAGAGGACAACGCATGTTAGGTCTAGGTTAGCCCTGGGAATTACACTCATCAGACTCATACTTTCGCATTCTTCACATACTTGTTGAACTGATCCTGGGTTTTTTCTGGTTTGGATCACGTAGTAGTGTGGTACCACACTGAAACAGTCCATTATACCTGGCTTCGATCAATATTTTAGTGTATAGCGCATGTTAGGTCTAGGTTAGCACTGGGATTTTCACTCATCAGACTCATACTTTCGCATTCTTCACATACTTGTTGAACGGATCCTGGGTTTTTTCTGGTTTGGATCACATAGTAATGTGGTACCACACTGAGACAGTCGATTAAACCTGGTTTCGATCAATATTTTAGAGGATAACGCATGTTAGGTCTGGGATAGGTCTGGGATTTGACCTCATCAGACTCATACTTTCGCACACTTCACATACTCCTTGAACAGATCCTGGGTTATTTTCTGGTTTGGATCACGTAGTAATGTGGTACCACACTGAAACAGTCGATTAAACCAGGTTTCGATCAATATTTTAGAGTTAAACGCATGTTAGGTCTATGCTAGGCCTGGGATTCTCACTCATCAGACTCATACTTTCGCATTCTTCACATACTTGTTGAACTGATCCTGGGTTTTTTCTGGTTTGGATCACGTAGTAATGTGGTACCGCACTGTAATAGTCGATTAAACCTGGTTTCGATCAATATTTTAGAGGATAACGCAAGTTAAGTCTGGGATAGGTCTGGGATTTGACCTCATCAGACTCACATACTTTCGCACGCTTCACATACTCCTTGAACAGATCCTGGGTTATTTTCTGGTTTGGATCACATAGTAATGTGGTACCACACTGAAACAGTCGATTAAACCTGGTTTCGATCAATATTTTAGAGGATAACGCAAGTTAGGTCTGGGATAGGTCTGGGTTTGACCTCTTCAGACTCATACTTTCGCACACTTCACATACTCCTTGAACAGATCCTGGGTTATTTTCTGGTTTGGATCACGTAGTAATGTGGTACCACACTGAAACAGTCGATTGAACCAGGTTTCGATCAATATTTTAGAGGATAACGCATGTTAGATCTAGGTTAGGTCTGGGATTTTCACTCATCAGACTCATTCTTTCGCATTCTTCACATACTTGACCCCCGGCTGCTGGAGGACATGGTCAATACACTCTTCCCAATTGGGGAGAGGGGACCGCGTCCTCCGGCGGCGGCGGCTGTCCCAGTGGAGTGGACGGCCGAGCTGGGGGTCACGCAGGAGGAGCTGGCAGCGGCCATCAGACGGCTCGGGGTTCGTAACACGGCCCCGGGTCCGGATGGTGTGCCCGGCCGGGTTTGGGTCTTGACCCAGGGCGTCCTTGGGGCCGACCTCAGGCGGTTGTTCGACCGCTGCCTGAGGGACGGGCGATTCCCCCCCAGTTGGAAGGTGGCGAGGATGGTCCTCCTCCGGAAGGAGGGTCGGCCCGCGGAGTCTCCCTCCGCATACCGGCCCATTTGTCTCCTCGACGAGGTGGGCAAGCTCTTCGAGCGGGTGATTGCTGCCCGCCTCGTCGAGCACCTGTCGCGGGGTGATCCCGGTCTGGCCGACTGCCAGTTCGGTTTCCGGGGGGGCCGATCGACTATCGACGCGATAGGTCGTGTGAGGGCCCTCTCGGGGGCGGCCGTCTCCCGGGAAGGGGTGGCATTGGCAATATCCTTGGATATTGCCAATGCCTTTAACACCCTCCCCTGGGAAGAGATAAGGAGGGGGCTCGAATATCATCGGGTCCCCCCTTGTCTCAGGGCGGTCGTCGGGGATTATCTCCGCGGCAGGTGGATCGAGTATCCGGGCCGGGATGGTGATATGCGGAGGGAGGTGTACTGCGGTGTTCCGCAGGGGTCGGTCCTCGGGCCACTCCTGTGGAACATCGCGTACGACTCGGTGTTGCGGGCCGGCCTCCCCGACGGCGTCAGCACGGTGTGTTATGCGGATGACACACTGGTGCTGGCCGTCGGGGCGCACTGGGGGAGGGCCATGCGTCGCGCGGAGGAGGGGTCGCAACGCGTCGTCGACCGGATCAGGGGGATGGGGATGACGGTGGCGGTCCATAAGACCGAGGTGATTGCGTTTCATTCACCTCGGCAGGATCCGCCACCCCCTCTGATCCGGGTGGGTGGGGCTGACATCGAGGTGAAGCCCCAGATCAGGTATCTAGGGCTGATCCTCGATAGCCACTGGCGTTTCGAGGAGCATTTCCGCTGCCTGGTCCCCCGGTTGGAAAGGATGGTTGCGGCTCTGGGCCGGATCCTGCCCAACCTGGGGGGCCCGGCGGGCCGAGTTCGTCGCCTCTATGTGGCAATGGTCCAGTCGGTGGCCCTATACGGGGCCCCCGTCTGGGCGGACGACCTGGCTGCCTCCCGGCGCAGCATGACTATGCTGCGTCGGGTGCAGAGGCGCATGGCGCTCAGGGTCGTCCGCGGGTATCGGACCATGTCACATGAGGCGGCGACGGTTCTAGCGGGGATGCCGCCCATGGACCTGCTCGCGCGGTCGCACGCGTTGATGTACCGGCACCGCGTCGACCGTCGCGCGGGGGTGGGGGCGGTCCCGGGCGGGCAGCAACCTGCTTGGGGCGATTTGAAGCGCCAGGCCCGGCAGTCCGTGTTGCTCGCGTGGCAGGAGCGGCTGGCTCTGCCAACCGCGGGGCACCGGACTGTCGGGGCGGTTCGGCCACTCCTGAAGGAGTGGCTGGACAGAGGCCATGGCAGCCTCACCTACCGGATGGCACAGGTATTTTCCGGGCATGGCAGCTTCGGAAGATACCTGTGCCGGATAGGGAAGGAGCCGACGGCGCGTTGCTGCCACTGCGACGCTGAGCAGGACACGGCGGATCATACCCTGGAGGTATGCCCCGCGTGGGAGGGGGAGCGCCGTGTCCTGGTCGGCGTCGTCGGGCGGGATGTCTCGCTGCCGGGCGTGGTGCGCGCCATGCTCGGCAGCGAGGAGAAGTGGAGGGCCGTGGCCTCCTTCTGCGAGAACGTAATGTTGCAGAAGGAGGCCGCGGGGAGGGAGCGCGAGCTTCAGCGGCGCGCTGAAGCTCACGCTCGTGCGGTGGCCCGAGGTCGTCGCCCGGTCGCGAGGCGTCGCGGGCGGCCGCCTCGGCGTGGCGGATGACCTAGGCTGGGAGGGGGGTCCTGAGGGGACCCTCCTCCCGCCAGGCGGCGCCGGGTCGGACCGGTTGGGGGTAGAAGTGCCTCCCCCTACCGGTCCGACGCAAGGGGAGGCACCCTCGGCGGTCTGGTGCGGCCATGAACGCCCGGCCGCCGAGGGGTGGAAACGGGGTCGCGGGCGGTTGCGAGTTGGGGCTCGCAGCCGCCACTAAACGCGGCCCCGGGACGGATAGCGGCGGGATGGAGTGGCCCCGTCCCGCCGCTATGAGGCAGTGTGTCTACTGGGGGGACCGATTGTCCCCCCGGGGGATGGGCGCGAAAGCGCGGGCACGGGGAGGATACCGGAAGAATGCTTCGAGCGATTCCCGGTATCCTCCCAAAGCGTGCCGAAGGGTCACCGTGGGGTTTTTAGTGGGTAGGTCCCGCGCCTGTCGTTGTACGGGCGCGGGGAATCCCACACACCCCTCCCACCTCTCCCCAAGGAGGCGGGAGGGAGTCTTTCGAAGATTTTCCCCACGAAAAAAAAAAAAAAAAAAAAAAAAAAAAAAAAAAAAAAAAATTCTTCACATACTTGTTGAACGGATCCTGGGTTTTTTCTGGTTTGGATCACGTAGTAATGTGGTACCACACTGAAACAGTCGATTAAACCTGGTTTCGATCAATATTTTAGAGGATAACGCAAGTTAGGTCTGGGATAGGTCTGGGATTTGACCTCATCAGACTCATACTTTCGCACACTTCACATACTCCTTGAACAGATCCTGGGTTATTTTCTGGTTTGGATCACATAGTAATGTGGTACCACACTGATACAGTCGATTAAACCAGGTTTCGATCAATATTTTGGAGGATAACGCATGTTAGGCCTAGGTTAGGCCTGGGATTTGTCCTCATCAGGCTCATACTCTCGCGTATTTCTCATACTTCATGGCTAGATCCTGGGCTATTTCTGGATTGTATCACGTAGTAATGTGGTACCACGCTGAAACAGTCAATTAAACCTGGTTTCGATCAATATTTTAGAGGATAACGCATGTTAGGTCTAGGATAGCCCTGGGATTTTCACTCATCAGACTCATACTTTCGCATTCTTCACATACTTGTTGAACTGATCCTGGGTTTTTACTGGTTTGGATCACGTAGTAATGTGGTACCACACTGAAACAGTCGATTAAACCTGGTTCCGATCAATATTTTAGAGGATAACGCATGTTAGGTCTAGGTTAGCCCTGTGATTTTCACTCATCAGACTCATACTTTCGCATTCTTCACATACTTGTTGAACTGATCCTGGGTTTTTACTGGTTTGGATCACGTAGTAATGTGGTACCACACTGATACAGTCGATTAAACCTGGCTTCGATCAATATTTTAGTGGATAGCGCATGTTAGGTCTAGGTTAGCACTGGGATTTTCACTCATCAGACTCATACTTTCGCATTCTTCACATACTTGTTGAACTGATCCTCGGTTTTTTCTGGTTTGGATCACGTAGTAATGTGGTACCACACTGAAACAGTCGATTAAACCTGGTCTCGATCAATATTTTAGAGAATAATTCATGTTAGGTCTAGGTTAGGTCTGGGATTTGCTCTCATAAGGCTCATTCTTTCGCATATTTCTCATACTTGATGGCTAGATCCTCGGCTTTTTCAGGACTGCATCACGTAGTAATGAAGTTCATCACTGAAACAGTCAATTAAACCTGCTTTCCATCAATATCTTAGAGGACAACGCAAGTTAGGTCTGGGATATGTCTGGGATTTGCCCTCATCAGGCTCATACTTTCGCGTTTTTCACATACTCGTTGAACAGATCCTGGGTTATTTTCTGGTTTGGATCACATAGTAATGTGGTACCACACTTAAACAGTCGATTAAACCAGGTCTCGATCAATATTTTAGAGGATAACGCATGTTAGGTCTAGGTTAGGCCTGTGATTTTCACTCATCAGACTCATACTTTCGCATTCTTCACATACTTGTTGAACTGATCCTGGGTTTTTACTGGTTTGGATCACGTAGTAATGTGGTACCACACTGAAACAGTCGATTAAACCTGGTCCCGATCAATATTTTAGAGAATAATTCATGTTAGGTCTAGGTTAGGTCTGGGATTTGCTCTTATCAGGCTCATTCTTTCGCATATTTCTCATACTTGATGGCTAGATCCTGGGCTTTTTCTGGATTGCATCACATTAGTAATGTAGTACCACACTGAAACAGTCAATGAAACCAGGTTTCCATCAATATTTTAGAGGACAACGCAAGTTAGGTCTAGGTAAGGCCTGTGATTTTCACTGATCAGACTCATACCTTCGCATCCTTCACATACTTGTTGAACGGATCCTGGGTATTTTCTGGTTTGGATCACGTAGTAATGTGGTACCACACTGAAACGGTCAATTAAACCTGGTATCGATCAATATTTTAGAGGATAACACATGTTAGGTCTAGGTTAGCCCTGGGAATTTCACTCATCAGACTCATACTTTCGCATTCTTCACATACTTGTTGAACTGATCCTGGGTTTTTTCTGGTTTGGATCACGTAGTAATGTGGTACCACACTGAAACGGTCAATTAAACCTGGTTACGATCAATATTTTAGAGGATAACGCAAGTTACGTCTGGGATAGGTCTAGGATTTGCCCTCATCCGGCTCTTACTTTCGCATATTTCTCATACTTCATGGCTAGATCCTGGGCTATTTCCGGATTGGATCACGTAGTAAAGTGGTACCACACTGAAACATTTAATGAAACCTGGTCTGGATAAATATTTTAGAGGATAACGCATCTTTGGTCTGGGTTAGGTCTAAGATTTGCCCTCATAAGGCTCACAGTTTCGCGTTTTTCACATACTTGTTGAACAGATCATGGGTTTTTTCTGGTTTGGGTCACGTAGTAGTGTGATACCACACTGAAACAGTCGATTAAACCTGGCTTCGATCAATATTTTAGTGGATAGCGCATGTTAGGTCTAGGTTAGCACTGGGATTTTCACTCATCAGACTCATACTTTCGCATTCTTCACATACTTGTTGAACGGATCCTGGGTTTTTTCTTGTTTGGATCACGTAGTAATGTGGTACCACACTGAAACAGTCGATTAAACCTGGTTTCGATCAATATTTTAGAGGATAACGCATGTTAGGTCTAGGTTAGCCCTGGGATTTTCACTCATCAGACTCATACTTTCGCATTCTTCACATACTTGTTGAACTGATCCTCGGTTTTTTCTGGTTTGGATCACGTAGTAATGTGGTACCACACTGAAACAGTCGATTAAACCTGGTCTCGATCAATATTTTAGAGAGTAATTCATGTTAGGTCTAGGTTAGGTCTGGGATTTGCTCTCATGAGGCTCATTCTTTCGCATATTTCTCATACTTGATGGCTAGATCCTGGGCTTTTTCTGGATTGCATCACGTAGTAATGAAGAACAACACTGAAACAGTCAATTAAACCTGCTTTCCATCAATATCTTAGAGGACAACGCAAGTTAGGTCTGGGATATGTCTGGGATTTGCCCTCATCAGGCTCATACTTTCGCGTTTTTCACATACTCGTTGAACAGATCCTGGGTTATTTTCTGGTTTGGATCACATAGTAATGTGGTACCACACTGAAACAGTCGATTAAACCAGGTTTCGATCAATATTTTTGAGGATAACGCATGTTAGGTCTAGGTTAGGCCTGGGATTTTCACTAATCAGACTCATACTTTCGCATTCTTCACATACTTGTTGAACGGATCCTGGGTTTTTTCTGGTTTGGGTCACGTAGTAATGTGGGACCACACTGAAACAGTCGATTAAACCTGGTTTCGAACAATATTTTAGAGGATAACGCAAGTTAGGTCTGGGATAGGTCTGGGATTTGACCTCATCAGACTCATACTTTCGCACGCTTCACATACTCGTTGTACAGATCCTGGGTTATTTTCTGGTTTGGATCACATAGTAATGTGGTACCACACTTAAACAGTCGATTAAACCAGGTCTCGATCAATATTTTAGAGGATAACGCATGTTAGGTCTAGGTTAGCCCTGTGATTTTCACTCATCAGACTCATACCTTCGCATTCTTCACATACTTGTTGAACTGATCCTGGGTTTTTACTGGTTTGGTTCACGTAGTAATGTGGTACCACACTGAAACAGTCGATTAAACCTGGTCCCGATCAATATTTTAGAGAATAATTCATGTTAGGTCTAGGTTAGGTCTGGGATTTGCTCTCATCAGGCTCATTCTTTCGCATATTTCTCATACTTGATGGCTAGATCCTGGGCTTTTTCTGGATTGCATCACATTAGTAATGTAGTACCACACTGAAACAGTCAATGAAACCTGGTTTCCATCAATATTTTAGAGGACAACGCAAGTTAGGTCTAGGTAAGGCCTGTGATTTTCACTGATCAGACTCATACTTTCGCATCCTTCACATACTTGTTGAACGGATCCTGGGTATTTTCTGGTTTGGATCACGTAGTAATGTGGTACCACACTGAAACGGTCAATTAAACCTGGTTTCGATCAATATTTTAGAGGATAACACATGTTAGGTCTAGGTTAGCCCTGGGAATTTCACTCATCAGACTCATACTTTCGCATTCTTCACATACTTGTTGAACTGATCCTGGGTTTTTTCTGGTTTGGATCACGTAGTAATGTGGTACCACACTGAAACGGTCAATTAAACCTGGTTTTGATCAATATTTTAGAGGATAACGCAAGTTACGTCTGGGATAGGTCTAGGATTTGCCCTCATCCGGCTCTTACTTTCGCATATTTCTCATACTTCATGGCTAGATCCTGGGCTATTTCCGGATTGGATCACGTAGTAAAGTGGTACCACACTGAAACATTCAATGAAACCTGGTCTGGATAAATATTTTAGAGGATAACGCATCTTTGGTCTGGGTTAGGTCTAAGATTTGCCCTCATAAGGCTCACAGTTTCGCGTTTTTCACATACTTGTTGAACAGATCATGGGTTTTTTCTGGTTTGGGTCACGTAGTAGTGTGATACCACACTGAAACAGTCGATTAAACCTGGTCTGGATAAATATTTTAGAAGATAACGCATCTTAGGTCTGGGTTAGGTCTAAGATTTGCCCTCATAAGGCTCACAGTTTCGCGTTTTTCACATACTTGTTGAACAGATCATGGGTTTTTTTCTGGTTTGGGTCACGTAGTAGTGTGATACCACACTGAAACAGTCGATTAAACCTGGTTTCGATCAATATTTTAGAGAATAATTCATGTTAGGTCTGGGTTAGGTCTGGGATTTGCTCTCATCAGGCTCGTTCTTTCGCATATTTCTCATACTTCATGGCTAGATCCTGGGCTGTTTCTGGTTTGGATCACGTAGTAATGTGGTACCACACTGAAACAGTCGATTAAACCTGCTTTCGATCAATATTTTAGAGGATAACGCAAGTTAAGTCTGGGATTGGTCTGGGATTTGACCTCATCAGACTCATACTTTCGCACACTTCACATACTCGTTGAACAGATCCTGGGTTATTTTCTGGTTTGGATCACATAGTAATGTGGTACCACACTGAAACAGTCGATTAAACCAGGTTTCGATCAATATTTTTGAGGATAACGCATGTTAAGTGTAGGTTAGGCCTGGGATATTCACTCATCAGACTCATACTTTCGCATTCTTCACATACTTGTTGAACGGATCCTGGGTTTTTTCTGGTTTGGATCACGTAGTAATGCGGGACCACACTGAAGCAGTCAATTAAACCTGGTTTCGATCAATAGTTTAGAGAATAATTCATGTTAGGTCTAGGTTAGGTCTGGGATTTGCTCTCATCAGGCACATTCTTTCGCATATTTCTCAAACTTGATGGCTAGATCCTGGGCTTTTCCTGGATTGCATCACGTAGTAATGTGGTACCACACTGAAACTTTCAATTCAACCTGGTCTTGATAAATATTTTGAAGGCTAACGCATGTTAGGTCTGGGTTAGGTCTAGGATTTGCCCTCATCAGGCTCATACTTTCGCATATTTCTCATACTTCATGGCTAGATCCTGTGCTTTTTCTGGATTGCATCACGTAGTAATGAAGTACAACACTGAAACAGTCAATTAAACCTGGTTTCCATCAATATCTTAAAGGACAACGCAAGTTAGGTCTAGGTTAGGTCTGGGATTTGCTCTCATCAGGCCCATTCTTTCGCATATTTCTCATACTTGATGGCTAGATCCTGGGTTTTTTCTGGTTTAGATCACGTAGTAATGTGGTACCACACTGAAACAGTCGATTAAACCTGGTTTCGATCAATATTTTAGAGAATAATTCATGTTAGGTCTGGGTTAGGTCTGGGATTTGCTCTCATCAGGCTCGTTCTTTCGCATATTTCTCATACTTCATGGCTAGATCCTGGGCTGTTTCTGGATTGCATCACGTAGTAAAGTGGTACCACACTGAAACATTCAATGAAACCTGGTCTTGATAAATATTTTAGAGGATAACGCATGTTAGGTCTGGGATAGGTTTGGGATTAGCCCTCATCAGACTCACTGCTTTCGCACACTTCACATACTCGTTGACGAGATCCTGGATTTTTTTCTAGGTTGGATCACGTAGTAATGTGGTACCACACTGAAACAGTCGATTAAACCTGGTTTCGATCAATATTTTTGAGGATAACGCATGTTAGGTCTGGGATAGGTCTGGGATTAGCCCTCATCAGACTCATACTTTCGCTTTCTTCACATACTTGTTGAACGGATCCTGGTTTTTTTCTGGTTGGGGTCACGTAGTAATGTGGTACCACACTGAAACAGTCAATTAAACCTGGTTTCGATCAATATTTTAGAGGATAACGCATGTTAGGTCAAGGTTAGGTCTAAGATTTGCCCTCATCAGGCTCACTGTTTCGCGTTTTTCACATACTTGTCGAACAGATCCTGGGTTTTTTCTGATTTGGGTCACGTAGTAATGTGGTACCACACTGAAACATTCAATTAAACCTGGTCTTGATAAATATTTTAGAGGATAACGCATGTTAGGTCTGGGATAGGTCTGGGATTAGCCCTCATCAGACTCATACTTTCGCACACTTCACATACTCGTTGACGAGATCCTAGATTGTTTTCTAGTTTGGATCACGTAGTAATGTGGTACCACACTGAAACAGTCGATTAAACCAGGTTTCGATCAATATTTTTGAGGATAACGCATGTTAGGTCTGGGATAGGTCTGGGATTAGCCCTCATCAGACTCATACTTTCGCTTTCTTCACATACTTGTTGAACGGATCCTGGGTTTTTTCTGGTTGGAGTCACGTAGTAATGTGGGACCACACTGAAACAGTGAATTAAACCTGGTTTCGACCAATATTTTAGAGAATAATTCATGTTAGGTCTAGGTTAGGTCTGGGATTTTCACTGATCAGACTCATACATTCGCATTCTTCACATACTTGTTGAACGGATCCTGGGTTTCCTCTGGTTTGGATCACGTAGTAATGTGGTACCACACTGAAACATTCAATGAAACCTGGTCTGGATAAATATTTTAGAGGATAACGCTGGTTAGGTCTGGGATAGGTCTGGGATTAGCCCTCATCAGACTCATACTTCCGCATTCTTCACATACTTGTTGAACGGATCCTGGGTTTTTTCTGGTTTGGTTCATGTAGTAATGTGGTACCACGCTGAAACAGCGAATTAAACCTGGTTTCGATCAATATTTTAGTGGATAACGCAAGTTAGGTCTAGGTTATGCCTGGGATTTGCCCTCATCAGGGTCATACTTTCGCAGTTTTAACATACATGTTGACCTGATCGAGGGTTTTTTCTGCTTTGGATCACGTAGTAAAGTGGTACCACACTGAAACATTCAATTAAACCTGGTCTTGATAAATATTTTAGAGGATAACGCATGTTAGGTTTGGGTTAGGTCTAGGATTTGCCCTCATCAGGCTCATACTTTCGCATATTTCTCATACTTCATGGCTAGATCCTGGGCTGTTTTTGGATTGTATCACGTAGTAATGTGGTACCACGCTGGAACAGTCAATTAAACCTGGTTTCGATCAATATTTTAGAGGATAACGCAAGTTTGGTCTGGCATAGGTCTGGGATTCGCCCTAATCAGGCTCATACTTTCGCGTCTTTCACATACTTGTTGAACAGATCCTGGGTTTTTTCTGGTTTGCATCACGTAGTAGTGTGGTACCACACTGAAACAGTCCATTAAACCTGGTTTGGATCAATATTTTAGAGGATAACGCATGTTAGGTCTAGGTTAGCCCTGGGATGTTCACTCATCGGACTCATACTTTCGCATTCTTCTCATACTTGTTGAACTGATCCTGGGTTTTTTCTGGTTTGGATCACGTAGTAATGTGGTACCACACTGAAACAGTCGATTAAACCTGGTTTCGATCAATATTTTAGAGGATAACGCAAGTTAAGTCTGGGATTGGTCTGGGATTTGACCTCATCAGACTCATACTTTCGCACACTCCCCATACTCGTTGTACAGATCCTGGGTTATTTTCTGGTTTGGATCCCGTAGTAGTGTGGTACCACACTGAAGCAGTCCATCAAACCTGGTTTCGATCAATATTTTAGAGAATAATTCATGTTAGGTCTGTGTTAGGTCTGGGATTTGCTCTCATCAGGCTCGTTCTTTCGCATATTTCTCATACTTCATGGCTAGATCCTGGGCTGTTTCTGGATTGCATCACGTAGTAATGTGGTACCACGCTGAAACAGTCAATTAAACCTGGTTTCCATCAATATCTTAGAGGACATCGCAAGTTAGGTCTGGGATAGGTCTGGGATTTGCCCTCATCAGGCTCATACTTTCGCGTTTTCCACATACTTGTTGAACAGATCCTGGGTTTTTTCTGGCTTGTATCACGTAGTAGTGTGGTACCACACTGAAACAGTCCATTAAACCTGGTTTGGATCAATTGTTTAGAGGATAACGCATGTTAGGTCTAGCTTAGCCCTGGGATTTTCACACATCAGACTCATACTCTCGCATTCTTCAGATACTTGTTGAACTGATCCTGGGTTTTTTCTGGTTTGGATCCCATAGTAGTGTGGTACCACACTGAAACAGTCCATTAAACCTGGTTTCGCTCAATATTTTAGAGGATAACGCATGTTAGGTCTAGGTCAGGCCTGGGATTTTCACTCATCAGACTCATACTTTCGCATTCCTCACATACTTGTAGAACGGATCCTGGGTTTTTACTGGTTTGGATCACGTAGTAATGTGGTACCACACTGAAACACTCAATTAAACCTGGTTTCGATCAATATTTTAGAGGATAACGCAAGTTAGGTCTGGGATAGGCCCGGGATTTGCCCCCATCAGGCTCATACTTTCGCGTTTTTCACATACTTGTTGAACAGATCCTGGGTTTTTTCTGGTTTGGGTCACGTAGTAGTGTGATACTAGACCGAAACATTCAGTTAAACCTGGTTTCGATCAATATTTTAGAGAATAATTCATGTTAGGTCTAGGTTAGGTCTGGGATTTGCTCTCATCAGGCACATTCTTTCGCATATTTCTCATACTTGATGGCTAGATCCTGGGCTTTTTCTGGATTGCATCACGTAGCAATGAAGTACAACACTGAAACAGTCAATTAAACCTGGTTTCGATCAATATTTTAGAGAATAATTCATGTTAGGTCTAGGTTAGGTCTGGGATTTGCTCTCATCAGGCACATTCTTTCGCATATCTCTCATACTTGATGGCTAGATCCTGGGCTTTTTCTGGATTGCATCACGTAGTAATGAAGTACAACACTGAAACAGTCAATTAAACCTGGTTTCGATCAATATTTTAGAGAATAATTCATGTTAGGTCTAGGTTAGGTCTGGGATTTGCTCTCATCAGGCACATTCTTTCGCATATTCCTCATACTTGATGGCTAGATCCTGGGCTTTTTCTGGATTGCATCACGTAGCAATGAAGTACAACACTGAAACAGTCAATTAAACCTGGTTTCGATCAATATTTTAGAGAATAATTCATGTTAGGTCTAGGTTAGGTCTGGGATTTGCTCTCATCAGGCACATTCTTTCGCATATCTCTCATACTTGATGGCTAGATCCTGCGCTTTTTCTGGATTGCATCACGTAGTAATGAAGTACAACACTGAAACAGTTAATTAAACCTGGTTTCCATCAATATCTTAGAGGACAACGCAAGTTAGGTCTGGGATAGGTCTGGGATTTGCCCTCATCAGGCTCATACTTTCGCGTTTTTCACATACTTGTCGAACAGATCCTGGGTTTTTTCTGGTTTGTATCACGTAGTAGTGTGGTACCACACTGAAACAGTCCATTAAACCTGGTTTCGATCAATATCTTAGGGGATAACGCAAGTTAAGTCTGGGATTGGTCCAGGATTTGACCTCATCAGACTCATACTTTCGCACACTTCACATACTCGCTGAACAGATCCTGGGTTATTTTCTGGTTTGGATCATTTAGTAATGTGGTACCACACTGAAACAGTCGATTAAACCTGGTTTCGATCAATATTTTAGAGAATAATTCATGTTAGGTCTAGGTTAGGTCTGGGATTTGCTCTCATCAGGCTCGTTCTTTCGCATATCTCTCATACTTGATGGCTAGATCCTGGGCTTTTTCTGGATTGCATCACGTAGTAATGAAGTACAACACTGAAACAGTTAATTAAACCTGATTTCCATCAATATCTTAGAGGACAACGCAAGTTAGGTCTGGGATAGGTCTGGGATTTGCCCTCATCAGGCACATACTTTCGCGTTTTTCACATACTTGTTGAACAGATCCTGGGTTTTCTCTGGTTTGGATCACGTAGTAGTGTGGTACCACACTGAAACAGTCCATTAAACATGGCTTGGATCAATATCTTAGAGGATAACGCATATTAGGTCTAGGTTAGGTCTGGGATTTTCACTCTTCAGACTCATACTTTCGCATTCTTCACATATTTGTTGAACGGATCCTGGGTTTTTTCTGGTTTGGCTCACGTAGTAATGTGGTACCACACAGAAACAGTCGGTTAAACCTGGTTTTGATCAATATTTTAGAGGATAACGCATAGTTAGGTTTGGGATAGGTCTGGGATTTGACCTCATCAGACTCATACTTTCGCACACATCACATACTCCTTGAACAGATCCTGGGTTATTTTCTGGTTTGGATCACATAGTAATGTGGTACCACGCTGAAACAGCGAATTAAACCTGGTTTCGATCAATATTTTAGAGGATAACGCAAGTTAGGTGTAGGTTAGGCCTGGGATTTGCCCTCATCAGGGTCGTACTTTCGCAGTTTTAAGATACATGTTGACCTGATCGAGGGTTTTTTCTGCTTTGGATCACGTAGTAAAGTGGTACCACACTGAAACATTCAATTAAACCTGGTCTTGATAAATATTTTAGATGATAACGCATGTTAGGTTTGGGTTAGGTCTAGGATTTGCCCTCATCAGGCTCATACTTTCGCATATTTCTCATACTTCATGGCTAGATCCTGGGCTGTTTCTGGACTGTATCACGTAGTAGTGGTACCACGCTGAAACAGTCAATTAAACCTGGTTTCGATCAATATTTTAGAGGATAACGCAAGTTAGGTCTGGCATAGGTCTGGGATTCGCCCTCATCAGGCTCATACTTTCGCGTTTTTCACATACTTGTTGAACAGATCCTGGGTTTTTTCTGGTTTGTATCACGTAGTAGTGTGGTACCACACTGAAACAGTCCATTAAACCTGGTTTGGATCAATTGTTTAGAGGATAACGCATGTTAGGTCTAGGTTAGCCCTGGGATTTTCACTCATCAGACTGATACTTTCGCATTCTTCTCATACTTGTTGGACTGATCCTGGGTTTTTTCTGGTTTGGATCACGCAGTAATGTGGTACCACACTGAAACAGTCGATTAAACCTGGTTTCGATCAATATCTTAGCGGATAACGCAAGTTAAGTCTGGGATTGGTCCGGGATTTGACCTCATCAGACTCATACTTTCGCATTCTTCACATACTTGTTGAACGGATCCTGGGTTTTTTCTGGTTTGGATCACGTAGTAATGTGGTACCACACTGAAACAGTCGATTAAACCTGGTTTTGATCAATATTTTAGAGGATAACGCATAGTTAGGTTTGGGATAGGTCTGGGATTTGACCTCATCAGACTCATACTTTCGCACACTTCACATACTCGTTGAACAGATCCTGGGTTATTTTCTGGTTTGGATCACATAGTAATGTGGTACCACACTGAAACAGTCGATTAAACCTGGTTTCGATCAATATTTTAGAGAATAATTCATGTTAGGTCTAGGTTAGGTCTGGGATTTGCTCTCATCAGGCTCGTTCTTTCGCATATCTCTCATACTTGATGGCTAGATCCTGGGCTTTTTCTGGATTGCATCACGTAGTAATGAAGTACAACACTGAAACAGTTAATTAAACCTGGTTTCCATCAATATCTTAGAGGACAACGCAAGTTAGGTCTGGGATAGGTCATGGATTTGCCCTCATCAGGCTCATACTTTCGCGTTTTTCACATAATTGTTGAACATATCCTGGGTTTTCTCTGGTTTGGATCACGTAGTAGTGTGGTACCACACTGAAACAGTCCATTAAACATGGTTTGGATCAATATCTTAGAGGATAACGCATGTTAGGTCTAGGTTAGGTCTGGGATTTTCACTCTTCAGACTCATACTTTCGCATTCTTCACATACTTGTTGAACGGATCCTGGGTTTTTTCTGGTTTGGATCAGGTAGTAATGTGGTACCACACTGAAACAGTCGATTAAACCTGGTTTTGATCAATATTTTAGAGGATAACGCATAGTTAGGTTTGGGATAGGTCTGGGATTTGACATCATCAGACTCATACTTTCGCACACTTCACATACTCGTTGAACAGATCCTGGGTTATTTTCTGGTTTGGATCACATAGTAATGTGGTACCACGCTGAAACAGCGAATTAAACCTGGTTTCGATCAATATTTTAGAGGATAACGCAAGTTAGGTCTAGGTTAGGCCTGGGATTTGCCCTCATCAGGGTCGTACTTTCGCAGTTTTAACATACATGTTGACCTGATCGAGGGTTTTTTCTGCTTTGGATCACGTAGTAAAGTGGTACCACACTGAAACATTCAATTAAACCTGGTCTTGATAAATATTTTAGATGATAACGCATGTTAGGTTTGGGTTAGGTCTAGGATTTGCCCTCATCAGGCTCATACTTTCGCATATTTCTCATACTTCATGGCTAGATCCTGGGCTGTTTCTGGACTGTATCACGTAGTAATGTGGTACCACGCTGAAACAGTCAATTAAACCTGGTTTCGATCAATATTTTAGAGGATAACGCAAGTTAGGGCTGGCATAGGTCTGGGATTCGCCCTCGTCAGGCTCATACTTTCGCGTTTTTCACATACTTGTTGAACAGATCCTGGGTTTTTTCTGGTTTGTATCACGTAGTAGTGTGGTACCACACTGAAACAGTCCATTAAACCTGGTTTCGATCAATATTTTAGAGGATAACGCAAGTTAAGTCTGGGATAGGTCTGGGATTTGACCTCATCAGACTCATACTTTCGCACACTTCACATACTCGTTGAACAGATCCTGGGTTACTTTCTGGTTTGGATCACATAGTAATGTGGTACCACACTGAAACAGTCGATTAAACCAGGTTTCGATCAATATTTTTGAGGATAACGCATGTTAGGTCTAGGTTAGGCCTGGGATTTTCACTCATCAGCCTCATACTTTCGCATTCTTCACATACTTGTTGAACGGATCCTGGGTTTTTTCTGGTTTGGATCACGTAGTAATGTGGTACCACACTGAAACAGTCGATTAAACCTGGTTTTGATAAATATTTTAGAGGATAACGCATAGTTAGGTTTGGGATAGGTCTGGGATTTGCCCTCATCAGACTCATACTTTCGCACACTTCACATACTCGTTGAACAGATCCTGGGTTATTTTCTGGTTTGGATCACATAGTAATGTGGTACCACACTGAAACAGTCGATTAAACCAGGTTTCGATCAATATTTTTGAGGATAACGCATGTTAGGTCTAGGTTAGGCCTGGGATTTTCACTCATCAGACTCATACTTTCGCATTCTTCACATACTTGTTGAACGGATCCTGGGTTTTTTCTGGATTGGATCACGTTGTAGTGTGGGACCACACTGAAACAATCAATTAAACCTGGTCTTGATAAATATTTTAGAGGATAACGCATGTTAGGTTTGGGTTAGGTCTAGGATTTGCCCTCAGCAGGCTCATACTTTCGCATATCTCTCATACTTCATGGCTAGATCCTGGGCTGTTTCTGGATTGTATCACGTAGTAATGTGGTACCACGCTGAAACAGTCAATCAAACCTGGTTTCGATCAATAGTTTAGAGGATAACACAAGTTAGGTCTGGCATAGGTCTGGGATTCGCCATCATCAGGCTCATACTTTCGCGTTTTTCACGTACTTGTTGAACAGATCCTGGGTTTTTTCTGGTTTGTATCACGTAGTAGTGTGGTACCACACTGAAACAGTCGATTAAACCAGGTTTCGATCAATATCTTTGAGGATAACGCATCTTAGGTCTAGGTTAGGCCTGGGATTTTCACTCATCAGCCTCATACTTTCGCATTCTTCACATACTTGTTGAACGGATCCTGGGTTTTTTCTGGTTTGGATCACGTAGTAATGTGGTACCACACTGAAACAGTTGATTAAACCTGGATTTGATCAATATTTTACAGGATAACGCATAGTTAGGTTTGGGATAGGTCTGGGATTTGACCACATCAGACTCATACTTTCGCACACTTCACATACTCGTTGAACAGATCCTGGGTTATTTTCTGGTTTGCATCACATAGTAATGTGGTACCACACTGAAACAGTCGATTAAACCTGGTTTCGGTCAATATTTTAGAGAATAATTCATGTTAGGTCTAGGTTAGGTCTGGGATTTGCTCTCATCAGGCTCGTTCTTTTCGCATATCTCTCATACTTGATGGCTAGATCCTGGGCTTTTTCTGGATTGCATCACGTAGTAATGAAGTACAACACTGAAACAGTTAATTAAACCTGGTTTCCATCAATATCTTAGAGGACGACGCAAGTTAGGTCTGGGATAGGTCTGGGATTTGCCCTCATCAGGCTCACACTTTCGCGTTTTTCACATACTTGTTGAACAGATCCTGGGTTTTCTCTGGTTTGGATCACATAGTAATGTGGTACCACGCTGAAACAGCGAATTAAACCTGGTTTCGATCAATATTTTAGAGGATAACGCAAGTTAGGTCTAGGTTAGGCCTGGGATTTGCCCTCATCAGGGTCGTACCTTCGCAGTTTTAACATACATGTTGACCTGATCGAGGGTTTTTTCTGCTTTGGATCACGTAGTAAAGTGGTACCACACTGAAACATTCAATTAAACCTGGTCTTGATAAATATTTTAGATGATAACGCATGTTAGGTTTGGGTTAGGTCTAGGATTTGCCCTCATCAGGCTCATACTTTCGCATATTTCTCATACTTCATGGCTAGATCCTGGGCTGTTTCTGGACTGTATCACGTAGTAATGTGGTACCACGCTGAAACAGTCAATTAAACCTGGTTTCGATCAATATTTTAGAGGATAACGCAAGTTAGGGCTGGCATAGGTCTGGGATTCGCCCTCGTCAGGCTCATACTTTCGCGTTTTTCACATACTTGTTGAACAGATCCTGGGTTTTTTCTGGTTTGTATCACGTAGTAGTGTGGTACCACACTGAAACAGTCCATTAAACCTGGTTTCGATCAATATTTTAGAGGATAACGCAAGTTAAGTCTGGGATAGGTCTGGGATTTGACCTCATCAGACTCATACTTTCGCACACTTCACATACTCGTTGAACAGATCCTGGGTTACTTTCTGGTTTGGATCACATAGTAATGTGGTACCACACTGAAACAGTCGATTAAACCAGGTTTCGATCAATATTTTTGAGGATAACGCATGTTAGGTCTAGGTTAGGCCTGGGATTTTCACTCATCAGCCTCATACTTTCGCATTCTTCACATACTTGTTGAACGGATCCTGGGTTTTTTCTGGTTTGGATCACGTAGTAATGTGGTACCACACTGAAACAGTCGATTAAACCTGGTTTTGATAAATATTTTAGAGGATAACGCATAGTTAGGTTTGGGATAGGTCTGGGATTTGCCCTCATCAGACTCATACTTTCGCACACTTCACATACTCGTTGAACAGATCCTGGGTTATTTTCTGGTTTGGATCACATAGTAATGTGGTACCACACTGAAACAGTCGATTAAACCAGGTTTCGATCAATATTTTTGAGGATAACGCATGTTAGGTCTAGGTTAGGCCTGGGATTTTCACTCATCAGACTCATACTTTCGCATTCTTCACATACTTGTTGAACGGATCCTGGGTTTTTTCTGGATTGGATCACGTTGTAGTGTGGGACCACACTGAAACAATCAATTAAACCTGGTCTTGATAAATATTTTAGAGGATAACGCATGTTAGGTTTGGGTTAGGTCTAGGATTTGCCCTCAGCAGGCTCATACTTTCGCATATCTCTCATACTTCATGGCTAGATCCTGGGCTGTTTCTGGATTGTATCACGTAGTAATGTGGTACCACGCTGAAACAGTCAATCAAACCTGGTTTCGATCAATAGTTTAGAGGATAACACAAGTTAGGTCTGGCATAGGTCTGGGATTCGCCATCATCAGGCTCATACTTTCGCGTTTTTCACGTACTTGTTGAACAGATCCTGGGTTTTTTCTGGTTTGTATCACGTAGTAGTGTGGTACCACACTGAAACAGTCGATTAAACCAGGTTTCGATCAATATCTTTGAGGATAACGCATCTTAGGTCTAGGTTAGGCCTGGGATTTTCACTCATCAGCCTCATACTTTCGCATTCTTCACATACTTGTTGAACGGATCCTGGGTTTTTTCTGGTTTGGATCACGTAGTAATGTGGTACCACACTGAAACAGTTGATTAAACCTGGATTTGATCAATATTTTACAGGATAACGCATAGTTAGGTTTGGGATAGGTCTGGGATTTGGCCACATCAGACTCATACTTTCGCACACTTCACATACTCGTTGAACAGATCCTGGGTTATTTTCTGGTTTGGATCACATAGTAATGTGGTACCACACTGAAACAGTCGATTAAACCTGGTTTCGGTCAATATTTTAGAGAATAATTCATGTTAGGTCTAGGTTAGGTCTGGGATTTGCTCTCATCAGGCTCGTTCTTTTCGCATATCTCTCATACTTGATGGCTAGATCCTGGGCTTTTTCTGGATTGCATCACGTAGTAATGAAGTACAACACTGAAACAGTTAATTAAACCTGGTTTCCATCAATATCTTAGAGGACGACGCAAGTTAGGTCTGGGATAGGTCTGGGATTTGCCCTCATCAGGCTCACACTTTCGCGTTTTTCACATACTTGTTGAACAGATCCTGGGTTTTCTCTGGTTTGGATCACGTAGTAGTGTGGTACCACACCGAAACAGTCCATTAAACATGGTTTGGATCAATATTTTAGAGGATAACGCATGTTAGGTCTGGGATTTTCACTCTTCAGACTCACACTTTCGCATTCTTCACATACTTGTTGAACGGATCCTGGGTTTTTTCTGGTTTGGATCACGTAGTAATGTGGTACCACACTGAAACAGTCGATTAAACCTGGTTTTGATCAATATTTTAGAGGATAACGCAAGTTAGGTCTGGGATAGGTCTGGGATTTGCTCTCATCAGGCTCATACTTTCGCATTCTTCACATACTTGTTGAACGGATCCTGGGTTTTTTCTGGATTGGATCACGTAGTAATGTGGTACCACACTGAAACATTCAATGAAACCTGGTTTTGATCAATATTTTAGAGGATAACGCAAGTTAGGTTTGGGATAGGTCTGGGATTTGCTCTCATCAGACTCATACTTTCGCATTCTTCACATACTTGTTGAACGGATCCTGGGTTTTTTCTGGTTTGGTTCACGTAGTAATGTGGTACCACGCTGAAACAGCGAATTATACCTGGTTTCGATCAATATTTTAGAGGATAACGCAAGTTAGGTCTAGGTTAGGCCTGGGATTTGCCCTCATCAGGGTCATACTTTCGCAGTTTTAACATACATGTTGACCTGATCGAGGGTTTTTTCTGCTTTGGATCACGTAGTAAAGTGGTACCACACTGAAACATTCAATTAAACCTGGTCTTGATAAATATTTTAGAGGATAACGCATGTTAGGTTTGGGTTAGGTCTAGGATTTGCCCTCATCAGGCTCATACTTTCGCATATTTCTCATACTTCATGGCTAGATCCTGGGCTGTTTTTGGATTGCATCACGTAGTAATGTGGTACCACGCTGAAGCAGTCAATTAAACCTGGTTTCGATCAATATTTTAGAGGATAACGCAAGTTTGGTCTGGCATAGGCCTGGGATTCGCCCTCATCAGGCTCATACTTTCGCGTTTTTCACATACTTGTTGAACAGATCCTGGGTTTTTTCTGGTTTGCATCACGTAGTAGTGTGGTACCACACTGAAACAGTCCATTAAACCAGGTTTGGATCAATATTTTAGAGGATAACGCATGTTAGGTCTAGGTTAGCCCTGGGATTTTCACTCATCGGACTCATACTTTCGCATTCTTCTCATACTTGTTGAACTGATCCTGGGTTTTTTCTGGTTTGGATCACGTAGTAATGTGGTACCACACTGAAACAGTCGATAAAACCTGGTTTCGATCAATATTTTAGAGGATAACGCAAGTTAAGTCTGGGATTGGTCTGGCACTTGACCTCATCAGACTCATACTTTCGCACACTTCACATACTCGTTGAACATATCCTGGGTTACTTTCTGGTTTGGATCACATAGTAATGTGGTACCACACTGAAACAGTCGATTAAACCAGGTTTCGATCAATATTTTTGAGGATAACGCATGTTAGGTCTAGGTTAGGCCTGGGATTTTCACTCATCAGACTCATACTTTCGCATTCTTCACATACTTGTAGAACGGATCCTGGGTTTTTTCTGGTTTGGATCACGTAGTAATGTGGGACCACACTGAAACAGTCAATTAAACCTGGTCTCGATAAATATTTTAGGGGAATACGCATGTTAGGTCTGGGTCAGGTCTAGAATTTGCCCTCATCATGCTCATACTTTCGCAACTTTCTCATACATCATGGCTAGATCCTGGGCTATTTCTGGATTGTATCACGTAGTAATGTGGTACCACGCTGAAACAGTCGATTAAACCTGGTTTCGATCAATATTTTAGAGGATAACGCAAGTTAAGTCTGGGATTGGTCTGGGATTTGACCTCATCAGACTCATACTTTCGCACACTTCACATACTTGTTGAACAGATCCTGGGTTTTTTCTGGTTTGGATCCCGTAGTAGTGTGGTACCACACTGAAACAGTCCATTAAACCTGGTTTCGCTCAATATTTTAGAGGATAACGCATGTTAGGTCTATGTCAGGCCTGGGATTTTCACTCATCAGACTCATACTTTCGCATTCTTCACATACTTGTTGAACGGATCCTGGGTTTTTTCTGGTTTGGATCACGTAGTGATGTGGGTCTACACTGAAACAATCAATTAAACCTGGTCTTGATAAATATTTTAGAGAATAACGCATGTTAGGTCTGGGTTAGGTCTAGGATTTGCCCTCAACAGGCTCATACTTTCGCATATTTCTCATACTTCATGGCTAGATCCTGGGCTATTTCTGGATTGGATCACGTAGTAAAGTGGTACCACACTGAAACATTCAATGAAACCTGGTCTTGATAAATATTTTAGAGGATAACGCATGTTAGGTCTGGGATAGGTCTGGGATTAGCCCTCATCAGACTCATACTTTCGCACACTTCACATACTCGTTGACGAGATCCTGGGTTTTTTTCTAGTTTGGATCACGTAGTAAAGTGGTACCACACTGAAACATTCAATGAAACCTGGTCTTGATAAATATTTTAGAGGATAACGCATGTTAGGTCTGGGATAGGTCTGGGATTAGCCCTCATCAGACTCATACTTTCGCACACTTCACATACTCGTTGACGAGATCCTGGGTTTTTTTCTAGTTTGGATCACGTAGTAATGTGGTACCACACTGAACATTCAATTAAACCTGGTCTTGATAAATATTTTAGAGGATAACGCATGTTAGGTCTGGGTTACGTCTAGGATTTGCCCTCATAAGGCTTATACTTTCGCATATTTCTCATACTTCATGGCTACATCCTGGGCTGTTTCTGCATTGCATCACGTAGTAATGTGCTACCACACTGAAACAGTCAATTAAACCTGGTTTCGATCAATATTTTAGAGGATAACGCAAGTTAGGTCTGGGATAGGTCTAGGATTTGCCCTCATCAGGCTCTTACTATCGCATATTTCTCATACTTCATGGCTAGATCCTGGGCTATTTCTGGATTGGATCACGTAGTAAAGTGGTACCACACAGAAACACTCAATGAAACCTGGTCTGGATAAATATTTTAGAGGATAACGCATCTTAGGTCTGGGTTAGGTCTAAGATTTGCCCTCATGAGGCTCACAGCTTCGCGTTTTTGACATACTTGTTGAACAGATCCTGGGTTTTTTCTGGTGTGGATCACGTAGTAATGTGGTACCACACTATAACAGTCAATTAAACCTTGTTTCGATCAATATTTTGGAGGATAACGCAAGTTAGGTCTGGGATAGGTCTGGGATTTGCTCTCATCAGGCTCATACTTTCGCATATTTCTCATACTTGATGGCTAGATCCTGAGCTTTTTCTGGATTGCATCACGTAGTAATGAAGTACAACACTGAAACAGTCAATTAAACCTGGTTTCGACCAATATTTTAGAGAATAATTCACGTTAGGTCTAGGTTAGGTCTGGGATTTTCACTCATCAGACTCATACTTTCGCATTCTTCACATACTTGTTGAACGGATCCTGGGTTTTTTCTGGATTGGATCACGTAGTAATGTGGTACCACACTGAAACATTCAATGAAACCTGGTCTGGATAAATATTTTAGAGGATAACGCAGGTTAGGTCTGGGATAGGTCTGGGATTAGCCCTCATCAGACTCATACTTCCGCATTCTTCACATACTTGTTGAACGGATCCTGGGTTTTTTCTGGTTTGGTTCACGTAGTAATGTGGTACCACGCTGAAGCAGTCAATTAAACCTGGTTCCGATCAATATTTTAGAGGATAACGCAAGTTTGGTCTGGCATTGGTCTGGGATTCGCCCTCATCAGGCTCATACTTTCGCGTTTTTCACATACTTGTTGAACAGATCCTGGGTTTTTTCTGGTTTGGGTCACGTAGTAATGTGGCACCACACTGAAACAGTCCATTAAACCTGGTTTCGATCAATATTTTAGAGAATAATTCATGTTCGGTCTAGGTTAGGTCCGGGATTTTCACTCATCAGACTCATACTTTCGCATTCTTCACATACTTGTTGAACGGATCCTGGGTTTTTTCTGGTCTGGTTCACGTAGTAATGTGGTACCACACTGAAACATTCAATTAAACCTGGTCTTGATAAATATTTTAGAAGATAACGCAAGTTAGGTCTGGCATAGGTCTGGGATTTGGCCTCATCAGGCTCATACTTTCGCGCTTTTCACATACTTGCTGAACAGATCCTGGGTTTTTTCTGGTTTGGATCACGTAGTAATGTGGTACCACACTGAAACAGTCGATTAAACCAGGTTTCGATCAATATTTTAGGGTATAACGCATGTTAGGTCTAGGTTAGGCCTGGGATTTTCACTCATCAGACTCATACTTTCGCATTCTTCACATACTTGTTGAACGGATCCTGGGTTTTTTCTGGTTTGGATCACGTAGTAATGTGGGACCACACTGAAACAGTCAATTAAACCTGGTTTCGATCAATATTTTAAAGAATAATTCATGTTAGGTCTAGGTTAGGTCTGGGATTTGCTCTCATCAGGCTCATTCTTTCGCATATTTCTCATACATGTTGAACAGATCCTGGGTTTTTTCTGGTTTGGATCACGTAGTAATGTGGTACCACACTGAACCAGTCGATTAAACCAGGTTTCGATCAATATTTTAGAGTATAACGCATGTTAGGTCTAGGTTAGGCCTGGGATTTTCACTCATCAGACTCATACTTTCGCATTCTTCACATACTTGTTGAACGGAACCTGGGTTTTTTCTGGATTGGATCACGTAGTAATGTGGTACCACACTGAAACATTCAATGAAAACTGGTCTGGATAAATATGTTAGAGGATAACGCAAGTTAGGTCTGGGATAGGTCTGGGATTTGGCCTCATCAGGGTCATACTTTCGCAGTTTTAACATACATGTTGACCTAATCCAGGGTTTTTTCTGCTTTGGATCACGTAGTAATGTGGTACCACACTAAAACAGTCAATTCAACCTGGTTTCGATCAATATTTTAGAGGATAACGCATGTTAGGTCTGGGTCAGTTCTAGAATTTGCCCTCATCATGCTCATACTTTCGCATCTTTCTCATACATCATGACTAGATCCTGGGCTATTTCTGGATTCGTATCACGTAGTAATGTGGTAGCACGCTGAAACAGTCAACTAAACCTGGTTTCGATCAATATTTTTGAGGATAACGCAAGTTAGGTCTGGGATTGGTCTGGGATTTTCACTCATCAGACTCATACTTTCGCATTCTTCACATACTTGTTGACCTAATCCAGGGTTTTTTCTGCTTTGGATCACGTAGTAATGTGGTACCACACTAAAACAGTCAATTCAACCTGGTTTCGATCAATATTTTAGAGGATAACGCAAGTTAGGTCTGGGATAGGTCTGGGATTAGCCCACATCAGGCTCATACTTTCGCTTTCATCACATACTCGTTGAACAGATCCTGTGTTATTTTCTGGTTTGGATCACATAGTAATGTGGTACCACACTGAAACAGTCGATTAAACCAGGTTTCGATCAATATTTTTGAGGATAACGCATGTTAGGTCTAGGTTAGGTCTGGGATTTTCACTCATCAGACTCATACTTTCGCATTCTTCACATACTTGTTGAACGGATCCTGGGTTTTTTCTGGATTGGATCACGTAGTAATGTGGTACCACACTGAAACAGTCCATTAAACCTGGTTGCGATCAATATTTTAGAGGATAACGAAAGTTATGTCTAGGTTAGTCCTGGGATTTGCCCTCATCAGACTCATACTTTCGCATACTTCACATACTTGTTGACCTAATCCAGGGTTTTTTCTGCTTTGGATCACGTAGTAATGTGGTACCACACTGAAACAGTCCATTAAACCTGGTTTCGATCAATATTTTGCAGGATAACGCAAGTTAGGTCTGGGATAGGTCTGGGATTAGCCCACATCAGGCTCATACTTTCGCTTTCTTCACATACTCGTTGAACCGATCCTGGTTTTTTTTCTGGTTTGGATTACTTAGTAATGCGGTGCCACACTGACACAGTTGATTAAACCTGGTTTCGATCAATATCATTGAGGATAACGCATGTTAGGTCTAGGTTAGTCCTGGGATTTCCACTCATCAGACTCATACTTTCGCATTCTTCACATACTTGTTGAACGGATCCTGTGTTTGTACTGGTTTGGTTCACGTAGTAATGTGGTACCACACTGACACATTCAATTAAACCTGGTCTTGATAAATATTTTAGAGGGTATCGCATGCTAGGTCTAGGTTAGGCCTGGGATTTGCCCCCATAAGACCCATACCTTCGCATATTTCTCATACTTCAGGGCTAGATCCTGGGCTATTTATAGATTGGATCACGTAGTAATGTGGCACCACACTGAAACAGTCAATTAAACCTGGTTTCGATCAATATTTTAGAGGATAACGAAAGTTATGTCTGGGTTAGGTCTAGGATTTGCCCTCATCAGGCTCATACTTTCGCATATTTCTCATACTTCATGGCTAGATCCTGGGCTATTTCTGGATTGCATCACGTAGTAATGTAGTGCAACACTGAAACAGTCAATTAAACCTGGCTTCCATCAATATTTTAGAGGACAACGCAAGTTAGGTCTGGGTTAGGCCTGGGATTTGCCCTCATCAGACTCATACTTTCGCGTTTTTCACATACTTCTTGAACAGATCCTGGGTTTTTTCTGCTTTGGATCACGTAGTAAAGTGGTACCACACTGAAACATTCCATTAAACCTGGTTCGATCAATATTTTAGAGGATAACGCAAGTTAGGTCTGGGATAGGTCTGGGATTCGCCCTCATCAGGCTCATACTTTCGCGTTTTTCACATACTTCTTGAACAGATCCTGGGTTTTTTCTGGTTTGGATCACATAGTAATGTGGTACCACACTGAAACAGTCCGTTAAACCTGGTATCGATCAATATTTTAGAGGATAATGCATGTTAGGTCTAGGTTAGGCCTGGGATGTGCCCTCATCAGGGTCATACTTTCGCGTTTTTCACATACTTGTTGAACAGATCCTGGATTTTCTCTAGTTTGGATCACGTAGTAGTGTGGTACCACACTGAAACAATCGATTAAACCTGGGTTCGATCTATATTTTTGAGGATAACGCATGTTAGGTCTAGGTTAGGCCTGGGATTTTCACTCATCAGACTCATACTTTCGCATTCATCACATACTTGTTGAACAGATCCTGGGTTTTTTCTAGTTTGGATCACGTAGTAATGTGGCACCACACTGAAACAGTCCATTAAACCTGGTTTCGATCAATATTTTTGAGAATAACGCATGTTAGGTCTGGGTTAGGTCTAGGAATTGCCCTCATCAGGCTCATACTTTCGCATATTTCTCATAATTCATGGCTAGATCCTGGGCTATTTATGGATTGCATCATGTAGTAATGTAGTACCACACTGAAACAGTCCATTAAACCTGGTTTCGATCAATATTTTTGAGGATAATGCATGTTAGGTCTAGGTTAGGTCTGGGATTTGCCCTCATCAGGGTCATACTTTCGCATATTTCTCATAATTGATGGCTAAATCCTGGGCTATTTCTGGATTGCATCACGTAGTAATATAGTACCACACTGAAACAGTCAATTAAACCTGGTTTCCATCAATATTTTAGAGGACAACGCAAGTTAGGTCTGGGATAGGTCTGGGATTTGCCCTCGTCAGGATCATACTTTCGCATTTTTCACATACTCGTTGAACAGATCCTGGGTTTTTTCTGGTTTGGATCACGCAGTAGTGTGGTACCACACTGAAACAGTCGACTAAACCTGGTTTCGATAAATATTTTTGAGCATAACGCATGTTAGGTCTAGGTTAGGCCTGGGATTTGGCCTCATCAGGGTCATACTTTCGCAGTTTTAACATACATGTTACCTAATCCAGGGTTTTTTCTGCTTTGGATCACGTAGTAATGTGGTACCACACTAAAACAGTCAATTCAACCTGGTTTCGATCAATATTTTAGAGGATAACGCATGTTAGGTCTGGGTCAGTTCTAGAATTTGCCCTCATCATGCTCATACTTTCGCATCTTTCTCATACATCATGACTAAATCCTGGGCTATTTCTGGATTCGTATCACGTAGTAATGTGGTAGCACGCTGAAACAGTCAACTAAACCTGGTTTCGATCAATATTTTTGAGGATAACGCAAGATAGGTCTGGGATTGGTCTGGGATTTGACCTCATCAGACTCATACTTTCGCACACTTCACATACTCGTTGAACAGATCCTGGGTTATTTTCTGGTTTGGATCACATAGTAATGTGGTACCAAACTGAAACAGTCGATTAAACCAGGTTTCGATCAATATTTTAGAGTATAACGCATGTTAGGTCTAGGTTAGGCCTGGGATTTTCACTCATCAGACTCATACTTTCGCATTCTTCACATACTTGTTGACCTAATCCAGGGTTTTTTCTGCTTTGGATCACGTAGTAATGTGGTACCACACTAAAACAGTCAATTCAACCTGGTTTCGATCAATATTTTAGAGGATAACGCAAGTTAGGTCTGGGATAGGTCTGGGATTAGCCCACATCAGGCTCATACTTTCGCTTTCATCACATACTCGTTGAACAGATCCTGTGTTATTTTCTGGTTTGGATCACACAGTAATGTGGTACCACACTGAAACAGTCGATTAAACCAGGTTTCGATCAATATTTTTGAGGATAACGCATGTTAGGTCTAGGTTAGGTCTGGGATTTTCACTCATCAGACTCATACTTTCGCATTCTTCACATACTTGTTGAACGGATCCTGGGTTTTTTCTGGATTGGATCACGTAGTAATGTGGTACCACACTGAAACAGTCCATTAAACCTGGTTGCGATCAATATTTTAGAGGATAACGAAAGTTATGTCTAGGTTAGTCCTGGGATTTGCCCTCATCAGACTCATACTTTCGCATACTTCACATACTTGTTGACCTAATCCAGGGTTTTTTCTGCTTTGGATCACGTAGTAATGTGGTACCACACTGAAACAGTCCATTAAACCTGGTTTCGATCAATATTTTACAGGATAACGCAAGTTAGGTCTGGGATAGGTCTGGGATTAGCCCACATCAGGCTCATACTTTCGCTTTCTTCACATACTCGTTGAACCGATCCTGGTTTTTTTTCTGGTTTGGATTACTTCGTAATGCGGTGCCACACTGACACAGTTGATTAAACCTGGTTTCGATCAATATCATTGAGGATAACGCATGTTAGGTCTAGGTTAGTCCTGGGATTTTCACTCATCAGACTCATACTTTCGCATTCTTTACATACTTGTTGAACGGATCCTGTGTTTGTACTGGTTTGGTTCACGTAGTTATGTGGTACCACACTGACACATTCAATTAAACCTGGTCTTGATAAATATTTTAGAGGGTATCGCATGCTAGGTCTAGGTTAGGCCTGGGATTTGCCCCCATAAGACCCATACCTTCGCATATTTCTCATACTTCATGGCTAGATCCTGGGCTATTTATAGATTGGATCACGTAGTAATGTGGCACCACACTGAAACAGTCAATTAAACCTGGTTTCGATCAATATTTTAGAGGATAACGAAAGTTAGGTCTGGGTTAGGTCTAGGAATTGCCCTCATCAGGCTCATACTTTCGCATATTTCTCATAATTCATGGCTAGATCCTGGGCTATTTCTGGATTGCATCACGTAGTAATGTAGTGCAACACTGAAACAGTCAATTAAACCTGGCTTCCATCAATATTTTAGAGGACAACGCTAGTTAGGTCTGGGTTAGGCCTGGGATTTGCCCTCATCAGACTCATACTTTCGCGTTTTTCACATACTTCTTGAACAGATCCTGGGTTTTTTCTGCTTTGGATCACGTAGTAAAGTGGTACCACACTGAAACAGTCCATTAAACCTGGTATCGATCAATATTTTAGAGGATAATGCATGTTAGGTCTAGGTTAGGCCTGGGATGTGCCCTCATCAGGGTCATACTTTCGCGTTTTTCACATACTTGTTGACCTGATCGAGGGTTTTTTCTGCTTTGGATCACGTAGTAAAGTGGTACCACACAGAAACATTCCATTAAACCTGGTTCGATCAATATTTTAGAGGATAACGCAAGTTAGGTCTGGGATAGGTCTGGGATTAGCCCACATCAGGCTCATACTTTCGCTTTCATCACATACTCGTTGAACAGATCCTGTGTTATTTTCTGGTTTGGATCACATAGTAATGTGGTACCACACTGAAACAGTCGATTAAACCAGGTTTCGATCAATATTTTTGAGGATAACGCATGTTAGGTCTAGGTTAGGTCTGGGATTTTCACTCATCAGACTCATACTTTCGCATTCTTCACATACTTGTTGAACGGATCCTGGGTTTTTTCTGGATTGGATCACGTAGTAATGTGGTACCACACTGAAACAGTCCATTAAACCTGGTTGCGATCAATATTTTAGAGGATAACGAAAGTTATGTCTAGGTTAGTCCTGGGATTTGCCCTCATCAGACTCATACTTTCGCATACTTCACATACTTGTTGACCTAATCCAGGGTTTTTTCTGCTTTGGATCACGTAGTAATGTGGTACCACACTGAAACAGTCCATTAAACCTGGTTTCGATCAATATTTTTGAGGATAACGCATGTTAGGTCTGGGTTAGGTCTAGGAATTGCCCTCATCAGGCTCATACTTTCGCATATTTCTCATAATTCATGGCTAGATCCTGGGCTATTTCTGGATTGCATCATGTAGTAATGTAGTACCACACTGAAACAGTCCATTAAACCTGGTTTCGATCAATATTTTTGAGGATAATGCATGTTAGGTCTAGGTTAGGTCTGGGATTTGCCCTCATCAGGGTCATACTTTCGCATATTTCTCATAATTGATGGCTAAATCCTGGGCTATTTCTGGATTGCATCACGTAGTAATATAGTACCACACTGAAACAGTCAATTAAACCTGGTTTCCATCAATATTTTAGAGGACAACGCAAGTTAGGTCTGGGATAGGTCTGGGATTTGCCCTCGTCAGGATCATACTTTCGCATTTTTCACATACTCGTTGAACAGATCCTGGGTTTTTTCTGGTTTGGATCACGCAGTAGTGTGGTACCACACTGAAACAGTCTACTCAACCTGGTTTCGATCAATATTTTACAGGATAACGCATGTTATGTCTAGGTTAGGCCTGGGATTAGCCCTCATCAGGGTCATACTTTCGCATACTTCACATACTTGTTGAACAGATCCTAGGTTTTTTTCTGGTTTGGATCACGTATTAATGTGGTACCACACTGAAACAGTCGACTAAACCTGGTTTCGATAAATATTTTTGAGCATAACGCATGTTAGGTCTAGGTTAGGCCTGGGATTTGGCCTCATCAGGGTCATACTTTCGCAGTTTTAACATACATGTTACCTAATCCAGGGTTTTTTCTGCTTTGGATCACGTAGTAATGTGGTACCACACTAAAACAGTCAATTCAACCTGGTTTCGATCAATATTTTAGAGGATAACGCATGTTAGGTCTGGGTCAGTTCTAGAATTTGCCCTCATCATGCTCATACTTTCGCATCTTTCTCATACATCATGACTAAATCCTGGGCTATTTCTGGATTCGTATCACGTAGTAATGTGGTAGCACGCTGAAACAGTTAACTAAACCTGGTTTCGATCAATATTTTTGAGGATAACGCAAGATAGGTCTGGGATTGGTCTGGGATTTGACCTCATCAGACTCATACTTTCGCACACTTCACATACTCGTTGAACAGATCCTGGGTTATTTTCTGGTTTGGATCACATAGTAATGTGGTACCACACTGAAACAGTCGATTAAACCAGGTTTCGATCAATATTTTAGAGTATAACGCATGTTAGGTCTAGGTTAGGCCTGGGATTTTCACTCATCAGACTCATACTTTCGCATTCTTCACATACTTGTTGATCGGATCCTGGGTTTTTTCTGGATTGGATCACGTAGTAATGTGGTACCACACTGAAACATTCAATGAAAACTGGTCTGGATAAATATTTTAGAGGATAACGCAAGTTAGGTCTGGGATAGGTCTGGGATTTGGCCTCATCAGGGTCATACTATCGCAGTTTTAACATACATGTTACCTAATCCAGGGTTTTTTCTGCTTTGGATCACGTAGTAATGTGGTACCACACTAAAACAGTCAATTCAACCTGGTTTCGATCAATATTTTAGAGGATAACGCATGTTAGGTCTGGGTCAGTTCTAGAATTTGCCCTCATCATGCTCATACTTTCGCATCTTTTTCATACATCATGACTAGATCCTGGGCTATTTCTGGATTCGTATCACGTAGTAATGTGGTAGCACGCTGAAACAGTCAACTAAACCTGGTTTTGATCAATATTTTTGAGGATAACGCAAGTTAGGTCTGGGATTGGTCTGGGATTTTCACTCATCAGACTCATACTTTCGCATTCTTCACATACTTGTTGACCTAATCCAGGGTTTTTTCTGCTTTGGATCACGTAGTAATGTGGTACCACACTAAAACAGTCAATTCAGCCTGGTTTCGATCAATATTTTAGAGGATAACGCAAGTTAGGTCTGGGATAGGTCTGGGATTAGCCCACATCAGGCTCATACTTTCGCTTTCATCACATACTCGTTGAACAGATCCTGTGTTATTTTCTGGTTTGGATCACATAGTAATGTGGTACCACACTGAAACAGTCGATTAAACCAGGTTTCGATCAATATTTTTGAGGATAACGCATGTTAGGTCTAGGTTAGGTCTGGGATTTTCACTCATCAGACTCATACTTTCGCATTCTTCACATACTTGTTGAACGGATCCTGGGTTTTTTCTGGATTGGATCACGTAGTAATGTGGTACCACACTGAAACAGTCCATTAAACCTGGTTGCGATCAATATTTTAGAGGATAACGAAAGTTATGTCTAGGTTAGTCCTGGGATTTGCCCTCATCAGACTCATACTTTCGCATACTTCACATACTTGTTGACCTAATCCAGGGTTTTTTCTGCTTTGGATCACGTAGTAATGTGGTACCACACTGAAACAGTCCATTAAACCTGGTTTCGATGAATATTTTGCAGGATAACGCAAGTTAGGTCTGGGATAGGTCTGGGATTAGCCCACATCAGGCTCATACTTTCGCTTTCTTCACATACTCGTTGAACCGATCCTGGTTTTTTTTCTGGTTTGGATTACTTAGTAATGCGGTGCCACACTGACACAGTTGATTAAACCTGGTTTCGATCAATATCATTGAGGATAACCCATGTTAGGTCTAGGTTAGTCCTGGGATTTCCACTCATCAGACTCATACTTTCGCATTCTTCACATACTTGTTGAACGGATCCTGTGTTTGTACTGGTTTGGTTCACGTAGTAATGTGGTACCACACTGACACATTCAATTAAACCTGGTCTTGATAAATATTTTAGAGGGTATCGCATGCTAGGTCTAGGTTAGGCCTGGGATTTGCCCCCATAAGACCCATACCTTCGCATATTTCTCATACTTCATGGCTAGATCCTGGGCTATTTATAGATTGGATCACGTAGTAATGTGGCACCACACTGAAACAGTCAATTAAACCTGGTTTCGATCAATATTTTAGAGGATAACGAAAGTTATGTCTGGGTTAGGTCTAGGATTTGCCCTCATCAGGCTCATACTTTCGCATATTTCTCATACTTCATGGCTAGATCCTGGGCTATTTCTGGATTGCATCACGTAGTAAAGTGGTACCACACTGAAACATTCCATTAAACCTGGTTCGATCAATATTATAGAGGATAACGCAAGTTAGGTCTGGGATAGGACTGGGATTCGCCCTCATCAGGCTCATACTTTCGCGTTTTTCACATACTTCTTGAACAGATCCTGGGTTTTTTCTGCTTTGGATCACGTAGTAAAGTGGTACCACACTGAAACAGTCCATTAAACCTGGTATCGATCAATATTTTAGAGGATAATGCATGTTAGGTCTAGGTTAGGCCTGGGATGTGCCCTCATCAGGGTCATACTTTCGCGTTTTTCACATACTTCTTGAACAGATCCTGGATTTTTTCTAGTTTGGATCACGTAGTAGTGTGGTACGACACTGAAACAATCGATTAAACCTGGGTTCGATCTATATTTTTGAGGATAACGCATGTTAGGTCTAGGTTAGGCCTGGGATTTTCACTCATCAGACTCATACTTTCGCATTCATCACATACTTGTTGAACAGATCCTGGGTTTTTTCTAGTTTGGATCACGTAGTAATGTGGTACCACACTGAAACAGTCCATTAAACCTGGTTTCGATCAATATTTTTGAGGATAACGCATGTTAGGTCTGGGTTAGGTCTAGGAATTGCCCTCATCAGGCTCATACTTTCGCATATTTCTCATAATTCATGGCTAGATCCTGGGCTATTTCTGGATTGCATCACGTAGTAATGTAGTACCACACTGAAACAGTCCATTAAACCTGGTTTCGATCAATATTTTTGAGGATAATGCATGTTAGGTCTAGGTTAGGTCTGGGATTTGCCCTCATCAGGGTCATACTTTCGCATATTTCTCATAATTGATGGCTAAATCCTGGGCTATTTCTGGATTGCATCACGTAGTAATGTAGTACCACACTGAAACAGTCAATTAAACCTGGTTTCCATCAATATTTTAGAGGACAACGCAAGTTAGGTCTGGGATCGGTCTGGGATTTGCCCTCGTCAGGATCATACTTTCGCATTTTTCACATACTCGTTGAACAGATCCTGGGTTTTTTCTGGTTTGGATCACGCAGTAGTGTGGTACCACACTGAAACAGTCCACTCAACCTGGTTTCGATCAATATTTTACAGGATAACGCATGTTATGTCTAGGTTAGGCCTGGGATTAGCCCTCATCAGACTCATACTTTCGCATACTTCACATACTTGTTGAACAGATCCTAGGTTTTTTTCTGGTTTGGATCACGTATTAATGTGGTACCACACTGAAACAGTCGACTAAACCTGGTTTCGATAAATATTTTTGAGCATAACGCATGTTAGGTCTAGGTTAGGCCTGGGATTTTCACTCATCAGACTCATACTTTCGCATTCATCACATACTTGTTGAACAGATCCTGGGTTTTTTCTAGTTGGGATCACGTAGTAATGTGGTACCACACTGAAACAGTCCATTAAACCTGGTTTCGATCAATATTTTTGAGGATAACGCATGTTAGGTCTGGGTTAGGTCTAGGAATTGCCCTCATCAGGCTCATACTTTCGCATATTTCTCATAATTCATGGCTAGATCCTGGGCTATTTCGGGATTGCATCACGTAGTAATGTAGTACCACACTGAAACAGTCCATTAAACCTGGCTTCGATCAATATTTTTGAGGATAACGCATGTTAGGTCTGGGATAGGTCTGGGATTTGCCCTCATCAGGGTCATACTTTCGCTGTTTTGACATGCATGTTGACCTGATCGAGGGCTTTTCTGCTTTGGATCACGTAGTAATGTGGTACCACACTAAAACGGTCAATTAAACCTGGTTTCGATCAATATTTTTGAGCATAACGCATGTTAGGTCTAGGTTAGGTCTGGGATTTGCTCTCATCAGGCTCGTACTTTCGCATATTTCTCATACTTGATGGGCAGATTCTGGGCTTTTTGTGGATTGGATCACGTAGTAATTTAGTAGCACACTGAAACAGTCGATTAAACCTGGTTTCGATAAATATTTTTGAGCATAACGCATGTTAGGTCTGGGTTAGGTCTAGGAATTGCCCTCATCAGGCTCATACTTTCGCATATTTCTCATAATTCATGGCTAGATCCTGGGCTATTTCTGGATTGCATCACGTAGTAATGTAGTACCACACTGAAACAGTCCATTAAACCTGGTTTCGATCAATATTTTTGAGGATAATGCATGTTAGGTCCCGGTTAGGTCTGGGATTTGCCCTCATCAGGGTCATACTTTCGCATATTTCTCATAATTGATGGCTAAATCCTGGGCTATTTCTGGATTGCATCACGTAGTAATGTAGTACCACACTGAAACAGTCAATTAAACCTGGTTTCCATCAATATTTTAGAGGACAACGCATGTTAGGTCTGGGATATGTCTGGGATTTGCCCTCGTCAGGATCATACTTTCGCATTTTTCACATACTTGTTGAACAGATCCTGGGTTTTTTCTGGTTTGGATCACGCAGTAGTGTGGTACCACACTGAAACAGTCCACTCAACCAGGTTTCGATCAATATTTTACAGGATAACGCATGTTATGTCTAGGTTAGGCCTGGGATTAGCCCTCATCAGACTCATACTTTCGCATACTTCACATACTTGTTGAACAGATCCTAGGTTTTTTTCTGGTTTGGATCACGTATTAATGTGGTACCACACTGAAACAGTCGACTAAACCTGGTTTCGATAAATATTTTTGAGCATAACGCATGTTAGGTCTAGGTTAGGCCTGGGATTTTCACTCATCAGACTCATACTTTCGCATTCATCACATACTTGTTGAACAGATCCTGGGTTTTTTCTAGTTTGGATCACGTAGTAATGTGGTACCACACTGAAACAGTCCATTAAACCTGGTTTCGATCAATATTTTTGAGGATAACACATGTTAGGTCTAGGTTAGGTCTGGGATTTGCTCTCATCAGGCGCATTCTTTCGCATATTTCTCATAATTGATGGCTAGATCCTGGGCTTTTTCTGGATTGGAGCACGTAGTAATGTAGAACCACACTGAAACAGTCAATTAACCATAGTTTCGGTCACTATTTTAGAGGATAACGCATGTTAGGTATGGGATAGTTCTGGGATTTGCCCTCATCAGACTCATAGTTTCGCACACTTCACATACTCGCTGAACAGATCCTGGTTTTTTTTCTGGTTTGGATTACTTAGTAATGCGGTGCCACACTGACACAGTCGATTAAACCTGGTTTCGATCCATATAATTGAGGATAACGCATGTTAGGTCTAGGTTAGTCCTGGGATTTTCACTCATCAGACTCATACTTTCGCATTCTTCACATACTTGTTGAACGGATCCTGTGTTTTTACTGGTTTGGTTCACGTAGTAATGTGGTACCACACTGACACATTCAATTAAACCTGGTCTTGATAAATATTTTAGAGGATATCGCATGCTAGGTCTAGGTTAGGCCTGGGATTTGCCACCATAAGACCCATACCTTCGCATATTTCTCATACTTCATGGCTAGATCCTGGGCTATTTATAGATTGGATCACGTAGTAATGTGGCACCACACTGAAACAGTCAATTAAACCTGGTTTCGATCAATATTTTAGAGGATAACGCAAGTTATGTCTGGGTTAGGTCTAGGATTTGCCCTCATCAGGCTCATACTTTCGCATATTTCTCATACTTCATGGCTAGATCCTGGGCTATTTCTGGATTGCATCACGTAGTAATGTAGTGCAACACTGAAACAGTCAATTAAACCTGGTTTCCATCAATATTTTAGAGGACAACGCAAGTTAGGTCTGGGTTAGGCCTGGGATTTGCCCTCATCAGACTCATACTTTCGCATTCTTCATATACTTGTTGAACGGATCCTGTGTTTTTACTGGTTTGGATCACGTAGTAATGTGGTACCACACTGAAACAATCAATTAAACCTGGTCTTGATAAATATTTTAGAGGATAACGCAAGTTAGGTCTGGGATAGGTCTGGGATTCGCCCTCATCAGGCTCATACTTTCGCATACTTCACATACTTGTTGAACAGATCCTGGGTTCTTTCCGGTTTGGATCACGTAGTAATGTGGTACCACACTGAAACAGACGATTAAACCTGGTTTTGATCAATATTTTTGAGCATAACGCATGTTAGGTCTAGGTTAGGTCTGGGATTTGCTCTCATCAGGCTCGTACTTTCGCATATTTCTCATATTTGATGGGCAGATTCTGGGCTTTTTGTGGATTGGATCACGTAGTAATTTAGTAGCACACTGAAACAGTCGATTAAACCTGGTTTCGATCAATATATATGAGCATAACGCATGTCAGGTCTAGGTCAGGCCTGGGATTTGCCCTCATCAGACTCATACTTTCGCATTCTTCATATACTTGTTGAACGGATCCTGTGTTTTTTCTAGTTTGGATCACGCAGTAATGTGGTACCACACTGAAACAGTCCATTAAACCTGGTTTCGATCAATATTTTTGAGGATAACGCATGTTAGGTCTGGGTTAGGTCTGGGATTTGCTCTCATCAGGCGCATTCTTTCGCATATTTCTCATAATTGATGGCTAGATCCTGGGCTTTTTCTGGATTGGAGCACGTAGTAATGTAGAACCACACTGAAACAGTCAATTAACCATAGTTTCGGTCACTATTTTAGAGGATAACGCATGTTAGGTATGGGATAGTTCTGGGATTTGCCCTCATCAGACTCATAGTTTCGCACACTTCACATACTCGCTGAACAGATCCTGGTTTTTTTTCTGGTTTGGATTACTTAGTAATGCGGTGCCACACTGACACAGTCGATTAAACCTGGTTTCGATCCATATAATTGAGGATAACGCATGTTAGGTCTAGGTTAGTCCTGGGATTTTCACTCATCAGACTCATACTTTCGCATTCTTCACATACTTGTTGAACGGATCCTGTGTTTTTACTGGTTTGGTTCACGTAGTAATGTGGTACCACACTGACACATTCAATTAAACCTGGTCTTGATAAATATTTTAGAGGATATCGCATGCTAGGTCTAGGTTAGGCCTGGGATTTGCCACCATAAGACCCATACCTTCGCATATTTCTCATACTTCATGGCTAGATCCTGGGCTATTTATAGATTGGATCACGTAGTAATGTGGCACCACACTGAAACAGTCAATTAAACCTGGTTTCGATCAATATTTTAGAGGATAACGCAAGTTATGTCTGGGTTAGGTCTAGGATTTGCCCTCATCAGGCTCATACTTTCGCATATTTCTCATACTTCATGGCTAGATCCTGGGCTATTTCTGGATTGCATCACGTAGTAATGTAGTGCAACACTGAAACAGTCAATTAAACCTGGTTTCCATCAATATTTTAGAGGACAACGCAAGTTAGGTCTGGGTTAGGCCTGGGATTTGCCCTCATCAGACTCATACTTTCGCATTCTTCATATACTTGTTGAACGGATCCTGTGTTTTTACTGGTTTGGATCACGTAGTAATGTGGTACCACACTGAAACAATCAATTAAACCTGGTCTTGATAAATATTTTAGAGGATAACGCAAGTTAGGTCTGGGATAGGTCTGGGATTCGCCCTCATCAGGCTCATACTTTCGCATACTTCACATACTTGTTGAACAGATCCTGGGTTCTTTCCGGTTTGGATCACGTAGTAATGTGGTACCACACTGAAACAGACGATTAAACCTGGTTTTGATCAATATTTTTGAGCATAACGCATGTTAGGTCTAGGTTAGGTCTGGGATTTGCTCTCATCAGGCTCGTACTTTCGCATATTTCTCATATTTGATGGGCAGATTCTGGGCTTTTTGTGGATTGGATCACGTAGTAATTTAGTAGCACACTGAAACAGTCGATTAAACCTGGTTTCGATCAATATATATGAGCATAACGCATGTCAGGTCTAGGTCAGGCCTGGGATTTGCCCTCATCAGACTCATACTTTCGCATTCTTCATATACTTGTTGAACGGATCCTGTGTTTTTTCTAGTTTGGATCACGCAGTAATGTGGTACCACACTGAAACAGTCCATTAAACCTGGTTTCGATCAATATTTTTGAGGATAACGCATGTTAGGTCTGGGTTAGGTCTAGGAATTGCCCTCATCAGGCTCATACTTTCGCATATTTCTCATAATTCATGGCTAGATCCTGGGCTATTTCGGGATTGCATCACGTAGTAATGTAGTACCACACTGAAACAGTCCATTAAACCTGGCTTCGATCAATATTTTTGAGGATAACGCATGTTAGGTCTGGGATAGGTCTGGGATTTGCCCTCATCAGGGTCATACTTTCGCTGTTTTGACATGCATGTTGACCTGATCGAGGGCTTTTCTGCTTTGGATCACGTAAAATGTGGTACCACACTAAAACGGTCAATTAAACCTGGTTTCGATCAATATTTTTGAGCATAACGCGTGTTAGGTCAAGGTTAGGTCTGGGATTTGCTCTCATCAGGCTCGTACTTTCGCATATTTCTCATACTTGATGGGCAGATTCTGGGCTTTTTGTGGATTGGATCACGTAGTAATTTAGTAGCACACTGAAACAGTCGATTAAACCTGGTTTCGATAAATATTTTTGAGCATAACGCATGTTAGGTCTGGGTTAGGTCTAGGAATTGCCCTCATCAGGCTCATACTTTCGCATATTTCTCATAATTCATGGCTAGATCCTGGGCTATTTCTGGATTGCATCACGTAGTAATGTAGTACCACACTGAAACAGTCCATTAAACCTGGTTTCGATCAATATTTTTGAGGATAATGCATGTTAGGTCCCGGTTAGGTCTGGGATTTGCCCTCATCAGGGTCATACTTTCGCATATTTCTCATAATTGATGGCTAAATCCTGGGCTATTTCTGGATTGCATCACGTAGTAATGTAGTACCACACTGAAACAGTCAATTAAACCTGGTTTCCATCAATATTTTAGAGGACAACGCATGTTAGGTCTGGGATAGGTCTGGGATTTGCCCTCGTCAGGATCATACTTTCGCATTTTTCACATACTTGTTGAACAGATCCTGGGTTTTTTCTGGTTTGGATCACGCAGTAGTGTGGTACCACACTGAAACAGTCCACTCAACCAGGTTTCGATCAATATTTTACAGGATAACGCATGTTATGTCTAGGTTAGGCCTGGGATTAGCCCTCATCAGACTCATACTTTCGCATACTTCACATACTTGTTGAACAGATCCTAGGTTTTTTTCTGGTTTGGATCACGTATTAATGTGGTACCACACTGAAACAGTCGACTAAACCTGGTTTCGATAAATATTTTTGAGCATAACGCATGTTAGGTCTAGGTTAGGCCTGGGATTTTCACTCATCAGACTCATACTTTCGCATTCATCACATACTTGTTGAACAGATCCTGGGTTTTTTCTAGTTTGGATCACGTAGTAATGTGGTACCACACTGAAACAGTCCATTAAACCTGGTTTCGATCAATATTTTTGAGGATAACACATGTTAGGTCTAGGTTAGGTCTGGGATTTGCTCTCATCAGGGTCATACTTTCGCATATTTCTCATAATTGATGGCTAAATCCTGGGCTATTTCTGGATTGCATCACGTAGTAATGTAGTACCACACTGAAACAGTCAATTAAACCTGGTTTCCATCAATATTTTAGAGGACAACGCATGTTAGGTCTGGGATAGGTCTGGGATTTGCCCTCGTCAGGATCATACTTTCGCATTTTTCACATACTTGTTGAACAGATCCTGGGTTTTTTCTGGTTTGGATCACGCAGTAGTGTGGTACCACACTGAAACAGTCCACTCAACCAGGTTTCGATCAATATTTTACAGGATAACGCATGTTATGTCTAGGTTAGGCCTGGGATTAGCCCTCATCAGACTCATACTTTCGCATACTTCACATACTTGTTGAACAGATCCTAGGTTTTTTTCTGGTTTGGATCACGTATTAATGTGGTACCACACTGAAACAGTCGACTAAAGCTGGTTTCGATAAATATTTTTGAGCATAACGCATGTTAGGTCTAGGTTAGGCCTGGGATTTTCACTCATCAGACTCATACTTTCGCATTCATCACATACTTGTTGAACAGATCCTGGGTTTTTTCTAGTTTGGATCACGTAGTAATGTGGTACCACACTGAAACAGTCCATTAAACCTGGTTTCGATCAATATTTTTGAGCATAACGCATGTTAGGTCTGGGTTAGGTCTAGGAATTGCCCTCATCAGGCTCATACTTTCGCATATTTCTCATAATTCATGGCTAGATCCTGGGCTATTTCTGGATTGCATCACGTAGTAATGTAGTACCACACTGAAACAGTCAATTAAACCTGGTTTCCATCAATATTTTAGAGGACAACGCATGTTAGGTCTAGGTTAGGTCTGGGATTTGCTCTCATCAGGCTCATTCTTTCGCATATTTCTCATAATTGATGGCTAGATCCTGGGCTTTTTCTGGATTGGAGCACGTAGTAATGTAGAACCACACTGAAACAGTCAATTAACCATAGTTTCGATCACTATTTTAGAGGATAACGCATGTTAGGTATGGGATAGTTCTGGGATTTGCCCTCATCAGACTCATAGTTTCGCACACTTCACATACTCGCTGAACAGATCCTGGTTTTTTTTCTGGTTTGGATTACTTAGTAATGCGGTGCCACACTGACACAGTCGATTAAACCTGGTTTCGATCCATATCATTGAGGATAACGCATGTTAGGTCTAGGTTAGTCCTGGGATTTTCACTCATCAGACTCATACTTTCGCATTCTTCACATACTTGTTGAACGGATCCTGTGTTTTTACTGGTTTGGTTCACGTAGTAATGTGGTACCACACTGACACATTCAATTAAACCTGGTCTTGATAAATATTTTAGAGGATATCGCATGCTAGGTCTAGGTTAGGCCTGGGATTTGCCCCCATAAGACCCATACCTTCGCATATTTCTCATACTTCATGGCTAGATCCTGGGCTATTTATAGTTTGGATCACGTAGTAATGTGGCACCACACTGAAACAGTCAATTAAACCTGGTTTCGATCAATATTTTAGAGGATAACGCAAGTTAGGTCTGGGATAGGTCTGGGATTCGCCCTCATCAGGCTCATACTTTCGCGTTTTTCACATACTTCTTGAACAGATCCTGGGTTTTTTCTGGTTTGGATCACATAGTAATGTGGTACCACACTGAAACAGTCCATTAAACCTGGTATCGATCAATATTTTAGAGGATAATGCATGTTAGGTCTAGGTTAGGCCTGGGATTTTCACTCATCAGACACATACTTTCGCATTTTTCACATACTTCTTGAACGGATCCTGGGTTTTTTCTGGTGTGGATCACGTAGTAATGTGGTACCACACTGAAACAATCAATTAAACCTGGTCTTGATAAATATTTTAGAGGATAACGCAAGTTAGGTCTGGGATAGGTCTGGGATTCGCCCTCATCAGGCTCATACTTTCGCGTTTTTCACATACTTCTTGAACAGATCCTGGGTTTTTTCTGGTTTGGATAACATAGTAATGTGGTACCACACTGAAACAGTCCATTAAACCTGGTATCGATCAATATTTTAGAGGATAATGCATGTTAGGTCTAGGTTAGACCTGGGATTTGCCCTCATCAGACTCATACTTTCGCATTCTTCATATACTTGTTGAACGGATCCTGTGTTTTTACTGGTTTGGATCACGTAGTAATGTGGTACCACACTGAAACAGTCGATTAAACCTGGTTTCGATCAATATTTTTGAGGATAACGCATGTTAGGTCTGGGATAGGTCTGGGATTTGCCCTCATCAGGGTCATACTTTCGCAGTTTTGACATGCATGTTGACCTGATCGAGGGCTTTTCTGCTTTGGATCACGTAGTAATGTGGTACCACACTAAAGCGGTCAATTAAACCTGGTTTCGATCAATATTTTAGAGGATAACGCATGTTAGGTCTAGGTTAGCCCTGAGATTTTCACTCATCAGACACATACTTTCGCATTTTTCACATACTTCTTGAACGGATCCTGGGTTTTTTCTGGTGTGGATCACGTAGTAATGTGGTACCACACTGAAACAATCAATTAAACCTGGTCTTGATAAATATTTTAGAGGATAACGCATGTTAGGTCTGGGTTAGGTCTAGGATTTGCCCTCATCAGGCTCATACTTTCGCGTTTTTCACATACTTGTTAACAGATCCTGGGATTTTTCTGGTTTTGGATCACGTAGTAATGTGGTACCAGACTGAAACATTCCATTAAACCTGGTTTCGATTAATATTTTAGAGGATAAGGCATGTTATGTCTAGGTTAGGTCTAGGATTTGCCCTCGTCAGGATCATACTTTCGCATTCATCACATACTTGTTGAACAGATCCTGGGTTTTTTCAAGTTTGGATCACGTAGTAATGTGGTACCACACTGAAACAGTCCATTAAACCTGGTTTCGATCAATATTTTTGAGGATAACGCATGTTAGGTCTGGGTTAGGTCTAGGATTTGCCCTCATCAGGCTCATACTTTCGCATATTTCTCATAATTCATGGCTAGATCCTGGGCTATTTCTGGATTGCATCATGTAGTAATGTAGTACCACACTGAAACAGTCCATTAAACCTGGTTTCGATCAATATTTTTGAGGATAATGCATGTTAGGTCTAGGTTAGGTCTGGGATTTGCCCTCATCAGGGTCATACTTTCGCATATTTCTCATAATTGATGGCTAAATCCTGGGCTATTTCTGGATTGCATCACGTAGTAATATAGTACCACACTGAAACAGTCAATTAAACCTGGTTTCCATCAATATTTTAGAGGATAACGCATGTTATGTCTAGGTTAGGCCTGGGATTAGCCCTCATCAGGGTCATACTTTCGCATACTTCACATACTTGTTGAACAGATCCTAGGTTTTTTTCTGGTTTGGATCACGTATTAATGTGGTACCACACTGAAACAGTCGACTAAACCTGGTTTCGATAAATATTTTTGAGCATAACGCATGTTAGGTCTAGGTTAGGCCTGGGATTTGGCCTCATCAGGGTCATACTTTCGCAGTTTTAACATACATGTTACCTAATCCAGGGTTTTTTCTGCTTTGGCTCACGTAGTAATGTGGTACCACACTAAAACAGTCAATTCAACCTGGTTTCGATCAATATTTTAGAGGATAACGCATGTTAGGTCTGGGTCAGTTCTAGAATTTGCCCTCATCATGCTCATACTTTCGCATCTTTCTCATACATCATGACTAAATCCTGGGCTATTTCTGGATTCGTATCACGTAGTAATGTGGTAGCACGCTGAAACAGTTAACTAAACCTGGTTTCGATCAATATTTTTGAGGATAACGCAAGATAGGTCTGGGATTGGTCTGGGATTTGACCTCATCAGACCCATACTTTCGCACACTTCACATACTCGTTGAACAGATCCTGGGTTATTTTCTGGTTTGGATCACATAGTAATGTGGTACCACACTGAAACAGTCGATTAAACCAGGTTTCGATCAATATTTTAGAGTATAACGCATGTTAGGTCTAGGTTAGGCCTGGGATTTTCACTCATCAGACTCATACTTTCGCATTCTTCACATACTTGTTGATCGGATCCTGGGTTTTTTCTGGATTGGATCACGTAGTAATGTGGTACCACACTGAAACATTCAATGAAAACTGGTCTGGATAAATATTTTAGAGGATAACGCAAGTTAGGTCTGGGATAGGTCTGGGATTTGGCCTCATCAGGGTCATACTATCGCAGTTTTAACATACATGTTACCTAATCCAGGGTTTTTTCTGCTTTGGATCACGTAGTAATGTGGTACCACACTAAAACAGTCAATTCAACCTGGTTTCGATCAATATTTTAGAGGATAACGCATGTTAGGTCTGGGTCAGTTCTAGAATTTGCCCTCATCATGCTCATACTTTCGCATCTTTCTCATACATCATGATTAGATCCTGGGCTATTTCTGGATTCGTATCACGTAGTAATGTGGTAGCACGCTGAAACAGTCAACTAAACCTGGTTTTGATCAATATTTTTGAGGATAACGCAAGTTAGGTCTGGGATTGGTCTGGGATTTTCACTCATCAGACTCATACTTTCGCATTCTTCACATACTTGTTGACCTAATCCAGGGTTTTTTCTGCTTTGGATCACGTAGTAATGTGGTACCACACTAAAACAGTCAATTCAACCTGGTTTCGATCAATATTTTAGAGGATAACGCAAGTTAGGTCTGGGATAGGTCTGGGATTAGCCCACATCAGGCTCATACTTTCGCTTTCATCACATACTCGTTGAACAGATCCTGTGTTATTTTCTGGTTTGGATCACATAGTAATGTGGTACCACACTGAAACAGTCGATTAAACCAGGTTTCGATCAATATTTTTGAGGATAACGCATGTTAGGTCTAGGTTAGGTCTGGGATTTTCACTCATCAGACTCATACTTTCGCATTCTTCACATACTTGTTGAACGGATCCTGGGTTTTTTCTGGATTGGATCACGTAGTAATGTGGTACCACACTGAAACAGTCCATTAAACCTGGTTGCGATCAATATTTTAGAGGATAACGAAAGTTATGTCTAGGTTAGTCCTGGGATTTGCCCTCATCAGACTCATACTTTCGCATACTTCACATACTTGTTGACCTAATCCAGGGTTTTTTCTGCTTTGGATCACGTAGTAATGTGGTACCACACTGAAACAGTCCATTAAACCTGGTTTCGATGAATATTTTGCAGGATAACGCAAGTTAGGTCTGGGATAGGTCTGGGATTAGCCCACATCAGGCTCATACTTTCGCTTTCTTCACATACTCGTTGAACCGATCCTGGTTTTTTTTCTGGTTTGGATTACTTAGTAATGCGGTGCCACACTGACACAGTTGATTAAACCTGGTTTCGATCAATATCATTGAGGATAACCCATGTTAGGTCTAGGTTAGTCCTGGGATTTCCACTCATCAGACTCATACTTTCGCATTCTTCACATACTTGTTGAACGGATCCTGTGTTTGTACTGGTTTGGTTCACGTAGTAATGTGGTACCACACTGACACATTCAATTAAACCTGGTCTTGATAAATATTTTAGAGGGTATCGCATGCTAGGTCTAGGTTAGGCCTGGGATTTGCCCCCATAAGACCCATACCTTCGCATATTTCTCATACTTCATGGCTAGATCCTGGGCTATTTATAGATTGGATCACGTAGTAATGTGGCACCACACTGAAACAGTCAATTAAACCTGGTTTCGATCAATATTTTAGAGGATAACGAAAGTTATGTCTGGGTTAGGTCTAGGATTTGCCCTCATCAGGCTCATACTTTCGCATATTTCTCATACTTCATGGCTAGATCCTGGGCTATTTCTGGATTGCATCACGTAGTAAAGTGGTACCACACTGAAACATTCCATTAAACCTGGTTCGATCAATATTATAGAGGATAACGCAAGTTAGGTCTGGGATAGGACTGGGATTCGCCCTCATCAGGCTCATACTTTCGCGTTTTTCACATACTTCTTGAACAGATCCTGGGTTTTTTCTGCTTTGGATCACGTAGTAAAGTGGTACCACACTGAAACAGTCCATTAAACCTGGTATCGATCAATATTTTAGAGGATAATGCATGTTAGGTCTAGGTTAGGCCTGGGATGTGCCCTCATCAGGGTCATACTTTCGCGTTTTTCACATACTTCTTGAACAGATCCTGGATTTTTTCTAGTTTGGATCACGTAGTAGTGTGGTACGACACTGAAACAATCGATTAAACCTGGGTTCGATCTATATTTTTGAGGATAACGCATGTTAGGTTTAGGTTAGGCCTGGGATTTTCACTCATCAGACTCATACTTTCGCATTCATCACATACTTGTTGAACAGATCCTGGGTTTTTTCTAGTTTGGATCACGTAGTAATGTGGTACCACACTGAAACAGTCCATTAAACCTGGTTTCGATCAATATTTTTGAGGATAACGCATGTTAGGTCTGGGTTAGGTCTAGGAATTGCCCTCATCAGGCTCATACTTTCGCATATTTCTCATAATTCATGGCTAGATCCTGGGCTATTTCTGGATTGCATCACGTAGTAATGTAGTACCACACTGAAACAGTCCATTAAACCTGGTTTCGATCAATATTTTTGAGGATAATGCATGTTAGGTCTAGGTTAGGTCTGGGATTTGCCCTCATCAGGGTCATACTTTCGCATATTTCTCATAATTGATGGCTAAATCCTGGGCTATTTCTGGATTGCATCACGTAGTAATGTAGTACCACACTGAAACAGTCAATTAAACCTGGTTTCCATCAATATTTTAGAGGACAACGCAAGTTAGGTCTGGGATCGGTCTGGGATTTGCCCTCGTCAGGATCATACTTTCGCATTTTTCACATACTCGTTGAACAGATCCTGGGTTTTTTCTGGTTTGGATCACGCAGTAGTGTGGTACCACACTGAAACAGTCCACTCAACCTGGTTTCGATCAATATTTTACAGGATAACGCATGTTATGTCTAGGTTAGGCCTGGGATTAGCCCTCATCAGACTCATACTTTCGCATACTTCACATACTTGTTGAACAGATCCTAGGTTTTTTTCTGGTTTGGATCACGTATTAATGTGGTACCACACTGAAACAGTCGACTAAACCTGGTTTCGATAAATATTTTTGAGCATAACGCATGTTAGGTCTAGGTTAGGCCTGGGATTTTCACTCATCAGACTCATACTTTCGCATTCATCACATACTTGTTGAACAGATCCTGGGTTTTTTCTAGTTGGGATCACGTAGTAATGTGGTACCACACTGAAACAGTCCATTAAACCTGGTTTCGATCAATATTTTTGAGGATAACGCATGTTAGGTCTGGGTTAGGTCTAGGAATTGCCCTCATCAGGCTCATACTTTCGCATATTTCTCATAATTCATGGCTAGATCCTGGGCTATTTCGGGATTGCATCACGTAGTAATGTAGTACCACACTGAAACAGTCCATTAAACCTGGCTTCGATCAATATTTTTGAGGATAACGCATGTTAGGTCTGGGATAGGTCTGGGATTTGCCCTCATCAGGGTCATACTTTCGCTGTTTTGACATGCATGTTGACCTGATCGAGGGCTTTTCTGCTTTGGATCACGTAGTAATGTGGTACCACACTAAAACGGTCAATTAAACCTGGTTTCGATCAATATTTTTGAGCATAACGCATGTTAGGTCTAGGTTAGGTCTGGGATTTGCTCTCATCAGGCTCGTACTTTCGCATATTTCTCATACTTGATGGGCAGATTCTGGGCTTTTTGTGGATTGGATCACGTAGTAATTTAGTAGCACACTGAAACAGTCGATTAAACCTGGTTTCGATAAATATTTTTGAGCATAACGCATGTTAGGTCTGGGTTAGGTCTAGGAATTGCCCTCATCCGGCTCATACTTTCGCATATTTCTCATAATTCATGGCTAGATCCTGGGCTATTTCTGGATTGCATCACGTAGTAATGTAGTACCACACTGAAACAGTCCATTAAACCTGGTTTCGATCAATATTTTTGAGGATAATGCATGTTAGGTCCCGGTTAGGTCTGGGATTTGCCCTCATCAGGGTCATACTTTCGCATATTTCTCATAATTGATGGCTAAATCCTGGGCTATTTCTGGATTGCATCACGTAGTAATGTAGTACCACACTGAAACAGTCAATTAAACCTGGTTTCCATCAATATTTTAGAGGACAACGCATGTTAGGTCTGGGATATGTCTGGGATTTGCCCTCGTCAGGATCATACTTTCGCATTTTTCACATACTTGTTGAACAGATCCTGGGTTTTTTCTGGTTTGGATCACGCAGTAGTGTGGTACCACACTGAAACAGTCCACTCAACCAGGTTTCGATCAATATTTTACAGGATAACGCATGTTATGTCTAGGTTAGGCCTGGGATTAGCCCTCATCAGACTCATACTTTCGCATACTTCACATACTTGTTGAACAGATCCTAGGTTTTTTTCTGGTTTGGATCACGTATTAATGTGGTACCACACTGAAACAGTCGACTAAACCTGGTTTCGATAAATATTTTTGAGCATAACGCATGTTAGGTCTAGGTTAGGCCTGGGATTTTCACTCATCAGACTCATACTTTCGCATTCATCACATACTTGTTGAACAGATCCTGGGTTTTTTCTAGTTTGGATCACGTAGTAATGTGGTACCACACTGAAACAGTCCATTAAACCTGGTTTCGATCAATATTTTTGATGATAACACATGTTAGGTCTAGGTTAGGTCTGGGATTTGCTCTCATCAGGCGCATTCTTTCGCATATTTCTCATAATTGATGGCTAGATCCTGGGCTTTTTCTGGATTGGAGCACGTAGTAATGTAGAACCACACTGAAACAGTCAATTAACCATAGTTTCGGTCACTATTTTAGAGGATAACGCATGTTAGGTATGGGATAGTTCTGGGATTTGCCCTCATCAGACTCATAGTTTCGCACACTTCACATACTCGCTGAACAGATCCTGGTTTTTTTTCTGGTTTGGATTACTTAGTAATGCGGCGCCACACTGACACAGTCGATTAAACCTGGTTTCGATCCATATCATTGAGGATAACGCATGTTAGGTCTAGGTTAGTCCTGGGATTTTCACTCATCAGACTCATACTTTCGCATTCTTCACATACTTGTTGAACGGATCCTGTGTTTTTACTGGTTTGGTTCACGTAGTAATGTGGTACCACACTGACACATTCAATTAAACCTGGTCTTGATAAATATTTTAGAGGATATCGCATGCTAGGTCTAGGTTAGGCCTGGGATTTGCCACCATAAGACCCATACCTTCGCATATTTCTCATACTTCATGGCTAGATCCTGGGCTATTTATAGATTGGATCACGTAGTAATGTGGCACCACACTGAAACAGTCAATTAAACCTGGTTTCGATCAATATTTTAGAGGATAACGCAAGTTATGTCTGGGTTAGGTCTAGGATTTGCCCTCATCAGGCTCATACTTTCGCATATTTCTCATACTTCATGGCTAGATCCTGGGCTATTTCTGGATTGCATCACGTAGTAATGTAGTGCAACACTGAAACAGTCAATTAAACCTGGTTTCCATCAATATTTTAGAGGACAACGCAAGTTAGGTCTGGGTTAGGCCTGGGATTTGCCCTCATCAGACTCATACTTTCGCATTCTTCATATACTTGTTGAACGGATCCTGTGTTTTTACTGGTTTGGATCACGTAGTAATGTGGTACCACACTGAAACAATCAATTAAACCTGGTCTTGATAAATATTTTAGAGGATAACGCAAGTTAGGTCTGGGATAGGTCTGGGATTCGCCCTCATCAGGCTCATACTTTCGCATACTTCACATACTTGTTGAACAGATCCTGGGTTCTTTCCGGTTTGGATCACGTAGTAATGTGGTACCACACTGAAACAGACGATTAAACCTGGTTTTGATCAATATTTTTGAGCATAACGCATGTTAGGTCTAGGTTAGGTCTGGGATTTGCTCTCATCAGGCTCGTACTTTCGCATATTTCTCATATTTGATGGGCAGATTCTGGGCTTTTTGTGGATTGGATCACGTAGTAATTTAGTAGCACACTGAAACAGTCGATTAAACCTGGTTTCGATCAATATATATGAGCATAACGCATGTCAGGTCTAGGTCAGGCCTGGGATTTGCCCTCATCAGACTCATACTTTCGCATTCTTCATATACTTGTTGAACGGATCCTGTGTTTTTTCTAGTTTGGATCACGCAGTAATGTGGTACCACACTGAAACAGTCCATTAAACCTGGTTTCGATCAATATTTTTGAGGATAACGCATGTTAGGTCTGGGTTAGGTCTGGGATTTGCTCTCATCAGGCGCATTCTTTCGCATATTTCTCATAATTGATGGCTAGATCCTGGGCTTTTTCTGGATTGGAGCACGTAGTAATGTAGAACCACACTGAAACAGTCAATTAACCATAGTTTCGGTCACTATTTTAGAGGATAACGCATGTTAGGTATGGGATAGTTCTGGGATTTGCCCTCATCAGACTCATAGTTTCGCACACTTCACATACTCGCTGAACAGATCCTGGTTTTTTTTCTGGTTTGGATTACTTAGTAATGCGGTGCCACACTGACACAGTCGATTAAACCTGGTTTCGATCCATATCATTGAGGATAACGCATGTTAGGTCTAGGTTAGTCCTGGGATTTTCACTCATCAGACTCATACTTTCGCATTCTTCACATACTTGTTGAACGGATCCTGTGTTTTTACTGGTTTGGTTCACGTAGTAATGTGGTACCACACTGACACATTCAATTAAACCTGGTCTTGATAAATATTTTAGAGGATATCGCATGCTAGGTCTAGGTTAGGCCTGGGATTTGCCACCATAAGACCCATACCTTCGCATATTTCTCATACTTCATGGCTAGATCCTGGGCTATTTATAGATTGGATCACGTAGTAATGTGGCACCACACTGAAACAGTCAATTAAACCTGGTTTCGATCAATATTTTAGAGGATAACGCAAGTTATGTCTGGGTTAGGTCTAGGATTTGCCCTCATCAGGCTCATACTTTCGCATATTTCTCATACTTCATGGCTAGATCCTGGGCTATTTCTGGATTGCATCACGTAGTAATGTAGTGCAACACTGAAACAGTCAATTAAACCTGGTTTCCATCAATATTTTAGAGGACAACGCAAGTTAGGTCTGGGTTAGGCCTGGGATTTGCCCTCATCAGACTCATACTTTCGCATTCTTCATATACTTGTTGAACGGATCCTGTGTTTTTACTGGTTTGGATCACGTAGTAATGTGGTACCACACTGAAACAATCAATTAAACCTGGTCTTGATAAATATTTTAGAGGATAACGCAAGTTAGGTCTGGGATAGGTCTGGGATTCGCCCTCATCAGGCTCATACTTTCGCATACTTCACATACTTGTTGAACAGATCCTGGGTTCTTTCCGGTTTGGATCACGTAGTAATGTGGTACCACACTGAAACAGACGATTAAACCTGGTTTTGATCAATATTTTTGAGCATAACGCATGTTAGGTCTAGGTTAGGTCTGGGATTTGCTCTCATCAGGCTCGTACTTTCGCATATTTCTCATATTTGATGGGCAGATTCTGGGCTTTTTGTGGATTGGATCACGTAGTAATTTAGTAGCACACTGAAACAGTCGATTAAACCTGGTTTCGATCAATATATATGAGCATAACGCATGTCAGGTCTAGGTCAGGCCTGGGATTTGCCCTCATCAGACTCATACTTTCGCATTCTTCATATACTTGTTGAACGGATCCTGTGTTTTTTCTAGTTTGGATCACGCAGTAATGTGGTACCACACTGAAACAGTCCATTAAACCTGGTTTCGATCAATATTTTTGAGGATAACGCATGTTAGGTCTGGGTTAGGTCTAGGAATTGCCCTCATCAGGCTCATACTTTCGCATATTTCTCATAATTCATGGCTAGATCCTGGGCTATTTCGGGATTGCATCACGTAGTAATGTAGTACCACACTGAAACAGTCCATTAAACCTGGCTTCGATCAATATTTTTGAGGATAACGCATGTTAGGTCTGGGATAGGTCTGGGATTTGCCCTCATCAGGGTCATACTTTCGCTGTTTTGACATGCATGTTGACCTGATCGAGGGCTTTTCTGCTTTGGATCACGTAGTAATGTGGTACCACACTAAAACGGTCAATTAAACCTGGTTTCGATCAATATTTTTGAGCATAACGCGTGTTAGGTCAAGGTTAGGTCCGGGATTTGCTCTCATCAGGCTCGTACTTTCGCATATTTCTCATACTTGATGGGCAGATTCTGGGCTTTTTGTGGATTGGATCACGTAGTAATTTAGTAGCACACTGAAACAGTCGATTAAACCTGGTTTCGATAAATATTTTTGAGCATAACGCATGTTAGGTCTGGGTTAGGTCTAGGAATTGCCCTCATCAGGCTCATACTTTCGCATATTTCTCATAATTCATGGCTAGATCCTGGGCTATTTCTGGATTGCATCACGTAGTAATGTAGTACCACACTGAAACAGTCCATTAAACCTGGTTTCGATCAATATTTTTGAGGATAATGCATGTTAGGTCCCGGTTAGGTCTGGGATTTGCCCTCATCAGGGTCATACTTTCGCATATTTCTCATAATTGATGGCTAAATCCTGGGCTATTTCTGGATTGCATCACGTAGTAATGTAGTACCACACTGAAACAGTCAATTAAACCTGGTTTCCATCAATATTTTAGAGGACAACGCATGTTAGGTCTGGGATAGGTCTGGGATTTGCCCTCGTCAGGATCATACTTTCGCATTTTTCACATACTTGTTGAACAGATCCTGGGTTTTTTCTGGTTTGGATCACGCAGTAGTGTGGTACCACACTGAAACAGTCCACTCAACCAGGTTTCGATCAATATTTTACAGGATAACGCATGTTATGTCTAGGTTAGGCCTGGGATTAGCCCTCATCAGACTCATACTTTCGCATACTTCACATACTTGTTGAACAGATCCTAGGTTTTTTTCTGGTTTGGATCACGTATTAATGTGGTACCACACTGAAACATTCGACTAAACCTGGTTTCGATAAATATTTTTGAGCATAACGCATGTTAGGTCTAGGTTAGGCCTGGGATTTTCACTCATCAGACTCATACATTCGCATTCATCACATACTTGTTGAACAGATCCTGGGTTTTTTCTAGTTTGGATCACGTAGTAATGTGGTACCACACTGAAACAGTCCATTAAACCTGGTTTCGATCAATATTTTTGAGGATAACACATGTTAGGTCTAGGTTAGGTCTGGGATTTGCTCTCATCAGGGTCATACTTTCGCATATTTCTCATAATTGATGGCTAAATCCTGGGCTATTTCTGGATTGCATCACGTAGTAATGTAGTACCACACTGAAACAGTCAATTAAACCTGGTTTCCATCAATATTTTAGAGGACAACGCATGTTAGGTCTGGGATAGGTCTGGGATTTGCCCTCGTCAGGATCATACTTTCGCATTTTTCACATACTTGTTGAACAGATCCTGGGTTTTTTCTGGTTTGGATCACGCAGTAGTGTGGTACCACACTGAAACAGTCCACTCAACCAGGTTTCGATCAATATTTTACAGGATAACGCATGTTATGTCTAGGTTAGGCCTGGGATTAGCCCTCATCAGACTCATACTTTCGCATACTTCACATACTTGTTGAACAGATCCTAGGTTTTTTTCTGGTTTGGATCACGTATTAATGTGGTACCACACTGAAACAGTCGACTAAACCTGGTTTCGATAAATATTTTTGAGCATAACGCATGTTAGGTCTAGGTTAGGCCTGGGATTTTCACTCATCAGACTCATACTTTCGCATTCATCACATACTTGTTGAACAGATCCTGGGTTTTTTCTAGTTTGGATCACGTAGTAATGTGGTACCACAATGAAACAGTCCATTAAACCTGGTTTCGATCAATATTTTTGAGGATAACACATGTTAGGTCTAGGTTAGGTCTGGGATTTGCTCTCATCAGGCTCATTCTTTCGCATATTTCTCATAATTGATGGCTAGATCCTGGGCTTTTTCTGGATTGGAGCACGTAGTAATGTAGAACCACACTGAAACAGTCAATTAACCATAGTTTCGATCACTATTTTAGAGGATAACGCATGTTAGGTATGGGATAGTTCTGGGATTTGCCCTCATCAGACTCATAGTTTCGCACACTTCACATACTCGCTGAACAGATCCTGGTTTTTTTTCTGGTTTGGATTACTTAGTAATGCGGTGCCACACTGACACAGTCGATTAAACCTGGTTTCGATCCATATCATTGAGGATAACGCATGTTAGGTCTAGGTTAGTCCTGGGATTTTCACTCATCAGACTCATACTTTCGCATTCTTCACATACTTGTTGAACGGATCCTGTGTTTTTACTGGTTTGGTTCACGTAGTAATGTGGTACCACACTGACACATTCAATTAAACCTGGTCTTGATAAATATTTTAGAGGATATCGCATGCTAGGTCTAGGTTAGGCCTGGGATTTGCCACCATAAGACCCATACCTTCGCATATTTCTCATACTTCATGGCTAGATCCTGGGCTATTTATAGATTGGATCACGTAGTAATGTGGCACCACACTGAAACAGTCAATTAAACCTGGTTTCGATCAATATTTTAGAGGATAACGCAAGTTATGTCTGGGTTAGGTCTAGGATTTGCCCTCATCAGGCTCATACTTTCGCATATTTCTCATACTTCATGGCTAGATCCTGGGCTATTTCTGGATTGCATCACGTAGTAATGTAGTGCAACACTGAAACAGTCAATTAAACCTGGTTTCCATCAATATTTTAGAGGACAACGCAAGTTAGGTCTGGGTTAGGCCTGGGATTTGCCCTCATCAGACTCATACTTTCGCATTCTTCATATACTTGTTGAACGGATCCTGTGTTTTTACTGGTTTGGATCACGTAGTAATGTGGTACCACACTGAAACAATCAATTAAACCTGGTCTTGATAAATATTTTAGAGGATAACGCAAGTTAGGTCTGGGATAGGTCTGGGATTCGCCCTCATCAGGCTCATACTTTCGCATACTTCACATACTTGTTGAACAGATCCTGGGTTCTTTCCGGTTTGGATCACGTAGTAATGTGGTACCACACTGAAACAGACGATTAAACCTGGTTTTGATCAATATTTTTGAGCATAACGCATGTTAGGTCTAGGTTAGGTCTGGGATTTGCTCTCATCAGGCTCGTACTTTCGCATATTTCTCATATTTGATGGGCAGATTCTGGGCTTTTTGTGGATTGGATCACGTAGTAATTTAGTAGCACACTGAAACAGTCGATTAAACCTGGTTTCGATCAATATATATGAGCATAACGCATGTCAGGTCTAGGTCAGGCCTGGGATTTGCCCTCATCAGACTCATACTTTCGCATTCTTCATATACTTGTTGAACGGATCCTGTGTTTTTTCTAGTTTGGATCACGCAGTAATGTGGTACCACACTGAAACAGTCCATTAAACCTGGTTTCGATCAATATTTTTGAGGATAACGCATGTTAGGTCTGGGTTAGGTCTAGGAATTGCCCTCATCAGGCTCATACTTTCGCATATTTCTCATAATTCATGGCTAGATCCTGGGCTATTTCGGGATTGCATCACGTAGTAATGTAGTACCACACTGAAACAGTCCATTAAACCTGGCTTCGATCAATATTTTTGAGGATAACGCATGTTAGGTCTGGGATAGGTCTGGGATTTGCCCTCATCAGGGTCATACTTTCGCTGTTTTGACATGCATGTTGACCTGATCGAGGGCTTTTCTGCTTTGGATCACGTAGTAATGTGGTACCACACTAAAACGGTCAATTAAACCTGGTTTCGATCAATATTTTTGAGCATAACGCGTGTTAGGTCAAGGTTAGGTCCGGGATTTGCTCTCATCAGGCTCGTACTTTCGCATATTTCTCATACTTGATGGGCAGATTCTGGGCTTTTTGTGGATTGGATCACGTAGTAATTTAGTAGCACACTGAAACAGTCGATTAAACCTGGTTTCGATAAATATTTTTGAGCATAACGCATGTTAGGTCTGGGTTAGGTCTAGGAATTGCCCTCATCAGGCTCATACTTTCGCATATTTCTCATAATTCATGGCTAGATCCTGGGCTATTTCTGGATTGCATCACGTACTAATGTAGTACCACACTGAAACAGTCAATTAAACCTGGTCTTGATAAATATTTTAGAGGATATCGCATGCTAGGTCTAGGTTAGGCCTGGGATTTGCCCCCATAAGACCCATACCTTCGCATATTTCTCATACTTCATGGCTAGATCCTGGGCTATTTATAGTTTGGATCACGTAGTAATGTGGCACCACACTGAAACAGTCAATTAAACCTGGTTTCGATCAATATTTTAGAGGATAACGCAAGTTAGGTCTGGGATAGGTCTGGGATTCGCCCTCATCAGGCTCATACTTTCGCGTTTTTCACATACTTCTTGAACAGATCCTGGGTTTTTTTCTGGTTTGGATCACATAGTAATGTGGTACCACACTGAAACAGTCCATTAAACCTGGTATCGATCAATATTTTAGAGGATAATGCATGTTAGGTCTAGGTTAGGCCTGGGATTTTCACTCATCAGACACATACTTTCGCATTTTTCACATACTTCTTGAACGGATCCTGGGTTTTTTCTGGTGTGGATCACGTAGTAATGTGGTACCACACTGAAACAATCAATTAAACCTGGTCTTGATAAATATTTTAGAGGATAACGCAAGTTAGGTCTGGGATAGGTCTGGGATTCGCCCTCATCAGGCTCATACTTTCGCGTTTTTCACATACTTCTTGAACAGATCCTGGGTTTTTTCTGGTTTGGATAACATAGTAATGTGGTACCACACTGAAACAGTCCATTAAACCTGGTATCGATCAATATTTTAGAGGATAATGCATGTTAGGTCTAGGTTAGACCTGGGATTTGCCCTCATCAGACTCATACTTTCGCATTCTTCATATACTTGTTGAACGGATCCTGTGTTTTTACTGGTTTGGATCACGTAGTAATGTGGTACCACACTGAAACAGTCGATTAAACCTGGTTTCGATCAATATTTTTGAGGATAACGCATGTTAGGTCTGGGATAGGTCTGGGATTTGCCCTCATCAGGGTCATACTTTCGCAGTTTTGACATGCATGTTGACCTGATCGAGGGCTTTTCTGCTTTGGATCACGTAGTAATGTGGTACCACACTAAAGCGGTCAATTAAACCTGGTTTCGATCAATATTTTAGAGGATAACGCATGTTAGGTCTAGGTTAGCCCTGAGATTTTCACTCATCAGACACATACTTTCGCATTTTTCACATACTTCTTGAACGGATCCTGGGTTTTTTCTGGTGTGGATCACGTAGTAATGTGGTACCACACTGAAACAATCAATTAAACCTGGTCTTGATAAATATTTTAGAGGATAACGCATGTTAGGTCTGGGTTAGGTCTAGGATTTGCCCTCATCAGGCTCATACTTTCGCGTTTTTCACATACTTGTTAACAGATCCTGGGATTTTTCTGGTTTTGGATCACGTAGTAATGTGGTACCAGACTGAAACATTCCATTAAACCTGGTTTCGATTAATATTTTAGAGGATAAGGCATGTTATGTCTAGGTTAGGTCTAGGATTTGCCCTCGTCAGGATCATACTTTCGCATTCATCACATACTTGTTGAACAGATCCTGGGTTTTTTCAAGTTTGGATCACGTAGTAATGTGGTACCACACTGAAACAGTCCATTAAACCTGGTTTCGATCAATATTTTTGAGGATAACGCATGTTAGGTCTGGGTTAGGTCTAGGATTTGCCCTCATCAGGCTCATACTTTCGCATAATTCTCATAATTCATGGATAGATCCTGGGCTATTTCTGGATTGCATCACGTACTAATGTAGTACCACACTGAAACAGTCCATTAAACCTGGTTTCGATCAATATTTTAGAGGATAACACATGTTAGGTCTAGGTTAGGTCTGGGATATGCTCTCATCAGGCTCATTCTTTCGCATATTTCTCATAATTGATGGCAAGATCCTGGGCTTTTTCTGGATTGGGTCACGTAGTAATGTAGAAACACACTGAAACAGTCAATTAACCCTGGTTTCGATCACTATTTTAGAGGATAACGCATGTTAGGTATGGGATAGTTCTGGGATTTGCCCTCATCAGACTCATAGTTTCGCACACTTCACATACTCGCTGAACAGATCCTGGTTTTTTTTCTGGTTTGGATTACTTAGTAATGCGGTGCCACACTGACACAGTCGATTAAACCTTGTTTCGATCAATATTATTCAGGATAACGCATGTTAGGTCTAGGTTAGTCCTGGGACTTTCACTCATCAGACTCATACTTTCGAATTCTTCACATACTTGTTGAACGGATCCTGTGTTTTTACTGGTTTGGTTCACGTAGTAATGTGGTACCACACTGACACATTCAATTAAACCTGGTCTTGATAAATATTTTAGAGGATATCGCATGCTAGGTCTAGGTTAGGCCTGGGATTTGCCCCCATAAGTCCCATACCTTCGCATATTTCTCATACTTCATGGCTAGATCCTGGGCTATTTATAGATTGGATCACGTAGTAATGTGGCACCACACTGAAACAGTCAATTAAACCTGGTTTCGATCAATATTTTAGAGGATAACGCAAGTTATGTCTGGGTTAGGTCTAGGATTTGCCCTCATCAGGCTCATACTTTCGCATATTTCTCATACTTCATGGCTAGATCCTGGGCTATTTCTGGATTGCATCACGTAGTAATGTAGTGCAACACTGAAACAGTCAATTAAACCTGGTTTCCATCAATATTTTAGAGGACAACGCAAGTTAGGTCTGGGTTAGGCCTGGGATTTGCCCTCATCAGACTCATACTTTCGCATACTTCACATACTTGTTGAACAGATCCTGGGTTTTTTCTGGTTTGGATCACGCAGTAGTGTGGTACCACACTGAAACATTCAATTAAACCTGGTCTTGATAAATATTTTAGAGGATAACGCATGTTAGGTCTAGGTTAGGCCTGGGATTTGCTCTCATCAGGCTCGTACTTTCGCATATTTCTCATACTTAATGGGCAGATTCTGGGCTTTTTGTGGATTGGATCACGTAGTAATTTAGTAGCACATTGAAACAGTCGATTAAACCTGGTTTCGTTCAATATATATGAGCATAACGCATGTTAGGTCTAGGTTAGGCCTGGGATTTGCCCTCATCAGACTCATACTTTCGCATTCTTCATATACTTGTTGAACGGATCATGTGTTTTTACTGGTTTGGATCACGTAGTAATGTGGTACCACACTGAAACATTCAATTGAACCTGGTCTTGATAAATATTTTAGAGGACAACGCATGTTATGTCAGGGTAAGGTCTAGGATTTGCCCTCATCAGACACATACTTTCGCATTCTTCACGTACTTGTTGAACAGCTCCAGGGTTTTTTTCTGGTTTGGATCACGTAGTAATGTGGTACCACACTGAAACAGTCGATTAAACCTGGTATCGATCAATATTTTTGAGGGTAACGCATGTTAGGTCTGGGATAGGTCTGGAATTTGCCCTCATCAGACACATCCTTTCGCATTTTTCACATACTTCTTGAACGGATCCTGGGTTTTTTCTGGTGTGGATCACGTAGTAATGTGGTACCACACTGAAACAATCAATTAAACCTGGTCTTGATAAATATTTTAGAGGATAACGCATGTTAGGTCTGGGTTATGTCTAGGATTTGCCCTCATCAGGCTCATACTTTCGCATATTTTTCATACATCATGGCTAGATCCTGGGCTATTTCTGGTTTGGATCACGTAGTAATGTGGTACCACACTGAAATATTCAATTAAACCTGGTCATGATAAATATTTTAGTGGATAACGCATGTTAGGTCTGGGTTAGGTCTAGGATTTGCCCTCATCAGGCTCATACTTTCGCATATTTCTCATACTTCATGGCTAGATCCTGGGCTATTTCTGGATTGGATCACGTAGTAATGTGTTACCACACTGAAACAATCCATTAAACCTGGTTTCGATGAATATTTTAGAAGATAACGCATGTTAGGTCTAGGTTAGGCCTGCGATTTGCCCTCATCAGGGTCATACTTTCGCAGTTTTAACATACATGTTGACCTGATCGAGGGTTTTTTCTGCTTTGGATCACGCAGTAAAGTGGTACCACACTGAAACATTCCATTGAACCTGGTTTCGATCAATATTTTAGAGGATAACGCATGTTAGGTCTAGGTTAGGACTGGGATTTGCCCTCGTCAGGATCATACTTTCGCATTTTTCACATACTTGTTGAACAGATCCTGGGTTTTTTCTGGTTTGGATCACGCAGTAGTGTGGTACCACACTGAAACAGTCGATTAACCCTGGTTTCGATCAATATTTTAGAGGATAACGCATGTTAGGTCTAGGTTATGCCTGGGATATGCCCTCATCAGGGTCATACTTTCGCAGTTCTAACATACATGTTGACCTCATCGAGGGTTTTTTCTGCTTTGGATCACGTAGTAAAGTGGTACCACACTGAAACAGCCGATTAAACCTGGTTTCGATCTATATTTTTGAGGATAACGCATGTTAGGTCTAGTTTAGGCCTGGGACTTTCACTCATCAGACTCATACTTTCGCATTCTTCACATACTTGTTGAACGGACCCTATGTTTTTACTGGTTTGGATCACGTAGTAATGTGGTACCACATTGAAACAGTCAATTAAACCTGGTTCCGATCAATATTTTAGAGGATAACGCATGTTAGGTCTGGGATAGGTCTGGGATTTGCCCTCATCAGGCTCATACTTTCGCGTTCTTCACATACATGTTAACAGATCCTGGGATTTTTCTGGTTTTGGATCACGTAGTAATGTGGTACCAGACTGAAACATTCCATTAAACCTGGTTTCGATTAATATTTTAGAGGATAAGGCATGTTATGTCTAGGTTAGGTCTAGGATTTGCCCTCGTCAGGATCATACTTTCGCATATTTCTCATACTTGATGGCTAGATCCTGGGCTTTTTCTGGATTGCATCACGTAGTAATGTAGTACCACACAGAAACAGTCGATTAAACCTGGTTTCGATCAATATTTTAGAGGATAACGCAAGTTAGGTCTGGGATAGGTCTGGGATTTGCCCTCGTCAGGATCATACTTTCGCATTTTTCACATACTTGTTGAACAGATCCTGGGTTTTTTCTGGTTTGGATCACGCAGTAGTGTGGTACCACACTGAAACATTCAATTAAACCTGGTCTTGATAAATATTTTAGAGGATAACGCATGTTAGGTCTAGGTTAGGCCTGGGATTTGCTCTCATCAGGCTCGTACTTTCGCATATTTCTCATACTTAATGGGCAGATTCTGGGCTTTTTGTGGATTGGACCACGTAGTAATTTAGTAGCACATTGAAACAGTCGATTAATCCTGGTTTCGATCAATATATATGAGCATAACGCATGTTAGGTCTAGGTTAGGCCTGGGATTTGCCCTCATCAGGCTCATACTTTCGCATATTTTTCATACTTCATGGCTAGATCCTGGGCTATTTCTGGTTTGGATCACGTAGTAATGTGGTACCACACTGAAATATTCAATAAAACCTGGTCATGATAAATATTTTAGTGGATAACGCATGTTAGGTCTGGGTTAGGTCTAGGATTTGCCCTCATCAGGCTCATACTTTCGCATATTTCTCATACTTCATGGCTAGATCCTGGGCTATTTCTGGATTGGATCACGTAGTAATGTGTTACCACACTGAAACAATCCATTAAACCTGGTTTCGACGAATATTTTAGAAGATAACGCATGTTAGGTCTAGGTTAGGCCTGCGATTTGCCCTCATCAGGGTCATACTTTCGCAGTTTTAACATACATGTTGACTTGATCGAGGGTTTTTTCTGCTTTGGATCACGTAGTAAAGTGGTACGACACTGAAACATTCAATTAAACCTGGTCTTGATAAATATTTTAGAAGACAACGCATGTTAGGTCTAGGTTAGGCCAGGGATTTGCTCTCATCAGGCTCGTACTTTCGCATATTTCTCATACCTAATGGGCAGATTCTGGGCTTTTTGTGGATTGGATCACGTAGTAATTTAGTAGCACATTGAAACAGTCGATTAAACCTGGTTTCGATCAATATATATGAGCATAACGCATGTTAGGTCTAGGTTAGGCTGGGATTTGCCCTCATCAGACTCATACTTTCGCATTCTTCATATACTTGTTGAACGGATCCTGTGTTTTTACTGGTTTGGATCACGTAGCAATGTGGTACCACACTGAAACATTCAATTGAACCTGGTCTTGATAAATATTTTAGAGGATAACGCATCTTAGGTCAGGGTAAGGTCTAGGATTTGCCCTCATCAGACACATACTTTCGCATTCTTCACGTACTTGTTGAACAGCTCCAGGGTTTTTTTCTGGTTTGGATCACGTAGTAATGTGGTACCACACTGAAACAATCACTTAAACCTGGTCTTGATAAATATTTTAGAGGATAACGCATGTTAGGTCTGGGTTAGGTCTAGGATTTGCCCTCATCAGGCTCATACTTTCGCGTTTTTCACATACTTGTTAACAGATCCTGGGATTTTTCTGGTTTTGGATCACGTAGTAATGTGGTACCAGACTGAAACATTCCATTAAACCTGGTTTCGATTAATATTTTAGAGGATAAGGCATGTTATGTCTAGGTTAGGTCTAGGATTTGCCCTCGTCAGGATCATACTTTCGCATTCATCACATACTTGTTGAACAGATCCTGGGTTTTTTCAAGTTTGGATCACGTAGTAATGTGGTACCACACTGAAACAGTCCATTAAACCTGGTTTCGATCAATATTTTTGAGGATAACGCATGTTAGGTCTGGGTTAGGTCTAGGATTTGCCCTCATCAGGCTCATACTTTCGCATATTTCTCATATTTCATGGATAGATCCTGGGCTATTTCTGGATTGCATCACGTACTAATGTAGTACCACACTGAAACAGTCCATTAAACCTGGTTTCGATCAATATTTTAGAGGATAACACATGTTAGGTCTAGGTTAGGTCTGGGATATGCTCTCATCAGGCTCATTCTTTTGCATATTTCTCATAATTGATGGCAAGATCCTGGGCTTTTTCTGGATTGGGTCACGTAGTAATGTAGAAACACACTGAAACAGTCAATTAACCCTGGTTTCGATCACTATTTTAGAGGATAACGCATGTTAGGTATGGGATAGTTCTGGGATTTGCCCTCATCAGACTCATAGTTTCGCACACTTCACATACTCGCTGAACAGATCCTGGTTTTTTTTCTGGTTTGGATTACTTAGTAATGCGGTGCCACACTGACACAGTCGATTAAACCTTGTTTCGATCAATATTATTCAGGATAACGCATGTTAGGTCTAGGTTAGTCCTGGGACTTTCACTCATCAGACTCATACTTTCGAATTCTTCACATACTTGTTGAACGGATCCTGTGTTTTTACTGGTTTGGTTCACGTAGTAATGTGGTACCACACTGACACATTCAATTAAACCTGGTCTTGATAAATATTTTAGAGGATATCGCATGCTAGGTCTAGGTTAGGCCTGGGATTTGCCCCCATAAGTCCCATACCTTCGCATATTTTTGTCATACTTCATGGCTAGATCCTGGGCTATTTATAGATTGGATCACGTAGTAATGTGGCACCACACTGAAACAGTCAATTAAACCTGGTTTCGATCAATATTTTAGAGGATAACGCAAGTTATGTCTGGGTTAGGTCTAGGATTTGCCCTCATCAGGCTCATACTTTCGCATATTTCTCATACTTCATGGCTAGATCCTGGGCTATTTCTGGATTGCATCACGTAGTAATGTAGTGCAACACTGAAACAGTCAATTAAACCTGGTTTCCATCAATATTTTAGAGGACAACGCAAGTTAGGTCTGGGTTAGGCCTGGGATTTGCCCTCATCAGACTCATACTTTCGCATACTTCACATACTTGTTGAACAGATCCTGGGTTTTTTCTGGTTTGGATCACGCAGTAGTGTGGTACCACACTGAAACATTCAATTAAACCTGGTCTTGATAAATATTTTAGAGGATAACGGATGTTAGGTCTAGGTTAGGCCTGGGATTTGCTCTCATCAGGCTCGTACTTTCGCATATTTCTCATACTTAATGGGCAGATTCTGGGCTTTTTGTGGATTGGATCACGTAGTAATTTAGTAGCACATTGAAACAGTCGATTAAACCTGGTTTCGATCAATATATATGAGCATAACGCATGTTAGGTCTAGGTTAGGCCTGGGATTTGCCCTCATCAGACTCATACTTTCGCATTCTTCATATACTTGTTGAACGGATCATGTGTTTTTACTGGTTTGGATCACGTAGTAATGTGGTACCACACTGAAACATTCAATTGAACCTGGTCTTGATAAATATTTTAGAGGATAACGCATGTTATGTCAGGGTAAGGTCTAGGATTTGCCCTCATCAGACACATACTTTCGCATTCTTCACGTACTTGTTGAACAGCTCCAGGGTTTTTTTCTGGTTTGGATCACGTAGTAATGTGGTACCACACTGAAACAGTCGATTAAACCTGGTTTCGATCAATATTTTTGAGGGTAACGCATGTTAGGTCTGGGATAGGTCTGGAATTTGCCCTCATCAGACACATCCTTTCGCATTTTTCACATACTTCTTGAACGGATCCTGGGTTTTTTCTGGTGTGGATCACGTAGTAATGTGGTACCACACTGAAACAATCAATTAAACCTGGTCTTGATAAATATTTTAGAGGATAACGCATGTTAGGTCTGGGTTATGTCTAGGATTTGCCCTCATCAGGCTCATACTTTCGCATATTTTTCATACATCATGGCTAGATCCTGGGCTATTTCTGGTTTGGATCACGTAGTAATGTGGTACCACACTGAAATATTCAATTAAACCTGGTCATGATAAATATTTTAGTGGATAACGCATGTTAGGTCTGGGTTAGGTCTGGGATATGCCCTCATCAGGGTCATACTTTCGCAGTTCTAACATACATGTTGACCTCATCGAGGGTTTTTTCTGCTTTGGATCACGTAGTAAAGTGGTACCACACTGAAACAGCCGATTAAACCTGGTTTCGATCTATATTTTTGAGGATAACGCATGTTAGGTCTAGTTTAGGCCTGGGACTTTCACTCATCAGACTCATACTTTCGCATTCTTCACATACTTGTTGAACGGACCCTATGTTTTTACTGGTTTGGATCACGTAGTAATGTGGTACCACATTGAAACATTCAATTAAACCTGGTCTTGATAAATATTTTAGAGGATAACGCATGTTAGGTCAGGGTAAGGTCTTGGATTTGCCCTCATCAGGCTCATTCTTTCGCATATTTCTCATACTTCATGGCTAGATCCTCGGCTATTTCTGGATTGGATCACGTAGTAATGTGGTACCACATAGAAACAGTCAATTAAACCTGGTTCCGATCAATATTTTAGAGGATAACGCATGTTAGGTCTGGGATAGGTCTGGGATTTGCCCTCATCAGGCTCATACTTTCGCGTTCTTCACATACATGTTAACAGATCCTGGGATTTTTCTGGTTTTGGATCACGTAGTAATGTGGTACCAGACTGAAACATTCCATTAAACCTGGTTTCGATTAATATTTTAGAGGATAAGGCATGTTATGTCTAGGTTAGGTCTAGGATTTGCCCTCGTCAGGATCATACTTTCGCATATTTCTCATACTTGATGGCTAGATCCTGGGCTTTTTCTGGATTGCATCACGTAGTAATGTAGTACCACACTGAAACGGTCGATTAAACCTGGTTTCGATCAATATTTTAGAGGATAACGCAAGTTAGGTCTGGGATAGGTCTGGGATTTGCCCTCGTCAGGATCATACTTTCGCATTTTTCACATACTTGTTGAACAGATCCTGGGTTTTTTCTGGTTTGGATCACGCAGTAGTGTGGTACCACACTGAAACATTCAATTAAACCTGGTCTTGATAAATATTTTAGAGGATAACGCATGTTAGGTCTAGGTTAGGCCTGGGATTTGCTCTCATCAGGCTCGTACTTTCGCATATTTCTCATACTTAATGGGCAGATTCTGGGCTTTTTGTGGATTGGACCACGTAGTAATTTAGTAGCACATTGAAACAGTCGATTACTCCTGGTTTCGATCAATATATATGAGCATAACGCATGTTAGGTCTAGGTTAGGCCTGGGATTTGCCCTCATCAGGCTCATACTTTCGCATATTTTTCATACTTCATGGCTAGATCCTGGGCTATTTCTGGTTTGGATCACGTAGTAATGTGGTACCACACTGAAATATTCAATAAAACCTGGTCATGATAAATATTTTAGTGGATAACGCATGTTAGGTCTGGGTTAGGTCTAGGATTTGCCCTCATCAGGCTCATACTTTCGCATATTTCTCATACTTCATGGCTAGATCCTGGGCTATTTCTGGATTGGATCACGTAGTAATGTGTTACCACACTGAAACAATCCATTAAACCTGGTTTCGATGAATATTTTAGAAGATAACGCATGTTAGGTCTAGGTTAGGCCTGCGATTTGCCCTCATCAGGGTCATACTTTCGCAGTTTTAACATACATGTTGACTTGATCGAGGGTTTTTTCTGCTTTGGATCACGTAGTAAAGTGGTACGACACTGAAACATTCAATTAAACCTGGTCTTGATAAATATTTTAGAAGACAACGCATGATAGGTCTAGGTTAGGCCTGGGATTTGCTCTCATCAGGCTCGTACTTTCGCATATTTCTCATACCTAATGGGCAGATTCTGGGCTTTTTGTGGATTGGATCACGTAGTAATTTAGTAGCACATTGAAACAGTCGATTAAACCTGGTTTCGATCAATATATATGAGCATAACGCATGTTAGGTCTAGGTTAGGCTGGGATTTGCCCTCATCAGACTCATACTTTCGCATTCTTCATATACTTGTTGAACGGATCCTGTGTTTTTACTGGTTTGGATTACGTAGCAATGTGGTACCACACTGAAACATTCAATTGAACCTGGTCTTGATAAATATTTTAGAGGATAACGCATCTTAGGTCAGGGTAAGGTCTAGGATTTGCCCTCATCAGACACATACTTTCGCATTCTTCACGTACTTGTTGAACAGCTCCAGGGTTTTTTTCTGGTTTGGATCACGTAGTAATGTGGTACCACACTGAAACTGTCGATTAAACCTGGTTTCGCTCAATATTTTTGAGGGTAACGCATGTTAGGTCTGGGATAGGTCTGGGATTTGCCCTCATCAGGGTCATACTTTCGCAGTTTTGACATGCATGTTGACCTGATCGAGGGCTTTTCTGCTTTGCATCACGTGGTAAAGTGGTACCACACTAAAACGGTCAATTAAACCTGGTTTCGATCAATATTTTAGAGGATAACGCATGTTAGGTCTAGGTTAGGCCTGAGATTTTCACTCATCAGACACATACTTTCGCATCTTTCACATACTTCTTGAACGGATCCCGGGTTTTTTCTGGTGTGGATCACGTAGTAATGTGGTACCACACTGAAACAATCAATTAAACCTGGTCTTGATAAATATTTTAGAGGATAACGCATGTTAGGTCTGGGTTATGTCTAGGATTTGCCCTCATCAGGCTCATACTTTCGCATATTTTTCATACTTCATGGCTAGATCCAGGGCTATTTCTGGTTTGGATCACGTAGTAATGTGGTACCACACTGAAATATTCAATAAAACCTGGTCATGATAAATATTTTAGTGGATAACGCATGTTAGGTCTGGGTTAGGTCTAGGATTTGCCCCCATCAGGCTCATACTTTCGCATATTTCTCATACTTCATGGCTAGATCCTGGGCTATTTCTGGATTGGATCACGTAGTAATGTGTTACCACACTGAAACAATCCATTAAACCTGGTTTCGATGAATATTTTAGAAGATAACGCATGTTAGGTCTAGGTTAGGCCTGCGATTTGCCCTCATCAGGGTCATACTTTCGCAGTTTTAACATACATGCTGACCTGATCGAGGGTTTTTTCTGCTTTGGATCACGTAGTAAAGTGGTACCACACTGAAACATTCCATTAAACCTGGTTTCTATCAATATTTTAGAGGATAACGCAATTTAGCTCTGGGATAGGTCTGGGATTTGCCCTCGTCAGGATCATACTTTCGCATTTTTCACATACTTGTTGAACAGATCCTGGGTTTTTTCTGGTTTGGATCACGCAGTAGTGTGGTACCACACTGAAACATTCAATTAAACCTGGTCTTGATAAATATTTTAGAGGATAACGCATGTTAGGTCTAGGTTAGGCCTGGGATTTGCTCTCATCAGGCTCGTACTTTCGCATATTTCTCATACTTAATGGGCAGATTCTGGGCTTTTTGTGGATTGGATCACGTAGTAATTTAGTAGCACACTGAAACAGTCGATTAAACCTGGTTTCGATCAATATATATGAGCATAACGCATGTTAGGTCTAGGTTAGGCCTGGGATTTGCCCTCATCAGACTCATACTTTCGCATTCTTCATATACTTGTTGTACGGATCCTGTGTTCTTACTGGTTTGGATCACGTAGTAATGTGGTACCACACTGAAACATTCAATTGAACCTGGTCTTGATAAATATTTTAGAGGATAACGCATGTTAGGTCAGGGTAAGGTCTAGGATTTGCCCTCATCAGACACATACTTTCGCATTCTTCACGTACTTGTTGAACAGCTCCAGGGTTTTTTTCTGGTTTCGATCACGTAGTAATGTGGTACCACACTGAAACACTCGATTAAACCTGGTTTCGATCAATATTTTTGAGGGTAACGCATGTTAGGTCTGGGATAGGTCTGGGATTTGCCCTCATCAGGGTCATACATTCGCAGTTTTGACATGCATGTTGACCTGATCGAGGGCTTTTCTGCTTTGGATCTCGTAGTAAAGTGGTACCACACTAAAACGGTCAATTAAACCTGGTTTCGATCAATATTTTAGAGGATAACGCATGTTAGGTCTAGGTTAGGCCTGAGATTTTCACTCATCAGACACATACTTTCGCATTTTTCACATACTTCTTGAACGGATCCTGGGTTTTTTCTAGATTGGATCACGTAGTAATGGGGTGCAACACTAAAACATTCCATTAAACCTGGTTTCGATCAATATTTTAGAGGATAACGCATCTTAGGTCTAGGTTAGGCCTGGGATTTGCCCTTATCAGGGTCATACTTTCGCGTTTTTCACATACTTGTTGAACAGATCCTGGGTTTTTTCAAGATTGGATCACGTAGTAATGTGGTACCACACTGAAACAGTCCATTAAACCTGGTTTCGATCAATATTTTAGAGGATAACGCAAGTTATGTCTGGGATAGGTCTGGGGATTTGCCCTCATCAGGCTCATACTTTCGCGTTTTTCACATTCTAGTTGAACAGATCCTGGGTTTTTTCTGGTTTGGATCACCTAGCAATGTGGTACCACACTGAGACAGTCCATTAAACCTGGTTTCGATCAATATTTTAGAGAATAATTCATGTTAGGTCTAGGTTAGGTCTGGGATTTTGTCTCATCAGGCTCATTCGTTCGCATATTTCTCATACTTGATGGCTAGATCCTGGGCTTTTTCTGGATTGCATCACGTAGTAATGAAGTACAACACTGAAACAGTCAATTAAACCTGGTTTCCATCAATATTTTAGAGGACAGCGTATGTTAGGTCTAGGTTAGGCCTGGGATTTGCCCTGATCAGGGTCATACTTTCGCAGTTTTAACATACATGTTGACCTGATCGAGGGTTTTTTCTGCTTTGGATCACGTAGTAAAGTGGTACCACACTGAAACAGTCCATTAAACCTGGTTTGGATCAATATTTTAGAGAATAATTAATGTTAGGTCTAGGTTAGGTCTGGGATTTTGTCTCATCAGGCTCATTCGTTCGCATATTTCTCATACTTGATGGCTAGATCCTGGGCTTTTTCTGGATTGCATCACGTAGTAATGAAGTACAACACTGAAACAGTCAATTAAACCTGGCTTCCATCAATATTTTAGAGGACAGCGTATGTTAGGTCTAGGTTAGGCCTGGGATATGCCCTCATCAGACACATACTTTCGCATTCTTCACGTACTTGTTGAACAGCTCACGGGTTTTTTTCTGGTTTGGATCACGTAGTAGTGTGGTACCGCACTGAAACAGTCAATTAAACCTGGTTTCGATCAATATTTTAGAGGATAACGCAAGTTAGGTCTGGGATAGGTCTGGGATTTGCCCTCAGCAGACTCATACTTTCGCATTCTTCACATACTCGTTGAACGGGTCCTGGGTTTTTACTGGTTTGGTTCACGTAGTAATGTGGTACCACACTGAAACATTCAATTAAACCTGGTCTTCATAAATATTTTAGAGGATAACGCATGTTAGGTCTGGGTAAGGTCTAGGATTTGCCCTCATCAGGCTCATACTTTCGCATATTTCTAATACTTCATGGCTAGATCCTGGGCTATTTCTGGATTGGATCACATAGTAATGTGGTACCACACTGAAACAGTCCATTAAACCTGGTTTCGATCAATATTATTGAGGATAACGCATGATAGGTCTGGGTTAGGTCTAGGATGTGCCCTCATCAGGGTCATACTTTCGCATATTTCTCATACTTCATGGCTAGATCCTGGGCTATTCCTGGATTGGATCACGTAGTAATGTGGTACCACACTGAAGCAGTCAATTAAACCTGGTTCCGATCAATATTTTAGAGGATAACGCAAGTTAGGTCTGGGATAGGTCTGGGATTCGCCCTCATCAGGCTCATACTTTCGCGTTTTTCACATACTTGTTGAACTGATCCTGGGTTTTTTCTGGTTTGGATCACGTAGTAATGTGGTACCACACTGAAACAGTCCATTAAACCTGGTTTCGATCAATATGTTAGAGAATAATTCATGTTAGGTCTAGGGTATGTCTGGGATTTGCCCCCATCAGGCTCATACTTTCGCGTTTTTCACATACTTGTTGAACAGATCCTGGGTTTTTTCTGGTTTGGATCGCGTAGTAATGTGTTACCACACTGAAATAGTCCATAAAACCTGGTTTCGATCAATATGTTAGAGAATAATACATGTTAGGTCTAGGGTAGGTCTGGGATTTGCTCTCATCACGCTCATCCTTTCGCATATTTCTCATACTTGATGGCTAGATCCTGGACTATTTCTGGATTGGATCACGTAGTAATGTAGTACAACACTGAAACAGACAATTAAACCTGGTTTCCATCAATATTTTAGAGGATTACGCGTGTTATGTCTGGGATAGGTCTGGGGATTTGTCCTCATCAGGCTTATACTTTCGCGTTTTTCACATTCTTGTTGTACAGATCCTGGGTTTTTTCTGGTTTGGATCACCTAGTAATGTGGTACCACACTGAGACAGTCCATTAAACCTGATTTCGATCAATATTTTAGAGAATAATTCATGTTAGGTCTAGGTGAGGTAAGGGATTTGCTCTCATCAGGCTCGTACTTTCGCATATTTCTCATACTTGATGGGCAGATTCTGGGCTTTTTCTGGTTTGGATCACGTAGTAATGTGGTACCACACGGAAACAGTCCATTAAACCTGGTTTCGATCAATATTTTAGAGGATGACGCATGTTAGGTCTGGGATAGGTCTGGGATTTGCCCTCATCAGGGTCATACTTTCGCATTTTTCACATACTTGTTGAACAGATCCTGGGTTTTTTCTGGTTTGGATCACGGAGTAATGTGGTACCACACCGAAACAGTCCACTAAACCTGGTTTCGATCAATATTTTAGAGGATAACTCATGCTAGGTCTAGGTTAGGCCTGGGATTTGCCCCCATCAAACCCATACTTTCGCATATTTCTCATACTTCATGGCTAGATCCTGGGCTATTAATGGATTGGATCACGTAGTAATGTGGCACCACACTGAAACAGTCAATTAAACCTGGTTTCGATCTATATTTTTGAGGATAACGCATGTTAGGTCTAGTTTAGGCCTGGGACTTTCACTCATCAGACTCATACTTTCGCATTCTTCACATACTTGTTGAACGGGCCCTATGTTTTTACTGGTTTGGATCACGTAGTAATGTGGTACCACATTGAAACATTCAATTAAACCTGGTCTTGATAAATATTTTAGAGGATAACGCATGTTAGGTCAGGGTAAGGTCTAGGATTTGCCCTCATCAGGCTCATTCTTTCGCATATTTCTCATACTTCATGGCTAGATCCTCGGCTATTTCTGGATTGGATCACGTAGTAATGTGGTACCACATAGAAACAGTCAATTAAACCTGGTTCCGATCAATATTTTAGAGGATAACGCATGTTAGGTCTGGGATAGGTCTGGGATTTGCCCTCATCAGGCTCATACTTTCGCGTTCTTCACATACATGTTAACAGATCCTGGGATTTTTCTGGTTTTGGATCACGTAGTAATGTGGTACCAGACTGAAACATTCCATTAAACCTGGTTTCGATTAATATTTTAGAGGATAAGGCATGTTATGTCTAGGTCAGGTCTAGGATTTGCCCTCGTCAGGATCATACTTTCGCATATTTCTCATACTTGATGGCTAGATCCTGGGCTTTTTCTGGATTGCATCACGTAGTAATGTAGTACCACACTGAAACAGTCGATTAAACCTGGTTTCGATAAATATTTTTGAGCATAACGCATGTTAGGTCTAGGTTAGGCCTGGGATTTTCACTCATCAGACACATACTTTGGCATTCATCACATACTTGTTGAACAGATCCTGGGTTTTTTCTAGTTTGGATCACGTAGTAATGTGGTACCACACTGAAACAGTCCATTAAACCTGGTTTCGATCAATATTTTTGAGGATAACGCATGTTAGGTCTGGGTTAGGTCTAGGATTTGCCCTCATCAGGCTCATACTTTCGCATATTTCTCATAATTCATGGCTAGATCCAGGGCTATTTCTGGATTGGATCACGTAGTAATGTGGTACCACACTGAAACAGTCCATTAAACCTGGTTTCGATCAATATTTTTGAGGATAACACATGTTAGGTCTAGGTTAGGACTGGGATTTTCTCTCATCAGGCTCATTCTTTCGCATATTTCTCATACTTGATGGCTAGATCCTGGGCTTTTTCTAGATTGGATCACGTAGTAATGTAGTACCACACTGAAATAGTCGATTAACCCTGGTTTCGATCAATATTTTAGAGGATAACGCATGTTAGGTCTAGGTTAGGCCTGGGATTTGACCTCATCAGGGTCATACTTTCGCAGTTTTAACATACATGTTGACCTAATCCAGGGTCTTTTCTGCTTTGGATCACGTAGTAATGTGGTGCCACACTGAAACATTCCATTAAACCTGGTTTCGATCAATATTTTAGAGGATAACGCAAGTTAGGTCTGGGATAGGTCTGGGATTTGCCCTTGTCAGGATCGTACTTTCGCATTTTTCACATACTTGTTGAACAGATCCTGGGTTTTTTCTGGTTTGGATCACGCAGTAGGTTGGTACCACACTGAAACATTCAATTAAACCTGGTCTTGATAAATATTTTAGAGGATAACGCATGTTAGGTCTAGGTTAGGCCTGGGATTTGCTCTCATCAGGCTCGTACTTTCGCATATTTCTCATACTTAATGGGCAGATTCTGGGCTTTTTGTGGATTGGATCACGTAGTAATTTAGTAGCACAATGAAACAGTCGATTAAACCTGGTTTCGATCAATATATATGAGCATAACGCATGTTAGGTCTAGGTTAGGCCTGGGATTTGCCCTCATCAGACTCATACTTTCGCATTCTTCATATACTTGTTGAACGGATCCTGTGTTTTTACTGGTTTGGATCACGTAGTAATGTGGTACCACACTGAAACATTCAATTGAACCTGGTCTTGATAAATATTTTAGAGGATAACGCATCTTAGGTCAGGGTAAGGTCTAGGATTTGCCCTCATCAGACACATACTTTCGCATTCTTCACGTACTTGTTGAACAGCTCCAGGGTTTTTTTCTGGTTTGGATCACGTAGTAATGTGGTACCACACTGAAACAGTCGATTAAACCTGGTTTCGCTCAATATTTTTGAGGGTAACGCATGTTAGGTCTGGGATAGGTCTGGGATTTTCACTCATCAGACTCATACTTTCGCATTCATCACATACTTGTTGAACAGATCCTGGGTTTTTTCTAGTTTGGATCACGTAGTAATGTAGTACCACACTGAAACAGTCCATTAAACCTGGCTTCGATCAATATTTTTGAGGATAACGCATGTTAGGTCTGGGATAGGTCTGGGATTTGCCCTCATCAGGGTCATACTTTCGCTGTTTTGACATGCATGTTGACCTGATCGAGGGCTTTTCTGCTTTGGATCACGTAGTAATGTGGTACCACACTAAAACGGTCAATTAAACCTGGTTTCGATCAATATTTTTGAGCATAACGCATGTTAGGTCTAGGTTAGGTCTGGGATTTGCTCTCATCAGGCTCGTACTTTCGCATATTTCTCATACTTGATGGGCAGATTCTGGGCTTTTTGTGGATTGGATCACGTAGTAATTTAGTAGCACACTGAAACAGTCGATTAAACCTGGTTTCGATAAATATTTTTGAGCATAACGCATGTTAGGTCTGGGTTAGGTCTAGGAATTGCCCTCATCAGGCTCATACTTTCGCATATTTCTCATAATTCATGGCTAGATCCTGGGCTATTTCTGGATTGCATCACGTAGTAATGTAGTACCACACTGAAACAGTCCATTAAACCTGGTTTCGATCAATATTTTTGAGGATAATGCATGTTAGGTCCCGGTTAGGTCTGGGATTTGCCCTCATCAGGGTCATACTTTCGCATATTTCTCATAATTGATGGCTAAATCCTGGGCTATTTCTGGATTGCATCACGTAGTAATGTAGTACCACACTGAAACAGTCAATTAAACCTGGTTTCCATCAATATTTTAGAGGACAACGCATGTTAGGTCTGGGATAGGTCTGGGATTTGCCCTCGTCAGGATCATACTTTCGCATTTTTCACATACTTGTTGAACAGATCCTGGGTTTTTTCTGGTTTGGATCACGCAGTAGTGTGGTACCACACTGAAACAGTCCACTCAACCAGGTTTCGATCAATATTTTACAGGATAACGCATGTTATGTCTAGGTTAGGCCTGGGATTAGCCCTCATCAGACTCATACTTTCGCATACTTCACATACTTGTTGAACAGATCCTAGGTTTTTTTCTGGTTTGGATCACGTATTAATGTGGTACCACACTGAAACAGTCGACTAAACCTGGTTTCGATAAATATTTTTGAGCATAACGCATGTTAGGTCTAGGTTAGGTCTGGGATTTGCTCTCAGGCTCATTCTTTCGCATATTTCTCATAATTGATGGCTAGATCCTGGGCTTTTTCTGGATTGGAGCACGTAGTAATGTAGAACCACACTGAAACAGTCAATTAACCATAGTTTCGATCACTATTTTAGAGGATAACGCATGTTAGGTATGGGATAGTTCTGGGATTTGCCCTCATCAGACTCATAGTTTCGCACACTTCACATACTCGCTGAACAGATCCTGGTTTTTTTTCTGGTTTGGATCACGTAGTAAAGTGGTACCACACTGAAACAGCCGATTAAACCTGGTTTCGATCTACATTTTTGAGGATAACGCATGTTAGGTCTAGTTTAGGCCTGGGACTTTCACTCATCAGACTCATACTTTCGCATTCTTCACATACTTGTTGAACGGATCCTGTGTTTTTACTGGTTTGGTTCACGTAGTAATGTGGTACCACACTGACACATTCAATTAAACCTGGTCTTGATAAATATTTTAGAGGATAACGCATGTTAGGTCAGGGTAAGGTCTTGGATTTGCCCTCATCAGGCTCATTCTTTCGCATATTTCTCATACTTCATGGCTAGATCCTCGGCTATTTCTGGATTGGATCACGTAGTAATGTAGTACCACACTGAAACAGTCGATTAAACCTGGTTTCGATCAATATTTTAGAGGATAACGCAAGTTAGGTCTGGGATAGGTCTGGGATTTGCCCTCGTCAGGATCATACTTTCGCATTTTTCACATACTTGTTGAACAGATCCTGGGTTTTTTCTGGTTTGGATCACGCAGTAGTGTGGTACCACACTGAAACATTCAATTAAACCTGGTCTTGATAAATATTTTAGAGGATAACGCATGTTAGGTCTAGGTTAGGCCTGGGATTTGCTCTCATCAGGCTCGTACTTTCGCATATTTCTCATACTTAATGGGCAGATTCTGGGCTTTTTGTGGATTGGACCACGTAGTAATTTAGTAGCACATTGAAACAGTCGATTAATCCTGGTTTCGATCAATATATATGAGCATAACGCATGTTAGGTCTAGGTTAGGCCTGGGATTTGCCCTCATAAGGCTCATACTTTCGCATATCTTTCATACTTCATGGCTAGATCCTGGGCTATTTCTGGTTTGGATCACGTAGTAATGTGGTACCACACTGAAATATTCAATAAAACCTGGTCATGATAAATATTTTAGTGGATAACGCATGTTAGGTCTGGGTTAGGTCTAGGATTTGCCCTCATCAGGCTCATACTTTCGCATATTTCTCATACTTCATGGCTAGATCCTGGGCTATTTCTGGATTGGATCACGTAGTAATGTGTTACCACACTGAAACAATCCATTAAACCTGGTTTCGATGAATATTTTAGAAGATAACGCATGTTAGGTCTAGGTTAGGCCTGCGATTTGCCCTCATCAGGGTCATACTTTCGCAGTTTTAACATACATGTTGACTTGATCGAGGGTTTTTTCTGCTTTGGATCACGTAGTAAAGTGGTACGACACTGAAACATTCAATTAAACCTGGTCTTGATAAATATTTTAGAAGACAACGCATGTTAGGTCTAGGTTAGGCCTGGGATTTGCTCTCATCAGGCTCGTACTTTCGCATATTTCTCATACCTAATGGGCAGATTCTGGGCTTTTTGTGGATTGGATCACGTAGTAATTTAGTAGCACATTGAAACAGTCGATTAAACCTGGTTTCGATCAATATATATGAGCATAACGCATGTTAGGTCTAGGTTAGGCTGGGATTTGCCCTCATCAGACTCATACTTTCGCATTCTTCATATACTTGTTGAACGGATCCCGTGTTTTTACTGGTTTGGATCACGTAGCAATGTGGTACCACACTGAAACATTCAATTGAACCTGGTCTTGATAAATATTTTAGAGGATAACGCATCTTAGGTCAGGGTAAGGTCTAGGATTTGCCCTCATCAGACACATACTTTCGCATTCTTCACGTACTTGTTGAACAGCTCCAGGGTTTTTTTCTGGTTTGGATCACGTAGTAATGTGGTACCACACTGAAACTGTCGATTAAACCTGGTTTCGCTCAATATTTTTGAGGGTAACGCATGTTAGGTCTGGGAAAGGTCTGGGATTTGCCCTCATCAGGCTCATACTTTCGCAGTTTTGACATGCATGTTGACCTGATCGAGGGCTTTTCTGCTTTGCATCACGTGGTAAAGTGGTACCACACTAAAACGGTCAATTAAACCTGGTTTCGATCAATATTTTAGAGGATAACGCATGTTAGGTCTAGGTTAGGCCTGAGATTTTCACTCATCAGACACATACTTTCGCATCTTTCACATACTTCTTGAACGGATCCCGGGTTTTTTCTGGTGTGGATCACGTAGTAATGTGGTACCACACTGAAACAATCAATTAAACCTGGTCTTGATAAATATTTTAGAGGATAACGCATGTTAGGTCTGGGTTATGTCTAGGATTTGCCCTCATCAGGCTCATACTTTCGCATATTTTTCATACTTCATGGCTAGATCCAGGGCTATTTCTGGTTTGGATCACGTAGTAATGTGGTACCACACTGAAATATTCAATAAAACCTGGTCATGATAAATATTTTAGTGGATAACGCATGTTAGGTCTGGGTTAGGTCTAGGATTTGCCCCCATCAGGCTCATACTTTCGCACATTTCTCATACTTCATGGCTAGATCCTGGGCTATTTCTGGATTGGATCACGTAGTAATGTGTTACCACACTGAAACAATCCATTAAACCTGGTTTCGATGAATATTTTAGAAGATAACGCATGTTAGGTCTAGGTTAGGCCTGCGATTTGCCCTCATCAGGGTCATACTTTCGCAGTTTTAACATACATGCTGACCTGATCGAGGGTTTTTTCTGCTTTGGATCACGTAGTAAAGTGGTACCACACTGAAACATTCCATTAAACCTGGTTTCTATCAATATTTTAGAGGATAACGCAATTTAGGTCTGGGATAGGTCTGGGATTTGCCCTCGTCAGGATCATACTTTCGCATTTTTCACATACTTGTTGAACAGATCCTGGGTTTTTTCTGGTTTGGATCACGCAGTAGTATGGTACCACACTGAAACATTCAATTAAACCTGGTCTTGATAAATATTTTAGAGGATAACGCATGTTAGGTCTAGGTTAGGCCTGGGATTTGCTCTCATCAGGCTCGTACTTTCGCATATTTCTCATACTTAATGGGCAGATTCTGGGCTTTTTGTGGATTGGATCACGTAGTAATTTAGTAGCACACTGAAACAGTCGATTAAACCTGGTTTCGATCAATATATATGAGCATAACGCATGTTAGGTCTAGGTTAGGCCTGGGATTTGCCCTCATCAGACTCATACTTTCGCATTCTTCATATACTTGTTGAACGGATCCTGTGTTCTTACTGGTTTGGATCACGTAGTAATGTGGTACCACACTGAAACATGCAATTGAACCTGGTCTTGATAAATATTTTAGAGGATAACGCATGTTAGGTCAGGGTAAGGTCTAGGATTTGCCATCATCAGACACATACTTTCGCATTCTTCACGTACTTGTTGAACAGCTCCAGGGTTTTTTTCTGGTTTCGATCACGTAGTAATGTGGTACCACACTGAAACACTCGATTAAACCTGGTTTCGATCAATATTTTTGAGGGTAACGCATGTTAGGTCTGGGATAGGTCTGGGATTTGCCCTCATCAGGGTCATACATCCGCAGTTTTGACATGCATGTTGACCTGATCGAGGGCTTTTCTGCTTTGGATCTCGTAGTAAAGTGGTACCACACTAAAACGGTCAATTAAACCTGGTTTCGATCAATATTTTAGAGGATAACGCATGTTAGGTCTAGGTTAGGCCTGAGATTTTCACTCATCAGACACATACTTTCGCATCTTTCACATACTTCTTGAACGGATCCCGGGTTTTTTCTGGTGTGGATCACGTAGTAATGTGGTACCACACTGAAACAATCAATTAAACCTGGTCTTGATAAATATTTTAGAGGATAACGCATGTTAGGTCTGGGTTATGTCTAGGATTTGCCCTCATCAGGCTCATACTTTCGCATATTTTTCATACTTCATGGCTAGATCCAGGGCTATTTCTGGTTTGGATCACGTAGTAATGTGGTACCACACTGAAATATTCAATAAAACCTGGTCATGATAAATATTTTAGTGGATAACGCATGTTAGGTCTGGGTTAGGTCTAGGATTTGCCCCCATCAGGCTCATACTTTCGCACATTTCTCATACTTCATGGCTAGATCCTGGGCTATTTCTGGATTGGATCACGTAGTAATGTGTTACCACACTGAAACAATCCATTAAACCTGGTTTCGATGAATATTTTAGAAGATAACGCATGTTAGGTCTAGGTTAGGCCTGCGATTTGCCCTCATCAGGGTCATACTTTCGCAGTTTTAACATACATGCTGACCTGATCGAGGGTTTTTTCTGCTTTGGATCACGTAGTAAAGTGGTACCACACTGAAACATTCCATTAAACCTGGTTTCTATCAATATTTTAGAGGATAACGCAATTTAGGTCTGGGATAGGTCTGGGATTTGCCCTCGTCAGGATCATACTTTCGCATTTGTCACATACTTGTTGAACAGATCCTGGGTTTTTTCTGGTTTGGATCACGCAGTAGTGTGGTACCACACTGAAACATTCAATTAAACCTGGTCTTGATAAATATTTTAGAGGATAACGCATGTTAGGTCTAGGTTAGGCCTGGGATTTGCTCTCATCAGGCTCGTACTTTCGCATATTTCTCATACTTAATGGGCAGATTCTGGGCTTTTTGTGGATTGGATCACGTAGTAATTTAGTAGCACACTGAAACAGTCGATTAAACCTTGTTTCGATCAATATATATGAGCATAACGCATGTTAGGTCTAGGTTAGGCCTGGGATTTGCCCTCATCAGACTCATACTTTCGCATTCTTCATATACTTGTTGAACGGATCCTGTGTTCTTACTGGTTTGGATCACGTAGTAATGTGGTACCACACTGAAACATGCAATTGAACCTGGTCTTGATAAATATTTTAGAGGATAACGCATGTTAGGTCAGGGTAAGGTCTAGGATTTGCCATCATCAGACACATACTTTCGCATTCTTCACGTACTTGTTGAACAGCTCCAGGGTTTTTTTCTGGTTTCGATCACGTAGTAATGTGGTACCACACTGAAACACTCGATTAAACCTGGTTTCGATCAATATTTTTGAGGGTAACGCATGTTAGGTCTGGGATAGGTCTAGGATTTGCCCTCATCAGGGTCATACATTCGCAGTTTTGACATGCATGTTGACCTGATCGAGGGCTTTTCTGCTTTGGATCTCGTAGTAAAGTGGTACCACACTAAAACGGTCAATTAAACCTGGTTTCGATCAATATTTTAGAGGATAACGCATGTTAGGTCTAGGTTAGGCCTGAGATTTTCACTCATCAGACACATACTTTCGCATTTTTCACATACTTCTTGAACGGATCATGGGTTTTTTCTAGATTGGATCACGTAGTAATGGGGTGCAACACTAAAACATTCCATTAAACCTGGTTTCGATCAATATTTTAGAGGATAACGCATCTTAGGTCTAGGTTAGGCCTGGGATTTGCCCTTATCAGGGTCATACTTTCGCGTTTTTCACATACTTGTTGAACAGATCCTGGGTTTTTTCTAGATTGGATCACGTAGTAATGTGGTACCACACTGAAACAGTCCATTAAACCTGGTTTCGATCAATATTTTAGAGGATAACGCAAGTTATGTCTGGGATAGGTCTGGGGATTTGCCCTCATCAGGCTCATACTTTCGCGTTTTTCACATTCTAGTTGAACAGATCCTGGGTTTTTTCTGGTTTGGATCACCTAGCAATGTGGTACCACACTGAGACAGTCCATTAAACCTGGTTTCGATCAATATTTTAGAGAATAATTCATGTTAGGTCTAGGTTAGGTCTGGGATTTTGTCTCATCAGGCTCATTCGTTCGCATATTTCTCATACTTGATGGCTAGATCCTGGGCTTTTTCTGGATTGCATCACGTAGTAATGAAGTACAACACTGAAACAGTCAATTAAACCTGGTTTCCATCAATATTTTAGAGGACAGCGTATGTTAGGTCTAGGTTAGGCCTGGGATTTGCCCTGATCAGGGTCATACTTTCGCAGTTTTAACATACATGTTGACCTGATCGAGGGTTTTTTCTGCTTTGGATCACGTAGTAAAGTGGTACCACACTGAAACAGTCCATTAAACCTGGTTTGGATCAATATTTTAGAGAATAATTAATGTTAAGTCTAGGTTAGGTCTGGGATTTTGTCTCATCAGGCTCATTCGTTCGCATATTTCTCATACTTGATGGCTAGATCCTGGGCTTTTTCTGGATTGCATCACGTAGTAATGAAGTACAACACTGAAACAGTCAATTAAACCTGGTTTCCATCAATATTTTAGAGGACAGCGTATGTTAGGTCTAGGTTAGGCCTGGGATATGCCCTCATCAGACACATACTTTCGCATTCTTCACGTACTTGTTGAACAGCTCACGGGTTTTTTTCTGGTTTGGATCACGTAGTAGTGTGGTACCGCACTGAAACAGTCAATTAAACCTGGTTTCGATCAATATTTTAGAGGATAACGCAAGTTAGGTCTGGGATAGGTCTGGGATTTGCCCTCAGCAGACTCATACTTTCGCATTCTTCACAAACTCGTTGAACGGGTCCTGGGTTTTTACTGGTTTGGTTCACGTAGTAATGTGGTACCACACTGAAACATTCAATTAAACCTGGTCTTCATAAATATTTTAGAGGATAACGCATGTTAGGTCTGGGTAAGGTCTAGGATTTGCCCTCATCAGGCTCATACTTTCGCATATTTCTAATACTTCATGGCTAGATCCTGGGCTATTTCTGGATTGGATCACATAGTAATGTGGTACCACACTGAAACAGTCCATTAAACCTGGTTTCGATCAATATTATTGAGGATAACGCATGATAGGTCTGGGTTAGGTCTAGGATTTGCCCTCATCAGGCTCATACTTTCGCATATTTCTCATACTTCATGGCTAGATCCTGGGCTATTCCTGGATTGGATCACGTAGTAATGTGGTACCACACTGAAGCAGTCAATTAAACCTGGTTCCGATCAATATTTTAGAGGATAACGCAAGTTAGGTCTGGGATAGGTCTGGGATTCGCCCTCATCAGGCTCATACTTTCGCGTTTTTCACATACTTGTTGAACTGATCCTGGGTTTTTTCTGGTTTGGATCACGTAGTAATGTGGTACCACACTGAAACAGTCCATTAAACCTGGTTTCGATCAATATGTTAGAGAATAATTCATGTTAGGTCTAGGGTATGTCTGGGATTTGCCCCCATCAGGCTCATACTTTAGCGTTTTTCACATACTTGTTGAACAGATCCTGGGTTTTTTCTGGTTTGGATCGCGTAGTAATGTGTTACCACACTGAAATAGTCCATAAAACCTGGTTTCGATCAATATGTTAGAGAATAATACATGTTAGGTCTAGGGTAGGTCTGGGATTTGCTCTCATCAGGCTCATCCTTTCGCATATTTCTCATACTTGATGGCTAGATCCTGGACTATTTCTGGATTGGATCACGTAGTAATGTAGTACAACACTGAAACAGACAATTAAACCTGGTTTCCATCAATATTTTAGAGGATTACGCGAGTTATGTCTGGGATAGGTCTGGGGATTTGTCCTCATCAGGCTTATACTTTCGCGTTTTTCACATTCTTGTTGTACAGATCCTGGGTTTTTTCTGGTTTGGATCACCTAGTAATGTGGTACCACACTGAGACAGTCCATTAAACCTGATTTCGATCAATATTTTAGAGAATAATTCATGTTAGGTCTAGGTGAGGTAAGGGATTTGCTCTCATCAGGCTCGTACTTTCGCATATTTCTCATACTTGATGGGCAGATTCTGGGCTTTTTCTGGTTTGGATCACGTAGTAATGTGGTACCAAACGGAAACAGTCCATTAAACCTGGTTTCGATCAATATTTTAGAAGATAACGCATGTTAGGTCTAGGTTAGCCCTGGGATTTGCCCTCATCAGACGCATACTTTCGCACACTTCACATACTCGTTGACAAGATCCTGGGTTTTTTTCTGGTTTGGATCACGTAGTAATGTGGTACCACACTGAAACAGCCCATTAAACCTGGTTTCGACCAATATTTTAGAGGATGACGCATGTTAGGTCTGGGATAGGTCTGGGATTTGCCCTCATCAGGGTCATACTTTCGCATTTTTCACATACTTGTTGAACAGATCCTGGGTTTTTTCTGGTTTGGATCACGGAGTAATGTGGTACCACACCGAAACAGTCCACTAAACCTGGTTTCGATCAATATTTTAGAGGATAACTCATGCTAGGTCTAGGTTAGGCCTGGGATTTGCCCCCATCAAACCCATACTTTCGCATATTTCTCATACTTCATGGCTAGATCCTGGGCTATTAATGGATTGGATCACGTAGTAATGTGGCACCACACTGAAACAGTCAATTAAACCTGGTTTCGATCTATATTTTTGAGGATAACGCATGTTAGGTCTAGTTTAGGCCTGGGACTTTCACTCATCAGACTCATACTTTCGCATTCTTCACATACTTGTTGAACGGGCCCTATGTTTTTACTGGTTTGGATCACGTAGTAATGTGGTACCACATTGAAACATTCAATTAAACCTGGTCTTGATAAATATTTTAGAGGATAACGCATGTTAGGTCAGGGTAAGGTCTAGGATTTGCCCTCATCAGGCTCATTCTTTCGCATATTTCTCATACTTCATGGCTAGATCCTCGGCTATTTCTGGATTGGATCACGTAGTAATGTGGTACCACATAGAAACAGTCAATTAAACCTGGTTCCGATCAATATTTTAGAGGATAACGCATGTTAGGTCTGGGATAGGTCTGGGATTTGCCCTCATCAGGCTCATACTTTCGCGTTCTTCACATACATGTTAACAGATCCTGGGATTTTTCTGGTTTTGGATCACGTAGTAATGTGGTACCAGACTGAAACATTCCATTAAACCTGGTTTCGATTAATATTTTAGAGGATAAGGCATGTTATGTCTAGGTCAGGTCTAGGATTTGCCCTCGTCAGGATCATACTTTCGCATATTTCCCATACTTGATGGCTAGATCCTGGGCTTTTTCTGGATTGCATCACGTAGTAATGTAGTACCACACTGAAACAGTCGATTAAACCTGGTTTCGATAAATATTTTTGAGCATAACGCATGTTAGGTCTAGGTTAGGCCTGGGATTTTCACTCATCAGACACATACTTTGGCATTCATCACATACTTGTTGAACAGATCCTGGGTTTTTTCTAGTTTGGATCACGTAGTAATGTGGTACCACACTGAAACAGTCCATTAAACCTGGTTTCGATCAATATTTTTGAGGATAACGCATGTTAGGTCTGGGTTAGGTCTGGGATTTGCCCTCATCAGGCTCATACTTTCGCATATTTCTCATAATTCATGGCTAGATCCAGGGCTATTTCTGGATTGGATCACGTAGTAATGTGGTACCACACTGAAACAGTCCATTAAACCTGGTTTCGATCAATATTTTTGAGGATAACACATGTTAGGTCTAGGTTAGGACTGGGATTTTCTCTCATCAGGCTCATTCTTTCGCATATTTCTCATACTTGATGGCTAGATCCTGGGCTTTTTCTAGATTGGATCACGTAGTAATGTAGTACCACACTGAAATAGTCGATTAACCCTGGTTTCGATCAATATTTTAGAGGATAACGCATGTTAGGTCTAGGTTAGGCCTGGGATTTGACCTCATCAGGGTCATACTTTCGCAGTTTTAACATACATGTTGACCTAATCCAGGGTCTTTTCTGCTTTGGATCACGTAGTAATGTGGTGCCACACTGAAACATTCCATTAAACCTGGTTTCGATCAATATTTTAGAGGATAACGCAAGTTAGGTCTGGGATAGGTCTGGGATTTGCCCTCGTCAGGATCGTACTTTCGCATTTTTCACATACTTGTTGAACAGATCCTGGGTTTTTTCTGGTTTGGATCACGCAGTAGGTTGGTACCACACTGAAACATTCAATTAAACCTGGTCTTGATAAATATTTTAGAGGATAACGCATGTTAGGTCTAGGTTAGGCCTGGGATTTGCTCTCATCAGGCTCGTACTTTCGCATATTTCTCATACTTAATGGGCAGATTCTGGGCTTTTTGTGGATTGGATCACGTAGTAATTTAGTAGCACATTGAAACAGTCGATTAAACCTGGTTTCGATCAATATATATGAGCATAACGCATGTTAGGTCTAGGTTAGGCCTGGGATTTGCCCTCATCAGACTCATACTTTCGCATTCTTCATATACTTGTTGAACGGATCCTGTGTTTTTACTGGTTTGGATCACGTAGAAATGTGGTACCACACTGAAACATTCAATTGAACCTGGTCTTGATAAATATTTTAGAGGATAACGCATCTTAGGTCAGGGTAAGGTCTAGGATTTGCCCTCATCAGACACATACTTTCGCATTCTTCACGTACTTGTTGAACAGCTCCAGGGTTTTTTTCTGGTTTGGATCACGTAGTAATGTGGTACCACACTGAAACAGTCGATTAAACCTGGTTTCGCTCAATATTTTTGAGGGTAACGCATGTTAGGTCTGGGATAGGTCTGGGATTTTCACTCATCAGACTCATACTTTCGCATTCATCACATACTTGTTGAACAGATCCTGGGTTTTTTCTAGTTTGGATCACGTAGTAATGTGGTACCACACTGAAACAGTCCATTAAACCTGGTTTCGATCAATATTCTTGAGGATAACGCATGTTAGGTCTGGGTTAGGCCTGGGATTAGCCCTCATCAGACTCATACTTTCGCATACTTCACATACTTGTTGAACAGATCCTGGGCTTTTTGTGGATTGGATCACGTAGTAATTTAGTAGCACACTGGAACAGTCGATTAAACCTGGTTTCGATAAATATTTTTGAGCATAACGCATGTTAGGTCTGGGTTAGGTCTAGGAATTGCCCTCATCAGGCTCATACTTTCGCATATTTCTCATAATTCATGGCTAGATCCTGGGCTATTTCTGGATTGCATCACGTAGTAATGTAGTACCACACTGAAACAGTCCATTAAACCTGGTTTCGATCAATATTTTTGAGGATAATGCAAGTTAGGTCCCGGTTAGGTCTGGGATTTGCCCTCATCAGGGTCATACTTTCGCATATTTCTCATAATTGATGGCTAAATCCTGGGCTATTTCTGGATTGCATCACGTAGTAATGTAGTACCACACTGAAACAGTCAATTAAACCTGGTTTCCATCAATATTTTAGAGGACAACGCATGTTAGGTCTGGGATAGGTCTGGGATTTGCCCTCGTCAGGATCATACTTTCGCATTTTTCACATACTTGTTGAACAGATCCTGGGTTTTTTCTGGTTTGGATCACGCAGTAGTGTGGTACCACACTGAAACAGTCCACTCAACCAGGTTTCGATCAATATTTTACAGGATAACGCATGTTATGTCTAGGTTAGGCCTGGGATTAGCCCTCATCAGACTCATACTTTCGCATACTTCACATACTTGTTGAACAGATCCTAGGTTTTTTTCTGGTTTGGATCACGTATTAATGTGGTACCACACTGAAACAGTCGACTAAACCTGGTTTCGATAAATATTTTTGAGCATAACGCATGTTAGGTCTAGGTTAGTTCTAGGATTTGCTCTCGTCAGGCTCATTCTTTCGCATATTTCTCATAATTGATGGCTAGTTCCTGGGCTTTTTCTGGATTGGAGCACGTAGTAATGTAGAACCACACTGAAACAGTCAATTAACCATAGTTTCGATCACTATTTTAGAGGATAACGCATGTTAGGTATGGGATAGTTCTGGGATTTGCCCTCATCAGACTCATAGTTTCGCACACTTCACATACTCGCTGAACAGATCCTGGTTTTTTTTCTGGTTTGGATTACTTAGTAATGCGGTGCCACACTGACACAGTCGATTAAACCTGGTTTCGATCCATATCATTGAGGATAACGCATGTTAGGTCTAGGTTAGTCCTGGGATTTTCACTCATCAGACTCATACTTTCGCATTCTTCACATACTTGTTGAACGGATCCTGTGTTTTTACTGGTTTGGTTCACGTAGTAATGTGGTACCACACTGACACATTCAATTAAACCTGGTCTTGATTAATATTTTAGAGGATATCGCATGCTAGGTCTAGGTTAGGCCTGGGATTTGCCCCCATAAGACCCATACCTTCGCTTATTTCTCATACTTCATGGCTAGATCCTGGGCTATTTATAGATTGGATCACGTAGTAATGTGGCACCACACTGAAACAGTCAATTAAACCTGGTTTCCATCAATATTTTAGAGGACAACGCAAGTTAGGTCTGGGTTAGGCCTGGGATTTGCCCTCATCAGACTCATACTTTCGCATACTTCACATACTTGTTGAACAGATCCTGGGTTCTTTCCGGTTTGGATCACGTAGTAATGTGGTACCACACTGAAACAGACGATTAAACCTGGTTTTGATCAATATTTTTGAGCATAACGCATGTTTGGTCTAGGTTAGGTCTGGGATTTGCTCTCATCAGGCTCGTACTTTCGCATATTTCTCATATTTGATGGGCAGATTCTGGGCTTTTTGTGGATTGGATCACGTAGTAATTTAGTAGCACACTGAAACAGTCGATTAAACCTGGTTTCGATCAATATATATGAGCATAACGCATGTTAGGTCTAGGTTAGACCTGGGATTTGCCCTCATCAGACTCATACTTTCGCATTCTTCATATACTTGTTGAACGGATCCTGTGTTTTTACTGGTTTGGATCACGTAGTAATGTGGTACCACACTGAAACAGTCGATTAAACCTGGTTTCGATCAATATTTTTGAGGATAACGCATGTTAGGTCTGGGATAGGTCTGGGATTTGCCCTCATCAGGGTCATACTTTCGCATTTTTCACATACTTCTTGAACGGATCCTGGGTTTTTTCTGGTGTGGATCACGTAGTAATGTGATACCACACTGAAACAATCAATTAAACCTGGTCTTGATAAATATTTTAGAGGATAACGCATGTTAGGTCTGGGTTAGGTCTGGGATTTGCTCTCATCAGGCTCATTCTTTCGCATATTTCTCATAATTGATGGCAAGATCCTGGGCTTTTTCTGGATTGGGTCAGGTAGTAATGTAGAACCACACTGAAACAGTCAATTAACCCTGGTTTCGATCACTATTTTAGAGGATAACGCATGTTAGGTATGGGATAGTTCTGGGATTTGCCCTCATCAGACTCATAGTTTCGCACACTTCACATACTCGCTGAACAGATCCTGGTTTTTTTTCTGGTTTGGATTACTTAGTAATGCGGTGCCACACTGACACAGTCGATTAAACCTTGTTTCGATCAATATTATTGAGGATAGCGCATGTTAGGACTAGGTTAGTCCTGGGACTTTCACTCATCAGACTCATACTTTCGAATTCTTCACATACTTGTTGAACGGATCCTGTGTTTTTACTGGTTTGGTACACGTAGTAATGTGGTACCACACTGTCACATTCAATTAAACCTGGTCTTGATAAATATTTTAGAGGATATCGCATGCTAGGTCTGGGTTAGGCCTGGGATTTGCCCCCATAAGACCCATACCTTCGCATATTTCTCATACTTCATGGCTAGATCCTGGGCTATTTATAGATTGGATCACGTAGTAATGTGGCACCACACTGAAACAGTCAATTAAACCTGGTTTCGATCAATATTTTAGAGGATAACGCAAGTTATGTCTGGGTTAGGTCTAGGATTTGCCCTCATCAGGCTCATACTTTCGCATATTTCTCATACTTCATGGCTAGATCCTGGGCTATTTCTGGATTGCATCACGTAGTAATGTAGTGCAACACTGAAACAGTCAATTAAACCTGGTTTCCATCAATATTTTAGAGGACAACGCAAGTTAGGTCTGGGTTAGGCCTGGGATTTGCCCTCATCAGACTCATACTTTCGCATACTTCACATACTTGTTGAACAGATCCTGGGTTCTTTCCGGTTTGGATCACGTAGTAATGTGGTACCACACTGAAACAGACGATTAAACCTGGTTTTGATCAATATTTTTGAGCATAACGCATGTTTGGTCTAGGTTAGGTCTGGGATTTGCTCTCATCAGGCTCGTACTTTCGCATATTTCTCATATTTGATGGGCAGATTCTGGGCTTTTTGTGGATTGGATCACGTAGTAATTTAGTAGCACACTGAAACAGTCGATTAAACCTGGTTTCGATCAATATATATGAGCATAACGCATGTTAGGTCTAGGTTAGACCTGGGATTTGCCCTCATCAGACTCATACTTTCGCATTCTTCATATACTTGTTGAACGGATCCTGTGTTTTTACTGGTTTGGATCACGTAGTAATGTGGTACCACACTGAAACAGTCGATTAAACCTGGTTTCGATCAATATTTTTGAGGATAACGCATGTTAGGTCTGGGATAGGTCTGGGATTTGCCCTCATCAGGGTCATACTTTCGCAGTTTTGACATGCATGTTGACCTGATCGAGGGCTTTTCTGCTTTGGATCACGTAGTAATGTGGTACCACACTAAAGCGGTCAATTAAACCTGGTTTCGATCAATATTTTAGAGGATAACGCATGTTAGGTCTAGGTTAGCCCTGAGATTTTCACTCATCAGACACATACTTTCGCATACTTCACATACTTGTTGAACAGATCCTGGGTTTTTTCTGGTTTGGATCACGCAGTAGTGTGGTACCACACTGAAACATTCAATTAAACCTGGTCTTGATAAATATTTTAGAGGATAACGCATGTTAGGTCTAGGTTAGGCCTGGGATTTGCTCTCATCAGGCTCGTACTTTCGCATATTTCTCATACTTAATGGGCAGATTCTGGGCTTTTTGTGGATTGGATCACGTAGTAATTTAGTAGCACATTGAAACAGTCGATTAAACCTGGTTTCGATCAATATATATGAGCATAACGCATGTTAGGTCTAGGTTAGGCCTGGGATTTGCCCTCATCAGACTCATACTTTCGCATTCTTCATATACTTGTTGAACGGATCCTGTGTTTTTACTGGTTTGGATCACGTAGTAATGTGGTACCACACTGAAACATTCAATTGAACCTGGTCTTGATAAATATTTTAGAGGATAACGCATGTTAGGTCAGGGTAAGGTCTAGGATTTGCCCTCATCAGACACATACTTTCGCATTCTTCACGTACTTGTTGAACAGCTCCAGGGTTTTTTTCTGGTTTGGATCACGTAGTAATGTGGTACCACACTGAAACAATCCATTAAACCTGGTTTCGATGAATATTTTAGAAGATAACGCATGTTAGGTCTAGGTTAGGCCTGCGATTTGCCCTCATCAGGGTCATACTTTCGCAGTTTTAACATACATGTTGACCTGATCGAGGGTTTTTTCTGCTTTGGATCACGCAGTAAAGTGGTACCACACTGAAACATTCCATTGAACCTGGTTTCGATCAATATTTTAGAGGATAACGCATGTTAGGTCTAGTTTAGGCCTGGGACTTTCACTCATCAGACTCATACTTTCGCATTCTTCACATACTTGTTGAACGGACCCTATGTTTTTACTGGTTTGGATCACGTAGTAATGTGGTACCACATTGAAACATTCAATTAAACCTGGTCTTGATAAATATTTTAGAGGATAACGCATGTTAGGTCAGGGTAAGGTCTAGGATTTGCCCTCATCAGGCTCATTCTTTCGCATATTTCTCATACTTCATGGCTAGATCCTCGGCTATTTCTGGATTGGATCACGTAGTAATGTGGTACCACACAGAAACAGTCAATTAAACCTGGTTTCGATCAATATTTTAGAGGATACCGCAAGTTAGGTCTGGGATAGGTCTGGGATTTGCCCTCATCAGGCTCATACTTTCGCGTTCTTCACATACATGTTAACAGATCCTGGGATTTTTCTGGTTTTGGATCACGTAGTAATGTGGTACCAGACTGAAACATTCCATTAAACCTGGTTTCGATTAATATTTTAGAGAATAATTAATGTTAGGTCTAGGTTAGGTCTGGGATTTTGTCTCATCAGGCTCATTCGTTCGCATATTTCTCATACTTGATGGCCAGATGCTGGGCTTTTTCTGGATTGCATCACGTAGTAATGAAGTACAACACTGAAACAGTCAATTAAACCTGGTTTCCATCAATATTTTAGAGGACAGCGTATGTTAGGTCTAGGTTAGGCCTGGGATATGCCCTCATCAGACACATACTTTCGCATTCTTCACGTACTTGTTGAACAGCTCACGGGTTTTTTTCTGGTTTGGATCACGTAGTAGTGTGGTACCGCACTGAAACAGTCAATTAAACCTGGTTTCGATCAATATTTTAGAGGATAACGCAAGTTAGGTCTGGGATAGGTCTGGGATTTGCCCTCAGCAGACTCATACTTTCGCATTCTTCACATACTCGTTGAACGGGTCCTGGGTTTTTACTGGTTTGGTTCACGTAGTAATGTGGTACCACACTGAAACATTCAATTAAACCTGGTCTTGATAAATATTTTAGAGGATAACGCATGTTAGGTCTGGGTAAGGTCTAGGATTTGCCCTCATCAGGCTCATACTTTCGCATATTTCTAATACTTCATGGCTAGATCCTGGGCTATTTCTGGATTGGATCACATAGTAATGTGGTACCACATTGAAACAGTCCATTAAACCTGGTTTCGATCAATATTATTGAGGATAACGCATGATAGGTCTGGGTTAGGTCTAGGATTTGCCCTCATCAGGCTCATACTTTCGCATATTTCTCATACTTCATGGCTAGATCCTGGGCTATTCCTGGATTGGATCACGTAGTAATGTGGTACCACACTGAAGCAGTCAATTAAACCTGGTTCCGATCAATATTTTAGAGGATAACGCAAGTTAGGTCTGGGATAGGTCTGGGATTCGCCCTCATCAGGCTCATACTTTCGCGTTTTTCACATACTTGTTGAACTGATCCTGGGTTTTTTGTGGTTTGGATCACGTAGTAATGTGGTACCACACTGAAACAGTCCATTAAACCTGGTTTCGATCAATATGTTAGAGAATAATTCATGTTAGGTCTAGGGTATGTCTGGGATTTGCCCCCATCAGGCTCATACTTTCGCGTTTTTCACATACTTGTTGAACAGATCCTGGGTTTTTTCTGGTTTGGATCGCGTAGTAATGTGTTACCACACTGAAACAGTCCATAAAACCTGGTTTCGATAAATATGTTAGAGAATAATACATGTTAGGTCTAGGGTAGGTCTGGGATTTGCTCTCATCAGGCTCATTCTTTCGCATATTTCTCATACTTGATGGCTAGATCCTGGGCTATTTCTGGATTGGATCACGTAGTAATGTAGTACAACACTGAAACAGACAATTAAACCTGGTTTCCATCAATATTTTAGAGGATAACTCATGCTAGGTCTAGGTTAGGCCTGGGATTTGCCCCCATCAGACCCATACTTTCGCATATTTCTCATACTTCATGGCTAGATCCTGGGCTATTAATGGATTGGATCACGTAGTAATGTGGCACCACACTGAAACAGTCAATTAAACCTGGTTTCGATCTATATTTTTGAGGATAACGCATGTTAGGTCTAGTTTAGGCCTGGGACTTTCACTCATCAGACTCATACTTTCGCATTCTTCACATACTTGTTGAACGGGCCCTATGTTTTTACTGGTTTGGATCACGTAGTAATGTGGTACCACATTGAAACATTCAATTAAACCTGGTCTTGATAAATATTTTAGAGGATAACGCATGTTAGGTCAGGGTAAGGTCTAGGATTTGCCCTCATCAGGCTCATTCTTTCGCATATTTCTCATACTTCATGGCTAGATCCTCGGCTATTTCTGGATTGGATCACGTAGTAATGTGGTACCACACAGAAACAGTCAATTAAACCTGGTTTCGATCAATATTTTAGAGGATACCGCAAGTTAGGTCTGGGATAGGTCTGGGATTTGCCCTCATCAGGCTCATACTTTCGCGTTCTTCACATACATGTTAACAGATCCTGGGATTTTTCTGGTTTTGGATCACGTAGTAATGTGGTACCAGACTGAAACATTCCATTAAACCTGGTTTCGATTAATATTTTAGAGGATAAGGCATGTTATGTCTAGGTCAGGTCTAGGATTTGCCCTCGTCAGGATCGTACTTTCGCATATTTCTCATACTTGATGGCTAGATCCTGGGCTTTTTCTGGATTGCATCACGCAGTAATGTAGTACCACACTGAAACAGTCGATTAAACCTGGTTTCGATAAATATTTTTGAGCATAACGCATGTTAGGTCTAGGTTAGGCCTGGGATTTTCACTCATCAGACACATACTTTGGCATTCATCACATACTTGTTGAACTGATCCTGGGTTTTTTCTAGTTTGGATCACGTAGTAATGTGGTACCACACTGAAACAGTCCATTAAACCTGGTTTCGATCAATATTTTTGAGGATAACGCATGTTAGGTCTGGGTTAGGTCTAGGATTTGCCCTCATCAGGCTCATACTTTCGCATATTTCTCATAATTCATGGCTAGATCCTGGGCTATTTCTGGATTGGATCACGTAGTAATGTGGTACCACACTGAAACAGTCCATTAAACCTGGTTTCGATCAATATTTTTGAGGATAACACATGTTAGGTCTAGGTTAGGACTGGGATTTGCTCTCATCAGGCTCATTCTTTCGCATATTTCTCATACTTGATGGCTAGATCCTGGGCTTTTTCTAGATTGGATCACGTAGTAATGTAGTACCACACAGAAATAGTCGATTAACCCTGGTTTCGATCAATATTTTAGAGGATAACGCATGTTAGGTCTAGGTTAGGCCTGGGATTTGACCTCATCAGGGTCATACTTTCGCAGTTTTAACATACATGTTGACCTAATCCAGGGTCTTTTCTGCTTTGGATCACGTAGTAATGTGGTGCCACACTGAAACATTCCATTAAACCTGGTTTCGATCAATATTTTAGAGGATAACGCAAGTTAGGTCTGGGATAGGTCTGGGATTTGCCCTCGTCAGGATCGTACTTTCGCATTTTTCACATACTTGTTGAACAGATCCTGGGTTTTTTCTGGTTTGGATCACGCAGTAGTGTGGTACCACACTGAAACATTCAATTAAACCTGGTCTTGATAAATATTTTAGAGGATAACGCATGTTAGGTCTAGGTTAGGCCTGGGATTTGCTCTCATCAGGCTCATACTTTCGCATATTTCTCATACGTCATGGCTAGATCCTGGGCTATTTCTGGATTGGATCACGTAGTAATGTGTTACCACACTGAAACAATCCATTAAACCTGGTTTCGATGAATATTTTAGAAGATAACGCATGTTAGGTCTAGGTTAGGCCTGCGATTTGCCCTCATCAGGGTCATACTTTCGCAGTTTTAACATACATGTTGACCTGATCGAGGGTTTTTTCTGCTTTGGATCACGTAGTAAAGTGGTACGACACTGAAACATTCAATTAAACCTGGTCTTGATAAATATTTTAGAGGATAACGCATGTTAGGTCTAGGTTAGGCCTGGGATTTGCTCTCATCAGGCTCGTACTTTCGCATATTTCTCATACTTAATGGGCAGATTCTGGGCTTTTTGTGGATTGGATCACGTAGTAATTTACTAGCACATTGAAACAGTCGATTAAACCTGGTTTCGATCAATATATATGAGCATAACGCATGTTAGGTCTAGGTTAGGACTGGGATTTGCCCTCATCAGACTCATACTTTCGCATTCTTCATATACTTGTTGAACGGATCCTGTGTTTTTACTGGTTTGGATCACGTAGTAATGTGGTACCACACTGAAACATTCAATTGAACCTGGTCTTGATAAATATTTTAGAGGATAACGCATCTTAGGTCAGGGTAAGGTCTAGGATTTGCCCTCATCAGACACATACTTTCGCATTCTTCACGTACTTGTTGAACAGCTCCAGGGTTTTTTTCTGGTTTGGATCACGTAGTAATGTGGTACCACAATGAAACAGTCGATTAAACCTGGTTTCGCTCAATATTTTTGAGGGTAACGCATGTTAGGTCTGGGATAGGTCTGGGATTTGCCCTCATCAGGGTCATACTTTCGCAGTTTTGACATGCATGTTGACCTGATCGAGGGCTTTTCTGCTTTGGATCACGTAGTAAAGCGGTACCACACTAAAACGGTCAATTAAACCTGGTTTCGATCAATATTTTAGAGGATAACGCATGTTAGGTCTAGGTTAGGCCTGAGATTTTCACTCATCAGACACATACTTTCGCATCTTTCACATACTTCTTGAACGGATCCTGGGTTTTTTCTGGTGTGGATCACGTAGTAATGTGGTACCACACTGAAACAATCAATTAAACCTGGTCTTGATAAATATTTTAGAGGATAACGCATGTTAGGTCTGGGTTATGTCTAGGATTTGCCCTCATCAGGCTCATACTTTCGCATATTTTTCATACTTCATGGCTAGATCCTGGGCTATTTCTGGTTTGGATCACGTAGTAATGTGGTACCACACTGAAATATTCAATAAAACCTGGTCATGATAAATATTTTAGTGGATAACGCATGTTAGGTCTGGGTTAGGTCTAGGATTTGCCCTCATCAGGCTCATACTTTCGCATATTTCTCATACTTCATGGCTAGATCCTGGGCTATTTCTGGATTGGATCACGTAGTAATGTGTTACCACACTGAAACAATCCATTAAACCTGGTTTCGATGAATATTTTAGAAGATAAAGCATGTTAAGTCTAGGTTAGGCCTGCGATTTGCCCTCATCAGGGTCATACTTTCGCAGTTTTAACATACATGTTGACCTGATCGAGGGTTTTTTCTGCTTTGGATCACGTAGTAAAGTTGTACCACACTGAAACATTCCATTAAACCTGGTTTCTATCAATATTTTAGAGGATAACGCAATTTAGGTCTGGGATAGGTCTGGGATTTGCCCTCGTCAGGATCATACTTTCGCATTTTTCACATACTTGTTGAACAGATCCTGGGTTTTTTCTGGTTTGGATCACGCAGTAGTGTGGTACCACACTGAAACATTCAATTAAACCTGGTCTTGATAAATATTTTAGATGATAACGCATGTTAGGTCTAGGTTAGGCCTGGGATTTGCTCTCATCAGGCTCGTACTTTCGCATATTTCTCATACTTAATGGGCAGATTCTGGGCTTTTTGTGGATTGGATCACGTAGTAATTTAGTAGCACACTGAAACAGTCGATTAAACCTGGTTTCGATCAATATATATGAGCATAACGCATGTTAGGTCTAGGTTAGGCCTGGGATTTGCCCTCATCAGACTCATACTTTCGCATTCTTCATATACTTGTTGAACGGATCCTGTGTTCTTACTGGTTTGGATCACGTAGTAATGTGGTACCACACTGAAACATTCAATTGAACCTGGTCATGATAAATATTTTAGAGGATAACGCATGTTAGGTCAGGGTAAGGTCTAGGATTTGCCCTCATCAGACACATACTTTCGCATTCTTCACGTACTTGTTGAACAGCTCCAGGGTTTTTTTCTGGTTTGGATCACGTAGTAATGTGGTACCACACTGAAACACTCGATTAAACCTGGTTTCGATCAATATTTTTGAGGGTAACGCATGTTAGGTCTGGGATAGGTCTGGGATTTGCCCTCATCAGGGTCATATATTCGCAGTTTTGACATGCATGTTGACCTGATCGAGGGCTTTTCTGCTTTGGATCACGTAGTAAAGTGGTACCACACTAAAACGATCAATTAAACCTGGTTTCGATCAATATTTTAGAGGATAACGCATGTTAGGTCTAGGTTAGGCCTGAGATTTTCACTCATCAGACTCATACTTTCGCATTCTTCACATACTTGTTGAACGGATCCTGTGTTTTTACAGGTTTGGATCACGTAGTAATGTGGTACCACACTGAAACATTCAATTAAACCTGGTTTCGATCAATATTTTAGAGGATAACGCATGTTAGGTCAGGGTAAGGTCTAGGATTTGCCCTCATCAGGCTCATACTTTCGCATATTTCTAATACTTCATGGCTAGATCCTGGGCTCTTTCTGGATTGGATCACGTAGTAATGTGGTACCACAATTAAACAGTCCATTAAACCTGGTTTCGATCAATATTTTTGAGAATAACACATGTTAGGTCTAGGTTAGGACTGGGATTTGCTCTCATCAGGCTCATTATTTCGCATATTTCTCATACTTGATGGCTAGATCCTGGGCTTTTTCTGGATTGGATCACGTAGTAAGGTAGTACCACACTGAAATAGTCGATTAACCCTGGTTTCGATCAATATTTTAGAGGATAACGCATGTTAGGTCTAGGTTAGGCCTGGCATTTGACCTCATCAGGGTCATACTTTCGCAGTTTTAACATACATGTTGACCTAATCCAGGGTCTTTTCTGCTTTGGATCACGTAGTAATGTGGTACCACACTGAAACAGTCCATTAAACCTGGTTTCGATCAATATTTTAGAGGATAACGCAAGTTATGTCTGGGATAGGTCTGGGGATTTGCCCTCATCAGGCTCATACTTTCGCGTTTTTCACATTCTAGTTGAACAGATCCTGGGTTTTTTCTGGTTTGGATCACCTAGCAATGTGGTACCACACTGAGACAGTCCATTAAACCTGGTTTCGATCAATATTTTAGAGAATAATTCATGTTAGGTCTAGGTTAGGTCTGGGATTTTGTCTCATCAGGCTCATTCGTTCGCATATTTCTCATACTTGATGGCTAGATCCTGGGCTTTTTCTGGATTGCATCACGTAGTAATGAAGTACAACACTGAAACAGTCAATTAAACCTGGTTTCCATCAATATTTTAGAGGACAGCGTATGTTAGGTCTAGGTTAGGCCTGGGATTTGCCCTGATCAGGCTCATACTTTCGCGTTTTTCACATACTTGTTGAACAGATCCTGGGTTTTTTCTGGTTTGGATCGCGTAGTAATGTGTTACCACACTGAAACAGTCCATAAAACCTGGTTTCGATCAATATGTTAGAGAATAATACATGTTAGGTCTAGGGTAGGTCTGGGATTTGCTCTCATCAGGCTCATTCTTTTGCATATTTCTCATACTTGATGGCTAGATCCTGGGCTATTTCTGGATTGGATCACGTAGTAATGTAGTACAACACTGAAACAGACAATTAAACCTGGTTTCCATCAATATTTTAGAGGATTACGCGAGTTATGTCTGGGATAGGTCAGGGGATTTGCCCTCATCAGGCTTATACTTTCGCGTTTTTCACATTCTTGTTGTACAGATCCTGGGTTTTTTCTGGTTTAGATCACCTAGTAATGTGGTCCCACACTGAGCCAGTCCATTAAACCTGATTTCGATCAATATTTTAGAGAATAATTCATGTTAGGTCTAGGTGAGGTAAGGGATTTGCTCTCATCAGGCTCGTACTTTCGCATATTTCTCATACTTGATGGGCAGATTCTGGGCTTTTTCTGGTTTGGATCACGTAGTAATGTGGTACCGCACGGAAACAGTCCATTAAACCTGGTTTCGATCAATATTTTAGAAGATAACGCATGTTAGGTCTAGGTTAGCCCTGGGATTTGCCTTCATCAGACACATACTTTCGCATTCTTCACATACTCGTTGGACAGATCCTGGGTTTTTTTCTGGTTTGGATCACGTAGTTATGTGGTACCACACTGAGACAGTCCATTAAACCTGGTTTCGATCAATATTTTAGAGGATAACGCATGCTAGGTCTAGGTTAGGCCTGGGATTTGCCCTCATCAGACTCATACTTTCGCACACTTCACATACTCGTTGACAAGATCCTGGGTTTTTTTCTGGTTTGGATCACGTAGTTATGTGGTGCCACACTGAAACAGCCCATTAAACCTGGTTTCGACCAATATTTTAGAGGATAACGCATGTTAGGTCTGGGATAGGTCTGGGATTTGCCCTCAACAGGGTCAAACTTTCGCATTTTTCACATACTTGTTGAACAGATCCTGGGTTTTTTCTGGTTTGGATCACGGAGTAATGTGGTACCACACCGAAACAGTCCACTAAACCTGGTTTCGATCAATATTTTAGAGGATAACTCATGCTAGGTCTAGGTTAGGCCTGGGATTTGCCCCCATCAGACCCATACTTTCGCATATTTCTCATACTTCATGGCTAGATCCTGGGCTATTAATGGATTGGATCACGTAGTAATGTGGCACCACACTGAAACAGTCAATTGAACCTGGTTTCGATCAATATTTTAGCGGATAACGCAAGTTATGTCTAGGATAGGGCTGGGATATGCCCTCATCAGGCTCATACTTTCGCGTTTTTCACATACTTGTTGAACAGATCCTGGGTTTTTTCTGATTCGGATCACGTAGTAATGTGGTACCACACTGAAACAGTCCATTAAACCTGGTTTCGATCAGTATCTTTGAGGATAACGCATGTTAGGCCTGGGTTAGGTCTAGGAATTGCCCTCATCAGGCTCATACTGTCGCATATTTCTCATACTTCATGGCTAGATCGTGGGCTATTTCTGGATTGCATCACGTAGTAATGTAGTACCACACTGAAACAGTCAATTAAACCTGGTTTCCATCAATATTTTAGAGGATAACGCATGTTATGTCTAGGTTAGGCCTGGGATTTGCCCTCATCAGGCTCATACTGTCGCATATTTCTAATACTTCATGGCTAGATCCTGGGCTCTTTCTGGATTGGATCACGTATTATTGTTGTACCACACCGAAACAGTCCATTCAACCTGGTTTCGATCAATATTTTTGAGGATAACACATGTTAGGTCTAGGTTAGGTCTGGGATTTGCTCTCATCAGGCTCATTCTTTCGCATATTTCTCATACTTGATGGCTAGATCCTGAGCTTTTTCTGGATTGGATCACGTAGTAATGTGGTACCACACTGAAGCAGTCAATTAAACCTGGTTTCGATCAATATTTCAGTTGATAACGCAAGTTAGGTCTGGGATAGGTCTGGGATTCGCCCTCATCAGGCTCATACTTTCGCGTTTTTCACATCCTTGTTTAACTGATCCTGGGTTTTTTCTGGTTTGGATCACGTAGTAATGTGGTACCACACTGAAACAGTCCATTAAACCTGGTTTCGATCAATATCTTTGAGGATAACGCATGTTAGGTCTGGGACAGGTCTAGAATATGCCCTCATCAGGCTCATACTTTCGCATATTTTTCATACTTGATGGCTAGATCCTGGCTTTTTCTAGGTTGGATCACGTAGTAATATAGTACCACACTGAAACAGTCGATGAACCCTGGTTTCGATCAATATTTTAGAGGATAACACATGTTAGGTCTAGGTTAGGCCTGGGATATGCCCTCATCAGGGTCATACTTTCGCAGTTTTAACATATATGTTGACCTCATCGAGGGTTTTTTCTGCTTTGGATCACTTAGTAATGTGGTACCACACTGAAACAGTCCATTAATCCTGGTTTCGATCAATATCCTTGAGGATAACGCATGTTAGGTCTGGGTTAGGCCTGGGATATTCACTCATCAGACTCATACTTTCGCATTCTTCATATACTTGTTGAACGGATCCTGTGTTTTTACTGGTTTGGATCACGTAGTAATGTGGTACCACACTGAAACATTCAATTAAACCTGGTCATGATAAATATTTTAGTGGATAACGCATGTTAGGTCAGGGTTAGGTCTAGGATTTGCCCTCATCAGGCTCATACTTTCGCATATTTTTCATACTTCATGGCTAGATCCTGGGCTATTTCTGGTTTGGATCACGTAGTAAAGTGGTACCACACTGAAACATTCAATTAAACCTGGTCATGATAAATATTTTAGAGGATAACGCATGTTAGGTCTGGGTAAGGTCTAGGATTTGCCCTCATCAGGCTCATACTTTCGCATATTTCTCATACTTCATGGCTAGATCCTGGGCTATTTCTGGTTTGGATCACGTAGTAATGTGTTACCACACTGAAACAATCCATTAAACCTGGTTTCGATGAATATTTTAGAGGATAACGCATGTTAGGTCTAGGTTAGGCCTGCGATTTGCCCTCATCAGGGTCATACTTTCGCAGTTTTAACATACATGTTGACCTGATCGAGGGTTTTTTCTGCTTTGGATCACGTAGTAAAGTGGTACCACACTGAAACATTCCATTAAACCTGGTTTCGATCAATATTTTAGAGGATAACGCAAGTTAGGTCTGGGATAGGTCTGGGATTCGCCCTCATCAGGCTCATGCTTTCGCGTTTTTCACATACTTCTTGAACAGATCCTGGGTTTTTTCTGGTTTGGATCACATAGTAATGTGGTACCACACTGAAACAGTCCATTAAACCTGGTTTCGATCAATATTTTAGAGGATAATGCATGTTAGGTCTAGGTTAGGCCTGGGATTTGCCCTCATCAGGGTCATACTTTCGCGTTTTTCACATACTTGTTGAACAGATCCTGGGTTTTCTCTAGTTTGGATCACGTAGTAATGTGGTACCACACTGAAACAGTCCATTAAACCTGGTTTCGATCAATATTTTTGAGGATAACGCATGTTAGGTCTGGGTTAGGTCTGGGATTTGCTCTCATCAGGCTCATTCTTTCGCATATTTCACATACTTGATGGCTACATACTGGGTTTTTCCTGGTTTGGATCACGCAGTAATGTGGTACCACACTGAAAGAGTCCACTCAACCTGATTTCGATCAATAATTTAGAGGATAACGCATGTTATGTCTAGGTTAGGCCTGGGATTAGCCCTCATCATATTCATACTTTCGCATACTTCACATACTTGTTGAACAGATGCTGGGTTTTTTTCTGGTTTGGATCACATAGTAATGTGGTACCACACTGAAACAGTCGATTAAACCTGGTTTCGACCTATATTTTTGAGGATAACGCATGTTAGGTCTAGGTTAGGCCTGGGATATTCACTCATCAGACTCATACTTTCGCATTCTTCATATACTTGTTGAACGGATCCTGTGTTTTTACTGGTTTGGATCACGTAGTAATGTGGTACCACACTGAAACATTCAATTAAACCTGGTTTCGATCAATACTTTAGAGGATAACGCATGTTAGGTCAGGGTAAGGTCTAGGATTTGCCCTCATCAGGCTCATACTTTCGCATATTTCTAATACTTCGTGGCTAGATCCTGGGCTCTTTCTGGATTGGATCACGTAGTAATGTGGTACCACACTGAAACAGTCCATTAAACCTGGTTTCGATCAATATTTTTGAGGATAACACATGTTAGGTCTAGGTTAGGACTGGGATTTGCTCTCATCAGGCTCATTCTTTCGCATATTTCTCATACTTGATGGCTAGATCGTGGGCTTTTTGTGGATTGGATCACGTAGTAATGTAGAACCACACTGAAACAGTCAATTAAACCTGGTCATGATAAATATTTTAGTGGATAACGCATGTTAGGTCTGGGATAGTTCTGGGATTTGCCCTCATCAGACTCATAGTTTCGCACACTTCACATACTCGTTGAACAGATCCCGGGTTTTTTTCTGGTTTGGATCACGTAGTAATGCGGTACTACACTGACACAGTCGATTAAACCTGGTTTCGATCAATATTATTGAGCATAACGCATGTTAGGTCTAGGTTAGTCCTGGGATTTTCACTCATCAGACTCATACTTTCGCATTCTTCACATACTTATTGAACGAATCCTGTGTTTTTACTGGTTTGGTTCACGTAGTAATGCGGTACCACACTGAAACATTCAATTAAACCTGGTCTTGATAAATATTTTAGTGGATAACGCATATTAGGTCTGGGTTAGGTCTAGGATTGGCCCTCATCAGGCTCATACTTTCGCATATTTCTCATACTTCATGGCTAGATCCTGGGCTATTTCTGGATTGGATCACGTAGTAATGTAGTACAACACTGAAACAGTCAATTAAACCTGGTTTCCAACAATATTTTAGAGGACAACGCAAGTTAGGTCTGGGTTAGGCCTGGGATTTGCCCTCATCAGACTCATACTTTCGCATACTTCACATACTTGTTGAACAGATCCTGGGTTTTGTTCCGGTTTGGATCACGTAGTAATGTGGTACCACACTGAAACAGTCGATTAAACCTGGTTTCGAACAATATTTTTGAGCATAACGCATGTTAGGTCTAGGTTAGGTCTGGAGATTTGCTCTCATCAGGCTCGTACTTTCGCATATTTCTCATACTTGATGGGCAGACTCTGGGCTTTTTGTGGATTGGATCACGTAGTAATGCAGTAGCACACTGAAACAGTCGATTAAACCTGGTTTCGATCAATATTTATGAGCATAACGCATGTTAGGTCTAGGTTTGGCCTGGGATTTGCCCTCATCAGACACATACTTTCGCATTCTTCACGTAGTTGTTGAACAGCTCCTGGGTTTTTTTCTTGTTTGGATCACGTAGTAATGTGGTACCACACTGAAACAGTTGATTAAACCTGGTTTCGATCAATATTTTTGAGGATAACGCATGTTATGTCTATGTTAGGCCTGAGATTTTCACTCATCAGGGTAATACTTTCGCATTCTTCACATACTTATTGAACGAATCCTGTGTTTTTACTGGTTTGGTTCACGTAGTAATGCGGTACCACACTGAAACATTAAATTAAACCTGGTCTTGATAAATATTTTAGTGGATAACGCATATTAGGTCTGGGTTAGGTCTAGGATTGGCCCTCATCAGGCTCATACTTTCGCATATTTCTCATACTTCATGGCTAGATCCTGGGCTATTTCTGGATTGGATCTCGTAGTAATGTGTTACCACACTGAAACAGTCAAGTAAACCTGGTTTCGATCAATATTTTAGAGGATAACGCAAGTTATGTCTGGGTTAGGTCTAGGATTTGCCCTCATCAGGCTAATACTTTCGCATATTTCTCATACTTCATGGCTAGATCCTTGGCAATTTCTGGATTGCATCACGTGGTAATGTAGCACAACACTGAAACAGTCAATTAAACCTGGTTTCCAACAATATTTTAGAGGACAACGCAAGTTAGGTCTGGGTTAGGCCTGGGATTTGCCCTCATCAGACTCATACTTTCGCATACTTCACATACTTGTTGAACAGATCCTGGGTTTTGTTCCGGTTTGGATCACGTAGTAATGTGGTACCACACTGAAACAGTCGATTAAACCTGGTTTCGATCAATATTTTTGAGCATAACGCATGTTAGGTCTAGGTTAAGTCTGGAGATTTGCTCTCATCAGGCTCGTACTTTCGCATATTTCTCATACTTGATGGGCAGACTCTGGGCTTTTTGTGGATTGGATCACGTAGTAATGCAGTAGCACACTGAAACAGTCGATTAAACCTGGTTTCGATCAATATTTATGAGCATAACGCATGTTAGGTCTAGGTTTGGCCTGGGATTTGCCCTCATCAGACACATACTTTCGCATTCTTCACGTAGTTGTTGAACAGCTCCTGGGTTTTTTTCTTGTTTGGATCACGTAGTAATGTGGTACCACACTGAAACAGTTGATTAAACCTGGTTTCGATCAATATTTTTGAGGATAACGCATGTTATGTCTATGTTAGGCCTGAGATTTTCACTCATCAGGGTAATACTTTCGCAGTTTTGACATGCATGTTGACCTGATCAAGGGTTTTTTCTGCTTTGGATCACGTAGTAAAGTTGTACCCCACTGAAACAGTCCACTCAACGTGGTTTCTATCAATATTTTAGAGGATAACGCATGTTATGTCCGGGTTAGGTCTAGGATTTGCCCTCATCAGGCTCATACTTTCGCATATTTCTAATACTTCATGGCTAGATCCTGGGCTATTTCTGGATTGGATCATGTGGTAATGTGTTGCCACACTGAAACAGTAAAGTAAACCTGGTTTCGATCAATATTTTTCAGGATAACACATGTTAGGTCTAGGTTAGGTCTGAGATGTGCTCTCATCAGGCTCATTCTTTCGCATATTTCTCATACTTGATGGCTAGATCCTGGGCTTTTTCTGGATTGGATCACGTAGTAATGTAGACCCACACTGAAACAGTCAATTAACCCTGGTTTCGATCACTATTTTAGAGGATAACGCATGTTAGGTATGGGATAGTTCTGGGATTTGCCCTCATCAGACTCATAGTTTCGCACACTTCACATACTCGCTGAACAGATCCTGGTTTTTTTTCTGGTTTGGATCACGTAGTAATGCGGTGCCACACTGACACAGTCGATTAAACCTGGTTTCCATCAATATTATTGAGGATAACGCATGTTAGGTCTAGGTTAGTCCTGGGATTTTCACTCATCAGACTCATACCTTCGCATATTTCTCATACTTCATTGCTAGATCCTGGGCTATTTATAGATTGGATCACGTAGTAATGTGGCACCACACTGAAACAGTCATTTAAACCTGGTTTCGATCAATATTTTAGAGGATAACGCATGTTAGGTCTACGTTAGGCCTGCGATTTGCCCTCATCAGGGTCATACTTTCGCAGTTTTAACATACATGTTGACCTGATCAAGGGTTTTTTCTGCTTTGGATCACGTAGTAAAGTTGTACCCCACTGAAACAGTCCACTCAACGTGGTTTCTATCAATATTTTAGAGGATAACGCATGTTATGTCCGGGTTAGGTCTAGGATTTGCCCTCATCAGGCTCATACTTTCGCATATTTCTAATACTTCATGGCTAGATCCTGGGCTCTTCCTGGATTGGATCACGTAGTAATGTGGTACCACACTGAAACATTCAATTAAACCTGGTCATGATAAATATTTTAGTGGATAACGCATGTTAGGTCTGGGTTAGGTCTAGGATTTGCCCCCATCAGACCCATACCTTCGCATATTTCTCATACTTCATGGCTAGATCCTGGGCTATTTATAGATTGGATCACGTAGTAATGTGGCACCACACTGAAACAGTCATTTAAACCTGGTTTCGATCAATATTTTAGAGGATAACGCAAGTTAGGTCTGGGTTAGGCCTGGGATTTGCCCTCATCAGACTCATACTTTCGCATACTTCACATACTTGTTGAACAGATCCTGGGTTTTTTTCCGGTTTGGATCACGTAGTAATGAGGTACCACACTGAAACAGTCGATTAAACCTGGTTTCGATCAATATCTTTGAGCATAACGCATGTTAGGTCTAGGTTAGTTCTGGGATTTGCTCTCATCAGGCTCGTACTTTCGCATATTTCTCATACTTGATGGGCAGATTCTGGGCTTTTTGTGGATTGGATCACGTAGTAATTTAGTAGCACACTGAAACAGTCAATTAAACCTGGTTTCGATCAATATATATGAGCATAACGCATGTTAGGTCTAGGTTAGGCCTGGGATTTGCCCTCATCAGACTCATACTTTCGCATTCTTCATATACTTGTTGAACGGATCCTGGGTTTTTTTCTGGTTTGGATCACGTAGTTATGTGGTACCACACTGAAACAGTCGATTAAACCTGGTTTCGATCAATTTTTTTGAGGATAACGCATGTTACGTCTAGGTTAGACCTGGGATTTGCCCTCAGCAGGGTCATACTTTCGCAGTTTTGACATGCATGTTGACCTGATCGAGGGCTTTTCTGCTTTGGATCACGTAGTAAAGTGGAACCACACTAAAACGGTCAATTAAACCTGGTTTCGATCAATATTTTAGAGGATAACGCATGTTAGGTCTAGGTTAGGCCTGCGATTTGCCCTCATCAGGGTCATACTTTCGCAGTTTTAACATACATGTTGACCTGAACGAGGGTTTTTTCTGCTTTGGATCACGTAGTAAAGTGGTACCACACTGAAACAGTCCATTAAACCTGGTTTCGATCAATATATTTGAGGATAACACATGTTAGGTCTAGGTTAGGTCTGGGATTTGCTCTCATGAGGCTCATTCTTTCGCATATTTCACATACTTGGTGGCTAGATACTGGGTTTTTCCTGGTTTGGATCACGCAGTAATGTGGCACCACACTGAAACAGTCCACTCAACCTGGTTTCTATCAATATTTTAGAGGATAACGCATGTTATGTCTAGGTTAGGCCTGGGATTTGCCCTCATCAGACTCATACTTTCGGATTTTTCACATACTTGTTGAACAGATCCTGGGTTTTTTATGGTTTGGATCACGTAGTAATGTGGTACCACACTAAAACAGTCCATGAAACCTGGTTTCGATCAATATTTTAGAGAATAATTCATGTTAGGTCTAGGTTAGGTCTGGGATTTGCTCACGTCAGGCTCATTCTTTCGCATATTTCTCATACTTGATGGCCAGATTCTGGCCTTTTCTGGTTTGGATCACGTAGTAATGTGGTACCACACTGAAGCAGTCCATTAAACCTGGTTTCGATCAATATTTTTGAGGATAACGCATGCTAGGTCTAGGTTAGGCCTGGGATTTGCCCCCATCAGACCCATACCTTCGCATATTTCTCATACTTCATGGCTAGATCCTGGGCTATTTATAGATTGGATCACGTAGTAATGTGGCACCACACTGAAACAGTCATTTAAACCTGGTTTCGATCAATATTTTAGAGGATAACGCAAGTTATGTCTGGGTCAGGTCTAGGATTTGCCCTCATCAGGCTCATACTTTCGCATATTTCTCATACTTCATGGCTAGATCCTGGGCTATTACTGGATTGCATCACGTAGTAATGTAGTGCAACACTGAAACAGTCAATTAAACCTGGTTTCCATCAATATTTTAGAGGACAACGCAAGTTAGGTCTGGGTTAGGCCTGGGATTTGCCCTCATCAGACTCATACTTTCGCATACTTCACATACTTGTTGAACAGATCCTGGGTTTTTTTCCGGTTTGGATCACGTAGTAATGAGGTACCACACTGAAACAGTCGATTAAACCTGGTTTCGATCAATATCTTTGAGCATAACGCATGTTAGGTCTAGGTTAGTTCTGGGATTTGCTCTCATCAGGCTCGTACTTTCGCATATTTCTCATACTTGATGGGCAGATTCTGGGCTTTTTGTGGATTGGATCACGTAGTAATTTAGTAGCACACTGAAACAGTCAATTAAACCTGGTTTCGATCAATATATATGAGCATAACGCATGTTAGGTCTAGGTTAGGCCTGGGATTTGCCCTCATCAGACTCATACTTTCGCATTCTTCATATACTTGTTGAACGGATCCTGGGTTTTTTTCTGGTTTGGATCACGTAGTTATGTGGTACCACACTGAAACAGTCGATTAAACCTGGTTTCGATCAATTTTTTTGAGGATAACGCATGTTACGTCTAGGTTAGACCTGGGATTTGCCCTCAGCAGGGTCATACTTTCGCAGTTTTGACATGCATGTTGACCTGATCGAGGGCTTTTCTGCTTTGGATCACGTAGTAAAGTGGAACCACACTAAAACGGTCAATTAAACCTGGTTTCGATCAATATTTTAGAGGATAACGCATGTTAGGTCTAGGTTAGGCCTGCGATTTGCCCTCATCAGGGTCATACTTTCGCAGTTTTAACATACATGTTGACCAGAACGAGGGTTTTTTCTGCTTTGGATCACGTAGTAAAGTGGTACCACACTGAAACAGTCCATTAAACCTGGTTTCGATCAATATATTTGAGGATAACACATGTTAGGTCTAGGTTAGGTCTGGGATTTGCTCTCATGAGGCTCATTCTTTCGCATATTTCACATACTTGGTGGCTAGATCCTAGGCTTTTTCTGGATTGCATCACGTAGTAATGTAGTACCACACTGAAACAGTCATTAAATCTTGGTTTCCATCAATATTTTAGAGAATAATTCATGTTAGGTCTAGTTTAGGTGTGGGATTTGCTCTCATCAGACTCATTCTTTCGCATATTTCTCATACTTGATGGCTAGATCCTGGGCTTTTTCTGGATTGCGTCACGCAGTAATGTAGTACAACACTGAAACAGTCAATTAAACCTGGTTTCCATCAATATTTTAGAGGACAACGCATGTTAGGTCTAGGTTAGGTCTGGGATTTGCTCACGTCAGGCTCATTCTTTCGCATATTTCTCATACTTGATGGCCAGATTCTGGCCTTTTCTGGTTTGGATCACGTAGTAATGTGGTACCACACTGAAGCAGTCCATTAAACCTGGTTTCGATCAATATTTTTGAGGATAACGCATGCTAGGTCTAGGTTAGGCCTGGGATTTGCCCCCATCAGACCCATACCTTCGCATATTTCTCATACTTCATGGCTAGATCCTGGGCTATTTATAGATTGGATCACGTAGTAATGTGGCACCACACTGAAACAGTCATTTAAACCTGGTTTCGATCAATATTTTAGAGGATAACGCAAGTTATGTCTGGGTCAGGTCTAGGATTTGCCCTCATCAGGCTCATACTTTCGCATATTTCTCATACTTCATGGCTAGATCCTGGGCTATTACTGGATTGCATCACGTAGTAATGTAGTGCAACACTGAAACAGTCAATTAAACCTGGTTTCCATCAATATTTTAGAGGACAACGCAAGTTAGGTCTGGGTTAGGCCTGGGATTTGCCCTCATCAGACTCATACTTTCGCATACTTCACATACTTGTTGAACAGATCCTGGGTTTTTTTCCGGTTTGGATCACGTAGTAATGAGGTACCACACTGAAACAGTCGATTAAACCTGGTTTCGATCAATATCTTTGAGCATAACGCATGTTAGGTCTAGGTTAGTTCTGGGATTTGCTCTCATCAGGCTCGTACTTTCGCATATTTCTCATACTTGATGGGCAGATTCTGGGCTTTTTGTGGATTGGATCACGTAGTAATTTAGTAGCACACTGAAACAGTCAATTAAACCTGGTTTCGATCAATATATATGAGCATAACGCATGTTAGGTCTAGGTTAGGCCTGGGATTTGCCCTCATCAGACTCATACTTTCGCATTCTTCATATACTTGTTGAACGGATCCTGGGTTTTTTTCTGGTTTGGATCACGTAGTTATGTGGTACCACACTGAAACAGTCGATTAAACCTGGTTTCGATCAATTTTTTTGAGGATAACGCATGTTACGTCTAGGTTAGACCTGGGATTTGCCCTCAGCAGGGTCATACTTTCGCAGTTTTGACATGCATGTTGACCTGATCGAGGGCTTTTCTGCTTTGGATCACGTAGCAAAGTGGAACCACACTAAAACGGTCAATTAAACCTGGTTTCGATCAATATTTTAGAGGATAACGCATGTTAGGTCTAGGTTAGGCCTGCGATTTGCCCTCATCAGGGTCATACTTTCGCAGTTTTAACATACATGTTGACCAGAACGAGGGTTTTTTCTGCTTTGGATCACGTAGTAAAGTGGTACCACACTGAAACAGTCCATTAAACCTGGTTTCGATCAATATATTTGAGGATAACGCATGTTAGGTCTAGGTTAGGTCTGGGATTTGCTCTCATGAGGCTCATTCTTTCGCATATTTCACATACTTGGTGGCTAGATACTGGGTTTTTCCTGGTTTGGATCACGCAGTAATGTGGCACCACACTGAAACAGTCCACTCAACCTGGTTTCGATCAATATTTTAGAGGATAACGCATGTTATGTCTAGGTTAGGGCTGGGATTAGCCCTCATCAGATTCATACTTTCGCATACTTCACATACTTGTTGAACAGATCCTGGGTTTTTGTCTGGTTTGGATCACGTAGTAATGTGGTACCACACTGAAACAGTCGATTAAACCTGGTTTCGATCTATATTTTTGAGGATAACGCATGTTAGGTCTAGGTTAGGCCTGGGATTTGCCCTCATCAGACTCATACTTTCGGATTTTTCACATACTTGTTGAACAGATCCTGGGTTTTTTATGGTTTGGATCACGTAGTAATGTGGTGCCACACTAAAGCAGTCCATGAAACCTGGTTCGATCAATATTTTAGAGAATAATTCATGTTAGGTCTAGGTTAGGTCGGGGATTTGCTCACGTCAGGCTCATCCTTTCGCATATTTCTCATACTTGATGGCTAGATCCTAGGCTTTTTCTGGATTGCATCACGTAGTAATGTAGTACCACACTGAAACAGTCATTAAATCTTGGTTTCCATCAATATTTTAGAGAATAATTCATGTTAGGTCTAGTTTAGGTGTGGGATTTGCTCTCATCAGACTCATTCTTTCGCATATTTCTCATACTTGATGGCTAGATCCTGGGCTTTTTCTGGATTGCGTCACGCAGTAATGTAGTACAACACTGAAACAGTCAATTAAACCTGGTTTCCATCAATATTTTAGAGGACAACGCATGTTAGGTCTAGGTTAGGCCTGGGATTTGCCCTCATCAGGGTCATACTTTCGCATATTTCTCATACTTGATGGCCAGATTCTGGGCCTTTTCTGGTTTGGATCTCGTAGTAATGTGGTACCACACTGAAACAGTCCATTAAACCTGGTTTCGATCAATATTTTTGAGGATAACGCATGTTAGGTCTGGGTGCGGTCTAGGATTTGCCCTCATCAGGCACATACTTTCGCATATTTCTCATAATTCATGGCTAGATCCTGGGCTATTTCCGGATTGCATCACGTAGTAATGTAGTACCACACTGAAACATTCAATTAAACCTGGTCATGATAAATATTTTAGTGGATAACGCATGTTAGGTCTGGGTTAGGTCTAGGATTTGCCCTCATCAGGCTCATACTTTCGCGTTTTTCACATACTTGTTGAACAGATCTCGGTTTTTTCTGGTTTGGATCACGTAGTAATGTGTTACCACACTGAAACAATTCATTAAACATTGTTTCGATGAATATTTTAGAGGATAACGCATGTTAGGTCTAGGTTAGGCCTGCGATTTGCCCTCATCAGGGTCATACTTTCGCAGTTTTAACATACGTGTTGACCTGATCGAGGGTTTCTTCTGCTTTGGATCACGTAGTAAAGTGGAACCACACTGAAGCATACCAATAAACCTGGTTTCGATTTTTATTTTAGAGGATAACACATGTTAGGTCTAGGTTATGTCTAGGATTTGCCCTCGTCAGGATCATACTTTCGCATATTTCTAATACTTCATGGCTAGATCCTGGGCTCTTCCTGGATTTGATCACGTAGTAATGTGGTACCACACTGAAACAGTCCATTAAACCTGGTTTAGATCAATATTTTTGAGGATAACACATGTTAGGTCTAGGTTAGGTCTGGGATTTGCTCTCATCAGGCTCATTCTTTCGCATATTTCACATACTTGATGGCTAGATACTGGGTTTTTCCTGGTTTGGATCACGCAGTAATGTGGTACCACACTGAAACAGTCCACTCAACCAGGTTTCGATCAATATTTCAGAGGATAACGCATGTTATGTCTAGGTTAGGCCTGGGATTAGCCCTCATCAGATTCATACTTTCGCATACTTCACATACTTGTTCAACAGATCCTGGGTTTTTTTCTGGTTTGGATCACGTAGTAATGTGGTACCACACTGAAACAGTCGATTAAACCTGGTTTCGATCCATATTTTTGAGGATAACGCATGTTAGGTCTAGGTTAGGCCTGGGATATGCCCTCATCAGGGTCATACTTTCGCAGTTTTGACATACATGTTGACCTCATCGAGGGTTTTTTCTGCTTTGTATCACGTAGTAAAGTGGTGCCACACTAAAACTGTCAATTAAACCTGGTATCGATCAATATTTTAGAGAATAATTCATGTTAGGTCTAGGTTAGGTCTGGGATTTGCTCACACCAGGCTCATTCTTTCGCATATTTCTCATACTTGATGGCTAGATCCTGGGCTTTTTCCGGATTGCGTCACGCAGTAATGTAGTACAACACTGAAACAGTCAATTAAACCTGGTTTCCATCAATATTTTAGAGGATAACGCATGTTATGTCTAGGTTAGGGCTGGGATTAGCCCTCATCAGATTCATACTTTCGCATACTTCACATACTTGTTGAACAGATCCTGGGTTTTTGTCTGGTTTGGATCACGTAGTAATGTGGTACCACACTGAAACAGTCGATTAAACCTGGTTTCGATCTATATTTTTGAGGATAACGCATGTTAGGTCTAGGTTAGGCCTGGGATTTGCCCTCATCAGACTCATACTTTCGGATTTTTCACATACTTGTTGAACAGATCCTGGGTTTTTTATGGTTTGGATCACGTAGTAATGTGGTACCACACTAAAACAGTCCATGAAACCTGGTTCGATCAATATTTTAGAGAATAATTCATGTTAGGTCTAGGTTAGGTCGGGGATTTGCTCACGTCAGGCTCATCCTTTCGCATATTTCTCATACTTGATGGCTAGATCCTAGGCTTTTTCTGGATTGCATCACGTAGTAATGTAGTACCACACTGAAACAGTCATTAAATCTTGGTTTCCATCAATATTTTAGAGAATAATTCATGTTAGGTCTAGTTTAGGTGTGGGATTTGCTCTCATCAGACTCATTCTTTCGCATATTTCTCATACTTGATGGCTAGATCCTGGGCTTTTTCTGGATTGCGTCACGCAGTAATGTAGTACAACACTGAAACAGTCAATTAAACCTGGTTTCCATCAATATTTTAGAGGACAACGCATGTTAGGTCTAGGTTAGGCCTGGGATTTGCCCTCATCAGGCTCATACTTTCGCATATTTCTAATACTTCATGGCTAGATCCTGGGCTCTTCCTGGATTGGATCACGTAGTAATGTGGTACCACACTGAAACATTCAATTAAACCTGGTCATGATAAATATTTTAGTGGATAACGCATGTTAGGTCTGGGTTAGGTCTAGGATTTGCCCCCATCAGGCTCATACTTTCGCGTTTTTCACATACTTGTTGAACAGATCTCGGTTTTTTCTGGTTTGGATCACGTAGTAATGTGGTACCACACTAAAACAGTCCATGAAACCTGGTTTCGATCAATATTTTAGAGAATAATTCATGTTAGGTCTAGGTTAGGTCTGGGATTTGCTCACGTCAGGCTCATTCTTTCGCATATTTCTCATACTTGATGGCCAGATTCTGGCCTTTTCTGGTTTGGATCACGTAGTAATGTGGTACCACACTGAAGCAGTCCATTAAACCTGGTTTCGATCAATATTTTTGAGGATAACGCATGCTAGGTCTAGGTTAGGCCTGGGATTTGCCCCCATCAGACCCATACCTTCGCATATTTCTCATACTTCATGGCTAGATCCTGGGCTATTTATAGATTGGATCACGTAGTAATGTGGCACCACACTGAAACAGTCATTTAAACCTGGTTTCGATCAATATTTTAGAGGATAACGCAAGTTATGTCTGGGTCAGGTCTAGGATTTGCCCTCATCAGGCTCATACTTTCGCATATTTCTCATACTTCATGGCTAGATCCTGGGCTATTACTGGATTGCATCACGTAGTAATGTAGTGCAACACTGAAACAGTCAATTAAACCTGGTTTCCATCAATATTTTAGAGGACAACGCAAGTTAGGTCTGGGTTAGGCCTGGGATTTGCCCTCATCAGACTCATACTTTCGCATACTTCACATACTTGTTGAACAGATCCTGGGTTTTTTTCCGGTTTGGATCACGTAGTAATGAGGTACCACACTGAAACAGTAGATTAAACCTGGTTTCGATCAATATCTTTGAGCATAACGCATGTTAGGTCTAGGTTAGTTCTGGGATTTGCTCTCATCAGGCTCGTACTTTCGCATATTTCTCATACTTGATGGGCAGATTCTGGGCTTTTTGTGGATTGGATCACGTAGTAATTTAGTAGCACACTGAAACAGTCAATTAAACCTGGTTTCGATCAATATATATGAGCATAACGCATGTTAGGTCTAGGTTAGGCCTGGGATTTGCCCTCATCAGACTCATACTTTCGCATTCTTCATATACTTGTTGAACGGATCCTGGGTTTTTTTCTGGTTTGGATCACGTAGTTATGTGGTACCACACTGAAACAGTCGATTAAACCTGGTTTCGATCAATTTTTTTGAGGATAACGCATGTTACGTCTAGGTTAGACCTGGGATTTGCCCTCAGCAGGGTCATACTTTCGCAGTTTTGACATGCATGTTGACCTGATCGAGGGCTTTTCTGCTTTGGATCACGTAGTAAAGTGGAACCACACTAAAACGGTCAATTAAACCTGGTTTCGATCAATATTTTAGAGGATAACGCATGTTAGGTCTAGGTTAGGCCTGCGATTTGCCCTCATCAGGGTCATACTTTCGCAGTTTTAACATACATGTTGACCTGAACGAGGGTTTTTTCTGCTTTGGATCACGTAGTAAAGTGGTACCACACTGAAACAGTCCATTAAACCTGGTTTCGATCAATATATTTGAGGATAACACATGTTAGGTCTAGGTTAGGTCTGGGATTTGCTCTCATGAGGCTCATTCTTTCGCATATTTCACATACTTGGTGGCTAGATACTGGGTTTTTCCTGGTTTGGATCACGCAGTAATGTGGCACCACACTGAAACAGTCCACTCAACCTGGTTTCTATCAATATTTTAGAGGATAACGCATGTTATGTCTAGGTTAGGCCTGGGATTTGCCCTCATCAGACTCATACTTTCGGATTTTTCACATACTTGTTGAACAGATCCTGGGTTTTTTATGGTTTGGATCACGTAGTAATGTGGTACCACACTAAAACAGTCCATGAAACCTGGTTTCGATCAATATTTTAGAGAATAATTCATGTTAGGTCTAGGTTAGGTCTGGGATCTGCTCACGTCAGGCTCATTCTTTCGCATATTTCTCATACTTGATGGCCAGATTCTGGCCTTTTCTGGTTTGGATCACGTAGTAATGTGGTACCACACTGAAGCAGTCCATTAAACCTGGTTTCGATCAATATTTTTGAGGATAACGCATGCTAGGTCTAGGTTAGGCCTGGGATTTGCCCCCATCAGACCCATACCTTCGCATATTTCTCATACTTCATGGCTAGATCCTGGGCTATTTATAGATTGGATCACGTAGTAATGTGGCACCACACTGAAACAGTCATTTAAACCTGGTTTCGATCAATATTTTAGAGGATAACGCAAGTTATGTCTGGGTCAGGTCTAGGATTTGCCCTCATCAGGCTCATACTTTCGCATATTTCTCATACTTCATGGCTAGATCCTGGGCTATTACTGGATTGCATCACGTAGTAATGTAGTGCAACACTGAAACAGTCAATTAAACCTGGTTTCCATCAATATTTTAGAGGACAACGCAAGTTAGGTCTGGGTTAGGCCTGGGATTTGCCCTCATCAGACTCATACTTTCGCATACTTCACATACTTGTTGAACAGATCCTGGGTTTTTTTCCGGTTTGGATCACGTAGTAATGAGGTACCACACTGAAACAGTCGATTAAACCTGGTTTCGATCAATATCTTTGAGCATAACGCATGTTAGGTCTAGGTTAGTTCTGGGATTTGCTCTCATCAGGCTCGTACTTTCGCATATTTCTCATACTTGATGGGCAGATTCTGGGCTTTTTGTGGATTGGATCACGTAGTAATTTAGTAGCACACTGAAACAGTCAATTAAACCTGGTTTCGATCAATATATATGAGCATAACGCATGTTAGGTCTAGGTTAGGCCTGGGATTTGCCCTCATCAGACTCATACTTTCGCATTCTTCATATACTTGTTGAACGGATCCTGGGTTTTTTTCTGGTTTGGATCACGTAGTTATGTGGTACCACACTGAAACAGTCGATTAAACCTGGTTTCGATCAATTTTTTTGAGGATAACGCATGTTACGTCTAGGTTAGACCTGGGATTTGCCCTCAGCAGGGTCATACTTTCGCAGTTTTGACATGCATGTTGACCTGATCGAGGGCTTTTCTGCTTTGGATCACGTAGTAAAGTGGAACCACACTAAAACGGTCAATTAAACCTGGTTTCGATCAATATTTTAGAGGATAACGCATGTTAGGTCTAGGTTAGGCCTGCGATTTGCCCTCATCAGGGTCATACTTTCGCAGTTTTAACATACATGTTGACCAGAACGAGGGTTTTTTCTGCTTTGGATCACGTAGTAAAGTGGTACCACACTGAAACAGTCCATTAAACCTGGTTTCGATCAATATATTTGAGGATAACACATGTTAGGTCTAGGTTAGGTCTGGGATTTGCTCTCATGAGGCTCATTCTTTCGCATATTTCACATACTTGGTGGCTAGATACTGGGTTTTTCCTGGTTTGGATCACGCAGTAATGTGGCACCACACTGAAACAGTCCACTCAACCTGGTTTCGATCAATATTTTAGAGGATAACGCATGTTATGTCTAGGTTAGGGCTGGGATTAGCCCTCATCAGATTCATACTTTCGCATACTTCACATACTTGTTGAACAGATCCTGGGTTTTTGTCTGGTTTGGATCACGTAGTAATGTGGTACCACACTGAAACAGTCGATTAAACCTGGTTTCGATCTATATTTTTGAGGATAACGCATGTTAGGTCTAGGTTAGGCCTGGGATTTGCCCTCATCAGACTCATACTTTCGGATTTTTCACATACTTGTTGAACAGATCCTGGGTTTTTTATGGTTTGGATCACGTAGTAATGTGGTACCACACTAAAACAGTCCATGAAACCTGGTTCGATCAATATTTTAGAGAATAATTCATGTTAGGTCTAGGTTAGGTCGGGGATTTGCTCACGTCAGGCTCATCCTTTCGCATATTTCTCATACTTGATGGCTAGATCCTAGGCTTTTTCTGGATTGCATCACGTAGTAATGTAGTACCACACTGAAACAGTCATTAAATCTTGGTTTCCATCAATATTTTAGAGAATAATTCATGTTAGGTCCAGTTTAGGTGTGGGATTTGCTCTCATCAGACTCATTTTTTCGCATATTTCTCATACTTGATGGCTAGATCCTGGGCTTTTTCTGGATTGCGTCACGCAGTAATGTAGTACAACACTGAAACAGTCAATTAAACCTGGTTTCCATCAATATTTTAGAGGACAACGCATGTTAGGTCTAGGTTAGGCCTGGGATTTGCCCTCATCAGGGTCATACTTTCGCATATTTCTCATACTTGATGGCCAGATTCTGGGCCTTTTCTGGTTTGGATCTCGTAGTAATGTGGTACCACACTGAAACAGTCCATTAAACCTGGTTTCGATCAATATTTTTGAGGATAACGCATGTTAGGTCTGGGTGCGGTCTAGGATTTGCCCTCATCAGGCACATACTTTCGCATATTTCTCATAATTCATGGCTAGATCCTGGGCTATTTCCGGATTGCATCACGTAGTAATGTAGTACCACACTGAAACATTCAATTAAACCTGGTCATGATAAATATTTTAGTGGATAACGCATGTTAGGTCTGGGTTAGGTCTAGGATTTGCCCTCATCAGGCTCATACTTTCGCGTTTTTCACATACTTGTTGAACAGATCTCGGTTTTTTCTGGTCTGGATCACGTAGTAATGTGTTACCACACTGAAACAATCCATTAAACATTGTTTCGATGAATATTTTAGAGGATAACGCATGTTAGGTCTAGGTTAGGCCTGCGATTTGCCCTCATCAGGGTCATACTTTCGCAGTTTTAACATACGTGTTGACCTGATCGAGGGTTTCTTCTGCTTTGGATCACGTAGTAAAGTGGAACCACACTGAAGCATACCAATAAACCTGGTTTCGATTTTTATTTTAGAGGATAACACATGTTAGGTCTAGGTTATGTCTAGGATTTGCCCTCGTCAGGATCATACTTTCGCATATTTCTAATACTTCATGGCTAGATCCTGGGCTCTTCCTGGATTTGATCACGTAGTAATGTGGTACCACACTGAAACAGTCCATTAAACCTGGTTTAGATCAATATTTTTGAGGATAACACATGTTAGGTCTAGGTTAGGTCTGGGATTTGCTCTCATCAGGCTCATTCTTTCGCATATTTCACATACTTGATGGCTAGATACTGGGTTTTTCCTGGTTTGGATCACGCAGTAATGTGGTACCACACTGAAACAGTCCACTCAACCAGGTTTCGATCAATATTTCAGAGGATAACGCATGTTATGTCTAGGTTAGGCCTGGGATTAGCCCTCATCAGATTCATACTTTCGCATACTTCACATACTTGTTCAACAGATCCTGGGTCTTTTTCTGGTTTGGATCACGTAGTAATGTGGTACCACACTGAAACAGTCGATTAAACCTGGTTTCGATCCATATTTTTGAGGATAACGCATGTTAGGTCTAGGTTAGGCCTGGGATATGCCCTCATCAGGGTCATACTTTCGCAGTTTTGACATACATGTTGACCTCATCGAGGGTTTTTTCTGCTTTGTATCACGTAGTAAAGTGGTGCCACACTAAAACTGTCAATTAAACCTGGTATCGATCAATATTTTAGAGAATAATTCATGTTAGGTCTAGGTTAGGTCTGGGATTTGCTCACACCAGGCTCATTCTTTCGCATATTTCTCATACTTGATGGCTAGAACCTAGGCTTTTTCTGGATTGCATCACGTAGTAATGTAGTACCACACTGAAACAGTCAATAAATCTTGGTTTCCATCAATATTTTAGAGAATAATTCATGTTAGGTCTAGTTTAGGTGTGAGATTTGCTCGCATCAGACTCATTCTTCCGCATATTTCTCATACTTGATGGCTAGATCCTGGGGTTTTTCTGGATTGCGTCACGCAGTAATGTAGTACAACACTGAAACAGTCAATTAAACCTGGTTTCCATCAATATTTTAGAGGACAACGCATGTTAGGTCTAGGTTAGGCCTGGGATTTGCCCTCATCAGGGTCATACTTTCGCATATTTCTCATACTTGATGGCCAGATTCTGGGCCTTTCCTGGTTTGGATCACGTAGTAATGTGGTACCACACTGAAACAGTCCATTAGACCTGGTTTCGATCAATATTTTTGAGGATAACGCATGTTAGGTCTGGGTGAGGTCTAGGATTTGCCCTCATCAGGCTCATACTTTCGCATATTTCTCATAATTCATGGCTAGATCCTGGGCTATTTCTGGATTGCATCACGTAGAAATGTAGTACCACACTGAAACAGTCAATTAAACCTGGTTTCCATCACTATTTTAGAGGACAACTCAAGTTAGGTCTGGGATAGGTCTGGGATTTGCCCTCGTCAGGATCATACTTTTGCATTTTTCACATACTTGTTGAACAGATCCTGGGTTTTTTCTGGTTTGGATCACGCAGTAGTGTGCTACCACACTGAAACATTCAATTAAACCTGGTCTTGATAAATATTTTAGAGGATAACGCATGTTAGGTCTAGGTTAGGCCTGGGATTTGCCCTCATCAGGGTCATACTTTCGCAGTTTTAACATACATGTTGACCTAATCGAGGGTTTTTTCTGCTATGGATCACGTAGTAAAGTGGTACCACACTAAAACAGTCAATTAAACCTGGTTTCCATGAATATTTTAGAGGACAAGGCAAGTTAGTTCTGGGTTAGTCCTGGGATTTGCCCTCATCAGACTCATACTTTCGCATACTGCACATACTTGTTGAACAGACCCTGGGTTTTTTTCCGGTCCGGATCACGTAGAAATGTGGTACCACAATGAAACAGTCCATTAAACCTGGTTTCGATCAATATTTTAGAGAATAACGCATGTTAGGTCTTGGTTAGGTCTGGGATTTGCTCTCATCAGGCTCGTACTTTCGCATATTTCTCATAGTTGATGGCCAGATTCTGGGTTTTTTCTGGTTTGGATCACGTAGTAATGTGGTACCACACTGAAATAGTCGATTAAACCTGGTTTCTATCAATATTTTTGAGGGTAACGCATGTTAGGTCTAGGATAGGTCTGCGATTTGCCCTCATCACGCTCATCGTTTCGCGTTTTTCACATACTTGTTGCACAGATCCTGGGTTTTTTCTGGTTTGGATCACGTAGTGATGTGGTACCACACTGAAACAGTCCATTAAACCTGGTTTCGATCAATATTTTAGAGGATAACGCATGTTAGGTCTTGGTTAGGCCTGGGATTTTCCCTCATCAGACACATACATTCGCATTCTTCACATACTTTTTGAACGTATCCTGGGTTTTTTCTGATTTGGATCACGTAGTAATGTGGTACCACACTGAAACTGTCGAATAAACCAGCTTTCGATCAATATTTTTGAGAATAACTCATGCCAGGTCTAGGTTAGGTCTGGGATTTGCTCTTATCAGGCTCGTACTTTCGCAAATTTCTCATACTTGATGGCCAGATTCTGTGCTTTTTCTGGTTTGGATCACGTAGTAATGTGGTACCACACTGAAACAGTCCATTAAACCTGGTTTCGATCAATATCATAGATGATAACGCATGTTAGGTCTAGGTTAGGCCTGGGATTTGCCCTCATCAGGGTCATATTTCCACGTTCTTCACATACTTGTTGAACAGATCCTGGGTATTTTTCTGGTTTGGATCACGTAGTAATGTGGCACCACACAGAAATAGTCGATTAAACCTGGTTTCGATCAATATTTTAGAGGATAACTCATGTTAGGTCTAGGATAGGTCTGGGATTTGCCCTCATCACGCTCATAGTTTCGCGTTTTTCACATACTTGTTGAACAGATCCTGGGTTTTTTCTGGTTTCGATCATGTAGTAATGTGGTACCACACTGGAACAGTCCATTAAACCTGGTTTCGATCAGTATTTTAGAGAATAACGCATGTTAGGCCTTGGTTAGGTCTGGGATTTGCTCCCATCAGGCTCGTACTTTCGCATATTTCTCATAGTTGATGGCCAGATTCTGGGCTTTTTCTGGTTTGGATCACGTAGTAATGTGGTACCACACTGAAACAGTCGATTAAACCTGGTTTCTAACAATATTCTTGAGGGTAACGCATGTTAGGTCTAGGTTAGGCCTGGGATTTTCCCTCATCCGACACATACTTTCGCATTCTTCACATACTTCTTGAACGGATCCTGGGTTTTTTCTGGTTTGGATCACGTAGTAATGTGGTAGCACACTGAAACAGTCCATTAAACCTGGCTTCGATCAATATTTTAGAGGATAACGCATGTTATGTCTAGGTTAGGCGTGGGATTTGCCCTCATCAGACACATACTTTCGCATTCTCCACATACTTGTTGAACAGATCCTGGGTTTTTTCAGGTTTGGACACATAGTAATGTGGTACCACACTGAAACATTCAATTAAACCTGGTCTTGATAAATATTTTAGAGGATAACGCATGTTAGGTCTGGGTTAGGTCTAGGATTTGCCCTCATCAGGCTCGTACTTTCGCATATTTCTCATACTTGTTGAACAGATCCTGGGTTTTTTCTGGTTTCGATCATGTAGTAATGTGGTACCACACTGGAACAGTCCATTAAACCTGGTTTCGATCAGTATTTTAGAGAATAACGCATGTTAGGTCTTGGTTAGGTCTGGCATTTGCTCTCTTCAGGCTCGTACTTTCGCATATTTCTCATAGTTGATGGCCAGATTCTGGGCTTTTTCTGGTTTGGATCACGTAGTAATGTGGTACCACACTTTAACAGTCGATAAAACCTGGTTTCGATTAATATTTTAGGGGATAACGCCGGTTATGTCTCGGTTAGGTCTGGGATTTGCCCTCATCTGGCTCATACTTTCGCATTTTGGCATACATGTTGGCTAGATCCTGGGCTTTTTCTGCTTTGGATCACGTAGTAATGCGGTGCCACACCGAAGCAGTCAATTAAACCTGGTTGCGATTAATATTTTGCAGGATAACGCTGGTTATGTCTCGGTTAGGTCTGGGATTTGCCCTCATCTGGCTCGTACTTTCGCATTTTTCGCAAACTTGTTGGCAAGGTCCTAGGCTTTTTCTGGTTTGGATCGCGTAGTAATGCGGTACCACACTGTAACAGTCAATTAAACCTGGTTGCGATTAATATTTTACAGGATAACGCTGGTTATGTCTCGGTTAGGTCTGGGATTTGCCCTCATCTGGCTCGTACCTTCGCTTTTTTCGCCTACTTGCTGGCAAGGTCCTAGGCTTTTTCTGGTTTGGATCACGTAGTAATGCGGTACCACACTGTAACAGTCAATTAAACCTGGTTGCGATTAATATTTTGCAGGATAACGCTGGTTATGTCTCGGTTAGGTCTGGGATTTGCCCTCATCTGGCTCGTACTTTCGCATTCTCCACATACTTGTTGGCCAGATCCCGGCCTTTTTCTGGTTTGGATCACGAACTAATGCGGCACCGGACCGATACAGTCAATGGTTGCGATTAATATTTTGGAGGATAACGCCGGTTATGTCTTGGTTAGGTCTAGGATTTGTCCTCATCTGTCATGTACCTTCGCATTTTTTGCATACTTGTTGGCCAGATCATGGCCTTTTTCTGGTTCGGATTACGTAGTAATGCGGTACCACACCGAAGCAGTCAATTAAACCTGGTTGCGATTAATATTTTAGAGGATAACGCTGGTTATGTCTGGGTTAGTTCTGGTATCTGCCCTCATCGGGCTCGTTCTTTCGCATTTTTGCATAATTGTTGGCCAGAACCTCGCCTTTTTCTGGTTTGGATCACGTAGTAATGTGGTACCACACCGAAACAGTCAACTACAGCTGGTTGCGATTATTATTTTAGTGGATAACGCCGGATATGTCTCGGTTAGGTCTGGGATTTGCCCTCATCTGGCTCGTACCTTCGCATTTTTCGTCTACTTGTTGGCAAGATCCTGGGCTTTTTCTGGCTTGGACCACGTAGTAATGCGGTACCACACCGATGCAGTCAATTAAACCTGGTTGCGATTGTTATTCTAGACGATAGCGCCGGTTATGTTTGGGTTAGGTCTGGTATTTGCCCTCATCTGGCTCGTACTTTCGCATTTTTCGCATACTTGTTGGCCAGATCCTGGCCTTTTTCTGGTTTGGATCACGTAGTAATGCGGTACCACACCGAAACAGTCAATTAAACCTGGTTGCGATTAATATTTTAGAGGATAACGCTGGTTATGTCTGGGTTAGTTCTGATATTTGCAATCATCTGGCTCATACTTTCGCATTTTTTGCATACTTGTTGGCCAGATCATGGCCTTTTTCTGGTTCGGATCACGTAGTAATGCGGCACCACACCGAAGCAGTCAATTAAACCTGGTTGCGATTAATATTTTAGGGGATACCGCCGGTTATGTCTCGGTTAGGTCTGGGATTTGCCCTCATCTGGCTCATACTTTCGAATTTTGGCATACATGTTGGCCAGATCCTGGCCTTTTTCTGGTTTGGACCACGTAGTAATGTGGTACCACACCGAAAGAGTCAATAGAAGCTGGTTGCGATTAATATTTTAGAGGATAACGCCTGTTATGTCTGGGTTAGGTATGTTATTTGCCCTCATCTGGCTCGTGCTTCCGCATTTTTCGCGTACATGTTGGCCAGATCCTGGCCTTTTTCTGGCATGGACCACGTAGTAATGTGGCACCACACCGAAACAGTCAATAGAAGCTGGCCGCGATTAATATTTTAGAGGAAAACGCCTGTTATGTCTGGGTTAGGTCTGGTATTTGGCCTGATCTGGCTCGTGCTTTCGCATTTTTCGCATACTTGTTGGCCAGATCCTGGCCTTTTTCTGGTTTGGACCATGTAGTAATGTGGGACCACACTCAAGCAGTCAATAAAAGCTGGTTCCGATTAGTATTTTGTAGGATAACGCTGGTTATGTCTGTGATAGTTCTGGTGTTTGCAATCATCTGGCTCGTACCTTCGCATTTTTCGCCTACTTGTTGGCAAGATCCTGGGCTTTTTCTGGTTTGTATCACGTTGTAATGCGGTACCACACCGTAACAGTCAATTAAACCTGGTTGCGATTAATATTTTGGAGGTTAACGCCGGTTATGTCTCGGTTAGGTCTGGGATTTGCCCTCATCTGGCTCGTACCTTCGCATTTTTCGCCTACTTGTTGGCAAGATCCTGGGCATTTCCTGGTTTGGATCTCGTAGTAATGCGGTACCACACCGAAACAGTCAATCAAACCTGGTTGCGATTAATATTTTAGAGGATAACACCGGCTATTTCTCGGTTAGGTCTGGGATTTGTCCTCATCTGTCATGTACCTTCGCATTTTTCGCATACCTGTTGGCCAGATCCTGGCCTTCTTCTGGTCTGTGTCACGTAGTAATGCGGTACCACATCGAAACAGTCAATTAAACCTGGTTGCGATTAATATTTTAAAGGATAACGCTGGTTATGTCTGGGTTAGTTCTGGTATTTGCATTCATCTGGCTCATACTTTCGCAATTTTCGCGTACTTCTAGCCAGATCTTGGGTTTTTTGTGGTTTGGATCCCGTCGTAATGTGGTTCCACACCGAAGCAGTCAATTACACCTGGTTGCGATAAATATTTTGGAGGATAACGCTGGTTATGTTTGCGTTATTTCTGGTATTTGCAATCATCTGGCTCGTACTTTCGCATTATTCGCATACTTGTAGGCCAGATCCTGGCCTTAATCTGGTTTGTATCACGTAGCAATGCGGTACCACACCGAAACAGTCAATCAAACCTGATTGCGATTAATATTTTAGAGGATAACGCCGGTTATGTCTCGGTTAAGTCTGGGATTTGCCATCATCTGGTTCGTGCTTTCGTATTTTTCGCATACTTGTTGGCCAGATCTTGGTCTTTTTCTGGTTTGGATAACGTAGTAATGTGGTAGCACACTGAAACAGTCAATAGAAGCTGGTTCGAATAGTATTTTAGGGGATAACGCTTGTTATGTCTGGGTTAGTTCTGGTATTTGCTCTCATCTGGCTCGTACTTTTGCTTTTTTCGCATACATGTTGGCCAGATCCTGGCGTTTTTCTGGCTTGGACCACGTAGTAATGTGGTACCACACCGAAACAGTCAATAGAAGCTGGTTGCGAATAATATTTTAGAGGATAACGCCTGTTATGTCTGGGTTAGGTCTGGTATTTGCCCTCATCTGGCTCGTGCTTTCGCATTTTTCGCATACTTGTTGGCCAGATCCTGGCCTTTTTCTGGTTTGGGCCATGTAGTAATGTGGGACCACACTCAAACAGTCAATTCAACCTGGTTGCGATTAATATTTTAGAGGATAACGCCGGTTATTTCTCGGTTAGGTCTGGGATTTGCCCACATCTATCACGTACTTTCGCATTTTTCGCATACATGTTGGCCAGATCCTGGTCTTTTTCTGGCTTGGACCACGTAGTAATGTGGTACCACACCGAAACAGTCAATAGAAGCTGGTTGCGAATAATATTTTAGAGGATAACGCCTGTTATGTCTGGGTTAGGTCTGGTATTTGCCCTCATCTGGCTCGTGCTTTCTCATTTTTCGCATACTTGTTGGCCAGATCCTGGCCTTAATCTGGTTTGTATCACGTAGTAATGCGGTACCACACCGAAACAGTCAATCAAACCTGGTTGCGATTAATATTTTAGAGGATAACGCCGATTATGTCTCGGTTAAGTCTGGGATTTGCCATCATCTGGCTCGTGCTTTCGTATTTTTCGCATACTTTTTGGCCAGATCTTGGGCTTTTTCTGGTTTGTATAACGTAGTAATGCGGTACCACACCGAAGCAGTCAATTAAACCTGGTGGCGATTATTATTCTAGAGGATAACGCCGGTTATGTTTGGGTTAGGTCTGGTATTTGCCCTTATCTGGCTCGTGCTTTCGCATTTTTCGCATACTTGTTGGCCAGTTCATGGCCTTTTTCTGGTTCGGATCACGTAGTAATGCGGTACCACACCGAAGCAGTCAATTAAACCTGGTTGCGATTAATATTTTAGAGGATAACGGCGGTTATGTCTCGGTTAGGTCTGGGATTTGCCCTCATCTGGCTCGTACTTTCGCTTTTTTCGCATACATGTCGGCCAGATCCTGGCCTTTTTCTGGCTTGGACCACGTAGTAATGTGGTACCACACCGAAACAGTCAATAGAAGCTGGTTGCGATTAATATTTTAGAGGATAACGCCTGTTATGTCTGGGTTAGGTCTGGTATTTGCCCTCATCTGGCTCGTGCTTTCGCATTTTTCGCATACTTGTTGGCCAGATCCTGGCCTTTTTCTGGTTTGGACCAAGTAGTAATGTGGGACCACACTCAAACAGTCAACTAAACCTGGTTGCGATTAATATTTTAGAGAATAACGCCGGTTATGTCTCTGTTAGGTCTCGGATCAGCCCTCATCTGTCACGTACTTTCGCATTTTTCGCATACTTGTTGGCCAGATCCTGGCCTTTTTCTGGTCTGTATCACGTAGCAATGCGGTGCCACACCGAAACAGTCAATTAAACCTGGTTGCGATTAATATTTTAGAGGATAACGCTGGTAATGTCTGGGTTAGTTCTGGTATTGGCAATCATCTGGCTCATACTTTCGCAATTTTCGCGTACTTGTTGGCCAGATCCTGGCCTTTTTCTGGTTTGGACCAAGTAGTAATGTGGGACCACACTCAAACAGTCAATTAATCCTGGTTGCGATTAATATTTTAGAGGATAACGCCGGTTATTTCTCGGTCAGGTCTGGGATTTGCCCACATCTGTCACGTACTTTCGCATTTCTCGCCTGCTTGTTGGCAAGATCCTGGGCTTTTCCTAGTTTGGATCAGGTAGTAATGCGGTACCACACCGAAGCAGTCAATTAAACCTGGTTGCGATTATTATTCTAGAGGACATCGCCGGTTATGTTTGGGTTAGGTCTGGTATTTGCCCTCATCTGGCTCGTACCTTCGCATTTTTCGCCTACTTCTTGGCCAGATCCTGGGTTTTTTCTGGTTTGAATCCCGTAGTAATGTGGTTCCACACCGAAACAGTCAATTAAACCTGGTTGCGATTAATATTTTAGAGGATAACGCTGGTTATGTCTGGGTTAGTTCTGGTATTTGCAATCATCTGGCTCATACTTTCGCATTTTTTCTATACTTGTTGGCCGTTCCTGGGCTTTTTCTGGTTTGGATCACGCAGTAATGCGGTACCACACCGAAGCAGTCAATTAAACCTGGTTGCGATTAATATTTTAGAGGATAACGCCGGTTATGTCTCGGTTAGGTCTGGGATTTGCCCTCATCTGTCTCGTACCTTCGCATTTTTCGCCTACTTGTTGGCAAGATCCTGGGCTTTTTCTGGTTTGTATCACGTTGTAATGCGGTACCACACCGTAACAGTCAATTAAACCTGGTTGCGATTAATATTTTGGAGGATAACGCCGGTTATGTCTCGGTTAGGTCTGGGATTTGCCCTCATCTGGCTCGTACCTTCGCATTTTTCGCCTGCTTGTTGGCAAGATCCTGGGCTTTTCCTAGTTTGGATCACGTAGTAATGCGGTACCACACCGAAGCAGTCATTTAAACCTGGTTGCGATTATTATTCTAGAGGACATCGCCGGTTATGTTTGGGTTAGGTCTGGTATTTGCCCTCATCTGGCTCGTACCTTCGCATTTTTCGCCTACTTCTTGGCCAGATCCTGGGTTTTTTCTGGTTTGAATCCCGTAGTAATGTGGTTCCACACCGAAACAGTCAATTAAACCTGGTTGCGATGAATATTTTAGAGAATAACGCCGGTTATGTCTCGGTTAGGTCTCGGATTAGCCCTCATCTGTCACGTACTTTCGCATTTTTCGCGTACTTGTTGGCCAGATCCTGGCCTTTTTCTGGTCTGTATCACGTAGTAATGCGGTGCCACACCGAAACAGTCAATTAAACCTGGTTGCGATGAATATTTTGGAGGATAACGCCGGTTATGTCTCGGTTAGGTCTGGGATTTGCCCTCATCTTGGTCGTGCTTTCGTATTTTTGCCTACTTGTTGGCAAGATCCTGGGCTTTTTCTGGTTTGGATCACGTAGTAATGTGGTTCAACACCGTAACAGTCAATTAAACCTGGTAGCGATTAATATTTTAGAGGATAACGCCGGTTATGTCTCTGTTAGGTCTGGTATTTGCCCTCATCTGTCTCGTACTTTCGCATTTTTCGCCTACTTGTTGGCCAGATCCTGGGCTTTTTCCGGTTTGTATCACGTAGTAATGTGGTACCACACTGAAACAGTCAATAGAAGCTGGTTCCGAATAGTATTTTATAGGATAACGCAGGTAACGTCTGGATTAGTTCTGGTATTTGCAATCATCTGGCTCATACTTTCGCGGTTTTCGCATACTTGTTGGCCAGATCCTGGGTTTTTTCTGGTTTGGATCCCGTAGTAATGAGGTTCCACACCGAAGCAGTCAATTAAACCTGGTTGCGATTAATATTTTAGAGGATGACGCCGGTTATGTCTCGGTTAGGTGTGGTATTTGCCCTCATCCGGCTCGTACATTCGCATTTCTCGCATACTTGTTGGCCAGATCCCGGCCTTTTTCTGGTTTGGATCACGTACTAATGGGGTACCAGGCCGAAACATTTCATTAAACCTGGTTGCGATTAATATCTTAGAGGACAACGCCGGTTATGTCTGGGTTAGGTCTGCGATTTGCCCTTATCTGGCTCGTACTTTCTCATTTTTCGCATACTTGTTGGCCAGATCCTGGGCTGTTTCTGGTTTGGATCACGCAGTAATGCGGTACCACACCGAAGCAGTCAATTGAACCTGGTTGCGATGAACATTTTGGAGGATAACGCTGGTTATGTTTGGGTTTCTCCTGGTATTTGCAATCATCTGGCTCGTACTTTCGCATTTCTCGCATACTTGTTGGCCAGATCCCGGCCTTTTTCTGGTTTGGATCACGTACTAATGGGGTACCAGGCCGAAACAGTTAATTAAACCTGGTTGCGATTAATATCTTAGAGGACAACGCCGGTTATGTCTTGGTTAGGTCTGGTATTTGCCCTCATGTGGCTCGAACTTTCGCATTTTTCGCATTCTTGTTAGCCAGATCCTGGCCTTTTTCTGGCTCGGACCACGTAGTAATGTGGTACCACGCCGAAACTGGCAATTAAACCTGGTTGCGACTAATATTTTGGAGGATAACGCCGGTTATGTCTCGGTTAGGTCTGGGATTTGCCCTCATCTTGGTCGTGCTTTCGTATTTTTGCCTACTTGTTGGCAAGATCCTGGGCTTTTTCTGGTTTGGATCACGTAGTAATGTGGTTCAACACCGTAACAGTCAATTAAACCTGGTAGCGATTAATATTTTAGAGGATAACGCCGGTTATGTCTCGGTTAGGTGTGGTATTTGCCCTCATCTGTCTCGTACTTTCGCATTTCTCGCATACTTGTTGGCCAGATCCCGGCCTTTTTCTGGTTTGGATCACGTACTAATGGGGTACCAGGCCGAAACAGTTAATTAAACCTGGTTGCGATTAATATCTTAGAGGACAACGCCGGTTATGTCTCGGTTAGGTCTGGTATTTGCCCTCATCCGGCTCGTACTTTCGCATTTCTCGCATACTTGTTGGCCAGATCGTGGCAATTTTCTAGCTTGGACCACGTAGTAATGTGGTACCACACCGAAACAGTCAATAGAAGCTGGTTGCGATTAATATTTTACAGGATAACGCTGGTTATGTCTGGGTTAGTTCTGGTATTTGCAATCATCTGGCTCATACTTTCGCAATTTTCGCGTACTTTTTGGCCAGATCTTGGGTTTTTTCTGGTTTGGATCACGCACTAATGGGGTACCAGGCCGAAACAGTCATTTAAACCTGGTTTCGATTAATATTTTAGAGGATAACGCCGGCTATATCTCGGTTAGGTCTGGGATTTGCCCTCATCTGGCTCGTACATTCGCATTTCTCGCATACTTGTTGGCCAGATCCTGGGCTGTTTCTGGTTTGGATCACGTAGTAATGCGGTACCACACCGAAGCAGTCAATTAAACCTGGTTGCGATGAACATTTTGGAGGATAACGCTGGTTATGTGTGGGATAGTTCTGGTATTTGCAATCATCAGGCTCGTACTTTTGCATTTTTCGCCTACTTGTTGGCAAGATCCTGGGCATTTGCTGGCTTGGACCACGTAGTAATGTGGTACCACACTGAAACAGTCAATTAAACCTGGTTCCGATTAATATTTTAGAGGATAATGCCGGTTATGTCTGGGTTAGGTCTGGTATTTGCCCTCATCTGGCTCGTACTTTTGCATTTTTCGCATACTTGTTGGCCAGATCCCGGCCTTTTTCTGGTTTGGATCACGTACTAATGGGGTACCAGGCCGAAACTGTTAATTAAACCTGGTTGCGATTAATACCTTAGAGGACAACGCCGGTTATGTCTCGGCTAGGTCTGGTATTTGCCCTTATCTGGCTCGTACATTCGCATTTCTCGCATACAGGTTGGCCAGTTCCTGGGCTTTTTCTGGTTTGGATCACGTAGTAATGTGGTACCACACTGAAACAGTCAATTAAACCTGGTTCCGATTAATATTTTAGAGGATAATGCCGGTTATGTCTGGGTTAGGTCTGGTATTTGCCCTCATCTGGCTCGTACTTTTGCATTTTTCGCATACTTGTTGGCCAGATCCCGGCCTGTTTCTGGTTTGGATCACGTACTAATGGGGTACCAGGCCGAAACTGTTAATTAAACCTGGTTGCGATTAATATCTTAGAGGACAACGCCGGTTATGTCTCGGTTAGGTCTGGTATTTGCCCTCATCTGGCTCGTACTTTCGCATTTTTCGCATACTTGTTGGCCAGATCCCGGCCTTTTTCTGGTCTGGATCACGTACTAATGGGGTACCAGGCAGAAACATTTCATTAAACCTGGTTACGATTAATATCTTAGAGGTCAACGCCGGTTATGTCTGGGTTAGGTCTGGGATTTGCCCTTATCAGGCTCGTACTTTCGCATTTTTCGCATACTTGTTGGCCAGATCCTGGGCTGTTTCTGGTTTGGATCACGTAGTGATGCGGTACCACACCGAAGCAGTCAATTAAACCTGGTTGCGATGAACATTTTGGAGGATAACGCTGGTTATGTTTGGGTTTGTCCTGGTATTTGCAATCATCTGGCTCGTACTTTCGCATTTTTCGCATACTGGGTGGCCAGTTCCTGGGCTTTTTCTGGTTTGGATCACGTAGTAATGTGGTGCCACACTGAAGCAGTCAATAAAGGCTGGTTCCGATTAGTATTTTAGAGGATAACGCTGGTTATGTCTGGGTTAGGTCTGGTATTTGCCCTCATCTGGCTCGTACTTTCGCATTTTTCGCATACTTGTTGGCCAGATCCCGGCCTTTTTCTGGCTTGGATCACGTAGTAATGCGGTACCACACCGAAACAGTCAACTAAACCTGGTTGCTGTTAATATTTTAGAGGTTAACGCTGATTATGTCTCGGTTAGGGCTGGGATTTGCCCACATCTGGCTCGTACTTTCGCATTTTTCGCATACTTGTTGGCCAGATCCCGGCCTTTTTCTGGTTTGGATCACGTACTAATACGGTACCAGGCCGAAACAGTTAATTAAACCTGGTTGCGATGAATATTTTAGAGGACAACGCCGGTTATGTCTCGGTTAGGTCTGGTATTTGCCCTCATCTGGCTCGTACTTTCGCATTTTTCGCATACTTGTTGGCCAGATCCCGGCGTTTTTCTGGTTTGGATCACGTAGTAATGCGGTACCACACCGAAGCAGTCAATTAAACCTGGTTGCGATTAATATTTTAGAGGATAACGCTGATTATGCCTCGGTTAGGTCTGGGATTTGCCCTTATCTGGCTCGTACATTCGCATTTTTCGCATACTTGTTGGCCAGATCGTGGCCTATTTCCGGCTTGGACCACGTAGTAATGTGGTATCACACCGAAACAGTCAATTAAAACTGGTTGCGATTAATATTTTGGAGGATAACGCCGGTTATGTCTCGGTTAGGTCTGGGATTTGCCCTTATCTGGCTCGTACATTCGCATTTTTCGCATACTTGTTGGCCAGATCGTGGCCTATTTCCGGCTTGGACCACGTAGTAATGTGGTATCACACCGAAACAGTCAATTAAACCTGGTTGCGATTAATATTTTGGAGGATAACGCCGGTTATGTCTGGGTTAGGTCTGGGATTTGCCCTTATCTGGCTCGTACATTCGCATTTCTCGCATACAGGTTGGCCAGTTCCTGGGCTTTTTCTGGTTTGGATCACGTAGTAATGTGGTACCACACTGAAACAGTCAATTAAACCTGGTTCCGATTAATATTTTAGAGGATAATGCCGGTTATGTCTGGGTTAGGTCTGGTATTTGCCCTCATCTGGCTCGTACTTTTGCATTTTTCGCATACTTGATGGCCAGATCCCGGCCTTTTTCTGGTTTGGATCACGTACTAATGGGGTACCAGGCCGAAACTGTTAATTAAACCTGGTTGCGATTAATATCTTAGAGGACAACGCCGGTTATGTCTCGGCTAGGTCTGGTATTTGCCCTCATCTGGCTCGTACTTTCGCATTTTTCGCATCCTGGGTGGCCAGTTCCTGGGCTTTTTCTGGTTTGGATCACGTAGTAATGTGGTGCCACACTGAAGCAGTCAATTAATGCTGGTTCCGATTAGTATTTTAGAGGATAACGCTGGTTATACCTGGGTTAGTTCTGGTATTTGCAATCATCAGGCTCGTACCTTCGCATTTTTCGCCTACTTGTTGGCTAGATCCTGGGCTTTTTCTGGTTTGGATCACGTAGTAATGCGGTACCACACCGATGCAGTCAATAAAACCTGGTTGCGATTAATATTTCAGAGGATAACGCTGGTTATGTCTCGGTTAGGTCTGGGATTTGCCCACATCTGGCTCGTACTTTCGCATTTTTCGCATACTTGTTGGCCAGATCCTGGCCTTTTTCTGGTTTTGATCACGTACTAATGCGGTACCACACCGAAGCAGTCAATTAAACCTGGTTTCGATTAATATTTTAGAGGATAACGCCGGTTATATCTCGGTTAGGTCTGGGATTTGCCCTCATCTGGCTCGTACCTTCGCATTTTTCGCATACTGGGTGGCCAGTTCCTGGGCTTTTTCTGGTTTGGATCACGTAGTAATGTGGTGCCACACTGAAGCAGTCAATAAAGGCTGGTTCCGATTAGTATTTTAGAGGATAACGCTGGTTATGTCTGGGTTAGGTCTGGTATTTGCCCTCATCTGGCTCGTACTTTCGCATTTTTCGCATACTTGTTGGCCAGATCCTGGCCTTTTTCTGTCTTGGACCACGTAGTAATTTGGTACCACACTGAAACAGTTAATTAAACCTGGTTCCGATTAGTATTTTAGAGGATAACGCCGGTTATGTCTCGGTTAGGTCTGTTATTTGCCCTCATCTGGCTCGTACTTTCGCATTTTTTGCATACTTGTTGGCCAGATCCCGGCCTTTTTCTGGCTTGGATCACGTACTAATGCGGTACCAGACCGAAATAGTCAATTAATCCTGGTTGCGATTAATATTTTAGAGGATAACGCCGGTTATGTCTCGGTTAGTTCTGGGATTTGCCCACATCTGGCTAGTACGTTCGCATTTTTCGCATACTTGTTGGCCAGATCCCGGCCTTGTTCTGGCTTGGATCACGTACTAATGCGGTACCACACCGAAGCAGTCAATGAAACCTGGTTGCGATTAATATTTCAGAGGATAACGCTGGTTATGTCTCGGTTAAGTTTGGGTTTTACCCACATCTGGCTCGTACTTTCGCATTTTTCGCATATTTGTTGGCCAGATCCTGGCCTTTTTCTGGCTTGGACCACGTAGTAATTTGGTACCACACTGAAACAGTTATTTAAACCTGGTTCCGATTAATATTTTAGAGGATAACGCCGGTTATGTCTGGGTTAGGTCTGGGATTTGCCCTCATCTGGCTCGTACTTTCGCATTTTTCGCTTACTTGTTGGCCAGATCCCGGCCTCATTCTGGTTTGGATCACGTACTAATGCGGTACCAGGCCGAAACAGTTAATTAAACCTGGTTGCGATAAATATTTTAAAGGATAACGCCGGTTATGTCTCGGTTAGGTCTGTTATTTGCCCTCATCTGGCTCGTACCTTCGCATTTTTCGCCTACTTGTTGGCCAGATCCTGGCCTTTTCCTGGTTTAGATCACGTAGTAATGCGGTACCACACCGAAACAGTCAATTAAACCTGGTTGCGATAAATATTTTAGAGGATAACGCCGGTTATGTCTCGGTCAGGTCTGTTATTTGCCCTCATCCAGCTCGTACTTTCGCATTTTTCGCATACTTGTTGGCCAGATCCCGGCCATTTTCTGGCTTGGATCACGTACTAATGCGGTACCAGACCGAAACAGTCAATTAATCCTGGTTGTATTTAATATTTTAGAGGATAAGGCTGTTATGTCTCGGTTAGTTCTGGGATTTGCCCTCATCTGGCTAGTACCTTCGCATTTCTCGCAAATTTGTCGGCCAGATCCCGGCCTTTTTCTGGTTTGGATCACGTACTAATGCGGTACCAGACCGAAACAGTCAATTAATCCTGGTTGCGATTAATATTTTAGAGGATAACGCCGGTTATGCCTCGGTTAGTTCTGGGATTTGCTCTCATCTGGCTAGTACCTTCGCATTTTTCGCCTACTTGTCGGCTAGATCCTGAGCCTTTTCTGGTTTGGATCCCGTAATAATGACGCTCCACACCGAAACATTCAATTAAGCCTGGGTTCGATTAATATTTTAGAGGATAACTCCGGTTATATCTCGGTTAGATCTGGGATTTGCCCTCATCTGGCTCGTACCTTCGCATTTTTCGCATTCTTGTGGGCCAGATCCTGGCCTTTTTCTGGCCCGGACCACGTAGTAATGTGGTACGACGCCGAAACAGGCAATTAAACCTGGTTGCGATTAATATTTTAGAGGATAACGCCGGTTATGTCTCGGTTAGGTCTGGTATTTGCCCTCATCTGTCTCGTACTTTCGCATTTTTCGCATACTTGTTGGCCAGCTCCTGGCATTTTTCTGGTCTGTATCACGTAGTATTGCGGTACCACTCCGAAACAGTCAACTAAACCTGGTTGCGATTAATATTTTAGAGGATAACGCTGGTTATGTCTGGGTTAGTTCTGGGATTTGCCCTCACCTGGCTCGTACTTTCGCATTTTTCGCATACTTGTTGGCCAGATCGTCGCAATTTTCTAGCTTGGACCACGTAGTAATGTGGTACCACACCGAAACAGTCAATAGAAGCTGGTTGCGATTAATATTTTACAGGATAACGCTGGTTATGTCTGGGTTAGTTCTGGTATTTGCAATCATCTGGCCCATACTTTCGCGTTTATCGCATACTTCTTGGCCAGTTCCTGGGCTTTTTCTGGTTTGGATCACGTAGTAATGTGGTACCACACCGAAGCAGTCAATTAAACCTGGTTGCGATTAATATTTTAGAGGATAACGCTGGTTATGTCTGGATTAGTTCTGGTATTTGCAATCATCAGGCTCGTACCTTCGCATTTTTCGCCTACTTGTTGGCAAGATCCTGAGCTTTTTCTGGTTTGGATCACGTAGTAATGCGGTACCACACCGAAACAGTCAATTAAGCCTGGTTGCGATTAATATTTTACAGGATAACGCTGGTTATGTCTCGGTTAAGTTTGGGTTTTGCCCACATCTGGCTCGTACTTTCGCATTTTTCGCATACTTGTTGGCCAGATCCTGGCCTTTTTCTGGCTTGGACCACGTAGTAATTTGGTACCACACTGAAACAGTTATTTAAACCTGGTTCCGATTAATATTTTAGAGGATAACGCCGGTTATGTCTGGGTTAGGTCTGGGATTTGCCCTCATCTGGCTCGTACTTTCGCATTTTTCGCTTACTTGTTGGCCAGATCCCGGCCTCATTCTGGTTTGGATCACGTACTAATGCGGTACCAGGCCGAAACAGTTAATTAAACCTGGTTGCGATAAATATTTTAAAGGATAACGCCGGTTATGTCTCGGTTAGGTCTGTTATTTGCCCTCATCTGGCTCGTACCTTCGCATTTTTCGCCTACTTGTTGGCCAGATCCTGGCCTTTTCCTGGTTTAGATCACGTAGTAATGCGGTACCACACCGAAACAGTCAATTAAACCTGGTTGCGATAAATATTTTAGAGGATAACGCCGGTTATGTCTCGGTCAGGTCTGTTATTTGCCCTCATCCAGCTCGTACTTTCGCATTTTTCGCATACTTGTTGGCCAGATCCCGGCCATTTTCTGGCTTGGATCACGTACTAATGCGGTACCAGACCGAAACAGTCAATTAATCCTGGTTGTATTTAATATTTTAGAGGATAAGGCTGTTATGTCTCGGTTAGTTCTGGGATTTGCCCTCATCTGGCTAGTACTTTCGCATTTTTCACATACTGGGTGGCCAGTTCCTGGGCTTTTTCTGGTTTGGATCACGTAGTAATGTGGTGCCACACTGAAGCAGTCAATTAAAGCTGGTTCCGATTAGTATTTTAGAGGATAACGCTGGTTATGTCTGGGTTAGTTCTGGTATTTGCAATCATCTGGCCCATACTTACGCGTTTATCGCATACTTCTTGGCCAGATCCAGGGTTTTCTCTGGTTTGGATCCCGTAGTAATGCGGTACCACACCGAAACAGTCAATTAAACCTGGTTGCGATTAATATTTTAGAGGATAACGCCGGTTATGTCTCGGTTAGGTCTGGGATTTGCCCTCATCTGGCTCGTACCTTCGCATTTTTCGCATACTTGTTGGCCAGATACTGGCCTTTTTCTGGTCTGTATCACGTAGTAATGCGGTACCACACCGAAACAGTCAATTAAACCTGGTTGCGATTAATATTTTAGAGGATAACCCTGGTTATGTCTGGGTTAGTTCTGGTGTTTGCAATCATCTGGCTCATACTTTCGCAATTTTCGCGTGCTCGTTGGCCAGATCTTGGGTTTTTTGTGGTTTGGATCCCGTCGTAATGTGGTTCCATTCCGAACCAGTCAATGAAACCTGGTTGCGATGAATATTTTGGAGGATAACGCCGGTTATGTCTCGGTTAGGTCTGGGATTTGCCCTTATCTGGCACGTACTTTCGCATTTCTGGCATACTTGTTGGCCAGATCCTGGGCTGTTTCTGGTTTGGATCACGTAGTAATGCGGTACCACACCGAAACAGTCAATTAAACCTGGTTGCGATTAATATTTCAGAGGATAAGGCTGGTTATGTCTCGGGTAAGTCTGGGATTTGCCCACATCTGGCTCGTACTTTCGCATTTTTCGCATACTTGTTGGCCAGATCCTGGCCTTTTTCTGTCTTGGACCACGTAGTAATTTGGTACCACACTGAAACAGTTAATTAAACCTGGTTCCGATTAATATTTTAGAGGATAACGCCGTTTATGTCTGGGTTAGGTCTGGTATTTGCCCTCATCTGGCTCGTACTTTCGCATTTTTCGCATACTTGTTGACCAGATCCCGGCCTTTTTCTGGCTTGGATCACGTACTAATGCGGTACCAGAACGAAACAGTCAATTAATCCTGGATGCGATTAATATTTTAGAGGATAACGCCGGTTATGTCTCGGTTAGTTCTGGGATTTGCCCTCATCTGGCTAGTACCTTCGCATTGTTCGCCTATTTGTTGGCCAGATCCTGGCCTTTTCCTGGTTTAGATCACGTAGTAATGCGGTACCACACCGAAACAGTCAATGAAACCTGGTTGCGATAAATATTTTAGAGGATAACGCCGGTTATGTCTCGGTTATGTCTGTTATTTGCCCTCATCTGGCTCGTACTTTCGCATTTTTCGCATACTTGTTGGCCAGATCCCGGCCTTTTTCTGGCTTGGATCACGTACTAATGCGGTACCAGACCGAAACAGTCAATTAATCCTGGTTGCGATTAATATTTTAGAGGATAACGCGGGTTATGTCTCGGTTAGTTCTGGGATTTGCCCTCATCTGGCTAGTACCTTCGCATTTTTCGCATACTTGTTGGCCAGATCCCGGCCTTTTTCTGGCTTGGATCACGTACTAATGCGGTACCACACCGAAGCAGTCAATGAAACCTGGTTGCGATTAATATTTCAGAGGATAACGCTGGTTATGTCTCGGTTAAGTTTGGGATTTGCCCACATCTGGCTCGTACCTTCGCATTTTTCGCCTACTTGTTGGCTAGATCCCGGCCTTTTTCTGGCTTAGATCACGTACTAATGCGGTACCAGAACGAAACAGTCAATTAATCCTGGTTGCGATAAATATTTTAAAGGATAACGCCGGTTATGTCTCGGTTAGGTCTGTTATTTGCCCTCATCTGGCTCGTACCTTCGCATTTTTCGCCTACTTGTTGGCCAGATCCTGGCCTTTTCCTGGTTTAGATCACGTAGCAATGCGGTACCACACCGAAACAGTCAATTAAACCTGGTTGCGATAAATATTTTAGAGGATAACGCTGTTATGTCTCGGTCAGGTCTGTTATTTGCCCTCATCCGGCTCGTACTTTCGCATTTTTCGCATACTTGTTGGCCAGATCCCGGCCATTTTCTGGCTTGGATCACGTACTAATGCGGTACCAGACCGAAACAGTCAATTAATCCTGGTTGCGATTAATATTTTAGAGGATAACGCCGGTTATGTCTCGGTTAGTTCTGGGATTTGCCCTCATCTGGCTAGTACCTTCGCATTTCTCGCATACTTGTCGGCCAGATCCCGGCCTTTTTCTGGCCCGGACCACGTAGTAATGCGGTACCAGACCGAAACAGTTAATTAAACCTGGTTCCGATTAATATTTTAGAGGATAACGCCGGTTATGTCTGGGTTAGGTCTGGTATTTGCCCTCATCTGGCTCGTACTTTCGCATTTTTCGCATACTTGTTGGCCAGATCCTGGCATTTATCTGGTCTGTATCACGTAGTATTGCGGTACCACTCCGAAACAGTCAATTAAACCTGGTTGCGATTAATATTTTAGAGGATAACGCTGGTTATGTCTGGGTTAGTTCTGATATATGCAATCATCTGGCTCGTACTTTCGCATTTTTCGCATACTTGTGGGCCAGATCCCGGCCTTTTTCTGGCTTGGATCACGTAGTAATGCGGTACCACACCGAAACAGTCAATTAAACCTGGTTGCGATAAATATTTTAGAGGATAACGCCGGTTATGTCTCGGTCAGGTCTGTTATTTGCCCTCATCCGGCTCGTACTTTCGCATTTTTCGCATACTTGTTGGCCAGATCCCGGCCATTTTCTGGCTTGGATCACGTACTAATGCGGTACCAGACCGAAACAGTCAATTAATCCTGGTTGTATTTAATATTTTAGAGGATGAGGCTGTTATGTCTCGGTTAGTTCTGGGATTTGCCCTCATCTGGCTAGTACCTTCGCATTTCTCGCAAACTTGTCGGCCAGATCCCGGCCTTTTTCTGGTTTGGATCACGTACTAATGCGGTACCAGACCGAAACAGTCAATTAATCCTGGTTGCGATTAATATTTTAGAGGATAACGCCGGTTATGCCTCGGTTAGTTCTGGGATTTGCCCTCATCTGGCTAGTACCTTCGCATTTTTCGCCTACTTGTTGGCTAGATCCTGAGCTTTTTCTGGTTTGGATCCCGTAATAATGACGCTCCACAACGAAACATTCAATTAAGCCTGGGTTCGATTAATATTTTAGAGGATTACTCCGGTTATATCTCAGTTAGATCTGGGATTTGCCCTCATCTGTCTCGTACTTTCGCATTTTTCGCATACTTGTTGGCCAGATCCTGGCATTTTTCTGGTCTGTATCACGTAGTATTGCGGTACCACTCCGAAACAGTCAACTAAACCTGGTTGCGATTAATATTTTAGAGGATAACGCTGGTTATGTCTGGGTTAGTTCTGGGATTTGCAATCATCTGGCCCATACTTTCGCGTTTATCGCATACTTCTTGGCCAGTTCCTGGGCTTTTTCTGGTTTGGATCACGTAGTAATGTGGTACCACACTGAAACAGTCAATTAAACTTGGTTCCGATTAATATTTTAGAGGATAATGCCGGTTATGTCTGCGTTAGGTCTGGTATTTGCCCTCATCTGGCTCGTACTTTTGCATTTTTCGCATACTTGTTGGCCAGATCCCGGCCTTCTTCTGGTTTGCATCACGCACTAATGGGGTACCAGGCCGAAACAGTTAATTAAACCTGGTTGCGATTAATATCTTAGAGGACAACGCCGGTTATGTCTCGCTTAGGTCTGGTATTTGCCCTCATCTGGCTCGTACTTTCGCATTTTTCACATACTGGGTGGCCAGTTCCTGGGCTTTTTCTGGTTTGGATCACGTAGTAATGTGGTGCCACACTGAAGCAGTCAATTAAAGCTGGTTCCGATTAGTATTTTAGAAGATAACGCTGGTTATGTCTGGGTTAGTTCTGGTATTTGCAATCATCAGGCTCGTACTTTCGCATTTTTCGCCTACTTGTTGGCTAGATCCTGGGCGTTTTCTGGTTTGGATCACGTAGTAATGCGGTACCACACCGATGCAGTCAATAAAACCTGGTTGCGATTAATATTTCAGAGGATAACGCTGGTTATGTCACGGTTAGGTCTGGGATTTGCCCACATCTGGCTCGTACATTCGCATTTTTCGCATACTTGTTGCCCAGATCCTGACCTTTTGCTGGCTTGGACCACGTAGTAATTTGGTACCACACTGAAACAGTCAATTAAACTTGGTTCCGATTAATATTTTAGAGGATAATGCCGGTTATGTCTGCGTTAGGTCTGGTATTTGCCCTCATCTGGCTCGTACTTTCGCATTTTTCGCATACTGGGTGGCCAGTTCCCGGGCTTTTTCTGGTTTGGATCACGTAGTAATGTGGTGCCACACTGAAGCAGTCAATAAAAGCTGGTTCCGATTAGTATTTTAGAGGATAATGCTGGTTATGTCTGGATTAGTTCTGGTATTTGCAATCATCAGGCTCGTACCTTCGCATTTTTCGCCTACTTGTTGGCAAGATCCTGAGCTTTTTCTGGTTTGGATCACGTAGTAATGTGGTGCCACACTGAAGCAGTCAATTAAAGCTGGTTCCGATTAGTATTTTAGAAGATAACGCTGGTTATGTCTGGGTTAGTTCTGGTATTTGCAATCATCAGGCTCGTACTTTCGCATTTTTCGCCTACTTGTTGGCTAGATCCTGGGCGTTTTCTGGTTTGGATCACGTAGTAATGCGGTACCACACCGAAGCAGTCAATTAAACCTGGTTGCGATTAATATTTTAGAGGATAACGCCGGTTATGTCTCGGTTAGGTCTGTTATTTGCCCTCATCTGGCTCGTACTTTCGCATTTTTCGCATACTTGTTGTCCAGATCCCGGCCTTTTTCTGGTTTGGATCACGTACTAATGCGGTACCAGACCGAAACAGACAATTAACCCTGGTTGCGATTAATATTTTAGAGGATAACGCCGGTTATGTCTCGGTTAGTTCTGGGATTTGCCCTCATCTGGCAAGTACCTTCGCATTTTTCGCCTGCTTGTTGGCTAGATCCTGAGCTTTTCTGGTTTGGATCCCGTAATAATGACGCTCCACACCGAAACATTCAATTATGCCTGGGTTCGATTAATATTTTAGAGGATAACGCCGGTTATATCTCGATAAGGTCTGGGATTTGTCCTCATCTGGCTCGTACCTTCGCATTTTTCGCATTCATGTGGGCCAGATCCTGGCCTTTTTCTGGCCCGGACCACGTAGTACTGTGGTACGACGCCGAAACAGGCAATTAAACCTGGTTGCGATTAATATTTTAGAGGATAACGCCGGTTATGTCTTTTAGGTCTGGGATTTGCCCTCATCTGTCTCGTACTTTCGCATTTTTCGCATACTTGTTGGTCAGATCCTGGCATTTATCTGGTCTGTTTCACGTAGTATTGCGGTACCACTCCGAAACAGTCAATTAAACCTGGTTGCGATTAATATTTTAGAGGATAACGCTGGTTATGTCTGGGTTAGTTCTGGTATATGCAATCATCTGGCTCATACTTTCGCAATTTTCGCGTACTCGTTGGCCAGATCTTGGGGTTTTTGTGGTTTGGATCCCGTCGTAATGTGGCTCCACACCGAAGCAGTCAATTGAACCTGGTTGCGATTAATATTTTAGAGGATAACACTGGTTATGTCTGGGTTAGTTCTGGTATTTGCAATCATCTGGCTCGTACCTTCGCATTTTCCGCCTACTTGTTGGAAGATCCTGGGCTTTTTCTGGTTTGGCTCACGTAGTAATGCGGCACCGCACCGTAACAGTCAATTAAACCTGGTTGCGATTAATATTTTGGAGGATAACGCCGGTTATGTCACGGTTAGTTCTGGGATTTGCCCTCATTTGGCTCGTACCTTCGCATTTTTCGCCTACTTGTTGGCTAGATCCTGGGCTTTTTCTGGTTTGGATCACGTAGTAATGCGGTACCACACCGAAGCAGTCAATTATACCTGGTTGCGATTAATATTTCAGAGGATAACGCTGGTTATGTCTCGGGTAAGTCTGGGATTTGCCCACATCTGGCTCGTACTTTCGCATTTTTCGCATACTTGTTGGCCAGATCCTGGCCTTTTTCTGTCTTGGACCACGTAGTAATTTGGTACCACACTGAAACAGTTAATTAAACCTGGTTCCGATTAATATTTTAGAGGATAACGCCGTTTATGTCTGGGTTAGGTCTGGTATTTGCCCTCATCTGGCTCGTACTTTCGCATTTTTCGCATACTTGTTGACCAGATCCCGGCCTTTTTCTGGCTTGGATCACGTACTAATGCGGTACCAGAACGAAACAGTCAATTAATCCTGGTTGCGATTAATATTTTAGAGGATAACGCCGGTTATGTCTCGGTTAGTTCTGGGATTTGCCCTCATCTGGCTAGTACCTTCGCATTGTTCGCCTACTTGGTGGCCAGATCCTGGCCTTTTCCTGGTTTAGATCACGTAGTAATGCGGTACCACACCGAAACAGTCAATTAAACCTGGTTGCGATAAATATTTTAGAGGATAACGCCGGTTATGTCTCGGTTATGTCTGTTATTTGCCCTCATCTGGCTCGTACTTTCGCATTTTTCGCATACTTGTTGGCCAGATCCCGGTCTTTTTCTGGCTTGGATCACGTACTAATGCGGTACCAGACCGAAACAGTCAATTAATCCTGGTTGCGATTAATATTTTAGAGGATAACGCGGGTTATGTCTCGGTTAGTTCTGGGATTTGCCCTCATCTGGCTAGTACCTTCGCATTTTTCGCATACTTGTTGGCCAGATCCCGGCCTTTTTCTGGCTTGGATCACGTACTAATGCGGTACCACACCGAAGCAGTCAATGAAACGTGGTTGCGATTAATATTTCAGAGGATAACGCTGGTAATGTCTCGGTTAAGTTTGGGATTTGCCCACATCTGGCTCGTACCTTCGCATTTTTCGCCTACTTGTTGGCTAGATCCCGGCCTTTTTCTGGCTTAGATCACGTACTAATGCGGTACCAGAACGAAACAGTCAATTAATCCTGGTTGCGATAAATATTTTAAAGGATAACGCCGGTTATGTCTCGGTTAGGTCTGTTATTTGCCCTCATCTGGCTCGTACCCTCGCATTTTTCGCCTACTTGTTGGCCAGATCCTGGCCTTTTCCTGGTTTAGATCACGTAGTAATGCGGTACCACACCGAAACAGTCAATTAAACCTGGTTGCGATAAATATTTTAGAGGATAACGCTGTTATGTCTCGGTCAGGTCTGTTATTTGCCCTCATCCGGCTCGTACTTTCGCATTTTTCGCATACTTGTTGGCCAGATCCCGGCCATTTTCTGGCTTGGATCACGTACTAATGCGGTACCAGACCGAAACAGTCAATTAATCCTGGTTGCGATTAATATTTTAGAGGATAACGCCGGTTATGTCTCGGTTAGTTCTGGGATTTGCCCTCATCTGGCTAGTACCTTCGCATTTCTCGCATACTTGTCGGCCAGATCCCGGCCTTTTTCTGGCCCGGACCACGTAGTAATGCGGTACCAGACCGAAACAGTCAATTAATCCTGGTTGCGATTAATATTTTAGAGGATAACGCCGGTTATGCCTCGGTTAGTTCTGTGATTTGCCCTCATCTGGCTAGTACCTTCGCATTTTTCGCCTACTTGTTGGCTAGATCCTGAGCTTTTTCTGGTTTGGATCCCGTAATAATGACGCTCCACACCGAAACATTCAATTAAGCCTGGGATCGATTAATATTTTAGAGGATAACTCCGGTTATATCTCGGTTAGGTCTGGGATTTGCCCTCATCTGGCTCGTACCTTCGCATTTTTCGCATTCTTGTGGGCCAGCTCCTGGCATTTTTCTGGTCTGTATCACGTAGTATTGCGGTACCACTCCGAAACAGTCAACTAAACCTGGTTGCGATTAATATTTTAGAGGATAACGCTGGTTATGTCTGGGTTAGTTCTGGGATTTGCCCTCACCTGGCTCGTACTTTCGCATTTTTCGCATACTTGTTGGCCAGATCGTCGCAATTTTCTAGCTTGGACCACGTAGTAATGTGGTACCACACCGAAACAGTCAATAGAAGCTGGTTGCGATTAATATTTTACAGGATAACGCTGGTTATGTCTGGGTTAGTTCTGGTATTTGCAATCATCTGGCCCATACTTTCGCGTTTATCGCATACTTCTTGGCCAGTTCCTGGGCTTTTTCTGGCTTGGATCACGTACTAATGCGGTACCAGAACGAAACAGTCAATTAATCCTGGTTGCGATTAATATTTTAGAGGATAACGCCGGTTATGTCTCGGTTAGTTCTGGGATTTGCCCCCATCTGGCTAGTACCTTCGCATTGTTCGCCTACTTGTTGGCCAGATCCTGGCCTTTTCCTGGTTTAGATCACGTAGTAATGCGGTACCACACCGAAACAGTCAATTAAACCTGGTTGCGATAAATATTTTAGAGGATAACGCCGGTTATGTCTCGGTTAGGTCTGTTATTTGCCCTCATCTGGCACGTACTTTCGCATTTTTCGCATACTTGTTGGCCAGATCCCGGCCTTTTTCTGGCTTGGATCACGTACTAATGCGGTACCAGACCTAAATAGTCAATTAATCCTGGTTGCGATTAATATTTTAGAGGATAACGCCGGTTATGTCTCGATGAGTTCTGGGATTTGCCCTCATCTGGCTAGTACCTTCGCATTTTTCGCATACTTGTTGGCCAGATCCCGGCCTTGTTCTGGCTTGGATCACGTACTAATGCGGTACCACACCGAAGCAGTCAATGAAACCTGGTTGCGATTAATATTTCAGAGGATAACGCTGGTTATGTCTCGGTTAAGTTTGGGATTTGCCCACATCTGGCTCGTACTTTCGCATTTTTCGCATACTTGTTGGCCAGATCCTGGCCTTTTTCTGGCTTGGACCACGTAGTAATTTGGTACCACACTGAAACAGTTATTTAAACCTGGTTCCGATTAATATTTTAGAGGATAACGCCGGTTATGTCTGGGTTAGGTCTGGTATTTGCCCTCATCTGGCTCGTACTTTCGCATTTTTCGCTTACTTGTTGGCCAGATCCCGGCCTCATTCCGGTTTGGATCACGTACTAATGCGGTACCAGGCCGAAACAGTTAATTAAACCTGGTTGCGATAAATATTTTAAAGGATAACGCCGGTTATGTCTCGGTTAGGTCTGTTATTTGCCCTCATCTGGCTCGTACCTTCGCATTTTTCGCCTACTTGTTGGCCAGATCCTGGCCTTTTCCTGGTTTAGATCACGTAGTAATGCGGTACCACACCGAAACAGTCAATTAAACCTGGTTGCGATAAATATTTTAGAGGATAACGCCGGTTATGTCTCGGTCAGGTCTGTTATTTGCCCTCATCCGGCTCGTACTTTCGCATTTTTCGCATACTTGTTGGCCAGATCCCGGCCATTTTCTGGCTTGGATCACGTACTAATGCGGTACCAGACCGAAACAGTCAATTAATCCTGGTTGTATTTAATATTTTAGAGCATAAGGCTGTTATGTCTCGGTTAGTTTTGGGATTTGCCCTCATCTGGCTAGTACCTTCGCATTTCTCGCAAACTTGTCGGCCAGATCCCGGCCTTTTTCTGGCCCGGACCACGTAGTAATGTGGTACGACGCCGAAACAGGCAATTAAACCTGGTTGCGATTAATATTTTAGAGGATAACGCCGGTTATGTCTCGGTTAGGTCTGGTATTTGCCCTCATCTGTCTCGTACTTTCGCATTTTTCGCATACTTGTTGGCCAGATCCTGGCATTTTTCTGGTCTGTATCACGTAGTATTGCGGTACCACTCCGAAACAGTCAATTAAACCTGGTTGCGATTAATATTTTAGAGGATAACGCTGGTTATGTCTGGGTTAGTTCTGGGATTTGCCCTCACCTGGCTCGTACTTTCGCATTTTTCGCATACTTGTTGGCCAGATCGTCGCAATTTTTTAGCTTGGACCACGTAGTAATGTGGTACCACACCGAAACAGTCAATAGAAGCTGGTTGCGATTAATATTTTACAGGATAACGCTGGTTATGTCTGGGTTAGTTCTGGTATTTGCAATCATCTGGCCCATACTTTCGCGTTTATCGCATACTGGGTGGCCAGTTCCTGGGCTTTTTCTGGTCTGGATCACGTAGTAATGTGGTGCCACACTGAAGCAGTCAATAAAAGCTGGTTCCGATTAGTATTTTAGAGGATAACGCTGGTTATGTCTGGGTTAGTTCTGGTATTTGCAATCATCAGGCTCGTACCTTCGCATTTTTCGCCTACTTGTTGGCAAGATCCTGAGCTTTTTCTGGTTTGGATCACGTAGTAATGCGGTACCGCACCGCAACAGTCAATTAAACCTGGTTGCGATTAATATTTTGGAGGATAACGCCGGCTATGTCTGGGTTAGTTCTGGGATTTGCCCTCATCTGGCTCGTACCTTCGCATTTTTCGCCTACTTGTTGGCTAGATCCTGGGCTTTTTCTGGTTTGGATCACGTAGTAATGCGGTACCACACCGAAGCAATCAATAAAACCTGGTTGCGATTAATATATCAGAGGATAACGCTGGTTATGTCTCGGTTAGGTCTGGGATTTGCCCTCATCTGGCTCGTACTTTCGCATTTTTCGCATACTTGTTGGCCAGATCCTGACCTTTTGCTGGCTTGGACCACGTAGTAATTTGGTACCACACTGAAACAGTCAATTAAACCTGGTTCCGATTAATATTTTAGAGGATAATGCCGGTTATGTCTGGGTTAGGTCTGGTATTTGCAATCATCTGGACCATACTTACGCGTTTATCGCATACTGGGTGGCCAGTTCCTGGGCTTTTTCTGGTCTGTATCACGTAGTAATGCGGTACCACACCGAAACAGTCAATTAAACCTGGTTGCGATTAATATTTTAGAGGATAACCCTGGTTATGTCTGGGTTAGTTCTGGTATTTGCAATCATCTGGCTCATACTTTCGCAATTTTCGCGTGCTCGTTGGCCAGATCTTGAGTTTTTTGTGGTTTGGATCCCGTCGTAATGTGGTTCCATTCCGGACCAGTCAATTAAACCTGGTTGCGATGAATATTTTGGAGGATAACGCCGGTTATGTCTCGGCTAGGTCTGGGATTTGCCCATATCTGGCACGTACTTTCGCATTTCTGGCATACTTGTTGGCCAGATCCTGGGCTGTTTCTGGTTTGGATCACGTAGTAATGCGGTACCACACCGAAACAGTCAATTAAACCTGGTTGCGATTAATATTTTACAGGATAACGCTGGTTATGTCTGTGTTAGTTCTGGTATTTGCAATCATCTGGCTCGTACCTTCGCATTTTTCGCCTACTTGTTGGCAAGATCCTGGGCATTCTCTGGTTTGGATCACGTAGTAATGCGGTACCACACCGAAGCAGTCAATTAAACCTGGTTGCGATTAATATTTTAGAGGATAACGCCGGTTATGTCTCGGTTAGGTCTGTTATTTGCCCTCATCTGGCTCGTACTTTCGCATTTTTCGCATACTTCTTGGCCAGATCCCGGCTTTTTTCTGGTTTGGATCACGTACTAATGCGGTACCAGACCGAAACAGACAATTAACCCTGGTTGCGATTAATATTTTAGAGGATAACGCCGGTTATGTCTCGGTTAGTTCTGGGATTTGCCCTCATCTGGCTAGTACCTTCGCATTTTTCGCCTGCTTGCTGGCTAGATCCTGAGCTTTTCTGGTTTGGATCCCGTAATAATGACGCTCCACACCGAAACATTCAATTAAGCCTGGGTTCGATTAATATTTTAGAGGATAACGCCGGTTATATCTCGATAAGGTCTGGGATTTGTCCTCATCTGGCTCGTAACTTCGCATTTTTCGCATTCATGTGGGCCAGATCCTGGCCTTTTTCTGGCCCGGACCACGTAGTAATGTGGTACGACGCCGAAACAGGCAATTAAACCTGGTTGCGATTAATATTTTAGAGGATAACGCCGGTTATGTCTCGGTTAGGTCTGGGATTTGCCCTCATCTATCTCGTACTTTCGCATTTTTCGCATACTTGTTGGCCAGATCCTGGCATTTATCTGGTCTGTATCACGTAGTATTGCGGTACCACTCCGAAACTGTCAATTAAACCTGGTTGCGATTAATATTTTAGAGGATAACGCTGGTTATGTCTGGGTTAGTTCTGGTATATGCAATCATCTGGCTCATACTTTCGCAATTTTCGCGTACTCGTTGGCCAGATCTTGGGTTTTTTGTGGTTTGGATCCCGTCGTAATGTGGCTCCACACCGAAGCAGTCAATTGAACCTGGTTGCGATTAATATTCTGGAGGATAGCACTGGTTATGTCTGGGTTAGTTCTGGTATTTGCAATCATCTGGCTCGTACCTTCGCATTTTCCGCCTACTTGTATGAAGATCCTGGGCTTTTTCTGGTTTGGCTCATGTAGTAATGCGGCACCGCACCGTAACAGTCAATTAAACCTGGTTGCGATTAATATTTTGGAGGATAACGCCGGTTATGTCACGGTTAGTTCTGGGATTTGCCCTCATTTGGCTCGTACCTTCGCATTTTTCGCCTACTTGTTGGCTAGATCCTGGGCTTTTTCTGGTTTGGATCACGTAGTAATGCGGTACCACACCGAAGCAGTCAATTATACCTGGTTGCGATTAATATTTCAGAGGATAACGCTGGTTATGTCTCGGTTAAGTCTGGGATTTGCCCACATCTGGCTCGTACTTTCGCATTTTTCGCATACTTGTTGGCCAGATCCTGGCCTTTTTCTGACTTGGACCACGTAGTAATTTGGTACCACACTGAAACAGTTAATTAAACCTGGTTCCGATTAATATTTTAGAGGATAACGCCGTTTATGTCTGGGTTGGGTCTGGTATTTGCCCTCATCTGGCTCGCACTTTCGCGTTTTTCGCATACTTGTTGACCAGATCCCGGCCTGTTTCTGGCTTGGATCACGTACTAATGCGGTACCAGAACGAAACAGTCAATTAATCCTGGTTGCGATTAATATTTTAGAGGATAACGCCTGTTATGTCTCGGTTAGTTCTGGGATTTGCCCTCATCTGGCTAGTACCTTCGCATTGTTCGCCTACTTGTTGGCCAGATCCTGGCCTTTTCCTGGTTTAGATCACGTAGTAATGCGGTACCACACCGAAACAGTCAATTAAACCTGGTTGCGATAAATATTTTAGAGGATAACGCCGGTTATGTCTCGGTTATGTCTGTTATTTGCCCTCATCTGGCTCGTACTTTCGCATTTTTCGCATACTTGTTGGCCAGATCCCGGCCTTTTTCTGGCTTGGATCACGTACTAATGCGGTACCAGACCGAAACAGTCAATTAATCCTGGTTGCGATTAATATTTTACAGGATAACGCCGGTTATGTCTCGGTTAGCTCTGGGATTTGCCCTCATCTGGCTAGTACCTTCGCATTTTTCGCATACTTGTTGGCCAGATCCCGGCCTTTTTCTGGCTTGGATCACGTACTAATGCGGTACCAGACCGAAACAGTCAATTAATCCTGGTTGCGATTAATATTTTAGAGGATAACGCCGGTTATGTCTCGGTTAGTTCTGGGATTTGCCCTCATCTGGCTAGTACCTTCGCATTTCTCGCATACTTGTCGGCCAGATCCCGGCCTTTTTCTGACCCGGACCACGTAGTAATGCGGTACCAGACCGAAACAGTCAATTAATCCTGGTTGCGATTAATATTTTAGAGGATAACGCCGGTTATGTCTCGGTTAGTTCTGGGATTTGCCCTCATCTGGCTAGTACCTTCGCATTTCTCGCATACTTGTCGGCCAGATCCCGGCCTTTTTCTGACCCGGACCACGTAGTAATGCGGTACCAGACCGAAACAGTCAATTAATCCTGGTTGCGATTAATATTTTAGAGGATAACGCCGGTTATGCCTCGGTTAGTTCTGGGATTTGCCCTCATCTGGCTAGTACCTTCGCATTTTTCGCCTACATGTTGGCTAGATCCTGAGCTTTTTCTGGTTTGGATCCCGTAATAATGACGCTCCACACCGAAACATTCAATTAAGCCTGGGTTCGATTAATATTTTAGAGGATAACTCCGGTTATATCTCGGTTAGGTCTGGGATTTGCCCTCATCTGGCTCGTACCTTCGCATTTTTCGCATTCTTGTGGGCCAGATCCTGGCCTTTTTCTGGCCCGGACCACGTAGTAATGTGGTACGACGCCGAAACAGGCAATTAAACCTGGTTGCGATTAATATTTTAGAGGATAACGCCGGTTATGTCTCGGTTAGGTCTGGGATTTGCCCTCATCTGTCTCGTACTTTCGCATTTTTCGCATACTTGTTGGCCAGATCCTGGCATTTATCTGGTCTGTATCACGTAGTATTGCGGTACCACTCCGAAACAGTCAATTAAACCTGGTTGCGATTAATATTTTAGAGGATAACGCTGGTTATGTCTGGGTTAGTTCTGATATATGCAATCATCTGGCTAGTACCTTCGCATTTTTCGCATACTTGTTGGCCAGATCCCGGCCTTTTTCTGGCTTGGATCACGTACTAATGCGGTACCACACCGAAGCAGTCAATGAAACCTGGTTGCGATTAATATTTCAGAGGGTAACGCTGGTTATGTCTCGGTTAAGTTTGGGATTTGCCCACATCTGGCTCGTACTTTCGCATTTTTCGCATACTTGTTGGCCAGATCCTGGCCTTTTTCTGGCTTGGACCACGTAGTAATTTGGTACCACACTGAAACAGTTAATTAAACCTGGTTCCGAATAATATTTTAGAGGATAACGCCGGTTATGTCTGGGTTAGGTCTGGTATTTGCCCTCATCTGGCTCGTACTTTCGCATTTTTCGCATACTTGTTGGCCAGATCCCGGCCTTTTTCTGGCTTGGATCACGTACTAATGCGGTACCAGACCGAAACAGTCAATTAATCCTGGTTGCGATTAATATTTTAGAGGATAACGCCGGTTATGTCTCGGTTAGTTCTGGGATTTGCCCTCATCTGGCTAGTACCTTCGCATTGTTCGCCTACTTGTTGGCCAGATCCTGGCCTTTTCCTGGTTTAGACCACGTAGTAATGCGGTACCACACCGAAACAGTCAATTAAACCTGGTTGCGATAAGTATTTTAGAGGATAACGCCGGTTATGTCTCGGTTAGGTCTGTTATTTGCCCTCATCTGGCTCGTACTTTCGCATTTTTCGCATACTTGTTGGCCAGATCCCGGCCTTTTTCTGGCTTGGATCACGTAGTAATGCGGCACCACACTGAAACAGTTAATTAAACCTGGTTCCGATTAATATTTTAGAGGATAACGCCGGTTATGTCTGGGTTAGGTCTGGTATTTGCAATCATCTGGCTCGTACCTTCGCATTTTCCGCCTACTTGTTGGAAGATCCTGGGCTTTTTCTGGTTTGGATCACGTAGTAATGCGGCACCGCACCGTAACAGTCAATTAAACCTGGTTGCGATTAATATTTTAGAGGATAACGCCGGTTATGTCTCGGTTAGTTCTAGGATTTGCCCTCATCTGGCTAGTACCTTCGCATTGTTCGCCTACTTTTTGGCCAGATCCTGGCCTTTTCCTGGTTTAGATCACGTAGTAATGCGGTACCACACCGTAGCAGTCAATTAAACCTGGTTGCGATAAATATTTTAGAGGATAACGCCGGTTATGTCTCGGTTAGGTCTGTTATTTGCCCTCATCTGGCTCGTACTTTCGCATTTTTCGAATACTTGTTGGCCAGATCCCGGCCTTTTTCTGGCTTGGATCACGTACCAATGCGGTACCAGACCGAAACAGTCAATTAATCCTGGTTGCGATTAATATTTTAGAGGATAACGCCGGTTATGTCTCGGTTAGTTCTGGGATTTGCCCTCATCTGGCTAGTACCTTCGCATTTTTCGCATACTTGTTGGCCAGATCCCGGCTTTTTTCTGGCTTGGTTCACGTACTAATGCGGTACCACACCGAAGCAGTCAATTAAACCTGGTTGCGATTAATATTTCAGAGGATAACGCTGGTTATGTCTCGGTTAAGTTTGGGATTTGCCCACATCTGGCTCGTACTTTCGCATTTTTCGCATACTTGTTGGCCAGATCCTGGCCTTTTTCTGGCTTGGACCACGTAGTAATTTGGTACCACACTGAAACAGTTTTTTAAACCTGGTTCCGATTAATATTTTAGAGGATAACGCCGGTTATGTCTGGGTTAGGTCTGGTATTTGCCCTCATCTGGCTCGTACTTTCGCATTTTTCGCTTACTTGTTGGCCAGATCCCGGCCTCATTCTGGTTTGGATCACGTACTAATGCGGTACCAGGCCGAAACAGTTAATTAAACCTGGTTGCGATAAATATTTTAGAGAATAACGCCGGTTATGTCTCGGTCAGGTCTGTTATTTGCCCTCATCCGGCTCGTACTTTCGCATTTTTCGCATACATGTTGGCCAGATCCCGGCCATTTTCTGGCTTGGATCACGTACTAATGCGGTACCAGACCGAAACAGTCAATTAATCCTGGTTGCGATTAATATTTTAGAGGATAACGACGGTTATGTCTCGGTTAGTTCTGGGATTTGCCCTCATCTGACTAGTACCTTCGCATTTTTCGCATACTTGTTGGCCAGATCCCGGCCTTTTTCTGGCTTGGATCACGTACTAATGCGGTACCAGACCGAAACAGTCATTTAAACCTGGTTGCGATTAATATTTTAGAGGATAACGCTGGTTATGTCTGGGTTAGTTCTGGTATTTGCAATCATCTGGCTCATACTTTCGCAATTTTCGCGTACTCGTTGGCCAGATCTTGGGTTTTTTGTGGTATGGATCCCGTCGTAATGTGGTTCCACACCGAAGCAGTCAATTAAACCTGGTTGCGATGAATATTTTGGAGGATAACGCCGGTTATGTCTCGGTTAGGTCTGGGATTTGCCCTCATCTGGCTCGTACCTTCGCATTTTTCGCCTACTTGTTGGCCAGATCGTGGCCTTTTTCCAGCTTGGACCACGTAGTAATGTGGTATCACACCGAAACTGTCAATGGAAGCTGGTTGCGATTAATATTTTAGAGGATAACGCCGGTCATGTCTGGGTTAGGTCTGGTATTTGCCCTCATCTGGCTCGTACTTTCGCATTTTTCGCATACTTGTTGGCCAGATCCCGGCCTTTTTCTGGCTTGGATCACGTACTAATGCGGTACCAGACCGAAACAGTCAATTAATCCTGGTTGCGATTAATATTTTAGAGGATAACGCCGGTTATGTCTCGGTTAGTTCTGGGATTTGCCCTCATCTGGCTAGTACCTTCGCATTGTTCGCCTACTTGTTGGCCAGATCCTGGCCTTTTCCTGGTTTAGATCACGTAGTAATGCGGTACCACACCGAAACAGTCAATTAAACCTGGTTGCGATAAATATTTTAGAGGATAACGCCGGTTATGTCTGGGTTAGGTCTGGTATTTGCCCTCATCTGGCTCGTACTTTCGCATTTTTCGCATACTTGTTGGCCAGATCCCGGCCTTTTTCTGGCTTGGATCACGTAGTAATGCGGTACCACACTGAAACAGTTAATTGAACCTGGTTCCGATTAATATTTTACAGGATAACGCCGGTTATGTCTGGGTTAGGTCTGGTATTTGCAATCATCTGGCTCGTACCTTCGCATTTTCCGCCTACTTGTTGGAAGATCCTGGGCTTTTTCTGGTTTGGATCACGTAGTAATGCGGCACCGCACCGTAACAGTCAATTAAACCTGGTTGCGATTAATATTTTAGAGGATAACGCCGGTTATGTCTCGGTTAGTTCTAGGATTTGCCCTCATCTGGCTAGTACCTTCGCATTGTTCGCCTACTTGTTGGCCAGATCCTGGCCTTTTCCTGGTTTAGATCACGTAGTAATGCGGTACCACACCGAAACAGTCAATTAAACCTGGTTGCGATAAATATTTTAGAGGATAACGCCGGTTATGTCTCGGTTAGGTCTGTTATTTGCCCTCATCTGGCTCGTACTTTCGCATTTTTCGCATACTTGTTGGCCAGATCCCGGCCTTTTTCTGGCTTGGATCACGTACTGATGCGGTACCAGACCGAAACAGTCAATTAATCCTGGTTGCGATTAATATTTTAGAGGATAACGCCGGTTATGTCTCGGTTAGTTCTGGGATTTGCCCTCATCTGGCTAGTACCTTCGCATTTTTCGCATACTTGTTGGCCAGATCCCGGCCTTTTTCTGGCTTGGTTCACGTACTAATGCGGTACCACACCGATGCAGTCAATTAAACCTGGTTGCGATTAATATTTCAGAGGATAACGCTGGTTATGTCTCGGTTAAGTTTGGGATTTGCCCACATCTGGCACGTACTTTCGCATTTTTCGCATTCTTGTTGGCCAGATCCTGGCCTTTTTCTGGCTTGGACCACGTAGTAATTTGGTACCACACTGAAACAGTTTTTTAAACCTGGTTCCGATTAATATTTTAGAGGATAACGCCGTTTATGTCTGGGTTAGGTCTGGTATTTGCCCTCGTCTGGCTCGTACTTTCGCATTTTTCGCTTACTTGTTGGCCAGATCCCGGCCTCATTCTGGTTTGGATCACGTACTAATGCGGTACCAGGCCGAAACAGTTAATTAAACCTGGTTGCGATAAATATTTTAGAGGATAACGCCGGTTATGTCTCGGTTAGGTCTGTTATTTGCCCTCATCTGGCTCGTGCCTTCGCATTTTTCGCCTACTTGTTGGCCCGATCCTGGCCTTTTCCTGGTTTAGATCACGTAGTAATGCGGTACCACACCGAAACAGTCAATTAATCCTGGTTGCGATAAATATTTTAGAGGATAACGCCGGTTATGTCTCGGTCAGGTCTGTTATTTACCCTCATCCGGCTCGTAATTTCGCATTTTTCGCATACATGTTGGCCAGATCCCGGCCATTTTCTGGCTTGGATCACGTACTAATGCGGTACCAGACCGAAACAGTCAATTAATCCTGGTTGCGATTAATATTTTAGAGGATAACGCCGGTTATGTCTAGGTTAGTTCTGGGATTTGCCCTCATCTGACTAGTACCTTCGCATTTTTCGCATACTTGTTGGCCAGATCCCGGCCTTTTTCTGGCTTGGATCACGTACTAATGCGGTACCAGACCGAAACAGTCATTTAAACCTGGTTGCGATTAATATTTTAGAGGATAACGCTGGTTATGTCTGGGTTAGTTCTGGTATTTGCAATCATCTGGCTCATACTTTCGCAATTTTCGCGTACTCGTTGGCCAGATCTTGGGTTTTTTGTGGTATGGATCCCGTCGTAATGTGGTTCCACTCCGAAACAGTCAATTAAACCTGGTTGCGATTAATATTTTAGAGGATAACGCTGGTTATGTCTGGGTTAGTTCTGGTATATGCAATCATCTGGCTCATACTTTCGCAATTTTCGCGTACTCGTTGGCCAGGTCGTGGCCTTTTTCCAGCTTGGACCACGTAGTAATGTGGTATCACACCGAAACTGTCAATGGAAGCTGGTTGCGATTAATATTTTAGAGGATAACGCCGGTCATGTCTGGGTTAGGTCTGGTATTTGCCCTCATCTGGCTCGTACTTTCGCATTTTTCGCATACTTGTTGGCCAGATCCCGGCCTTTTTCTGGCTTGGATCACGTTCTAATGCGGTACCAGACCGAAACAGTCAATTAATCCTGGTTGCGATTAATATTTTAGAGGATAACGCCGGTTATGTCTCGGTTAGTTCTGGGATTTGCCCTCATCTGGCTAGTACCTTCGCATTGTTCGCCTACTTGTTGGCCGGATCCTGGCCTTTTCCTGGTTTAGATCACGTAGTAATGCGGTACCACACCGAAACAGTCAATTAAACCTGGTTGCGATAAATATTTTAGAGGATAACGCCGGTTATGTCTCGGTTTGGTCTGTTATTTGCCCTCATCTGGCTCGTACTTTCGCATTTTTCGCATACTTGTTGGCCAGATCCCGGCCTTTTTCTGGCTTGGATCACGTAGTAATGCGGTACCACACCGAAACAGTCAATTAAACCTGGTTGCGATAAATATTTTAGAGGATAACGCCGGTTATGTCTCGGTTAGGTCTGTTATTTGCCCTCATCTGGCTCGTACTTTCGCATTTTTCGCATACTTGTTGGCCAGATCCCGGCCTTTTTCTGGCTTGGATCACGTACTAATGCGGTACCAGACCGAAACAGTCAATTAATCCTGGTTGCGATTAATATTTTAGAGGATAACGCCGGTTATGTCTCGGTTAGTTCTGGGATTTGCCCTCATCTGGCTAGTACCTTCGCATTTTTCGCATACTTGTTGGCCAGATCCCGGCCTTTTTCTGGCTTGGTTCACGTACTAATGCGGTACCACACCGAAGCAGTCAATTAAACCTGGTTGCGATTAATATTTCAGAGGATAGCGCTGGTTATGTCTCGGTTAAGTTTGGGATTTGCCCACATCTGGCTCGTACCTTCGCATTTTTCGCATACTTGTTGGCCAGATCCTGGCCTTTTTCTGGCTTGGACCACGTAGTAATTTGGTACCACACTGAAACAGTTTTTTAAACCTGGTTCCGATTAATATTTTAGAGGATAACGCCGGTTATGTCTGGGTTAGGTCTGGTATTTGCCCTCATCTGGCTCGTACTTTCGCATTTTTCGCTTACTTGTTGGCCAGATCCCGGCCTTTTTCTGGCTTGGATCACGTACTAATGCGGTACCAGACCGAAACAGTCAATTAATCCTGGTTGCGATTAATATTTTAGAGGATAACGCCGGTTATGTCTCGGTTAGTTCTGGGATTTGCCCTCATCTGGCTAGTACCTTCGCATTTTTCGCATACTTGTTGGCCAGATCCCGGCCTTTTTCTGGCTTGGTTCACGTACTAATGCGGTACCACACCGAAGCAGTCAATTAAACCTGGTTGCGATAAATATTTTAGAGGATAACGCCGGTTATGTCTCGGTCAGGTCTGTTATTTGCCCTCATCCGGCTCGTACTTTCGCATTTTTCGCATACATGTTGGCCAGATCCCGGCCATTTTCTGGCTTGGATCACGTACTAATGCGGTACCAGACCGAAACAGTCAATTAATCCTGGTTGCGATTAATATTTTAGAGGATAACGCCGGTTATGTCTCGGTCAGGTCTGTTATTTGCCCTCATCTGACTAGTACCTTCGCATTTTTCGCATACTTGTTGGCCAGATCCCGGCCTTTTTCTGGCATGGATCACGTACTAATGCGGTACCAGACCGAAACAGTCATTTAAACCTGGGTGCGATTAATATTTTAGAGGATAACGCTGGTTATGTCTGGGTTAGTTCTGGTATTTGCAATCATCTGGCTCATACTTTCGCATTTTTCGCATACTTGTTGGCCAGATCCCGGCCTTTTTCTGGCTTGGATCACGTAGTAATGCGGTACCACACCGAAACAGTCAATTAAACCTGGTTGCGATAAATATTTTAGAGGATAACGCCGGTTATGTCTCGGTTAGGTCTGTTATTTGCCCTCATCTGGCTCGTACTTTCGCATTTTTCGCATACTTGTTGGCCAGATCCCGGCCTTTTTCTGGCTTGGATCACGTACTAATGCGGTACCAGACCGAAACAGTCAATTAATCCTGGTTGCGATTAATATTTTAGAGGATAACGCCGGTTATGTCTCGGTTAGTTCTGGGATTTGCCCTCATCTGGCTAGTACCTTCGCATTTTTCGCATACTTGTTGGCCAGATCCCGGCCTTTTTCTGGCTTGGTTCACGTACTAATGCGGTACCACACCGAAGCAGTCAATTAAACCTGGTTGCGATTAATATTTCAGAGGATAGCGCTGGTTATGTCTCGGTTAAGTTTGGGATTTGCCCACATCTGGCTCGTACCTTCGCATTTTTCGCATACTTGTTGGCCAGATCCTGGCCTTTTTCTGGCTTGGACCACGTAGTAATTTGGTACCACACTGAAACAGTTTTTTAAACCTGGTTCCGATTAATATTTTAGAGGATAACGCCGGTTATGTCTGGGTTAGGTCTGGTATTTGCCCTCATCTGGCTCGTACTTTCGCATTTTTCGCTTACTTGTTGGCCAGATCCCGGCCTTTTTCTGGCTTGGATCACGTACTAATGCGGTACCAGACCGAAACAGTCAATTAATCCTGGTTGCGATTAATATTTTAGAGGATAACGCCGGTTATGTCTCGGTTAGTTCTGGGATTTGCCCTCATCTGGCTAGTACCTTCGCATTTTTCGCATACTTGTTGGCCAGATCCCGGCCTTTTTCTGGCTTGGTTCACGTACTAATGCGGTACCACACCGAAGCAGTCAATTAAACCTGGTTGCGATAAATATTTTAGAGGATAACGCCGGTTATGTCTCGGTCAGGTCTGTTATTTGCCCTCATCCGGCTCGTACTTTCGCATTTTTCGCATACATGTTGGCCAGATCCCGGCCATTTTCTGGCTTGGATCACGTACTAATGCGGTACCAGACCGAAACAGTCAATTAATCCTGGTTGCGATTAATATTTTAGAGGATAACGCCGGTTATGTCTCGGTCAGGTCTGTTATTTGCCCTCATCTGACTAGTACCTTCGCATTTTTCGCATACTTGTTGGCCAGATCCCGGCCTTTTTCTGGCATGGATCACGTACTAATGCGGTACCAGACCGAAACAGTCATTTAAACCTGGGTGCGATTAATATTTTAGAGGATAACGCTGGTTATGTCTGGGTTAGTTCTGGTATTTGCAATCATCTGGCTCATACTTTCGCAATTTTCGCGTACTCGTTGGCCAGATCTTGGGTTTTTTGTGGTATGGATCCCGTCGTAATGTGGTTCCACACCGAAGCAGTCAATTAAACCTGGTTCCGATGAATTTTTTGGAGGATAACGCCGGTTATGTCTCGGTTAGGTCTGGGATTTGCCCTCATCTGGCTCGTACCTTCGCATTTTTCGCCTACTTGTTGGCCAGATCGTGGCCTTTTTCCAGCTTGGACCACGTAGTAATGTGGTATCACACCGAAACTGTCAATGGAAGCTGGTTGCGATTAATATTTTAGAGGATAACGCCGGATATGTCTGGGTTAGGTCTGGGATTTGCCCCCATCTGGCTCGTACTTTCGCATTTCTCGCATACTTGTGGCCAGATCGCGGCCTTTTTCTGGTTTGGATCTCGTACTAATGCGGTACCAGACCGAAACAGTCAATTAATCCTGGTTGCGATTAATATTTTAGAGGATAACGCCGGTTATGTCTCGGTTAGTTCTGGGATTTGCCCTCATCTGGCTAGTACCTTCTCATTTTTCGCCTACTTGTTGGCTAGATCCTGAGCTTTTCTGGTTTGGATCCCGTAATAAAGACGCTCCACACCGAAACATTCAATTAAGCCTGGGTTCGATTAATATTTTAGAGGATAACGCCGGTTATATCTCGGATAGGTCTGGGATTTGCCCTCATCCGGCTCGTACCTTCGCATTTTTCGCATTCTTGTGGGCCAGATCCTGGCCTTCTTCTGGCCCGGACCACGTAGTAATGTGGTACGACGCCGAAACAGGCAATTAAACATGGTTGCGATTAATATTTTTGAGGATAACGCCGGTTATGTCTCGGTTAGGTCTGGTATTTGCCCTCATATGGCTCGTTCTTTCGCATTTATCGCATACTTGTTGGCCAGATCCTGGCCTTTTCCAGGTTTAGATCACGTAGTAATGTGGTACCACACCGAAACAGTCAACTAAACCTGGTTGCGATTAATATTTTAGAGGATAACGCCGGTTATGTCTCGGTTAGGTCTGGGATTTGCCCTCATCTGGCTCGTACCTTCGCATTTTTCGCCTACTTGTTGGCCAGATCGTGGCCTTTTTCCAGCTTGGATCACGTACTAATGCGGTACCAGACCGAAACAGTCAATTAATCCTGGTTGCGATTAATGTTTTAGAGGATAACGCCGGTTATGTCTCGGTTAGTTCTGGGATTTGCCCTCATCTGGCTAGTACCTTCGCATTTTTCGCATACTTGTTGGCCAGATCCCGGCCTTTTTCTGGCTTGGATCACGTACTAATGCGGTACCAGACCGAAACAGTCAATTAATCCTGGTTGCGATTAATATTTTAGAGGATAACGCTGGTTATGTCTGGGTTAGTTCTGGTATATGCAATCATCTGGCTCATACTTTCGCAATTTTCGCGTACTCGTTGGCCAGATCTTGGGTTTTTTGTGGTTTCGATCCCGTCGTAATGTGGTTCCACACCGCAGCAGTCAATTAAACCTGGTTGCGATGAATATTTTGGAGGATAACGCCGGTTATGTCTCGGTTAGGTCTGGGATTTGCCCCCATCTGGCTCGTACTTTCGCATTTCTCGCATACTTGTTGGCCAGATCCAGGGCTTTTTCTGGTTTGTATGCCGTCATAATGTGGTTCCACACCGAAACAGTCAATTAATCCAGGTTGCGATTAATATTTTAGAGGATAACGCTGGTTATGTCTGGGTTAGTTCTGGTATTTGCAATCATCTGGCACGTACCTTCGCATTTTTCGCCTACTTGTTGGCAAGATCCTGGGCTTTTTCTGGTTTGGACCACGTAGTAATGCGGTACCACACCGTAACAGTCAATTAATCCTGGTTGCGATTAATATTTTAGAGGATAACGCCGGTTATGTCTCGGTTAGTTCTGGGATTGGCCTTCATCTGGCTAGTACCTTCGCATTTTTCGCATACTTGTTGGCCAGATCCCGGCCTTTTTCTGGCTTGGATCACGTACTAATGCGGTACCAGACCGAAACAGTCAATTAATCCTGGTTGCGATTAATATTTCAGAGGATAACGCTGGTTATGTCTCGGTTAAGTTTGGGATTTGCCCACATCTGGCTCGTATTTTCGCATTTTTCGCATACTTGTTGGCCAGATCCTGGCCTTTTTCTGGCTTGGACCACGTAGTAATTTGGTACCACACTGAAACAGTTATTTAAACCTGGTTCCGATAAATATTTTACAGGATAACGCCGGTTATGTCTGGGTTAGGTCTGGTATTTGCCCTCATCTGGCTCGTACTTTCGCATTTTTCGCTTACTTGTTGGCCAGATCCCGGCCTCATTCTGGTTTGGATCACGTACTAATGCGGTACCAGGCCGAAACAGTTAATTAAACCTGGTTGCGATAAATATTTTAAAGGATAACGCCGGTTATGTCTCGGTTTGGTCTGTTATTTGCCCTCATCTGGCTCGTACCTTCGCATTTTTCGCCTACTTGTTGGCCAGATCCTGGCCTTTTCCTGGTTTAGATCACGTAGTAATGCGGTACCACACCGAAACAGTCAATTATACCTGGTTGCGATAAATATTTTAGAGGATAACGCCGGTTATGTCTCGGTCAGGTCTGTTATTTGCCCTCATCCGGCTCGTACTTTCGCATTTTTCGCATACTTGTTGGCCAGATCCCGGCCATTTTCTGGCTTGGATCACGTACTAATGCGGTACCAGACCGAAACAGTCAATTAATCCTGGTTGCGATTAATATTTTAGAGGATAACGCCGGTTATGTCTCGGTTAGTTCTGGGATTTGCCCTCATCTGGCTAGTACCTTCGCATTTCTCGCATACTTGTCGGCCAGATCCCGGCCTTTTTCTGGTTTGGATCACGTACTAATGCGGTACCAGACCGAAACAGTCAATTAATCCTGGTTGCGATTAATATTTTAGAGGATAACGCCGGTTATGCCTCGGTTAGTTCTGGGATTTGCCCTCATCTGGCTAGTACCTTCGCATTTTTCGCCTACTTGTTGGCTAGATCCTGAGCTTTTTCTGGTTTGGATCCCGTAATAATGACGCTCCACACCGAAACATTCAATTAAGCCTGGGTTCGATTAATATTTTAGAGGATAACGCCGGTTATGTCTCGGTTAGGTCTGGGATTTGCCCTCATCTGGCTCGTACCTTCGCATTTTTCGCATTCTTGTGGGCCAGATCCTGGCCTTTTTCTGGCCCGGACCACGTAGTAATGTGGTACGACGCCGAAACAGGCAATTAAACCTGGTTGCGATTAATATTTTAGAGGATAACGCCGGTTATGTCTCGGTTAGGTCTGGTATTTGCCCTCATCTGTCTCGTACTTTCGCATTTTTCGCTTACTTGTTGGCCAGATCCCGGCCTTTTTCTGGCTTGGATCACGTACTAATGCGGTACCAGACCGAAACAGTCAATTAATCCTGGTTGCGATTAATATTTTAGAGGATAACGCCGGTTATGTCTCGGTTAGTTCTGGGATTTGCCCTCATCTGGCTAGTACCTTCGCATTTTTCGCATACTTGTTGGCCAGATCCCGGCCTTTTTCTGGCTTGGTTCACGTACTAATGCGGTACCACACCGAAGCAGTCAATTAAACCTGGTTGCGATAAATATTTTAGAGGATAACGCCGGTTATGTCTCGGTCAGGTCTGTTATTTGCCCTCATCCGGCTCGTACTTTCGCATTTTTCGCATACATGTTGGCCAGATCCCGGCCATTTTCTGGCTTGGATCACGTACTAATGCGGTACCAGACCGAAACAGTCAATTAATCCTGGTTGCGATTAATATTTTAGAGGATAACGCCGGTTATGTCTCGGTCAGGTCTGTTATTTGCCCTCATCTGACTAGTACCTTCGCATTTTTCGCATACTTGTTGGCCAGATCCCGGCCTTTTTCTGGCATGGATCACGTACTAATGCGGTACCAGACCGAAACAGTCATTTAAACCTGGGTGCGATTAATATTTTAGAGGATAACGCTGGTTATGTCTGGGTTAGTTCTGGTATTTGCAATCATCTGGCTCATACTTTCGCAATTTTCGCGTACTCGTTGGCCAGATCTTGGGTTTTTTGTGGTATGGATCCCGTCGTAATGTGGTTCCACACCGAAGCAGTCAATTAAACCTGGTTCCGATGAATTTTTTGGAGGATAACGCCGGTTATGTCTCGGTTAGGTCTGGGATTTGCCCTCATCTGGCTCGTACCTTCGCATTTTTCGCCTACTTGTTGGCCAGATCGTGGCCTTTTTCCAGCTTGGACCACGTAGTAATGTGGTATCACACCGAAACTGTCAATGGAAGCTGGTTGCGATTAATATTTTAGAGGATAACGCCGGATATGTCTGGGTTAGGTCTGGGATTTGCCCCCATCTGGCTCGTACTTTCGCATTTCTCGCATACTTGTGGCCAGATCGCGGCCTTTTTCTGGTTTGGATCTCGTACTAATGCGGTACCAGACCGAAACAGTCAATTAATCCTGGTTGCGATTAATATTTTAGAGGATAACGCCGGTTATGTCTCGGTTAGTTCTGGGATTTGCCCTCATCTGGCTAGTACCTTCTCATTTTTCGCCTACTTGTTGGCTAGATCCTGAGCTTTTCTGGTTTGGATCCCGTAATAAAGACGCTCCACACCGAAACATTCAATTAAGCCTGGGTTCGATTAATATTTTAGAGGATAACGCCGGTTATATCTCGGATAGGTCTGGGATTTGCCCTCATCCGGCTCGTACCTTCGCATTTTTCGCATTCTTGTGGGCCAGATCCTGGCCTTCTTCTGGCCCGGACCACGTAGTAATGTGGTACGACGCCGAAACAGGCAATTAAACATGGTTGCGATTAATATTTTTGAGGATAACGCCGGTTATGTCTCGGTTAGGTCTGGTATTTGCCCTCATATGGCTCGTTCTTTCGCATTTATCGCATACTTGTTGGCCAGATCCTGGCCTTTTCCAGGTTTAGATCACGTAGTAATGTGGTACCACACCGAAACAGTCAACTAAACCTGGTTGCGATTAATATTTTAGAGGATAACGCCGGTTATGTCTCGGTTAGGTCTGGGATTTGCCCTCATCTGGCTCGTACCTTCGCATTTTTCGCCTACTTGTTGGCCAGATCGTGGCCTTTTTCCAGCTTGGATCACGTACTAATGCGGTACCAGACCGAAACAGTCAATTAATCCTGGTTGCGATTAATGTTTTAGAGGATAACGCCGGTTATGTCTCGGTTAGTTCTGGGATTTGCCCTCATCTGGCTAGTACCTTCGCATTTTTCGCATACTTGTTGGCCAGATCCCGGCCTTTTTCTGGCTTGGATCACGTACTAATGCGGTACCAGACCGAAACAGTCAATTAATCCTGGTTGCGATTAATATTTTAGAGGATAACGCTGGTTATGTCTGGGTTAGTTCTGGTATATGCAATCATCTGGCTCATACTTTCGCAATTTTCGCGTACTCGTTGGCCAGATCTTGGGTTTTTTGTGGTTTCGATCCCGTCGTAATGTGGTTCCACACCGCAGCAGTCAATTAAACCTGGTTGCGATGAATATTTTGGAGGATAACGCCGGTTATGTCTCGGTTAGGTCTGGGATTTGCCCCCATCTGGCTCGTACTTTCGCATTTCTCGCATACTTGTTGGCCAGATCCAGGGCTTTTTCTGGTTTGTATGCCGTCATAATGTGGTTCCACACCGAAACAGTCAATTAATCCAGGTTGCGATTAATATTTTAGAGGATAACGCTGGTTATGTCTGGGTTAGTTCTGGTATTTGCAATCATCTGGCACGTACCTTCGCATTTTTCGCCTACTTGTTGGCAAGATCCTGGGCTTTTTCTGGTTTGGACCACGTAGTAATGCGGTACCACACCGTAACAGTCAATTAATCCTGGTTGCGATTAATATTTTAGAGGATAACGCCGGTTATGTCTCGGTTAGTTCTGGGATTGGCCTTCATCTGGCTAGTACCTTCGCATTTTTCGCATACTTGTTGGCCAGATCCCGGCCTTTTTCTGGCTTGGATCACGTACTAATGCGGTACCAGACCGAAACAGTCAATTAATCCTGGTTGCGATTAATATTTCAGAGGATAACGCTGGTTATGTCTCGGTTAAGTTTGGGATTTGCCCACATCTGGCTCGTATTTTCGCATTTTTCGCATACTTGTTGGCCAGATCCTGGCCTTTTTCTGGCTTGGACCACGTAGTAATTTGGTACCACACTGAAACAGTTATTTAAACCTGGTTCCGATAAATATTTTACAGGATAACGCCGGTTATGTCTGGGTTAGGTCTGGTATTTGCCCTCATCTGGCTCGTACTTTCGCATTTTTCGCTTACTTGTTGGCCAGATCCCGGCCTCATTCTGGTTTGGATCACGTACTAATGCGGTACCAGGCCGAAACAGTTAATTAAACCTGGTTGCGATAAATATTTTAAAGGATAACGCCGGTTATGTCTCGGTTTGGTCTGTTATTTGCCCTCATCTGGCTCGTACCTTCGCATTTTTCGCCTACTTGTTGGCCAGATCCTGGCCTTTTCCTGGTTTAGATCACGTAGTAATGCGGTACCACACCGAAACAGTCAATTATACCTGGTTGCGATAAATATTTTAGAGGATAACGCCGGTTATGTCTCGGTCAGGTCTGTTATTTGCCCTCATCCGGCTCGTACTTTCGCATTTTTCGCATACTTGTTGGCCAGATCCCGGCCATTTTCTGGCTTGGATCACGTACTAATGCGGTACCAGACCGAAACAGTCAATTAATCCTGGTTGCGATTAATATTTTAGAGGATAACGCCGGTTATGTCTCGGTTAGTTCTGGGATTTGCCCTCATCTGGCTAGTACCTTCGCATTTCTCGCATACTTGTCGGCCAGATCCCGGCCTTTTTCTGGTTTGGATCACGTACTAATGCGGTACCAGACCGAAACAGTCAATTAATCCTGGTTGCGATTAATATTTTAGAGGATAACGCCGGTTATGCCTCGGTTAGTTCTGGGATTTGCCCTCATCTGGCTAGTACCTTCGCATTTTTCGCCTACTTGTTGGCTAGATCCTGAGCTTTTTCTGGTTTGGATCCCGTAATAATGACGCTCCACACCGAAACATTCAATTAAGCCTGGGTTCGATTAATATTTTAGAGGATAACGCCGGTTATGTCTCGGTTAGGTCTGGGATTTGCCCTCATCTGGCTCGTACCTTCGCATTTTTCGCATTCTTGTGGGCCAGATCCTGGCCTTTTTCTGGCCCGGACCACGTAGTAATGTGGTACGACGCCGAAACAGGCAATTAAACCTGGTTGCGATTAATATTTTAGAGGATAACGCCGGTTATGTCTCGGTTAGGTCTGGTATTTGCCCTCATCTGTCTCGTACTTTCGCATTTTTCGCATACTTGTTGGCCAGATCCTGGCATTTTTCTGGTCTGTATCACGTAGTATTGCGGTACCACTCCGAAACAGTCAATTAAACCTGGTTGCGATTAATATTTTAGAGGATAACGCTGGTTATGTCTGGGTTAGTTCTGGTATATGCAATCATCTGGCTCATACTTTCGCAATTTTCGCGTACTCGTTGGCCAGATCTTGGGTTTTTTGTGGTTTGGATCCCGTTGTAATGTGGTTCCACACCGAAGCAGTCAATTAAACCTGGTTGCGATTAATATTTTAGAGGATAACGCTGGTTATGTCTGGGTTAGTTCTGGTATTTGTAATCATCTGGCTCGTACCTTCGCATTTTCCGCCTACTTGTTGGCCAGATCGTGGCCTTATTCCAGCTTGGACCACGTAGTAATGTGGTACCACACCGAAACTGTCAATGGAAGCTGGTTGCGATAAATATTTTAGAGGATAACGCCGGTTATGTCTCGGTTAGTTCTGGGATTTGCCCTCATCTGGCTAGTGCCTTCGCATTGTTCGCATACTTGTTGGCCAGATCCCGGCCTTTTTCTGGCTTGGATCACGTACTAATGCGGTACCAGACCGAAACAGTCAATTAAACCTGGTTGCGATTAATATTTTAGAGGATAACGCTGGTTATGTCTCGGTTAAGTCTGGGATTTGCCCACATCTGGCTGGTACTTTCGCATTTTTCGCATACTTGTTGGCCAGATCCTGGCCTTTTTCTGTCTTGGACCACGTAGTAATTTGGTACCACACTGAAACAGTTAATTAAACCTGGTTCCGATTAATATTTTAGAGGATAACGCCGGTTATGTCTGGGTTAGGTCTGGTATTTGCCCTCATCTGGCTCGTACTTTCGCATTTTTCGCATACTTGTTGGCCAGATCCCGGCCTTTTTCTGGCTTGGATCACGTACTAATGCGGTACCAGACCGAAACAGTCAATTAATCCTGGTTGCGATTAATATTTTAGAGGATAACGCCGGTTATGTCTCGGTTAGTTCTGGGATTTGCCCTCATCTGGCTAGTACCTTCGCATTTTTCGCATACTTGTTGGCCAGATCCCGGCCTTTTTCTGGCTTGGTTCACGTACTAATGCGGTACCACACCGAAGCAGTCAATTAAACCTGGTTGCGATTAATATTTCAGAGGATAACGCTGGTTATGTCTCGGTTAACTTTGGGATTTGCCCACATCTGGCTCGTACTTTCGCATTTTTCGCATACTTGTTGGCCAGATCCTGGCCTTTTTCTGCCTTGGACCACGTAGTAATTTGGTACCACACTGAAACAGTTTTTTAAACCTGGTTCCGATTAATATTTTAGAGGATAACGCCGGTTATGTCTGGGTTAGGTCTGGTATTTGCCCTCATCTGGCTCGTACTTTCGCATTTTTCGCTTACTTGTTGGAAGATCCTGGGCTTTTTCTGGTTTGGATCACGTAGTAATGCGGTACCACACCGAAACAGTCAATTAAACCTGGTTGCGATAAATATTTTAGAGGATAACGCCGGTTATGTCTCGGTTAGTTCTGGGATTTGCCCTCATCTGGCTAGTGCCTTCGCATTGTTCGCATACTTGTTGGCCAGATCCCGGCCTTTTTCTGGCTTGGATCACGTACTAATGCGGTACCAGACCGAAACAGTCAATTAAACCTGGTTGCGATTAATATTTTAGAGGATAACGCTGGTTATGTCTCGGTTAAGTCTGGGATTTGCCCACATCTGGCTGGTACTTTCGCATTTTTCGCATACTTGTTGGCCAGATCCTGGCCTTTTTCTGTCTTGGACCACGTAGTAATTTGGTACCACACTGAAACAGTTAATTAAACCTGGTTCCGCTTAATATTTTAGAGGATAACGCCGGTTATGTCTGGGTTAGGTCTGGTATTTGCCCTCATCTGGCTCGTACTTTCGCATTTTTCGCATACTTGTTGGCCAGATCCCGGCCTTTTTCTGGCTTGGATCACGTACTAATGCGGTACCAGACCGAAACAGTCAATTAATCCTGGTTGCGATTAATATTTTAGAGGATAACGCCGGTTATGTCTCGGTTAGTTCTGGGATTTGCCCTCATCTGGCTAGTGCCTTCGCATTGTTCGCCTACTTGTTGGCCAGATCCTGGCCTTTTCCTGGTTTAGATCACGTAGTAATGCGGTACCACACCGAAACAGTCAATTAAACCTGGTTGCGATAAATATTTTAGAGGATAACGCCGGTTATGTCTCGGTTAGGTCTGTTATTTGCCCTCATCTGGCTCGTACTTTCGCATTTTTCGCATACTTGTTGGCCAGATCCCGGCCTTTTTCTGGCTTGGATCACGTACTATTGCGGTACCAGGCCGAAACAGTCAATTAATCCTGGTTGCGATTAATATTTTAGAGGATAACGCCGGTTATGTCTCGGTTAGTTCTGGGATTTGCCCTCATCTGGCTAGTACCTTCGCATTTTTCGCATACTTGTTGGCCAGATCCCGGCCTTTTTCTGGCTTGGTTCACGTACTAATGCGGTACCACACCGAAGCAGTCAATTAAACCTGGTTGCGATTAATATTTCAGAGGATAACGCTGGTTATGTCTCGGTTAACTTTGGGATTTGCCCACATCTGGCTCGTACTTTCGCATTTTTCGCATACTTGTTGGCCAGATCCTGGCCTTTTTCTGCCTTGGACCACGTAGTAATTTGGTACCACACTGAAACAGTTTTTTAAACCTGGTTCCGATTAATATTTTAGAGGATAACGCCGGTTATGTCTGGGTTAGGTCTGGTATTTGCCCTCATCTGGCTCGTACTTTCGCATTTTTCGCTTACTTGTTGGCCAGATCCCGGCCTCGTTCTGGTTTGGATCACGTACTAATGCGGTACCAGGCCGAAACAGTTTATTAAACCTGGTTGCGATAAATATTTTAGAGGATAACGCCGGTTATGTCTCGGTCAGGTCTGTTATTTGCCCTCATCCGGCTCGTACTTTCGCATTTTTCGCATACATGTTGGCCAGATCCCGGCCATTTTCTGGCTTGGATCACGTACTAATGCGGTAGCAGACCGAAACAGTCATTTAAACCTGGTTGCGATTAATATTTTAGAGGATAACGCTGGTTATGTCTGGGTTAGTTCTGGTATTTGCAACCATCTGGCTCATACTTTCGCAATTTTCGCGTACTCGTTGGCCAGATCTTGGGTTTTTTGTGGTATGGATCCCGTCGTAATGTGGTTCCACACCGAAGCAGTCAATTAAACCTGGTTGCGATGAATATTTTGGAGGATAACGCCGGTTATGTCTCGGTTAGGTCTGGGATTTGCCCTCATCTGGCTCGTACCTTCGCATTTTTCGCCTACTTGTTGGCCAGATCGTGGCCTTTTTCCAGCTTGGACCACGTAGTAATGTGGTACCACACCGAAACTGTCAATGGAAGCTGGTTGCGATTAATATTTTAGAGGATAACGCCGGTTATGTCTCGGTTAGTTCTGGGAGTTGCCCTCATCTGGCTAGTACCTTCTCATTTTTCGCCTACTTGTTGGCTAGATCCTGAGCTTTTCTGGTTTGGATCCCGTAATAAAGACGCTCCGCAAAGAAACATTCAATTAAGCCTGGGTTCGATTAATATTTTAGAGGATAACGCCGGATATGTCTGGGTTAGGTCTGGGATTTGCCCCCATCTGTCTCGTACTTTCGCATTTTTCGCATACTTGTTGGCCAGATCCTGGCATTTTCCTGGTATGTATCACGTAGTATTGCGGTACCACTCCGAAACAGTCAATTAAACCTGGTTGCGATTAATATTTTAGAGGATAACGCTGGTTATGTCTGGGTTGGTTCTGGTATATGCAATCATCTGGCTCATACTTTCGCAATTTTCGCGTACTCGTTGGCCAGATCTTGGGTTTTTTGTGGTTTCGATCCCGTCGTAATGTGGTTCCACAACGAAGCAGTCAATTAAACCTGGTTGCGATGAATATTTTGGAGGATAGCGCCGGTTATGTCTCGGTTAGGTCTGGCATTTGCCCCTATCTGGCTCGTACTTTCGCATTTCTCGCATACTTTTTGGCCAGATCCAGGGCTTTTTCTGGTTTGTATCCCGTCATAATGTGGTTCCACACCGAAGCAGTCAATTAAACCTGGTTGCGATGAATATTTTGGAGGATAACGCCGGTTATGTCTCGGTTAGGTCTGGGATTTGCCCCCATCTGGCTCGTACTTTCGCATTTCACGCATACTTGTTGGCCAGATCCAGGGCTTTTTCTGGTTTGTATCCCGTCATAATGTGGTTCCACACCGAAACAGTCAATTAATCCAGGTTGCGATTAATATTTTAGAGGATAACGCTGGTTATGTCTGGGTTAGTTCTGGTATTTGCAATCATCTGGCACGTACCTTCGCATTTTTCGCCTACTTGTTGGCAAGATCCTGGGCTTTTTCTGGTTTGGACCACGTAGTAATGCGGTACCACACCGTAACAGTCAATTAATCCTGGTTGCGATTAATAGTTTAGAGGATAACGCCGGTTATGTCTAGGTTAGGTCTGCTATTTGCCCTCATCTGGCTCGCACTTTCGCATTTTTCGCATACTTGTTGGCCAGATCGTGGCCTTTTTCTGGCTTGGACCACGTAGTAATTTGGTACCAGACCGAAACAGTCAATTAATCCTGGTTGCGATTAATATTTTAGAGGATAACGCCGGTTATGTCTCGGTTAGTTCTGGGATTTGCCCTCATCTGGCTAGTGCCTTCGCATTGTTCGCCTACTTGTTGGCCAGATCCTGGCCTTTTCCTGGTTTAGATCACGTAGTAATGCGGTACCACACCGAAACAGTCAATTAAACCTGGTTGCGATAAATATTTTAGAGGATAACGCCGGTTATGTCTCGGTTAGGTCTGTTATTTGCCCTCATCTGGCTCGTACTTTCGCATTTTGCGCATACTTGTTGGCCAGATCCCGGCCTTTTTCTGGCTTGGATCACGTACTAATGCGGTACCAGACCGAAACAGTCAATTAATCCTGGTTGCGATTAATATTTTAGAGGATAACGCCGGTTATGTCTCGGTTAGTTCTGGGATTTGCCCTCATCTGGCTAGTACCTTCGAATTTTTCGCATACTTGTTGGCCAGATCCCGGCCTTTTTGTGGCTTGGTTCACGTAGTAATGCGGTACCACACCGAAGCAGTCAATTAAACCTGGTTGCGATTAATATTTCAGAGGATAACGCTGGTTATGTCTCGGTTAACTTTGGGATTTGCCCACATCTGGCTCGTACTTTCGCATTTTTCGCATACTTGTTGGCCAGATCCTGGCCTTTTTCTGCCTTGGACCACGTAGTAATTTGGTACCACACTGAAACAGTTTTTCAAACCTGGTTCCGATTAATATTTTAGAGGATAACGCCGGTTATGTCTGGGTTAGGTCTGGTATTTGCCCTCATCTGGCTCGTACTTTCGCATTTTTCGCTTACTTGTTGGAAGATCCTGGGCTTTTTCTGGTTTGGATCACGTAGTAATGCGGTACCACACCGAAACAGTCAATTAAACCTGGTTGCGATAAATATTTTAGAGGATAACGCCGGTTATGTCTCGGTTAGTTCTGGGATTTGCCCTCATCTGGCTAGTGCCTTCGCATTGTTCGCATACTTGTTGGCCAGATCCCGGCCTTTTTCTGGCTTGGATCACGTACTAATGCGGTACCAGACCGAAACAGTCAATTAAACCTGGTTGCGATTAATATTTTAGAGGATAACGCTGGTTATGTCTCGGTTAAGTCTGGGATTTGCCCACATCTGGCTGGTACTTTCGCATTTTTCGCATACTTGTTGGCCAGATCCTGGCCTTTTTCTGTCTTGGACCACGTAGTAATTTGGTACCACACTGAAACAGTTAATTAAACCTGGTTCCGCTTAATATTTTAGAGGATAACGCCGGTTATGTCTGGGTTAGGTCTGGTATTTGCCCTCATCTGGCTCGTACTTTCGCATTTTTCGCATACTTGTTGGCCAGATCCCGGCCTTTTTCTGGCTTGGATCACGTACTAATGCGGTACCAGACCGAAACAGTCAATTAATCCTGGTTGCGATTAATATTTTAGAGGATAACGCCGGTTATGTCTCGGTTAGTTCTGGGATTTGCCCTCATCTGGCTAGTGCCTTCGCATTGTTCGCCTACTTGTTGGCCAGATCCTGGCCTTTTCCTGGTTTAGATCACGTAGTAATGCGGTACCACACCGAAACAGTCAATTAAACCTGGTTGCGATAAATATTTTAGAGGATAACGCCGGTTATGTCTCGGTTAGGTCTGTTATTTGCCCTCATCTGGCTCGTACTTTCGCATTTTTCGCATACTTGTTGGCCAGATCCCGGCCTTTTTCTGACTTGGATCACGTACTATTGCGGTACCAGACCGAAACAGTCAATTAATCCTGGTTGCGATTAATATTTTAGAGGATAACGCCGGTTATGTCTCGGTTAGTTCTGGGATTTGCCCTCATCTGGCTAGTACCTTCGCATTTTTCGCATACTTGTTGGCCAGATCCCGGCCTTTTTCTGGCTTGGTTCACGTACTAATGCGGTACCACACCGAAGCAGTCAATTAAACCTGGTTGCGATTAATATTTCAGAGGATAACGCTGGTTATGTCTCGGTTAACTTTGGGATTTGCCCACATCTGGCTCGTACTTTCGCATTTTTCGCATACTTGTTGGCCAGATCCTGGCCTTTTTCTGCCTTGGACCACGTAGTAATTTGGTACCACACTGAAACAGTTTTTTAAACCTGGTTCCGATTAATATTTTAGAGGATAACGCCGGTTATGTCTGGGTTAGGTCTGGTATTTGCCCTCATCTGGCTCGTACTTTCGCATTTTTCGCTTACTTGTTGGCCAGATCCCGGCCTCGTTCTGGTTTGGATCACGTACTAATGCGGTACCAGGCCGAAACAGTTTATTAAACCTGGTTGCGATAAATATTTTAGAGGATAACGCCGGTTATGTCTCGGTCAGGTCTGTTATTTGCCCTCATCCGGCTCGTACTTTCGCATTTTTCGCATACATGTTGGCCAGATCCCGGCCATTTTCTGGCTTGGATCACGTACTAATGCGGTACCAGACCGAAACAGTCAATTAATCCTGGTTGCGATTAATATTTTAGAGGATAACGCCGGTTATGTCTCGGTTAGTTCTGGGATTTGCCCTCATCTGACTAGTACCTTCGCATTTTTCGCATACTTGTTGGCCAGATCCCGGCCTTTTTCTGGCTTGGATCACGTACTAATGCGGTAGCAGACCGAAACAGTCATTTAAACCTGGTTGCGATTAATATTTTAGAGGATAACGCTGGTTATGTCTGGGTTAGTTCTGGTAATTGCAACCATCTGGCTCATACTTTCGCAATTTTCGCGTACTCGTTGGCCAGATCTTGGGTTTTTTGTGGTATGGATCCCGTCGTAATGTGGTTCCACACCGAAGCAGTCAATTAAACCTGGTTGCGATGAATATTTTGGAGGATAACGCCGGTTATGTCTCGGTTAGGTCTGGGATTTGCCCTCATCTGGCTCGTACCTTCGCATTTTTCGCCTACTTGTTGGCCAGATCGTGGCCTTTTTCCAGCTTGGACCACGTAGTAATGTGGTACCACACCGAAACTGTCAATGGAAGCTGGTTGCGATTAATATTTTAGAGGATAACGCCGGTTATGTCTCGGTTAGTTCTGGGAGTTGCCCTCATCTGGCTAGTACCTTCTCATTTTTCGCCTACTTGTTGGCTAGATCCTGAGCTTTTCTGGTTTGGATCCCGTAATAAAGACGCTCCGCAACGAAACATTCAATTAAGCCTGGGTTGGATTAATATTTTAGAGGATAACGCCGGATATGTCTGGGTTAGGTCTGGGATTTGCCCCCATCTGTCTCGTACTTTCGCATTTCACGCATACTTGTTGGCCAGATCCAGGGCTTTTTCTGGTTTGTATCCCGTCATAATGTGGTTCCACACCGAAACAGTCAATTAATCCAGGTTGCGATTAATATTTTAGAGGATAACGCTGGTTATGTCTGGGTTAGTTCTGGTATTTGCAATCATCTGGCACGTACCTTCGCATTTTTCGCCTACTTGTTGGCAAGATCCTGGGCTTTTTCTGGTTTGGACCACGTAGTAATGCGGTACCACACCGTAACAGTCAATTAATCCTGGTTGCGATTAATAGTTTAGAGGATAACGCCGGTTATGTCTCGGTTAGGTCTGCTATTTGCCCTCATCTGGCTCGCACTTTCGCATTTTTCGCATACTTGTTGGCCAGATCGTGGCCTTTTTCTGGCTTGGACCACGTAGTAATTTGGTACCACACTGAAACAGTTAATTAAACCTGGTTCCGATTAATATTTTAGAGGACAACGCCGGTTATGTCTCGGTTAGTTCTGGGATTTGCCCTCATCTGGCTAGTACCTTCGCATTTTTCGCATACTTGTTGGCCAGATCCCGGCCTTTTTCTGGCTTGGATCACGTTCTGATGCGGTATAAGACCGAAAGAGTCAATTAATCCTGGTTGAGATTAATATTTTAGAGGATAACGCCGGTTATGTCTTGGTTAGTTCTGGGATTTGCCCTCATCTGGCTAGTACCTTCGCATTGTTCGCCTACTTGTTGGCCAGATCCCGGCCTTTTCCTGGTTTAGATCACGTAGTAATGCGGTACCACACCGAAACAGTAAATTAAACCTGGTTGCGATAAATATTTTGGAGGATAACGCCGGTTATGTCTCGGTTAGGTCTGCTATTTGCCCTCATCTGGCTCGTACTTTCGCATTTTTCGCATACTTGTTGGCCAGATCCCGGCCTTTTTCTGGCTTTGATCACGTACTAATGCGGTACCAGACCGAAACAGTCAATTAATCCTGGTTGCGATTAATATTTTAGAGGATAACGCCGGTTATGTCTCGGTTAGTTCTGGGATTTGCCCTCACCTTGCTAGTACCTTCGCATTTTTCGCCTACTTGATGGCCAGATCCTGGCCTTTTCCTGGTTTAGATCACGTAGTGATGTGGTACCACACCGAAACAGTCATTTAAACCTGGTTGCGATTAATATTTTAGAGGATAACGCTGGTTATGTCTGGGTTAGTTCTGGTATTTGCAATCATCTGGCTCATACTTTCGCATTTTTCGCATACTTGTTGGCCAGATCGTGGCCTTTTTCTGGCTTGGACCACGTAGTAATTTGGTACCACACTGAAACAGTTAATTAAACCTGGTTCCAATTAATATTTTGGAGGATAACGCCGGTTATGTCTGGGTTAGGTCTGGTATTTGCCCTCATCTGGCTCGTACCTTCGCATTTTTCGCATACTTGTTGGCCAGATCCCGGCCTTTTTCTGGCTTGGATCACGTACTAATGCGGTACCACACTGAAACAGTCAATTAAACCTGGTTGCGATAAATATTTTAGAGGATAACGCCGGTTATGTCTCGGTTAGGTCTGTTATTTGCCCTCATCTGGCTCGTACCTTCGCATTTTTCGCATACTTGTTGGCCAGATCCCGGCCTTTTTCTGGCTTGGATCACGTACTAATGCGGTACCACACCGAAGCAGTCAATTAAACCTGGTTGCGATTAATATTTCAGAGGATAACGCTGGTTATGTCTCGGTTAAGTTTGGGATTTGCCCACATCTGGCTCGTACTTTCGCATGTTTCGCATACTTGTTGGCCAGATCCTGGCCTTTTTCTGGCTTGGACCACGTAGTAATTTCGTACCACACTGAAACAGTTATTTAAACCTGGTTCCGATTAATATTTTAGAGGATAACGCCGGTATGTCTGGGTTAGGTCTGGTATTTGCCCTCATCTGGCTCGTACTTTCGCATTTTTCCCATAGTTGTTGGCCAGATCCCGGCCTTTTTCTGGCTTGGATCACGTACTAATGCGGTACCAGACCGAAACAGTCAATTAATCCTCGATGCGATTAATATTTTAGAGGATAACGCCGGTTATGTCTCGGATAGTTCTGGGATTTGCCCTCATCTGGCTGGTACCTTCGCATTGTTCGCCTACTTGTTGGCCAGATCCTGGCCTTTTCCTGGTTTAGATCACGTAGTAATGCGGTACCACACCGAAACAGTCAATTAAACCTGGTTGCGATGAATATTTTAGAGGATAACGCCGGTTATGTCTCGGTTAGGTCTGTTATTTGCCCTCATCTGGCTCGTACTTTCGCATTTTTCGCATACTTGTTGGCCAGATCCCAGCCTTCATCTGGCTTGGATCACGTACTAATGCGGTACCAGACCGAAACAGTCAATTAATCCTGGTTGCGATTAATATTTTAGAGGATAACGCCGGTTATGTCTCGGTTAGTTCTGGGATTTGCCCCCATCTGGCTAGTACCTTCGCATTTTTCGCATACTTGTTGGCCAGATCCCGACCTTCATCTGGCTTGGATCACGTACTAATGCGGTACCAGACCGAAACAGTCAATTAATCCTGGTTGCGATTAATATTTTAGAGGATAACGCCGGTTATGTCTCGGTTAGTTCTGGGATTTGCCCTCATCTGGCTAGTACCTTCGCATTTTTCGCACACTTGTTAGCCAGATCACGGCCTTTTTCTGGCTTTGATCACGTACTAATGCGGTACCAGACCGAAACAGTCAATTAATCCTGGTTGCGATTAATATTTTAGAGGATAACGCCGGTTATGTCTCGGATAGTTCTGGGATTTGCCCTCACCTGGCTAGTACCTTCGCATTTTTCGCCTACTTGTTGGCCAGATCCTGGCCTTTTCCTGGTTTATATCACGGAGTGATGTGGTACCACACCGAAACAGTCATTTAAACCTGGTTGCTATTAATATTTTAGAGGATAACGCTGGTTATGTCTGGGTTAGTTCTGGTATTTGCAATCATCTGGCTCATACTTTCGCAATTTTCGCGTACTCGTTGGCCAGATCTTTGGTTTTTTGTGGTATGGATCCCGTCGTAATGTGGTTCCACACCGAAGCAGTCAATTAAACCTGGTTGCGATGAATATTTTGGAGGATAACGCCGGTTATGTCTAGGCTAGGTCTGGGATTTGCCCTCATCTGGCTCGTTCTTTCGCATTTTTCGCATACTTGTTGGCCAGATCGTGGCCTTTTTCTGGCTTGGACCACGTAGTAATTTGGTACCACACTGAAACAGTTAATTAAACCTGGTTCCGATTAATATTTTAGAGGATAACGCCGGTTATGTCTGGGTTAGGTCTGGTATTTGCCCTCATCTGGCTCGTACTTTCGCATTTTTCGCATACTTGTTGGCCAGATCCCGGCCTTTTTCTGGCTTGGATCACGTACTAATGCGGTACCAGACCGAAACAGTCAATTAATCCTGGTTGCGATTAATATTTTAGAGGATAATGCCGGTTATGTCTCGGTTAGTTCTGGGATTTGCCCTCATCTGGCTAGTGCCTTCGCATTGTTCGCCTACTTGTTGGCCAGATCCTGGCCTTTTCCTGGTTTAGATCACGTAGTAATGCGGTACCACACCGAAACAGTCAATTAAACCTGGTTGCGATAAATATTTTAGAGGATAACGCCGGTTATGTCTCGGTTAGGTCTGTTATTTGCCCTCATCTGGCACGTACTTTCGCACTTTCGCATACTTGTTGGCCAGATCCCGGCCTTTTTCTGGCTTGGATCACGTACTAATGCGGTACCAGACCGAAGCAGTCAATTAATCCTGGTTGCGATTAATATTTTAGAGGACAACGCCGGTTATGTCTCGGTTAGTTCTGGGATTTGCCCTCATCTGGCTAGTACTTTCGCATTTTTCGCATACTTGTTGGCCAGATCCCGGCCTTTTTCTGGCTTGGATCACGTACTAATGCGGTACCAGACCGAAACAGACAATTAATCCTGGTTGCGATTAATATTTTAGAGGATAACGCCGGTTATGTCTCGGTTAGTTCTGGGATTTGCCCTCACCTTGCTAGTACCTTCGCATTTTTCGCCTACTTGTTGGCCAGATCCTGGCCTTTTCCTGGTTTAGATCACGTAGTGATGTGGTTCCACACCGAAACAGTCATTTAAACCTGGTTGCGATTAATATTTTAGAGGATAACGCTGGTTATGTCTGGGTTAGTTCTGGTATTTGCAATCATCTGGCTCATACTTTCGCATTTTTCGCATACTTGTTGGCCAGATCGTGGCCTTTTTCCGACTTGGACCACGTAGTATTGTGGTACCACACTGAAACAGTTAATTAAACCTGGTTCCAATTAATATTTTGGAGGATAACGCCGGTTATGTCTGGGTTAGGTCTGGTATTTGCAATCATCTGGCTCATACTTTCGCAATTTTCGCGTACTCGTTGGCCAGATCTTTGGTTTTTTGTGGTATGGATCCCGTCGTAATGTGGTTCCACACCGAAGCAGTCAATTAAACCTGGTTGCGATGAATATTTTGGAGGATAACGCCGGTTATGTCTCGGTTAAGTTTGGGATTTGCCCACATCTGGCTCGTACTTTCGCATGTTTCGCATACTTGTTGGCCAGATCCTGGCCTTTTTCTGGCTTGGATCACGTACTAATGCGGTACCAGACCGAAACAGTCAATTAATCCTGGTTGCGATTAATATTTTAGAGGATAACGCCGGTTATGTCTCGGTTAGTTCTGGGATTTGCCCTCATCTGGCTAGTCCCTTCGCATTTTTCGCCTACTTGTTGGCCAGATCCTGGCCTTTTCCTGGTTTAGATCACGGAGTGATGTGGTACCACACCGAAACAGTCATTTAAACCTGGTTGCGATTAATATTTTAGAGGATAACGCTGGTTATATCTGGGTTAGTTCTGGTATTTGCAATCATCTGGCTCATACTTTCGCAATTTTCGCGTACTCGTTGGCCAGATCTTTGGTTTTTTGTGGTATGGATCCCGTCGTAATGTGGTTCCACACCGAAGCAGTCAATTAAACCTGGTTGCGATGAATATTTTGGAGGATAACGCCGGTTATGTCTCGGCTAGGTCTGGGATTTGCCCTCATCTGTCTCGTACTTTCGCATTTTTCGCATACTTGTTGGCCAGATCGTGGCCTTTTTCTGGCTTGGACCACGTAGTAATTTGGTACCACACTGAAACAGTTAATTAAACCTGGTTCCGATTAATATTTTAGAGGATAACGCCGGTTATGTCTGGGTTAGGTCTGGTATTTGCCCTCATCTGGCTCGTACTTTCGTATTTTTCGCATACTTGTTGGCCAGATCCCGGCCTTTTTCTGGCTTGGATCACGTACTAATGCGGTACCAGACCGAAACAGTCAATTAATCCTGGTTGCGATTAATATTTTAGAGGATAATGCCGGTTATGTCTCGGTTAGTTCTGGGATTTGCCCTCATCTGGCTAGTACCTTCGCATTGTTCGCCTACTTGTTGGCCAGATCCTGGCCTTTTCCTGGTTTAGATCACGTAGTAATGCGGTACCACACCGAAACAGTCAATTAAACCTGGTTGCGATAAATATTTTAGAGGATAACGCCGGTTATGTCTCGGTTAGGTCTGTTATTTGCCCTTATCTGGCACGTACTTTCGCACTTTCGCATACTTGTTGGCCAGATCCCGGCCTTTTTCTGGCTTGGATCACGTACTAATGCGGTACCAGACCGAAGCAGTCAATTAATCCTGGTTGCGATTAATATTTTAGAGGATAATGCCGGTTATGTCTCGGTTAGTTCTGGGAATTGCCCTCATCTGGCTAGTACCTTCGCATTTTTCGCATACTTGTTGGCCAGATCCCGGCCTTTTTCTGGTTTGGATCTCGTACTAATGCGGCTCCACACCGAAACTGTCATTTAAACCTGGTTGCGATTAATATTTTAGAGGATAACGCTGGTTATGTCTGGGTTAGTTCTGGTATTTGCAATCATCTGGCTCATACTTTCGCAATTTTCGCGTACTCGTTGGCCAGATCTTGGGTTTTTTGTGGTTTGGATCCCGTCGTAATGTGGTTCCACACCGAAGCAGTCAATTAAACCTGGTTGCGATGAATATTTTGGAGGATAACGCCGGTTATGTCTCGGTTAGGTCTGGGATTTGCCCTCATCTGGCTCGTACTTTCCCATTTTTCGCATACTCGTTGGCCAGATCGAGCCTTTTTTCCGGCTTGGACCACGTAGTAATGTGGTACCACACTGAAACTGTCAATGGAAGCTGGTTGCGATTAATATTTTAGAGGATAACGCCGGATATGTCTGGGTTAGGTCTGGGATTAGCCCCCATCTGGCTCGTACTTTCGCATTTCTCGCATACTTGTTGGCCAGATCCAGGGCATTTTCTGGTTTGTATCCCGTCGTAATGCGGTACCGCACCGTAACAGTTTATTAAACCTGGTTGCGATAAATATTTTAGAGGATAACGCCGGTTATGTCTCTGTTAGGTCTGTTATTTGCCCTGATCTGGTTCGTACTTTCGCATTTTTCGCATACTTGTTGGCCAGATCCCGGACTTTTTCTGGCTTGGAACACGTACTAATGCGGTAGCAAACCGAAACAGTCAATTAATCCTGGTTGCGATTAATATTTTAGAGGATAACGCCGGTTATGTCTCGGTTAGGTCTGGGATTTGCCTTCATCTGGCTCGTACCATCGCATTTTTCGCAAACCTGTTGGCCAGATCCTGGCCTTTTCCTGGTTTGGATCACGTAGTAATGCGGTACCACACCGAAACAGTCAATTAAACCTGGTTGCGATTAATATTTTAGAGGTTAACGCTGGTTATGTCTGGGTTAGTTCTGGGATTTGCCCTCATCTGGCTAGTACCTTCGCATTTTTCGCCTACTTGTTGGCCAGATCCTGGCCTTTTCCTGGTTTAGATCACGGAGTGATGTGGTACCACACCGAAACAGACATTTAAACCTGGTTGCGATTAATATTTTAGAGGATAACGCTGGTTATGTCTGGGTTAGTTCTGGTATTTGCAATCATCTGGCTCATACTTTCGCAATTTTCGCGTACTCGTTGGCCAGATCTTTGGTTTTTTGTGGTATGGATCCCGTCGTAATGTGGTTCCACACCGAAGCAGTCAATTAAACCTGGTTGCGATGAATATTTTGGAGGATAACGCCGGTTATGTCTCGGCTAGGTCTGGGATTTGCCCTCATCTGGCTCGTACTTTCGCATTTTTCGCATACTTGTTGGCCAGATCGTGGCCTTTTTCTGGCTTGGACCACGTAGTAATTTGGTACCACACTGAAACAGTTAATTAAACCTGGTTCCGATTAATATTTTAGAGGATAACGCCGGTTATGTCTGGGTTAGGTCTGGTATTTGCCCTCATCTGGCTCGTACTTTCCCATTTTTCGCATACTCGTTGGCCAGATCGAGCCTTTTTTCCGGCTTGGACCACGTAGTAATGTGGTACCACACTGAAACTGTCAATGGAAGCTGGTTGCGATTAATATTTTAGAGGATAACGCCGGATATGTCTGGGTTAGGTCTGGGATTAGCCCCCATCTGGCTCGTACTTTCGCATTTCTCGCATACTTGTTGGCCAGATCCAGGGCATTTTCTGGTTTGTATCCCGTCGTAATGCGGTACCGCACCGAAGCAGTCAATTAAACCTGGTTGCGATAAATATTTTAGAGGATAACGCCGGTTATGTCTCGGTTAGGTCTGTTATTTGCCCTTATCTGGCACGTACTTTCGCACTTTCGCATACTTGTTGGCCAGATCCCGGCCTTTTTCTGGCTTGGATCACGTACTAATGCGGTACCAGACCGAAGCAGTCAATTAATCCTGGTTGCGATTAATATTTTAGAGGATAACGCCGGTTATGTCTCGGTTAGGTCTGGGATTTGGCCTCATCTGGCACGTACTTTCGCATTTCTCGCATACTTGTTGTCCAGATCTTGGGTTTTTTGTGGTTTGGATCCCGTCGTAATGTAGTTCCACGCCGATGCAGTCAATTAAACCTGGTTGCGATGAATATTTTGGAGGATAACGCCGGTTATGTCTCGGTTAGGTCTGGGATTTGCCCTCATCTGGCTCGTACTTTCGCATTTTTCGCAAACCTGTTGGCCAGATCCTGGCCTTTTCCTGGTTTGGATCACGTAGTAATGCGGTACCACACCGAAACAGTCAATTAAACCTGGTTGCGATTAATATTTTAGAGGTTAACGCTGGTTATGTCTGGGTTAGTTCTGGGGATTTGCAATCATCTGGATCATACTTTCGCAATTTTCGCGCACTTGTTGGCCAGATCTTGGGTTTTTTCTGGCATGGACCACGTAGTAATTTGGTACCACACTGAAACAGTCAATAAAACCTGGATGCGATTAATATTTTAGAGGTTAACGCCGGTTATGTTTCGGTTAGGTCTGGAATTTGGCCTCATCTGGCACGTACTTTCGCATTTTCCGCCTACTTGTTGGCAAGATCCTGGGCTTTTTCTGGTTTGGATCACGTAGTAATGCGGTACTGCACCGTAACAGTCAATTAAACCTGGTTGCGATTAATATTTTGGAGGATAACGCCGGTTATGTCACGGTTAGTTCTGGGATTTGCCCTCATCTGGCTGGTACCTTCGCATTTTTCGCCTACTTGTTGGCTAGATCCTGGCCTTTTCCTGGTTTGGATCACGTAGTAATGCGGTACCACACCGAAACAGTCAATTAAACCTGGTTGCGATTAATATTTTAGAGGTTAACGCTGGTTATGTCTGGGTTAGTTCTGGGATTTGCCCTCATCTGGCTAGTACCTTCGCATTTTTCGCCTACTTGTTGGCCAGATCCTGGCCTTTTCCTGGTTTAGATCACGGAGTGATGTGGTACCACACCGAAACAGACATTTAAACCTGGTTGCGATTAATATTTTAGAGGATAACGCTGGTTATGTCTGGGTTAGTTCTGGTATTTGCAATCATCTGGCTCATACTTTCGCAATTTTCGCGTTCTCGTTGGCCAGATCTTTGGTTTTTTGTGGTATGGATCCCGTCGTAATGTGGTTCCACACCGAAGCAGTCAATTAAACCTGGTTGCGATGAATATTTTGGAGGATAACGCCGGTTATGTCTCGGCTAGGTCTGGGATTTGCCCTCATCTGGCTCGTACTTTCGCATTTTTCGCATACTTGTTGGCCAGATCCCGGCCTTTTTCTGGCTTGGATCACGTACTAATGCGGTACCAGACCGAAACAGTCAATTAATCCTGGTTGCGATTAATATTTTAGAGGATAATGCCGGTTATGTCTCGGTTAGTTCTGGGATTTGCCCTCATCTGGCTAGTACCTTCGCATTGTTCGCCTACTTGTTGGCCAGATCCCGGCCTTTTTCTGGCTTGGATCACGTACTAATGCGGTACCAGACCGAAACAGTCAATTAATCCTGGTTGCGATTAATATTTTAGAGGATAATGCCGGTTATGTCTCGGTTAGTTCTGGGATTTGCCCTCATCTGGCTAGTACCTTCGCATTGTTCGCCTACTTGTTGGCCAGATCCTGGCCTTTTCCTGGTTTAGATCACGTAGTAATGCGGTACCACACCGAAACAGTCAATTAAACCTGGTTGCGATAAATATTTTAGAGGATAACGCCGGTTATGTCTCGGTTAGGTCTGTTATTTGCCCTTATCTGGCACGTACTTTCGCACTTTCGCATACTTGTTGGCCAGATCCCGGCCTTTTTCTGGCTTGGATCACGTACTAATGCGGTACCAGACCGATGCAGTCAATTAATCCTGGTTGCGATTAATATTTTAGAGGATAACGCCGGTTATGTCTCGGTTAGGTCTGGGATTTGGCCTCATCTGGCACGTACTTTCGCATTTCTCGCATACTTGTTGTCCAGATCTTGGGTTTTTTGTGGTTTGGATCCCGTCGTAATGTAGTTCCACGCCGATGCAGTCAATTAAACCTGGTTGCGATGAATATTTTGGAGGATAACGCCGGTTATGTCTCGGTTAGGTCTGGGATTTGCCCTCATCTGGCTCGTACTTTCGCATTTTTCGCAAACCTGTTGGCCAGATCCTGGCCTTTTCCTGGTTTGGATCACGTAGTAATGCGGTACCACACCGAAACAGTCAATTAAACCTGGTTGCGATTAATATTTTAGAGGTTAACGCTGGTTATGTCTGGGTTAGTTCTGGTATTTGCAATCATCTGGATCATACTTTCGCAATTTTCGCGCACTTGTTGGCCAGATCTTGGGTTTTTTCTGGCATGGACCACGTAGTAATTTGGTACCACACTGAAACAGTCAATAAAACCTGGATGCGATTAATATTTTAGAGGTTAACGCCGGTTATGTTTCGGTTAGGTCTGGAATTTGGCCTCATCTGGCACGTACTTTCGCATTTTCCGCCTACTTGTTGGCAAGATCCTGGGCTTTTTGTGGTTTGGATCACGTAGTAATGCGGTACTGCACCGTAACAGTCAATTAAACCTGGTTGCGATTAATATTTTGGAGGATAACGCCGGTTATGTCACGGTTAGTTCTGGGATTTGCCCTCATCTGGCTGGTACCTTCGCATTTTTCGCCTACTTGTTGGCTAGATCCTGGGCTTTTTCTGGTTTGGATCACGTAGTAATGCGGTACCACACTGAAACAGTCAATAAAACCTGGATGCGATTAATATTTTAGAGGTTAACGCCGGTTATGTTTCGGTTAGGTCTGGAATTTGGCATCATCTGGCACGTACTTTCGCATTTTCCGCCTACTTGTTGGCAAGATCCAGGGCTTTTTCTGGTTTGGATCACGTAGTAATGCGGTACTGCACCGTAACAGTCAATTAAACCTGGTTGCGATTAATATTTTGGAGGATAACGCCGGTTATGTCACGGTTAGGTCTGGGATTTGCCCTCATCTGGCTCGTACCTTCGCATTTTTCGCATTCTTGTGGGCCAGATCCTGGCCTTTTTCTGGCCCGGACCACGTAGTAATGTGGTACCACGCCGAAACATTCAATTAATCCTGGTTGCGATTTATATTTCAGAGGATAACGCTGGTTATGGCTGGGTTAGTTCTGGTATTTGCAATCATCTGGATCATACTTTCGCAATTTTCGCGTACTTGTTAGCCAGATTTTGGGTTTTTTTCTGGCTTGGACCACGTAGTAATTTGGTACCACACTGAAACAGTCAATTAAACCTGGTTGCGATTAATATTTTAGAGGATAACGCCGGTTATGTCTCGGTTAGGTCTGGGATTTGGCCTCATCTGGCACGTACTTTCGCATTTCTCGCATACTTGTTTTCCAGATCTTGGGTTTGTTGTGGTTTAGATCCCGTCGTAATGTGGTTCCACACCGAAGCAGTCAATTAAACCTGGTTGCGGATAATATTTTGGAGGATAACGCCGGTTATGTCTGGGTTAGGTCTGGTATTTGCCCTTATCTGGCTCGTACTTTCGCATTTCTCGCATACTTATTGGCCAGATCCTGGGCTGTTTCTGGTTTGATCACGTACTAATGCGGTACCAGACCGGAACAGTCAATTAATCCTGGTTGCGATTAATATTTTAGAGGATAACGCCGTTTATGTCTCGGTTAGTTCTGGGATTTGCCCTCATCTGTCTAGTACCTTCGCATTTTTCGCCTACTTGTTGGCTAGATCCTGAGCTTTTTCTGGTTTGTATCCCGTAACAATGACGCTCCACACCGAGACAGTCAATTAAACCTGGTTGCGATTAATATTTCGGAGGATAACGCCGGTTATGTTTCGGATAGGTCTGGAATTTGGCCTCATCTGGCACGTACTTTCGCATTTCTCGCATACTTGTTGGCCAGATCCAGGGCATTTTCTGGTTTGTATCCCGTCGTAATGTGGCTCCACACCGAAAAAGTCAATTAATCCTGGTTGCGATTAATATTTTAGAGGATAACGCTGGTTATGTCTGGGTTAGTTCTGGTATTTGCAATCATCTGGCTCGTACTTTCGCATTTTCCGCCTACTTGTTGGCAAGATCCTGGGCTTTTTCTGGTTTGGATCACGTCGTAATGCGGTACCGCACCGTAACAGTCAATCAAACCAGGTTGCGATTAATATTTTGGAGGATAACGCCGGTTATGTCACGGTTAGTTCTGGGATTTGCCCTCATCTGGCTCGTACCTTCGCATATTTCGCCTACTTGTTGGCTAGATCCTGGGCTTTTTCTGGTTTGGATCACGTAGTAATGCGGTAGCACACCGAAGCAGTCAATTAAACCTGGTTGCGATTAATATTTCGGAGGATAACGCTGGTTATGTCTGGGTTAGTTCTGGTATTTGCAATCATCTGGCTCATACTTTCGCATTTCTCGCATACTTGTTGGCCAGATCCAGGGCATTTTCTGGTTTGCACCCCGTCGTAATGTGGTTCCACACCGAAACAGTCAAATAATCCTGGTTGCGATTAATATTTTAGAGGATAACGCTGGTTATGTCTGGGTTAGTTCTGGTATTTGCAATCATCTGGCTCGTACCTTCGCATTTTCCGCCTACTTGTTGGCAAGATCCTGGGCTTTTTCTGGTTTGGATCACGTAGTAATGCGGTACCACACCGTAACAGTCAATTAAACCTGGTCGCGGTTAATATTTTGGCATATAACGCCGGTTATGTCTGGGTTAGGTCTGGTATTTGCCCTTATCTGGCTCGTACTTTCGCATTTCTCGCATACTTATTGGCCAGATCCTGGGCTGTTTCTGGTTTGATCACGTACTAATGCGGTACCAAGCCGAAACAGGCGATTAAACCTGGTTGCGATTAATATTTTAGAGGATAACGCCGATTATGTCTCGGTTAGGTCTGGTATTTGCAATCATCTGGATCATACTTTCGCAATTTTCGCGTACTTGTTGGCCAGATCTTGGGTTTTTTCTGGCTTGGACAACGTAGTAATTTGGTACCACACTGAAACAGTCAATTAAACCTGGTTGCGATTAATATTTTAGAGGATAACGCCGGTTATGTCTCGGTTAGGTCTGGGATTTGGCCTCATCTGGCACGTACCTTCGCATTTCTCGCATACTTGTTGTCCAGATCCTGGCCTTTTTCTGGCTTGGACCACGTAGTGATGTGGTACCACACCGAAACAGTCAATTAAACCTGGTTGCGATTAATATTTTAGAGGATAACGCCGGTTATGTCTGGGTTAGGTCTGGGATTTGCCCTCATCTGTCCCGTACTTTCGCATTTTTCGCATACTTGTTGGCCAGATCCTGGCATTTTTCTGGTCTGTATCCCGTCGTAATGTGGTTCCACACCGAAACAGTCAATTAATCCTGGTTGCGATTAATATTTTAGAGGATAACGCTGGTTATGTCTGGGATTGTTCTGGTATTTGCAATCATCTGGCTCGTACCTTCGCATTTTCCGCCTACTTGTTGGCAAGATCCTGGGCTTTTTGTGGTTTGGATCACGTAGTAATGCGGTACCACACCGTAACAGTCAATTAAACCTGGTTGCGGTTAATATTTTGGAGGATAACGCCGGTTATGTCTGGGTTAGGTCTGGTATTTGCCCTTATCTGGCTCGTACTTTCGCATTTCTCGCATACTTATTGGCCAGATCCTGGCCTTTTTCTGGCCCGGACCACGTAGTAATGTGGTACCACGCCGAAACAGGCAATTAAACCTGGTTGCGATTAATATTTTAGAGGATAACGCCGGTTATGTCTCGGTTAGGTCTGGGATTTGGCCTCATCTGGCACGTACTTTCGCATTTCTCGCATACTTGTTGTCCAGATCCTGGCCTTTTTCTGGCTTGGACCACGTAGTGATGTGGTACCACACCGAAACAGTCAATTAAACCTGGTTGCGTTTAATATTTTAGAGGATAACGGCGGTTATGTCTGGGTTAGGTCTGGGATTTGCCCCCATCTGGCTCGTACTTTCGCATTTCTCGCATACTAGTTGGCCAGATCGTGGCCTTTTTCAGGCTTGGACCACGTAGTATTGTGGTACCACACCGAAACAGTCAATAGAAGCTGGTTGCGATTAATATTTTAGAGGATAACGCCGGTTATGTCTGGATTAGGTCTGTGATTTGCCCCCATCTGGCTCGTACTTTCGCATTTCTCGCATACTTGTTGGCCAGATCCAGGGCTTTTTCTGGTCTGTATCACGTAGTATTGCTGTACCACACCGAAACAATCAATTAATCCTGGTTGCGATTGATATTTTAGAGGATAACGCCGGTTATGTCTCGGTTAGTTCTGGGATTTGCCCTCATCTGGCTCGTGCCTTCGCATTTTTCGCATTCTTTTGGGCCAGATCCTGGCCTTTTGCTGGCTCGGACCACGTAGTAATGTGGTACCACGCCGAAACAGGCAATTAAACCTGGTTGCGATTAATATTTTAGAGGATAACGCAGGTTATGTCTCGGTTAGTTCTGGGATTTGCCCTCATCTGGCTCGTCCCTACGCATTTTTCGCATTCTTGTGGGCCAGATCCTGGCCTTTTGCTGGCTCGGACCACGTAGTAATGTGGTACCACGCCGAAACAGGCAATTAAACCTGGTTGCGATTAATATTTTAGAGGATAACGCCGGTTATGTCACGGTTAGTTCTGGTATTTGCAATCATCTGGCTCGTACTTTCGCATTTTCCGCCTACTTGTTGGCAAGATCCTGGGCTTTTTCTGGTTTGGATCACGTAGTAATGCGGTAGCACACCGAAGCAGTCAATTAAACCTGATTGCGATTAATATTTCGGAGGATAACGCTGGTTATGTCTGGGTTAGTTCTGGTATTTGCAATCATCTGGCTCGTACCTTCGCATTTCTCGCATACTTATTGGCCAGATCCTGGGCTGTTTCTGGTTTGATCACGTACTAATGCGGTACCAGACCGAAACAGTCAATTAATCCTGGTTGCGATTAATATTTTAGAGGATAACGCCGTTTATGTCTCGGTTAGTTCTGGGATTTGTCCTCATCTGTCTAGTACCTTCGCATTTTTCTCCTACTTGTTGGCTAGATCCTGAGCTTTTTCTGGTTTGGTTCCCGTAATAATGAAGCTCCACACCGAAACAGCCAATTAAACCTGGGTTCGATTAATATTTTAGAGGATAACGCCGGTTATATCTCGGTTAGGTCTGGGATTTGCCCTCATCTGGCTCGTACCTTCGCATTTTTCGCATCCTTGTGGGCCAGATCCTGGCCTCCTTCTGGCCCGGACCACGTACTAATGTGGTACCACGCCGAAACAGGCGATTAAACCTGGTTGCGATTAATATTTTAGAGGATAACGCCGATTATGTCTCGGTTAGGTCTGGTATTTGCAATCATCTGGATCATACTTTCGCCATTTTCGCGTACTTGTTGGCCAGATCCAGGGCATTTTCTGGTTTGTATCCCGTCGTAATGTGGTTCCACACCGAAACAGTCAATTAATCCTGGTTGCGATTAATATTTTAGAGGATAACGCTGGTTATGTCTGGGTTAGTTCTGGTATTTGCAATCATCTGGCTCGTACCTTCGCATTTTCCGACTACTTGTTGGCAAGATCCTGGGCTTTTTCTGGTTTGCATCACATAGTAATGCGGTACCACAACGTAACAGTCAATTAAACCTGGTCGCGGTTAATATTTTGGCATATAACGCCGGTTATGTCTGGGTTAGGTCTGGTATTTGCCCTTATCTGGCTCGTACTTTCGCATTTCTCGCATACTTATTGGCCAGATCCTGGGCTGTTTCTGGTTTGATCACGTACTAATGCGGTACCAGACCGAAACACTCAATTAATCCTGGTTGCGATTAATATTTTAGAGGATAACGCCGTTTATGTCTCGGTTAGTTCTGGGAGTTGTCCTCATCTGTCTAGTACCTTCGCATTTTTCTCCTACTTGTTGGCTAGATCCTGAGCTTTTTCTGGTTTGGTTCCCGTAATAATGAAGCTCCACACCGAAACAGTCAATTAAACCTGGGTTCGATTAATATTTTAGAGGATAACGCCGGTTATATCTCGGTTAGGTCTGGGATTTGCCCTCATCTGGCTCGTACCTTCGCATTTTTCGCATACTTGTGGGCCAGATCCTGGCCTTCTTCTGGCCCGGACCACGTACTAATGTGGTACCACGCCGAAACAGGCGATTAAACCTGGTTGCGATTAATATTTTAGAGGATAACGCTGGTTATGTCTCGGTTAAGTTTGGGATTTGCCCACATCTGGCTCGTACTTTCGCATGTTTCGCATACTTGTTGGCCAGATCCTGGCCTTTTTCTGGCTTGGACCACGTAGTAATTTCGTACCACACTGAAACAGTTATTTAAACCTGGTTCCGATTAATATTTTAGAGGATAACGCCGGTATGTCTGGGTTAGGTCTGGTATTTGCCCTCATCTGGCTCGTACCTTCGCATTTTTCGCATACTTGTTGGCCAGATCCCGGCCTTTTTCTGGCTTGGATCACGTACTAATGCGGTACCACACCGAAGCAGTCAATTAAACCTGGTTGCGATTAATATTTCAGAGGATAACGCTGGTTATGTCTCGGTTAAGTTTGGGATTTGCCCACATCTGGCTCGTACTTTCGCATGTTTCGCATACTTGTTGGCCAGATCCTGGCCTTTTTCTGGCTTGGACCACGTAGTAATTTCGTACCACACTGAAACAGTTATTTAAACCTGGTTCCGATTAATATTTTAGAGGATAACGCCGGTATGTCTGGGTTAGGTCTGGTATTTGCCCTCATCTGGCTCGTACTTTCGCATTTTTCCCATAGTTGTTGGCCAGATCCCGGCCTTTTTCTGGCTTGGATCACGTACTAATGCGGTACCAGACCGAAACAGTCAATTAATCCTCGATGCGATTAATATTTTAGAGGATAACGCCGATTATGTCTCGGTTAGGTCTGGTATTTGCAATCATCTGGATCATACTTTCGCCATTTTCGCGTACTTGTTGGCCAGATCTTGGGATTTTTCTGGCTTGGACAACGTAGTAATTTGGTACCACACTGAAACAGTCAATTAAACCTGGTTGCGATTAATATTTTAGAGGATAACGCCGGTTATGTCACGGTTAGGTCTGGGATTTGGCCTCATCTGGCTCGTACTTTCGCATTTCTCGCATACTTGTTGGCCAGATCCAGGGCTTTTTCTGGTTTGTATGCCGTCGAAATGTGGTTCCACACCGAAAAAGTCAATTAATCCTGGTTGCGATTAATATTTTAGAGGATAACGCTGGTTAAGTCTGGGTTAGTTCTGGGATTTGCCCTCATCTGGCTAGTACCTTCGCATTTTTCGCCTACTTGTTGGCTAGATCCTGAGCTTTTTCTGGTTTGGATCCCGTAATAATGACGCTCCACTCCGAAACAGTCAATTAAACCTGGGTTCGATTAATATTTTAGAGGGTAACGCCGGTTATATCTCGGTTAGGTCTGGGATGTGCCCTCATCTGGCTCGTCCCTTCGCATTTTTCTCCTACTTGTTGGCTAGATCCTGGCCTTTTGCTGGCTCGGACCACGTAGTAATGTGGTACCACGCCGAAACAGGCAATTAAACCTGGTTGCGATTAATATTTTAGAGGATAACGCAGGTTATGTCTCGGTTAGGTCTGGTATTTGCCCTCATCTGTCTCGTACTTTCGCATTTTTCGCATACTTGTTGGCCAGATCCTGGCCTTTTGCTGGCTCGGACCACGTAGTAATGTGGTACCACGCCGAAACAGGCAATTAAACCTGGTTGCGATTAATATTTTAGAGGATAACGCCGGTTATGTCACGGTTAGTTCTGGTATTTGCAATCATCTGGCTCGTACTTTCGCATTTTCCGCCTACTTGTTGGCAAGATCCTGGGCTTTTTCTGGTTTGGATCACGTAGTAATGCGGTAGCACACCGAAGCAGTCAATTAAACCTGATTGCGATTAATATTTCGGAGGATAACGCTGGTTATGTCTGGGTTAGTTCTGGTATTTGCAATCATCTGGCTCGTACCTTCGCATTTCTCGCATACTTATTGGCCAGATCCTGGGCTGTTTCTGGTTTGATCACGTACTAATGCGGTACCAGACCGAAACAGTCAATTAATCCTGGTTGCGATTAATATTTTAGAGGATAACGCCGTTTATGTCTCGGTTAGTTCTGGGATTTGTCCTCATCTGTCTAGTACCTTCGCATTTTTCTCCTACTTGTTGGCTAGATCCTGAGCTTTTTCTGGTTTGGTTCCCGTAATAATGAAGCTCCACACCGAAACAGTCAATTAAACCTGGGTTCGATTAATATTTTAGAGGATAACGCCGGTTATATCTCGGTTAGGTCTGGGATTTGCCCTCATCTGGCTCGTACCTTCGCATTTTTCGCATCCTTGTGGGCCAGATCCTGGCCTCCTTCTGGCCCGGACCACGTACTAATGTGGTACCACGCCGAAACAGGCGATTAAACCTGGTTGCGATTAATATTTTAGAGGATAACGCCGATTATGTCTCGGTTAGGTCTGGTATTTGCAATCATCTGGATCATACTTTCGCCATTTTCGCGTACTTGTTGGCCAGATCCAGGGCATTTTCTGGTTTGTATCCCGTCGTAATGTGGTTCCACACCGAAACAGTGAATTAATCCTGGTTGCGATTAATATTTTAGAGGATAACGCTGGTTATGTCTGGGTTAGTTCTGGTATTTGCAATCATCTGGCTCGTACCTTCGCATTTTCCGACTACTTGTTGGCAAGATCCTGGGCTTTTTCTGGTTTGCATCACATAGTAATGCGGTACCACACCGTAACAGTCAATTAAACCTGGTCGCGGTTAATATTTTGGCATATAACGCCGGTTATGTCTGGGTTAGGTCTGGTATTTGCCCTTATCTGGCTCGTACTTTCGCATTTCTCGCATACTTATTGGCCAGATCCTGGGCTGTTTCTGGTTTGATCACGTACTAATGCGGTACCAGACCGAAACACTCAATTAATCCTGGTTGCGATTAATATTTTAGAGGATAACGCCGTTTATGTCTCGGTTAGTTCTGGGATTTGTCCTCATCTGTCTAGTACCTTCGCATTTTTCTCCTACTTGTTGGCTAGATCCTGAGCTTTTTCTGGTTTGGTTCCCGTAATAATGAAGCTCCACACCGAAACAGTCAATTAAACCTGGGTTCGATTAATATTTTAGAGGATAACGCCGGTTATATCTCGGTTAGGTCTGGGATTTGCCCTCATCTGGCTCGTACCTTCGCATTTTTCGCATACTTGTGGGCCAGATCCTGGCCTTCTTCTGGCCCGGACCACGTACTAATGTGGTACCACGCCGAAACAGGCGATTAAACCTGGTTGCGATTAATATTTTAGAGGATAACGCCGATTATGTCTCGGTTAGGTCTGGTATTTGCAATCATCTGGATCATACTTTCGCCATTTTCGCGTACTTGTTGGCCAGATCTTGGGTTTTTTCTGGCTTGGACAACGTAGTAATTTGGTACCACACTGAAACAGTCAATTAAACCTGGTTGCGATTAATATTTTAGAGGATAACGCCGGTTATGTCACGGTTAGGTCTGGGATTTGGCCTCATCTGGCTCGTACTTTCGCATTTCTCGCATACTTGTTGGCCAGATCCAGGGCTTTTTCTGGTTTGTATGCCGTCATAATGTGGTTCCACACCGAAAAAGTCAATTAATCCTGGTTGCGATTAATATTTTAGAGGATAACGCTGGTTAAGTCTGGGTTAGTTCTGGGATTTGCCCTCATCTGGCTAGTACCTTCGCATTTTTCGCCTACTTGTTGGCTAGATCCTGAGCTTTTTCTGGTTTGGATCCCGTAATAATGACGCTCCACACCGAAACAGTGAATTAAACCTGGGTTCGATTAATATTTTAGAGGGTAACGCCGGTTATATCTCGGTTAGGTCTGGGATGTGCCCTCATCTGGCTCGTCCCTTCGCATTTTTCTCCTACTTGTTGGCTAGATCCTGGCCTTTTGCTGGCTCGGACCACGTAGTAATGTGGTACCACGCCGAAACAGGCAATTAAACCTGGTTGCGATTAATATTTTAGAGGATAACGCAGGTTATGTCTCGGTTAGGTCTGGTATTTGCCCTCATCTGTCTCGTACTTTCGCATTTTTCGCATACTTGTTGGCCAGATCCTGGCATTTTTCTGGTCTGTGTCATGTAGTATTGCGATACCACACCGAAACAGTCAATTAATCCTGGTTGCGATTGATATTTTAGAGGATAACGCCGGTTATGTCTCGGTTAGTTCTGGGATTTGCCCTCATGTGGCTAGTACCTTCGCATTTCTCGCATACTTGTTGGCCAGATCCTGGCTGTTTCTGGTTTGGATCACGTACTAATGCGGTACCAGACCAAAACAGTCAATTAATCCTGGTTGCGATTAATATTTTAGAGGATAACGCCCGTTATGTCTCGGTTAGGTCTGGTATTTGCCCTCATCTGGCTCGTACTTTCGCATTTCTCGCATACTTGTTGGCCAGATCCTGGGCTGTTTCTAGTTTAGATCACGTACTAATGTGGTTCCACACCGAAACAGTCAATTAATCCTGGTTGCGATTAATATTTTAGGGGATAACGCTGGTTATGTCTGGTATTTGCAATCATCTGGCTCGTACCTTCGCATTTTCCGCCTACTTGTTGGCAAGATCCTGGGCTTTTTCTGGTTTGGATCACGTAGTAATGCGGTACCACACCGTAACAGTCAATTAAACCTGGTTGCGGTTAATATTTTGGAGGATAACGCCGGTTATGTCTGGGTTAGGTCTGGGATTTGCCCTTATCTGGCTCGTACTTTCGCATTTCTCGCATACTTGTTGGCCAGATCCTGGCCTTTTTCTCGCATACTTGTTGGCCAGATCCTGGCCTTTTTCTGGTCTGTATCACGTAGTAATGCGGTACCACACCGAAACAGTCAATTAAACCTGGTTGCGATTAATATTTTAGAGGATAACGCTGGTTATGTCTGGGTTAGTTCTGGTATTTGCAATCATCTGGCTCATACTTTCGCAATTTTCGCGAACTCGTTGGCCAGATCTTGGGTTTTTTGTGGTTTGGATCCCGTCGTATTGTGGTACCACACCGAAACAGTCAATAGAAGCTGGTTGCGATTAATATTTTAGAGGATAACGCCGGTTATGTCTCGGTTAGTTCTGGGATTTGCCCTCATCTGGCTAGTACCTTCGCATTTTTCGCCTACTTGTTGGCTAGATCCTGAGCTTTTTCTGGTTTGAATCCCGTAATAATGACGCTCCACACCGAGACAGTCAATTAAACCTGGGTTCGATTAATATTTTAGAGGATAACGCCGGTTATATCTCGGTTGGACCTGGGATTTGCCCTCATCTGGCTCGTCCCTTCGGATTTTTCGCATACTTGTTGGCCAGATCCTGGCATTTTTCTGGTCTGTATCCCGTCGTAATGTGGTTCCACACCGAAACAGTCAATTAATCCTGGTTGCGATTAATATTTTAGAGGATAACGCTGGTTATGTCTGGGATAGTTCTGGTATTTGCAATCATCTGGCTCGTACCTTCACATTTTCCGCCTACTTGTTGGCAAGATCCTGGGCTTTTTGTGGTTTGGATCACGTAGTAATGCGGTACCACACCGTAACAGTCAATTAAACCTGGTTGCGATTAATAGTTTGGAGGATAACGCCGGTTATGTCTGGGTTAGGTCTGGTATTTGCCCTTATCTGGCTCGTACTTTCGCATTTCTCGCATACTTGTTGGCCAGATCCTGGCTGTTTCTGGTTTGGATCACGTACTAATGCGGTACCAGACCAAAACAGTCAATTAATCCTGGTTGCGATTAATATTTTAGAGGATAACGCCCGTTATGTCTCGGTTAGGTCTGGTATTTGCCCTCATCTGGCTCGTACTTTCGCATTTCTCGCATACTTGTTGGCCAGATCCTGGGCTGTTTCTAGTTTAGATCACGTACTAATGTGGTTCCACACCGAAACAGTCAATTAATCCTGGTTGCGATTAATATTTTAGGGGATAACGCTGGTTATGTCTGGTACTTGCAATCATCTGGCTCGTACCTTCGCATTTTCCGCCTACTTGTTGGCAAGATCCTGGGCTTTTTCTGGTTTGGATCACGTAGTAATGCGGTACCACACCGTAACAGTCAATTAAACCTGGTTGCGGTTAATATTTTGGAGGATAACGCCGGTTATGTCTGGGTTAGGTCTGGGATTTGCCCTTATCTGGCTCGTACTTTCGCATTTCTCGCATACTTGTTGACCAGATCCTGGGCTGTTTCTGGTTTGGATCACGTACTAATGCGGTACCAGACCAAAACAGTCAATTAATCCTGTTTGCGATTGATATTTTAGAGGATAACGCCGGTTATGTCTGGGTTAGGTCTGGGATTTGCCCTTATCTGGCTCGTACTTTCGCATTTCTCGCATACTTGTTGGCCAGATCCTGGGCTGTTTCTAGTTTAGATCACGTACTAATGTGGTTCCACACCGAAACAGTCAATTAATCCTGGTTGCGATTAATATTTTAGGGGATAACGCTGGTTATGTCTGGTATTTGCAATCATCTGGCTCGTACCTTCGCATTTTCCGCCTACTTGTTGGCAAGATCCTGGGCTTTTTCTGGTTTGGATCCCGTAATAATGACGCTCCACACCGAAACAGTCAATTAATCCTGGTTGCGATTAATATTTTAGAGGATAACGCCGGTTATATCTCGGTTAGGTCTGGGATTTGCCCTCATCTGGCTCTTACCTTCGCATTTTTCGCATTCTTGTGGGCCAGATCCTGTCCTTTTTCTGGCCCGACCACGTAGTAATGCCGTACCACACCGTAACAGTCAATTAAACCTGGTTGCGGTTAATATTTTGGAGGATAACGCCGGTTATGTCTGGGTTAGGTCTGGGATTTGCCCTTATCTGGCTCGTACTTTCGCATTTCTCGCATACTTGTTGGCCAGATCCTGGGCTGTTTCTGGTTTGGATCACGTACTAATGCGGTACCAGACCAAAACAGTCAATTAATCCTGGTTGCGATTGATATTTTAGAGGATAACGCCGGTTATGTCTCGGTTAGTTCTGGGATTGACCCTCATCTGGCTAGTACCATCGCATTTCTCGCATACTTGTTGGCCAGATCCTGGGCTGTTTCTGGTTTGGATCACGTACTAATGCGGTACCAGACCAAAACAGTCAATTAATCCAGGTTGCGATTAATATTTTAGAGGATAACGCCCGTTATGTCTCGGTTAGGTCTGGTATTTGCCCTCATCTGGCTCGTACTTTCGCATTTCTCGCATACTTGTTGGCCAGATCCTGGGCTGTTTCTACTTTAGATCACGTACTAATGTGGTTCCACACCGAAACGGTCAATTAATCCTGGTTGCGATTAATATTTTAGGGGATAACGCTGGTTATGTCTGGTATTTGCAATCATCTGGCTCGGACCTTCGCATTTTCCGCCTACTTGTTGGCAAGATCCTGGGCTTTTTCTGGCCTGGACCACGTAGTAATGCGGTACCACACCGTAAACAGTCAATTAAACCTGGTTGCGGTTAATATTTTGGAGGATAACGCCGGTTATGTCTGGGTTAGTTCTGGTATTTGCAATCATCTGGCTCGTACCATCGCATTTTTCGCCTACTTGTTGGCCAGATCCTGGGATGTTTCTGGTTTGGATCACGTACTAATGCGGTACCAGACCGAAACAGTCAATTAATCCTGGTTGCGATTAATATTTTAGAGGATAACGCCGGTTATGTCTCGGTTAGGTCTGGTATTTGCCCTCATCTGGCTCGTACTTTCGCATTTCTCGCATACTTGTTGGCCAGATCCTGGCCTTTTCCTGGATTAGATCACGTAGTAATGCGGTACCGCACCGAAACAGTCAATTAAACCTGGTTGCGATTAATATTTTAGAGGATAACGCCGGTTATGTCTCGGTTAGGTCTGGTATTTGCCCTCATCTGTCTCGTACTTTCGCATTTTTCGCATACTTGTTGGCCAGATCCTGGCATTTTTCTGGTCTGTATCACGTAGTATTGCGGTACCACACCGAAACAGTCAATTAAACCTGCTTGCGATTAATATTTTAGAGGATAACGCCGGTTATTTCTAGGTTAGGTCTGGGATTTGCCCTCATCTGGCTCGTACTTTCGCATTTCTCGCATACTTGTTGGCCAGATCCTGGGCTGTTTCTAGTTTAGATCACGTACTAATGTGGTTCCACACCGAAACAGTCAATTAATCCTGGTTGCGATTAATATTTTAGGGGATAACGCTGGTTATGTCTGGTATTTGCAATCATCTGGCTCGTACCTTCGCATTTTCCGCCTACTTGTTGGCAAGATCCTGGGCTTTTTCTGGTTTGGATCACGTAGTAATGCGGTACCACACCGTAACAGTCAATTAAACCTGGTTGCGGTTAATATTTTGGAGGATAACGCCGGTTATTTCTAGGTTAGGTCTGGGATTTGCCCTCATCTGTCACGTACTTTCGCATTTTTCGCATACTTGTTGGCCAGATCCTGGCATTTTTCTGGTCTGTATCACGTAGTATTGCGGTACCACACCGAAACAGTCAATTAAGCCTGGTTGCGATTAATATTTTAGAGGATAACGCCGGTTATTTCTAGGTTAGGTCTGGGATTTGCCCTCATCTGTCACGTACTTTCGCATTTTTCGCATACTTGTTGGCCAGATCCTGGCCTTTTTCTGGCCTGTATCACGTAGTATTGCGGTACCACACCGAAACAGTCAATTAAACCTGGTTGCGATTAATATTTTAGAGGATAACGCCGGTTATTTCTAGGTTAGGTCCGGGATTTGCCCTCATCTGTCACGTACTTTAGCATTTTTCGCATACTTGTTGGCCAGATCCTGGCTGTTTCTGGTTTGGGTCACGTACTAATGCGGTACCAGACCAAAACAGTCTATTAATCCTGGTTGCGATTAATATTTTAGAGGATAACGCCGGTTATTTCTAGGTTAGGTCTGGGATTTGCCCTCATCTGTCACGTACTTTCGCATTTTTCGCATACTTGTTGGCCAGATCCTGGCCTTTTTCTGGTCTGTATCACGTAGTAATGCGGTACCACACCGAAACAGTCAATTAATCCTGGTTGCGATTATTATTTTAGAGGATAACGCTGGTTATGTCTGGGTTAGTTCTGGTATATGCAATCATCTAGCTCATACTTTCGCAATTTTCGCGTACTGGTTGGCCAGATCTTGGGTTTCTTGTGGTTTGGATCACGTACTAATGCGGTACCACACCGAAACAGTCAATTAAACCTGGTTGCGATTAATATTTTAGAGGATAACGCCGGTTATGTCTCGGTTAGGTCTAGGATTTGCCGTCATCTGTCTCGTACTTTCGCGTATTTCGCATACTTGTTGGCCAGATCCTGGCCTATTTCTGATTTGGATCCCGTAGTAATGTGGTACCACACTGAAACAGTCAATAAAAGCTGGTTGCGATTAATATTTTAGAGGATAACGCCGGTTATGTCTCGGTTAGGTCTGGGATTTGCCCTCATCTGTCTCGTACTTTCGCATTTTTCGCATACTTGTTGGGCAAATCCTGGCATTTTTCTGGTCTGTATCACGTAGTATTGCGGTACCACACCGAAACAGTCAACTAAACCTGGTTGCGATTAATATTTTAGAGGATAACGCCGGTTATTTCTAGGTTAGGTCCGGGATTTGCCCTCATCTGTCACGTACTTTCGCATTTTTCGCATACTTGTTGGCCAGGGCCTGGCCTTTTTCTGGTCTGTATCACGTAGTAATGCGGTACCACACCGAAACAGTCAATTAAACCTGGTTGCGATTAATATTTTAGAGGATAACGCTGGTTATGTCTGGGTTAGTTCTGGTATTTGCAATCATCTGGCTCATACATTCGCAATTTTCGCGAACTCGTTGGCCAGATCTTGGGTTTTTTGTGGTTTGGATCCCGTCGTATTGTGGTACCACACCGAAACAGTCAATAGAAGCTGGTTGCGATTAATATTTTAGAGGATAACGCCGGTTATGTCTCGGTTAGTTCTGGGATTTGCCCTCATCTGGCTAGTACCTTCGCATTTTTCGCCTACTTGTTGGCTAGATCCTGAGCTTTTTCTGGTTTGAATCCCGTAATAATGACGCTCCACACCGAGACAGTCAATTAAACCTGGGTTCGATTAATATTTTAGAGGATAACGCCGGTTATATCTCGGTTGGACCTGGGATTTGCCCTCATCTGGCTCGTCCCTTCGGATTTTTCGCATACTTGTTGGCCAGATCCTGGCATTTTTCTGGTCTGTATCCCGTCGTAATGTGGTTCCACACCGAAACAGTCAATTAATCCTGGTTGCGATTAATATTTTAGAGGATAACGCTGGTTATGTCTGGGATAGTTCTGGTATTTGCAATCATCTGGCTCGTACCTTCACATTTTCCGCCTACTTGTTGGCAAGATCCTGGGCTTTTTGTGGTTTGGATCACGTAGTAATGCGGTACCACACCGTAACAGTCAATTAAACCTGGTTGCGATTAATAGTTTGGAGGATAACGCCGGTTATGTCTGGGTTAGGTCTGGTATTTGCCCTTATCTGGCTCGTACTTTCGCATTTCTCGCATACTTATTGGCCAGATCCTGTGCTGTTTCTGGTTTGATCACGTAGTAATGTGGTACCACACCGCAACAGTCAATAGAATCGCTGGTTGCGATTAATATTTTAGAGGATAACGCCGGTTATGTCTGGGTTAGGCCTGGTAGTTGCTCCCATCTGGCTCGTACTTACGCATTTCTCGCATACTTGTTGGCCAGATCCAGGGCATTTTCTGGTTTGTATCCCGTCGTAAATGTGGTTCCACACCGAAACAGTCAATTAATCCTGGTTGCGATTAATATTTTAGGGGATAACGCTGGTTATGTCTGGTATTTGCAATCATCTGGCTCGTACCTTCGCATTTTCCGCCTACTTGTTGGCAATTCCTGGGCTTTTTCTGGTTTGGATCACGCAGTAATGCGGTACCACACCGTAACTGTCAATTAAACCTGGTTGCGGTTAATATTTTGGAGGATAACGCCGGTTATGTCTGGGTTAGTTCTGGTATTTGCAATCATCTGGCTCATACTTTCGCATTTCTCGCATACTTGTTGGCCAGATCCAGGGCATTTTCTGGTTTGTATCCCGTCGTAATGTGGTTCCACACCGAAACAGTCAATTAATCCTGGTTGCGATTAATATTTTAGAGGATAACGCTGGTTATGTCTGGGTTAGTTCTGGTATTTGCAATCATCTGGCTCGTACCTTCGCATTTTCCGCCTGCTTGTTGGCAAGATCCTGGGCTTTTTCTGGTTTGGATCACGTAGTAATGCGGTAGCACACCGAAGCAGTCAATTAAACCTGATTGCGATTAATATTTCGGAGGATAACGCTGGTTATGTCTGGGTTAGTTCTGGTATTTGCAATCATCTGGCTCATACTTTCGCATTTCTCGCATACTTGTTGGCCAGATCCAGGGCATTTTCTGGTTTGTATCCCGTCGTAATGTGGTTCCACACCGAAACAGTCAATTAATCCTGGTTGCGATTAATATTTTAGAGGATAACGCTGGTTATGTCTGGGTTAGTTCTGGTATTTGCAATCATCTGGCTCGTACCTTCGCATTTTCCGCCTACTTGTTGGCAAGATCCTGGGCGTTTTCTGGTTTGGATCACGTAGTAATGCGGTACCACACCGTAACAGTCAATTAAACCTGGTCGCGGTTAATATTTTGGCATATAACGCCGGTTATGTCTGGGTTAGGTCTGGTATTTGCCCTTATCTGGCTCGTACTTTCGCATTTCTCGCATACTTATTGGCCAGATCGTGGGCTGTTTCTGGTTTGATCACGTACTAATGCGGTACCAGACCGAAACAGTCAATTAATCCTGGTTGCGATTAATATTTTAGAGGATAACGCCGTTTATGTCTCGGTTAGTTCTGGGATTTGTCCTCATCTGTCTAGTACCTTCGCATTTTTCTCCTACTTGTTGGCTAGATCCTGAACTTTTTCTGGTTTGGTTCCCGTAATAATGAAGCTCCACACCGAAACAGTCAATTAAACCTGGGTTCGATTAATATTTTAGAGGATAACGCCGGTTATATCTCGGTTAGGTCTGGGATTTGCCCTCATCTGGCTCGTACCTTCGCATTTTTCGCATACTTGTGGGCCAGATCCTGGCCTTCTTCTGGGCCGGACCACGTAGTAATGTGGTACCACGCCGAAACAGGCGATTAAACCTGGTTGCGATTAATGTTTTAGAGGATAACGCCGATTAAGTCTCGGTTAGGTCTGGTATTTGCAATCATCTGGATCATACTTTCGCCTTTTTCGCGTACTTGTTGGCCAGATCTTGGGTTTTTTCTGGCTTGGACAACGTAGTAATTTGGTACCACACTGAAACAGTCAATTAAACCTGGTTGCCATTAATATTTTAGAGGATAACGCCGGTTATGTCACGGTTAGGTCTGGGATTTGGCCTCATCTGGCTCGTACTTTCGCATTTCTCGCATACTTGTTGGCCAGATCCAGGGCTTTTTCTGGTTTGTATGCCGTCGTAATGTGGTTCCACACCGAAAAAGTCACTTAATCCTGGTTGCGATTAATATTTTAGAGGATAACGCCGGTTATATCTCGGTTAGGTCTGGGATTTGCCCTCATCTGGCTCTTACCTTCGCATTTTTCGCATTCTTGTGGGCCAGATCCTGTCCTTTTTCTGGCCCGACCACGTAGTAATGCCGTACCACACCGTAACAGTCAATTAAACCTGGTTGCGGTTAATATTTTGGAGGATAACGCCGGTTATGTCTGGGTTAGGTCTGGGATTTGCCCTTATCTGGCTCGTACTTTCGCATTTCTCGCATACTTGTTGACCAGATCCTGGGCTGTTTCTGGTTTGGATCACGTACTAATGCGGTACCAGACCAAAACAGTCAATTAATCCTGGTTGCGATTGATATTTTAGAGGATAACGCCGGTTATGTCTCGGTTAGTTCTGGGATTTGCCCTCATCTGGCTAGTACCTTCGCATTTTTCGCCAACTTGTTGGCTAGATCCTGAGCTTTTTCTGGTTTGGATCCCGTAATAATGACGCTCCACACCGAAACAGTCAATTAATCCTGGTTGCGATTAATATTTTAGAGGATAACGCCGGTTATATCTCGGTTAGGTCTGGGGTTTGCCCTCATCTGGCACTTACCTTCGCATTTTTCGCATTCTTGTGGGCCAGATCCTGTCCTTTTTCTGGCCCGACCACGTAGTAATGCCGTACCACACCGTAACAGTCAATTAAACCTGGTTGCGGTTAATATTTTGGAGGATAACGCCGGTTATGTCTGGGTTAGGTCTGGGATTTGCCCTTATCTGGCTCGTACTTTCGCATTTCTCGCATACTTGTTGGCCAGATCCTGGGCTGTTTCTGGTTTGGATCACGTACTAATGCGGTACCAGACCAAAACAGTCAATTAATCCTGGTTGCGATTAATATTTTAGAGGATAACGCCCGTTATGTCTCGGTTAGGTCTGGTATTTGCCCTCATCTGGCTCGTACTTTCGCACTTCTCGCATACTTGTTGGCCAGATCCTGGGCTGTTTCTACTTTAGATCACGTACTAATGTGGTTCCACACCGAAACGGTCAATTAATCCTGGTTGCGATTAATATTTTAGGGGATAACGCTGGTTATGTCTGGTATTTGCAATCATCTGGCTCGTACCTTCGCATTTTCCGCCTACTTGTTGGCAAGATCCTGGGCTTTTTCTGGCCCGGACCACGTAGTAATGCGGTACCACACCGTAACAGTCAATTAAACCTGGTTGCGGTTAATATTTTGGAGGATAACGCCGGTTATGTCTGGGTTAGTTCTGGTATTTGCAATCATCTGGCTCGTACCATCGCATTTTTCGCCTACTTGTAGGCCAGATCCTGGGATGTTTCTGGTTTGGATCACGTACTAATGCGGTACCAGACCGAAACAGTCAATTAATCCTGGTTGCGATTAATATTTTAGAGGATAACGCCGGTTATGTCTCGGTTAGGTCTGGTATTTGCCCTCATCTGGCTCGTACTTTCGCATTTCTCGCATACTTGTTGGCCAGATCCTGGCATTTTTCTGGTCTGTATCACGTAGTATTGCGGTACCACACCGAAACAGTCAATTAAACCTGGTTGCGATTAATATTTTAGAGGATAACGCCGGTTATTTCTAGGTTAGATCTGGGATTTGCCCTCATCTGTCACGTACTTTCGCATTTTTCGCATACTTGTTGGCCAGATCCTGGCATTTTTCTAGTCTGTATCACGTAGTATTGCGGTACCACACCGAAACAGTCAATTAAGCCTGGTTGCGATTAATATTTTAGAGGATAACGCCGGTTATTTCTAGGTTAGGTCTGGGATTTGCCCTCATCTGTCACGTACTTTCGCATTTTTCGCATACTTGTTGGCCAGATCCTGGCCTTTTTCTGGCCTGTATCACGTAGTATTGCGGTACCACACCGAAACAGTCAATTAAACCTGGTTGCGATTAATATTTTAGAGGATAACGCCGGTTATTTCTAGGTTAGGTCCGGGATTTGCCCTCATCTGTCACGTACTTTAGCATTTTTCGCATACTTGTTGGCCAGGGCCTGGCCTTTTTCTGGTCTGTATCACGTAGTAATCCGGTACCACACCGAAACAGTCAATTAATCCTGGTTGCGATTATTATTTTAGAGGATAACGCTGGTTATGTCTGGGTTAGTTCTGGTATATGCAATCATCTGGCTCATACTTTCGCAATTTTCGCGTACTCGTTGGCCAGATCTTGGGTTTCTTGTGGTTTGGATCACGTACTAATGCGGTACCACACCGAAACAGTCAATTAAACCTGGTTGCGATTAATATTTTAGAGGATAACGCCGGTTATGTCTCGGTTAGGTCTAGGATTTGCCGTCATCTGTCTCGTACTTTCGCGTATTTCGCATACTTGTTGGCCAGATCCTGGCCTATTTCTGATTTGGATCCCGTAGTAATGTGGTACCACACTGAAACAGTCAATAAAAGCTGGTTGCGATTAATATTTTAGAGGATAACGCCGGTTATGTCTCGGTTAGGTCTGGGATTTGCCCTCATCTGTCTCGTACTTTCGCATTTTTCGCATACTTGTTGGGCAAATCCTGGCATTTTTCTGGTCTGTATCACGTAGTATTGCGGTACCACACCGAAACAGTCAACTAAACCTGGTTGCGATTAATATTTTAGAGGATAACGCCGGTTATTTCTAGGTTAGGTCCGGGATTTGCCCTCATCTGTCACGTACTTTCGCATTTTTCGCATACTTGTTGGCCAGGGCCTGGCCTTTTTCTGGTCTGTATCACGTAGTAATGCGGTACCACACCGAAACAGTCAATTAAACCTGGTTGCGATTAATATTTTAGAGGATAACGCTGGTTATGTCTGGGTTAGTTCTGGTATTTGCAATCATCTGGCTCATACTTTCGCAATTTTCGCGAACTCGTTGGCCAGATCTTGGGTTTTTTCTGGCTTGGACCACGTACTAATGCTGTACCAGACCGAAACAGTCAATTAATCCTGGTTGCGATTAATATTTTAGAGGATAACGCCGGTTATGTCTCGGTTAGGTCTGGTATTTGCCCTCATCTGGCTCGTACTTTCGCATTTCTCGCATACTTGTTGGCCAGATCCTGTCATTTTTCTGGTCTGTATCACGTAGTATTGCGGTACCACACCGAAACAGTCAATTAAACCTGGTTGCGATTAATATTTTAGAGGATAACGCTGGTTATGTCTGGCTTAGTTCTGGTATTTGCAATCATCTGGATCATACTTTCGCAATTATCGCGTACTTGTTGGCCAGATCTTGGGTTTTTGCTGGCTTGGACCACGTAGTAATTTGGTACCACACTGAAACAGTCAATTAAACCTGGTTGCGATTAATATTTTAGAGGATAACGCCGGTTATGTCTCGGTTAGGTCTGGGATTTGGCCTCATCTGGCACGTACTTTTCCATTTCCCGCATACTTGTTGTCCAGATCCTGGCCTTTTTCTGGCTTGGACCACGTAGTGATGTGGTACCACACCGAAACAGTCAATTAAACCTGGTTGCGATTAATATTTTAGAGGATGACGCTGGTTATGTCTGGGTTAGTTCTGGTATTAGCAATCATCTGGCTCATACTTTCGCATTTTTCGCATACTTGTTGGCCAGATCCTGGCCTTTTTCTGGCCCGGACAATGTAGTAATGTGGTGCGACGCCGAAACAGGCAATTAAAACTGGTTGCGATTAATATTTTAGAGGATAACGCCGGTTATGTCTCGGTTAGGTCTGGTATTTGCCCTCATCTGGCTCGTACTTTCGCATTTCTCGCATACTTGTTGGTCAGATCCTGGCCTTTTCCTGGTTTAGATCACGTAGTAATGCGGTACCACACCGAAACTGTCAATTAAACCTGGTTGCGATTAATATTTTAGAGGATAACGCTGGTTATGTCTGGGTTAGTTCTGGTATTTGCGATCATCTGGATCATACTTTCGCAATTATCGCGTACTTGTTGGCCAGATCTTGGGTTTTTTCTGGCTTGGACCACGTAGTAATTTGGTACCACACTGAAACAGTCAATTAAACCTGGTTGCGATTAATATTTTAGAGGATAACGCCGGTTATGTCTCGGATAGGTCTGGTATTTGCCCTCATCTGTCTCGTACTTTCGCATTTTTCGCATACTTGTTGGCCAGATCCTGGCATTTTTCTGGTCTGTATCACGTAGTATTGCGGTACCACACCGAAACAGTCAATTAAACCTGGTTGCGATTAATATTTTAGAGGATAACGCTGGTTATGTCTGGGTTAGTTCTGGAATTTGCAATCATCTGGATCATACTTTCGCAATTTTCGCGAACTTGTTGGCCAGATCTTGGTTTTTTTCTGGCTTGAACCACGTAGTAATTTGGTACCACACTGAAACAGTCAATTAAACCTGGTTGCGATTAATATCTTAGATGATAACGCCGGTTATATCTCGGTTAGGTCTGGTATTTGCCCTCATCTGGCTCGTACTTTCGCATTTTTCGCATACTTGTTGGACAGATCCCGGCATTTTTCTGGTCTGTATCACGTAGTATTGCGGTACCACACCGAAACAGTCAATTAATCCTGGTTGCGATTAATATTTTAGAGGATAACGCTGGTTATGTCTGGGTTAGTTCTGGTATATGCAATCATCTGGCTCATACTTTCGCAATTTTCGCGAACTCGTTGACCAGATCTTGGGTTTTTTGTGGTTTGGATCCCGTCGTAATGTGGTTCCACACCGAAGCAGTCAATTAAACCTGGTTGCGATGAATATTTTGGAGGATAACGCCGGTTATGCCTCGGTTAGGTCAGGGATTTGCCCTCATCTGGCTCGTACTTTCGCATTTTTCGCATACTTGTTGGCCAGATCGTGGCCTTTTTCCGGCTTCGACCACGTAGTAATGTGGTACCACACCGAAACAGTCAATAGAATCGCTGGTTGCGATTAATATTTTAGAGGATAACGCCGGTTATGTCTCGGTTAGGTCTGGTAGTTGCCCCCATCTGGCTCGTACTTAGGCGTTTCTCGCATACTTGTTGGCCAGATCCAGGGCTTTTTCTGGTTTGTATCCCGTCGTAATGTGGTTCCACACCGAAACAGTCAATTAATCCTGGTTGCGATTAATATTTTAGGGGATAACGCTGGTTATGTCTGGTATTTGCAATCATCTGGCTCGTACCTTCGCATTTTCCGCCTACTTGTTGGCAAGATCATGGGCTTTTTCTGGTTTGGATCACGTAGTAATGCGGTACCACACCGTAACTGTCAATTAAACCTGGTTGCGATTAATATTTTAGAGGTTAACGCCGGTTATGTCTCGGTTAGGTCTGGGATTTGCCCTCATCTGTCTCGTACTTTCGCATTTTCCGCCTACTTGTTGGCAAGATCCTGGGCTTTTTCTGGTTTGGATCACGTAGTAATGCGGTACCACACCGTAACTGTCAATTAAACCTGGTTGCGATGAATATTTTGGAGGTTAACGCCGGTTATGTCTCGGTTAGTTCTGGGATTTGCACTCATCTGGCTAGTACCTTCGCATTTTTCGCCTACTTGTTGGCTAGATCCTGAGCTTTTTCTGGTTTGGATCCCGTAATAATGACGCTCCACACCGAAACAGTCAATTAAACCTGGGTTCGATTAATATCTTAGAGGATAACGCCGGTTACATCTCGGTTAGGTCTGGGATTTGCCCTCATCTGGCTCGTCCCTTCGCATTTTTCGCATTCTTGTGGGCCAGATCCTGGCCTTTTTCTGGCACGGACCACGTAGTTATGTGGTACCACGCCGAAACAGGTAATTAAACCTGGTAGCGATTAATATTTAAGAGGATAACGCCGGTTATGTCGCGGTTAGGTCTGGTATTTGCCCCCATCTGGCTCGTACTTTCGCATTTCTCGCATACTTGTTGGCCAGATCCTGGCATTTTTCTGGTCTGTATCACGTAGTATTGCGGTACCACACCGAAACAGTCAATTAAGCCTGGTTGCGATTAATATTTTAGAGGATAACGCCGGTTATTTCTAGGTTAGGTCTGGGATTTGCCCTCATCTGTCACGTACTTTCGCATTTTTCGCATGCTTCTTGGCCAGAACCTGGCATTTTTCCCGCTTGGACCACGTAGTATTGTGGTACCACACCGAAACAGTCAATAGAAGCTGGTTGCGATTAATATTTTAGAGGATAACGCCGGTTATGTCTCGGTTAGTTCTGGGATTTGCCCTCATCTGGCTAGTACCTTCGCATTTTTCGCCTACTTGTTGGCTAGATCCTGAGCTTTTTCTGGTTTGAAACCCGTAATAATGACGCTCCACACCGAAACAGTCAATTAAACCTGGGTTCGATTAATATTTTAGAGGATAACGCCGGTTATATCTCGGTTGGACCTGGGATTTGCCCTCATCTGGCTCGTCCCTTCGCATTTCTCGCATTCTTGTGGGCCAGATCCTGGCCTTTTTCTGGCCCGGACCACGTAGTAATGTGGTACCACGCCGAAACAAGCAATTAAACCTGGTTGCGATTCATATTTTAGAGGATAACGCCGGTTATGTCTCGGTTATGTCTGGTATTTGCCCTCATCTGGCTCGTACCTTCGCATTTCTCGCATGCTTGTTGGCCAGATCCTGGCCTTTTCCAGGTTTAGATCACGTAGTAATGCGGTACCACACCAAAACAGTCAATTAAACCTGGTTGCGATTAATATTTTAGAGGATAACGCCGGTTATGTCTCGGTTAGGTCTGGGATTTGCCCTCATCTGTCTCGTACTTTCGCATTTTTCGCATACTTGTTGGCCAGATCCTGGCATTTTTCTGGTCTGTATCACGTAGTATTGCGGTATCACACCGAAACAGTCAATTAAACCTGGTTGCGATTAATATTTTAGAGGATAACGCCGGTTATGTCTCGGTTAGGTCTGGGATTTGCCCTCATCTGTCTCGTACTTTCGCATTTTTCGCATACTTTTTGGCCAGGGCCTGGCCTTTTTCTGGTCTGTATCACGTAGTAATGCGGTACCACACCGAAACAGTCAATTAATCCTGGTTCCGATCAATATTTTACAGGATAACGCCGGTTATGTCTGGGTTAGGTCTGGGATTTGCCCTCATCTGGCTCGTACTTTCGCATTTTTCGCATACTTGTTGGCCAGATCCTGGGCTTTTTCTGGCTTGGATAACGTAGTAATGTGGTTCCACACTGAAACAGTCAATTAAGCCTGGTTGCGATTAATATTTTAGAGGATAACGCCGGTTATGTCTCGGTTAGTTCTGGGAGTTGCCCTCATCTGGCTAGTACTTTCGCATTACTCGCATACTTGTTGGCCAGATCCTGGGCTTTTTCTGGTTTGGACTACGTAGTAATGTGGTGCCACACTGGAACAGTCAAATAAACCTGGTTCCGATCAATATTTTACAGGATAACGCCGGCTACGTCTGGGTTAGTTCTGGTATTTGCCCTCATCTGGCTCGTAGCTTCGCATTTTTCGCCTACTTGTTGGCTAGATCCTGGCCTTTTTCTGGTTTGGATCACGTAGTAATGTGGTACCACACTGAGACAGTCAATAAAATCTGGTTCCGGTTAGTATTTTAGAGGAGAACGCTGGTTATGTCTCGGTTAGTTCTGGTATATGCAATCATCTGGCTCATACTTTCGCGTTTTTGGCATACTTCTTGGCCAGATCCTGGCCTTTTTCTGGTTTGGATCACGTAGTAATGCGGAACCACACCGAAACAGTCAATTAAACCTGGTTGCGATTAATATTTTAGAGGATAACGCCGGTTATGTCACGGTAAGGTCTGGGATTTGCTGTCATCTGGCTCGTATTTCGCATTTCTCGCTTACTTGTTGGCAAGATCCTGAGCTTTTTCTGGCTTGGACCACGTAATAATGTTGTATCACACTGAAACAGTCAATTAAACCTGGTTGTGATTAATATTTTGGAGGATAACGCCGGTTATGTCTCCGTTAGGTCTGTGATTTGCCCTCATCTGGCTCGTAGCTTCGCATTTTTCGCCTACTTGTTGGCAAGATCCTGGGCTTCTCCTGGTTTAGATCATGTAGTAATGTGGTTCCATACCGAAACAGTCCATTAAACCTGGTTGCGATTAATATTCTAGAGGATAACGCCGGTTATGTCACGGTTAGGTCTGGGATTTGCCGTCATCTGGCTCGAATTTTCGCATTTTTCACATACTTGTTGGCCAGATCCTGGCCTTTTTCTGTCATGGACCACGCAGTAACGTGGTATCACACTGGAACAGTCAATTAAACCTGGTTGCGGTTAATTTTTTGGAGGATATCGCTGGTTATGTTTGGGTTAGTTCCGGTACTTGCAACCATCTGGCTCATACTTTCTCATTTTTTGGATACTTGTTGGCCAGATCCTGGCCTTCTTCTGGTTTGGATCACGTAGTACTGCGGTACCACACAGAAACAGTCAATTAAACCTGGTTGCGATTAATATTTTAGAGGATAACGCCGGTTATGTCTGGGTTAGGTCTGGGATTTGCCCTCATCTGGCTCGTACTTTCGCATTTTTCGCATACTTGTTGGCCAGATCCTGGGCCTTTTCTGGTTTGGATCACGTAGGAATGTGGTTCCACACCGAAACAGTCAATTAAGCCTGGTTGCAATTAATATTTTAGAGGATAACGCCGGTTATTTCTCGGTTAGGTCTGGGATTTGCCCTCATCTGTCTCGTACTTTCGCATTTTTCGCATACTTGTTGGCCAGATCCTGGCTTTTTTCTGGTTTGGATCACGTAGATATGTGGCACCACACTGAGACAGGCAATAAAAGCTGGTTCCGATTAGTATTTTAGAGGAGAACGCTGGTTATGTCTCGGTTAGTTCTGGTATATGCAATCATCTGGCTCATACTTTCGCGTTTTTCGCATACATGTTGGCCAGATCCTGGCCTTTTTCTGGTTTGGATCACGTAGTAATGCGGTACCACACCGAAACAGTCAATTAAACCTGGTTGCAATAAATATTTTAGAGGATAACGGCGGTTATGTCACGGTTAGGTCTGGGATTTGCCGTCATCTGGCTCGTATTTTCGCATTTTTCCCATACTTGTTGGCCAGATCCTGGCCTTTTTCTGGCTTGGACCACGTTGTAATGTGGTATGACACTGAAACAGTCAATTAAACCTGGTTCCGATTAATATTTTAGAGGATAACGCTGGTTATGTGTGGGTTAAATCTGGTATTTGCCCTTATCTGGCTCGTACTTTCGCGTTTATCGCTTACTTGTTGGCCAGATCCTGGCCTTTCTCTGGGTTGGACCACGCAGTAATGAGATACCACACTGAAACAGTCAATTAAACCTTGTTCCGATTAATATTTTAGAGGTTAACCCTGGTTATGTCTGGGTTAGTTCTGGTATTTGCAATCATCTGGCTCATACTACCGCAATTTTCGCGTACTTGTTGGCCAGATCTTGGGCTTTTTGTGGTTTGGATCCCATCGTAATGTGGTTTCACACCGAAGCAGACAATTAAACCTGGTTGCGATTAATATTTTAGAGGATAACGCCGGTTATGTCTGGGTTAGGTCTGGGATTTGCCCTCATCTAGCTCGTACTTTCGCATTTCTCGCATACTTGTTTGCCAGATCCTGGGCTTTTTCTGGTTCAGATAACGTAGTAATGTGGTTCCACACCGAAACAGTCATTTAAACCTGGTTGCGATTAATATTTGAGAGGATAACGCCGGTTATGTCTGGGTTAGGTCTGGTATTTGCCCTCATCTGGCTCGTACTTCCGCATTTTCCGCATACTTGGTGGCCAGATCCTGGCCTTTTTCTGGTTTGGACCACGTTGTAATGTGGTATCACACTGAAACAGTCAATTAAACCTGGTTCCGATTAATATTTTAGAGGATAACGCTGGTTATGTGTGGGTTAAATCTGGTATTTGCCCTTATCTGGCTCGTACTTTCGCGTTTTTCGCTTACTTGTTGGCCAGATCCTGGCCTTTTTCTGGTTTGGACCACGTAGTAATGTGGTATCACACTGAAGCAGTCGAATAAACCTGGTTCCGATCAATATTTTACAGTATAACGCCGGCTATGTCTGGGTTAGGTCTGGTATTTCCCCACATCTGGCTCGTACTTTCGCATTTTTCGCATACTTGTTGGCCAGATCCTGGGCTTTTTCTGGTTTAGATAACGTAGTAATGTGGTTCCACACCGAAACAGTCATTTAAACCTGGTTGCGATTAATATTTGAGAGGATAACGCCGGTTATGTCTGGGTTAGGTCTGGTATTTGCCCTCATCTGGCTCGTACTTTCGCATTTCTCGCATACTTGTTGGCCAGATCCTGGGCTTTTTCTGGTGTGTACCACGTAGTAATGTGGTACCACACTGAAACAGTCAATAGAAGCTGGTTCCTAATAGTATTTTAGAGGATAACGCAGGTTACCTCTGGGTTAATTCTGGTATTTGCCCTTATCTGGCTCGTACTTTCGCGTTTTTCGCTTACTTGTTGGCCAGATCCTGGCCTTTTTCTGGTTTGGACCACGTAGTAATGTGGTATCACACTGAAGCAGTCGAATAAACCTGGTTCCGATCAATATTTTACAGTATAACGCCGGCTATGTCTGGGTTAGGTCTGGTATTTCCCCACATCTGGCTCGTACTTTCGCATTTTTCGCATACTTGTTGGCCAGATCTTGGGCTTTTTCTGGTTTAGATCATGTAGTAATGCGGTACCACACCGAAACAGTCAATTAAACCTGGTTGCAATAAATATTTTAGAGGATAACGGCGGTTATGTCTCGGTTAGTTCTGGGAGTTGCCCTCATCTGGCTAGTACTTTCGCATTTCTCGCATACTTGTTGGCCAGATCCTGGGCTTTTTCTGGTTTGGACTACGTAGTAATGTGGTGCCACACTGAAACAGTCAAATAAACCTGGTTCCGATCAATATTTTACAGGATAACGCCGGCTACGTCTGGGTTAGTTCTGGTATTTGCCCTCATCTGGCTCGTAGCTTCGCATTTTTCGCCTACTTGTTGGCAAGATCCTGGGCTTTTTCTGGTTTGGTCCACGTAGTAATGCGGTACCACACCGAAGCAGTCAATTAAACCTGGTTGCGATTAATATTTTAGAGGATAACGCCGGTTATGTCACGGTTAGGTCTGGGATTTGCCGTCATCTGGCTCGAATTTTCGCATTTTTCACATACTTGTTGGCCAGATCCTGGCCTTTTTCTGGCTTGGACCACGCAGTAACGTGGTATCACACTGGAACAGTCAATTAAACCTGGTTGCGATTAATTTTTTGGAGGATATCGCTGGTTATGTTTGGGTTAGTTCCGGTACTTGCAACCATCTGGCTCATACTTTCGCATTTTTTGGATACTTGTTGGCCAGATCCTGGCCTTCTTCTGGTTTGGATCACGTAGTACTGCGGTACCACACAGAAACAGTCAATTAAACATGGTTGCGATTAATATTTTAGAGGATAACGCCGGTTATGTCTAGGTTAGGCCTGGGATTTGCCCACATCAGACTCATACTTTCGCATTCTTCACATACTTCTCGAACAGATCCTGCGTTTTTTCTTGTTTCGATCACGTAATGTGGTACCACACTGAAACAGTCCAGTAAACCTGGTTTCGATCAATATTTTAGAGGATAACGCATGTTAGGTCTAGGTTAGGCCAGGGATTTGCCCTCATTAGGGTCATACTTTCGCAGTTTTAACATACATGGTGACCTGATCGAGTGTTTTTTCTGCATCGGATCGCGTAGCAATGTGGTACCACACTAAAACAGTCAATTAAACCTGGTTTCGAACAATGTTTTAGAGGATAACGCAAGTTAGGTCTGGGATAGGTCTGGGATTTGCCCTCATCAGGGTCATGTTTTCGCGTTTTTCACATACTTGATGGCCAGAGTCTGGGCTTTTTCTGGTTTGGATCACGTAGTAATGTGGTACCACACTGAAACAGTCCATTAAACCTTGTTTCGAACAATATTTTTGAGGACAACTCATGTTAGGTCTAGGTTAGGCCATGGATTTTCCCTCATCAAACTCATACTTTCGCATTCTTCACATTCTTGTTGAACAGATTCTGGGTTTTTTCTGGTTTGGATCACGTAGTAATGTGGTACCACACTGAAACAGTCAATTAAACCTGGTTGCGGTTAATATTTTAGTGGATAACGCATGTTAGGTCCAGGTTAGTCCTGGGATTTGCCCCCATCAGACTCATACTTTTGCATTCTTCACATACTTGTTGAACAGCTCCTGGGTTTTTTCTAGTTTGGATCACGTACTAATGTGGTACCACACAGAAACAGTCGATTAAACCTCGTATCGATCAATATTTTTGAGGATAACGCATGTTAGGTCTCGGTTTGGTCTAGGATTTGCCCTCAGCTGGGTCATACTCTCGCATGTTACTCAAACTTCTTGGCCAGATTCTGGGCTTTCACTGGTCTGGATCACGTAGTAATGTGGTACCACACTGAAACAGTCCATTAAACCTGGTTTCGATCAATATTTTAGAGGATAACGCAAGTTAGGTCTGGGATAGGTCTGGGATTTGCCCTCATCTGGCTCATACTTTCGCGTTTTTCACATACTTGTTGAAGAGATCCTGGGCTTTTTCTGGATTGGATCACGTAGTAATGTGGTACCACACCGTAACTGTCAATTAAACCTGGTTGCGATTAATATTTTAGAGGTTAACGCCGGTTATGTCTCGGTTAGGTCTGGGATTTGCCCTCATCTGTCTCGTACTTTCGCATTTTCCGCCTACTTGTTGGCAAGATCCTGGGCTTTTTCTGGTTTGGATCACGTAGTAATGCGGTACCACACCGTAACTGTCAATTAAACCTGGTTGCGATGAATATTTTGGAGGTTAACGCCGGTTATGTCTCGGTTAGTTCTGGGATTTGCACTCATCTGGCTAGTACCTTCGCATTTTTCGCCTACTTGTTGGCTAGATCCTGAGCTTTTTCTGGTTTGGATCCCGTAATAATGACGCTCCACACCGAAACAGTCAATTAAACCTGGGTTCGATTAATATCTTAGAGGATAACGCCGGTTACATCTCGGTTAGGTCTGGGATTTGCCCTCATCTGGCTCGTCCCTTCGCATTTTTCGCATTCTTGTGGGCCAGATCCTGGCCTTTTTCTGGCACGGACCACGTAGTTATGTGGTACCACGCCGAAACAGGTAATTAAACCTGGTAGCGATTAATATTTAAGAGGATAACGCCGGTTATGTCGCGGTTAGGTCTGGTATTTGCCCCCATCTGGCTCGTACTTTCGCATTTCTCGCATACTTGTTGGCCAGATCCTGGCATTTTTCTGGTCTGTATCACGTAGTATTGCGGTACCACACCGAAACAGTCAATTAAGCCTGGTTGCGATTAATATTTTAGAGGATAACGCCGGTTATTTCTAGGTTAGGTCTGGGATTTGCCCTCATCTGTCACGTACTTTCGCATTTTTCGCATGCTTCTTGGCCAGAACCTGGCATTTTTCCCGCTTGGACCACGTAGTATTGTGGTACCACACCGAAACAGTCAATAGAAGCTGGTTGCGATTAATATTTTAGAGGATAACGCCGGTTATGTCTCGGTTAGTTCTGGGATTTGCCCTCATCTGGCTAGTACCTTCGCATTTTTCGCCTACTTGTTGGCTAGATCCTGAGCTTTTTCTGGTTTGAAACCCGTAATAATGACGCTCCACACCGAAACAGTCAATTAAACCTGGGTTCGATTAATATTTTAGAGGATAACGCCGGTTATATCTCGGTTGGACCTGGGATTTGCCCTCATCTGGCTCGTCCCTTCGCATTTCTCGCATTCTTGTGGGCCAGATCCTGGCCTTTTTCTGGCCCGGACCACGTAGTAATGTGGTACCACGCCGAAACAAGCAATTAAACCTGGTTGCGATTCATATTTTAGAGGATAACGCCGGTTATGTCTCGGTTATGTCTGGTATTTGCCCTCATCTGGCTCGTACCTTCGCATTTCTCGCATGCTTGTTGGCCAGATCCTGGCCTTTTCCAGGTTTAGATCACGTAGTAATGCGGTACCACACCAAAACAGTCAATTAAACCTGGTTGCGATTAATATTTTAGAGGATAACGCCGGTTATGTCTCGGTTAGGTCTGGGATTTGCCCTCATCTGTCTCGTACTTTCGCATTTTTCGCATACTTGTTGGCCAGATCCTGGCATTTTTCTGGTCTGTATCACGTAGTATTGCGGTATCACACCGAAACAGTCAATTAAACCTGGTTGCGATTAATATTTTAGAGGATAACGCCGGTTATGTCTCGGTTAGGTCTGGGATTTGCCCTCATCTGTCTCGTACTTTCGCATTTTTCGCATACTTTTTGGCCAGGGCCTGGCCTTTTTCTGGTCTGTATCACGTAGTAATGCGGTACCACACCGAAACAGTCAATTAATCCTGGTTCCGATCAATATTTTACAGGATAACGCCGGTTATGTCTGGGTTAGGTCTGGGATTTGCCCTCATCTGGCTCGTACTTTCGCATTTTTCGCATACTTGTTGGCCAGATCCTGGGCTTTTTCTGGCTTGGATAACGTAGTAATGTGGTTCCACACTGAAACAGTCAATTAAGCCTGGTTGCGATTAATATTTTAGAGGATAACGCCGGTTATGTCTCGGTTAGTTCTGGGAGTTGCCCTCATCTGGCTAGTACTTTCGCATTACTCGCATACTTGTTGGCCAGATCCTGGGCTTTTTCTGGTTTGGACTACGTAGTAATGTGGTGCCACACTGGAACAGTCAAATAAACCTGGTTCCGATCAATATTTTACAGGATAACGCCGGCTACGTCTGGGTTAGTTCTGGTATTTGCCCTCATCTGGCTCGTAGCTTCGCATTTTTCGCCTACTTGTTGGCTAGATCCTGGCCTTTTTCTGGTTTGGATCACGTAGTAATGTGGTACCACACTGAGACAGTCAATAAAATCTGGTTCCGGTTAGTATTTTAGAGGAGAACGCTGGTTATGTCTCGGTTAGTTCTGGTATATGCAATCATCTGGCTCATACTTTCGCGTTTTTGGCATACTTCTTGGCCAGATCCTGGCCTTTTTCTGGTTTGGATCACGTAGTAATGCGGAACCACACCGAAACAGTCAATTAAACCTGGTTGCGATTAATATTTTAGAGGATAACGCCGGTTATGTCACGGTAAGGTCTGGGATTTGCTGTCATCTGGCTCGTATTTCGCATTTCTCGCTTACTTGTTGGCAAGATCCTGAGCTTTTTCTGGCTTGGACCACGTAATAATGTTGTATCACACTGAAACAGTCAATTAAACCTGGTTGTGATTAATATTTTGGAGGATAACGCCGGTTATGTCTCCGTTAGGTCTGTGATTTGCCCTCATCTGGCTCGTAGCTTCGCATTTTTCGCCTACTTGTTGGCAAGATCCTGGGCTTCTCCTGGTTTAGATCATGTAGTAATGTGGTTCCATACCGAAACAGTCCATTAAACCTGGTTGCGATTAATATTCTAGAGGATAACGCCGGTTATGTCACGGTTAGGTCTGGGATTTGCCGTCATCTGGCTCGAATTTTCGCATTTTTCACATACTTGTTGGCCAGATCCTGGCCTTTTTCTGTCATGGACCACGCAGTAACGTGGTATCACACTGGAACAGTCAATTAAACCTGGTTGCGGTTAATTTTTTGGAGGATATCGCTGGTTATGTTTGGGTTAGTTCCGGTACTTGCAACCATCTGGCTCATACTTTCTCATTTTTTGGATACTTGTTGGCCAGATCCTGGCCTTCTTCTGGTTTGGATCACGTAGTACTGCGGTACCACACAGAAACAGTCAATTAAACCTGGTTGCGATTAATATTTTAGAGGATAACGCCGGTTATGTCTGGGTTAGGTCTGGGATTTGCCCTCATCTGGCTCGTACTTTCGCATTTTTCGCATACTTGTTGGCCAGATCCTGGGCCTTTTCTGGTTTGGATCACGTAGGAATGTGGTTCCACACCGAAACAGTCAATTAAGCCTGGTTGCAATTAATATTTTAGAGGATAACGCCGGTTATTTCTCGGTTAGGTCTGGGATTTGCCCTCATCTGTCTCGTACTTTCGCATTTTTCGCATACTTGTTGGCCAGATCCTGGCTTTTTTCTGGTTTGGATCACGTAGATATGTGGCACCACACTGAGACAGGCAATAAAAGCTGGTTCCGATTAGTATTTTAGAGGAGAACGCTGGTTATGTCTCGGTTAGTTCTGGTATATGCAATCATCTGGCTCATACTTTCGCGTTTTTCGCATACATGTTGGCCAGATCCTGGCCTTTTTCTGGTTTGGATCACGTAGTAATGCGGTACCACACCGAAACAGTCAATTAAACCTGGTTGCAATAAATATTTTAGAGGATAACGGCGGTTATGTCACGGTTAGGTCTGGGATTTGCCGTCATCTGGCTCGTATTTTCGCATTTTTCCCATACTTGTTGGCCAGATCCTGGCCTTTTTCTGGCTTGGACCACGTTGTAATGTGGTATGACACTGAAACAGTCAATTAAACCTGGTTCCGATTAATATTTTAGAGGATAACGCTGGTTATGTGTGGGTTAAATCTGGTATTTGCCCTTATCTGGCTCGTACTTTCGCGTTTATCGCTTACTTGTTGGCCAGATCCTGGCCTTTCTCTGGGTTGGACCACGCAGTAATGAGATACCACACTGAAACAGTCAATTAAACCTTGTTCCGATTAATATTTTAGAGGTTAACCCTGGTTATGTCTGGGTTAGTTCTGGTATTTGCAATCATCTGGCTCATACTACCGCAATTTTCGCGTACTTGTTGGCCAGATCTTGGGCTTTTTGTGGTTTGGATCCCATCGTAATGTGGTTTCACACCGAAGCAGACAATTAAACCTGGTTGCGATTAATATTTTAGAGGATAACGCCGGTTATGTCTGGGTTAGGTCTGGGATTTGCCCTCATCTAGCTCGTACTTTCGCATTTCTCGCATACTTGTTTGCCAGATCCTGGGCTTTTTCTGGTTCAGATAACGTAGTAATGTGGTTCCACACCGAAACAGTCATTTAAACCTGGTTGCGATTAATATTTGAGAGGATAACGCCGGTTATGTCTGGGTTAGGTCTGGTATTTGCCCTCATCTGGCTCGTACTTCCGCATTTTCCGCATACTTGGTGGCCAGATCCTGGCCTTTTTCTGGTTTGGACCACGTTGTAATGTGGTATCACACTGAAACAGTCAATTAAACCTGGTTCCGATTAATATTTTAGAGGATAACGCTGGTTATGTGTGGGTTAAATCTGGTATTTGCCCTTATCTGGCTCGTACTTTCGCGTTTCTCGCTTACTTGTTGGCCAGATCCTGGCCTTTTTCTGGTTTGGACCACGTAGTAATGTGGTATCACACTGAAGCAGTCGAATAAACCTGGTTCCGATCAATATTTTACAGTATAACGCCGGCTATGTCTGGGTTAGGTCTGGTATTTCCCCACATCTGGCTCGTACTTTCGCATTTTTCGCATACTTGTTGGCCAGATCCTGGGCTTTTTCTGGTTTAGATAACGTAGTAATGTGGTTCCACACCGAAACAGTCATTTAAACCTGGTTGCGATTAATATTTGAGAGGATAACGCCGGTTATGTCTGGGTTAGGTCTGGTATTTGCCCTCATCTGGCTCGTACTTTCGCATTTCTCGCATACTTGTTGGCCAGATCCTGGGCTTTTTCTGGTGTGTACCACGTAGTAATGTGGTACCACACTGAAACAGTCAATAGAAGCTGGTTCCTAATAGTATTTTAGAGGATAACGCAGGTTACCTCTGGGTTAATTCTGGTATTTGCCCTTATCTGGCTCGTACTTTCGCGTTTTTCGCTTACTTGTTGGCCAGATCCTGGCCTTTTTCTGGTTTGGACCACGTAGTAATGTGGTATCACACTGAAGCAGTCGAATAAACCTGGTTCCGATCAATATTTTACAGTATAACGCCGGCTATGTCTGGGTTAGGTCTGGTATTTCCCCACATCTGGCTCGTACTTTCGCATTTTTCGCATACTTGTTGGCCAGATCTTGGGCTTTTTCTGGTTTAGATCATGTAGTAATGCGGTACCACACCGAAACAGTCAATTAAACCTGGTTGCAATAAATATTTTAGAGGATAACGGCGGTTATGTCTCGGTTAGTTCTGGGAGTTGCCCTCATCTGGCTAGTACTTTCGCATTTCTCGCATACTTGTTGGCCAGATCCTGGGCTTTTTCTGGTTTGGACTACGTAGTAATGTGGTGCCACACTGAAACAGTCAAATAAACCTGGTTCCGATCAATATTTTACAGGATAACGCCGGCTACGTCTGGGTTAGTTCTGGTATTTGCCCTCATCTGGCTCGTAGCTTCGCATTTTTCGCCTACTTGTTGGCAAGATCCTGGGCTTTTTCTGGTTTGGTCCACGTAGTAATGCGGTACCACACCGAAGCAGTCAATTAAACCTGGTTGCGATTAATATTTTAGAGGATAACGCCGGTTATGTCACGGTTAGGTCTGGGATTTGCCGTCATCTGGCTCGAATTTTCGCATTTTTCACATACTTGTTGGCCAGATCCTGGCCTTTTTCTGGCTTGGACCACGCAGTAACGTGGTATCACACTGGAACAGTCAATTAAACCTGGTTGCGATTAATTTTTTGGAGGATATCGCTGGTTATGTTTGGGTTAGTTCCGGTACTTGCAACCATCTGGCTCATACTTTCGCATTTTTTGGATACTTGTTGGCCAGATCCTGGCCTTCTTCTGGTTTGGATCACGTAGTACTGCGGTACCACACAGAAACAGTCAATTAAACATGGTTGCGATTAATATTTTAGAGGATAACGCCGGTTATGTCTAGGTTAGGCCTGGGATTTGCCCACATCAGACTCATACTTTCGCATTCTTCACATACTTCTCGAACAGATCCTGCGTTTTTTCTTGTTTCGATCACGTAATGTGGTACCACACTGAAACAGTCCAGTAAACCTGGTTTCGATCAATATTTTAGAGGATAACGCATGTTAGGTCTAGGTTAGGCCAGGGATTTGCCCTCATTAGGGTCATACTTTCGCAGTTTTAACATACATGGTGACCTGATCGAGTGTTTTTTCTGCATCGGATCGCGTAGCAATGTGGTACCACACTAAAACAGTCAATTAAACCTGGTTTCGAACAATGTTTTAGAGGATAACGCAAGTTAGGTCTGGGATAGGTCTGGGATTTGCCCTCATCAGGGTCATGTTTTCGCGTTTTTCACATACTTGATGGCCAGAGTCTGGGCTTTTTCTGGTTTGGATCACGTAGTAATGTGGTACCACACTGAAACAGTCCATTAAACCTTGTTTCGAACAATATTTTTGAGGACAACTCATGTTAGGTCTAGGTTAGGCCATGGATTTTCCCTCATCAAACTCATACTTTCGCATTCTTCACATTCTTGTTGAACAGATTCTGGGTTTTTTCTGGTTTGGATCACGTAGTAATGTGGTACCACACTGAAACAGTCAATTAAACCTGGTTGCGGTTAATATTTTAGTGGATAACGCATGTTAGGTCCAGGTTAGTCCTGGGATTTGCCCCCATCAGACTCATACTTTTGCATTCTTCACATACTTGTTGAACAGCTCCTGGGTTTTTTCTAGTTTGGATCACGTACTAATGTGGTACCACACAGAAACAGTCGATTAAACCTCGTATCGATCAATATTTTTGAGGATAACGCATGTTAGGTCTCGGTTTGGTCTAGGATTTGCCCTCAGCTGGGTCATACTCTCGCATGTTACTCAAACTTCTTGGCCAGATTCTGGGCTTTCACTGGTCTGGATCACGTAGTAATGTGGTACCACACTGAAACAGTCCATTAAACCTGGTTTCGATCAATATTTTAGAGGATAACGCAAGTTAGGTCTGGGATAGGTCTGGGATTTGCCCTCATCTGGCTCATACTTTCGCGTTTTTCACATACTTGTTGAAGAGATCCTGGGCTTTTTCTGGATTGGATCACGTAGTAATGTGGTACCACACTGAAACAGTCAATTAGACCTGGTTTCGATCAATATTTTAGAGGATAACGCAAGTTATGTCTGGGATAGGTCTGGGATTTGCCCTCATCAGGCTCATACCTTCGCATTTTTCACATACTTGTTGAACACATCCTGGGTTTTTCTGGTTTGGATCACGTAGTAATGTGGTACCACACTGAAACAGACCAGTAAACCTGGTTTCCATCAATATTTTAGAGGATAACGCATGTTAGGTCTAGGTTAAGCCATGGATTTTCGCTCATCAAACTCATACTTTCGCATTCTTCACATTCTTGTTGAACATATTCTGGGCTTTCACTGGTCTGGATCACGTAGTAATGTGGTACCACACTGAAACAGTCCATTAAACCTGGTTTCGATCAATATTTTAGAGGATAACGCAAGTTAGGTCTGGGATAGGTCTGGGATCTGCCCTCATCAGGCTCATACCTTTGCATTTTTCACATACTTCTTGAACACATCCTGGGTTTTGTCTTGTTTAGATCACGTAGTAACGTGGTACCACACTGAAACAGTCAATTAGACCTGGTTTCGATCAATATTTTAGAGGATAACGCAAGTTATGTCTGGGATAGGTCTGGGATTTGCCCTCATCTGGCTCATACCTTCGCGTTTTTCACATACTTGTTGAAGAGATCCTGGGCTTTTTCTGGATTGGATCACGTAGTAATGTGGTACCACACTGAAACAGTCCATTAGACCTGGTTTCGATCAATATTTTAGAGGATAACGCAAGTTAGGTCTGGGATAGGTCTGGGATCTGCCCTCATCAGGCTCATACCTTTGCATTTTTCACATACTTGTTGAACACATCATGGGTTTTGTCTTGTTTAGATCACGTAGTAATGTGGTACCACACTGAAACAGTCCATTAGACCTGGTTTCGATCAATATTTTACAGGATAACGCAAGTTAGGTCTGGGATAGGCCTGGGATCTGCCCTCATCAGGCTCATAACATTGCATTTTTCACATACTTGTTGAACACATCCTGGGTTTTGTCTTGTTTAGATCACGTAGTAATGTGGTACCACACTGAAACAGTCAATTAGACCTGGGTTCGATCAATATTTTAGAGGATAACGCAAGTTAGGACTGGGATATGTCTGGGATCTGCCCTCATCAGGCTCATACCTTTGCATTTTTCACATACTCGTTGAACAGATCCCTGTATTTTGCTGGTTTGGATCACGTAGTAATGTGGTACCACACTGAAACAGTCAATTAAACCTGGTTTCCATCAATATTATAGAGAATAACACATGCTAGGTCTGTGTTAGGTCCAGGATTAGCCCTCATCAGTCTCATAAATTCGCATTCTTCACATACTTCTTGAACAGATCCTGGGTTTTTTCTGGGTTGGATCACATAGTAATGTGGTACCACACTGAAACAGTCAATTAAACCTGGTTTCGATCAATATTTTATAGGATAACGCCAGTTAGGTCTGGGATAGGTCTGGGATTTGCCCTCATCAGGGTCATATTTTCGCGTTTTTCACATACTTGATGGCCAGAGTCTGTGCTTTTTCTGGTTTGGATCACGTAGTAATGTGGTACCGCACTGAAACAGTCCATTAAACCTTGTTTCGAACAATATTTTTGAGGACAACTCATGTTAGGTCTAGGTTAGGCCAGGGATTTTCCATCATCAGACTCATACTTTCGCATTCTTCACATTCTTGTTGAACATATTCTGGGTTTTTTCTGGTTTGGATCACGTAGTAATGTGGTACCACACTGAAACAGTCAATTAAACCTGGTTTCGGTTAATATTTTAGTGGATAACGCATGTTAGGTCCAGGTTAGTCCTGGGATTTGCCCCCATCAGACTCATACTTTTGCACTCTTCACATACTTGTTGAACAGATCCTGGGATTTTTTCTGGTTTGGATCACGTGGTAATGTGGTATCACAGTGAAACTGTCATTTAAACGTGGTTTCCGTCAATATTTTAGAGGATAGCACAGGTTAGGTCTAGGTTAGGTCTAGGATTTGCCCTCATCAGTCTCATACTTTCGCATTCTTCACATACTTCTCGAACAGATACTGCGTTTTTTCTTGTTTCGATCACGTAGTAATGTGGTACCACACTGAAACAGTCCATTAAACCTGGTTTCGATCAATATTTTAGAGGATAACGCAAGTTAGGACTGGGATAGGTCTCGGATTTGCCCTCATCAGGGTCATATTTTCGCATTTTTCACATACATGTTGAACAGATCCTGGGATTTTTTCTGGTTTGGATCACGTGGTAATGTGGTATCACACTGAAACTGTCATTTAAACGTGGTTTCCGTCAATATTTTAGAGGATAACGCAAGTTATGTCTGGGATAGGTCTGGGATTTGCCCTCACCTGGCTCATACTTTCGCGTTTTTCACATGCTTGTTGAAGAGATCCTGGGCTTTTTCTGGGTTGGATCACATAGTAATGTGGTATCACACTGAAACAGTCAATTAAATCTGGTTTCGATCAACATTGTATAGGATAACGCAAGTTAGGTCTGGGATAGGTCTGGATTTGCCCTCATCAGGGTCATATTTTCGCGTCTTTCACATACTTGTTGTTCAGATCCTGGGTTTTTTCTAGTTGTGATCACGTAGTAATGTGGAATCCCACTGAAACAGTCGACTAAACCTCGTTTCGACCAATATTTTTGAGGGTAACGCATGTTAGGTCTAGTTTAGGCCTGGGATTTTCCCTCATCAGACACATACTTTCGCATTTTTCTCATACTTGTTGAACACATCCTGGGTTTTTCTGGTTTGGATCACGTAGTAATGTGGTACCACACTGAAACAGACCAGTAAACCTGGTTTCGATCAATATTTGAGAGGATAACGCATGTTAGGTCTAGGTTAGGCCAGGGATTTGCCCTCATCAGGGTCATACTTTCGCAGTTTTAACATACATGTTGACCTGATCGAGTGTTTTTTCTGCATCGGATCGCGTAGCAATGTGGTACCACACTAAAACAGTCAATTAAACCTGGTTTCGAACAATGTTTTAGAGGATAACGCAAGTTAGGTCTGGGATAGGTCTGGGATTTGCCCTCATCAGGGTCATGTTTTCGCGTTTTTCACATACTTGATGGCCAGAGTCTGGGCTTTTTCTGGTTTGGATCACGTAGTAATGTGGTACCACACTGAAACAGTCCATTAAACCTTGTTTCGAACAATATTTTTGAGGACAACTCATGTTAGGTCTAGGTTAGGCCAGGGATTTTCCCTCATCAAACTCATACTTTCGCATTCTTCACATTCTTGTTGAACATATTCTGGGTTTTTTCTGGTTTGGATCACGTAGTAATGTGGTACCACACTGAAACAGTCAATTAAACCTGGTTGCGGTTAATATTTTAGTGGATAACGCATGTTAGGTCCAGGTTAGTCCTGGGATTTGCCACCATCAGATTCATACTTTTGCATTCTTCACATACTTGTTGAACAGCTCCTGGGTTTTTTCTAGTTTGGATCACGTACTAATGTGGTACCACACAGAAACAGTCGATTAAACCTCGTATCGATCAATATTTTTGAGGATAACGCATGTTAGGTCTCGGTTTGGTCTAGGATTTGCCCTCAGCTGGGTCATACTCTCGCATGTTACTCAAACTTGTTGGCCAGATTCTGGTCTTTCACTGGTCTGGATCACGTAGTAATGTGGTACCACACTGAAACAGTCCATTAAACCTGGTTTCGATCAATATTTTAGAGGATAACGCAAGTTAGGTCTGGGATAGGTCTGGGATTTGCCCTCATCTGGCTCATACTTTCGCGTTTTTCACATACTTGTTGAAGAGATCCTGGGCTTTTTCTGGATTGGATCACGTAGTAATGTGGTACCACACTGAAACAGTCAATTAGACCTGGTTTCGATCAATATTTTAGAGGATAACGCAAGTTAGGTCTGGGATAGGTCTGGGATCTGCCCTCATCAGGCTCATACCTTTGCATTTTTCACATACTTGTTGAACACATCCTGGGTTTTGTCTTGTTTAGATCACGTAGTAATGTGGTACCACACTGAAACAGTCAATTAGACCTGGTTTCGATCAATATTTTAGAGGATAACGCAAGTTAGGTCTGGGATAGGTCTGGGATCTGCCCTCATCAGGGTCATATTTTCGCATATTTCACATACTTGTTGAACAGATCCTGGGATTTTTTCTGGTTTGGATCACGTGGTAATGTGGTATCACACTGAAACTGTCATTTAAACGTGGTTTCCGTCAATATTTTAGAGGATAGCACATGTTAGGTCTAGGTTAGGTCTAGGATTTGCCCTCATCAGTCTCATACTTTCGCATTCTTCACATACTTCTCGAACAGATCCTGCGTTTTTTCTTGTTTCGATCACGTAGTAATGTGGTACCACACTGAAACAGTCCATTAAACCTGGTTTCGATCAATATTTTAGAGGATAACGCAAGTTAGGACTGGGATAGGTCTCGGATTTGCCCTCATCATGGTCAGATTTTCGCATTTTTCACATACTTGTTGAACAGATCCTGGGATTTTTTCTGGTTTGGATCACGTGGTAATGTGGTATCACACTGAAACTGTCATTTAAACGTGGTTTCCGTCAATATTTTAGAGGATAGCACACGTTAGGTCTAGGTTAGGTCTAGGATTTGCCCTCATCATAGGTCATACTTTCGCAGTTTTAACATACATGTTGTCCTGATCGGGGGTTTTTTCTGCTTTGTATCACGTAGCAAATTGGTACCACACTAAAACTGTCAATTAAACCTGGTTTCGAACAATATTTTGGAGGATAACGCAGGTTATGTCTGGAATAGGTCTGGGATTTGCTATCATCAGGCTCGTACTTTCGCAATCTTCACATGCTTGTTGAACAGATCCGGGGTTTTTTTCTAGTTTGGAACACGTAGTAATGTGGTACCTCACTGAAACAGTCAATTAAACCTGGTGTCCATCAATATTTTAGAGAATAACACATGCTAGGTCTGGGTTAGGTCCAGGATTAGCCCTCATCAGTCTCATACATTCGCATCCTTCACATACTTCTTGAACAGATCCTGGGTTTTTTCTGGGTTGGATCACATAGTAATGTGGTACCACACTGAAACAGTCAATTAAACCTGGTTTCGATCAATATTTTATAGGATAACGCAAGTTAGGTCTGGGATAGGTCTGGGATTTGCCCTCATCAGGGTCATATTTTCGCGTTTTTCACATACTTGATGGCCAGAGTCTGGGCTTTTTCTGGTTTGGATCACGTAGTAATGTGGTACCACACTGAAACAGTCCATTAAACCTTGTTTCGAACAATATTTTTGCGGACAACTCATGTTAGGTCTAGGTTAGGCCAGGGATTTGCCCTCATCAGGCTCATACTTTCGCATTCATCACATACTTCTTGAACAGATTCTGGGTTTTTTCTAGTTTCGATCACGTAGTAATGTGGTACCACACTGAAACAGACTCATTAAACCTGGTTTCGATTAATATTCTAGACGATAACACACGTTAGGTCTAGGTTAGGTCTGGGATTTGCCCTCATCAGGGTCATACTTACGCAGTTTTAACATACATGTTGACCTGATCGATAGTTTTTTCTGCTTTGGATCACGTCGTAAAGTGGTACCACACTGAAACAGTCAATTAAACCTGGTTTCGATCAATATTTTATAGGATAACGCATGTTAGGTCTAGGTTAGGCCTGAGATTTGCCCTCATCAGGGTCATACTTTCGCAGTTTTAACATGCATCTTGACCTGAGCGAATGTTTTTTCTGCATTGGATCGCATAGCAATGTAGTACTACACTAAAACAGTCAATTAAACCTGGCTTCGAACAATGTTTTAGAGGATAACGCAAGTTATGTCTGGGATAGTTCTGGGATTTGCCCTCATCAGGCTCATACTTTCGCGTTTTTCACATGCTTGTTGAAGAGATCCTGGGCTTTTTCTGGGTTGGATCACATAGTAATGTGGTATCACACTGAAACAGTCAATTAAATCTGGTTTCGATCAACATTGTATAGGATAACGCAAGTTAGGTCTGGGATAGGTCTGGATTTGCCCTCATCAGGGTCATATTTTCGCGTCTTTCACATTGTTGATGGCCAGAGTCTGGGCTTTTTCTGGTTTGGATCACGTAGTAATGTGGTACCACACTGAAACAGTCGACTAAACCTCGTTTCGATCAATATTTTTGAGGGTAACGCATGTTAGGTCTCGGTTTGGTCTAGGATTTGCCCTCAGCTGGGTCTTACTCTCGCATGTTACTCAAACCTGTTGGCCAGATTCTGGGCTTTCACTGGTCTGGATCACGTAGTAATGTGGTACCACACTGAAACAGTCAATTAGACCTGGTGTCGATCAATATTTTAGAGGATAACGCAAGTTAGGTCTGGGATAGGTCTGGGATTTTCCCTCATCAGACTCATACTTTCGCATTCTTCACATACTTGTTGTTCAGATCCTGGGTTTTTTCTAGTTGTGATCACGTAGTAATGTGGAATCCCACTGAAACAGTCGACTAAACCTCGTTTCGATCAATATTTTTGAGGGTAACGCATGTTAGGTCTAGTTTAGGCCTGGGATTTTCCCTCATCAGACACATACTTTCGCATTTTTCTCATACTTGTTGAACACATCCTGGGTTTTTCTGGTTTGGATCACGTAGTAATGTGGTACCACACTGAAACAGACCAGTAAACCTGGTTTCGATCAATATTTTAGAGGATAACGCATGTTAGGTCTAGGTTAGGCCAGGGATTTGCCCTCATCAGGGTCATACTTTCGCAGTTTTAACATACATGTTGACCTGATCGAGTGTTTTTTCTGTATCGGATCGCGTAGCAATGTGGTACCACACTAAAACAGTCAATTAAACCTGGTTTCGAACAATGTCTTAGGGGATAACGCAAGTTATGTCTGGGATAGGTCCGGGATTTGCCCGCATCAGGCTCATACTTTCGCGTTTTTCACATACTTCTTAAAGAGATCCTGGGCTTTTTCTGGATTGGATCACGTAGTAATGTGGTACCACACTGAAACAGTCAACTAAACCTGGTTTCGGTTAATATTTTAGTGGATAACGCAAGTTAGGTCTGGGATAGGTCTCGGATTTGCCCTCATCAGGGTCAGATTTTCGCATTTTTCACATACTTGTTGAGCAGATCCTGGGATTCTTTCTGGTTTGGATCTCGTGGTAATGTGGTACCACACTGAAACAGTCAATTAAACCTGGTTGCGGTTAATATTTTAGTGGATAACGCATGTTAGGTCCAGGTTAGTCCTGGGATTTGCCACCATCAGATTCATACTTTTGCATTCTTCACATACTTGTTGAACAGCTCCTGGGTTTTTTCTAGTTTGGATCACGTACTAATGTGGTACCACACAGAAACAGTCGATTAAACCTCGTATCGATCAATATTTTTGAGGATAACGCATGTTAGGTCTCGGTTTGGTCTAGGATTTGCCCTCAGCTGGGTCATACTCTCGCATGTTACTCAAACTTGTTGGCCAGATTCTGGGCTTTCACTGGTCTGGATCACGTAGTAATGTGGTACCACACTGAAACAGTCCATTAAACCTGGTTTCGATCAATATTTTAGAGGATAACGCAAGTTAGGTCTGGGATAGGTCTGGGATTTGCCCTCATCTGGCTCATACTTTCGCGTTTTTCACATACTTGTTGAAGAGATCCTGGGCTTTTTCTGGATTGGATCACGTAGTAATGTGGTACCACACTGAAACAGTCAATTAGACCTGGTTTCGATCAATATTTTAGAGGATAACGCAAGTTAGGTCTGGGATAGGTCTGGGATCTGCCCTCATCAGGCTCATACCTTTGCATTTTTCACATACTTGTTGAACACATCCTGGGTTTTGTCTTGTTTCGATCACGTAGTAATGTGGTACCACACTGAAACAGTCAATTAGACCTGGTTTCGATCAATATTTTAGAGGATAACGCAAGTTAGGTCTGGGATAGGTCTGGGATCTGCCCTCATCAGGGTCATATTTTCGCATATTTCACATACTTGTTGAACAGATCCTGGGATTTTTTCTGGTTTGGATCACGTGGTAATGTGGTATCACACTGAAACTGTCATTTAAACGTGGTTTCCGTCAATATTTTAGAGGATAGCACATGTTAGGTCTAGGTTAGGTCTAGGATTTGCCCTCATCAGTCTCATACTTTCGCATCCTTCACATTCTTGTTGAACATATTCTGGGCTTTCACTGGTCAGGATCACGTAGTAATGTGGTACCACACTGAAACAGTCCATTAAACCTGGTTTCGATCAATATTTTAGAGGATAACGCAAGTTAGGTCTGGGATAGGTCTGGGATCTGCCCTCATCAGGCTCATACCATTGCATTTTTCACATACTTCTTGAACACATCCTGGGTTTTGTCTTGTTTAGATCACGTAGTAATGTGGTACCACACTGAAACAGTCAATTAGACCTGGTTTCGATCAATATTTTAGAGGATAACGCAAGTTATGTCTGGGATAGGTCTGGGATTTGCCCTCATCTGGCTCATACCTTCGCGTTTTTCACATACTTGTTGAAGAGATCCTGGGCTTTTTCTGGATTGGATCTCGTAGTAATGTGGTACCACACTGAAACAGTCCATTAGACCTGGTTTCGATCAATATTTTACAGGATAACGCAAGTTAGGTCTGGGATAGGTCTGTGATCTGCCCTCATCAGGCTCATAACATTGCATTTTTCACATACTTGTTGAACACATCCTGGGTTTTGTCTTGTTTAGATCACGTAGTAATGTGGTACCACACTGAAACAGTCAATTAGACCTGGGTTCGATCAATATTTTAGAGGATAACGCAAGTTAGGACTGGGATATGTCTGGGATCTGCCCTCATCAGGCTCATACCTTTGCATTTTTCACATACTCGTTGAACAGATCCCTGTATTTTGCTGGTTTGGATCACGTAGTAATGTGGTACCACACTGAAACAGTCAATTAAACCTGGTTTCCATCAATATTATAGAGAATAACACATGCTAGGTCTGTGTTAGGTCCAGGATTAGCCCTCATCAGTCTCATAAATTCGCATTCTTCACATACTTCTTGAACAGATCCTGGGTTTTTTCTGGGTTGGATCACATAGTAATGTGGTACCACACTAAAACAGTCAATTAAACCTGGTTTCGGTCAATATTTTATAGGATAACGCAAGTTAGGTCTGGGATAGGTCTAGGATTTGCCCACATCAGGGTCATATTTTCGCGTTTTTCACATACTTGATGGCCAGAGTCTGTGCTTTTTCTGGTTTGGATCACGTAGTAATGTGGTACCGCACTGAAACAGTCCATTAAACCTTGTTTCGAACAATATTTTTGAGGACAACTCATGTTAGGTCTAGGTTAGGCCAGGGATTTTCCATCATCAGACTCATACTTTCGCATTCTTCACATTCTTGTTGAACATATTCTGGGTTTTTTCTGGTTTGGATCACGTAGTAATGTGGTACCACACTGAAACAGTCAATTAAACCTGGTTTCGGTTAATATTTTAGTGGATAACGCATGTTAGGTACAGGTTAGTCCTGGGATTTGCCCCCATCAGACTCATACATTCGCATTCTTCACATACTTCTTGAACAGATCCTGGGCTTTTTCTGGGTTGGATCACATAGTAATGTGGTACCACACTGAAACAGTCAATTAAACCTGGTTTCGATAAATATTTTATAGGATAACGCAAGTTAGGTCTGGGATAGGTCTGGGATTTGCCCTCATCAGGGTCATATTTTCGCGTTTTTCACATACTTGATGGCCAGAGTCTGTGCTTTTTCTGGTTTGGATCACGTAGTAATGTGGTACCGCACTGAAACAGTCCATTAAACCTTGTTTCGAACAATATTTTTGAGGACAACTCATGTTAGGTCTAGGTTAGGCCAGGGATTTTCCATCATCAGACTCATACTTTCGCATTCTTCACATTCTTGTTGAACATATTCTGGGTTTTTTCTGGTTTGGATCACGTAGTAATGTGGTACCACACTGAAACAGTCCATTAAACCTGGTTTCGATCAATATTTTAGAGGATAACGCAAGTTAGGACTGGGATAGGTCTCGGATTTGCCCTCATCAGGGTCATATTTTCGCATTTTTCACATACTTGTTGAACAGATCCTGGGATTTTTTCTGGTTTGGATCACGTGGTAATGTGGTATCACACTGCAACTGTCATTTAAACGTGGTTTCCGTCAATATTTTAGAGGATAGCACATGTTAGGTCTAGGTTAGGTCTAGGATTTGCCCTCATCAGTCTCATACTTTCGCATTCTTCACATACTTCTCGAACAGATCCTGCGTTTTTTCTTGTTTCGATCACGTAGTAATGTGGTACCACACTGAAACAGTCCATTAAACCTGGTTTCGATCAATATTTTAGAGGATAACGCAGGTTATGTCTGGAATAGGTCTGGGATTTGCTATCATCAGGCTCGTACTTTCGCAATCTTCACATGCTTGTTGAACAGATCCGGGGTTTTTTTCTAGTTTGGAACACGTAGTAATGTGGTACCTCACTGAAACAGTCGAGTCAACCTGGTTTCGATCAATATTTTTGAGGATAACGCATGTTAGGTCTAGGTTAGGCCTGGGATTTTCCCACATCAGACTCATGCTTTCGCATTCTTCACATACTTGTTGGAGAAATCCTGGGCATTTTCTGGATTGGATCACGTAGTAATGTGGTACCACATTGAAACAGTCCATTCAACCTGGTTTCGATCAATATTTTAGAGAATAATTCATGTTAGGTCTAGGTTAGGTCTGGGATTTGCTCTCATCAGGCTCGTACTTTCGCATTCTTCACATACTTGTTGAACAGATCCTGGGTTTTGTCTTGTTTAGATCACGTAGTAATGTGGTACCACACTGAAACAGTCAATTAGACCTGGTTTCGATCAATATTTTAGAGGATAACGCAAGTTAGGTCTGGGATAGGTCTGGGATCTGCCCTCATCAGGCTCATACCTTTGCATTTTTCACATACTTGTTGAACACATCCTGGGTTTTGTCTTGTTTAGATCACGTAGTAATGTGGTACCACACTGAAACAGTCAATTAGAACTGGTTTCGATCAATATTTTAGAGGATAACGCAAGTTAGGTCTGGGATAGGTCTCGGATTTGCCCTCATCAGGGTCAGATTTTCGCATTTTTCACATACTTGTTGAGCAGATCCTGGGATTCTTTCTGGTTTGGATCACGTGGTAACGTGGTACCACACTGAAACAGTGAATTAATCCTGGTTTCGATCAATATTTTAGAGGATAACGCAAGTTAGGTCTGGGATAGGTCTGGGATCTGCCCTCATCAGGCTCATACCTTTGCATTTTTCACATACTTGTTGAACACATCCTGGGTTTTGTCTTGTTTAGATCACGTAGTAATGTGGTACCACACTGAAACAGTCAATTAGACCTGGTTTCGATCAATATTTTAGAGGATAACGCAAGTTAGGTCTGGGATAGGTCTGGGATCTGCCCTCATCAGGCTCATACCTTTGCATTTTTCACATACTTGTTGAACACATCCTGGGTTTTGTCTTGTTTAGATCACATAGTAATGTGGTACCACACTGAAACAGTCAATTAAACCTGGTTTCGATCAAAATTTTATAGGATAACGCAAGTTAGGTCTGGGATAGGTCTGGGATTTGCCCTCATCAGGGTCATATTTTCGCGTTTTTCACATACTTGATGGCCAGAGTCTGTGCTTTTTCTGGTTTGGATCACGTAGTAATGTGGTACCGCACTGAAACAGTCCATTAAACCTTGTTTCGAACAATATTTTTGAGGACAACTCATGTTAGGTCTAGGTTAGGCCAGGGATTTGCCCTCATCAGGGTCATACTTTCGCAGTTTTAACATACATGTTGACCTGATCGAGTGTTTTTTCTGCACCGGATCGCGTAGCAATGTGGTACCACACTAAAACAGTCAATTAAACCTGGTTTCGAACAATGTTTTAGAGGATAACGCAAGTTACGTCTGGGATAGGTCCGGGATTTGCCCTCATCTGGCTCATACTTTCGCGTTTTTCACATACTTGTTGAAGAGATCCTGGGCTTTTTCTGGATTGGATCACGTAGTAATGTGGCACCACACTGAAACAGTCCATTAAACCTGGTTTCGATCAATATTTTAGAGAATAATTCATGTTAGGTCTAGGTTAGGCCTGGCATCTGCTCTCATCGGGCTCGTACTTTCGCATATTTCTCATACTTGATGGCCAGATTCTAGGCTTTTTCTGGTTTGGATCACGTAGTAATGTGGTACCACACTGAAACAGTCAATTAAACCTGGTTGCGGTTAATATTTTAGTGGATAACGCATGTTAGGTCCAGGTTAGTCCTGGGATTTGCCCCCATCAGACTCATACTTTTGCATTCTTCACATACTTGTTGAACAGCTCCTGGGTTTTTTCTAGTTTGGATCACGTAGTAATGTGGTACCACGCAGAAACAGTCGATTAAACCTCGTATCGATCAATATTTTTGAGGATAACGCATGTTAGGTCTCGGTTTGGTCTAGGATTTGCCCTCAGCTGGGTCATACTCTCGCATGTTACTCAAACTTGTTGGCCAGATTCTGGGCTTTCACTGGTCTGAATCACGTAGTAATGTGGTACCACACTGAAACTGTCCATTAAACCTGGTTTCGATCAATATTTTAGAGGATAACGCAAGTTAGGTCTGGGATAGGTCTCGGATTTGCCCTCATGAGGGTCAGATTTTCGCATTTTTCACATACTTGTTGAGCAGATCCTGGGATTCTTTCTGGTTTGGATCACGTGGTAATGTGGTACCACACTGAATCAGTGAATTAAACCTGGTTTCGATCAATATTTTAGAGGATAACGCAAGTTAGGTCTGGGATAGGTCTGGGATCTGCCCTCATCAGGCTCATACCTTCGCATTTTTCACATACTTGTTGAACACATCCTGGGTTCTTCTGGTTTGGATCACATAGTAATGTGGTACCACACTGAAACAGACCAGTAAACCTGGTTTCGATCAATATTTTATAGGATAACGCAAGTTAGGTCTGGGATAGGTCTGGGATTTGCCCTCATCAGGGTCATATTTTCGCGTTTTTCACATACTTGATGGCCAGAGTCTGTGCTTTTTCTGGTTTGGATCACGTAGTAATGTGGTACCGCACTGAAACAGTCCATTAAACCTTGTTTCGAACAATATTTTTGAGGACAACTCATGTTAGGTCTAGGTTAGGCCAGGGATTTTCCATCATCAGACTCATACTTTCGCATTCTTCACATTCTTGTTGAACATATTCTGGGTTTTTTCTGGTTTGGATCACGTAGTAATGTGGTACCACACTGAAACAGTCAATTAAACCTGGTTTCGGTTAATATTTTAGTGGATAACGCATGTTAGGTCCAGGTTAGTCCTGGGATTTGCCCCCATCAGACTCATACTTTTGCACTCTTCACATACTTGTTGAACAGATCCTGGGATTTTTTCTGGTTTGGATCACGTGGTAATGTGGTATCACAGTGAAACTGTCATTTAAACGTGGTTTCCGTCAATATTTTAGAGGATAGCACAGGTTAGGTCTAGGTTAGGTCTAGGATTTGCCCTCATCAGTCTCATACTTTCGCATTCTTCACATACTTCTCGAACAGATCCTGCGTTTTTTCTTGTTTCGATCACGTAGTAATGTGGTACCACACTGAAACAGTCCATTAAACCTGGTTTCGATCAATATTTAAGAGGATAACGCAAGTTAGGACTGGGATAGGTCTCGGATTTGCCCTCATCAGGGTCATATTTTTGCATTTTTCACATACTTGTTGAACAGATCCTGGGATTTTTTCTGGTTTGGATCACGTGGTAATGTGGTATCACACTGCAACTGTCATTTAAACGTGGTTTCCGTCAATATTTTAGAGGATAGCACATGTTAGGTCTAGGTTAGGTCTAGGATTTGCCCTCATCAGTCTCATACTTTCGCATTCTTCACATACTTCTCGAACAGATCCTGCGTTTTTTCTTGTTTCGATCACGTAGTAATGTGGTACCACACTGAAACAGTCCATTAAACCTGGTTTCGATCAATATTTTAGAGGATAACGCAAGTTAGGACTGGGATAGGTCTCGGATTTGCCCACATCATGGTCAGATTTTCGCATTTTTCACATACTTGTTGAACAGATCCTGGGATTTTTTCTGGTTTGGATCACGTGGTAATGTGGTATCACACTGAAACTGTCATTTAAACGTGGTTTCCGTCAATATTTTAGAGGATAGCACATGTTAGGTCTAGGTTAGGTCTAGGATTTGCCCTCATCAGGGTCATACTTTCGCAGTTTTAACATACATGTTGTCCTGATCGGGGGTTTTTTCTGCTTTGTATCACGTAGCAAATTGGTACCACACTAAAACTGTCAATTAGACCTGGTTTCGAACAATATTTTGGAGGATAACGCAGGTTATGTCTGGAATAGGTCTGGGATTTGCTATCATCAGGCTCGTACTTTCGCAATCTTCACATGCTTGTTGAACAGATCCGGGGTTTTTTTCTAGTTTGGAACACGTAGTAATGTGGTACCTCACTGAAACAGTCGATTAAACCTGGTTTCGATCAATATTTTTGAGGATAACGCATGTTAGGTCTAGGTTAGGCCTGGGATTTTCCCACATCAGACTCATGCTTTCGCATTCTTCACATACTTGTTGGAGAAATCCTGGGCATTTTCTGGATTGGATCACGTAGTAATGTGGTACCACACTGAAACAGTCCATTCAACCTGGTTTCGATCAATATTTTAGAGAATAATTCATGTTAGGTCTAGGTTAGGTCTGGGATTTGCTCTCATCAGGCTCGTACTTTCGCATTCTTCACATACTTGTTGAACAGATCCTGGGTTTCTTCTGGTTTGGATCACGTAGTAATGTGGTTCCACACTGAAACAGTCCATTAAACCTGGTTTCGATCAATATTTTAGAGGATAACGCATGTTAGGTCTAGGTTACGCCTGGGATTTTCCCACATCAGACTCATACTTTCGCATTCTTCACATACTTGTTGGAGAAATCCCGGGCATTTTCTGGATTGGATCACGTAGTAATGTGGTACCACACTGAAACAGTCCATTCAACCTGGTTTCGATCAATATTTTAGAGAATAATTCATGTTAGGTCTAGGTTAGGTCTGGGATTTGCTCTCATCAGGCTCGTACTTTCGCATATTTCTCATACTTCATGGCCAGATTCTAGGCTTTTTCTGGTTCGGATCACGTAGTAATGTGGTACCACACTGAAAGAGTCCATTAAACCTGGTTTCGATCAATATTTTAGAGGATAACGCATGTTATGTCTAGGTTAGGTCTGGGATTTGCCCTCATCGGGGTCATACTTTCGCAGTTTTAACATACATGTTGACCTGATCGATGGTTTTTTCTGCTTTGGATCACGTCGTAAAGTGGTACCAGACTGAAACAGTCAATTAAACCTCGTTTCGATCAATATTTTATAGGATAACGCAAGTTAGGTCTGGGATAGGTCTCGGATTTGCCCTCATGAGGGTCAGATTTTCGCATTTTTCACATACTTGTTGAGCAGATCCTGGGATTCTTTCTGGTTTGGATCACGTGGTAACGTGGTACCACACTGAAACAGTCCATTCAACCTGGTTTCGATCAATATTTTAGAGAATAATTCATGTTAGGTCTAGGTTAGGTCTGGGATTTGCTCTCATCAGGCTCGTACTTTCGCATTCTTCACATACTTGTTGAACAGATCCTGGGTTTCTTCTGGTTTGGATCACGTATTAATGTGGTACCACACTGAAACAGTCCATTACACCTGGTTTCGATCAATATTTTAGAGAATAAGTCATGTTAGGTCTAGGTTAGGTCTGAGATTTGCTCTCATCAGACTCATACTTTCGCATATTACTCATTCTTGTTGGCTAGATCCTGGGCTTTTTCTGGATTGGATCACGTATTAATGTGGTACCACACTGAAACTGTCATTTAAACGTGGTTTCCGTCAATATTTTAGAGGATAACACATGTTAGGTCTAGGGTAGGTCTAGGATTTGCCCTCATCAGTCTCATACTTTCGCAGTTTTAACATACATGTAAACCTGATCGATGGTTTTTTCTGCTTTGGATCACGTCGTAAAGTGGTACCACACTGAAACAGTCAATTAAACCTGGTTCCGATCAATATTTTATAGGATAACGCAAGTTAGGTCTGGGACAGGTCAGGGGTTTGCTCTCATCAGGGTCATATTTTCGCGTTTTTCACATAGTTGTTGAACAGATCCCTGGCTTTTTCTGGTTTGGACCACGTACTAATGTGGTACCACACTGAAACAGTCGATTAAACCTGGTTTCGATCAATATTTTTGAGGATAACGCATGTTAGCTCTGGGTAAGGTCTAGGATTTGCCCTCATCAGGCTCATACTCTCGCATATTACTCATACTTGTTGGCTAGATCCTGGGCTTTTTCTGGATTGGATCACGTATTAATGTGGTACCACACTAAAACTGTCAATTAAACCCGGTTTCCGTCAATAGTTTAGAGGAGAACACATGTTAGGTCTAGGTTAGGTCTGGGATTTGCCCTCATCAGGGTCATACTTTCGCAGTTTTAACATACATGTTGTCCTGATCGGGGGTTTTTTCTGCTTTGTATCACGTAGCAAATTGGTACCACACTAAAACTGTCAATTAAACCTGGTTTCGAACAATATTTTGGAGGATAACGCAGGTTATGTCTAGGTTAGGCCTGGGATTTGCCCGCATCAGACTCATACTTTCGCATTCTTCACATACTTGTTGAACAGATCCCTGTATTTTGCTGGTTTGGATCACGTAGTAATGTGGTACCACACTGAAACAGTCAATTAAACCTTGTTTCGAACAATATTTTTGAGGATAACGCATGTTAGGTCTGGGTTTAGTCTAGGATTTGCCCTCAGCTGGGTCATACTCTCGCATGTTACTCAAACTTGTTGGCCAGATTCTGGGCTCTCACTGGTCTGGATCACGTAGTAATGTGGTACCACACTGAAACAGTCCATTAAACCTGGTTTCGATCAATTTTTTAGAGGATAACGCAAGTTAGGTCTGGGACAGGTCTGGGATCTGCCCTCATCAGGCTCATACCTTTGCATTTTTCACATACTTGTTGAACACATCCTGGGTTTTGTCTTGTTTAGATCACGTAGTAATGTGGTACCACACTGAAACAGTCAATTAGACCTGGTTTCGATCAATATTTTAGAGGATAACGCAAGTTAGGTCTGGGATAGGTCTGGGATCTGCCCTCATCAGGCTCATACCTTTGCATTTTTCACATACTTGTTGAACACATCCTGGGTTTTGTCTTGTTTAGATCACGTAGTAATGTGGTACCACACTGAAACAGTCAATTAGAACTGGTTTCGATCAATATTTTAGAGGATAACGCAAGTTAGGTCTGGGATAGGTCTCGGATTTGCCCTCATCAGGGTCAGATTTTCGCATTTTTCACATACTTGTTGAGCAGATCCTGGGATTCTTTCTGGTTTGGATCACGTGGTAACGTGGTACCACACTGAAACAGTGAATTAATCCTGGTTTCGATCAATATTTTAGAGGATAACGCAAGTTAGGTCTGGGATAGGTCTGGGATCTGCCCTCATCAGGCTCATACCTTTGCATTTTTCACATACTTGTTGAACACATCCTGGGTTTTGTCTTGTTTAGATCACGTAGTAATGTGGTACCACACTGAAACAGTCAATTAGACCTGGTTTCGATCAATATTTTAGAGGATAACGCAAGTTAGGTCTGGGATAGGTCTGGGATCTGCCCTCATCAGGCTCATACCTTTGCATTTTTCACATACTTGTTGAACACATCCTGGGTTTTGTCTTGTTTAGATCACATAGTAATGTGGTACCACACTGAAACAGTCAATTAAACCTGGTTTCGATCAAAATTTTATAGGATAACGCAAGTTAGGTCTGGGATAGGTCTGGGATTTGCCCTCATCAGGGTCATATTTTCGCGTTTTTCACATACTTGATGGCCAGAGTCTGTGCTTTTTCTGGTTTGGATCACGTAGTAATGTGGTACCGCACTGAAACAGTCCATTAAACCTTGTTTCGAACAATATTTTTGAGGACAACTCATGTTAGGTCTAGGTTAGGCCAGGGATTTTCCATCATCAGACTCATACTTTCGCATTCTTCACATTCTTGTTGAACATATTCTGGGTTTTTTCTGGTTTGGATCACGTAGTAATGTGGTACCACACTGAAACAGTCAATTAAACCTGGTTTCGGTTAATATTTTAGTGGATAACGCATGTTAGGTCCAGGTTAGTCCTGGGATTTGCCCCCATCAGACTCATACTTTTGCACTCTTCACATACTTGCTGAACAGATCCTGGGATTTTTTCTGGTTTGGATCACGTGGTAATGAGGTATCACAGTGAAACTGTCATTTAAACGTGGTTTCCGTCAATATTTTAGAGGATAGCACAGGTTAGGTCTAGGTTAGGTCTAGGATTTGCCCTCATCAGTCTCATACTTTCGCATTCTTCACATACTTCTCGAACAGATCCTGCGTTTTTTCTCGTTTCGATCACGTAGTAATGTGGTACCACACTGAAACAGTCCATTAAACCTGGTTTCGATCAATATTTTAGAGGATAACGCAAGTTAGGACTGGGATAGGTCTCGGATTTACCCTCATCATGGTCAGATTTTCGCATTTTTCACATACTTGTTGAACAGATCCTGGGATTTTTTCTGGTTTGGATCACGTGGTAATGTGGTATCACACTGAAACTGTCATTTAAACGTGGTTTCCGTCAATATTTTAGAGGATAGCACACGTTAGGTCTAGGTTAGGTCTAGGATTTGCCCTCATCAGGGTCATACTTTCGCAGTTTTAACATACATGTTGTCCTGATCGGGGGTTTTTTCTGCTTTGTATCACGTAGCAAATTGGTACCACACTAAAACTGTCAATTAAACCTGGTTTCGAACAATATTTTGGAGGATAACGCAGGTTATGTCTGGAATAGGTCTGGGATTTGCTATCATCAGGCTCGTACTTTCGCAATCTTCACATGCTTGTTGAACAGATCCGGGGTTTTTTTCTAGTTTGGAACACGTAGTAATGTGGTACCTCACTGAAACAGTCGATTAAACCTGGTTTCGATCAATATTTTTGAGGATAACGCATGTTAGGTCTAGGTTAGGCCTGGGATTTTCCCACATCAGACTCATACTTTCGCATTCTTCACACACTTGTTGGAGAAATCCTGGGCATTTTCTGGATTGGATCACGTAGTAATGTGGTACCACACTGAAACAGTCCATTCAACCTGGTTTCGATCAATATTTTAGAGAATAATTCATGTTAGGTCTAGGTTAGGTCTGGGATTTGCTCTCATCAGGCTCGTACTTTCGCATTCTTCACATACTTGTTGAACAGATCCTGGGTTTCTTCTGGTTTGGATCACGTAGTAATGTGGTTCCACACTGAAACAGTCCATTAAACCTGGTTTCGATCAATATTTTTGAGGATAACGCATGTTAGGTCTAGGTTACGCCTGGGATTTTCCCACATCAGACTCATACTTTCGCATTCTTCACATACTTGTTGGAGAAATCCTGGGCATTTTCTGGATTGGATCACGTAGTAATGTGGTACCACACTGAAACAGTCCATTCAACCTGGTTTCGATCAATATTTTAGAGAATAATTCATGTTAGGTCTAGGTTAGGTCTGGGATTTGCTCTCATCAGGCTCGTACTTTCGCATATTTCTCATACTTCATGGCCAGATTCTAGGCTTTTTCTGGTTTGGATCACGTAGTAATGTGGTACCACACTGAAAGAGTCCATTAAACCTGGTTTCGATCAATATTTTAGAGGATAACGCATGTTATGTCTAGGTTAGGCCTGGGATTTGCCAGCATCAGACTCATACTTTCGCATTCTTCACATACTTGTTGAACAGATCCCTGTATTTTGCTGGTTTGGATCACGTAGTAATGTGGTACCACACTGAAACAGTCAATTAGACCTGGGTTCGATCAATATTTTAGAGGATAACGCAAGTTAGGACTGTGATATGTCTGGGATCTGCCCTCATCAGGCTCATACCTTTGCATTTTTCACATACTCGTTGAACAGATCCCTGTATTTTGCTGGTTTGGATCACGTAGTAATGTGGTACCACACTGAAACAGTCAATTAAACCTGGTTTCCATCAGTATTATAGAGAATAACACATGCTAGGTCTGTGTTAGGTCCAGGATTAGCCCTCATCAGTCTCATACATTCGCATTCTTCACATACTTCTTGAACAGATCCTGGGTTTTTTCTGGGTTGGATCACATAGTAATGTGGTACCACACTGAAACAGTCAATTAAACCTGGTTTCGATCAATATTTTATAGGATAACGCAAGTTTGGTCTGGGATAGGTCTGGGATTTGCCCTCATCAGGGTCATATTTTCGCGTTTTTCACATACTTGATGGCCAGAGTCTGTGCTTTTTCTGGTTTGGATCACGTAGTAATGTGGTACCGCACTGAAACAGTCCATTAAACCTTGTTTCGAACAATATTTTTGAGGACAACTCATGTTAGGTCTAGGTTAGGCCAGGGATTTTCCATCATCAGACTCATACTTTCGCATTCTTCACATTCTTGTTGAACATATTCTGGGTTTTTTCTGGTTTGGATCACGTAGTAATGTGGTACCACACTGAAACAGTCAATTAAACCTGGTTTCGGTTAATATTTTAGTGGATAACGCATGTTAGGTCCAGGTTAGTCCTGGGATTTGCCCCCATCAGACTCATACTTTTGCACTCTTCACATACTTGTTGAACAGATCCTGGGATTTTTTCTGGTTTGGATCACGTGGTAATGTGGTATCACAGTGAAACTGTCATTTAAACGTGGTTTCCGTCAATATTTTAGAGGATAGCACAGGTTAGGTCTAGGTTAGGTCTAGGATTTACCCTCATCACTCTCATACTTTCGCATTCTTCACATACTTCTCGAACAGATCCTGCGTTTTTTCTTGTTTCGATCACGTAGTAATGTGGTACCACACTGAAACAGTCCATTAAACCTGGTTTCGATCAATATTTTAGAGGATAACGCAAGTTAGGACTGGGATAGGTCTCGGATTTGCCCTCATCAGGGTCATATTTTCGCATTTTTCACATACTTGTTGAACAGATCCTGGGATTTTTTCTGGTTTGGATCACGTGGTAATGTGGTATCACACTGCAACTGTCATTTAAACGTGGTTTCCGTCAATATTTTAGAGGATAGCACATGTTAGGTCTAGGTTAGGTCTAGGATTTGCCCTCATCAGTCTCATACTTTCGCATTCTTCACATACTTCTCGAACAGATCCTGCGTTTTTTCTTGTTTCGATCACGTAGTAATGTGGTACCACACTGAAACAGTCCATTAAACCTGGTTTCGATCAATATTTTAGAGGATAACGCAAGTTAGGACTGGGATAGGTCTCGGATTTGCCCACATCATGGTCAGATTTTCGCATTTTTCACATACTTGTTGAACAGATCCTGGGATTTTTTCTGGTTTGGATCACGTGGTAATGTGGTATCACACTGAAACTGTCATTTAAACGTGGTTTCCGTCAATATTTTAGAGGATAGCACATGTTAGGTCTAGGTTAGGTCTAGGATTTGCCCTCATCAGGGTCATACTTTCGCAGTTTTAACATACATGTTGTCCTGATCGGGGGTTTTTTCTGCTTTGTATCACGTAGCAAATTGGTACCACAATGAAACTGTCAATTAGACCTGGTTTCGAACAATATTTTGGAGGATAACGCAGGTTATGTCTGGAATAGGTCTGGGATTTGCTATCATCAGGCTCGTACTTTCGCAATCTTCACATGCTTGTTGAACAGATCCGGGGTTTTTTTCTAGTTTGGAACACGTAGTAATGTGGTACTTCACTGAAACAGTCGATTAAACCTGGTTTCGATCAATATTTTTGAGGATAACGCATGTTAGGTCTAGGTTAGGCCTGGGATTTTCCCACATCAGACTCATGCTTTCGCATTCTTCACATAATTGTTGGAGAAATCCTGGGCATTTTCTGGATTGGATCACGTAGTAATGTGGTACCACACTGAAACAGTCCATTCAACCTGGTTTCGATCAATATTTTAGAGAATAATTCATGTTAGGTCTAGGTTAGGTCTGGGATTTGCTCTCATCAGGCTCGTACTTTCGCATTCTTCACATACTTGTTGAACAGATCCTGGGTTTCTTCTGGTTTGGATCACGTAGTAATGTGGTTCCACACTGAAACAGTCCATTAAACCTGGTTTCGATCAATATTTTAGAGGATAACGCATGTTAGGTCTAGGTTACGCCTGGGATTTTCCCACATCAGACTCATACTTTCGCATTCTTCACATACTTGTTGGAGAAATCCCGGGCATTTTCTGGATTGGATCACGTAGTAATGTGGTACCACACTGAAACAGTCCATTCAACCTGGTTTCGATCAATATTTTAGAGAATAATTCATGTTAGGTCTAGGTTAGGTCTGGGATTTGCTCTCATCAGGCTCGTACTTTCGCATATTTCTCATACTTCATGGCCAGATTCTAGGCTTTTTCTGGTTCGGATCACGTAGTAATGTGGTACCACACTGAAGGAGTCCATTAAACCTGGTTTCGATCAATATTTTATAGGATAACGCAAGTTAGGTCTGGGATAGGTCTCGGATTTGCCCTCATCAGGGTCATATTTTCGCGTTTTTCACATACTTGATGGCCAGAGTCTGGGCTTTTTCTGGTTTGGATCACGTAGTAATGTGGTACCACACTGAAACAGTCCATTAAACCTTGTTTCGAACAATATTTTTGCGGACAACTCATGTTAGGTCTAGGTTAGGCCAGGGATTTGCCCTCATCAGGGTCATACTTTCGCAGTTTTAACATACATGTTGACCTGATCGAGTGTTTTTTCTGCACCGGATCGCGTAGCAATGTGGTACCACACTAAAACAGTCAATTAAACCTGGTTTCGAACAATGTTTTAGAGGATAACGCAAGTTACGTCTGGGATAGGTCCGGGATTTGCCCTCATCTGGCTCATACTTTCGCGTTTTTCACATACTTGTTGAAGAGATCCTGGGCTTTTTCTGGATTGGATCACGTAGTAATGTGGCACCACACTGAAACAGTCCATTAAACCTGGTTTCGATCAATATTTTAGAGAATAATTCATGTTAGGTCTAGGTTAGGCCTGGCATCTGCTCTCATCGGGCTCGTACTTTCGCATATTTCTCATACTTGATGGCCAGATTCTAGGCTTTTTCTGGTTTGGATCACGTAGTAATGTGGTACCACACTGAAACAGTCAATTAAACCTGGTTGCGGTTAATATTTTAGTGGATAACGCATGTTAGGTCCAGGTTAGTCCTGGGATTTGCCCCCATCAGACTCATACTTTTGCATTCTTCACATACTTGTTGAACAGCTCCTGGGTTTTTTCTAGTTTGGATCACGTAGTAATGTGGTACCACGCAGAAACAGTCGATTAAACCTCGTATCGATCAATATTTTTGAGGATAACGCATGTTAGGTCTCGGTTTGGTCTAGGATTTGCCCTCAGCTGGGTCATACTCTCGCATGTTACTCAAACTTGTTGGCCAGATTCTGGGCTTTCACTGGTCTGAATCACGTAGTAATGTGGTACCACACTGAAACTGTCCATTAAACCTGGTTTCGATCAATATTTTAGAGGATAACGCAAGTTAGGTCTGGGATAGGTCTCGGATTTGCCCTCATGAGGGTCAGATTTTCGCATTTTTCACATACTTGTTGAGCAGATCCTGGGATTCTTTCTGGTTTGGATCACGTGGTAATGTGGTACCACACTGAATCAGTGAATTAAACCTGGTTTCGATCAATATTTTAGAGGATAACGCAAGTTAGGTCTGGGATAGGTCTGGGATCTGCCCTCATCAGGCTCATACCTTCGCATTTTTCACATACTTGTTGAACACATCCTGGGTTCTTCTGGTTTGGATCACATAGTAATGTGGTACCACACTGAAACAGACCAGTAAACCTGGTTTCGATCAATATTTTAGAGGATAACGCATGTTAGGTCTAGGTTAGGCCAGGGATTTGCCCTCATCAGGGTCATACTTTCGCAGTTTTAACATACATGTTGACCTGAGCGAGTGTTTTTTCTGCATCGGATCGCGTAGCAATGTGGTACCACACTAACACAGTCAATTAAACCTGGTTTCGGTTAATATTTTAGTGGATAACGCATGTTAGGTCCAGGTTAGTCCTGGGATTTGCCCCCATCAGACTCATACTTTTGCACTCTTCACATACTTGTTGAACAGATCCTGGGATTTTTTCTGGTTTGGATCACGTGGTAATGTGGTATCACACTGAAACTGTCATTTAAACGTGGTTTCCGTCAATATTTTAGAGGATAGCACATGTTAGGTCTAGGTTAGGTCTAGGATTTGCCCTCATCAGTCTCATACTTGCGCATTCTTCATATACTTCTCGAACAGATCCTGCGTTTTTTCTTGTTTCGATCACGTAGTAGTGTGGTACTACACTGAAACAGTCCATTAAACCTGGTTTCGATTAATATTTTAGAGGATAACACATGTTAGGTCTAGGTTAGGTCTGGGATTTGCCCTCATCGGGGTCATACTTTCGCAGTTTTAACATACATGTTGACCTGATCGATGGTTTTTTCTGCTTTGGATCACGTCGTAAAGTGGTACCAGACTGAAACAGTCAATTAAACCTGGTTTCGATCAATATTTTATAGGATAACGCAAGTTAGGTCTGGGAAATGTCTGGGATTTGCCCTCATTAGGGTCATATTTTCGCGTTTTTCGCATACTTGTTGAACAGATCCTGGGTTTTTTCTGGATTGGATCACGTAGTAATGTGGTACCACACTGAAACAGTCCATTCAACCTGGTTTCGATCAATCTTTTAGAGAATAATTCATGTTAGTTCTAGGTTAGGTCTGGGATTTGCTCTCATCAGGCTCGTACTTTCGCATTCTTCACATACTTGTTGAACAGATCCTGGGTTTCTTCTGGTTTGGATCACGTATTAATGTGGTACCACACTGAAACAGTCCATTACACCTGGTTTCGATCAATATTTTAGAGAATAAGTCATGTTAGGTCTAGGTTAGGTCTGAGATTTGCTCTCATCAGACTCATACTTTCGCATATTTCTCATTTTCGTTGGCCAGAACCTGGGCTTCCACTGGTTTGGACCACGAAGTAATGTGGTACCACAGTGAAGCAGTCAATTAAACCTGGTCTTGGTAAATATTTTAGAGGATTACTCATGTTAGCTCTGGGTTAGGTCGCGGATTTGCCCTCATCAGGCTCATACTTTCGCATATTACTCATTCTTGTTGGCTAGATCCTGGGCTTTTTCTGGATTGGATCACGTATTAATGTGGTACCACACTGAAACTGTCATTTAAACGTGGTTTCCGTCAATATTTTAGAGGATAACACATGTTAGGTCTAGGGTAGGTCTAGGATTTGCCCTCATCAGTCTCATACTTTCGCAGTTTTAACATACATGTAAACCTGATCGATGGTTTTTTCTGCTTTGGATCACGTCGTAAAGTGGTACCACACTGAAACAGTCAATTAAACCTGGTTCCGATCAATATTTTATAGGATAACGCAAGTTAGGTCTGGGACAGGTCAGGGGTTTGCTCTCATCAGGGTCATATTTTCGCGTTTTTCACATACTTGTTGAACAGTTCCCTGGCTTTTTCTGGTTTGGACCACGTACTACTGTGGTACCATACTGAAACAGTCGATTTAACCTGGTTTCGATCAATATTTTTGAGGATAACGCATGTTAGCTCTGGGTAAGGTCTAGGATTTGCCCTCATCAGGCTCATACTCTCGCATATTACTCATACTTGTTGGCTAGATCCTGGGCTTTTTCTGGATTGGATCACGTATTAATGTGGTACCACACTGAAACAGTCAATTAAACCTTGTTTCGAACAATATTTTTGAGGATAACGCATGTTAGGTCTCGGTTTAGTCTAGGATTTGCCCTCAGCTGGGTCATACTCTCGCATGTTACTCAAACTTGTTGGCCAGATTCTGGGCTCTCACTGGTCTGGATCACGTAGTAATGTGGTACCACACTGAAACAGTCCATTAAACCTGGTTTCGATCAATATTTTAGAGGATAACGCAAGTTAGGTCTGGGATAGGTCTGGGATCTGCCCTCATCAGGCTCATACCTTTGCATTTTTCACATACTTGTTGAACACATCCTGGGTTTTGTCTTGTTTAGATCACGTAGTAATGTGGTACCACACTGAAACAGTCAATTAGACCTGGTTTCGATCAATATTTTAGAGGATAACGCAAGTTAGGTCTGGGATAGGTCTGGGATCTGCCCTCATCAGGCTCATACCTTTGCATTTTTCACATACTTGTTGAACACATCCTGGGTTTTGTCTTGTTTAGATCACGTAGTAATGTGGTACCACACTGAAACAGTCAATTAGACCTGGTTTCGATCAATATTTTAGAGGATAACGCAAGTTAGGTCTGGGATAGGTCTCGGATTTGCCCTCATCAGGGTCAGATTTTCGCATTTTTCACATACTTGTTGAGCAGATCCTGGGATTCTTTCTGGTTTGGATCACGTGGTAACGTGGTACCACACTGAAACAGTGAATTAAACCTGGTTTCGATCAATATTTTAGAGGATAACGCAAGTTAGGTCTGGGATAGGTCTGGGATCTGCCCTCATCAGGCTCATACCTTTGCATTTTTCACATACTTGTTTGACACATCCAGGGTTTTGTCTTGTTTAGATCACGTAGTAATGTGGTACCACACTGAAACAGTCAATTAGACCTGGTTTCGATCAATATTTTAGAGGATAACGCAAGTTAGGTCTGGGATAGGTCTGGGATCTGCCCTCATCAGGCTCATACCTTTGCATTTTTCACATACTTGTTGAACACACCCTGGGTTTTGTCTTGTTTAGATCACGTAGTAATGTGGTACCACACTGAAACAGTCATTTAGACCTGGTTTCGATCAATATTTTAGAGGATAACGCAAGTTAGGTCTGGGATAGGTCTGGGATTTTCCCTCATCAGACTCATACTTTCGCATTCTTCACATACTTGTTGTTCAGATCCTGGGTTTTTTCTAGTTGTGATCACACAGTAATGTGGTACCACACTGAAACAGTCAATTAAACCTGGTTTCGATCAAAATTTTATAGGATAACGCAAGTTAGGTCTGGGATAGGTCTGGGATTTGCCCTCATCAGGGTCATATTTTCGCGTTTTTCACATACTTGATGGCCAGAGTCTGTGCTTTTTCTGGTTTGGATCACGTAGTAATGTGGTACCGCACTGAAACAGTCCATTAAACCTTGTTTCGAACAATATTTTTGAGGACAACTCATGTTAGGTCTAGGTTAGGCCAGGGATTTTCCATCATCAGACTCATACTTTCGCATTCTTCACATTCTTGTTGAACATATTCTGGGTTTTTTCTGGTTTGGATCACGTAGTAATGCGGTACCACACTGAAACAGTCAATTAAACCTGGTTTCGGTTAATATTTTAGTGGATAACGCATGTTAGGTCCAGGTTAGTCCTGGGATTTGCCCCCATCAGACTCATACTTTTGCACTCTTCACATACTTGCTGAACAGATCCTGGGATTTTTTCTGGTTTGGATCACGTGGTAATGAGGTATCACAGTGAAACTGTCATTTAAACGTGGTTTCCGTCAATATTTTAGAGGATAGCACAGGTTAGGTCTAGGTTAGGTCTAGGATTTGCCCTCATCAGTCTCATACTTTCGCATTCTTCACATACTTCTCGAACAGATCCTGCGTTTTTTCTTGTTTCGATCACGTAGTAATGTGGTACCACACTGAAACAGTCCATTAAACCTGGTTTCGATCAATATTTTAGAGGATAACGCAAGTTAGGTCTGGGATAGGTCTCGGATTTGCCCTCATCATGGTCAGATTTTCGCATTTTTCACATACTTGTTGAACAGATCCTGGGATTTTTTCTGGTTTGGATCACGTGGTAATGTGGTATCACACTGAAACTGTCATTTAAACGTGGTTTCCGTCAATATTTTAGAGGATAGCACACGTTAGGTCTAGGTTAGGTCTAGGATTTGCCCTCATCAGGGTCATACTTTCGCAGTTTTAACATACATGTTGTCCTGATCGGGGGTTTTTTCTGCTTTGTATCACGTAGCAAATTGGTACCACACTAAAACTGTCAATTAAACCTGGTTTCGAACAATATTTTGGAGGATAACGCAGGTTATGTCTGGAATAGGTCTGGGATTTGCTATCATCAGGCTCGTACTTTCGCAATCTTCACATGCTTGTTGAACAGATCCGGGGTTTTTTTCTAGTTTGGAACACGTAGTAATGTGGTACCTCACTGAAACAGTCGATTAAACCTGGTTTCGATCAATATTTTTGAGGATAACGCATGTTAGGTCTAGGTTAGGCCTGGGATTTTCCCACATCGGACTCATACTTTCGCATTCTTCACATACTTGTTGGAGAAATCCTGGGCATTTTCTGGATTGGATCACGTAGTAATGTGGTACCACACTGAAACAGTCCATTCAACCTGGTTTCGATCAATATTTTAGAGAATAATTCATGTTAGGTCTAGGTTAGGTCTGGGATTTGCTCTCATCAGGCTCGTACTTTCGCATTCTTCAGATACTTGTTGAACAGATCCTGGGTTTCTTCTGGTTTGGATCACGTAGTAATGTGGTTCCACACTGAAACAGTCCATTAAACCTGGTTTCGATCAATATTTTAGAGGATAACGCATGTTAGGTCTAGGTTACGCCTGGGATTTTCCCACATCAGACTCATACTTTCGCATTCTTCACATACTTGTTGGAGAAATCCTGGGCATTTTCTGGATTGGATCACGTAGTAATGTGGTACCACACTGAAACAGTCCATTCAACCTGGTTTCGATCAATATTTTAGAGAATAATTCATGTTAGGTCTAGGTTAGGTCTGGGATTTGCTCTCATCAGGCTCGTACTTTCGCATTCTTCAGATACTTGTTGAACAGATCCTGGGTTTCTTCTGGTTTGGATCACGTAGTAATGTGGTTCCACACTGAAACAGTCCATTAAACCTGGTTTCGATCAATATTTTAGAGGATAACGCATGTTATGTCTAGGTTAGGCCTGGGATTTTCCCACATCAGACTCATACTTTCGCATTCTTCACATACTTGTTGAACAGATCCCTGTATTTTGCTGGTTTGGATCACGTAGTAATGTGGTACCACACTGAAACAGTCAATTAGACCTGGGTTCGATCAATATTTTAGAGGATAACGCAAGTTAGGACTGGGATATGTCTGGGATCTGCCCTCATCAGGCTCATACCTTTGCATTTTTCACATACTCGTTGAACAGATCCCTGTATTTTGCTGGTTTGGATCACGTAGTAATGTGGTACCACACTGAAACAGTCAATTAAACCTGGTTTCCATCAATATTATAGAGAATAACACATGCTATGTCTGTGTTGGGTCCAGGATTAGCCCTCATCAGTCTCATACATTCGCATTCTTCACATACTTCTTGAACAGATCCTGGGTTTTTTCTGGGTTGGATCACATAGTAATGTGGTACCACACTGAAACAGTCAATTAAACCTGGTTTCGATCAATATTTTATAGGATAACGCAAGTTAGGTCTGGGATAGGTCTGGGATTTGCCCTCATCAGGGTCATATTTTCGCGTTTTTCACATACTTGATGGCCAGAGTCTGTGCTTTTTCTGGTTTGGATCACGTAGTAATGTGGTACCGCACTGAAACAGTCCATTAAACCTTGTTTCGAACAATATTTTTGAGGACAACTCATGTTAGGTCTAGGTTAGGCCAGGGATTTTCCATCATCAGACTCATACTTTCGCATTCTTCACATTCTTGTTGAACATATTCTGGGTTTTTTCTGGTTTGGATCACGTAGTAATGCGGTACCACACTGAAACAGTCAATTAAACCTGGTTTCGGTTAATATTTTAGTGGATAACGCATGTTAGGTCCAGGTTAGTCCTGGGATTTGCCCCCATCAGACTCATACTTTTGCACTCTTCACATACTTGCTGAACAGATCCTGGGATTTTTTCTGGTTTGGATCACGTGGTAATGAGGTATCACAGTGAAACTGTCATTTAAACGTGGTTTCCGTCAATATTTTAGAGGATAGCACAGGTTAGGTCTAGGTTAGGTCTAGGATTTGCCCTCATCAGTCTCATACTTTCGCATTCTTCACATACTTCTCGAACAGATCCTGCGTTTTTTCTTGTTTCGATCACGTAGTAATGTGGTACCACACTGAAACAGTCCATTAAACCTGGTTTCGATCAATATTTTAGAGGATAACGCAAGTTAGGACTGGGATAGGTCTCGGATTTGCCCTCATCATGGTCAGATTTTCGCATTTTTCACATACTTGTTGAACAGATCCTGGGATTTTTTCTGGTTTGGATCACGTGGTAATGTGGTATCACACTGAAACTGTCATTTAAACGTGGTTTCCGTCAATATTTTAGAGGATAGCACACGTTAGGTCTAGGTTAGGTCTAGGATTTGCCCTCATCAGGGTCATACTTTCGCAGTTTTAACATACATGTTGTCCTGATCGGGGGTTTTTTCTGCTTTGTATCACGTAGCAAATTGGTACCACACTAAAACTGTCAATTAAACCTGGTTTCGAACAATATTTTGGAGGATAACGCAGGTTATGTCTGGAATAGGTCTGGGATTTGCTATCATCAGGCTCGTACTTTCGCAATCTTCACATGCTTGTTGAACAGATCCGGGGTTTTTTTCTAGTTTGGAACACGTAGTAATGTGGTACCTCACTGAAACAGTCGATTAAACCTGGTTTCGATCAATATTTTTGAGGATAACGCATGTTAGGTCTAGGTTAGGCCTGGGATTTTCCCACATCGGACTCATACTTTCGCATTCTTCACATACTTGTTGGAGAAATCCTGGGCATTTTCTGGATTGGATCACGTAGTAATGTGGTACCACACTGAAACAGTCCATTCAACCTGGTTTCGATCAATATTTTAGAGAATAATTCATGTTAGGTCTAGGTTAGGTCTGGGATTTGCTCTCATCAGGCTCGTACTTTCGCATTCTTCAGATACTTGTTGAACAGATCCTGGGTTTCTTCTGGTTTGGATCACGTAGTAATGTGGTTCCACACTGAAACAGTCCATTAAACCTGGTTTCGATCAATATTTTAGAGGATAACGCATGTTAGGTCTAGGTTACGCCTGGGATTTTCCCACATCAGACTCATACTTTCGCATTCTTCACATACTTGTTGGAGAAATCCTGGGCATTTTCTGGATTGGATCACGTAGTAATGTGGTACCACACTGAAACAGTCCATTCAACCTGGTTTCGATCAATATTTTAGAGAATAATTCATGTTAGGTCTAGGTTAGGTCTGGGATTTGCTCTCATCAGGCTCGTACTTTCGCATTCTTCAGATACTTGTTGAACAGATCCTGGGTTTCTTCTGGTTTGGATCACGTAGTAATGTGGTTCCACACTGAAACAGTCCATTAAACCTGGGTTCGATCAATATTTTAGAGGATAACGCAAGTTAGGACTGGGATATGTCTGGGATCTGCCCTCATCAGGCTCATACCTTTGCATTTTTCACATACTCGTTGAACAGATCCCTGTATTTTGCTGGTTTGGATCACGTAGTAATGTGGTACCACACTGAAACAGTCAATTAAACCTGGTTTCCATCAATATTATAGAGAATAACACATGCTATGTCTGTGTTAGGTCCAGGATTAGCCCTCATCAGTCTCATACATTCGCATTCTTCACATACTTCTTGAACAGATCCTGGGTTTTTTCTGGGTTGGATCACATAGTAATGTGGTACCACACTGAAACAGTCAATTAAACCTGGTTTCGATCAATATTTTATAGGATAACGCAAGTTAGGTCTGGGATAGGTCTGGGATTTGCCCTCATCAGGGTCATATTTTCGCGTTTTTCACATACTTGATGGCCAGAGTCTGTGCTTTTTCTGGTTTGGATCACGTAGTAATGTGGTACCGCACTGAAAGAGTCCATTAAACCTGGTTTCGATCAATATTTTAGAGGATAACGCATGTTATGTCTAGGTTAGGCCAGGGATTTTCCATCATCAGACTCATACTTTCGCATTCTTCACATTCTTGTTGAACATATTCTGGGTTTTTTCTGGTTTGGATCACGTAGTAATGTGGTACCACACTGAAACAGTCAATTAAACCTGGTTTCGGTTAATATTTTAGTGGATAACGCATGTTAGGTCCAGGTTAGTCCTGGGATTTGCCCCCATCAGACTCATACTTTTGCACTCTTCACATACTTGTTGAACAGATCCTGGGATTTTTTCTGGTTTGGATCACGTGGTAATGTGGTATCACAGTGAAACTGTCATTTAAACGTGGTTTCCGTCAATATTTTAGAGGATAGCACAGGTTAGGTCTAGGTTAGGTCTAGGATTTGCCCTCATCAGTCTCATACTTTCGCATTCTTCACATACTTCTCGAACAGATCCTGCGTTTTTTCTTGTTTCGATCACGTAGTAATGTGGTACCACACTGAAACAGTCCATTAAACCTGGTTTCGATCAATATTTTAGAGGATAACGCAAGTTAGGACTGGGATAGGTCTCGGATTTGCCCTCATCAGGGTCATATTTTCGCATTTTTCACATACTTGTTGAACAGATCCTGGGATTTTTTCTGGTTTGGATCACGTGGTAATGTGGTATCACACTGCAACTGTCATTTAAACGTGGTTTCCGTCAATATTTTAGAGGATAGCACATGTTAGGTCTAGGTTAGGTCTAGGATTTGCCCTCATCAGTCTCATGCTTTCGCATTCTTCACATACTTCTCGAACAGATCCTGCGTTTTTTCTTGTTTCGATCACGTAGTAATGTGGTACCACACTGAAACAGTCCATTAAACCTGGTTTCGATCAATATTTTAGCGGATAACGCAAGTTAGGACTGGGATAGGTCTCGGATTTGCCCACATCATGGTCAGATTTTCGCATTTTTCACATACTTGTTGAACAGATCCTGGGATTTTTTCTGGTTTGGATCACGTGGTAATGTGGTATCACACTAAAACTGTCATTTAAACGTGGTTTCCGTCAATATTTTAGAGGATAGCACATGTTAGGTCTAGGTTAGGTCTAGGATTTGCCCTCATCAGGATCATACTTTCGCAGTTTTAACATACATGTTGTCCTGATCGGGGGTTTTTTCTGCTTTGTATCACGTAGCAAATTGGTACCACACTAAAACTGTCAATTAGACCTGGTTTCGAACAATATTTTGGAGGATAACGCAGGTTATGTCTGGAATAGGTCTGGGATTTGCTATCATCAGGCTCGTACTTTCGCAATCTTCACATGCTTGTTGAACAGATCCGGGGTTTTTTTCTAGTTTGGAACACGTAGTAATGTGGTACCTCACTGAAACAGTCGATTAAACCTGGTTTCGATCAATATTTTTGAGGATAACGCATGTTAGGTCTAGGTTAGGCCTGGGATTTTCCCACATCAGACTCATGCTTTCGCATTCTTCACATACTTGTTGGAGAAATCCTGGGCATTTTCTGGATTGGATCACGTAGTAATGTGGTACCACACTGAAACAGTCCATTCAACCTGGTTTCGATCAATATTTTAGAGAATAATTCATGTTAGGTCTAGGTTAGGTCTGGGATTTGCTCTCATCAGGCTCGTACTTTCGCATTCTTCATATACTTGTTGAACAGATCCTGGGTTTCTTCTGGTTTGGATCACGTAGTAATGTGGTTCCACACTGAAACAGTCCATTAAACCTGGTTTCGATCAATATTTTAGAGGATAACGCATGTTAGGTCTAGGTTACGCCTGGGATTTTCCCACATCAGACTCATACTTTCGCATTCTTCACATACTTGTTGGAGAAATCCCGGGCATTTTCTGGATTGGATCACGTAGTAATGTGGTACCACACTGAAACAGTCCATTCAACCTGGTTTCGATCAATATTTTAGAGAATAATTCATGTTAGGTCTAGGTTAGGTCTGGGATTTGCTCTCATCAGGCTCGTACTTTCGCATATTTCTCATTCTTCATGGCCAGATTCTAGGCTTTTTCTGGTTCGGATCACGTAGTAATGTGGTACCACACTGAAAGAGTCCATTAAACCTGGTTTCGATCAATATTTTAGAGGATAACGCATGTTATGTCTAGGTTAGGCCTGGGATTTGCCAGCATCAGACTCATACTTTCGCATTCTTCACATACTTGTTGAACAGATCCCTGTATTTTGCTGGTTTGGATCACGTAGTAATGTGGTACCACACTGAAACAGTCAATTAAACCTGGTTTCGATCAATATTTTATAGGATAACGCAAGTTAGGTCTGGGATAGGTCTCGGATTTGCCCTCATCAGGGTCATATTTTCGCGTTTTTCACATACTTGATGGCCAGAGTCTGGGCTTTTTCTGGTTTGGATCACGTAGTAATGTGGTACCACACTGAAACAGTCCATTAAGCCTTGTTTCGAACAATATTTTTGCGGACAACTCATGTTAGGTCTAGGTTAGGCCAGGGATTTGCCCTCATCAGGGTCATACTTTCGCAGTTTTAACATACATGTTGACCTGATCGAGTGTTTTTTCTGCACCGGATCGCGTAGCAATGTGGTACCACACTAAAACAGTCAATTAAACCTGGTTTCGAACAATGATTTAGAGGATAACGCAAGTTACGTCTGGGATAGGTCCGGGATTTGCCCTCATCTGGCTCATACTTTCGCGTTTTTCACATACTTGTTGAAGAGATCCTGGGCTTTTTCTGGATTGGATCACGTAGTAATGTGTCACCACACTGAAACAGTCCATTAAACCTGGTTTCGATCAATATTTTAGAGAATAATTCATGTTAGGTCTAGGTTAGGCCTGGCATCTGCTCTCATCGGGCTCGTACTTTCGCATATTTCTCATACTTGCTGGCCAGATTCTAGGCTTTTTCTGGTTTGGATCACGTAGTAATGTGGTACCACACTGAAACAGTCAATTAAACCTGGTTGCGGTTAATATTTTAGTGGATAACGCATGTTAGGTCCAGGTTAGTCCTGGGATTTGCCCCCATCAGACTCATACTTTTGCATTCTTCACATACTTGTTGAGCAGCTCCTGGGTTTTTTCTAGTTTGGATCACGTAGTAATGTGGTACCACGCTGAAACAGTCGATTAAACCTCGTATCGATCAATATTTTTGAGGATAACGCATGTTAGGTCTCGGTTTGGTGTAGGATTTGCCCTCAGCTGGGTCATACTCTCGCATGTTACTCAAACTTGTTGGCCAGATTCTGGGCTTTCACTGGTCTGAATCACGTAGTAATGTGGTACCACACTGAAACTGTCCATTAAACCTGGTTTCGATCAATATTTTAGAGGATAACGCAAGTTAGGTCTGGGATAGGTCTCGGATTTGCCCTCATGAGGGTCAGATTTTCGCATTTTTCACATACTTGTTGAGCAGATCCTGGGATTCATTCTGGTTTGGATCACGTGGTAATGTGGTACCACACTGAAACAGTGAATTAAACCTGGTTTCGATCAATATTTTAGAGGATAACGCAACTTAGGTCTGGGATAGGTCTGGGATCTGCCCTCATCAGGCTCATACCTTCGCATTTTTCACATACTTGTTGAACACATCCTGGGTTCTTCTGGTTTGGATCACATAGTAATGTGGTACCACACTGAAACAGACCAGTAAACCTGGTTTCGATCAATATTTTAGAGGATAACGCATGTTAGGTCTAGGTTAGGCCAGGGATTTGCCCTCATCAGGGTCATACTTTCGCAGTTTTAACATACATGTTGACCTGAGCGAGTGTTTTTTCTGCATCGGATCGCGTAGCAATGTGGTACCACACTAACACAGTCAATTAAACCTGGTTTCGGTTAATATTTTAGTGGATAACGCATGTTAGGTCCAGGTTAGTCCTGGGATTTGCCCCCATCAGACTCATACTTTTGCACTCTTCACATACTTGTTGAACAGATCCTGGGATTTTTTCTGGTTTGGATCACGTGGTAATGTGGTATCACACTGAAACTGTCATTTAAACGTGGTTTCCGTCAATATTTTAGAGGATAGCACACGTTAGGTCTAGGTTAGGTCTAGGATTTGCCCTCATCAGTCTCATACTTGCGCATTCTTCACATACTTCTCGAACAGATCCTGCGTTTTTTCTTGTTTCTATCACGTAGTAGTGTGGTACTACACTGAAACAGTCCATTAAACCTGGTTTCGATTAATATTTTAGAGGATAACACATGTTAGGTCTAGGTTAGGTCTGGGATTTGCCCTCATCGGGGTCATACTTTCGCAGTTTTAACATACATGTTGACCTGAACGATGGTTTTTTCTGCTTTGGATCACGTCGTAAAGTGGTACCAGACTGAAACAGTCAATTAAACCTGGTTTCGATCAATATTTTATAGGATAACGCAAGTTAGGTCTGGGAAATGTCTGGGATTTGCCCTCATCAGGGTCATATTTTCGCGTTTTTCGCATACTTGTTGAACAGATCCTGGGTTTTTTCTGGATTGGATCACGTAGTAATGTGGTACCACACTGAAACAGTCCATTCAACCTGGTTTCGATCAATATTTTAGAGAATAATTCATGTTAGGTCTAGGTTAGGTCTGGGATTTGCTCTCATCAGGCTCGTACTTTCGCATTCTTCACATACTTGTTGAACAGATCCTGGGTTTCTTCTGGTTTGGATCACGTATTAATGTGGTACCACACTGAAACAGTCCATTACACCTGGTTTCGATCAATATTTTAGAGAATAAGTCATGTTAGGTCTAGGTTAGGTCTGAGATTTGCTCTCATCAGACTCATACTTTCGCATATTTCTCATTTTCGTTGGCCAGAACCTGGGCTTCCACTGGTTTGGACCACGAAGTAATGTGGTACCACAGTGAAGCAGTCAATTAAACCTGGTCTTGGTAAATATTTTAGAGGATTACTCATGTTAGCTCTGGGTTAGGTCGCGGATTTGCCCTCATCAGGCTCATACTTTCGCATATTACTCATTCTTGTTGGCTAGATCCTGGGCTTTTTCTGGATTGGATCACGTATTAATGTGGTACCACACTGAAACTGTCATTTAAACGTGGTTTCCGTCATTATTTTAGAGGATAACACATGTTAGGTCTAGGGTAGGTCTAGGATTTGCCCTCATCAGTCTCATACTTTCGCATATTACTCATACTTGTTGGCTAGATCCTGGGCTTTTTCTGGATTGGATCACGTATTAATGTGGTACCACACTAAAACTGTCAATTAAACCCGGTTTCCGTCAATAGTTTAGAGGAGAACACATGTTAGGTCTAGGTTAGGTCTGGGATTTGCCCTCATCAGGGTCATACTTTCGCAGTTTTAACATACATGTTGTCCTGATCGGGGGTTTTTTCTGCTTTGTATCACGTAGCAAATTGGTACCACACTAAAACTGTCAATTAAACCTGGTTTCGAACAATATTTTGGAGGATAACGCAGGTTATGTCTGGAATAGGTCTGGGATTTGCCCTCATCAGGCTCATACTCTCGCAGTTTTAACATACATGTAAACCTGATCGATGGTTTTTTCTGCTTTGGATCACGTCGTAAAGTGGTACCACACTGAAACAGTCAATTAAACCTGGTTCCGATCAATATTTTATAGGATAACGCAAGTTAGGTCTGGGACAGGTCAGGGGTTTGCTCTCATCAGGGTCATATTTTCGCGTTTTTCACATACTTGTTGAACAGATACCTGGCTTTTTCTGGTTTGGACCACGTACTAATGTGGTACCACACTGAAACAGTCGATTAAACCTGGTTTCGATCAATATTTTTGAGGATAACGCATGTTAGCTCTGGGTAAGGTCTAGGATTTGCCCTCATCAGGCTCATACTCTCGCATATTACTCATACTTGTTGGCTAGATCCTGGGCTTTTTCTGGATTGGATCACGTATTAATGTGGTACCACACTAAAACTGTCAATTAAACCCGGTTTCCGTCAATAGTTTAGAGGAGAACACATGTTAGGTCTAGGTTAGGTCTGGGATTTGCCCTCATCAGGGTCATACTTTCGCAGTTTTAACATACATGTTGTCCTGATCGGGGGTTTTTTCTGCTTTGTATCACGTAGCAAATTGGTACCACACTAAAACTGTCAATTAAACCTGGTTTCGAACAATATTTTGGAGGATAACGCAGGTTATGTCTGGAATAGGTCTGGGATTTGCTATCATCAGGCTCGTACTTTCGCAATCTTCACATACTTGTTGAACAGATCCGGGGTATTTTTCTAGTTTGGAACACGTAGTAATGTGGTACCTCACTGAAACAGCCGATTAAACCTGGTTTCGATCAATATTTTTGAGGATAACGCATGTTAGGTCTAGGTTAGGCCTGGGATTTTCCCACATCAGACTCATACTTTCGCATTCTTCACATATTTGTTGGAGAAATCCTGGGCATTTTCTGGATTGGATCACGTAGTAATGTGGTACCACACTGAAACAGTCCATTCAACCTGGTTTCGATCAATATTTTAGAGAATAATTCATGTTAGGTCTAGGTTAGGTCTGGGATTTGCTCTCATCAGGCTCGTACTTTCGCATATTTCTCATACTTCATGGCCAGATTCTAGGCTTTTTCTGGTTCGGATCACGTAGTAATGTGGTACCACACTGAAAGAGTCCATTAAACCTGGTTTCGATCAATATTTTAGAGGATAACGCATGTTATGTCTAGGTTAGGCCTGGGATTTGCCCGCATCAGACTCATACTTTCGCATTCTTCACATACTTGTTGAACAGATCCCTGTATTTTGCTGGTTTGGATCACGTAGTAATGTGGTACCACACTGAAACAGTCAATTAAACCTTGTTTCGAACAATATTTTTGAGGATAACGCATGTTAGGTCTCGGTTTAGTCTAGGATTTGCCCTCAGCTGGGTCATACTCTCGCATGTTACTCAAACTTGTTGGCCAGATTCTGGGCTCTCACTGGTCTGGATCACGTAGTAATGTGGTACCACACTGAAACAGTCCATTAAACCTGGTTTCGATCAATATTTTAGAGGATAACGCAAGTTAGGTCTGGGATAGGTCTGGGATCTGCCCTCATCAGGCTCATACCTTTGCATTTTTCACATACTTGTTGAACACATCCTGGGTTTTGTCTTGTTTAGATCACGTAGTAATGTGGTACCACACTGAAACAGTCAATTAGACCTGGTTTCGATCAATATTTTAGAGGATAACGCAAGTTAGGTCTGGGATAGGTCTGGGATCTGCCCTCATCAGGCTCATACCTTTGCATTTTTCACATACTTGTTGAACACATCCTGGGTTTTGTCTTGTTTAGATCACGTAGTAATGTGGTACCACACTGAAACAGTCAATTAGACCTGGTTTCGATCAATATTTTAGAGGATAACGCAAGTTAGGTCTGGGATAGGTCTCGGATTTGCCCTCATCAGGGTCAGATTTTCGCATTTTTCACATACTTGTTGAGCAGATCCTGGGATTCTTTCTGGTTTGGATCACGTGGTAACGTGGTACCACACTGAAACAGTGAATTAAACCTGGTTTCGATCAATATTTTAGAGGATAACGCAAGTTAGGTCTGGGATAGGTCTGGGATCTGCCCTCATCAGGCTCATACCTTTGCATTTTTCACATACTTGTTGAACACATCCTGGGTTTTGTCTTGTTTAGATCACGTAGTAATGTGGTACCACACTGAAACAGTCAATTAGACCTGGTTTCGATCAATATTTTAGAGGATAACGCAAGTTAGGTCTGGGATAGGTCTGGGATCTGCCCTCATCAGGCTCATACCTTTGCATTTTTCACATACTTGTTGAACACATCCTGGGTTTTGTCTTGTTTAGATCACGTAGTAATGTGGTACCACACTGAAACAGTCATTTAGACCTGGTTTCGATCAATATTTTAGAGGATAACGCAAGTTAGGTCTGGGATAGGTCTGGGATTTTCCCTCATCAGACTCATACTTTCGCATTCTTCACATACTTGTTGTTCAGATCCTGGGTTTTTTCTAGTTGTGATCACATAGTAATGTGGTACCACACTGAAACAGTCAATTAAACCTGGTTTCGATCAAAATTTTATAGGATAACGCAAGTTAGGTCTGGGATAGGTCTGGGATTTGCCCTCATCAGGGTCATATTTTCGCGTTTTTCACATACTTGATGGCCAGAATCTGGGCTTTTTCTGGTTTGGATCACGTAGCAATGTGGTACCATACTGAAACAGTCGACTAAACCTCGTTTCGATCAATATTTTTGAGGGTAACGCATGTTAGGTCTAGGTTAGGCCTGGGATTTTCCCTCTTCAGACACATACTTTCGCATTTTTCTCATGCTTGTTGAACACATCCTGGGTTTTTCTGGTTTGGATCACGTAGTAATGTGGTACCACACTGAAACAGACCAGTAAACCTGGTTTCGATCAATATTTTAGAGGATAACGCAAGTTATGTCTGGGATCCCCTCAGGGGCTGCCAGCCTTTCAGCTGCAGTACGGGCTTAACGAACTCGGGGTACCCGAGTCATACACACACCGTAAGCCTCCTGTTGGTCGTCACAACGACCCATTCACAATTCCCTATTGGTTTTGTGAATAGTACGTGACGGCAGGAAGAGCGGGGGTCTTGGCTTAACCGCCTGGGCCACGAGTATGGCGACTCTATAAAATCGCCCTCCAATCCTAAGCTATGGTGCGCGGCGATGGGATGCATGGTTGGGGGAGAAGGCCCAATCCCATGCGACCACCTCCGGGGAACCTGCCGAACCCCCGGAGTATTAGGCTTACCCGGGTAAGGCGGCTCTGCCCGGGTGGTCCTTTATTTCCGACCATCTCGTGGGATTTTTATGGACACAGAAAATAAAATGGGGATGGGGCGGGTTTTGTCGGTTGGGGAGGACGGAGACGGGGTTGGGGTTAGGGTGGCGGCGCTCGCGCCCGACTGAGCGCCAGGTCCGGCTTCGTGGAGGGTGGAGGAGGACGACGAGACGGCGTCGGTCTCGTCCTTCTCCTCCAGCACGAGCCACATAGGCTCCAAGAGGAAGAGGACGGGGCAGGCCGTCGTCGAGGTGGGCGGGGCGATGAGCCCGTCGGTGAGGCTGAGTTGCCTCAGGGACGAGGTGACCGAGGAGATATCGGAGAGGATCTCCTCGTCCCTGAGGCGGGTGGAGAAAGTCGCCGCTGCCTGCGCCTTTAAGGGGCAGAAAAGCGGTGGCGCGGAGGCCCTGAAGGCCGCGGCGGAGGAAATGAGGGAGGCGGCGCGGGAGCTCAGAGGGCGGAACGCCCGTCTGCAGCTCCTGTTGGAGGAGGAGCGACAGGGGAGGAGGAGGGCAGAGGCGCTGTGGAACAGCGCTGCCCTCCCTCCCATCCTCCCTCCTCCTCCACCGCTGCGTCCCTCGGCGGAGGTAAATAAGCGGAGTGCGGCGGCAGTGGTGCGGGGCACCGCGGGCCCCTCCACCCGCACTCCGCCCGTGAAGAAGTCCCCGTCCTCCTCAGAAGACGATCTTCTGAGGAGGATTGGGGACATGATTGATGGCAAGCTGGCCGCCTTCCGGGAGGAGCTCCTCGCCGGAAGAGCGGTCAGCAGGAAGGCGGTGCCTCCCCGACCTGTTCCGGTACAGTCGGGGAAGGCAAAGAAGGGCGGAGTGAAGGCTCCGCCCAGCGTTGCGGCACCAGGGCCCCGGGTCGCGACCCCCAAGGGGGGTGGTGTACCCGTGGTCGCGGTGGTCGCGTCCTCCACAGCACCCTCCCAAGGGGGGGTGGCGTGGAGTGAGGTGGTGGGGCGGAAGGCGAAGCGGGCGGCGAGGAAGGCCTCGCAACCGCAGCCTCCGCCTCCGCCGCCGGCGGCCAAGGTAATGGCCGCGAAGGTCGGGAAGGCACGACCAGGTCGTCCCCCAAAAACGGCAGCGGTGACGCTGACCGTTGCGCAGGGGGGCGACCTGACCCTCGCGGAGGCGATGCGGCTCGCCAGGGAGAATATCTCCCTGGAAGAGCTGGGCGTCGCCTCCGTGAGGGCGAAGAGGGCCGTGACCGGGGGTCTCTTGCTGGAGATCCCCGGTGCAGAAGGCGGCGCGAAGGCGGATCGTCTCGCCCAGAGGCTCCGGGAGCAGCTGGGCGAGCGAGGTGTCCGGGTCGCCCGGCCCACGAAGCGCACGGAGATGCGCGTTTGTGGGCTGGACGACTCGGTCAGCGCACAGGATGTGTCCCGTGCCCTTGCGAGGGCGGGGGACTGTCCTGTGGAGGACCTGCGGATCGGAGAGATCCGCAGGTCGCCCTCCGGCCTCGGGTCGGTGTGGGCCCGGTGCCCCCTCTCCGCCGCCCGTAAGGTGGCGGAATCCGGGAGGGTGTTGGTGGGGTGGGTTTCGGCGCGAGTGGAAATCCTCGCGCCGCGCCCTCTCCAGTGTCACCGCTGCCTCGAATTGGGGCACGTGAGGCAGTGGTGCACCTCGCCGGTGGACCGCAGCGGTCAGTGTTACCGCTGCGGTGCCAAAGAGCACCGTGCGAGCCAGTGCTCGGCGGCCCCCCACTGCCCGCTGTGTGCGGACATGGGGAGGCCAGCCGATCACAGGGTGGGGAGCAAGAAGTGCTCCCCCCCCCCCTCCCGGAAGGAGAGGAAGAGGCGGGCTGCACCGGCTCCGGTGCCGAGGGCGGTGGCATCGTCCTCCATGGAGGTGGACGGTGCTACGGGGACGGACGGCCAGGAGGAGGCTGGCGCGGCCATTAATTAATGCCGCCCCGCCTCCTCCTCCAGTCCAACCTCAACCACTGCCGCGCGGCACAGGACTTGATGTCCCAAGTCCTCGCGGAGTGGGGGGTTGGCCTGGCGGTCGCCGCCGAGCCGTACCGCGTCCCTGATCACCCTCATTGGGTGGGCGACGCGGACGGCTTGGTGGCGACGGTATGGGGAGGGGGCGACGGGTCCCCACCGTTCTCCTTGTTGGAGCGCGGTCGGGGATTCGTCGCCGTGGACTGGGGGGGAGTCGCTGTGGTGGGGTGCTACATTTCGCCCCGTAGCGGTCACGCTGCGTTCGAGCTGTACTTGGCCGAGGTCGCGGCATGCGTGCAGCGCTACGCGGCCCGGCCGGTGCTGGTCCTGGGGGATTTTAATGCCAAGTCGGTGGCTTGGGGATCCCCCAGGACCTCCGTTCGCGGCGGGATCCTGGGCGATTGGGCGGCGGGGCTCGACCTCCGGGTATTGAACCGGGGGTCGGAGCACACATGCGTGCGGCGATATGGGGGGTCCATCGTGGATGTTGGATTCGCGACCCCCAACGCCGTGCGCATGGTGTCGGGTTGGCACGTGGTCGCGGGGGCAGAGACACTCTCCGATCACCGGTACATCCGGATGGAGGTCTCTGCCGCCGCGAGTGCATCCCGACACGGCCGCCTGCGTGGCACCCCACCACGCCGCTGGGCGCTTCGGCGCCTGGACAAGGACGCCCTGATGGCAGCTGCCCTCGCTGCAACTTGGCCGCAGGGAGCGGCCGAGTTGCCGAGCATAGAGGAGGAGGTCGCCCGGCTCGGAGCATTGGTCGCGGGTATTTGCGACGCGGCGATGCCTCGGGTCGGGCGGGCTTCCCCTCGCCGGGCGGTGTACTGGTGGTCGGACGCGATCGCGGAGTTGCGAGTCGCGACTGTCCGCGCCCGACGCCAGTACACCCGCGCACGCCGTCGTCAACGTACAGGCGACGGCGTGGCGCGAGCGAGGGCAGCTGATGACCTGTATGGAGCATACCGCGTGGCGCGGGTTGCTCTGCAGGTCGCCATCAAACGGGCCAAGACCCAGGCATGGAAGGAGCTCCTCCAGACCCTTGATGACGATCCATGGGGGCGCCCATATAAGGTGGTGCTGAATAAGCTCCGCCCGTGGGCGCCCCCCGTCACCGAAGGTCTTGACCCCCGGCTGCTGGAGGACGTGGTCAATACACTCTTCCCAATTGGGGAGAGGGGACCGCGTCCTCCGGCGGCGGCGGCTGTCCCAGTGGAGTGGACGGCCGAGCTGGGGGTCACGCAGGAGGAGCTGGCAGCGGCCATCAGACGGCTCGGGGTTCGTAACACGGCCCCGGGTCCGGATGGTGTGCCCGGCCGGGTTTGGGTCTTGACCCAGGGCGTCCTTGGGGCCGACCTCAGGCGGTTGTTCGACCGCTGCCTGAGGGACGGGCGATTCCCCCCCAGTTGGAAGGTGGCGAGGATGGTCCTCCTCCGGAAGGAGGGTCGGCCCGCGGAGTCTCCCTCCGCATACCGGCCCATTTGTCTCCTCGACGAGGTGGGCAAGCTCTTCGAGCGTGTGATTGCTGCCCGACCCCTCGTCGAGCACCTGTCGCGGGGTGATCCCGGTCTGGCCGACTGCCAGTTCGGTTTCCGGGGGGGCCGATCGACTATCGACGCGATAGGTCGTGTGAGGGCCCTCTCGGAGGCGGCCGTCTCCCGGGGAGGGGTGGCATTGGCAATATCCTTGGATATTGCCAATGCATTTAACACCCTCCCCTGGGAAGAGATAAGGAGGGGGCTCGAATATCATCGAGTCCCCCCTTGTCTCAGGGCGGTCGTCGGGGATTATCTCCGCGGCAGGTGGATCGAGTATCCGGGCCGGGATGGTGATATGCGGAGGGAGGTGTACTGCGGTGTTCCGCAGGGGTCGGTCCTCGGGCCACTCCTGTGGAACATCGCGTACGACTCGGTGTTGCGGGCCGGCCTCCCCGACGGCGTCAGCACGGTGTGTTATGCGGATGACACACTGGTGCTGGCCGTCGGGGCGCACTGGGGGAGGGCCATGCGTCGCGCGGAGGAGGGGTCGCAACGCGTCGTCGACCGGATCAGGGGGATGGGGATGACGGTGGCGGTCCATAAGACCGAGGTGATTGCGTTTCATTCACCTCGGCAGGATCCGCCACCCCCTCTGATTCGGGTGGGTGGGGCTGACATCGAGGTGAAGCCCCAGATCAGGTATCTGGGGCTGATCCTCGATAGCCACTGGCGTTTCGAGAAGCATTTCCGCTGCCTGGTCCCCCGGTTGGAAAGGATGGTTGCGGCTCTGGGCCGGATCCTGCCCAACCTGGGGGGCCCGGCGGGCCGAGTTCGTCGCCTCTATGTGGCAATGGTCCAGTCGGTGGCCCTATACGGGGCCCCCGTCTGGGCGGACGACCTGGCTGCCTCCCGGCGCAGCATGACTATGCTGCGTCGGGTGCAGAGGCGCATGGCGCTCAGGGTCGTCCGCGGGTATCGGACCATGTCACATGAGGCGGCGACGGTTCTAGCGGGGATGCCGCCCATGGACCTGCTCGCGCGGTCGCACGCGGTCATGTACCGGCACCGCGTCGACCGTCGCGCGGGGGTGGGGGCGGTCCCGGGCGGGCAGGAACCTGCTTGGGGCGATTTGAAGCGCCACGCCCGGCAGTTCGTGTTGCTCGCGTGGCAGGAGCGGCTGGCTCTGCCAACCGCGGGGTACCGGACTGTCGGGGCGGTTCGGCCACTCCTGAAGGAGTGGCTGGACAGAGGCCATGGCAGCCTCACCTACCGGATGGCACAGGTATTTTCCGGGCATGGCAGCTTCGGAAGATACCTGTGCCGGATAGGGAAGGAGCCGACGGCGCGTTGCTGCCACTGCGACGCTGAGCAGGACACGGCGGATCATACCCAGGAGGTATGCCCCGCGTGGGAGGGGGAGCGCCGTGTCCTGGTCGGCGTCGTCGGGCGGGATGTCTCGCTGCCGGGCGTGGTGCGCGCCATGCTCGGCAGCGAGGAGAAGTGGAGGGCCGTGGCCTCCTTCTGCGAGAACGTAATGTTGCAGAAGGAGGCCGCGGGGAGGGAGCGCGAGCGTCAGCGGCGTGCTGAAGCTCGCGCTCGTGCGGTGGCCCGAGGTCGTCGCCCGGTCGCGAGGCGTCGCGGGCGGCCGCCTCGGCGTGGCGGATGACCTAGGCTGGGAGGGGGGTCCTGAGGGGACCCTCCTCCCGCCAGGCGGCGACGGGTCGGACCGTTTGGGGGTAGGAGTGCCTCCCCCTACCGGTCCGACGCAAGGGGAGGCACCCTCGGCGGTCTGGTGCGGCCATGAACGCCCGGCCGCCGAGGGGTGGAAACGGGGTCGCGGGCGGTTGCGAGTTGGGGCTCGCAGCCGCCACTAAACGCGGCCCCGGGACGGATAGCGGCGGGATGGAGTGGCCCCGTCCCGCCGCTATGAGGCAGTGTGTCTACTGGGGGGACCGATTGTCCCCCGGGGGATGGGCGCGAAAGCGCGGGCACGGGGAGGATACCGGAAGAATGCTTCGAGCGATTCCCGGTATCCTCCCAAAGCGTGCCGAAGGGTCACCGTGGGGTTTTTAGTGGGTAGGTCCCGCGCCTGTCGTTGTACGGGCGCGGGGAATCTCACACACCCCTCCCACCTCTCCCCAAGGAGGTGGGTGGGAGTCTTTCGAAGATTTTCCCCACGAGAAAAAAAAAAAAAAAGTTATGTCTGGGATAGGTCCGGGATTTGCCCTCATCAGGCTCATACTTTCGCGTTTTTCACATACTTGTTGAAGAGATCCTGGGCTTTTTCTGGATTGGATCACGTAGTAATGTGGTACCACACTGAAACAGTCCATTAAACCTGGTTTCGATCAATATTTTAGAGAATAATTCATGTTAGGTCTAGGTTAGGTCTGGCATCTGCTCTCATCGGGCTCGTACTTTCGCATATTTCTCATACTTGATGGCCAGATTCTAGGCTTTTTCCGGTTTGGATCACGTAGTAATGTGGTACCACACTGAAACAGTCCATTAAACCTGGTTTCGATCAATATTTTAGAGGATAACGCATGTTATGTCTAGGTTAGGCCTGGGATTTGCCCACATCAGGCTCATACTTTCGCATTCCTCACATACTTGTTGAACAGATCCCTGTATTTTGCTGGTTTGGATCACGTAGTAATGTGGTACCACACTGAAACAGTCAATTAAACCTGGTTTCCATCAATATTATAGAGAATAACACATGCTAGGTCTGGGTTAGGTCCAGGATTAGCCCTCATCAGTCTCATACATTCGCATTCTTCACATACTTCTTGAACAGATCCTGGGTTTGTTCTGGGTTGGATCACATAGTAATGTGGTACCACACTGATACAGTCAATTAAACCTGGTTTCCATCAATATTTTAGAGGATAACATATGTTAGGTCTAGGTTAGGTCTAGAGTTTGCCCTCATCAGTCTCATACTTTCGCATTCTTCACATACTTCTCGAACAGATCCTGCGTTTTTTCTTGTTTCGATCACGTAGTAATGTGGTACCACACTGAAACAGGCCATTGAACCTGGTTTCGATTAATATTTTAGTGGATAACACATGTTAGGTCAAGGTTAGGTCTGGGATTTGCCCTCATCAGGGTCATACTTACGCAGTTTTAACATACATGTTGAACACATCCCCGGATTTTGCTGGTTTGGATCACGTAGTAATGTGGTACCACACTGAAACAGTCAATTAAACCTGGTTTCCATCAATATTTTAGAGGATAACATATGTTAGGTCTGGGTTAGGTCCAGGATTTGCCCTCATCAGTCTCATACATTCGCATTCTTCACATACTTCTTGAACAGATCCTGGGTTTTCTCTGGTTTGGGTCACATAGTAATGTGGTACCATACTGAAACAGTCAATTAAACCTGGTTTCGATCAATATTTTAGAGGATAACGCATGTTAGGTCTAGGTTAGACCTGGGATTAGCCCTCATCAGACTCATACTTTCGCATTTTTCGCATTCTTGTTGAACAGATCCTGGGTTATTTCTGGTTTGGATCAGGTAGTAATGTCGTACCACACTGAAACAGTCGATTAAACCAGGTTCCGATCAATATTCTAGATGATAACGCATGTTAGGTCTGGGTTAGGTCTAGGATTTGCCCTCATCTGGCTTATACATTCGCATATTTCTCATACTTGTTAGCCAGATCCTTTGCTTTTTTTGGATTGGGTGACACAGTAATGTGGTACCACACTGAAACGGTCGATTAAACCTGGTTTCGATCAATATTTTAGATGATAACGCATGTTAGGTCTGGTTTAGTTCTTGGATTTGCCCGCATCTGGCTCATACTTTCGCATTCTTCACATACTTGTTGAACAGATCCTGGGTTTTTTCTGGTTTGGATCACGTAGAAATGTGATACCACACTGCAACAGTCGACTAACCCTGGCCACGATCATCAGTTTAGAGGATCATGCCGGTTAGGTCTGGGTTAGATCCAGGATTTGCCCGCATCAGGCTCATGCTTTCGCATATTTCAAATACTAGTTGGCCAGATCCTGGGCTTTTTCTGGTTTGGATCACGCAGTAATGTGGTACCACACTGAAACAGTCGATTAAACCTGGTTTTGATCAATATTTTAGATGAAAACGCATGTTAGGTCTCGGTTAGGTCTAGGATTTGCCCTCATCTGGCTCATACTTTCGCATTCTTCACGTACTTGTTGGACAGATCCTGGGTTTTTTCTGGTTTGGATCAGGTGGTAATGCGGTACCACACCGAAACAGTCGACTAAACCTGGTTTCGATCTAAATTTTAGAGGAAAACGCATGTTAGGACTAGGTTAGGACTGGGATATGCTCTCATCAGGCTCGTACCTCCGCATATATCTCATACTTGATGGACAGATTCTGTACTGTTTCTGGTTTGGATCACGTAGTAATGTGGTGCCACACGGAACCAGTCGATTAAACCTGGTTTCGATCAATATTTTTGAGGATAACGCATGTTGGGTCTGGTTTAGGTCTTGCATTTGCCCTCATCTGGTTCATACTTTCGCATTCTTCACATACTTGTTGAACGGATCCTGGGTTTCTTCTAGTTTGGATCAGGTAGTAATGTGGTACCACACTGAAACAGCCTGATTAACCCTAGTCACGATGAACATTTTAGAGGATAACGCCGGTTAGGTCTCGGTTTGGTGTGGGATTTGCCCTCATCAGGCTCATACTTCCGCATGTTTCTCATACTTGTTTGCCAGATCCTGTGCTTTTTCTGGATTGGGTCACACAGTAACGTGGTACCACACTGAAACAGTCGATTAAACCTGGGTTCGATCAATATTTTAGATGATAACGCATGTTAGGTCCGGGTTAGGTCTAGGATTTGCCCTCATCTGGCTCATACTTTCGCATTTTTCACATACTTGTTGTAAAGATCCTGGGTTTTTTCTGGATTGAATCACGTGGTAATGTGGTACCACACTGAAACAGTCCATGAAACCTAGTGTCGGTCAATATTTCAAAGGATATCGCATGTTAGGTCTCGGTCAGGTCTGGGATTTACCCTCATGAGGCTCATACTTTCGCATATTTCTCATACATGTTGGCCTGATCCTGGGCTTTTTCAGTTTTGGATCACGTGGTAATGTGGGACCACACTGAAACAGTCCATCAAACCTGGTCTCGGTCAATATTTTAAACGATATCGCATGTTAGGTCTGGGTTAGGTCTGGAATTTGCTCTCATCAGGCTCATACTTTCCCATATTTCTCATACTTGTTAGCCAGATCCTTTGCTTTTTCTGGATTGGATCACACAGTAATGTAGTACCACACAGAAACAGTCAACTTTACCTGGTCTCGATCAATATTTTAGAGGATAACTCATGCTAGGTCTAAGTTAGGCCTGGGATTAGCACTCATCAGACTCATACTTTCGCATTTTTCGCATACTTGTTGAACAGATGCTGGGTTATTTCTGGTTTGGATCAGGTTGTAATGTCGTACCACAGTGAAACAGTCGATTAAACCTGGTTTCGATCAATATTTTAGAGGATAACGCATGTTAGGTCCGGGTTAGGTCTAGGATTTGCCCTCATCTGGATCATACTTTCGCATTTTTCACATACTTGTTGTAAAGATCCTGGGTTTCTTCTGGATTGAATCACGTGGTAATGTGGTACCACACTGAAACAGTCCATGAAACCTAGTGTCGGTCAATATTTCAAAGGATATCGCATGTTATGTCTAGGTTAGGCCTGGGATTAGCCCTCATCAGACTCATACTTTCGCATTTTTCACATACTTGTTAGCCAGATCCTTTGCTTTTTCTGGATTGGGTCACACAGTAATGTGGTACCACACTGAAACGGTCGATTAAATCTGGTTTCGATCAATATTTTAGATGGTAACGCATGTTAGGTCTGGTTTAGTTCTTGGATTTGCCCGCATCTGGCTCATACTTTCGCATTCTTCACATACTTGTTGGACAGATCCTGCGTTTTTTCTGGTTTGGATCACGTAGTAATGTGGTGCCACACGGAAACAGTCGATTAAACCTGGTCTCGATCAATATTTTAGAGGATAACGCATGTTAGGTCTTGGTTAGATCTGGAGTTTGCTCTCATCAGTCTCATACCTTCGCATTCTTCACATACTTGTTGAACAGATCCTGCGTTTTTTCTGGTTTGAATCACGTAGTAATGTGGTATCACACTGAAACAGTCCATGAAATGTGGTTTCGATCAATATTTTAGAGGATAACGCATGTTAGGTCTAGGTTAGGCCTGGGATTAGCCCTCATCAGACTCATACTTTCGCATTTTTCGCATACTTGTTAAACAGAACCTTTGCTTTTTCTGGATTGGATCACACAGTAATGTAGTACCACATTGAAACAGTCAACTTTACCTGGTCTCGATCAATATTTTAGAGGATAACTCATGCTAGGTCTAGGTTAGGCCTGGAATTTGCTCTCATCAGTCTCATACCTTCGCATTCTTCACATACTTGTTGAACAGATCCTGCGTTTTTTCTAGATTGTATCACGTGGTAATGTGGTACCACACTGAAACAGTACATCAGACCTGGTCTCGGTCAATATTATAAACGATATCGCATGTTAGGTCCGGGTTAGGTCTGGGATTTGCCCTCATGAGGCTCATACTTTCCCATATTTCTCATACTTGTTGGCCTGATCCTGGGCTTTTTCCGGTTTGGATCAGGTAGTAACGTGGTACCACACTGATGCAGTCGATTAAACCTGGACACGATCAACATTTTAGAGGATAACGCCGGTTAGGTCTCGGTTTGGTGTGGGATTTGCCCTCATCAGGCTCATACTTCCGCATGTTTCTCATACTTGTTTGCCAGATCCTGTGCTTTTTCTGGATTGGGTCACACAGTAACGTGGTACCACACTGAAACAGTCGATTAAACCTGGGTTCGATCAATATTTTAGATGATAACGCATGTTAGGTCCGGGTTAGGTCTAGGATTTGCCCTCATCTGGCTCATACTTTCGCATTTTTCACATACTTGTTGTAAAGATCCTGGGTTTTTTCTGGATTGAATCACGTGGTAATGTGGTACCACATTGAAACAGTCCATGAAACCTAGTGTCGGTCAATATTTCAAAGGATATCGCATGTTAGGTCTCGGTTAGGTCTGGGATTTACCCTCATGAGGCTCATACTTTCGCATATTTCTCATACATGTTGGCCTGATCCTGGGCTTTTTCAGTTTTGGATCACGTGGTAATGTGGGACCACACTGAAACAGTCCATCAAACCTGGTCTCGGTCAATATTTTAAACGATATCGCATGTTAGGTCTGGGTTAGGTCTGGAATTTGCTCTCATCAGGCTCATACTTTCCCATATTTCTCATACTTGTTAGCCAGATCCTTTGCTTTTTCTGGATTGGATCACACAGTAATGTAGTACCACACAGAAACAGTCAACTTTACCTGGTCTCGATCAATATTTTAGAGGATAACTCATGCTAGGTCTAGGTTAGGCCTGGGATTAGCACTCATCAGACTCATACTTTCGCATTTTTCGCATACTTGTTGAACAGATGCTGGGTTATTTCTGGTTTGGATCAGGTTGTAATGTCGTACCACAGTGAAACAGTCGATTAAACCTGGTTTCGATCAATATTTTAGAGGATAACGCATGTTAGGTCCGGGTTAGGTCTAGGATTTGCCCTCATCTGGATCATACTTTCGCATTTTTCACATACTTGTTGTAAAGATCCTGGGTTTCTTCTGGATTGAATCACGTGGTAATGTGGTACCACACTGAAACAGTCCATGAAACCTAGTGTCGGTCAATATTTCAAAGGATATCGCATGTTATGTCTAGGTTAGGCCTGGGATTAGCCCTCATCAGACTCATACTTTCGCATTTTTCGCATACTTGTTAGCCAGATCCTTTTTCTTTTTCTGGATTGGGTCACACAGTAATGTGGTACCACACTGAAACGGTCGATTAAACCTGGTTTCGATCAATATTTTAGATGGTAACGCATGTTAGGTCTGGTTTAGTTCTTGGATTTGCCCGCATCTGGCTCATACTTTCGCATTCTTCACATACTTGTTGGACAGATCCTGCGTTTTTTCTGGTTTGGATCACGTAGTAATGTGGTGCCACACGGAAACAGTCGATTAAACCTGGTCTCGATCAATATTTTAGAGGATAACGCATGTTAGGTTTTGGTTAGATCTGGAGTTTGCTCTCATCAGTCTCATACCTTCGCATTCTTCACATACTTGTTGAACAGATCCTGCGTTTTTTCTGGTTTGAATCACGTAGTAATGTGGTATCACACTGAAACAGTCCATGAAATATGGTTTCGATCAATATTTTAGAGGATAAAGCATGTTAGGTCTAGGTTAGGCCTGGGATTAGCCCTCATCAGACTCATACTTTCGCAATTTTCGCATACTTGTTAAACAGAACCTTTGCTTTTTCTGGATTGGATCACACAGTAATGTAGTACCACATTGAAACAGTCAACTTTACCTGGTCTCGATCAATATTTTAGAGGATAACTCATGCTAGGTCTAGGTTAGGCCTGGAATTTGCTCTCATCAGTCTCATACCTTCGCATTCTTCACATACTTGTTGAACAGATCCTGCGTTTTTTCTAGATTGTATCACGTGGTAATGTGGTACCACACTGAAACAGTCCATCAGACCTGGTCTCGGTCAATATTTTAAACGATATCGCATGTTAGGTCCGGGTTAGGTCTGGGATTTGACCTCATGAGGCTCATACTTTCCCATATTTCTCATACTTGTTGGCCTGATCCTGGGCTTTTTCCGGTTTGGATCAGGTAGTAACGTGGTACCACACTGATGCAGTCGATTAAACCTGGACACGATCAACATTTTAGAGGATAACGCCGGTTAGGACTCGGTTAGGTGTGGGATTTGCCCTCATCAGGCTCATACTTTCCCATATTTCTCATACTTGCTAGCCAGATCCTTTGCTTTTCCTGGATTGGATCACACAGTAATGTAGTACCACACTGAAACAGTCAATTTTACATGGTCTCGATCAATATTTTAGAGCACAACGCATGTTAGGTCTGGGCTAGGTCTAGGATTTGCCCTCATCTGGCTCATACTTTCGCATTTTTCGCATACTTGTTGAACAGATCCAGGGATTTTTCTGGTTTGGATCAGGTGGTAACATGGTATCACACTGAAACAGTCGACTAAACCTGGTCTCGATCAATATTTTAGAGGATAACGCATGTTAGGTCTGGGTTGGGTCTGGGATTTACCCTCACGAGGCTCATTCTTTCGCATATTTCTCATACATGTTGGCCTGATCCTGGGCTTTTTCTGTTTTTGATCACGTGGGAATGTGGTACCACATTGAAACAGTCCATGAAACCTGGTTTCGATCAATATTTTAGAGGATAACGCATGTTAGGTCTAGGTTAGGTCTAGGATTTGCCCTCATCTGGCTCATACTTTCGCATATTTCTCATACTTGTTGGCCTGATCCTTGCCCTTTTCTGGTTTGGATCACGTAGTAATATGGTACCACACTGGAGCAGTCGACTAAACCTGGTCTCGATCAATATTTTAGAGGATAACTCATGCTAGGTCTAGGTTAGGTCTGTAATATGCTTTCATCAGTCTCATATCTTCGCATTCTTCACATACTTGTTGAACAGACCCTGCGTTTTTTCTGGTTTGAATCACGTGGTAATGTGGTACCACACTGAAACAGTCCATGAAACCTAGTCTCGGTCAAAATTTTAAAGGATATCGCATGTTAGGTCTGGGTTGGGTCTGGGATTTACCCTCACGAGGCTCATACTTTCGCATATTTCTCATACATGTAGGCCTGATCCTGGGCTTTTTCTGTTTTTGATCACGTGGTAATGTGGTACCACATTGAAACAGTCCATGAAACCTGGTTTCGATCAATATTTTAGAGGATAACGCATGTTAGGTCTAGGTTAGGTCTAGGATTTGCCCTCATCTGGCTCATACTTTCGCATATTTCTCATACTTGTTGGCCTGATCCTTGCCCTTTTCTGGTTTGGATCACGTAGTAATGTGGTACCACACTGAAGCAGTCGACTAAACCTGGTCTCGATCAATATTTTGGAGGATAACGCATGTTAGGTCTGGGTTAGGTCTGGAATTTGCTCTCATGAGTCTCATATCTTCGCATTCTTCACATACTCGTTGAACAGATCCCGGGCTTTTTCAGGTTAGGATCAGGTGGTTATGTGGTGGTACCACACTGAAACAGTCGATTAAACATGGTTTCGATCTATATTTTAGAGGATAACGCATGTTAGGTCTAGGTTAGGTCTGGGATTTGCTCTCTACAGGCTCGTAGTTCCGCATATTTCTCATACTTGATGGCCAGATTCTGGGTTATTTCTGGATTGGATTATGTAGTAATATGGTATCACACTGAAGCAGTCGATTAAACCAGGTTTCGATCAATATTCTAGATGATAACGCATGTTAGGTCTGGGTTAGGTCTAGGATTTGCCCTCATGAGGCTCATACTTTCCCATATTTCTCATACTTGTTAGCCAGATCCTTTGCTTTTTCTGGATTGGATCACACAGTAATGTAGTACCGCACTGAAACAGTCAATTTTACCTGGTCTCGATCAATATTTTAGAGGATAACGCATGTTAGGTCTGGGTTAGGTCTGGAATTTGCTCTCATCAGTCTCATATCTTCGCATTCTTCACATACTTGTTGAACAGATCCTGCGTTTTTTTTGGTTTGAATCACGTAGTAATGTGGTATCACACTGAAACAGTCCATGAAACCTGGTTTCGATCAATATTTTAGAGGATAACGCATGTTAGGTCTAGGTTAGGCCTGGGATTAGCCCTCATCAGACTCATACTTTCGCATATTTCTCATACTTGATGACCAGATTCTGGGTTATTTCTGGTTTGGATTCTGTAGTAACATGGTATCACACTGAAACAGACGATTAAACCTGGACACGATCAACATTTTAGAGGATAACGCATGTTAGGTCAAGGTTAGGCCTGGGATTTGCCCTCATCAGGCTCATATTTTCGCATATTTCTCATACTTGTTGGCCTGATCCTTGCCCTTTTCTGGTTTGGATCACGTAGTAATGTGGTACCACACTGAAGCAGTCGACTAAACCTGGTCTCGATCAATATTTTGGAGGATAACGCATGTTAGGTCTGGGTTAGGTCTGGAATTTGCTCTCATCAGTCTCATATCTTCGCATTCTTCACATACTCGTTGAACAGATCCTGGGTTATTTCTGGTTTGGAACAGGTAGTAATGTCGTACCACACTGAAACAGCCGATTAACCCTAGGCACGAAGAACATTTTAGAGGATAACGCCGGTTAGGTCTCGGTTAGGTGTGGGATTTGCCCTCATCAGGCTCATATTTTCGCATATTTCTCATACTTGTTAGCCAGATCCTTTGCTTTTTCTGGATTGGGTCACACAGTAATGTGGTACCACACTGAAACAGTCGATTAAACCTGGTTTCGATCAATATTTTAGATGATAACGCATGTTAGGTCTGGTTTAGTTCTTGGATTTGCCCGCATCTAGCTCATACTTTCGCATTCTTCTCATACATGTTGGCCTGATCCAGGGCTTTTTCTGTTTTTGATCACGTGGTAATTTGGTACCACATTGAAACAGTCCATGAAACCTAGTCTCGGTCAACATTTTAGAGGATAACGCATGTTAGGTCTAGGTTAGGTCTAGGATTTGCCCTCATCTGGCTCATACTTTCGCATATTTCTCATACTTGTTGGCCTGATCCTTGCCCTTTTCTGGTTTGGATCACGTAGTAATGTGGTACCACACTGAAGCAGTCGACTAAACCTGGTCTCGATCAATATTTTGGAGGATAACGCATGTTAGGTCTGGGTTAGGTCTGGAATTTGCTCTCATGAGTCTCATATCTTCGCATTCTTCACATACTCGTTGAACAGATCCCGGGCTTTTTCAGGTTAGGATCAGGTGGTTATGTGGTGGTACCACACTGAAACAGTCGATTAAACATGGTTTCGATCTATATTTTAGAGGATAACGCATGTTAGGTCTAGGTTAGGTCTGGGATTTGCTCTCTACAGGCTCGTAGTTCCGCATATTTCTCATACTTGATGGCCAGATTCTGGGTTATTTCTGGATTGGATTATGTAGTAATATGGTATCACACTGAAGCAGTCGATTAAACCAGGTTTCGATCAATATTCTAGATGATAACGCATGTTAGGTCTGGGTTAGGTCTAGGATTTGCCCTCATGAGGCTCATACTTTCCCATATTTCTCATACTTGTTAGCCAGATCCTTTGCTTTTTCTGGATTGGATCACACAGTAATGTAGTACCGCACTGAAACAGTCAATTTTACCTGGTCTCGATCAATATTTTAGAGGATAACGCATGTTAGGTCTGGGTTAGGTCTGGAATTTGCTCTCATCAGTCTCATATCTTCGCATTCTTCACATACTTGTTGAACAGATCCTGCGTTTTTTTTGGTTTGAATCACGTAGTAATGTGGTATCACACTGAAACAGTCCATGAAACCTGGTTTCGATCAATATTTTAGAGGATAACGCATGTTAGGTCTAGGTTAGGCCTGGGATTAGCCCTCATCAGACTCATACTTTCGCATATTTCTCATACTTGATGACCAGATTCTGGGTTATTTCTGGTTTGGATTCTGTAGTAACATGGTATCACACTGAAACAGACGATTAAACCTGGACACGATCAACATTTTAGAGGATAACGCATGTTAGGTCAAGGTTAGGCCTGGGATTTGCCCTCATCAGGCTCATATTTTCGCATATTTCTCATACTTGTTGGCCTGATCCTTGCCCTTTTCTGGTTTGGATCACGTAGTAATGTGGTACCACACTGAAGCAGTCGACTAAACCTGGTCTCGATCAATATTTTGGAGGATAACGCATGTTAGGTCTGGGTTAGGTCTGGAATTTGCTCTCATCAGTCTCATATCTTCGCATTCTTCACATACTCGTTGAACAGATCCTGGGTTATTTCTGGTTTGGAACAGGTAGTAATGTCGTACCACACTGAAACAGCCGATTAACCCTAGGCACGAAGAACATTTTAGAGGATAACGCCGGTTAGGTCTCGGTTAGGTGTGGGATTTGCCCTCATCAGGCTCATATTTTCGCATATTTCTCATACTTGTTAGCCAGATCCTTTGCTTTTTCTGGATTGGGTCACACAGTAATGTGGTACCACACTGAAACAGTCGATTAAACCTGGTTTCGATCAATATTTTAGATGATAACGCATGTTAGGTCTGGTTTAGTTCTTGGATTTGCCCGCATCTAGCTCATACTTTCGCATTCTTCTCATACATGTTGGCCTGATCCAGGGCTTTTTCTGTTTTTGATCACGTGGTAATTTGGTACCACATTGAAACAGTCCATGAAACCTAGTCTCGGTCAACATTTTAGAGGATAACGCATGTTAGGTCAAGGTTAGGCCTGGGATTTGCCCTCATCAGGCTCATATTTTCGCATATTTCTCATACTTGTTGGCCTGATCCTTGCCCTTTTCTGGTTTGGATCACGTAGTAATGTGGTACCACACTGAAACAGTCAATTAAACCTGGTTTCCATCAATATTTTAGAGGATAACATATGTTAGGTCTGGGTTAGGTCCAGGATTTGCCCTCATCAGTCTCATACATTCGCATTCTTCACATACTTCTTGAACAGATCCTGGGTTTTCTCTGGTTTGGGTCACATAGTAATGTGGTACCATACTGAAACAGTCAATTAAACCTGGTTTCGATCAATATTTTAGAGGATAACGCATGTTAGGTCTAGGTTAGACCTGGGATTAGCCCTCATCAGACTCATACTTTCGCATTTTTCGCATTCTTGTTGAACAGATCCTGGGTTATTTCTGGTTGGGATCAGGTAGTAATGTCGTACCACACTGAAACAGCCGATTAACCCTAGGCACGATGAACATTTTAGAGGATAACGCCGGTTAGGTCTCGGTTAGGTGTGGGATTTGCCCTCATCAGGCTCATATTTTCGCATATTTCTCATACTTGTTAGCCAGATCCTTTGCTTTTTCTGGATTGGGTCACACAGTAATGTAGTACCGCACTGAAACAGTCAATTTTACCTGGTCTCGATCAATATTTTAGAGGATAACGCATGTTAGGTCTGGGTTAGGTCTGGAATTTGCTCTCATCAGTCTCATATCTTCGCATTCTTCACATACTCGTTGAACAGATCCTGGGTTATTTCTGGTTTGGAACAGGTAGTAATGTCGTACCACACTGAAACAGCCGATTAACCCTAGGCACGATGAACATTTTAGAGGATAACGCCGGTTAGGTCTCGGTTAGGTGTGGGATTTGCCCTCATCAGGCTCATATTTTCGCATATTTCTCATACTTGTTAGCCAGATCCTTTGCTTTTTCTGGATTGGGTCACACAGTAATGTGGTACCACACTGAAACAGTCGATTAAACCTGGTTTCGATCAATATTTTAGATGATAACGCATGTTAGGTCTGGTTTAGTTCTTGGATTTGCCCGCATCTAGCTCATACTTTCGCATTCTTCTCATACATGTTGGCCTGATCCTTGCCCTTTTCTGGTTTGGATCACGTAGTAATGTGGTACCACACTGAAACAGTCAATTAAACCTGGTTTCGATCAATATTTTAGAGGATAACGCATGTTAGGTCTAGGTTAGACCTGGGATTAGCCCTCATCAGACTCATACTTTCGCATTTTTCGCATTCTTGTTGAACAGATCCTGGGTTATTTCTGGTTGGGATCAGGTAGTAATGTCGTACCACACTGAAACAGTCGATTAAACCAGGTTCCGATCAATATTCTAGATGATAACGCATGTTAGGTCTGGGTTAGGTCTAGGATTTGCCCTCATCTGGCTTATACATTCGCATATTTCTCATACTTGTTAGCCAGATCCTTTGCTTTTTTTGGATTGGGTCACACAGTAATGTGGTACCACACTGAAACGGTCGATTAAACCTGGTTTCGATCAATATTTTAGATGATAACGCATGTTAGGTCTGGTTTAGTTCTTGGATTTGCCCGCATCTGGCTCATACTTTCGCATTCTTCACATACTTGTTGAACAGATCCTGGGTTTTTTCTGGTTTGGATCACGTAGAAATGTGATACCACACTGCAACAGTCGACTAACCCTGGCCATGATCATCAGTTTAGAGGATCATGCCGGTTAGGTCTGGGTTAGATCCAGGATTTGCCCGCATCAGGCTCATGCTTTCGCATATTTCAAATACTAGTTGGCCAGATCCTGGGCTTTTTCTGGTTTGGATCACGCAGTAATGTGGTACCACACTGAAACAGTCGATTAAACCTGGTTTCGATCAATATTTTAGATGATAACGCATGTTAGGTCTGGGTTAGGTCTAGGATTTGCCCTCATCTGGCTCATACTTTCGCATTCTTCACGTACTTGTTGGACAGATCCTGGGTTTTTTCTGGTTTGGATCAGGTGGTAATGCGGTACCACGCCGAAACAGTCGACTAAACCTGGTTTCGATCTAAATTTTAGAGTAAAACGCATGTTAGGACTAGGTTAGGTCTGGGATATGCTCTCATCAGGCTCGTACCTCCGCATATATCTCATACTTGATGGACAGATTCTGGACTTTTTCTGGTTTGGATCACGTAGTAATGTGGTGCCACACGGAACCAGTCGATTAAACCTGGTTTCGATCAATATTTTTGAGGATAACGCATGTTGGGTCTGGTTTAGGTCTTGCATTTGCCCTCATCTGGTTCATACTTTCGCATTCTTCACATACTTGTTGAACGGATCCTGGGTTTCTTCTAGTTTGGATCAGGTAGTAATGTGGTACCACACTGAAACAGCCTGATTAACCCTAGTCACGATGAACATTTTAGAGGATAACGCCGGTTAGGTCTCGGTTTGGTGTGGGATTTGCCCTCATCAGGCTCATACTTCCGTATGTTTCTCATACTTGTTTGCCAGATCCTGTGCTTTTTCTGGATTGGGTCACACAGTAACGTGGTACCACACTGAAACAGTCGATTAAACCTGGGTTCGATCAATATTTTAGATGATAACGCATGTTAGGTCCGGGTTAGGTCTAGGATTTGCCCTCATCTGGCTCATACTTTCGCATTTTTCACATACTTGTTGTAAAGATCCTGGGTTTTTTCTGGATTGAATCACGTGGTAATGTGGTACCACACTGAAACAGTCCATGAAACCTAGTGTCGGTCAATATTTCAAAGGATATCGCATGTTAGGTCTCGGTTAGGTCTGGGATTTACCCTCATGAGGCTCATACTTTCGCATATTTCTCATACATGTTGGCCTGATCCTGGGCTTTTTCAGTTTTGGATCACGTGGTAATGTGGGACCACACTGAAACAGTCCATCAAACCTGGTCTCGGTCAATATTTTAAACGATATCGCATGTTAGGTCTGGGTTAGGTCTGGAATTTGCTCTCATCAGGCTCATACTTTCCCATATTTCTCATACTTGTTAGCCAGATCCTTTGCTTTTTCTGGATTGAATCACACAGTAATGTAGTACCACACAGAAACAGTCAACTTTACCTGGTCTCGATCAATATTTTAGAGAATAATTCATGTTAGGTCTAGGTTAGGTCTGGGATTTGCTCTCATCAGGCTCGTACTTTCGCATATTTCTCATACTTCATGGCCAGATTCTAGGCTTTTTCTGGTTCGGATCACGTAGTAATGTGGTACCACACTGAAAGAGTCCATTAAACCTGGTTTCGATCAATATTTTAGAGGATAACGCATGTTATGTCTAGGTTAGGCCTGGGATTTGCCCGCATCAGACTCATACTTTCGCATTCTTCACATACTTGTTGAACAGATCCCTGTATTTTGCTGGTTTGGATCACGTAGTAATGTGGTACCACACTGAAACAGTCAATTAAACCTTGTTTCGAACAATATTTTTGAGGATAACGCATGTTAGGTCTCGGTTTAGTCTAGGATTTGCCCTCAGCTGGGTCATACTCTCGCATGTTACTCAAACTTGTTGGCCAGATTCTGGGCTCTCACTGGTCTGGATCACGTAGTAATGTGGTACCACACTGAAACAGTCCATTAAACCTGGTTTCGATCAATATTTTAGAGGATAACGCAAGTTAGGTCTGGGATAGGTCTGGGATCTGCCCTCATCAGGCTCATACCTTTGCATTTTTCACATACTTGTTGAACACATCCTGGGTTTTGTCTTGTTTAGATCACGTAGTAATGTGGTACCACACTGAAACAGTCAATTAGACCTGGTTTCGATCAATATTTTAGAGGATAACGCAAGTTAGGTCTGGGATAGGTCTGGGATCTGCCCTCATCAGGCTCATACCTTTGCATTTTTCACATACTTGTTGAACACATCCTGGGTTTTGTCTTGTTTAGATCACGTAGTAATGTGGTACCACACTGAAACAGTCAATTAGACCTGGTTTCGATCAATATTTTAGAGGATAACGCAAGTTAGGTCTGGGATAGGTCTCGGATTTGCCCTCATCAGGGTCAGATTTTCGCATTTTTCACATACTTGTTGAGCAGATCCTGGGATTCTTTCTGGTTTGGATCACGTGGTAACGTGGTACCACACTGAAACAGTGAATTAAACCTGGTTTCGATCAATATTTTAGAGGATAACGCAAGTTAGGTCTGGGATAGGTCTGGGATCTGCCCTCATCAGGCTCATACCTTTGCATTTTTCACATACTTGTTGAACACATCCTGGGTTTTGTCTTGTTTAGATCACGTAGTAATGTGGTACCACACTGAAACAGTCAATTAGACCTGGTTTCGATCAATATTTTAGAGGATAACGCAAGTTAGGTCTGGGATAGGTCTGGGATCTGCCCTCATCAGGCTCATACCTTTGCATTTTTCACATACTTGTTGAACACATCCTGGGTTTTGTCTTGTTTAGATCACGTAGTAATGTGGTACCACACTGAAACAGTCATTTAGACCTGGTTTCGATCAATATTTTAGAGGATAACGCAAGTTAGGTCTGGGATAGGTCTGGGATTTTCCCTCATCAGACTCATACTTTCGCATTCTTCACATACTTGTTGTTCAGATCCTGGGTTTTTTCTAGTTGTGATCACATAGTAATGTGGTACCACACTGAAACAGTCAATTAAACCTGGTTTCGATCAAAATTTTATAGGATAACGCAAGTTAGGTCTGGGATAGGTCTGGGATTTGCCCTCATCAGGGTCATATTTTCGCGTTTTTCACATACTTGATGGCCAGAATCTGGGCTTTTTCTGGTTTGGATCACGTAGCAATGTGGTACCATACTGAAACAGTCGACTAAACCTCGTTTCGATCAATATTTTTGAGGGTAACGCATGTTAGGTCTAGGTTAGGCCTGGGATTTTCCCTCTTCAGACACATACTTTCGCATTTTTCTCATGCTTGTTGAACACATCCTGGGTTTTTCTGGTTTGGATCACGTAGTAATGTGGTACCACACTGAAACAGACCAGTAAACCTGGTTTCGATCAATATTTTAGAGGATAACGCAAGTTATGTCTGGGATCCCCTCAGGGGCTGCCAGCCTTTCAGCTGCAGTACGGGCTTAACGAACTCGGGGTACCCGAGTCATACACACACCGTAAGCCTCCTGTTGGTCGTCACAACGACCCATTCACAATTCCCTATTGGTTTTGTGAATAGTACGTGACGGCAGGAAGAGCGGGGGTCTTGGCTTAACCGCCTGGGCCACGAGTATGGCGACTCTATAAAATCGCCCTCCAATCCTAAGCTATGGTGCGCGGCGATGGGATGCATGGTTGGGGGAGAAGGCCCAATCCCATGCGACCACCTCCGGGGAACCTGCCGAACCCCCGGAGTATTAGGCTTACCCGGGTAAGGCGGCTCTGCCCGGGTGGTCCTTTATTTCCGACCATCTCGTGGGATTTTTATGGACACAGAAAATAAAATGGGGATGGGGCGGGTTTTGTCGGTTGGGGAGGACGGAGACGGGGTTGGGGTTAGGGTGGCGGCGCTCGCGCCCCACTGAGCGCCAGGTCCGGCTTCGTGGAGGGTGGAGGAGGACGACGAGACGGCGTCGGTCTCGTCCTTCTCCTCCAGCACGAGCCACATAGGCTCCAAGAGGAAGAGGACGGGGCAGGCCGTCGTCGAGGTGGGCGGGGCGATGAGCCCGTCGGTGAGGCTGAGTTGCCTCAGGGACGAGGTGACCGAGGAGATATCGGAGAGGATCTCCTCGTCCCTGAGGCGGGTGGAGAAAGTCGCCGCTGCCTGCGCCTTTAAGGGGCAGAAAAGCGGTGGCGCGGAGGCCCTGAAGGCCGCGGCGGAGGAAATGAGGGAGGCGGCGCGGGAGCTCAGAGGGCGGAACGCCCGTCTGCAGCTCCTGTTGGAGGAGGAGCGACAGGGGAGGAGGAGGGCAGAGGCGCTGTGGAACAGCGCTGCCCTCCCTCCCATCCTCCCTCCTCCTCCACCGCTGCGTCCCTCGGCGGAGGTAAATAAGCGGAGTGCGGCGGCAGTGGTGCGGGGCACCGCGGGCCCCTCCACCCGCACTCCGCCCGTGAAGAAGTCCCCGTCCTCCTCAGAAGACGATCTTCTGAGGAGGATTGGGGACATGATTGATGGCAAGCTGGCCGCCTTCCGGGAGGAGCTCCTCGCCGGAAGAGCGGTCAGCAGGAAGGCGGTGCCTCCCCGACCTGTTCCGGTACAGTCGGGGAAGGCAAAGAAGGGCGGAGTGAAGGCTCCGCCCAGCGTTGCGGCACCAGGGCCCCGGGTCGCGACCCCCAAGGGGGGTGGTGTACCCGTGGTCGCGGTGGTCGCGTCCTCCACAGCACCCTCCCAAGGGGGGGTGGCGTGGAGTGAGGTGGTGGGGCGGAAGGCGAAGCGGGCGGCGAGGAAGGCCTCGCAACCGCAGCCTCCGCCTCCGCCGCCGGCGGCCAAGGTAATGGCCGCGAAGGTCGGGAAGGCACGACCAGGTCGTCCCCCAAAAACGGCAGCGGTGACGCTGACCGTTGCGCAGGGGGGCGACCTGACCCTCGCGGAGGCGATGCGGCTCGCCAGGGAGAATATCTCCCTGGAAGAGCTGGGCGTCGCCTCCGTGAGGGCGAAGAGGGCCGTGACCGGGGGTCTCTTGCTGGAGATCCCCGGTGCAGAAGGCGGCGCGAAGGCGGATCGTCTCGCCCAGAGGCTCCGGGAGCAGCTGGGCGAGCGAGGTGTCCGGGTCGCCCGGCCCACGAAGCGCACGGAGATGCGCGTTTGTGGGCTGGACGACTCGGTCAGCGCACAGGATGTGTCCCGTGCCCTTGCGAGGGCGGGGGACTGTCCTGTGGAGGACCTGCGGATCGGAGAGATCCGCAGGTCGCCCTCCGGCCTCGGGTCGGTGTGGGTCCGGTGCCCCCTCTCCGCCGCCCGTAAGGTGGCGGAATCCGGGAGGGTGTTGGTGGGGTGGGTTTCGGCGCGAGTGGAAATCCTCGCGCCGCGCCCTCTCCAGTGTCACCGCTGCCTCGAATTGGGGCACGTGAGGCAGTGGTGCACCTCGCCGGTGGACCGCAGCGGTCAGTGTTACCGCTGCGGTGCCAAAGAGCACCGTGCGAGCCAGTGCTCGGCGGCCCCCCACTGCCCGCTGTGTGCGGACATGGGGAGGCCAGCCGATCACAGGGTGGGGAGCAAGAAGTGCTCCCCCCCCCCCCTCCCGGAAGGAGAGGAAGAGGCGGGCTGCACCGGCTCCGGTGCCGAGGGCGGTGGCATCGTCCTCCATGGAGGTGGACGGTGCTACGGGGACGGACGGCCAGGAGGAGGCTGGCGCGGCCATTAATTAATGCCGCCCCGCCTCCTCCTCCAGTCCAACCTCAACCACTGCCGCGCGGCACAGGACTTGATGTCCCAAGTCCTCGCGGAGTGGGGGGTTGGCCTGGCGGTCGCCGCCGAGCCGTACCGCGTCCCTGATCACCCTCATTGGGTGGGCGACGCGGACGGCTTGGTGGCGACGGTATGGGGAGGGGGCGACGGGTCCCCACCGTTCTCCTTGTTGGAGCGCGGTCGGGGATTCGTCGCCGTGGACTGGGGGGGAGTCGCTGTGGTGGGGTGCTACATTTCGCCCCGTAGCGGTCACGCTGCGTTCGAGCTGTACTTGGCCGAGGTCGCGGCATGCGTGCAGCGCTACGCGGCCCGGCCGGTGCTGGTCCTGGGGGATTTTAATGCCAAGTCGGTGGCTTGGGGATCCCCCAGGACCTCCGTTCGCGGCGGGATCCTGGGCGATTGGGCGGCGGGGCTCGACCTCCGGGTATTGAACCGGGGGTCGGAGCACACATGCGTGCGGCGATATGGGGGGTCCATCGTGGATGTTGGATTCGCGACCCCCAACGCCGTGCGCATGGTGTCGGGTTGGCACGTGGTCGCGGGGGCAGAGACACTCTCCGATCACCGGTACATCCGGATGGAGGTCTCTGCCGCCGCGAGTGCATCCCGACACGGCCGCCTGCGTGGCACCCCACCACGCCGCTGGGCGCTTCGGCGCCTGGACAAGGACGCCCTGATGGCAGCTGCCCTCGCTGCAACTTGGCCGCAGGGAGCGGCCGAGTTGCCGAGCATAGAGGAGGAGGTCGCCCGGCTCGGAGCATTGGTCGCGGGTATTTGCGACGCGGCGATGCCTCGGGTCGGGCGGGCTTCCCCTCGCCGGGCGGTGTACTGGTGGTCGGACGCGATCGCGGAGTTGCGAGTCGCGACTGTCCGCGCCCGACGCCAGTACACCCGCGCACGCCGTCGTCAACGTACAGGCGACGGCGTGGCGCGAGCGAGGGCAGCTGATGACCTGTATGGAGCATACCGCGTGGCGCGGGTTGCTCTGCAGGTCGCCATCAAACGGGCCAAGACCCAGGCATGGAAGGAGCTCCTCCAGACCCTTGATGACGATCCATGGGGGCGCCCATATAAGGTGGTGCTGAATAAGCTCCGCCCGTGGGCGCCCCCCGTCACCGAAGGTCTTGACCCCCGGCTGCTGGAGGACGTGGTCAATACACTCTTCCCAATTGGGGAGAGGGGACCGCGTCCTCCGGCGGCGGCGGCTGTCCCAGTGGAGTGGACGGCCGAGCTGGGGGTCACGCAGGAGGAGCTGGCAGCGGCCATCAGACGGCTCGGGGTTCGTAACACGGCCCCGGGTCCGGATGGTGTGCCCGGCCGGGTTTGGGTCTTGACCCAGGGCGTCCTTGGGGCCGACCTCAGGCGGTTGTTCGACCGCTGCCTGAGGGACGGGCGATTCCCCCCCAGTTGGAAGGTGGCGAGGATGGTCCTCCTCCGGAAGGAGGGTCGGCCCGCGGAGTCTCCCTCCGCATACCGGCCCATTTGTCTCCTCGACGAGGTGGGCAAGCTCTTCGAGCGTGTGATTGCTGCCCGACCCCTCGTCGAGCACCTGTCGCGGGGTGATCCCGGTCTGGCCGACTGCCAGTTCGGTTTCCGGGGGGGCCGATCGACTATCGACGCGATAGGTCGTGTGAGGGCCCTCTCGGAGGCGGCCGTCTCCCGGGGAGGGGTGGCATTGGCAATATCCTTGGATATTGCCAATGCATTTAACACCCTCCCCTGGGAAGAGATAAGGAGGGGGCTCGAATATCATCGAGTCCCCCCTTGTCTCAGGGCGGTCGTCGGGGATTATCTCCGCGGCAGGTGGATCGAGTATCCGGGCCGGGATGGTGATATGCGGAGGGAGGTGTACTGCGGTGTTCCGCAGGGGTCGGTCCTCGGGCCACTCCTGTGGAACATCGCGTACGACTCGGTGTTGCGGGCCGGCCTCCCCGACGGCGTCAGCACGGTGTGTTATGCGGATGACACACTGGTGCTGGCCGTCGGGGCGCACTGGGGGAGGGCCATGCGTCGCGCGGAGGAGGGGTCGCAACGCGTCGTCGACCGGATCAGGGGGATGGGGATGACGGTGGCGGTCCATAAGACCGAGGTGATTGCGTTTCATTCACCTCGGCAGGATCCGCCACCCCCTCTGATTCGGGTGGGTGGGGCTGACATCGAGGTGAAGCCCCAGATCAGGTATCTGGGGCTGATCCTCGATAGCCACTGGCGTTTCGAGAAGCATTTCCGCTGCCTGGTCCCCCGGTTGGAAAGGATGGTTGCGGCTCTGGGCCGGATCCTGCCCAACCTGGGGGGCCCGGCGGGCCGAGTTCGTCGCCTCTATGTGGCAATGGTCCAGTCGGTGGCCCTATACGGGGCCCCCGTCTGGGCGGACGACCTGGCTGCCTCCCGGCGCAGCATGACTATGCTGCGTCGGGTGCAGAGGCGCATGGCGCTCAGGGTCGTCCGCGGGTATCGGACCATGTCACATGAGGCGGCGACGGTTCTAGCGGGGATGCCGCCCATGGACCTGCTCGCGCGGTCGCACGCGGTCATGTACCGGCACCGCGTCGACCGTCGCGCGGGGGTGGGGGCGGTCCCGGGCGGGCAGGAACCTGCTTGGGGCGATTTGAAGCGCCACGCCCGGCAGTTCGTGTTGCTCGCGTGGCAGGAGCGGCTGGCTCTGCCAACCGCGGGGTACCGGACTGTCGGGGCGGTTCGGCCACTCCTGAAGGAGTGGCTGGACAGAGGCCATGGCAGCCTCACCTACCGGATGGCACAGGTATTTTCCGGGCATGGCAGCTTCGGAAGATACCTGTGCCGGATAGGGAAGGAGCCGACGGCGCGTTGCTGCCACTGCGACGCTGAGCAGGACACGGCGGATCATACCCAGGAGGTATGCCCCGCGTGGGAGGGGGAGCGCCGTGTCCTGGTCGGCGTCGTCGGGCGGGATGTCTCGCTGCCGGGCGTGGTGCGCGCCATGCTCGGCAGCGAGGAGAAGTGGAGGGCCGTGGCCTCCTTCTGCGAGAACGTAATGTTGCAGAAGGAGGCCGCGGGGAGGGAGCGCGAGCGTCAGCGGCGTGCTGAAGCTCGCGCTCGTGCGGTGGCCCGAGGTCGTCGCCCGGTCGCGAGGCGTCGCGGGCGGCCGCCTCGGCGTGGCGGATGACCTAGGCTGGGAGGGGGGTCCTGAGGGGACCCTCCTCCCGCCAGGCGGCGACGGGTCGGACCGTTTGGGGGTAGGAGTGCCTCCCCCTACCGGTCCGACGCAAGGGGAGGCACCCTCGGCGGTCTGGTGCGGCCATGAACGCCCGGCCGCCGAGGGGTGGAAACGGGGTCGCGGGCGGTTGCGAGTTGGGGCTCGCAGCCGCCACTAAACGCGGCCCCGGGACGGATAGCGGCGGGATGGAGTGGCCCCGTCCCGCCGCTATGAGGCAGTGTGTCTACTGGGGGGACCGATTGTCCCCCGGGGGATGGGCGCGAAAGCGCGGGCACGGGGAGAATACCGGAAGAATGCTTCGAGCGATTCCCGGTATCCTCCCAAAGCGTGCCGAAGGGTCACCGTGGGGTTTTTAGTGGGTAGGTCCCGCGCCTGTCGTTGTACGGGCGCGGGGAATCTCACACACCCCTCCCACCTCTCCCCAAGGAGGTGGGTGGGAGTCTTTCGAAGATTTTCCCCACGAGAAAAAAAAAAAAAAAGTTATGTCTGGGATAGGTCCGGGATTTGCCCTCATCAGGCTCATACTTTCGCGTTTTTCACATACTTGTTGAAGAGATCCTGGGCTTTTTCTGGATTGGATCACGTAGTAATGTGGTACCACACTGAAACAGTCCATTAAACCTGGTTTCGATCAATATTTTAGAGAATAATTCATGTTAGGTCTAGGTTAGGTCTGGCATCTGCTCTCATCGGGCTCGTACTTTCGCATATTTCTCATACTTGATGGCCAGATTCTAGGCTTTTTCCGGTTTGGATCACGTAGTAATGTGGTACCACACTGAAACAGTCCATTAAACCTGGTTTCGATCAATATTTTAGAGGATAACGCATGTTATGTCTAGGTTAGGCCTGGGATTTGCCCACATCAGGCTCATACTTTCGCATTCCTCACATACTTGTTGAACAGATCCCTGTATTTTGCTGGTTTGGATCACGTAGTAATGTGGTACCACACTGAAACAGTCAATTAAACCTGGTTTCCATCAATATTATAGAGAATAACACATGCTAGGTCTGGGTTAGGTCCAGGATTAGCCCTCATCAGTCTCATACATTCGCATTCTTCACATACTTCTTGAACAGATCCTGGGTTTGTTCTGGGTTGGATCACATAGTAATGTGGTACCACACTGATACAGTCAATTAAACCTGGTTTCCATCAATATTTTAGAGGATAACATATGTTAGGTCTAGGTTAGGTCTAGAGTTTGCCCTCATCAGTCTCATACTTTCGCATTCTTCACATACTTCTCGAACAGATCCTGCGTTTTTTCTTGTTTCGATCACGTAGTAATGTGGTACCACACTGAAACAGGCCATTGAACCTGGTTTCGATTAATATTTTAGTGGATAACACATGTTAGGTCAAGGTTAGGTCTGGGATTTGCCCTCATCAGGGTCATACTTACGCAGTTTTAACATACATGTTGAACACATCCCCGGATTTTGCTGGTTTGGATCACGTAGTAATGTGGTACCACACTGAAACAGTCAATTAAACCTGGTTTCCATCAATATTTTAGAGGATAACATATGTTAGGTCTGGGTTAGGTCCAGGATTTGCCCTCATCAGTCTCATACATTCGCATTCTTCACATACTTCTTGAACAGATCCTGGGTTTTCTCTGGTTTGGGTCACATAGTAATGTGGTACCATACTGAAACAGTCAATTAAACCTGGTTTCGATCAATATTTTAGAGGATAACGCATGTTAGGTCTAGGTTAGACCTGGGATTAGCCCTCATCAGACTCATACTTTCGCATTTTTCGCATTCTTGTTGAACAGATCCTGGGTTATTTCTGGTTTGGATCAGGTAGTAATGTCGTACCACACTGAAACAGTCGATTAAACCAGGTTCCGATCAATATTCTAGATGATAACGCATGTTAGGTCTGGGTTAGGTCTAGGATTTGCCCTCATCTGGCTTATACATTCGCATATTTCTCATACTTGTTAGCCAGATCCTTTGCTTTTTTTGGATTGGGTGACACAGTAATGTGGTACCACACTGAAACGGTCGATTAAACCTGGTTTCGATCAATATTTTAGATGATAACGCATGTTAGGTCTGGTTTAGTTCTTGGATTTGCCCGCATCTGGCTCATACTTTCGCATTCTTCACATACTTGTTGAACAGATCCTGGGTTTTTTCTGGTTTGGATCACGTAGAAATGTGATACCACACTGCAACAGTCGACTAACCCTGGCCACGATCATCAGTTTAGAGGATCATGCCGGTTAGGTCTGGGTTAGATCCAGGATTTGCCCGCATCAGGCTCATGCTTTCGCATATTTCAAATACTAGTTGGCCAGATCCTGGGCTTTTTCTGGTTTGGATCACGCAGTAATGTGGTACCACACTGAAACAGTCGATTAAACCTGGTTTTGATCAATATTTTAGATGAAAACGCATGTTAGGTCTCGGTTAGGTCTAGGATTTGCCCTCATCTGGCTCATACTTTCGCATTCTTCACGTACTTGTTGGACAGATCCTGGGTTTTTTCTGGTTTGGATCAGGTGGTAATGCGGTACCACACCGAAACAGTCGACTAAACCTGGTTTCGATCTAAATTTTAGAGGAAAACGCATGTTAGGACTAGGTTAGGACTGGGATATGCTCTCATCAGGCTCGTACCTCCGCATATATCTCATACTTGATGGACAGATTCTGTACTGTTTCTGGTTTGGATCACGTAGTAATGTGGTGCCACACGGAACCAGTCGATTAAACCTGGTTTCGATCAATATTTTTGAGGATAACGCATGTTGGGTCTGGTTTAGGTCTTGCATTTGCCCTCATCTGGTTCATACTTTCGCATTCTTCACATACTTGTTGAACGGATCCTGGGTTTCTTCTAGTTTGGATCAGGTAGTAATGTGGTACCACACTGAAACAGCCTGATTAACCCTAGTCACGATGAACATTTTAGAGGATAACGCCGGTTAGGTCTCGGTTTGGTGTGGGATTTGCCCTCATCAGGCTCATACTTCCGCATGTTTCTCATACTTGTTTGCCAGATCCTGTGCTTTTTCTGGATTGGGTCACACAGTAACGTGGTACCACACTGAAACAGTCGATTAAACCTGGGTTCGATCAATATTTTAGATGATAACGCATGTTAGGTCCGGGTTAGGTCTAGGATTTGCCCTCATCTGGCTCATACTTTCGCATTTTTCACATACTTGTTGTAAAGATCCTGGGTTTTTTCTGGATTGAATCACGTGGTAATGTGGTACCACACTGAAACAGTCCATGAAACCTAGTGTCGGTCAATATTTCAAAGGATATCGCATGTTAGGTCTCGGTCAGGTCTGGGATTTACCCTCATGAGGCTCATACTTTCGCATATTTCTCATACATGTTGGCCTGATCCTGGGCTTTTTCAGTTTTGGATCACGTGGTAATGTGGGACCACACTGAAACAGTCCATCAAACCTGGTCTCGGTCAATATTTTAAACGATATCGCATGTTAGGTCTGGGTTAGGTCTGGAATTTGCTCTCATCAGGCTCATACTTTCCCATATTTCTCATACTTGTTAGCCAGATCCTTTGCTTTTTCTGGATTGGATCACACAGTAATGTAGTACCACACAGAAACAGTCAACTTTACCTGGTCTCGATCAATATTTTAGAGGATAACTCATGCTAGGTCTAAGTTAGGCCTGGGATTAGCACTCATCAGACTCATACTTTCGCATTTTTCGCATACTTGTTGAACAGATGCTGGGTTATTTCTGGTTTGGATCAGGTTGTAATGTCGTACCACAGTGAAACAGTCGATTAAACCTGGTTTCGATCAATATTTTAGAGGATAACGCATGTTAGGTCCGGGTTAGGTCTAGGATTTGCCCTCATCTGGATCATACTTTCGCATTTTTCACATACTTGTTGTAAAGATCCTGGGTTTCTTCTGGATTGAATCACGTGGTAATGTGGTACCACACTGAAACAGTCCATGAAACCTAGTGTCGGTCAATATTTCAAAGGATATCGCATGTTATGTCTAGGTTAGGCCTGGGATTAGCCCTCATCAGACTCATACTTTCGCATTTTTCACATACTTGTTAGCCAGATCCTTTGCTTTTTCTGGATTGGGTCACACAGTAATGTGGTACCACACTGAAACGGTCGATTAAATCTGGTTTCGATCAATATTTTAGATGGTAACGCATGTTAGGTCTGGTTTAGTTCTTGGATTTGCCCGCATCTGGCTCATACTTTCGCATTCTTCACATACTTGTTGGACAGATCCTGCGTTTTTTCTGGTTTGGATCACGTAGTAATGTGGTGCCACACGGAAACAGTCGATTAAACCTGGTCTCGATCAATATTTTAGAGGATAACGCATGTTAGGTCTTGGTTAGATCTGGAGTTTGCTCTCATCAGTCTCATACCTTCGCATTCTTCACATACTTGTTGAACAGATCCTGCGTTTTTTCTGGTTTGAATCACGTAGTAATGTGGTATCACACTGAAACAGTCCATGAAATGTGGTTTCGATCAATATTTTAGAGGATAACGCATGTTAGGTCTAGGTTAGGCCTGGGATTAGCCCTCATCAGACTCATACTTTCGCATTTTTCGCATACTTGTTAAACAGAACCTTTGCTTTTTCTGGATTGGATCACACAGTAATGTAGTACCACATTGAAACAGTCAACTTTACCTGGTCTCGATCAATATTTTAGAGGATAACTCATGCTAGGTCTAGGTTAGGCCTGGAATTTGCTCTCATCAGTCTCATACCTTCGCATTCTTCACATACTTGTTGAACAGATCCTGCGTTTTTTCTAGATTGTATCACGTGGTAATGTGGTACCACACTGAAACAGTACATCAGACCTGGTCTCGGTCAATATTATAAACGATATCGCATGTTAGGTCCGGGTTAGGTCTGGGATTTGCCCTCATGAGGCTCATACTTTCCCATATTTCTCATACTTGTTGGCCTGATCCTGGGCTTTTTCCGGTTTGGATCAGGTAGTAACGTGGTACCACACTGATGCAGTCGATTAAACCTGGACACGATCAACATTTTAGAGGATAACGCCGGTTAGGTCTCGGTTTGGTGTGGGATTTGCCCTCATCAGGCTCATACTTCCGCATGTTTCTCATACTTGTTTGCCAGATCCTGTGCTTTTTCTGGATTGGGTCACACAGTAACGTGGTACCACACTGAAACAGTCGATTAAACCTGGGTTCGATCAATATTTTAGATGATAACGCATGTTAGGTCCGGGTTAGGTCTAGGATTTGCCCTCATCTGGCTCATACTTTCGCATTTTTCACATACTTGTTGTAAAGATCCTGGGTTTTTTCTGGATTGAATCACGTGGTAATGTGGTACCACATTGAAACAGTCCATGAAACCTAGTGTCGGTCAATATTTCAAAGGATATCGCATGTTAGGTCTCGGTTAGGTCTGGGATTTACCCTCATGAGGCTCATACTTTCGCATATTTCTCATACATGTTGGCCTGATCCTGGGCTTTTTCAGTTTTGGATCACGTGGTAATGTGGGACCACACTGAAACAGTCCATCAAACCTGGTCTCGGTCAATATTTTAAACGATATCGCATGTTAGGTCTGGGTTAGGTCTGGAATTTGCTCTCATCAGGCTCATACTTTCCCATATTTCTCATACTTGTTAGCCAGATCCTTTGCTTTTTCTGGATTGGATCACACAGTAATGTAGTACCACACAGAAACAGTCAACTTTACCTGGTCTCGATCAATATTTTAGAGGATAACTCATGCTAGGTCTAGGTTAGGCCTGGGATTAGCACTCATCAGACTCATACTTTCGCATTTTTCGCATACTTGTTGAACAGATGCTGGGTTATTTCTGGTTTGGATCAGGTTGTAATGTCGTACCACAGTGAAACAGTCGATTAAACCTGGTTTCGATCAATATTTTAGAGGATAACGCATGTTAGGTCCGGGTTAGGTCTAGGATTTGCCCTCATCTGGATCATACTTTCGCATTTTTCACATACTTGTTGTAAAGATCCTGGGTTTCTTCTGGATTGAATCACGTGGTAATGTGGTACCACACTGAAACAGTCCATGAAACCTAGTGTCGGTCAATATTTCAAAGGATATCGCATGTTATGTCTAGGTTAGGCCTGGGATTAGCCCTCATCAGACTCATACTTTCGCATTTTTCGCATACTTGTTAGCCAGATCCTTTTTCTTTTTCTGGATTGGGTCACACAGTAATGTGGTACCACACTGAAACGGTCGATTAAACCTGGTTTCGATCAATATTTTAGATGGTAACGCATGTTAGGTCTGGTTTAGTTCTTGGATTTGCCCGCATCTGGCTCATACTTTCGCATTCTTCACATACTTGTTGGACAGATCCTGCGTTTTTTCTGGTTTGGATCACGTAGTAATGTGGTGCCACACGGAAACAGTCGATTAAACCTGGTCTCGATCAATATTTTAGAGGATAACGCATGTTAGGTTTTGGTTAGATCTGGAGTTTGCTCTCATCAGTCTCATACCTTCGCATTCTTCACATACTTGTTGAACAGATCCTGCGTTTTTTCTGGTTTGAATCACGTAGTAATGTGGTATCACACTGAAACAGTCCATGAAATATGGTTTCGATCAATATTTTAGAGGATAAAGCATGTTAGGTCTAGGTTAGGCCTGGGATTAGCCCTCATCAGACTCATACTTTCGCAATTTTCGCATACTTGTTAAACAGAACCTTTGCTTTTTCTGGATTGGATCACACAGTAATGTAGTACCACATTGAAACAGTCAACTTTACCTGGTCTCGATCAATATTTTAGAGGATAACTCATGCTAGGTCTAGGTTAGGCCTGGAATTTGCTCTCATCAGTCTCATACCTTCGCATTCTTCACATACTTGTTGAACAGATCCTGCGTTTTTTCTAGATTGTATCACGTGGTAATGTGGTACCACACTGAAACAGTCCATCAGACCTGGTCTCGGTCAATATTTTAAACGATATCGCATGTTAGGTCCGGGTTAGGTCTGGGATTTGACCTCATGAGGCTCATACTTTCCCATATTTCTCATACTTGTTGGCCTGATCCTGGGCTTTTTCCGGTTTGGATCAGGTAGTAACGTGGTACCACACTGATGCAGTCGATTAAACCTGGACACGATCAACATTTTAGAGGATAACGCCGGTTAGGACTCGGTTAGGTGTGGGATTTGCCCTCATCAGGCTCATACTTTCCCATATTTCTCATACTTGCTAGCCAGATCCTTTGCTTTTCCTGGATTGGATCACACAGTAATGTAGTACCACACTGAAACAGTCAATTTTACATGGTCTCGATCAATATTTTAGAGCACAACGCATGTTAGGTCTGGGCTAGGTCTAGGATTTGCCCTCATCTGGCTCATACTTTCGCATTTTTCGCATACTTGTTGAACAGATCCAGGGATTTTTCTGGTTTGGATCAGGTGGTAACATGGTATCACACTGAAACAGTCGACTAAACCTGGTCTCGATCAATATTTTAGAGGATAACGCATGTTAGGTCTGGGTTGGGTCTGGGATTTACCCTCACGAGGCTCATTCTTTCGCATATTTCTCATACATGTTGGCCTGATCCTGGGCTTTTTCTGTTTTTGATCACGTGGGAATGTGGTACCACATTGAAACAGTCCATGAAACCTGGTTTCGATCAATATTTTAGAGGATAACGCATGTTAGGTCTAGGTTAGGTCTAGGATTTGCCCTCATCTGGCTCATACTTTCGCATATTTCTCATACTTGTTGGCCTGATCCTTGCCCTTTTCTGGTTTGGATCACGTAGTAATGTGGTACCACACTGGAGCAGTCGACTAAACCTGGTCTCGATCAATATTTTAGAGGATAACTCATGCTAGGTCTAGGTTAGGTCTGTAATATGCTTTCATCAGTCTCATATCTTCGCATTCTTCACATACTTGTTGAACAGACCCTGCGTTTTTTCTGGTTTGAATCACGTGGTAATGTGGTACCACACTGAAACAGTCCATGAAACCTAGTCTCGGTCAAAATTTTAAAGGATATCGCATGTTAGGTCTGGGTTGGGTCTGGGATTTACCCTCACGAGGCTCATACTTTCGCATATTTCTCATACATGTAGGCCTGATCCTGGGCTTTTTCTGTTTTTGATCACGTGGTAATGTGGTACCACATTGAAACAGTCCATGAAACCTGGTTTCGATCAATATTTTAGAGGATAACGCATGTTAGGTCTAGGTTAGGTCTAGGATTTGCCCTCATCTGGCTCATACTTTCGCATATTTCTCATACTTGTTGGCCTGATCCTTGCCCTTTTCTGGTTTGGATCACGTAGTAATGTGGTACCACACTGAAGCAGTCGACTAAACCTGGTCTCGATCAATATTTTGGAGGATAACGCATGTTAGGTCTGGGTTAGGTCTGGAATTTGCTCTCATGAGTCTCATATCTTCGCATTCTTCACATACTCGTTGAACAGATCCCGGGCTTTTTCAGGTTAGGATCAGGTGGTTATGTGGTGGTACCACACTGAAACAGTCGATTAAACATGGTTTCGATCTATATTTTAGAGGATAACGCATGTTAGGTCTAGGTTAGGTCTGGGATTTGCTCTCTACAGGCTCGTAGTTCCGCATATTTCTCATACTTGATGGCCAGATTCTGGGTTATTTCTGGATTGGATTATGTAGTAATATGGTATCACACTGAAGCAGTCGATTAAACCAGGTTTCGATCAATATTCTAGATGATAACGCATGTTAGGTCTGGGTTAGGTCTAGGATTTGCCCTCATGAGGCTCATACTTTCCCATATTTCTCATACTTGTTAGCCAGATCCTTTGCTTTTTCTGGATTGGATCACACAGTAATGTAGTACCGCACTGAAACAGTCAATTTTACCTGGTCTCGATCAATATTTTAGAGGATAACGCATGTTAGGTCTGGGTTAGGTCTGGAATTTGCTCTCATCAGTCTCATATCTTCGCATTCTTCACATACTTGTTGAACAGATCCTGCGTTTTTTTTGGTTTGAATCACGTCGTAATGTGGTATCACACTGAAACAGTCCATGAAACCTGGTTTCGATCAATATTTTAGAGGATAACGCATGTTAGGTCTAGGTTAGGCCTGGGATTAGCCCTCATCAGACTCATACTTTCGCATATTTCTCATACTTGATGACCAGATTCCGGGTTATTTCTGGTTTGGATTCTGTAGTAACATGGTATCACACTGAAACAGACGATTAAACCTGGACACGATCAACATTTTAGAGGATAACGCATGTTAGGTCAAGGTTAGGCCTGGGATTTGCCCTCATCAGGCTCATATTTTCGCATATTTCTCATACTTGTTGGCCTGATCCTTGCCCTTTTCTGGTTTGGATCACGTAGTAATGTGGTACCACACTGAAGCAGTCGACTAAACCTGGTCTCGATCAATATTTTGGAGGATAACGCATGTTAGGTCTGGGTTAGGTCTGGAATTTGCTCTCATCAGTCTCATATCTTCGCATTCTTCACATACTCGTTGAACAGATCCTGGGTTATTTCTGGTTTGGAACAGGTAGTAATGTCGTACCACACTGAAACAGCCGATTAACCCTAGGCACGAAGAACATTTTAGAGGATAACGCCGGTTAGGTCTCGGTTAGGTGTGGGATTTGCCCTCATCAGGCTCATATTTTCGCATATTTCTCATACTTGTTAGCCAGATCCTTTGCTTTTTCTGGATTGGGTCACACAGTAATGTGGTACCACACTGAAACAGTCGATTAAACCTGGTTTCGATCAATATTTTAGATGATAACGCATGTTAGGTCTGGTTTAGTTCTTGGATTTGCCCGCATCTAGCTCATACTTTCGCATTCTTCTCATACATGTTGGCCTGATCCAGGGCTTTTTCTGTTTTTGATCACGTGGTAATTTGGTACCACATTGAAACAGTCCATGAAACCTAGTCTCGGTCAACATTTTAGAGGATAACGCATGTTAGGTCTAGGTTAGGTCTAGGATTTGCCCTCATCTGGCTCATACTTTCGCATATTTCTCATACTTGTTGGCCTGATCCTTGCCCTTTTCTGGTTTGGATCACGTAGTAATGTGGTACCACACTGAAGCAGTCGACTAAACCTGGTCTCGATCAATATTTTGGAGGATAACGCATGTTAGGTCTGGGTTAGGTCTGGAATTTGCTCTCATGAGTCTCATATCTTCGCATTCTTCACATACTCGTTGAACAGATCCCGGGCTTTTTCAGGTTAGGATCAGGTGGTTATGTGGTGGTACCACACTGAAACAGTCGATTAAACATGGTTTCGATCTATATTTTAGAGGATAACGCATGTTAGGTCTAGGTTAGGTCTGGGATTTGCTCTCTACAGGCTCGTAGTTCCGCATATTTCTCATACTTGATGGCCAGATTCTGGGTTATTTCTGGATTGGATTATGTAGTAATATGGTATCACACTGAAGCAGTCGATTAAACCAGGTTTCGATCAATATTCTAGATGATAACGCATGTTAGGTCTGGGTTAGGTCTAGGATTTGCCCTCATGAGGCTCATACTTTCCCATATTTCTCATACTTGTTAGCCAGATCCTTTGCTTTTTCTGGATTGGATCACACAGTAATGTAGTACCGCACTGAAACAGTCAATTTTACCTGGTCTCGATCAATATTTTAGAGGATAACGCATGTTAGGTCTGGGTTAGGTCTGGAATTTGCTCTCATCAGTCTCATATCTTCGCATTCTTCACATACTTGTTGAACAGATCCTGCGTTTTTTTTGGTTTGAATCACGTAGTAATGTGGTATCACACTGAAACAGTCCATGAAACCTGGTTTCGATCAATATTTTAGAGGATAACGCATGTTAGGTCTAGGTTAGGCCTGGGATTAGCCCTCATCAGACTCATACTTTCGCATATTTCTCATACTTGATGACCAGATTCTGGGTTATTTCTGGTTTGGATTCTGTAGTAACATGGTATCACACTGAAACAGACGATTAAACCTGGACACGATCAACATTTTAGAGGATAACGCATGTTAGGTCAAGGTTAGGCCTGGGATTTGCCCTCATCAGGCTCATATTTTCGCATATTTCTCATACTTGTTGGCCTGATCCTTGCCCTTTTCTGGTTTGGATCACGTAGTAATGTGGTACCACACTGAAGCAGTCGACTAAACCTGGTCTCGATCAATATTTTGGAGGATAACGCATGTTAGGTCTGGGTTAGGTCTGGAATTTGCTCTCATCAGTCTCATATCTTCGCATTCTTCACATACTCGTTGAACAGATCCTGGGTTATTTCTGGTTTGGAACAGGTAGTAATGTCGTACCACACTGAAACAGCCGATTAACCCTAGGCACGAAGAACATTTTAGAGGATAACGCCGGTTAGGTCTCGGTTAGGTGTGGGATTTGCCCTCATCAGGCTCATATTTTCGCATATTTCTCATACTTGTTAGCCAGATCCTTCGCTTTTTCTGGATTGGGTCACACAGTAATGTGGTACCACACTGAAACAGTCGATTAAACCTGGTTTCGATCAATATTTTAGAGGATAACGCATGTTAGGTCTAGGTTAGACCTGGGATTAGCCCTCATCAGACTCATACTTTCGCATTTTTCGCATTCTTGTTGAACAGATCCTGGGTTATTTCTGGTTGGGATCAGGTAGTAATGTCGTACCACACTGAAACAGCCGATTAACCCTAGGCACGATGAACATTTTAGAGGATAACGCCGGTTAGGTCTCGGTTAGGTGTGGGATTTGCCCTCATCAGGCTCATATTTTCGCATATTTCTCATACTTGTTAGCCAGATCCTTTGCTTTTTCTGGATTGGGTCACACAGTAATGTAGTACCGCACTGAAACAGTCAATTTTACCTGGTCTCGATCAATATTTTAGAGGATAACGCATGTTAGGTCTGGGTTAGGTCTGGAATTTGCTCTCATCAGTCTCATATCTTCGCATTCTTCACATACTCGTTGAACAGATCCTGGGTTATTTCTGGTTTGGAACAGGTAGTAATGTCGTACCACACTGAAACAGCCGATTAACCCTAGGCACGATGAACATTTTAGAGGATAACGCCGGTTAGGTCTCGGTTAGGTGTGGGATTTGCCCTCATCAGGCTCATATTTTCGCATATTTCTCATACTTGTTAGCCAGATCCTTTGCTTTTTCTGGATTGGGTCACACAGTAATGTGGTACCACACTGAAACAGTCGATTAAACCTGGTTTCGATCAATATTTTAGATGATAACGCATGTTAGGTCTGGTTTAGTTCTTGGATTTGCCCGCATCTAGCTCATACTTTCGCATTCTTCTCATACATGTTGGCCTGATCCTTGCCCTTTTCTGGTTTGGATCACGTAGTAATGTGGTACCACACTGAAACAGTCAATTAAACCTGGTTTCGATCAATATTTTAGAGGATAACGCATGTTAGGTCTAGGTTAGACCTGGGATTAGCCCTCATCAGACTCATACTTTCGCATTTTTCGCATTCTTGTTGAACAGATCCTGGGTTATTTCTGGTTGGGATCAGGTAGTAATGTCGTACCACACTGAAACAGTCGATTAAACCAGGTTCCGATCAATATTCTAGATGATAACGCATGTTAGGTCTGGGTTAGGTCTAGGATTTGCCCTCATCTGGCTTATACATTCGCATATTTCTCATACTTGTTAGCCAGATCCTTTGCTTTTTTTGGATTGGGTCACACAGTAATGTGGTACCACACTGAAACGGTCGATTAAACCTGGTTTCGATCAATATTTTAGATGATAACGCATGTTAGGTCTGGTTTAGTTCTTGGATTTGCCCGCATCTGGCTCATACTTTCGCATTCTTCACATACTTGTTGAACAGATCCTGGGTTTTTTCTGGTTTGGATCACGTAGAAATGTGATACCACACTGCAACAGTCGACTAACCCTGGCCATGATCATCAGTTTAGAGGATCATGCCGGTTAGGTCTGGGTTAGATCCAGGATTTGCCCGCATCAGGCTCATGCTTTCGCATATTTCAAATACTAGTTGGCCAGATCCTGGGCTTTTTCTGGTTTGGATCACGCAGTAATGTGGTACCACACTGAAACAGTCGATTAAACCTGGTTTCGATCAATATTTTAGATGATAACGCATGTTAGGTCTGGGTTAGGTCTAGGATTTGCCCTCATCTGGCTCATACTTTCGCATTCTTCACGTACTTGTTGGACAGATCCTGGGTTTTTTCTGGTTTGGATCAGGTGGTAATGCGGTACCACGCCGAAACAGTCGACTAAACCTGGTTTCGATCTAAATTTTAGAGTAAAACGCATGTTAGGACTAGGTTAGGTCTGGGATATGCTCTCATCAGGCTCGTACCTCCGCATATATCTCATACTTGATGGACAGATTCTGGACTTTTTCTGGTTTGGATCACGTAGTAATGTGGTGCCACACGGAACCAGTCGATTAAACCTGGTTTCGATCAATATTTTTGAGGATAACGCATGTTGGGTCTGGTTTAGGTCTTGCATTTGCCCTCATCTGGTTCATACTTTCGCATTCTTCACATACTTGTTGAACGGATCCTGGGTTTCTTCTAGTTTGGATCAGGTAGTAATGTGGTACCACACTGAAACAGCCTGATTAACCCTAGTCACGATGAACATTTTAGAGGATAACGCCGGTTAGGTCTCGGTTTGGTGTGGGATTTGCCCTCATCAGGCTCATACTTCCGTATGTTTCTCATACTTGTTTGCCAGATCCTGTGCTTTTTCTGGATTGGGTCACACAGTAACGTGGTACCACACTGAAACAGTCGATTAAACCTGGGTTCGATCAATATTTTAGATGATAACGCATGTTAGGTCCGGGTTAGGTCTAGGATTTGCCCTCATCTGGCTCATACTTTCGCATTTTTCACATACTTGTTGTAAAGATCCTGGGTTTTTTCTGGATTGAATCACGTGGTAATGTGGTACCACACTGAAACAGTCCATGAAACCTAGTGTCGGTCAATATTTCAAAGGATATCGCATGTTAGGTCTCGGTTAGGTCTGGGATTTACCCTCATGAGGCTCATACTTTCGCATATTTCTCATACATGTTGGCCTGATCCTGGGCTTTTTCAGTTTTGGATCACGTGGTAATGTGGGACCACACTGAAACAGTCCATCAAACCTGGTCTCGGTCAATATTTTAAACGATATCGCATGTTAGGTCTGGGTTAGGTCTGGAATTTGCTCTCATCAGGCTCATACTTTCCCATATTTCTCATACTTGTTAGCCAGATCCTTTGCTTTTTCTGGATTGAATCACACAGTAATGTAGTACCACACAGAAACAGTCAACTTTACCTGGTCTCGATCAATATTTTAGAGGATAACTCATGCTAGGTCTAGGTTAGGCCTGGGATTAGCACTCATCAGACTCATACTTTCGCATTTTTCGCATACTTGTTGAACAGATGCTGGGTTATTTCTGGTTTGGATCAGGTTGTAATGTCGTACCACAGTGAAACAGTCGATTAAACCTGGTTTCGATCAATATTTTAGAGGATAACGCATGTTAGGTCCGGGTTAGGTCTAGGATTTGCCCTCATCTGGATCATACTTTCGCATTTTTCACATACTTGTTGTAAAGATCCTGGGTTTCTTCTGGATTGAATCACGTGGTAATGTGGTACCACACTGAAACAGTCCATGAAACCTAGTGTCGGTCAATATTTCAAAGGATATCGCATGTTATGTCTAGGTTAGGCCTGGGATTAGCCCTCATCAGACTCATACTTTCGCATTTTTCGCATACTTGTTAGCCAGATCCTTTGCTATTTCTGGATTGGGTCACACAGTAATGTGGTACCACACTGAAACGGTCGATTAAACCTGGTTTCGATCAATATTTTAGATGGTAACGCATGTTAGGTCTGGTTTAGTTCTTGGATTTGCCCGCATCTGGCTCATACTTTCGCATTCTTCACATACTTGTTGGACAGATCCTGCGTTTTTTCTGGTTTGGATCACGTAGGAATGTGGTGCCACACGGAAACAGTCGATTAAACCTGGTCTCGATCAATATTTTAGAGGATAACGCATGTTAGGTCTTGGTTAGATCTGGAGTTTGCTCTCATCAGTCTCATACCTTCGCATTCTTCACATACTTGTTGAACAGATCCTGCGTTTTTTCTGGTTTGAATCACGTAGTAATGTGGTATCACACTGAAACAGTCCATGAAATGTGGTTTCGATCAATATTTTAGAGGATAACGCATGTTAGGTCTAGGTTAGGCCTGGGATTAGCCCTCATCAGACTCATACTTTCGCATTTTTCGCATACTTGTTAAACAGGTCTTTGCTTTTTCTGGATTGGATCACACAGTAATGTAGTACCACATTGAAACAGTCAACTTTACCTGGTCTCGATCAATATTTTAGAGGATAACTCATGCTAGGTCTAGGTTAGGCCTGGAATTTGCTCTCATCAGTCTCATACCTTCGCATTCTTCACATACTTGTTGAACAGATCCTGCGTTTTTTCTAGATTGTATCACGTGGTAATGTGGTACCACACTGAAACAGTCCATCAGACCTGGTCTCGGTCAATATTTTAAACGATATCGCATGTTAGGTCTGGGTTAGGTCTGGGATTTGCCCTCACGAGGCTCACACTTTCGCATTCTTCACATACTTGTTGAACAGGTCCTGCGTTTTTTCTGGTTTGAATCACGTAGTAATGTGGTATCACACTGAAACAGTCCATGAAACCTGGTTTCGATCTATATTTTTGAGGATAGCGCATGTTAGGTCTGGTTAAGGTCTTGGATTTGCCCGCATCTGGCTCATACTTTCGCATTCTTCACATACTTGATGAAGAGACCCTGGGTTTCTACTAGTTTGGATCAGGTAGTAATGTGGTACCACACTGAAACAGCCGATTAACCCTAGTCACGATGAACATTTTAGAGGATAACGCCGGTTAGGTCTAGGTTAGGCCTGGGATTAGCCCGCATCAGACTCATACTTTTGCATTTTTCGCATACTTGTTGAACAGATCCCGGGCTTTTTCTGGTTTGGATCGCGTGGTAATGTGGTATCACACTGAAACGGTCCAATAAACCCGGTTTCGATCAATATTTTAGGGAATAACTCATGTTAGGTCTAAGTTAGGCCTGGGATTTGCTCTCATCAGGCTCGTACTTCCGCATTTCTCATACTTGATGACCAGATTCTGGGTTATTTCTGGTTTGGATCATGTAGTATCATGGTATCACACTGAAACAGCCGATTAAACCTGGACACAATCAACATTTTAGAGGATAACGCCGGTTATGTCTCGGTTAGGTCTGGGATTTGCCCTCATCTGGCTCGTACTTTCGCACTTTTCGCATACTTGTTGGCCAGATCCTTTGCTTTTTCTGGATTGGGTCACACAGTAATGTGGTACCACACTGAAACAGTCAGTTAAACCTGGATACGACCAATATTTTAGAGGATAACGCTTGTTAGGTCTGGGTTAGGTCTAGGATTTGCCATCATCTGGCTCATACTTTCGCATTATTCGCATACTTGTTGTACAGATCCTGGGTTTTCTCTGGTTTGATTCACGTGGTAATGTGGTACCACACTGAAACAGTCCATGAAACCTAGTCACAGTCAATATCTTAAAATATCGCATGTTAGGTCTGGGTTAGGTCTGGGATTTGCCCTCATGAGGCTTATACTTTCGCATGTTTCTCATACTTGTTGGCCTGATCCTGGGCTTTTTCCGTTTTGGATCAAGGAAAAACGTGATATCTCACTGAAACAGTCGACTAAACCTGGTCTCGATCAATATTTTAGAGGATAACTCATGCTAGGTCTAGATTAGGCCTGGGATTAGCCCTGATCAGACTCATACTTTCGCATTCTTCACATACTTGTTGTACAGATCCTGCGTTTTTTCTGTTTTGAATCACGTAGTAATGTGGTATCACACTGAAACAGTCCATGAAACCTGGTTTCGATCTATATTTTTGAGGATAGCGCATGTTAGGTCTGGTTTAGGTCTTGGATTTAACCGCATCTGGCTCATACTTTCGCCTTCTTCACATACTTGTTGAAGAGACCCTGGGTTTCTACTAGTTTGGATCAGGTAGTAATGTGGTACCACACTGAAACAGCCGTTTAACCATAGTCACGATGAACATTTTAGAGGATAACGCCGGTTAGGTCTCGGTTAGGTGTGGGATTTGCCCTCATCAGGCTCATACTTTCGCATATTTCTCATACTTGTTAGCCAGATCCTTTGCTTTTTCTGGATTGGGACACACAGAAATGTGGTGCCACACGGAAACAGTCGACTAAACCTGGATACGATCAATATTTTTGAGGATAACGCTTATTAGGTCTGGGTTAGGTCTACGATTTGCCCTCATGAGGCTCATACTTTCGCATATTTCTCATACTTGTTGGCCTGATCCTTGGCTTTTTCTAGTTTGGATCACGTAGTAATGTGGTACCACACTGAAACAGTCGACTAAACCTGGTCTCGATCAATATTTTAGAGGATAGCTCATGCTAGGTCTAGGTTAGACCTGGGATATGCCCTCATCAGACTCATACTTTCGCATTCATCACAATACTTGTTGTACAGATCCTGGGTTCTTTCTGGTTTGAATCACGTGGTAGTGTGGTACCACACTGAAACAGTCCATGAAACCTAGCCTCGGTCAAAATTTTAAAGGATATCGCATGTTAGGTCTGGGTTGGGTCTGGGATTTGCCCTCACGAGGCTCATACTTTCGCATATTTCTCATACTTGTTGGCCTGATCCTGGGCTTTTTCCGGTTTGGATCAGGTAGTAACGTGGTACCACACTGATGCAGTCGATTAAACCTGGACACGATCAGCATTTTAGAGGATAACGCCGGTTAGGCCTAGGTTAGGCCTGGGATTTTCCCTCATCTGGCTCGTACTTTCGCATTTTTCGCATTCTTGTTGGCCAGATCCTGGCCTTTTTCTGGTTTGGATCACGTAGTAATGTGGTACCACACTGAAACAGTCATTGAAGGCATGTTCCGGTTCGTATTTTAGAGGATAACTCTGGTTATGTCAGGGTTAGTTGTGGTATTTGTAATCATCTGGCTCATACTTTCGCATTTTTCTCATACTTGTTGGCAAGATCCTGGCCTTTTTCTGGTTTGGATCACGTAGTAATGCGGTACCACACCGAAACAGTCAATTAAACCTGGTTGCGATTAATATTTTAGAGGATAACGCCGGTTATGTCTCGGTTAGGTCTGGGATTTGCCCTCATCTGGATCGTACTTTCGCATTTTTCGCATACTTGTTGGCCAGATCCTGGGCTTCTTCTGGTTTGGATCCCGTAGTAATGCGTTTCCACACGGAAACAGTCAATTAAAGCCGGTTGCGATTATTATTTTAGAGGATAACGCCGGTTATGTCTGGGTTCGGTCTGGTATTTGCCCTCATCTGGCTCGTACTTTCGCATTCATCTCATACTTGTTGGCCAGATCCTGGCCTTTTTCTGGTTTGGATCACGTAGTAATGCGGTACCACACCGAAACAGTCAATTAAACCTGGTTGCGATTAATATTTTAGAGGATAACGCTGGTTATGTCTGGGTTAGTTCTGGTATTTGCAATCATCTGGTTCATACTTTCGCATTTTTCGCATACCTGTTGGCCAGATCCAGGGCTATTTCCGGCTTGGACCACGTAGTAATGTGGTACTACATCGAAACAGTCAATTAAACCTGGTTGCGATTAATATTTTAGAGGATAACACTGGTTATGTCTGGGTTAGTTCTGGTATTTGCAATCATCTGGTTCATACTTTCGCATTTTTCGCATACCTGTTGGCCAGATCCTGGGTTTCTTTCTGGTTTGGATCACGTAGTAATGCGCTACCACACCGAAACAGTCAATTAAACCTGGTTGCGATTAATATTTTAGAGGATAACGCCGGTTTTGTCTCGGTTTGGTCTGGTATTTGCCCACAACTGGCTCGTACTTTCGCATTTTTCGCATACTTGTTAGACATATCCTGGCCTCTTTCTGGTTTGGATCATCGTAGCAATGCGGTACCACACCGAAACAGTCAATTATACCTGGTTGCGATTAATATTTTAGCGGATAACGCCGGTTACGTCTCGGTTAGGTCTGGGATTTTCCCTCATCTGGCTCGTACTTTCGCATTTTTTGCATTCTTGTTGGCCCGATCCTGGGCTTTTTCTGGTTTGGATGACGTAGTAATGTGGTACCAATCCGAAACAGTCATTGAAGGCATGTTCCGGGTCGTATTTTAGAGGATAACTCTGGTTATGTCAGGGTTAGTTGTGGTATTTGCAATCATCTGGCTCATACTTTCGCATTTTTCTCATACTTGTTGGCAAGATCCTGGCCTTTTTCTGGTTTGGATCACGTAGTAATGCGGTACCACACCGAAACAGTCAATTAAACCTGGTTGCGATTAATATTTAAGAGGATAACGCCGGTTATGTCTCGGTTAGGTCTGGGATTTGCCCTCATCTGGATCGTAATTTCGCATTTTTCGCATACTTGTTGGCCAGATCCTGGCCTTTTTCTGGTTTGGATCACGTAGTAATGCGGTACCACACCGAAACAGTCAATTAAACCTGGTTGCGATTATTATTTTAGAGGATAACGCTGGTTATGTCTGGGTTAGTTCTGGTATTTGCAATCATCTGGTTCATACTTTCGCATTTTTCGCATACCTGTTGGCCAGATCCTGGGTTTCTTTCTAGTTTGAATACCGTAGTAATGTGGTTCCACACCGAAACAGTCAATTAAACCTGGTTGCGATTAATATTTTAGAGGATAACGCTGGTTATGTCAGGCATAGTTCTGGTATTTGCAATCATCTGGCACATACTTTCGCATTTTTCTCATTCTTCTTGGCAAGATCCTAGCCTTTCTCTGGTTTGGATCACGTAGTAATGCGGTACCACACCGAAACAGTCAATTAAACCTGGTTGCGATTAATATTTTAAAGGATAACGCAGGTTATGTTTGGGTTAGTTCTGGTATTTGCAATCATCTGGCTCATACTTTCGCATTTTGCGCATACTTGTTGGTCAGATCCAGGGCTATTTCTGGCATGGACCACGTAGTAATGTGGTACTACACCGAAGCAGTCAATTAAACCCGGTTGCGATTAATATTTTAGAGGATAACGTCGGTTACGTCTGTGTTAGGTCTGGTATTTGCCATCTTCTGGCTCGTACTTTCGCATTTTTCGCATACTTGTTGGCCAGATCCTGGCCTCTTTCTGGTTTGGATCATCGTAGCAATGCGGTACCACACCGAAACAGTCAATCATACCTGGTTGCGATTAATATTTTTGGGGATAACGCCGGTTACGTCTCGGTTAGGTCTGGGATTTGCCCTCATTTGGATCGTACTTTCGCATTTTTCGCATACTTGTTGGCCAGATCCTGGGCTTCTTCTGGTTTGGATCCCGTAGTAATGCGTTTCCACACGGAAACAGTCAATTAAAGCCGGTTGCGATTATTATTTTAGAGGATAACGCCGGTTATGTCTGGGTTAGGTCTGGGACTTTCCCTCATCTGGCTCGTACTTTCGCGTTTCTCGCATTCTTGTTGGCCCGATCCTGGGATTTTTCTGGTTTGGATCACGTAGTAATGTGTTACCACACTGAAACAGTCATTAATAGCATGTTCCGATTCGTATTTTAGAGGATAACGCTGGTTATGTCAGGCATAGTTCTGGTATTTGCCCTCATCTGGCTCGTACCTTCGCATTTTTCGCATACTTGTTGGCCATATCCTGGGTTTTTTTCTGGTTTGGATCCCGTAGTAATGTAGTACCACACTGAAACAGTCAATTAAACCTGGTTGCGATTAATATTTTAGAGGATAACGCCGTTTATGTCTTGGGTAGGTCTGGGATTTGCCCCCATCTGGCTCGTACTTTCGCGTTTTTCGCATTCTTGTTGGCCAGATCCTGGGCTTTTTCAGATTTGGAGCCCGTAGTAATGTGGTACCACACTGAAACAGTCAATAAAAGCTGGTTCCGATTAGTATTCTAGAGGATAACGCTGGTTATGTCTGTGTTAGTTCTGGTATTTGCATTCATCTGGCTCATACCTTCGCGTTTTTCGCACACTTGTTGGCCAGACCCTGGCCCTTTTCTGGTTTGGATCACGTAGTAATGTGGTACCACACTGAAACAGTCAATAGAAGCTGGTTCCGATAAGTATTTTAGAGGATAACGCTGGTTATGTCTGGGTTATTTCTGGTATTTGCAATCATCCGGCTCGTACTTACGCGTTTTTCTCATAGTTGTTGGCCAGATCCTGGGTTTTCTCTGGTTTTGATCCCGTAGTAATGTGGTACCTCACTGAAACAGTCAATTAAACCTGGTTGCGATTAGTATTTTAGAGGATAACGCCGTTTATGACTCGGGTAGGTCTGGTATTTGCCCTCATCTGGCTCGGACTTTCGCATTTTTCGCATACTTGTTGGCCAGATCCTGGCCTTCTTCTGGCTTGGGCCACGTAGTAAAGTGGTACCAGAGTGAAACAGTCAATTAAACGTGGTTGCGAATAATATTTTAGAGGATAACGCTGGTTATGTCTGGGACAGGTCTGGTATTTGCCATCATCTGGCTCATACTTTCGCGTTTTTCTCATGGTTGTTGGCCAGATCCTGGGTTTTTTCTGGTTTGGATCCCGTAGGAATGTGGTTCCACACCGAAACAGTCAATTAAACCTGGGTCCGATTAATATTTTAGAGGATAACGCCGGTTATGTCTGTGTTAGGTCTGGTATTTGCCCTCATCTGGCTCATACTTTCGCATTTTTCGCATACTTGTTGGCCAGATCTTGGGTTTTTTGTGGATTTGATCCCGTCGTATTGTGGTTCCACACCGAAACAGTCAATTAAACCAGGTTGGGATTAATATTTTAGAGGATAACGCCGGTTATGTCTAGGTTAGGTCTGGTATTTGCCCTCATCTCGCTCGTACTTTCGCATCTTTCGCTTACTTGTTGGCCCCCATCCTAGCCTTTTTATGGTTTCGATCACGTAGTAATGCGGTACCACACCGAAACAGTCAATTAAACCTGTTTGCGATAAATATTTTAGTGGATAACGCCGGTTATGTCACGGTTAGGTCTAGGATTTGCCCTCATCTGCCTCGTACTTTCGCACGTTTCGTTTACTTGTTGGCCAGGTCCTGGGCTTTTTCTGGTTTGGATCACGTAGTAATGTGGTACCACACTGAAACAGTCAATAGGAGCTGGTTCCGCTTAGTATTTTAGACGATAACGCTGGTTATGCCTGGGTTAGTTCTGGTATTTGCAATCATCTGGCTCATACTTTCGCGTTTTTCGCATACTTGTTGGCCAGATCCTGGGTTTTTTCTGGTTTGGATCCGGTAGTAATGTGGTTCCACACCGAAACGGTCAATTAAACCTGGTTGCGATTAATATTTTAGGGGATAACGGCGGTTACGTCTCGGTTAGGTCTGGGATTTTCCCTCATCTGGCTTGTACTTTCGCGTTTCTCGCATTCTTGTTGGCCCGATCCTGGGATTTTTCTGGTTTGGATCACGTAGTAATGTGTTACCACACTGAAACAGTCATTAAAAGCATGTTCCGATTCGCATTTTAGAGGATAACGCTGGTTATGTGAGGGTTAGTTCTGGTATTTGCAATCATCTGGCTCATACTTTCGCATTTTTCACATACTTGTTGGCAAGATCCTGGCCTTTTTCTGGTTTGGATCACGTAGTGATGCGGTACCACACCGAAACAGTCAATTAAACTTGGTTGCGATTAATATTTTAGGGGATAACGCCGGTTACGTCTCGGGTGGGTCCGGGATTATCCCTCATCTGGCTCGTACTTTCGCATTTTTCGCATTCTTGTTGGCCAGATCCTGGCCTTTTTCTGGTTTTGATCACGTAGTAATGTGGTACCACACTGAAACAGTCATTGAAAGCATGTTCCGATTCGTATTTTAGAGGATAACGGTGGTTATGTCAGGTCTAGTTGTCGTATTTGCAATCATCTGGCTCATACTTTCGCATTTTTCTGATACTTGTTGGCCAGATCCTGGGCTTCTTCTGGTTTGGATCCCGTAGTAATGCGTTTCCACACGGAAACAGTGAATTAAACCCGCTTGCGATTATTATTTTAGAGGATAACGCCGGTAATGACTGGGTTAGGTCTGGGATTTTCCCACATCTGGCTCGTACTTTCGCGTTTCTCGCATTCTTGTTGGCCCGATCCTGGGATTTTTCTGGTTTGGATCACGTAGTAATGTGTTACCACACTGAAGCAGTCATTAAAAGCATGTTCCGATTCGTATTTTAGAGGATAACGCTGGTTATGTCAGGCATAGTTCTGGTATTTGCAATCATCTGGCTCAGACTTTCGCATTTTTCTCATTCTTGTTGGCAAGATCCTTGCCTTTCTCTGGTTTGGATCACGTAGTGATGCGGTACCACACCGAAACAGTCAATAAAACTTGGTTGCGATTAATATTTTAGGGGATAACGCCGGTTACGTCTCGGGTGGGTCCGGGATTATCCCTCATTTGGCTCGTACTTTCGCATTTTTCGCATTCTTGTTGGCCAGATCCTGGCCTTTTTCTGGTTTGGATCACGTAGTAATGTGGTACCACACTGAAACAGTCATTAAACGCATGTTCCGATTCGTATTTTAGAGGATAACGCTAGCTATGTCAGGGTTAGTTGTGGTATTTGCAATCATCTGGCTCATACTTTCGCATTTTTCTCATACTTGTTGGCAAGATCCTGGCCTTTCTCTGGTTTGGATCACGTAGTAATGTGGTACCACACTGAAACAGTCATTAAAAGCATGTTCCGATTCGTATTTTAGAGGATAACGCTGGTTATGTCAGGCATAGTTCTGGTATTTGCCCTCATCTGGCTCGTACTTTCGCATTTTTCGCATTCTTGTTGGCCAGATCCTGCCCTTTCTCCGGTTTGGATCACGTAGTAATGCGGTACCACACCGAAACAGTCAATTAAACCTGGTTGCGATTAATATTTTAGCGGATAACGCCGGTTATGTCTGGGTTAGGTCTGGTATTTGCCCTCATCTGCCTCATACCTTCGCATTTTTCGCATACTTGTTGGCCATATCCTGGGTTTTCTCTGGTTTGGATCCCGTAGTAATGTGGTTCCACAACGAAACAGTCAATTAAACCTGGTTGAGATTAATATTTTAGCGGATAACGCCGGTTATGTCTGGGTTAGGTCTGGTATTTGCCCTCATCTGCCTCATACCTTCGCATTTTTCGCATACTTGTTGGCCATATCCTGGGTTTTTTTCTGGTTTGGATCCCGTAGTAATGTGGTACCACGCTGAAACAGTCAATTAAACCTGGTTGCGATTAATACTTTAGAGGATAACGCTGGTTATGTCTCGGTTAGGTCTGGGATTTGCCCCCATCTGGCTCGTACTTTCGCGTTTTTCGCATTCTTGTTGGCCAGATCCTGGGGTTTTTCTGATTTGGATCCCGTAGTAATGTCGTACCACACTGAAACAGTCAATAAATCTGGTTCCGATTAGTATTTTAGAGGAGAACGCTGGTTATGTCTGTGCTAGTTCTGGTATTTGCAATCATCTGGCTCATACTTTCGCGTTTTTCGCACGCTTGTTGGTCAGACCCTGGCCCTTTTCTGGTTTGGATCACGTAGTAATGTGGTACCACACTGAAACAGTCAATACAAGCTGGTTCCGATAAGTATTTTAGAGGATAACGCTGGTTATGGCTCGGGTAGGTCTGGTATTTGCCGTCATCTGGCTCGGACTTTCGCATTTTTCGCATACTTGTTGGCCAGATCCTGGCCTTCTTCTGGCTTGGACCACGTAGTAAAGTGGTACCAGAGTGAAACAGTCAATTAAACCTGGTTGCGAATAATATTTTAGAGGATAACGCTGGTTATGTCTGGGATAGTTCTGGTATTTGCCATCATCTGGCTCATACTTTCGCGTTTTTCTCATGGTTGTTGGCCAGATCCTGGGTTTTTTTCTGGTTTGGATCCCGTAGGAATGTGGTTCCACACCGAAACAGTCAATTAAACCTGGGTCCGATTAATATTTTAGAGGGTAACGCCGGTTATGTCTGTGTTAGGTCAGGTATTTGCCCTCATCTGGCTTATACTTTCGCATTTTTCGCATACTTGTTGGCCAGATCTCGGGTTTTTTGTGGATTGGATCCCGTCGTATTGTGGTTCCACACCGAAACAGTCAATTAAACCTGGTTGGGATTAATATTTTAGAGGATAACGCCGGTTATGGCTAGGTTAGGTCTGGTATTTGCCCTCATCTCGCTCGTACTTTCGCATCTTTCGCTTACTTGTTGGCCTCATCCTTGCCTTTTTATGGTTTCGATCACGTAGTAATGCGGTACCACACCGAAACAGTCAATTAAACCTGGTTGCGATTAATATTTTAGGGGATAACGCCGGTTATGTCTGGGTTAGGTCTGGGATTTTCCCTCATCTGGCTCGTACTTTCGCGTTTCTCGCATTCTTGTTGGCCCGATCCTGGGATTTTTCTGGTTTGGATCACGTAGTAATGTGTTACCACACTGAAACAGTCATTAAAAGCATGTTCCGATTCGTGTTTTAGAGGATGACGCTGGTTATGTCAGGCATATTTCTGGTATTTGCCCTCATCTGGCTCGTACTTTCGCATTTTCCGCATTCTTGTTGGCCAGATCCTGCCCTTTCTCTGGTTTGGATCACGTAGTAATGCGGTACCACACCGAAACAGTCAATTAAACCTGGTTGCGATTAATATTTTAGAGGATAACGCTGGTTATGTCTGGGTTAGTTCTGGTATTTGCCCCCATCTGCCTCATACCTTCGCATTTTTCGCATACTTGTTGGCCATATCCTGGGTTTTTTTCTGGTTTGGATCCCGTAGTAATGTGGTACCACACTGAAACAGTCAATTAAACCTGGTTGCGATTAATACTTTAGAGGATAACGCTGGTTATGTCTCGGTTAGGTCTGGGATTTGCCCCCATCTGGCTCGTACTTTCGCGTTTTTCGCATTCTTGTTGGCCAGATCCTGGGCTTCTTCTGATTTGGATCCCGTAGTAATATGGTACCACACTGAAACAGTCAATAAAAGCTGGTTCCGATTAGTATTTTAGAGGATAACGCTGGTTATGTCTGTGTTAGTTCTGGTATTTGCAATCATCTGGCTCATACTTTCGCGTTTTTCGCACACTTGTTGGTCAGACCCTGGCCCTTGTCTGGTTTGGATCACGTAGTAATGTGGTACCACACTGAAACAGTCAATAGAAGCTGGTTCCGATAAGCATTTTAGAGGATAACGCTGGTTATGTCTGGGTTAGTTCTGGTATTTGCAATCATCTGGCTCATACTTACGCGTTTTTCTCATAGTTGTTGGCCAGATCCTGGGTTTTTTCTGGTTTGGATCCCGTAGTAATGTGGTACCACACTGAAACAGTCAATTAAACCTGGTTGCGACAAGTATTTTAGAGGATAACGCCGTTTATGACTCGGGTAGGTCTGGTATTTGCCCTCATCTGGCTCGGACTTTCGCATTTTTCGCATACTTGTTGGCCAGATCCTGGCCTTCTTCTGGCTTGGACCACGTAGTAAAGTGGTACCAGAGTGAAACAGTCAATTAAACCTGGTTGCGAATAATATTTTAGAGGATAACGCTGGTTATGTCTGGGTTAGTTCTGGTATTTGCAATCATCTGGCTCATACTTTCGCGTTTTTCTCATGGTTGTTGGCCAGATCCTGGGTTTTTTCTGGTTTGGATCCCGTAGGAATGTGGTTCCACACCGAAACAGTCAATTAAACCTGGGTCCGATTAATATTTTAGAGGATAACGCTGGTTATGTCTGTGTTAGGTCTGGTATTTGCCCTCATCTGGCTCGGACTTTCGCATTTTTCGCATACTTGTTGGCCAGATCCTGGCCTTCTTCTGGCTTGGGCCACGTAGTAAAGTGGTACCAGAGTGAAACAGTCAATTAAACGTGGTTGCGAATAATATTTTAGAGGATAACGCTGGTTATGTCTGGGACAGGTCTGGTATTTGCCATCATCTGGCTCATACTTTCGCGTTTTTCTCATGGTTGTTGGCCAGATCCTGGGTTTTTTCTGGTTTGGATCCCGTAGGAATGTGGTTCCACACCGAAACAGTCAATTAAACCTGGGTCCGATTAATATTTTAGAGGATAACGCCGGTTATGTCTGTGTTAGGTCTGGTATTTGCCCTCATCTGGCTCATACTTTCGCATTTTTCGCATACTTGTTGGCCAGATCTTGGGTTTTTTGTGGATTTGATCCCGTCGTATTGTGGTTCCACACCGAAACAGTCAATTAAACCAGGTTGGGATTAATATTTTAGAGGATAACGCCGGTTATGTCTAGGTTAGGTCTGGTATTTGCCCTCATCTCGCTCGTACTTTCGCATCTTTCGCTTACTTGTTGGCCTCATCCTAGCCTTTTTATGGTTTCGATCACGTAGTAATGCGGTACCACACCGAAACAGTCAATTAAACCTGTTTGCGATAAATATTTTAGTGGATAGCGCCGGTTATGTCACGGTTAGGTCTAGGATTTGCCCTCATCTGCCTCGTACTTTCGCACGTTTCGTTTACTTGTTGGCCAGGTCCTGGGCTTTTTCTGGTTTGGATCACGTAGTAATGTGGTACCACACTGAAACAGTCAATAGGAGCTGGTTCCGCTTAGTATTTTAGACGATAACGCTGGTTATGCCTGGGTTAGTTCTGGTATTTGCAATCATCTGGCTCATACTTTCGCGTTTTTCGCATACTTGTTGGCCAGATCCTGGGTTTTTTCTGGTTTGGATCCGGTAGTAATGTGGTTCCACACCGAAACGGTCAATTAAACCTGGTTGGGATTAATATTTTAGGGGATAACGCCGGTAATGACTGGGTTATGTCTGGGATTTTCCCACATCTGGCTCGTACTTTCGCGTTTCTCGCACTCTTGTTGGCCCGATCCTGGGATTTTTCTGGTTTGGATCACGTAGTAATGTGTTACCACACTGAAGCAGTCATTAAAAGCATGTTCCGATTCGTATTTTAGAGGATAACGCTGGTTATGTCAGGCATAGTTCTGGTATTTGCAATCATCTGGCTCAGACTTTCGCATTTTTCTCATTCTTGTTGGCAAGATCCTTGCCTTTCTCTGGTTTGGATCACGTAGTGATGCGGTACCACACCGAAACAGTCAATAAAACTTGGTTGCGATTAATATTTTAGGGGATAACGCCGGTTACGTCTCGGGTGGGTCCGGGATTATCCCTCATCTGGCTCGTACTTTCGCATTTTTCGCATTCTTGTTGGCCAGATCCTGGCCTTTTTCTGGTTTGGATCACGTAGTAATGTGGTACCACACTGAAACAGTCATTAAACGCATGTTCCGATTCGTATTTTAGAGGATAACGCTAGCTATGTCAGGGTTAGTTGTGGTATTTGCAATCATCTGGCTCATACTTTCGCATTTTTCTCATACTTGATGGCAAGATCCTGGCCTTTCTCTGGTTTGGATCACGTAGTAATGTGGTACCACACTGAAACAGTCATTAAAAGCATGTTCCGATTCGTATTTTAGAGGATAACGCTGGTTATGTCAGGCATAGTTCTGGTATTTGCCCTCATCTGGCTCGTACTTTCGCATTTTTCGCATTCTTGTTGGCCAGATCCTGCCCTTTCTCCGGTTTGGATCACGTAGTAATGCGGTACCACACCGAAACAGTCAATTAAACCTGGTTGCGATTAATATTTTAGCGGATAACGCCGGTTATGTCTGGGTTAGGTCTGGTATTTGCCCTCATCTGCCTCATACCTTCGCATTTTTCGCATACTTGTTGGCCATATCCTGGGTTTTCTCTGGTTTGGATCCCGTAGTAATGTGGTTCCACAACGAAACAGTCAATTAAACCTGGTTGAGATTAATATTTTAGCGGATAACGCCGGTTATGTCTGGGTTAGGTCTGGTATTTGCCCTCATCTGCCTCATACCTTCGCATTTTTCGCATACTTGTTGGCCATATCCTGGGTTTTTTTCTGGTTTGGATCCCGTAGTAATGTGGTACCACGCTGAAACAGTCAATTAAACCTGGTTGCGATTAATACTTTAGAGGATAACGCTGGTTATGTCTCGGTTAGGTCTGGGATTTGCCCCCATCTGGCTCGTACTTTCGCGTTTTTCGCATTCTTGTTGGCCAGATCCTGGGGTTTTTCTGATTTGGATCCCGTAGTAATGTCGTACCACACTGAAACAGTCAATAAATCTGGTTCCGATTAGTATTTTAGAGGGTAACGCCGGTTATGTCTGTGTTAGGTCAGGTATTTGCCCTCATCTGGCTTATACTTTCGCATTTTTCGCATACTTGTTGGCCAGATCTTGGGTTTTTTGTGGATTGGATCCCGTCGTATTGTGGTTCCACACCGAAACAGTCAATTAAACCTGGTTGGGATTAATATTTTAGAGGATAACGCCGGTTATGGCTAGGTTAGGTCTGGTATTTGCCCTCATCTCGCTCGTACTTTCGCATCTTTCGCTTACTTGTTGGCCTCATCCTAGCCTTTTTATGGTTTCGATCACGTAGTAATGCGGTACCACACCGAAACAGTCAATTAAACCTGGTTGCGATTAATATTTTAGGGGATAACGCCGGTTATGTCTGGGTTAGGTCTGGGATTTTCCCTCATCTGGCTCGTACTTTCGCGTTTCTCGCATTCTTGTTGGCCCGATCCTGGGATTTTTCTGGTTTGGATCACGTAGTAATGTGTTACCACACTGAAACAGTCATTAAAAGCATGTTCCGATTCGTATTTTAGAGGATGACGCTGGTTATGTCAGGCATATTTCTGGTATTTGCCCTCATCTGGCTCGTACTTTCGCATTTTCCGCATTCTTGTTGGCCAGATCCTGCCCTTTCTCTGGTTTGGATCACGTAGTAATGCGGTACCACACCGAAACAGTCAATTAAACCTGGTTGCGATTAATATTTTAGAGGATAACGCTGGTTATGTCTGGGTTAGTTCTGGTATTTGCCCCCATCTGCCTCATACCTTCGCATTTTTCGCATACTTGTTGGCCATATCCTGGGTTTTTTTCTGGTTTGGATCCCGTAGTAATGTGGTACCACACTGAAACAGTCAATTAAACCTGGTTGCGATTAATACTTTAGAGGATAACGCTGGTTATGTCTCGGTTAGGTCTGGGATTTGCCCCCATCTGGCTCGTACTTTCGCGTTTTTCGCATTCTTGTTGGCCAGATCCTGGGCTTCTTCTGATTTGGATCCCGTAGTAATATGGTACCACACTGAAACAGTCAATAAAAGCTGGTTCCGATTAGTATTTTAGAGGATAACGCTGGTTATGTCTGTGTTAGTTCTGGTATTTGCAATCATCTGGCTCATACTTTCGCGTTTTTCGCACACTTGTTGGTCAGACCCTGGCCCTTGTCTGGTTTGGATCACGTAGTAATGTGGTACCACACTGAAACAGTCAATAGAAGCTGGTTCCGATAAGCATTTTAGAGGATAACGCTGGTTATGTCTGGGTTAGTTCTGGTATTTGCAATCATCTGGCTCATACTTACGCGTTTTTCTCATAGTTGTTGGCCAGATCCTGGGTTTTTTCTGGTTTCGATCCCACAGTAATGTGGTACCACACTGAAACAGTCAATTAAACCTGGTTGCGACAAGTATTTTAGAGGATAACGCCGTTTATGAATCGGGTAGGTCTGGTATTTGCCCTCATCTGGCTCGGACTTTCGCATTTTTCGCATACTTGTTGGCCAGATCCTGGCCTTCTTCTGGCTTGGACCACGTAGTAAAGTGGTACCAGAGTGAAACAGTCAATTAAACCTGGTTGCGAATAATATTTTAGAGGATAACGCTGGTTATGTCTGGGTTAGTTCTGGTATTTGCAATCATCTGGCTCATACTTTCGCGTTTTTCTCATGGTTGTTGGCCAGATCCTGGGTTTTTTCTTGTTTGGATCCCGTAGGAATGTGGTTCCACACCGAAACATTCAATTAAACCTGGGTCCGATTAATATTTTAGAGGATAACGCCGGTTATGTCTGTGTTAGGTCTGGTATTTGCCCTCATCTGGCTCATACTTTCGCATTTTCCGCATACTTGTTGGCCAGATCTTGGGTTTTTTGTGGATTGGATCCCGTCGTATTGTGGTTCCACATCGAAACAGTCAATTAAACCTGGTTGGGATTAATATTTTAGGGGATAACGCCGGTAATGACTGGGTTATGTCTGGGATTTTCCCACATCTGGCTCGTACTTTCGCGTTTCTCGCACTCTTGTTGGCCCGATCCTGGGATTTTTCTGGTTTGGATCACGTAGTAATGTGTTACCACACTGAAACAGTCATTAAAAGCATGTTCCGATTCGTATTTTAGAGGATAACGCTGGTTATGTCAGGCATGGTTCTGGTATTTGCAATCATCTGGCACATACTTTCGCATTTTTCTCATTCTTGTTGGCAAGATCCTGACCTTTCTCTGGTTTGGATCACGTAGTAATGCGGTACCACACCGAAACAGTCAATTAAACCTGGTTGCGATTAATATTTTAGGGGATAACGCCGGTTATGTCTGGGTTAGGTCCGGTATTTGCCCTCATCTGGCTCGTACTTTCGCATTCATCTCATACTTGTTGGCCAGATCCTGGCCTTTTTCTGGTTTGGATCACGTAGTAATGCGGTACCACACCGAAACAGTCAATTAAACCTGGTTGCGATTAATATTTTAGAGGATAACGCCGGTTATGTCTCGGTTTGGTCTGGGATTTGTCCTCATCTGGCTCGTACTTTCGCATTTTGCGCATACTTGTTGGCCAGATCCAGGGCTATTTCCGGCTTGGACCACGTAGTAATGTGGTACTACACCGAAACAGTCAATTAAACCCGGTTGCGATTAATATTTTAGAGTTTAACGCCGGTTACGTCTGTGTTAGGTCTGGTATTTGCCATCATCTGGCTCGTACTTTCGCATTTTTCGCACACTTGTTGGCCAGATCCTGGGCTTCTTCTGGTTTGGATCCCGTAGTAATGCGTTTCCACACGGAAACAGTCAATTAAGGCCGGTTGCGATTATTATTTTAGAGGATAACGCCGGTTATGTCTGGGTTAGGTCTGGGATTTTCCCTCATCTGGCTCGGACTTTCGCGTTTCTCGCATTCTTGTTGGCCCGATCCTAGGATTTTTCTGGTTTGGATCACGTAGTAATGTGTTACCACACTGAAACAGTCATTAAAAGCATGTTCCGATACGTATTTTAGAGGATAACGCTGGTTATGTCAGGCATAGTTCTGGTATTTGTAATCATCTGGCTCATACTTTCGCATTTTTCTCATTCTTATAGGCAAGATCCTGGCCTTTCTCTGGTTTGGATCACGTAGCAATGCGGTACCACACCGAAACAGTCAATTAAACGTGGTTGCGATTAATATTTTAGGGGATAACGCCGGTTATGTCTGGGTTAGGTCTGGTATTTGCCCTCATCTGGCTCGTACTTTCGCATTTTTCTCATACTTGTTGGCCAGATCCTGGCCTTTTTCTGGTTTGGATCACGTAGTAATGTGGTACCACACTGTAACAGTCATTAAACGCATGTTCCGATTCGTATTTTAGAGGATAACGCTGGTTATGTCAGGCATAGTTCTGGTATTTGCCCTCATCTGGCTCGTTCTTTCGCATTTTCCGCATTCTTGTTGGCCAGATCCTGCCCTTTCTCTGGTTTGGATCACGTAGTAATGCGGTACCACACCGAAACAGTCAATTAAACCTGGTTGCGATTAATATTTTAGAGGATAACGCTGGTTATGTCTGGGTTAGTTCTGGTATTTGCAATCGTCTGGCTCATACTTTCGCATTTTTCGCATACCTGTTGGCCAGATCCTGGGTTTTCTCTGGTTTGGATCCCGTAGTAATGTGGTTCCACAACGAAACAGTCAATTAAACCTGGTTGAGATTAATATTTTAGCGGATAACGCCGGTTATGTCTGGGTTAGGTCTGGTATTTGCCCCCATCTGCCTCATACCTTCGCATTTCCCGCATACTTGTTGGCCATATCCTGGGTTTTTTTCTGGTTTGGATCCCGTAGTAATGTGGTACCACACTGAAACAGTCAATTAAACCTGGTTGCGATTAATACTTTAGAGGATAACACTGGTTATGTCTCGGTTAGGTCTGGGATTTGCCCCCATCTGGCTCGTACTTTCGCGTTTTTCGCATTCTTGTTGGCCAGATCCTGGGGTTTTTCTGATTTGGATCCCGTAGTAATGTCGTACCACACTGAAACAGTCAATAAATCTGGTTCCGATTAGTATTTTAGAGGAGAACGCTGGTTATGTCTGTGCTAGTTCTGGTATTTGCAATCATCTGGCTCATACTTTCGCGTTTTTCGCACGCTTGTTGGTCAGACCCTGGCCCTTTTCTGGTTTGGATCACGTAGTAATGTGGTACCACACTGAAACAGTCAATACAAGCTGGTTCCGATAAGTATTTTAGTGGATAACGCTGGTTATGGCTCGGGTAGGTCTGGTATTTGCCGTCATCTGGCTCGGACTTTCGCATTTTGCGCATTCTTGTTGGCCAGATCCTGGCCTTTTTCTGGTTTGGATCACGTAGTAATGTGGTACCACACTGAAACAGTCATTAAACGCATGTTCCGATTCGTATTTTAGAGGATAACGCTAGCTATGTCAGGGTTAGTTGTGGTATTTGCAATCATCTGGCTCATACTTTCGCATTTTTCTCATACTTGTTGGCAAGATCCTGGCCTTTCTCTGGTTTGGATCACGTAGTAATGTGGTACCACACTGAAACAGTCATTAAAAGCATGTTCCGATTCGTATTTTAGAGGATAACGCTGGTTATGTCAGGCATAGTTCTGGTATTTGCCCTCATCTGGCTCGTACTTTCGCATTTTTCGCATTCTTGTTGGCCAGATCCTGCCCTTTCTCCGGTTTGGATCACGTAGTAATGCGGTACCACACCGAAACAGTCAATTAAACCTGGTTGCGATTAATATTTTAGCGGATAACGCCGGTTATGTCTGGGTTAGGTCTGGTATTTGCCCTCATCTGCCTCATAACTTCGCATTTTTCGCATACTTGTTGGCCATATCCTGGGTTTTCTCTGGTTTGGATCCCGTAGTAATGTGGTTCCACAACGAAACAGTCAATTAAACCTGGTTGAGATTAATATTTTAGCGGATAACGCCGGTTATGTCTGGGTTAGGTCTGGTATTTGCCCTCATCTGCCTCATACCTTCGCATTTTTCGCATACTTGTTGGCCATATCCTGGGTTTTTTTCTGGTTTGGATCCCGTAGTAATGTGGTACCACGCTGAAACAGTCAATTAAACCTGGTTGCGATTAATACTTTAGAGGATAACGCTGGTTATGTCTCGGTTAGGTCTGGGATTTGCCCCCATCTGGCTCGTACTTTCGCGTTTTTCGCATTCTTGTTGGCCAGATCCTGGGGTTTTTCTGATTTGGATCCCGTAGTAATGTCGTACCACACTGAAACAGTCAATAAATCTGGTTCCGATTAGTATTTTAGAGGGTAACGCCGGTTATGTCTGTGTTAGGTCAGGTATTTGCCCTCATCTGGCTTATACTTTCGCATTTTTCGCATACTTGTTGGCCAGATCTTGGGTTTTTTGTGGATTGGATCCCGTCGTATTGTGGTTCCACACCGAAACAGTCAATTAAACCTGGTTGGGATTAATATTTTAGAGGATAACGCCGGTTATGGCTAGGTTAGGTCTGGTATTTGCCCTCATCTCGCTCGTACTTTCGCATCTTTCGCTTACTTGTTGGCCTCATCCTAGCCTTTTTATGGTTTCGATCACGTAGTAATGCGGTACCACACCGAAACAGTCAATTAAACCTGGTTGCGATTAATATTTTAGGGGATAACGCCGGTTATGTCTGGGTTAGGTCTGGGATTTTCCCTCATCTGGCTCGTACTTTCGCGTTTCTCGCATTCTTGTTGGCCCGATCCTGGGATTTTTCTGGTTTGGATCACGTAGTAATGTGTTACCACACTGAAACAGTCATTAAAAGCATGTTCCGATTCGTATTTTAGAGGATGACGCTGGTTGTGTCAGGCATATTTCTGGTATTTGCCCTCATCTGACTCGTACTTTCGCATTTTCCGCATTCTTGTTGGCCAGATCCTGCCCTTTCTCTGGTTTGGATCACGTAGTAATGCGGTACCACACCGAAACAGTCAATTAAACCTGGTTGCGATTAATATTTTAGAGGATAACGCTGGTTATGTCTGGGTTAGTTCTGGTATTTGCCCCCATCTGCCTCATACCTTCGCATTTTTCGCATACTTGTTGGCCATATCCTGGGTTTTTTTCTGGTTTGGATCCCGTAGTAATGTGGTACCACACTGAAACAGTCAATTAAACCTGGTTGCGATTAATACTTTAGAGGATAACGCTGGTTATGTCTCGGTTAGGTCTGGGATTTGCCCCCATCTGGCTCGTACTTTCGCGTTTTTCGCATTCTTGTTGGCCAGATCCTGGGCTTCTTCTGATTTGGATCCCGTAGTAATATGGTACCACACTGAAACAGTCAATAAAAGCTGGTTCCGATTAGTATTTTAGAGGATAACGCTGGTTATGTCTGTGTTAGTTCTGGTATTTGCAATCATCTGGCTCATACTTTCGCGTTTTTCGCACACTTGTTGGTCAGACCCTGGCCCTTGTCTGGTTTGGATCACGTAGTAATGTGGTACCACACTGAAACAGTCAATAGAAGCTGGTTCCGATAAGCATTTTAGAGGATAACGCTGGTTATGTCTGGGTTAGTTCTGGTATTTGCAATCATCTGGCTCATACTTACGCGTTTTTCTCATAGTTGTTGGCCAGATCCTGGGTTTTTTCTGGTTTGGATCCCGTAGTAATGTGGTACCACACTGAAACAGTCAATTAAACCTGGTTGCGACAAGTATTTTAGAGGATAACGCCGTTTATGAATCGGGTAGGTCTGGTATTTGCCCTCATCTGGCTCGGACTTTCGCATTTTTCGCATACTTGTTGGCCAGATCCTGGCCTTCTTCTGGCTTGGACCACGTAGTAAAGTGGTACCAGAGTGAAACAGTCAATTAAACCTGGTTGCGAATAATATTTTAGAGGATAACGCTGGTTATGTCTGGGTTAGTTCTGGTATTTGCAATCATCTGGCTCATACTTTCGCGTTTTTCTCATGGTTGTTGGCCAGATCCTGGGTTTTTTCTTGTTTGGATCCCGTAGGAATGTGGTTCCACACCGAAACAGTCAATTAAACCTGGGTCCGATTAATATTTTAGAGGATAACGCCGGTTATGTCTGTGTTAGGTCTGGTATTTGCCCTCATCTGGCTCATACTTTCGCATTTTCCGCATACTTGTTGGCCAGATCTTGGGTTTTTTGTGGATTGGATCCCGTCGTATTGTGGTTCCACATCGAAACAGTCAATTAAACCTGGTTGGGATTAATATTTTAGGGGATAACGCCGGTAATGACTGGGTTATGTCTGGGATTTTCCCACATCTGGCTCGTACTTTCGCGTTTCTCGCACTCTTGTTGGCCCGATCCTGGGATTTTTCTGGTTTGGATCACGTAGTAATGTGTTACCACACTGAAACAGTCATTAAAAGCATGTTCCGATTCGTATTTTAGAGGATAACGCTGGTTATGTCAGGCATGGTTCTGGTATTTGCAATCATCTGGCACATACTTTCGCATTTTTCTCATTCTTGTTGGCAAGATCCTGACCTTTCTCTGGTTTGGATCACGTAGTAATGCGGTACCACACCGAAACAGTCAATTAAACCTGGTTGCGATTAATATTTTAGGGGATAACGCCGGTTATGTCTGGGTTAGGTCCGGTATTTGCCCTCATCTGGCTCGTACTTTCGCATTCATCTCATACTTGTTGGCCAGATCCTGGCCTTTTTCTGGTTTGGATCACGTAGTAATGCGGTACCACACCGAAACAGTCAATTAAACCTGGTTGCGATTAATATTTTAGAGGATAACGCCGGTTATGTCTCGGTTTGGTCTGGGATTTGTCCTCATCTGGCTCGTACTTTCGCATTTTGCGCATACTTGTTGGCCAGATCCAGGGCTATTTCCGGCTTGGACCACGTAGTAATGTGGTACTACACCGAAACAGTCAATTAAACCCGGTTGCGATTAATATTTTAGAGTTTAACGCCGGTTACGTCTGTGTTAGGTCTGGTATTTGCCATCATCTGGCTCGTACTTTCGCATTTTTCGCACACTTGTTGGCCAGATCCTGGGCTTCTTCTGGTTTGGATCCCGTAGTAATGCGTTTCCACACGGAAACAGTCAATTAAGGCCGGTTGCGATTATTATTTTAGAGGATAACGCCGGTTATGTCTGGGTTAGGTCTGGGATTTTCCCTCATCTGGCTCGGACTTTCGCGTTTCTCGCATTCTTGTTGGCCCGATCCTAGGATTTTTCTGGTTTGGATCACGTAGTAATGTGTTACCACACTGAAACAGTCATTAAAAGCATGTTCCGATACGTATTTTAGAGGATAACGCTGGTTATGTCAGGCATAGTTCTGGTATTTGTAATCATCTGGCTCATACTTTCGCATTTTTCTCATTCTTATAGGCAAGATCCTGGCCTTTCTCTGGTTTGGATCACGTAGCAATGCGGTACCACACCGAAACAGTCAATTAAACGTGGTTGCGATTAATATTTTAGGGGATAACGCCGGTTATGTCTGGGTTAGGTCTGGTATTTGCCCTCATCTGGCTCGTACTTTCGCATTTTTCTCATACTTGTTGGCCAGATCCTGGCCTTTTTCTGGTTTGGATCACGTAGTAATGTGGTACCACACTGTAACAGTCAATACAAGCTGGTTCCGATAAGTATTTTAGAGTTTAACGCTGGTTATGTCAGGCATAGTTCTGGTATTTGCCCTCATCTGGCTCGTTCTTTCGCATTTTCCGCATTCTTGTTGGCCAGATCCTGCCCTTTCTCTGGTTTGGATCACGTAGTAATGCGGTACCACACCGAAACAGTCAATTAAACATGGTTGCGATTAATATTTTAGAGGATAACGCTGGTTATGTCTGGCTTAGTTCTGGTATTTGCAATCGTCTGGCTCATACTTTCGCATTTTTCGCATACCTGTTGGCCAGATCCTGGGTTTTCTCTGGTTTGGATCCCGTAGTAATGTGGTTCCACCACGAAACAGTCAATTAAACCTGGTTGAGATTAATATTTTAGCGGATAACGCCGGTTATGTCTGGGTTAGGTCTGGTATTTGCCCCCATCTGCCTCATACCTTCGCATTTCTCGCATACTTGTTGGCCATATCCTGGGTTTTTTTCTGGTTTGGATCCCGTAGTAATGTGGTACCACACTGAAACAGTCAATTAAACCTGGTTGCGATTAATACTTTAGAGGATAACGCTGGTTATGTCTCGGTTAGGTCTGGGATTTGCCCCCATCTGGCTCGTACTTTCGCGTTTTTCGCATTCTTGTTGGCCAGATCCTGGGGTTTTTCTGATTTGGATCCCGTAGTAATGTCGTACCACACTGAAACAGTCAATAAATCTGGTTCCGATTAGTATTTTAGAGGAGAACGCTGGTTATGTCTGTGCTAGTTCTGGTATTTGCAATCATCTGGCTCATACTTTCGCGTTTTTCGCACGCTTGTTGGTCAGACCCTGGCCCTTTTCTGGTTTGGATCACGTAGTAATGTGGTACCACACTGAAACAGTCAATACAAGCTGGTTCCGATAAGTATTTTAGTGGATAACGCTGGTTATGGCTCGGGTAGGTCTGGTATTTGCCGTCATCTGGCTCGGACTTTCGCATTTTTCGCATACTTGTTGGCCAGATCCTGGCCTTCTTCTGGCTTGGACCACGTAGTAAAGTGGTACCAGAGTGAAACAGTCAATTAAACCTGGTTGCGAATAATATTTTAGAGGATAACGCTGGTTATGTCTGGGATAGTTCTGGTATTTGCCATCATCTGGCTCATACTTTCGCGTTTTTCTCATGGTTGTTGGCCAGATCCTGGGTTTTTTTCTGGTTTGGATCCCGTAGGAATGTGGTTCCACACCGAAACAGTCAATTAAACCTGGGTCCGATTAATATTTTAGAGGGTAACGCCGGTTATGTCTGTGTTAGGTCAGGTATTTGCCCTCATCTGGCTTATACTTTCGCATTTTTCGCATACTTGTTGGCCAGATCTTGGGTTTTTTGTGGATTGGATCCCGTCGTATTGTGGTTCCACACCGAAACAGTCAATTAAACCTGGTTGGGATTAATATTTTAGAGGATAACGCCGGTTATGGCTAGGTTAGGTCTGGTATTTGCCCTCATCTCGCTCGTTCTTTCGCATCTTTCGCTTACTTGTTGGCCTCATCCTAGCCTTTTTATGGTTTCGATCACGTAGTAATGCGGTACCACACCGAAACAGTCAATTAAACCTGGTTGCGATTAGTATTTTAGGGGATAACGCCGGTTATGTCTGGGTTAGGTCTGGGATTTTCCCTCATCTGGCTCGTACTTTCGCGTTTCTCGCATTCTTGTTGGCCCGATCCTGGGATTTTTCTGGTTTGGATCACGTAGTAATGTGTTACCACACTGAAACAGTCATTAAAAGCATGTTCCGATTCGTATTTTAGAGGATGACGCTGGTTATGTCAGGCATATTTCTGGTATTTGCCCTCATCTGGCTCGTACTTTCGCATTTTCCGCATTCTTGTTGGCCAGATCCTGCCCTTTCTCTGGTTTGGATCACGTAGTAATGCGGTACCACACCGAAACAGTCAATTAAACCTGGTTGCGATTAATATTTTAGAGGATAACGCTGGTTATGTCTGGGTTAGTTCTGGTATTTGCCCCCATCTGCCTCATACCTTCGCATTTTTCGCATACTTGTTGGCCATATCCTGGGTTTTTTTCTGGTTTGGATCCCGTAGTAATGTGGTACCACACTGAAACAGTCAATTAAACCTGGTTGCGATTAATACTTTAGAGGATAACGCTGGTTATGTCTCGGTTAGGTCTGGGATTTGCCCCCATCTGGCTCGTACTTTCGCGTTTTTCGCATTCTTGTTGGCCAGATCCTGGGCTTCTTCTGATTTGGATCCCGTAGTAATATGGTACCACACTGAAACACTCAATAAAAGCTGGTTCCGATTAGTATTTTAGAGGATAACGCTGGTTATGTCTGTGTTAGTTCTGGTATTTGCAATCATCTGGCTCATACTTTCGCGTTTTTCGCACACTTGTTGGTCAGACCCTGGCCCTTGTCTGGTTTGGATCACGTAGTAATGTGGTACCACACTGAAACAGTCAATAGAAGCTGGTTCCGATAAGCATTTTAGAGGATAACGCTGGTTATGTCTGGGTTAGTTCTGGTATTTGCAATCATCTGGCTCATACTTACGCGTTTTTCTCATAGTTGTTGGCCAGATCCTGGGTTTTTTCTGGTTTGGATCCCGTAGTAATGTGGTACCACACTGAAACAGTCAATTAAACCTGGTTGCGACAAGTATTTTAGAGGATAACGCCGTTTATGAATCGGGTAGGTCTGGTATTTGCCCTCATCTGGCTCGGACTTTCGCATTTTTCGCATACTTGTTGGCCAGATCCTGGCCTTCTTCTGGCTTGGACCACGTAGTAAAGTGGTACCAGAGTGAAACAGTCAATTAAACCTGGTTGCGAATAATATTTTAGAGGATAACGCTGGTTATGTCTGGGTTAGTTCTGGTATTTGCAATCATCTGGCTCATACTTTCGCGTTTTTCTCATGGTTGTTGGCCAGATCCTGGGTTTTTTCTTGTTTGGATCCCGTAGGAATGTGGTTCCACACCGAAACATTCAATTAAACCTGGGTCCGATTAATATTTTAGAGGATAACGCCGGTTATGTCTGTGTTAGGTCTGGTATTTGCCCTCATCTGGCTCATACTTTCGCATTTTCCGCATACTTGTTGGCCAGATCTTGGGTTTTTTGTGGATTGGATCCCGTCGTATTGTGGTTCCACATCGAAACAGTCAATTAAACCTGGTTGGGATTAATATTTTAGGGGATAACGCCGGTAATGACTGGGTTATGTCTGGGATTTTCCCACATCTGGCTCGTACTTTCGCGTTTCTCGCACTCTTGTTGGCCCGATCCTGGGATTTTTCTGGTTTGGATCACGTAGTAATGTGTTACCACACTGAAACAGTCATTAAAAGCATGTTCCGATTCGTATTTTAGAGGATAACGCTGGTTATGTCAGGCATGGTTCTGGTATTTGCAATCATCTGGCACATACTTTCGCATTTTTCTCATTCTTGTTGGCAAGATCCTGACCTTTCTCTGGTTTGGATCACGTAGTAATGCGGTACCACACCGAAACAGTCAATTAAACCTGGTTGCGATTAATATTTTAGGGGATAACGCCGGTTATGTCTGGGTTAGGTCCGGTATTTGCCCTCATCTGGCTCGTACTTTCGCATTCATCTCATACTTGTTGGCCAGATCCTGGCCTTTTTCTGGTTTGGATCACGTAGTAATGCGGTACCACACCGAAACAGTCAATTAAACCTGGTTGCGATTAATATTTTAGAGGATAACGCCGGTTATGTCTCGGTTTGGTCTGGGATTTGTCCTCATCTGGCTCGTACTTTCGCATTTTGCGCATACTTGTTGGCCAGATCCAGGGCTATTTCCGGCTTGGACCACGTAGTAATGTGGTACTACACCGAAACAGTCAATTAAACCCGGTTGCGATTAATATTTTAGAGTTTAACGCCGGTTACGTCTGTGTTAGGTCTGGTATTTGCCATCATCTGGCTCGTACTTTCGCATTTTTCGCACACTTGTTGGCCAGATCCTGGGCTTCTTCTGGTTTGGATCCCGTAGTAATGCGTTTCCACACGGAAACAGTCAATTAAGGCCGGTTGCGATTATTATTTTAGAGGATAACGCCGGTTATGTCTGGGTTAGGTCTGGGATTTTCCCTCATCTGGCTCGGACTTTCGCGTTTCTCGCATTCTTGTTGGCCCGATCCTAGGATTTTTCTGGTTTGGATCACGTAGTAATGTGTTACCACACTGAAACAGTCATTAAAAGCATGTTCCGATACGTATTTTAGAGGATAACGCTGGTTATGTCAGGCATAGTTCTGGTATTTGTAATCATCTGGCTCATACTTTCGCATTTTTCTCATTCTTATAGGCAAGATCCTGGCCTTTCTCTGGTTTGGATCACGTAGCAATGCGGTACCACACCGAAACAGTCAATTAAACGTGGTTGCGATTAATATTTTAGGGGATAACGCCGGTTATGTCTGGGTTAGGTCTGGTATTTGCCCTCATCTGGCTCGTACTTTCGCATTTTTCTCATACTTGTTGGCCAGATCCTGGCCCTTTTCTGGTTTGGATCACGTAGTAATGTGGTACCACACTGTAACAGTCATTAAACGCATGTTCCGATTCGTATTTTAGAGGATAACGCTGGTTATGTCAGGCATAGTTCTGGTATTTGCCCTCATCTGGCTCGTTCTTTCGCATTTTCCGCATTCTTGTTGGCCAGATCCTGCCCTTTCTCTGGTTTGGATCACGTAGTAATGCGGTACCACACCGAAACAGTCAATTAAACCTGGTTGCGATTAATATTTTAGAGGATAACGCTGGTTATGTCTGGGTTAGTTCTGGTATTTGCAATCGTCTGGCTCATACTTTCGCATTTTTCGCATACCTGTTGGCCAGATCCTGGGTTTTCTCTGGTTTGGATCCCGTAGTAATGTGGTTCCACAACGAAACAGTCAATTAAACCTGGTTGAGATTAATATTTTAGCGGATAACGCCGGTTATGTCTGGGTTAGGTCTGGTATTTGCCCCCATCTGCCTCATACCTTCGCATTTCCCGCATACTTGTTGGCCATATCCTGGGTTTTTTTCTGGTTTGGATCCCGTAGTAATGTGGTACCACACTGAAACAGTCAATTAAACCTGGTTGCGATTAATACTTTAGAGGATAACGCTGGTTATGTCTCGGTTAGGTCTGGGATTTGCCCCCATCTGGCTCGTACTTTCGCGTTTTTCGCATTCTTGTTGGCCAGATCCTGGGGTTTTTCTGATTTGGATCCCGTAGTAATGTCGTACCACACTGAAACAGTCAATAAATCTGGTTCCGATTAGTATTTTAGAGGAGAACGCTGGTTATGTCTGTGCTAGTTCTGGTATTTGCAATCATCTGGCTCATACTTTCGCGTTTTTCGCACGCTTGTTGGTCAGACCCTGGCCCTTTTCTGGTTTGGATCACGTAGTAATGTGGTACCACACTGAAACAGTCAATACAAGCTGGTTCCGATAAGTATTTTAGTGGATAACGCTGGTTATGGCTCGGGTAGGTCTGGTATTTGCCGTCATCTGGCTCGGACTTTCGCATTTTGCGCATTCTTGTTGGCCAGATCCTGGCCTTTTTCTGGTTTGGATCACGTAGTAATGTGGTACCACACTGAAACAGTCATTAAACGCATGTTCCGATTCGTATTTTAGAGGATAACGCTAGCTATGTCAGGGTTAGTTGTGGTATTTGCAATCATCTGGCTCATACTTTCGCATTTTTCTCATACTTGTTGGCAAGATCCTGGCCTTTCTCTGGTTTGGATCACGTAGTAATGTGGTACCACACTGAAACAGTCATTAAAAGCATGTTCCGATTCGTATTTTAGAGGATAACGCTGGTTATGTCAGGCATAGTTCTGGTATTTGCCCTCATCTGGCTCGTACTTTCGCATTTTTCGCATTCTTGTTGGCCAGATCCTGCCCTTTCTCCGGTTTGGATCACGTAGTAATGCGGTACCACACCGAAACAGTCAATTAAACCTGGTTGCGATTAATATTTTAGCGGATAACGCCGGTTATGTCTGGGTTAGGTCTGGTATTTGCCCTCATCTGCCTCATACCTTCGCATTTTTCGCATACTTGTTGGCCATATCCTGGGTTTTCTCTGGTTTGGATCCCGTAGTAATGTGGTTCCACAACGAAACAGTCAATTAAACCTGGTTGAGATTAATATTTTAGCGGATAACGCCGGTTATGTCTGGGTTAGGTCTGGTATTTGCCCTCATCTGCCTCATACCTTCGCATTTTTCGCATACTTGTTGGCCATATCCTGGGTTTTTTTCTGGTTTGGATCCCGTAGTAATGTGGTACCACGCTGAAACAGTCAATTAAACCTGGTTGCGATTAATACTTTAGAGGATAACGCTGGTTATGTCTCGGTTAGGTCTGGGATTTGCCCCCATCTGGCTCGTACTTTCGCGTTTTTCGCATTCTTGTTGGCCAGATCCTGGGGTTTTTCTGATTTGGATCCCGTAGTAATGTCGTACCACACTGAAACAGTCAATAAATCTGGTTCCGATTAGTATTTTAGAGGGTAACGCCGGTTATGTCTGTGTTAGGTCAGGTATTTGCCCTCATCTGGCTTATACTTTCGCATTTTTCGCATACTTGTTGGCCAGATCTTGGGTTTTTTGTGGATTGGATCCCGTCGTATTGTGGTTCCACACCGAAACAGTCAATTAAACCTGGTTGGGATTAATATTTTAGAGGATAACGCCGGTTATGGCTAGGTTAGGTCTGGTATTTGCCCTCATCTCGCTCGTACTTTCGCATCTTTCGCTTACTTGTTGGCCTCATCCTAGCCTTTTTATGGTTTCGATCACGTAGTAATGCGGTACCACACCGAAACAGTCAATTAAACCTGGTTGCGATTAATATTTTAGGGGATAACGCCGGTTATGTCTGGGTTAGGTCTGGGATTTTCCCTCATCTGGCTCGTACTTTCGCGTTTCTCGCATTCTTGTTGGCCCGATCCTGGGATTTTTCTGGTTTGGATCACGTAGTAATGTGTTACCACACTGAAACAGTCATTAAAAGCATGTTCCGATTCGTATTTTAGAGGATGACGCTGGTTATGTCAGGCATATTTCTGGTATTTGCCCTCATCTGACTCGTACTTTCGCATTTTCCGCATTCTTGTTGGCCAGATCCTGCCCTTTCTCTGGTTTGGATCACGTAGTAATGCGGTACCACACCGAAACAGTCAATTAAACCTGGTTGCGATTAATATTTTAGAGGATAACGCTGGTTATGTCTGGGTTAGTTCTGGTATTTGCCCCCATCTGCCTCATACCTTCGCATTTTTCGCATACTTGTTGGCCATATCCTGGGTTTTTTTCTGGTTTGGATCCCGTAGTAATGTGGTACCACACTGAAACAGTCAATTAAACCTGGTTGCGATTAATACTTTAGAGGATAACGCTGGTTATGTCTCGGTTAGGTCTGGGATTTGCCCCCATCTGGCTCGTACTTTCGCGTTTTTCGCATTCTTGTTGGCCAGATCCTGGGCTTCTTCTGATTTGGATCCCGTAGTAATATGGTACCACACTGAAACAGTCAATAAAAGCTGGTTCCGATTAGTATTTTAGAGGATAACGCTGGTTATGTCTGTGTTAGTTCTGGTATTTGCAATCATCTGGCTCATACTTTCGCGTTTTTCGCACACTTGTTGGTCAGACCCTGGCCCTTGTCTGGTTTGGATCACGTAGTAATGTGGTACCACACTGAAACAGTCAATAGAAGCTGGTTCCGATAAGCATTTTAGAGGATAACGCTGGTTATGTCTGGGTTAGTTCTGGTATTTGCAATCATCTGGCTCATACTTACGCGTTTTTCTCATAGTTGTTGGCCAGATCCTGGGTTTTTTCTGGTTTGGATCCCGTAGTAATGTGGTACCACACTGAAACAGTCAATTAAACCTGGTTGCGACAAGTATTTTAGAGGATAACGCCGTTTATGAATCGGGTAGGTCTGGTATTTGCCCTCATCTGGCTCGGACTTTCGCATTTTTCGCATACTTGTTGGCCAGATCCTGGCCTTCTTCTGGCTTGGACCACGTAGTAAAGTGGTACCAGAGTGAAACAGTCAATTAAACCTGGTTGCGAATAATATTTTAGAGGATAACGCTGGTTATGTCTGGGTTAGTTCTGGTATTTGCAATCATCTGGCTCATACTTTCGCGTTTTTCTCATGGTTGTTGGCCAGATCCTGGGTTTTTTCTTGTTTGGATCCCGTAGGAATGTGGTTCCACACCGAAACAGTCAATTAAACCTGGGTCCGATTAATATTTTAGAGGATAACGCCGGTTATGTCTGTGTTAGGTCTGGTATTTGCCCTCATCTGGCTCATACTTTCGCATTTTCCGCATACTTGTTGGCCAGATCTTGGGTTTTTTGTGGATTGGATCCCGTCGTATTGTGGTTCCACATCGAAACAGTCAATTAAACCTGGTTGGGATTAATATTTTAGGGGATAACGCCGGTAATGACTGGGTTATGTCTGGGATTTTCCCACATCTGGCTCGTACTTTCGCGTTTCTCGCACTCTTGTTGGCCCGATCCTGGGATTTTTCTGGTTTGGATCACGTAGTAATGTGTTACCACACTGAAACAGTCATTAAAAGCATGTTCCGATTCGTATTTTAGAGGATAACGCTGGTTATGTCAGGCATGGTTCTGGTATTTGCAATCATCTGGCACATACTTTCGCATTTTTCTCATTCTTGTTGGCAAGATCCTGACCTTTCTCTGGTTTGGATCACGTAGTAATGCGGTACCACACCGAAACAGTCAATTAAACCTGGTTGCGATTAATATTTTAGGGGATAACGCCGGTTATGTCTGGGTTAGGTCCGGTATTTGCCCTCATCTGGCTCGTACTTTCGCATTCATCTCATACTTGTTGGCCAGATCCTGGCCTTTTTCTGGTTTGGATCACGTAGTAATGCGGTACCACACCGAAACAGTCAATTAAACCTGGTTGCGATTAATATTTTAGAGGATAACGCCGGTTATGTCTCGGTTTGGTCTGGGATTTGTCCTCATCTGGCTCGTACTTTCGCATTTTGCGCATACTTGTTGGCCAGATCCAGGGCTATTTCTGGCTTGGACCACGTAGTAATGTGGTACTACACCGAAACAGTCAATTAAACCCGGTTGCGATTAATATTTTAGAGTTTAACGCCGGTTACGTCTGTGTTAGGTCTGGTATTTGCCATCATCTGGCTCGTACTTTCGCATTTTTCGCACACTTGTTGGCCAGATCCTGGGCTTCTTCTGGTTTGGATCCCGTAGTAATGCGTTTCCACACGGAAACAGTCAATTAAGGCCGGTTGCGATTATTATTTTAGAGGATAACGCCGGTTATGTCTGGGTTAGGTCTGGGATTTTCCCTCATCTGGCTCGGACTTTCGCGTTTCTCGCATTCTTGTTGGCCCGATCCTAGGATTTTTCTGGTTTGGATCACGTAGTAATGTGTTACCACACTGAAACAGTCATTAAAAGCATGTTCCGATACGTATTTTAGAGGATAACGCTGGTTATGTCAGGCATAGTTCTGGTATTTGTAATCATCTGGCTCATACTTTCGCATTTTTCTCATTCTTATAGGCAAGATCCTGGCCTTTCTCTGGTTTGGATCACGTAGCAATGCGGTACCACACCGAAACAGTCAATTAAACGTGGTTGCGATTAATATTTTAGGGGATAACGCCGGTTATGTCTGGGTTAGGTCTGGTATTTGCCCTCATCTGGCTCGTACTTTCGCATTTTTCTCATACTTGTTGGCCAGATCCTGGCCTTTTTCTGGTTTGGATCACGTAGTAATGTGGTACCACACTGTAACAGTCAATACAAGCTGGTTCCGATAAGTATTTTAGAGTTTAACGCTGGTTATGTCAGGCATAGTTCTGGTATTTGCCCTCATCTGGCTCGTTCTTTCGCATTTTCCGCATTCTTGTTGGCCAGATCCTGCCCTTTCTCTGGTTTGGATCACGTAGTAATGCGGTACCACACCGAAACAGTCAATTAAACATGGTTGCGATTAATATTTTAGAGGATAACGCTGGTTATGTCTGGCTTAGTTCTGGTATTTGCAATCGTCTGGCTCATACTTTCGCATTTTTCGCATACCTGTTGGCCAGATCCTGGGTTTTCTCTGGTTTGGATCCCGTAGTAATGTGGTTCCACCACGAAACAGTCAATTAAACCTGGTTGAGATTAATATTTTAGCGGATAACGCCGGTTATGTCTGGGTTAGGTCTGGTATTTGCCCCCATCTGCCTCATACCTTCGCATTTCTCGCATACTTGTTGGCCATATCCTGGGTTTTTTTCTGGTTTGGATCCCGTAGTAATGTGGTACCACACTGAAACAGTCAATTAAACCTGGTTGCGATTAATACTTTAGAGGATAACGCTGGTTATGTCTCGGTTAGGTCTGGGATTTGCCCCCATCTGGCTCGTACTTTCGCGTTTTTCGCATTCTTGTTGGCCAGATCCTGGGGTTTTTCTGATTTGGATCCCGTAGTAATGTCGTACCACACTGAAACAGTCAATAAATCTGGTTCCGATTAGTATTTTAGAGGAGAACGCTGGTTATGTCTGTGCTAGTTCTGGTATTTGCAATCATCTGGCTCATACTTTCGCGTTTTTCGCACGCTTGTTGGTCAGACCCTGGCCCTTTTCTGGTTTGGATCACGTAGTAATGTGGTACCACACTGAAACAGTCAATACAAGCTGGTTCCGATAAGTATTTTAGTGGATAACGCTGGTTATGGCTCGGGTAGGTCTGGTATTTGCCGTCATCTGGCTCGGACTTTCGCATTTTTCGCATACTTGTTGGCCAGATCCTGGCCTTCTTCTGGCTTGGACCACGTAGTAAAGTGGTACCAGAGTGAAACAGTCAATTAAACCTGGTTGCGAATAATATTTTAGAGGATAACGCTGGTTATGTCTGGGATAGTTCTGGTATTTGCCATCATCTGGCTCATACTTTCGCGTTTTTCTCATGGTTGTTGGCCAGATCCTGGGTTTTTTTCTGGTTTGGATCCCGTAGGAATGTGGTTCCACACCGAAACAGTCAATTAAACCTGGGTCCGATTAATATTTTAGAGGGTAACGCCGGTTATGTCTGTGTTAGGTCAGGTATTTGCCCTCATCTGGCTTATACTTTCGCATTTTTCGCATACTTGTTGGCCAGATCTTGGGTTTTTTGTGGATTGGATCCCGTCGTATTGTGGTTCCACACCGAAACAGTCAATTAAACCTGGTTGGGATTAATATTTTAGAGGATAACGCCGGTTATGGCTAGGTTAGGTCTGGTATTTGCCCTCATCTCGCTCGTTCTTTCGCATCTTTCGCTTACTTGTTGGCCTCATCCTAGCCTTTTTATGGTTTCGATCACGTAGTAATGCGGTACCACACCGAAACAGTCAATTAAACCTGGTTGCGATTAGTATTTTAGGGGATAACGCCGGTTATGTCTGGGTTAGGTCTGGGATTTTCCCTCATCTGGCTCGTACTTTCGCGTTTCTCGCATTCTTGTTGGCCCGATCCTGGGATTTTTCTGGTTTGGATCACGTAGTAATGTGTTACCACACTGAAACAGTCATTAAAAGCATGTTCCGATTCGTATTTTAGAGGATGACGCTGGTTATGTCAGGCATATTTCTGGTATTTGCCCTCATCTGGCTCGTACTTTCGCATTTTCCGCATTCTTGTTGGCCAGATCCTGCCCTTTCTCTGGTTTGGATCACGTAGTAATGCGGTACCACACCGAAACAGTCAATTAAACCTGGTTGCGATTAATATTTTAGAGGATAACGCTGGTTATGTCTGGGTTAGTTCTGGTATTTGCCCCCATCTGCCTCATACCTTCGCATTTTTCGCATACTTGTTGGCCATATCCTGGGTTTTTTTCTGGTTTGGATCCCGTAGTAATGTGGTACCACACTGAAACAGTCAATTAAACCTGGTTGCGATTAATACTTTAGAGGATAACGCTGGTTATGTCTCGGTTAGGTCTGGGATTTGCCCCCATCTGGCTCGTACTTTCGCGTTTTTCGCATTCTTGTTGGCCAGATCCTGGGCTTCTTCTGATTTGGATCCCGTAGTAATATGGTACCACACTGAAACAGTCAATAAAAGCTGGTTCCGATTAGTATTTTAGAGGATAACGCTGGTTATGTCTGTGTTAGTTCTGGTATTTGCAATCATCTGGCTCATACTTTCGCGTTTTTCGCACACTTGTTGGTCAGACCCTGGCCCTTGTCTGGTTTGGATCACGTAGTAATGTGGTACCACACTGAAACAGTCAATAGAAGCAGGTTCCGATAAGCATTTTAGAGGATAACGCTGGTTATGTCTGGGTTAGTTCTGGTATTTGCAATCATCTGGCTCATACTTACGCGTTTTTCTCATAGTTGTTGGCCAGATCCTGGGTTTTTTCTGGTTTGGATCCCGTAGTAATGTGGTACCACACTGAAACAGTCAATTAAACCTGGTTGCGACAAGTATTTTAGAGGATAACGCCGTTTATGACTCGGGTAGGTCTGGTATTTGCCCTCATCTGGCTCGGACTTTCGCATTTTTCGCATACTTGTTGGCCAGATCTTGGGTTTTTTGTGGATTGGATCCCGTCGTATTGTGGTTCCACACCGAAACAGTCAATTAAACCTGGTTGGGATTAATATTTTAGAGGATAACGCCGGTTATGGCTAGGTTAGGTCTGGTATTTGCCCTCATCTCGCTCGTACTTTCGCATCTTTCGCTTACTTGTTGGCCTCATCCTAGCCTTTTTATGGTTTCGATCACGTAGTAATGCGGTACCACACCGAAACAGTCAATTAAACCTGGTTGCGATTAGTATTTTAGGGGATAACGCCGGTTATGTCTGGGTTAGGTCTGGGATTTTCCCTCATCTGGCTCGTACTTTCGCGTTTCTCGCATTCTTGTTGGCCCGATCCTGGGATTTTTCTGGTTTGGATCACGTAGTAATGTGTTACCACACTGAAACAGTCATTAAAAGCATGTTCCGATTCGTATTTTAGAGGATGACGCTGGTTATGTCAGGCATATTTCTGGTATTTGCCCTCATCTGGCTCGTACTTTCGCATTTTCCGCATTCTTGTTGGCCAGATCCTGCCCTTTCTCTGGTTTGGATCACGTAGTAATGCGGTACCACACCGAAACAGTCAATTAAACCTGGTTGCGATTAATATTTTAGAGGATAACGCTGGTTATGTCTGGGTTAGTTCTGGTATTTGCCCCCATCTGCCTCATACCTTCGCATTTTTCGCATACTTGTTGGCCATATCCTGGGTTTTTTTCTGGTTTGGATCCCGTAGTAATGTGGTACCACACTGAAACAGTCAATTAAACCTGGTTGCGATTAATACTTTAGAGGATAACGCTGGTTATGTCTCGGTTAGGTCTGGGATTTGCCCCCATCTGGCTCGTACTTTCGCGTTTTTCGCATTCTTGTTGGCCAGATCCTGGGCTTCTTCTGATTTGGATCCCGTAGTAATATGGTACCACACTGAAACAGTCAATAAAAGCTGGTTCCGATTAGTATTTTAGAGGATAACGCTGGTTATGTCTGTGTTAGTTCTGGTATTTGCAATCATCTGGCTCATACTTTCGCGTTTTTCGCACACTTGTTGGTCAGACCCTGGCCCTTGTCTGGTTTGGATCACGTAGTAATGTGGTACCACACTGAAACAGTCAATAGAAGCAGGTTCCGATAAGCATTTTAGAGGATAACGCTGGTTATGTCTGGGTTAGTTCTGGTATTTGCAATCATCTGGCTCATACTTACGCGTTTTTCTCATAGTTGTTGGCCAGATCCTGGGTTTTTTCTGGTTTGGATCCCGTAGTAATGTGGTACCACACTGAAACAGTCAATTAAACCTGGTTGCGACAAGTATTTTAGAGGATAACGCCGTTTATGACTCGGGTAGGTCTGGTATTTGCCCTCATCTGGCTCGGACTTTCGCATTTTTCGCATACTTGTTGGCCAGATCCTGGCCTTCTTCTGGCTTGGACCACGTAGTAAAGTGGTACCAGAGTGAAACAGTCAATTAAACCTGGTTGCGAATAATATTTTAGAGGATAACGCTGGTTATGTCTGGGTTAGTTCTGGTATTTGCAATCATCTGGCTCATACTTTCGCGTTTTTCTCATGGTTGTTGGCCAGATCCTGGGTTTTTTCTGGTTTGGATCCCGTAGGAATGTGGTTCCACACCGAAACAGTCAATTAAACCTGGGTCCGATTAATATTTTAGAGGATAACGCCGGTTATGTCTGTGTTAGGTCTGGTATTTGCCCTCATCTGGCTCATACTTTCGCATTTTTCGCATACTTGTTGGCCAGATCTTGGGATTTTTCTGGTTTGGATCACGTAGTAATGTGTTACCACACTGAAACAGTCATTAAAAGCATGTTCCGATTCGTATTTTAGAGGATAACGCTGGTTATGTCAGGCATGGTTCTGGTATTTGCAATCATCTGGCACATACTTTCGCATTTTTCTCATTCTTGTTGGCAAGATCCTGACCTTTCTCTGGTTTGGATCACGTAGTAATGCGGTACCACACCGAAACAGTCAATTAAACCTGGTTGCGATTAATATTTTAGGGGATAACGCCGGTTATGTCTGGGTTAGGTCCGGTATTTGCCCTCATCTGGCTCGTACTTTCGCATTCATCTCATACTTGTTGGCCAGATCCTGGCCTTTTTCTGGTTTGGATCACGTAGTAATGCGGTACCACACCGAAACAGTCAATTAAACCTGGTTGCGATTAATATTTTAGAGGATAACGCCGGTTATGTCTCGGTTTGGTCTGGGATTTGTCCTCATCTGGCTCGTACTTTCGCATTTTGCGCATACTTGTTGGCCAGATCCAGGGCTATTTCTGGCTTGGACCACGTAGTAATGTGGTACTACACCGAAACAGTCAATTAAACCCGGTTGCGATTAATATTTTAGAGTTTAACGCCGGTTACGTCTGTGTTAGGTCTGGTATTTGCCATCATCTGGCTCGTACTTTCGCATTTTTCGCACACTTGTTGGCCAGATCCTGGGCTTCTTCTGGTTTGGATCCCGTAGTAATGCGTTTCCACACGGAAACAGTCAATTAAAGCCGGTTGCGATTATTATTTTAGAGGATAACGCCGGTTATGTCTGGGTTAGGTCTGGGATTTTCCCTCATCTGGCTCGTACTTTCGCGTTTCTCGCATTCTTGTTGGCCCGATCCTAGGATTTTTCTGGTTTGGATCACGTAGTAATGTGTTACCACACTGAAACAGTCATTAAAAGCATGTTCCGATACGTATTTTAGAGGATAACGCTGGTTATGTCAGGCATAGTTCTGGTATTTGTAATCATCTGGCTCATACTTTTTTTTTTTTTTTTTTTTTTTTTTTGTCGTGGGGAAAATCTTCGAAAGACTCCCTCCCACCTCCTTGGGGAGAGGTGGGAGGGGTGTGTGGGATTCCCCGCGCCCGTACAACGACAGGCGCGGGACCTACCCACTAAAAACCCCACGGTGACCTTTCGGCACGCTTTGGGAGGATACCGGGAATCGCTCGAAGCATTCTTCCGGTATCCTCCCCGTGCCCGCGCTTGCGCGCCCATCCCCCGGGGGGACAATCGGTCCCCCCAGTAGACACACTGCCTCATAGCGGCGGGACGGGGCCACTCCATCCCGCCGCTATCCGTCCCGGGGCCGCGTTTAGTGGCGGCTGCGAGCCCCAACTCGCAACCGCCCGCGACCCCGTTTCCACCCCTCGGCGGCCGGGCGTTCATGGCCGCACCAGACCGCCGAGGGTGCCTCCCCTTGCGTCGGACCGGTAGGGGGAGGCACTCCTACCCCCAACCGGTCCGACCCGGCGCCACCTGGCGGGAGGAGGGTCCCCTCAGGACCCCCCACCCAGCCTAGGTCATCCGCCACGCCGAGGCGGCCGCCCGCGACGCCTCGCGACCGGGCGACGACCTCGGGCCACCGCACGAGCGCGAGCCTCAGCGCGCCGCTGAAGCTCGCGCTCCCTCCCCGCGGCCTCCTTCTGCAACATTACGTTCTCGCAGAAGGAGGCCACGGCCCTCCACTTCTCCTCGCTGCCGAGCATGGCGCGCACCACGCCCGGCAGCGAGACATCCCGGCCGACGACGCCGACCAGGACACGGCGCTCCCCCTCCCACGCGGGGCATACCTCCAGGGTATGATCCGCCGTGTCCTGCTCAGCGTCGCAGTGGCAGCAACGCGCCGTCGGCTCCTTCCCTATCCGGCACAGGTATCTTCCGAAGCTGCCATGCCCGGAAAACACCTGTGCCAGCCGGTAGGTGAGGCTGCCATGGCCTCTGTCCAGCGACTCCTTCAGGAGTGGCCGAACAGCCCCGACAGTCCGGTGCCCCGCGGTTGGCAGAGCCAGCCGCTCCTGCCACGCGAGCAACACGGACTGCCGGGCCTGGCGCTTCAAATCGCCCCAAGCAGGATCCTGCCCGCCCGGGACCGCTCCCACCCCCGCGCGACGGTCGACGCGGTGCCGGTACATCACCGCGTGCGACCGCGCGAGCAGGTCCATGGGCGGCATCCCCGCTAGAACCGTCGCCGCCTCATGTGACATGGTCCGATACCCACGGACGACCCTGAGCGCCATGCGCCTCTGCACCCGACGCAGCATAGTCATGCTGCGCCGGGAGGCAGCCAGGTCGTCCGCCCAGACGGGGGCCCCGTATAGGGCCACCGACTGGACCATTGCCACATAGAGGCGACGAACTCGGCCCGCCGGGCCCCCCAGGTTGGGCAGGATCCGGCCCAGAGCCGCAACCATCCTTTCCAACCGGGGGACCAGGCAGCGGAAATGCTTCTCGAAACGCCAGTGGCTATCGAGGATCAGCCCCAGATACCTGATCTGGGGCTTCACCTCGATGTCAGCCCCACCCACCCGAATCAGAGGGGGTGGCGGATCCTGCCGAGGTGAATGAAACGCAATCACCTCGGTCTTATGGACCGCCACCGTCATCCCCATCCCCCTGATCCGGTCGACGACGCGTTGCGACCCCTCCTCCGCGCGACGCATGGCCCTCCCCCAGTGCGCCCCGACGGCCAGCACCAGTGTGTCATCCGCATAACACACCGTGCTGACGCCGTCGGGGAGGCCGGCCCGCAACACCGAGTCGTACGCGATGTTCCACAGGAGTGGCCCGAGGACCGACCCCTGCGGAACACCGCAGTACACCTCCCTCCGCATATCACCATCCCGGCCCGGATACTCGATCCACCTGCCGCGGAGATAATCCCCGACGATCGCCCTGAGACAAGGGGGGACTCGATGATATTCGAGCCCCCTCCTTATCTCTTCCCAGGGGAGGGTGTTAAAGGCATTGGCAATATCCAAGGATATTGCCAATGCCACCCCTCCCCGGGAGACGGCCGCCTCCGAGAGGGCCCTCACACGACTTATCGCGTCGATAGTCGATCGGCCCCCCCGGAAACCGAACTGGCAGTCGGCCAGACCGGGATCACCCCGCGACAGGTGCTCGACGAGGCGGGCAGCAATCACACGCTCGAAGAGCTTGCCCACCTCGTCGAGGAGACAAATGGGCCGGTATGCGGAGGGAGACTCCGCGGGCCGACCCTCCTTCCGGAGGAGGACCATCCTCGCCACCTTCCAACTGGGGGGGAATCGCCCGTCCCTCAGGCAGCGGTCGAACAACCGCCTGAGGTCGGCCCCAAGGACGCCCTGGGTCAAGACCCAAACCCGGCCGGGCACACCATCCGGACCCGGGGCCGTGTTACGAACCCCGAGCCGTCTGATGGCCGCTGCCAGCTCCTCCTGCGTGACCCCCAGCTCGGCCGTCCACTCCACTGGGACAGCCGCCGCCGCCGGAGGACGCGGTCCCCTCTCCCCAATTGGGAAGAGTGTATTGACCACGTCCTCCAGCAGCCGGGGGTCAAGACCCTCGGTGATGGGGGGCGCCCACGGGCGGAGCTTATTCAGCACCACCTTATATGGGCGCCCCCATGGATCGTCATCAAGGGTCTGGAGGAGCTCCTTCCATGCCTGGGTCTTGGCCCGTTTGATGGCGACCTGCAGAGCAACCCGCGCCACGCGGTATGCTCCATACAGGTCATCAGCTGCCCTCGCTCGCGCCACGCCGTCGCCTGTACGTTGACGACGGCGCGCGCGGGTGTACTGGCGTCGGGCGCGGACAGTCGCGACTCGCAACTCCGCGATCGCGTCCGACCACCAGTACACCGCCCGGCGAGGAGAAGCCCGCCCGACCCGAGGCATCGCCGCGTCGCAAATACCCGCGACCAATGCTCCGAGCCGGGCGACCTCCTCCTCTATGCTCGGCAACTCGGCCGCTCCCTGCGGCCAAGTTGCAGCGAGGGCAGCTGCCATCAGGGCGTCCTTGTCCAGGCGCCGAAGCGCCCAGCGGCGTGGTGGGGTGCCACGCAGGCGGCCGTGTCGGGATGCACTCGCGGCGGCAGAGACCTCCATCCGGATGTACCGGTGATCGGAGAGTGTCTCTGCCCCCGCGACCACGTGCCAACCCGACACCAAGCGCACGGCGTTGGGGGTCGCGAATCCAACATCCACGATGGACCCCCCATATCGCCGCACGCATGTGTGCTCCGACCCCCGGTTCAATACCCGGAGGTCGAGCCCCGCCGCCCAATCGCCCAGGATCCCGCCGCGAACGGAGGTCCCGGGGGATCCCCAAGCCACCGACTTGGCATTAAAATCCCCCAGGACCAGCACCGGCCGGGCCGCGTAGCGCTGCACGCATGCCGCGACCTCGGCCAAGTACAGCTCGAACGCAGCGTGACCGCTACGGGGCGAAATGTAGCACCCCACCACAGCGACTCCCCCCCAGTCCACGGCGACGAATCCCCGACCGCGCTCCAACAAGGAGAACGGTGGGGACCCGTCGCCCCCTCCCCATACCGTCGCCACCAAGCCGTCCGCGTCGCCCACCCAATGAGGGTGATCAGGGACGCGGTACGGCTCGGCGGCGACCGCCAGGCCAACCCCCCACTCCGCGAGGACTTGGGACATCAAGTCCTGTGCCGCGCGGCAGTGGTTGAGGTTGGCCTGGAGGAGGAGGCGGGGCGGCATTAATTAATGGCCGCGCCAGCCTCCTCCCGGCCATCCGTCCCCGTAGCACCGTCCACCTCCATGGAGGACGATGCCACCGCCCTCGGCACCGGAGCCGGTGCAGCCCGCCTCTTCCTCTCCTTCCGGGAGGGGGGGGAGCACTTCTTGCTCCCCACCCTGTGATCGGCTGGCCTCCCCATGTCCGCACACAGCGGGCAGTGGGGGGCCGCCGAGCACTGGCTCGCACGGTGCTCTTTGGCACCGCAGCGGTAACACTGACCGCTGCGGTCCACCGGCGAGGTGCACCACTGCCTCACGTGCCCCAATTCGAGGCAGCGGTGACACTGGAGCGGGCGCGGCGCGAGGATTTCCACTCGCGCCGAAACCCACCCCACCAACACCCTCCCGGATTCCGCCACCTTACGGGCGGCGGAGAGGGGGCACCGGGCCCACACCGACCCGAGGCCGGAGGGCGACCTGCGGATCTCTCCGATCCGCAGGTCCTCCACAGGACAGTCCCCCGCCCTCGCAAGGGCACGGGACACATCCTGTGCGCTGACCGAGTCGTCCAGCCCACAAACGCGCATCTCCGTGCGCTTCGTGGGCCGGGCGACCCGGACACCTCGCTCGCCCAGCTGCTCCCGGAGCCTCTGGGCGAGACGATCCGCCTTCGCGCCGCCTTCTGCACCGGGGATCTCCAGTAAGAGACCCCCGGTCACGGCCCTCTTCGCCCTCACGGAGGCGATGCCCAGCTCTTCCAGGGAGATATTCTCCCTGGCGAGCCGCATCGCCTCCGCGAGGGTCAGGTCGCCCCCCTGCGCAACGGTCAGCGTCACCGCTGCCGTTTTTGGGGGACGACCTGGTCGTGCCTTCCCGACCTTCGCGGCCTTTACCTTGGCCGCCGGCGGCGGAGGCGGAGGCTGCGGTTGCGAGGCCTTCCTCGCCGCCCGCTTCGCCTTCCGCCCCACCACCTCACTCCACGCCACCCCCCCTTGGGAGGGTGCTGTGGAGGACGCGACCACCGCGACCACGGGTACACCACCCCCCTTGGGGGTCGCGACCCGGGGCCCTGGTGCCGCAACGCTGGGCGGAGCCTTCACTCCGCCCTTCTTTGCCTTCCCCGACTGTACCGGAACAGGTCGGGGAGGCACCGCCTTCCTGCTGACCGCTCTTCCGGCGAGGAGCTCCTCCCGGAAGGCGGCCAGCTTGCCATCAATCATGTCCCCAATCCTCCTCAGAAGATCGTCTTCTGAGGAGGACGGGGACTTCTTCACGGGCGGAGTGCGGGTGGAGGGGCCCGCGGTGCCCCGCACCACTGCCGCCGCACTCCGCTTATTTACCTCCGCCGAGGGACGCGGCGGTGGAGGAGGAGGGAGGATGGGAGGGAGGGCCGCGCTGTTCCACAGCGCCTCTGCCCTCCTCCTCCCCTGTCGCTCCTCCTCCAACAGGAGCTGCAGACGGGCGTTCCGCCCTCTGAGCTCCCGCGCCGCCTCCCTCATTTCCTCCGCCGCGGCCTTCAGGGCCTCCGCGCCACCGCTTTTCTGCCCCTTAAAGGCGCAGGCAGCGGCGACTTTCTCCACCCGCCTCAGGGACGAGGAGATCCTCTCCGATATCTCCTCGGTCACCTCGTCCCTGAGGCAACTCAGCCTCACCGACGGGCTCATCGCCCCGCCCACCTCGACGACGGCCTGCCCCGTCCTCTTCCTCTTAGAGCCTATGTGGCTCGTGCTGGAGGAGAAGGACGAGACCGACGCCGTCTCGTCGTCCTCCTCCACCCTCCACGAAGCCGGACCTGGCGCTGAGTGGGGCGCGAGCGCCGCCACCCTAACCCCAACCCCGTTTCCGTCCTCCCCAACCGACAAAACCCGCCCCATCCCCATTTTATTTTCTGTGTCCATAAAAATCCCACGAGATGGTCGGAAATAAAGGTCCACCCGGGCAGAGCCGCCGTACCCGGGTAAGCCTAATACTCCGGAGGTTCGGCAGGTTCCCCGGAGGTGGTCGCTTGGGATTGGGCCTTCTCCCCCAACCATGCATCCCATCGCCGCGCACCATAGCTTAGGATTGGAGGGCGATTTTATAGAGTCGCCATACTCGTGGCCCAGGCGGTTAAGCCAAGACCCCCGTTCCTCCTGCCGTCACGTACCATTCACAAAAACCAATAGGGAATTGTGAATGGGTCGTTGTGACGACCAACAGGAGGCTTACGGTGTGTGTATGACTCGGGTACCCCGGGTTCGTTATGCCCGTACTGCAGCTGAAAGGCTGGCAGCCCCTGAGGGGATCTGGCTCATACTTTCGCATTTTTCTCATTCTTATAGGCAAGATCCTGGCCTTTCTCTGGTTTGGATCACGTAGCAATGCGGTACCACACCGAAACAGTCAATTAAACGTGGTTGCGATTAATATTTTAGGGGATAACGCCGGTTATGTCTGGGTTAGGTCTGGTATTTGCCCTCATCTGGCTCGTACTTTCGCATTTTTCTCATACTTGTTGGCCAGATCCTGGCCTTTTTCTGGTTTGGATCACGTAGTAATGTGGTACCACACTGTAACAGTCATTAAACGCATGTTCCGATTCGTATTTTAGAGGATAACGCTGGTTATGTCAGGCATAGTTCTGGTATTTGCCCTCATCTGGCTCGTACTTTCGCATTTTCCGCATTCTTGTTGGCCAGATCCTGCCCTTTCTCTGGTCTGGATCACGTAGTAATGCGGTACCACACCGAAACAGTCAATTAAACCTGGTTGCGATTAATATTTTAGAGGATAACGCTGGTTATGTCTGGGTTAGTTCTGGTATTTGCAATCGTCTGGCTCATACTTTCGCATTTTTCGCATACCTGTTGGCCAGATCCTGGGTTTTCTCTGGTTTGGATCCCGTAGTAATGTGGTTCCACAACGAAACAGTCAATTAAACCTGGTTGAGATTAATATTTTAGCGGATAACGCCGGTTATGTCTGGGTTAGGTCTGGTATTTGCCCCCATCTGCCTCATACCTTCGCATTTCTCGCATACTTGTTGGCCATATCCTGGGTTTTTTTCTGGTTTGGATCCCGTAGTAATGTGGTACCACACTGAAACAGTCAATTAAACCTGGTTGCGATTAATACTTTAGAGGATAACGCTGGTTATGTCCCGGTTAGGTCTGGGATTTGCCCCCATCTGGCTCGTACTTTCGCGTTTTTCGCATTCTTGTTGGCCAGATCCTGGGCTTTTTCTGATTTGGATCCCGTAGTAATGTGGTACCACACTGAAACAGTCAATAAAAGCTGGTTCCGATTAGTATTTTAGAGGATAACGCTGGTTATGTCTGTGTTAGTTCTGGTATTTGCAATCATCTGGCACATACTTTCGCATTTTACTCATTCTTGTTGGCAAGATCCTGACCTTTCTCTGGTTTGGATCACGTAGTAATGCGGTACCACACCGAAACAGTCAATTAAACCTGGTTGCGATTAATATTTTAGGGGATAACGCCGGTTATGTCTGGGTTAGGTCCGGTATTTGCCCTCATCTGGCTCGTACTTTCGCATTCATCTCATACTTGTTGGCCAGATCCTGGCCTTTTTCTGGTTTGGATCACGTAGTAATGCGGTACCACACCGAAACAGTCAATTAAACCTGGTTGCGATTAATATTTTAGAGGATAACGCCGGTTATGTCTCGGTTTGGTCTGGGATTTGCCCTCATCTGGCTCGTACTTTCGCATTTTGCGCATGCTTGTTGGCCAGATCCAGGGCTATTTCTGGCTTGGACCACGTAGTAATGTGGTACTACACCGAAACAGTCAATTAAACCCGGTTGCGATTAATATTTTAGAGTTTAACGCCGGTTACGTCTGTGTTAGGTCTGGTATTTGCCATCATCTGGCTCGTACTTTCGCATTTTTCGCACACTTGTTGGCGAGATCCTGGGCTTCTTCTGGTTTGGATCCCGTAGTAATGCGTTTCCACACGGAAACAGTCAATTAAAGCCGGTTGCGATTATTATTTTAGAGGATAACGCCGGTTATGTCTGGGTTAGGTCTGGGATTTTCCCTCATCTGGCTCGTACTTTCGCGTTTCTCGCATTCTTGTTGGCCCGATCCTAGGATTTTTCTGGTTTGGATCACGTAGTAATGTGTTACCACACTGAAACAGTCATTAAAAGCATGTTCCGATACGTATTTTAGAGGATAACGCTGGTTATGTCAGGCATAGTTCTGGTATTTGTAATCATCTGGCTCATACTTTCGCATTTTTCTCATTCTTATAGGCAAGATCCTGGCCTTTCTCTGGTTTGGATCACGTAGCAATGCGGTACCACACCGAAACAGTCAATTAAACGTGGTTGCGATTAGTATTTTAGGGGATAACGCCGGTTATGTCTGGGTTAGGTCTGGTATTTGCCCTCATCTGGCTCGTACTTTCGCATTTTTCTCATACTTGTTGGCCAGATCCTGGCCTTTTTCTGGTTTGGATCACGTAGTAATGTGGTACCACACTGTAACAGTCATTAAACGCATGTTCCGATTCGTATTTTAGAGGATAACGCTGGTTATGTCAGGCATAGTTCTGGTATTTGCCCTCATCTGGCTCGTACTTTCGCATTTTCCGCATTCTTGTTGGCCAGATCCTGCCCTTTCTCTGGTTTGGATCACGTAGTAATGCGGTACCACACCGAAACAGTCAATTAAACCTGGTTGCGATTAATATTTTAGAGGATAACGCTGGTTATGTCTGGGTTAGTTCTGGTATTTGCAATCGTCTGGCTCATACTTTCGCATTTTTCGCATACCTGTTGGCCAGATCCTGGGTTTTCTCTGGTTTGGATCCCGTAGTAATGTGGTTCCACAACGAAACAGTCAATTAAACCTGGTTGAGATTAATATTTTAGCGGATAACGCCGGTTATGTCTGGGTTAGGTCTGGTATTTGCCCCCATCTGCCTCATACCTTCGCATTTCTCGCATACTTGTTGGCCATATCCTGGGTTTTTTTCTGGTTTGGATCCCGTAGTAATGTGGTTCCACAACGAAACAGTCAATTAAACCTGGTTGCGATTAATACTTTAGAGGATAACGCTGGTTATGTCTCGGTTAGGTCTGGGATTTGCCCCCATCTGGCTCGTACTTTCGCGTTTTTCGCATTCTTGTTGGCCAGATCCTGGGCTTTTTCTGATTTGGATCCCGTAGTAATGTGGTACCACACTGAAACAGTCAATAAAAGCTGGTTCCGATTAGTATTTTAGAGGATAACGCTGGTTATGTCTGTGTTAGTTCTGGTATTTGCAATCATCTGGCTCATACTTTCGCGTTTTTCGCACACTTGTTGGTCAGACCCTGGCCCTTGTCTGGTTTGGACCACGTAGTAATGTGGTACCACATTGAAACAGTCAATAGAAGCTGGTTCCGATAAGCATTTTAGAGGATAACGCTGGTTATGTCTGGGTTAGTTCTGGTATTTGCAATCATCTGGCTCATACTTACGCGTTTTTCTCATAGTTGTTGGCCAGATCCTGGGTTTTTTCTGATTTGGATCCCGTAGTAATGTGGTACCACACTGAAACAGTCAATTAAACCTGGTTGCGATTAGTATTTTAGAGGATAACGCCGTTTATGACTCGGGTAGGTCTGGTATTTGCCCTCATCTGGCTCGGACTTTCGCATTTTTCGCATACTTGTTGGCCAGATCCTGGCCTTCTTCTGGCTTGGACCACGTAGTAAAGTGGTACCAGAGTGAAACAGTCAATTAAACCTGGTTGCGAATAATATTTTAGAGGATAACGCTGGCTATGTCTGGGTTAGTTCTGGTATTTGCAATCATCTGGCTCATACTTTCGCGTTTTTCTCATGGTTGTTGGCCAGATCCTGGGTTTTTTCTGGTTTGGATCCCGTAGGAATGTGGTTCCACACCGAAACAGTCAATTAAACCTGGGTCCGATTAATATTTTAGAGGATACCGCCGGTTATGTCTGTGTTAGGTCTGGTATTTGCCCTCATCTGGCTCATACTTTCGCATTTTTCGCATACTTGTTGGCCAGATCTTGGGTTTTTTGTGGATTGGATCCCGTCGTATTGTGGTTCCACACCGAAACAGTCAATTAAACCTGGTTGGGATTAATATTTTAGGGGATAGCGCCGGTAATGACTGGGTTAGGTCTGGGATTTTCCCACATCTGGCTCGTACTTTCGCGTTTCTCGCACTCTTGTTGGCCCGATCCTGGGATTTTTCTGGTTTGGATCACGTAGTAATGTGTTACCACACTGAAACAGTCATTAAAAGCATGTTCCGATTCGTATTTTAGAGGATAACGCTGGTTATGTCAGGCATGGTTCTGGTATTTGCAATCATCTGGCACATACTTTCGCATTTTTCTCATTCTTGTTGGCAAGATCCTGACCTTTCTCTGGTTTGGATCACGTAGTAATGCGGTACCACACCGAAACAGTCAATTAAACCTGGTTGCGATTAATATTTTAGGGGATAACGCCGGTTATGTCTGGGTTAGGTCCGGTATTTGCCCTCATCTGGCTCGTACTTTCGCCTTCATCTCATACTTGTTGGCCAGATCCTGGCCTTTTTCTGGTTTGGATCACGTAGTAATGCGGTACCACACCGAAACAGTCAATTAAACCTGGTTGCGATTAATATTTTAGAGGATAACGCCGGTTATGTCTCGGTTTGGTCTGGGATTTGCCCTCATCTGGCTCGTACTTTCGCATTTTGCGCATACTTGTTGGCCAGATCCAGGGCTATTTCTGGCTTGGACCACGTAGTAATGTGGTACTACACCGAAACAGTCAATTAAACCCGGTTGCGATTAATATTTTAGAGTTTAACGCCGGTTACGTCTGTGTTAGGTCTGGTATTTGCCATCATCTGGCTCGTACTTTCGCATTTTTCGCACACTTGTTGGCCAGATCCTGGGCTTCTTCTGGTTTGGATCCCGTAGTAATGCGTTTCCACACGGAAACAGTCAATTAAAGCCGGTTGCGATTATTATTTTAGAGGATAACGCCGGTTATGTCTGGGTTAGGTCTGGGATTTTCCCTCATCTGGCTCGTACTTTCGCGTTTCTCGCATTCTTGTTGGCCCGATCCTAGGATTTTTCTGGTTTGGATCACGTAGTAATGTGTTACCACACTGAAACAGTCATTAAAAGCATGTTCCGATACGTATTTTAGAGGATAACGCTGGTTATGTCAGGCATAGTTCTGGTATTTGTAATCATCTGACTCATACTTTCGCATTTTTCTCATTCTTGTAGGCAAGATCCTGGCCTTTCTCTGGTTTGGATCACGTAGCAATGCGGTACCACACCGAAACAGTCAATTAAACCTGGTTGCGATTAATATTTTAGGGGATAACGCCGGTTATGTCTGGGTTAGGTCTGGTATTTGCCCTCATCTGGCTCGTACTTTCGCATTTTTCTCATACTTGTTGGCCAGATCCTGGCCTTTTTCTGGTTTGGATCACGTAGTAATGTGGTACCACACTGTAACAGTCATTAAACGCATGTTCCGATTCGTATTTTAGAGGATAACGCTGGTTATGTCAGGCATAGTTCTGGTATTTGCCCTCATCTGGCTCGTACTTTCGCATCTTCCGCATTCTTGTTGGCCAGATCCTGCCCTTTCTCTGGTTTGGATCACGTAGTAATGCGGTACCACACCGAAACAGTCAATTAAACCTGGTTGCGATTAATATTTTAGAGGATAACGCTGGTTATGTCTGTGTTAGTTCTGGTATTTGCAATCATCTGGCTCATACTTTCGCATTTTTCGCATACCTGTTGGCCAGATCCTGGGTTTTCTCTGGTTTGGATCCCGTAGTAATGTGGTACCTCACTGAAACAGTCAATAAAAGCTGGTTCCGATTAGTATTTTAGAGGATAACGCTGGTTATGTCTGTGTTAGTTCTGGTATATCCAATCATCTGGCTCATACTTTCGCGTTTTTCGCACACTTGTTGGCCAGACCCTGGCCCTTTTCTGGTTTGGATCACGTAGTAATGTGGTACCACACTGAAACAGTCATTAAACGCATGTTCCGATTCGTATTTTAGAGGATAACGCTGGTTATGTCTGGGTTAGTTCTGGTATTTGCAATCATCTGGCTCATACTTACGCGTTTTTCTCATAGTTGTTGGCCAGATCCTGGGTTTTTTCTGGTTTGGATCCCGTAGTAATGTGGTACCACACTGAAACAGTCAATTAAACCTGGTTGCGATTAGTATTGTTGCGACGGTATGAAGATGCCGCGCAATACCGCGAAATTGCATCGTCGCAATGGTGTGAAGAGGCTTCGCGATGAAGTGAAGCTGCCACACGAAAACGAGCGGATGCGAGATCCCGAGCCTTCCGGTTGCTGAGAGACCGGAAACGATTTGAAGATTAGAATTACGACAGATCGCAAGGCGAACAGACGTATTGAAAAGCACTGTTGTTAATAAAGTTCCCAGTTTACATTAGTGTGTTACGTTGTGCTGTTTTAATTGTGTTGAGACAATATGAGGCGAGCGACGAGCAATACTACCCGGCGCAACAGTGGTGTCAGAAGTGGGATAATCCTGTTGTTGCTGGACTCGCGATGCCTTCCACTTCGCAGTCGGCTCCTCCGTTGGAAGCGACTGGTGGATTTCTGGGGTACGTCCTAAAACCACCAGCGTTTGATGGAAGAGCTTGTTGGGAGGAGTACCGGGTGCAATTCGAGGCGATTGCGAAGGCGAATGGATGGGATGCACCAAGGAAAGCGTTGGCCTTGGTCGCATGTCTGGAGGGGCCCGCTCGGAGTGTTTTGACTACTCTTTCCGAGGAGTCGCGTTGTGATTTTGGTGTCTTGGTTTCCGCTTTGGAGTTCCGTTTCGGAACCAAGAATTTCGCGAATCTAAATTACGTGAAATTCCAAAATTATACTCAACGGAAGGGGGAGTCGATTTCTGATTTGGCTTCGGAGATTGAGAGGTTGGCGCAGGCTTCCTTTGGTGATTGTCCAATGGAAGTCAGGGATAAGCTGGCCGCCTCTCAGTTCGTCTCCGCCCTGGCCAATGAGGAAATGAGGAGGACGCTGAGGCTAGGCGGTTTCAATACTCTCAGGGCGGCTGTGATCAGAGCCCTGGAGATTGAGGCCGTCGAGTCTGTGGCCCCTGGTCCTTGCCGTGTTAAGGACTGCATTCAGGGTGTCACTTGTTTTCCCAAGGGAAAGTTGGAGAAGAGGACTGCTGGGAAGCCGGTCTCGGAGTGCTGGAACTGCGGACAGGAGGGACATTTACAGCGGAACTGCCCGAAGAAGAGGAGGAGAGAAGAGGCCCCCTAGAAGAAGGGAAACTGGAAGAAGTTGGCGTAGTGGGGCTCCCGCCGACTTCGTCTTCATCCGCCCCCGTCGTGCGCAGGATCGCTGTCAAGGATTGTTCTTCCGTCGAGGAGGGAGAGTCTCGCAAGAGGAGATATCCGGACGAAGAAGAGGATACACCGGAAAAGGGGACTGAATGCGAAAGACCCATGGAGTGTTGGAACTGCGGGGAAACGGGACCTATGCGGTGGAATTGCCCCAGGAAGTACCAGCAGAAGGCGGCGTAGAAGGAGAATTGTTCCGCGTTGAAGGAATCGCCGAGATGATTTGGAAAATGAATCATCGTCATGGTCAACTGACTGCAATGGAAGGACCTTTTAAGAAGGGAAGAGGAGTACCCTTTGGAGGGATAAGGCTCGCCGGAGCACCTTCTCAGGGGATGGCGCTCGGCGGGGCATCTTTTGGAAGGATAGGGCTCGTGGGAGCACCTTTCGAAGGGATAAGGCTCGTCGCAGCACTCTTTGAAGGGATAGGGCTCGCCAGAGCACCTTCTGGAGGGATGGCGCTCGTCGGGGCATCTTTCGGAAGGATAGGGCTTATGGGAGCACCTTCTGAAGGGAAAGCGCTGTATGTTATGGGTTCCCTGCCAAGGTCTGTGCTGAAGGTGACAACAAGAATGCGATGTGAAGAATCGGCTGGATAAGTTGGGTTTCCGTATAGTCCGTTTCCAGAAGTCCAAACCAAGGGTTGAGCATGTGAATCGACTGGCTCGGTACGATTCACGAGACGCCCCCTGCGAAGATATTGCGAGGTGAGGATCGAGGAAGATGGCCGACATCTTCGCCCAAGAAGAGGACGTTTCATCGCAGAAGGCGAGGATCGGGTTTTCCTACCGGCCGCGGAGGACTCTCCATTTCCGCAGGTCAGAACGGCCGGGGAAGTGCGATTCTCCCCGGGGAGGGTCGCCCCCCAGTCATGCTCGACTCTAATAGCGGAGTGGGGCACAGACGGTCGGACGGCGGAATTGTGGTATGTTCCACAACCGATCTTCGAGGAAATTCTCCTTGGAGATCGGGGAACATCCCATGGGAAGTTCTTTCGTGAGGCTGGGGGGGAATCCGAATCCGGGAAGTCCTCAAGAAAGAAGCACGCAAGCCGCAAGAGTCAAGGGGAAGGGCGAGGAGCAGTCGGGATTTCCTCATCCTCGAAGATGTCTAAGTTCGGACGAAGTATTCCGAAGGTTACACCGGCGCCATGCTCAAGGTTTTTGAGTGGTTTTCCTTGGGACGAAGGACGAATGTCAAGGTGCTGACTGTCTGATAAAGGCCACTCAGGTAAATGTTCGACCTATTAGTTTATCTACTTTACAGACAGAGGTGTACAGGTTTGACGCAGCTTCGCGACAACCCGGAGGTTAGGAGACTACGGGTGAAGCTGGCTGTTCGAACGGAATTTGCAGCGGTCGGGACGACCGCTCTGAAGGAAGAGGGAGCAGTGTTGCGACGGTATGAAGATGCCGCGCAATACCGCGAAATTGCATCGTCGCAATGGTGTGAAGAGGCTTCGCGATGAAGTGAAGCTGCCACACGAAAACGAGCGGATGCGAGATCCCGAGCCTTCCGGTTGCTGAGAGACCGGAAACGATTTGAAGATTAGAATTACGACAGATCGCAAGGCGAACAGACGTATTGAAAAGCACTGTTGTTAATAAAGTTCCCAGTTTACATTAGTGTGTTACGTTGTGCTGTTTTAATTGTGTTGAGACAATATGAGGCGAGCGACGAGCAATACTCCCCGGCGCAACAGTATTTTAGAGGATAACGCCGTTTATGACTCGGGTAGGTCTGGTATTTGCCCCCATCTGGCTCATACTTTCGCATTTTTCTCATTCTTGTTGGCAAGCTCCTGGCCTTTCTCTGGTTTGGATCACGCAGTAATGCGGTACCACACCGAAACAGTCAATTAAACCTGGTTGCGATTAATATTTTAGGGGATAACGCCGGTTATGTCTGGGTTAGGTCTGGGATTTTCCCTCATCTGGCTCGTACTTTCGCGTTTCTCGCATTCTTGTTGGCCCGATCCTGCGATTTTTCTGGTTTGGATCACGTAGTAATGTGTTACCACACTGAAACAGTCATTAAAAGCATGTTCCGATTCGTATTTTAGTGGATAACGCTGGTTATGTCAGGCATAGTTCTGGTATCTGCAATCATCTGGCTCATACTTTCGCATTTTTCTCATTCTTGTTGGCAAGATCCTAGCCTTTCTCTGGTTTGGATCACGTAGTAATGCGGTACCACACCGAAACAGTCAATTAAACCTGGTTGCGATTAATATTTTAGAGGATAACGCTGGTTATGTCTGGGTTAGTTCTGGTATTTGCAATCATCTGGTTCATACTTTCGCATTTTTCGCATACCTGTTGGCCAGATCCTGGGTTTCTTTCTGGTTTGGAAACCGTAGTAATGTGGTTCCACACCGAAACAGTCAATTAAACCTGGTTGCGATTAATATTTTGGAGGATAACGCTGGTTATGTCTGTGTTTGTTCTGGTATTTGCAATCATCTGGTTCATACTTTCGCATTTTTCGCATACCTGTTGGCCAGATCCTGGGTTTCTTTCTGGTTTGGATCACGTAGTAATGCGCTACCACACCGAAACAGTCAATTAAACCTGGTTGCGATTAATATTTTAGAGGATAACGCCGGTTATGTCTCGGTTTGGTCTGGTATTTGCCCTCATCTGGCTCGTACTTTCGCATTTTTCGCATACTTGTTAGGCAGATCCTGGCCTCTTTCTGGTTTGGATCATCGTAGCAATGCGGTACCACACCGAAACAGTCAATTAAACCTGGTTGCGATTAATATTTTAGAGGATAACGCTGGTTATGTCTGGGTTAGTTCTGGTATTTGCAATCATCTGGTTCATACTTTCGCATTTTTCGCATACCTGTTGGCCAGATCCTGGGTTTCTTTCTAGTTTGAATACCGTAGTAATGTGGTTCCACACCGAAACAGTCAATTAAACCTGGTTGCGATTAATATTTTAGAAGAAAACGACGGTTTTGTCTGGGTTAGGTCTGGTATTTGCCCTCATCTGGCTCGAACTTTCGCATTTTTCTCATACTTGTTGGCCAGATCCTGGCCTTTTTCTGGTTTGGATCACGTAGTAATGCGTTACAACACCGAAACAGTCAATTAAACCTGGTTGCGATTAATATTTTAGAGGATAACGCCGGTTATGTCTCGGTTTGGTCTGGGATTTGCCCTCATCTGGCTCGTACTTTCGCATTTTGCGCATACTTGTTGGCCAGATCCAGGGCTATTTCTGGCTTGGACCACGTAGTAATGTGGTACTACACCGAAACAGTCAATTAAACCCGGTTGCGATTAATATTTTAGAGGATTTCGCCGGTTACGTCTGTGTTAGGTCTGGTATTTGCCATCATCTGGCTCGTACTTTCGCATTTTTCGCATACTTGTTGGCCAGATCCTGGCCTTTTTCTGGTTTGGATCACGTAGTAATGCGGTACCACACCGAAACAGTCAATTAAACCTGGTTGCGATTAATATTTTAGAGGATAACGCTGGTTATGTCTGGGTTAGTTCTGGTATTTGTAATCATCTGGTTCATACTTTCGCATTTTTCGCATACCTGTTGGCCAGATCCTGGCCTCTTTCTGGTTTGGATCATCGTAGCAATGCGGTACCACACCGAAACAGTCAATTATACCTGGTTGCGATTAATATTTTAGGGGATAACGCCGGTTACGTCTCGGTTAGGTCTGGGATTTGCCCTCATCTGGATCGTACTTCCGCATTTTTCGCATACTTGTTGGCCAGATCCTGGGCTTCTTCTGGTTTGGATCCCGTAGTAATGCGTTTCCACACGGAAACAGTCAATTACAGGCGGTTGCGATTATTATTTTAGAGGATAACGCCGGTTATGTCTGGGTTAGGTCTGGGATTTTCCCTCATCTGGCTCGTACTTTCGCGTTTCTCGCATTCTTGTTGGCCCTGTCCTGGGATTTTTCTGGTTTGGATCACGTAGTAATGTGTTACCACACTGAAGCAGTCATTAAAAGCATGTTCCGATTCGTATTTTAGAGGATAACGCTGGTTATGTCAGGCATAGTTCTGGTATTTGCAATCATCTGGCTCATACTTTTGCATTTTTCTCATTCTTATTGGCAAGATCCTGGCCTTTCTCTGGTTTGGATCACGTAGTAATGCGGTACCATACCGAAACAGTCAATTAAACCTGGATGCGATTAATATTTTAGGGGATAACGCCGGTTATGTCTGGGTTAGGTCTGGTATTTGCCCTCATCTGGCTCGTACTTTCGCATTTTTCTCATACTTGTTGGCCAGATCCTGGCCTTTTTCTGGTTTGGATCACGTAGTAATGTGGTACCACACTGAAACAGTCATTAAACGCATGTTCCGATTCGTATTTTAGAGGATAACGCTGGTTATGTCAGGGTTAGTTGTGGTATTTGCAATCATCTGGCTCATACTTTCGCATTTTTCTCATACTTGTTGGCAAGATCCTGGCCTTTTTCTGGTTTGGATCACGTAGTCATGCGGTACCACACCGAAACAGTCAATTAAACCTGGTTGCGATTAATATTTTAGAGGATAACGCCGGTTATGTCTCGGTTAGGTCTGGGATTTGCCCTCATCTGGATCGTACTTTCGCATTTTTCGCATACTTGTTGGCCAGATCCTGGGCTTCTTCTTGTTTGGATCCCGTAGTAATGCGTTTCCACACGGAAACAGTCAATTAAAGCCGGTTGCGATTACTATTTTAGAGGATAACGCCGGTTATGTCTGGGTTAGGTCTGGGATTTTCCCTCATCTGGCTCGTACTTTCGCGTTTCTCGCATTCTTGTTGGCCCGATCCTGCGATTTTTCTGGTTTGGATCACGTAGTAATGTGTTACCACACTGAAACAGTCATTAAAAGCATGTTCCGATTCGTATTTTAGAGGATGACGCTGGTTATGTCAGGCATATTTCTGGTATTTGCCCTCATCTGGCTCGTACTTTCGCAATTTCCGCATTCTTGTTGGCCAGATCCTGCCCTTTCTCTGGTTTGGATCACGTAGTAATGCGGTACCACACCGAAACAGTCAATTAAACCTGGTTGCGATTAATATTTTAGAGGATAACGCTGGTTATGTCTGGGTTAGTTCTGGTATTTACAATCATCTGGTTCATACTTTCGCATTTTTCGCATACCTGTTGGCCAGATCCTGGGTTTCTTTCTGGTTTGGATACCGTAGAAATGTGGTTCCACACCGAAACAGTCAATTAAACCTGGTTGCGGTTAATATTTTAGAGGATAACGTCGGTTTTGTCTGGGATAGGTCTGGTATTTGCCCTCATCTGGCTCGAACTTTCTCATTTTTCTCATACTTGTTGTCCAGATCCTGGCATTTTTCTGGTTTGGATCACGTAGTAAAGCAGTACCACACCGAAACAGTCAATTAAACCTGGTTGCGATTAATATTTTAGAGGATAACGCCGGTTATGTCTCGGTTTGGTCTGGGATTTGCCCTCATCTGGCTCGTACTTTCGCATTTTGCGCATACTTGTTGGCCAGATCCAGGGCTATTTCTGGCTTGGATCACGTAGTAATGTGGTACCACACTGAAATAGTCAATAGAAGCTGGTTCCGATAAGCATTTTAGAGGATAACGCTGGTTATGTCTGGGTTAGGTGTGGTATTTGCCCCCATCTGGCTCATACTTTCGCATTTTTCGCATACTTGTTGGCCAGATCTTGGGTTTTTTGTGGATTGGATCCCGTCGTATTGTGGTTCCACACCGAAACAGACAATTAAACCTGGTTGGGATTAATATTTTAGAGGATAACGCCGGTAATGACTGGGTTAGGTCTGGGATTTTCCAACATCTGGCTCGTACTTTCGCGTTTCTCGCACTCTTGTTGGCCCGATCCTGGGATTTTTCTGGTTTGGATCACGTAGTAATGTGTTACCACACTGAAACAGTCATTAAAAGCATGTTCCGATTCGTATTTTAGAGGATAACGCTGGTTATGTCAGGCATAGTTCTGGTATTTGCAATCATCTGGCACATACTTTCGCATTTTTCTCATTCTTGTTGGCAAGATCCTGACCTTTCTCTGGTTTGGATCACGTAGTAATGCGGTACCACACCGAAACAGTCAATTAAACCTGGTTGCGATTAATATTTTAGGGGATAACGCCGGTTATGTCTGGGTTAGGTCCGGTATTTGCCCTCATCTGGCTCGTACTTTCGCATTCATCTCATACTTGTTGGCCAGATCCTGGCCTTTTTCTGGTTTGGATCACGTAGTAATGCGGTACCACACCGAAACAGTCAATTAAACCTGGTTGCGATTAATATTTTAGAGGATGACGCTGGTTATGTCTGGGTTAGTTCTGGTATTTGCAATCATCTGGTTCATACCTTCGCATTTTTCGCATACCTGTTGGCCAGATCTTGGGTTTCTTTCTCGTTTGAATACCGTAGTAATGTGGTTCCACACCGAAACAGTCAGTTAAACCTGGTTGCGATTAATATTTTAGAGGATAACGCCGGTTACGTCTGTGTTAGGTCTGGTATTTGCCATCATCTGGCTCGTACTTTCGCATTTTTCGCACACTTGTTGGCCAGATCCTGGGCTTCTTCTGGTTTGGATCCCGTAGTAATGCGTTTCCACACGGAAACAGTCAATTAAAGCCGGTTGCGATTATTATTTTAGAGGATAACGCTGGTTATGCCAGGGTTAGTTCTGGTATTTGCAATCATCTGGCTCATACTTTCGCATTTTTCTCATTCTTGTTGGCAAGATCCTGGCCTTTCTCTGGTTTGGATCACGTAGCAATGCGGTACCACACCGAAACAGTCAATTAAACCTGGTTGCGATTAATATTTTAGGGGATAACGCCGGTTATGTCTGGGTTAGGTCTGGTATTTGCCCTCATCTGGCTCGTACTTTCGCATTTATCGCATTCTTGTTGGCCAGATCCTGGCCTTTTTCTGGTTTGGATCACGTAGCAATGCGGTACCACACCGAAACAGTCAATTACACCTGGTTGCGATTAATATTTTAGGGGATAACGCCGGTTATGTCTGGGTTAGGTCTGGTATTTGCCCTCATCTGGCTCGTACTTTCGCATTTTTCGCATTCTTGTTGGCAAGATCCTGGCATTTTTAAGGTTTGGATCACGTAGTAATGCGGTACCACACCGAAACAGTCAATTAAACCTGGTTGCGATTAGTATTTTAGAGTTTAACGCCGGTTACGTCTGTGTTAGATCTGGTATTTGCCATCATCTGGCTCGTACTTTCGCATTTTTCGCACACTTGTTGGCCAGATCCTGGGCTTCTTCTGATTTGGATCCCGTAGTAATGCGTTTCCATACGGAAACAGTCAATTAAAGCCGGTTGCGATTATTATTTTAGAGGATAACGCCGGTTATGTCTGGGTTAGGTCTGGGATTTTCCCTCATCTGGCTCGTACTTTCGCGTTTCTCGCATTCTTGTTGGCCCGATCCTGGGATTTTTCTGGTTTGGATCACGTAGTAATGTGTTACCACACTGAAACAGTCAATTAAACCTGGGTCCGATTAATATTTTAGAGGATAACGCCGGTTATGTGTGTGTTAGGTCTGGTATTTGCCCTCATCTGGCTCATACTTTCGCATTTTTCGCATACTTGTTGGCCAGATCTTGGGTTTTTTGTGGATTGGATCCTGTCGTATTGTGGTTCCACACCGAAACAGTCAATTAAACCTGGTTGCGATTAATATTTTAGAGGATAACCCCGGTTATGTCTAGGTTAGGTCTGGTATTTGCCCTCAACTCGCTCGTACTTTCGCATCTTTCGCTTACTTGTTGGCCTCATCCTAGCCTTTTTATGGTTTCGATCACGTAGTAATGCGGTACCACACCGAAACAGTCAATTAAACCTGTTTGCGATAAATATTTTAGTGGATAACGCCGGTTATGTCACGGTTAGGTCTAGGATTTGCACGTATCTGTCTCGTACTTTCGCACGTTTCGCATACTTGTTGGCCAGATCCTGGGCTTTTTCTGGTTTGGATCACGTAGTAATGTGGTACCACACTGAAACAGTCAATAGAAGCTGGTTCCGCTTAGTATTTTAGAGGATAACGCTGGTTATGCCTGGGTTAATTCTGGTATTTGCAATCATCTGGCTCATACTTTCGCGTTTTTCGCATACTTCTTGGCCAGATCCTGGGTTTTTTCTGGTTTGGATCCCGTAATAATGTGGTTCCACACCGAAACAGTCAATTAAACCTGGTTGCGATTAATATTTTAGGGGATAACGCCGGTTACGTCTCGGTTGGGTCTGGGATTTTCCCTCATCTGGCTCGTACTTTCGCATTTTGCGCATACTTGTTGGCCAGATCCTGGCCTTTTTCTGGTTTGGATCACGTAGTAATGCGTTACAACACCGAAACAGTCAATTAAACCTGGTTGCGATTAATATTTTAGAGGATAACGCCGGTTATGTCTCGGTTTGGTCTGGGATTTGCCCTCATCTGGCTCGTACTTTCGCATTTTGCGCATACTTGTTGGCCAGATCCAGGGCTATTTCTGGCTTGGACCACGTAGTAATGTGGTACTACACCGAAACAGTCAATTAAACCCGGTTGCGATTAATATTTTAGAGGATAACGCCGGTTACGTCTGTGTTAGGTCTGGTATTTGCCATCATCTGGCTCGTACTTTCGCATTTTTCGCATACTTGTTGGCCAGATCCTGGCCTTTTTCTGGTTTGGATCACGTAGTAATGCGGTACCACACCGAAACAGTCAATTAAACCTGGTTGCGATTAATATTTTAGAGGATAACGCTGGTTATGTCTGGGTTAGTTCTGGTATTTGTAATCATCTGGTTCATACTTTCGCATTTTTCGCATACCTGTTGGCCAGATCCTGGGTTTCTTTCTAGTTTGAATACCGTAGTAATGTGGTTCCACACCGAAACAGTCAATTAAACCTGGTTGCGATTAATATTTTAGAGGATAACGCCGGTTATGTCTCGGTTTGGTCTGGGATTTGCCCTCATCTGGCTCGCACTTTCGCATTTTGCGCAAACTTGTTGGCCAGATCCTGGCCTCTTTCTGGTTTGGATCATCGTAGCAATGCGGTACCACACCGAAACAGTCAATTATACCTGGTTGCGATTAATATTTTAGGGGATAACGCCGGTTACGTCTCGGTTAGGTCTGGGATTTGCCCTCATCTGGATCGCACTTCCGCATTTTTCGCATACTTGTTGGCCAGATCCTGGGCTTCTTCTGGTTTGGATCCCGTAGTAATGCGTTTCCACACGGAAACAGTCAATTACAGGCGGTTGCGATTATTATTTTAGAGGATAACGCCGGTTATGTCTGGGTTAGGTCTGGGATTTTCCCTCATCTGGCTCGTACTTTCGCGTTTCTCGCATTCTTGTTGGCCCTGTCCTGGGATTTTTCTGGTTTGGATCACGTAGTAATGTGTTACCACACTGAAGCAGTCATTAAAAGCATGTTCCGATTCGTATTTTAGAGGATAACGCTGGTTATGTCAGGCATAGTTCTGCTATTTGCAATCATCCGGTTCATACTTTTGCATTTTTCTCATTCTTATTGGCAAGATCCTGGCCTTTCTCTGGTTTGGATCACGTAGTAATGCAGTACCATACCGAAACAGTCAATTAAACCTGGATGCGATTAATATTTTAGGGGATAACGCCGGTTATGTCTGGGTTAGTTCTGGTATTTACAATCATCTGGTTCATACTTTCGCATTTTTCGCATACCTGTTGGCCAGATCCTGGGTTTCTTTCTGGTTTGGATACCGTAGAAATGTGGTTCCACACCGAAACAGTCAATTAAACCTGGTTGCGGTTAATATTTTAGAGGATAACGTCGGTTTTGTCTGGGTTAGGTCTGGTATTTGCCCTCATCTGGCTCGAACTTTCTCATTTTTCTCATACTTGTTGGCCAGATCTTGGGTTTTTTGTGGATTGGATCCCGTCGTATTGTGGTTCCACACCGAAACAGACAATTAAACCTGGTTGGGATTAATATTTTAGAGGATAACGCCGGTAATGACTGGGTTAGGTCTGGGATTTTCCCACATCTGGCTCGTACTTTCGCGTTTCTCGCACTCTTGTTGGCCCGATCCTGGGATTTTTCTGGTTTGGATCACGTAGTAATGTGTTACCACACTGAAACAGTCATTAAAAGCATGTTCCGATTCGTATTTTAGAGGATAACGCTGGTTATGTCAGGCATAGTTCTGGTATTTGCAATCATCTGGCACATACTTTCGCATTTTTCTCATTCTTGTTGGCAAGATCCTGACCTTTCTCTGGTTTGGATCACGTAGCAATGCGGTACCACACCGAAACAGTCAATTAAACCTGGTTGCGATTAATATTTTAGGGGATAACGCCGGTTATGTCTGGGTTAGGTCTGGTATTTGCCATCATCTGGCTCGTACTTTCGCATTTTTCGCACACTTGTTGGCCAGATCCTGGGCTTCTTCTGGTTTGGATCCCGTAGTAATGCGTTTCCACACGGAAACAGTCAATTAAAGCCGGTTGCGATTATTATTTTAGAGGATAACGCTGGTTATGCCAGGGTTAGTTCTGGTATTTGCAATCATCTGGCTCATACTTTCGCATTTTTCTCATTCTTGTTGGCAAGATCCTGGCCTTTCTCTGGTTTGGATCACGTAGCAATGCGGTACCACACCGAAACAGTCAATTAAACCTGGTTGCGATTAATATTTTAGGGGATAACGCCGGTTATGTCTGGGTTAGGTCTGGTATTTGCCCTCATCTGGCTCGTACTTTCGCATTTTTCGCATTCTTGTTGGCCAGATCCTGGCCTTTTTCTGGTTTGGATCACGTAGCAATGCGGTACCACACCGAAACAGTCAATTACACCTGGTTGCGATTAATATTTTAGGGGATAACGCCGGTTATGTCTGGGTTAGGTCTGGTATTTGCCCTCATCTGGCTCGTACTTTCGCATTTTTCGCATTCTTGTTGGCAAGATCCTGGCATTTTTAAGGTTTGGATCACGTAGTAATGCGGTACCACACCGAAACAGTCAATTAAACCTGGTTGCGATTAGTATTTTAGAGTTTAACGCCGGTTACGTCTGTGTTAGATCTGGTATTTGCCATCATCTGGCTCGTACTTTCGCATTTTTCGCACACTTGTTGGCCAGATCCTGGGCTTCTTCTGATTTGGATCCCGTAGTAATGCGTTTCCATACGGAAACAGTCAATTAAAGCCGGTTGCGATTATTATTTTAGAGGATAACGCCGGTTATGTCTGGGTTAGGTCTGGGATTTTCCCTCATCTGGCTCGTACTTTCGCGTTTCTCGCATTCTTGTTGGCCCGATCCTGGGATTTTTCTGGTTTGGATCACGTAGTAATGTGTTACCACACTGAAACAGTCAATTAAACCTGGGTCCGATTAATATTTTAGAGGATAACGCCGGTTATGTGTGTGTTAGGTCTGGTATTTGCCCTCATCTGGCTCATACTTTCGCATTTTTCGCATACTTGTTGGCCAGATCTTGGGTTTTTTGTGGATTGGATCCTGTCGTATTGTGGTTCCACACCGAAACAGTCAATTAAACCTGGTTGCGATTAATATTTTAGAGGATAACCCCGGTTATGTCTAGGTTAGGTCTGGTATTTGCCCTCAACTCGCTCGTACTTTCGCATCTTTCGCTTACTTGTTGGCCTCATCCTAGCCTTTTTATGGTTTCGATCACGTAGTAATGCGGTACCACACCGAAACAGTCAATTAAACCTGTTTGCGATAAATATTTTAGTGGATAACGCCGGTTATGTCACGGTTAGGTCTAGGATTTGCACGTATCTGTCTCGTACTTTCGCACGTTTCGCATACTTGTTGGCCAGATCCTGGGCTTTTTCTGGTTTGGATCACGTAGTAATGTGGTACCACACTGAAACAGTCAATAGAAGCTGGTTCCGCTTAGTATTTTAGAGGATAACGCTGGTTATGCCTGGGTTAATTCTGGTATTTGCAATCATCTGGCTCATACTTTCGCGTTTTCGCATACTTGTTGGCCAGATCCTGGGTTTTTTCTGGTTTGGATCCCGTAATAATGTGGTTCCACACCGAAACAGTCAATTAAACCTGGTTGCGATTAATATTTTAGGGGATAACGCCGGTTACGTCTCGGTTAGGTCTGGGATTTTCCCTCATCTGGCTCGTACTTTCGCATTTTGCGCATACTTGTTGGCCAGATCCTGGCCTTTTTCTGGTTTGGATCACGTAGTAATGCGTTACAACACCGAAACAGTCAATTAAACCTGGTTGCGATTAATATTTTAGAGGATAACGCCGGTTATGTCTCGGTTTGGTCTGGGATTTGCCCTCATCTGGCTCGTACTTTCGCATTTTGCGCATACTTGTTGGCCAGATCCAGGGCTATTTCTGGCTTGGACCACGTAGTAATGTGGTACTACACCGAAACAGTCAATTAAACCCGGTTGCGATTAATATTTTAGAGGATAACGCCGGTTACGTCTGTGTTAGGTCTGGTATTTGCCATCATCTGCCTCGTACTTTCGCATTTTTCGCATACTTGTTGGCCCGATCCTGGCCTTTTTCTGGTTTGGATCACGTAGTAATGCGGTACCACACCGAAACAGTCAATTAAACCTGGTTGCGATTAATATTTTAGAGGATAACGCTGGTTATGTCTGGGTTAGTTCTGGTATTTGTAATCATCTGGTTCATACTTTCGCATTTTTCGCATACCTGTTGGCCAGATCCTGGGTTTCTTTCTAGTTTGAATACCGTAGTAATGTGGTTCCACACCGAAACAGTCAATTAAACCTGGTTGCGATTAATATTTTAGAGGATAACGCCGGTTATGTCTCGGTTTGGTCTGGGATTTGCCCTCATCTGGCTCGCACTTTCGCATTTTGCGCAAACTTGTTGGCCAGATCCTGGCCTCTTTCTGGTTTGGATCATCGTAGCAATGCGGTACCACACCGAAACAGTTAATTATACCTGGTTGCGATTAATATTTTAGGGGATAACGCCGGTTACGTCTCGGTTAGGTCTGGGATTTGCCCTCATCTGGATCGCACTTCCGCATTTTTCGCATACTTGTTGGCCAGATCCTGGGCTTCTTCTGGTTTGGATCCCGTAGTAATGCGTTTCCACACGGAAACAGTCAATTACAGGCGGTTGCGATTATTATTTTAGAGGATAACGCCGGTTATGTCTGGGTTAGGTCTGGGATTTTCCCTCATCTGGCTCGTACTTTCGCGTTTCTCGCATTCTTGTTGGCCCTGTCCTGGGATTTTTCTGGTTTGGATCACGTAGTAGTGTGTTACCACACTGAAGCAGTCATTAAAAGCATGTTCCGATTCGTATTTTAGAGGATAACGCTGGTTATGTCAGGCATAGTTCTGCTATTTGCAATCATCTGGTTCATACTTTTGCATTTTTCTCATTCTTATTGGCAAGATCCTGGCCTTTCTCTGGTTTGGATCACGTAGTAATGCAGTACCATACCGAAACAGTCAATTAAACCTGGATGCGATTAATATTTTAGGGGATAACGCCGGTTATGTCTGGGTTAGGTCTGGTATTTGCCCTCATCTGGCTCGTACTTTCGCATTTTTCTCATACTTGTTGGCCAGATCCTGGCCTTTTTCTGGTTTGGATCACGTAGTAATGTGGTACCACACTGAAACAGTCATTAAACGCATGTTCCGATTCGTATTTTAGAGGATAACGCTGGTTATGTCAGGGTTAGTTGTGGTATTTGCAATCATCTGGCTCATACTTTCGCATTTTTCTCATACTTGTTGGCAAGATCCTGGCCTTTTTCTGGTTTGGATCACGTAGTCATGCGGTACCACACCGAAACAGTCAATTAAACCTGGTTGCGATTAATATTTTAGAGGATAGCGCCGGTTATGTCTCGGTTAGGTCTGGGATTTGCCCTCATCTGGATCGTACTTTCGCATTATTCGCATACTTGTTGGCCAGATCCTGGGCTTCTTCTTGTTTGGATCCCGTAGTAATGCGTTTCCACACGGAAACAGTCAATTAAAGCCGGTTGCGATTACTATTTTAGAGGATAACGCCGGTTATGTCTGGGTTAGGTCTGGGATTTTCCCTCATCTGGCTCGTACTTTCGCGTTTCTCGCATTCTTGTTGGCCCGATCCTGGGATTTTTCTGGTTTGGATCACGTAGTAATGTGTTACCACACTGAAACAGTCATTAAAAGCATGTTCCGATTCGTATTTTAGAGGATGACGCTGGTTATGTCAGGCATATTTCTGGTATTTGCCCTCATCTGGCTCGTACTTTCGCAATTTCCGCATTCTTGTTGGCCAGATCCTGCCCTTTCTCTGGTTTGGATCACGTAGTAATGCGGTACCACACCGAAACAGTCAATTAAACCTGGTTGCGATTAATATTTTAGAGGATAACGCTGGTTATGTCTGGGTTAGTTCTGGTATTTACAATCATCTGGTTCATACTTTCGCATTTTTCGCATACCTGTTGGCCAGATCCTGGGTTTCTTTCTGGTTTGGATACCGTAGTAATGTGGTTCCACACCGAAACAGTCAATTAAACCTGGTTGCGGTTAATATTTTAGAGGATAACGTCGGTTTTGTCTGGGTTAGGTCTGGTATTTGCCCTCATCTGGCTCGAACTTTCTCATTTTTCTCATACTTGTTGTCCAGATCCTGGCATTTTTCTGGTTTGGATCACGTAGTAAAGCAGTACCACACCGAAACAGTCAATTAAACCTGGTTGCGATTAATATTTTAGAGGATAACGCCGGTTATGTCTCGGTTTGGTCTGGGATTTGCCCTCATCTGGCTCGTACTTTCGCATTTTGCGCATACTTGTTGGCCAGATCCAGGGCTATTTCTGGCTTGGATCACGTAGTAATGTGGTACCACACTGAAATAGTCAATAGAAGCTGGTTCCGATAAGCATTTTAGAGGATAACGCTGGTTATGTCTGGGTTAGGTGTGGTATTTGCCCCCATCTGGCTCATACTTTCGCATTTTTCGCATACTTGTTGGCCAGATCTTGGGTTTTTTGTGGATTGGATCCCGTCGTATTGTGGTTCCACACCGAAACAGACAATTAAACCTGGTTGGGATTAATATTTTAGAGGATAACGCCGGTAATGACTGGGTTAGGTCTGGGATTTTCCCACATCTGGCTCGTACTTTCGCGTTTCTCGCACTCTTGTTGGCCCGATCCTGGGATTTTTCTGGTTTGGATCACGTAGTAATGTGTTACCACACTGAAACAGTCATTAAAAGCATGTTCCGATTCGTATTTTAGAGGATAACGCTGGTTATGTCAGGCATAGTTCTGGTATTTGCAATCATCTGGCACATACTTTCGCATTTTTCTCATTCTTGTTGGCAAGATCCTGACCTTTCTCTGGTTTGGATCACGTAGTAATGCGGTACCACACCGAAACAGTCAATTAAACCTGGTTGCGATTAATATTTTAGGGGATAACGCCGGTTATGTCTGGGTTAGGTCCGGTATTTGCCCTCATCTGGCTCGTACTTTCGCATTCATCTCATACTTGTTGGCCAGATCCTGGCCTTTTTCTGGTTTGGATCACGTAGTAATGCGGTACCACACCGAAACAGTCAATTAAACCTGGTTGCGATTAATATTTTAGAGGATGACGCTGGTTATGTCTGGGTTAGTTCTGGTATTTGCAATCATCTGGTTCATACCTTCGCATTTTTCGCATACCTGTTGGCCAGATCTTGGGTTTCTTTCTCGTTTGAATACCGTAGTAATGTGGTTCCACACCGAAACAGTCAGTTAAACCTGGTTGCGATTAATATTTTAGAGGATAACGCCGGTTACGTCTGTGTTAGGTCTGGTATTTGCCATCATCTGGCTCGTACTTTCGCATTTTTCGCACACTTGTTGGCCAGATCCTGGGCTTCTTCTGGTTTGGATCCCGTAGTAATGCGTTTCCACACGGAAACAGTCAATTAAAGCCGGTTGCGATTATTATTTTAGAGGATAACGCTGGTTATGCCAGGGTTAGTTCTGGTATTTGCAATCATCTGGCTCATACTTTCGCATTTTTCTCATTCTTGTTGGCAAGATCCTGGCCTTTCTCTGGTTTGGATCACGTAGCAATGCGGTACCACACCGAAACAGTCAATTAAACCTGGTTGCGATTAATATTTTAGGGGATAACGCCGGTTATGTCTGGGTTAGGTCTGGTATTTGCCCTCATCTGGCTCGTACTTTCGCATTTTTCGCATTCTTGTTGGCCAGATCCTGGCCTTTTTCTGGTTTGGATCACGTAGCAATGCGGTACCACACCGAAACAGTCAATTACACCTGGTTGCGATTAATATTTTAGGGGATAACGCCGGTTATGTCTGGGTTAGGTCTGGTATTTGCCCTCATCTGGCTCGTACTTTCGCATTTTTCGCATTCTTGTTGGCAAGATCCTGGCATTTTTAAGGTTTGGATCACGTAGTAATGCGGTACCACACCGAAACAGTCAATTAAACCTGGTTGCGATTAGTATTTTAGAGTTTAACGCCGGTTACGTCTGTGTTAGATCTGGTATTTGCCATCATCTGGCTCGTACTTTCGCATTTTTCGCACACTTGTTGGCCAGATCCTGGGCTTCTTCTGATTTGGATCCCGTAGTAATGCGTTTCCATACGGAAACAGTCAATTAAAGCCGGTTGCGATTATTATTTTAGAGGATAACGCCGGTTATGTCTGGGTTAGGTCTGGGATTTTCCCTCATCTGGCTCGTACTTTCGCGTTTCTCGCATTCTTGTTGGCCCGATCCTGGGATTTTTCTGGTTTGGATCACGTAGTAATGTGTTACCACACTGAAACAGTCAATTAAACCTGGGTCCGATTAATATTTTAGAGGATAACGCCGGTTATGTGTGTGTTAGGTCTGGTATTTGCCCTCATCTGGCTCATACTTTCGCATTTTTCGCATACTTGTTGGCCAGATCTTGGGTTTTTTGTGGATTGGATCCTGTCGTATTGTGGTTCCACACCGAAACAGTCAATTAAACCTGGTTGCGATTAATATTTTAGAGGATAACCCCGGTTATGTCTAGGTTAGGTCTGGTATTTGCCCTCAACTCGCTCGTACTTTCGCATCTTTCGCTTACTTGTTGGCCTCATCCTAGCCTTTTTATGGTTTCGATCACGTAGTAATGCGGTACCACACCGAAACAGTCAATTAAACCTGTTTGCGATAAATATTTTAGTGGATAACGCCGGTTATGTCACGGTTAGGTCTAGGATTTGCACGTATCTGTCTCGTACTTTCGCACGTTTCGCATACTTGTTGGCCAGATCCTGGGCTTTTTCTGGTTTGGATCACGTAGTAATGTGGTACCACACTGAAACAGTCAATAGAAGCTGGTTCCGCTTAGTATTTTAGAGGATAACGCTGGTTATGCCTGGGTTAATTCTGGTATTTGCAATCATCTGGCTCATACTTTCGCGTTTTTCGCATACTTGTTGGCCAGATCCTGGGTTTTTTCTGGTTTGGATCCCGTAATAATGTGGTTCCACACCGAAACAGTCAATTAAACCTGGTTGCGATTAATATTTTAGGGGATAACGCCGGTTACGTCTCGGTTAGGTCTGGGATTTTCCCTCATCTGGCTCGTACTTTCGCATTTTGCGCATACTTGTTGGCCAGATCCTGGCCTTTTTCTGGTTTGGATCACGTAGTAATGCGTTACAACACCGAAACAGTCAATTAAACCTGGTTGCGATTAATATTTTAGAGGATAACGCCGGTTATGTCTCGGTTTGGTCTGGGATTTGCCCTCATCTGGCTCGTACTTTCGCATTTTGCGCATACTTGTTGGCCAGATCCAGGGCTATTTCTGGCTTGGACCACGTAGTAATGTGGTACTACACCGAAACAGTCAATTAAACCCGGTTGCGATTAATATTTTAGAGGATAACGCCGGTTACGTCTGTGTTAGGTCTGGTATTTGCCATCATCTGCCTCGTACTTTCGCATTTTTCGCATACTTGTTGGCCAGATCCTGGCCTTTTTCTGGTTTGGATCACGTAGTAATGCGGTACCACACCGAAACAGTCAATTAAACCTGGTTGCGATTAATATTTTAGAGGATAACGCTGGTTATGTCTGGGTTAGTTCTGGTATTTGTAATCATCTGGTTCATACTTTCGCATTTTTCGCATACCTGTTGGCCAGATCCTGGGTTTCTTTCTAGTTTGAATACCGTAGTAATGTGGTTCCACACCGAAACAGTCAATTAAACCTGGTTGCGATTAATATTTTAGAGGATAACGCCGGTTATGTCTCGGTTTGGTCTGGGATTTGCCCTCATCTGGCTCGCACTTTCGCATTTTGCGCAAACTTGTTGGCCAGATCCTGGCCTCTTTCTGGTTTGGATCATCGTAGCAATGCGGTACCACACCGAAACAGTTAATTATACCTGGTTGCGATTAATATTTTAGGGGATAACGCCGGTTACGTCTCGGTTAGGTCTGGGATTTGCCCTCATCTGGATCGCACTTCCGCATTTTTCGCATACTTGTTGGCCAGATCCTGGGCTTCTTCTGGTTTGGATCCCGTAGTAATGCGTTTCCACACGGAAACAGTCAATTACAGGCGGTTGCGATTATTATTTTAGAGGATAACGCCGGTTATGTCTGGGTTAGGTCTGGGATTTTCCCTCATCTGGCTCGTACTTTCGCGTTTCTCGCATTCTTGTTGGCCCTGTCCTGGGATTTTTCTGGTTTGGATCACGTAGTAGTGTGTTACCACACTGAAGCAGTCATTAAAAGCATGTTCCGATTCGTATTTTAGAGGATAACGCTGGTTATGTCAGGCATAGTTCTGCTATTTGCAATCATCTGGTTCATACTTTTGCATTTTTCTCATTCTTATTGGCAAGATCCTGGCCTTTCTCTGGTTTGGATCACGTAGTAATGCAGTACCATACCGAAACAGTCAATTAAACCTGGATGCGATTAATATTTTAGGGGATAACGCCGGTTATGTCTGGGTTAGGTCTGGTATTTGCCCTCATCTGGCTCGTACTTTCGCATTTTTCTCATACTTGTTGGCCAGATCCTGGCCTTTTTCTGGTTTGGATCACGTAGTAATGTGGTACCACACTGAAACAGTCATTAAACGCATGTTCCGATTCGTATTTTAGAGGATAACGCTGGTTATGTCAGGGTTAGTTGTGGTATTTGCAATCATCTGGCTCATACTTTCGCATTTTTCTCATACTTGTTGGCAAGATCCTGGCCTTTTTCTGGTTTGGATCACGTAGTCATGCGGTACCACACCGAAACAGTCAATTAAACCTGGTTGCGATTAATATTTTAGAGGATAGCGCCGGTTATGTCTCGGTTAGGTCTGGGATTTGCCCTCATCTGGATCGTACTTTCGCATTATTCGCATACTTGTTGGCCAGATCCTGGGCTTCTTCTTGTTTGGATCCCGTAGTAATGCGTTTCCACACGGAAACAGTCAATTAAAGCCGGTTGCGATTACTATTTTAGAGGATAACGCCGGTTATGTCTGGGTTAGGTCTGGGATTTTCCCTCATCTGGCTCGTACTTTCGCGTTTCTCGCATTCTTGTTGGCCCGATCCTGGGATTTTTCTGGTTTGGATCACGTAGTAATGTGTTACCACACTGAAACAGTCATTAAAAGCATGTTCCGATTCGTATTTTAGAGGATGACGCTGGTTATGTCAGGCATATTTCTGGTATTTGCCCTCATCTGGCTCGTACTTTCGCAATTTCCGCATTCTTGTTGGCCAGATCCTGCCCTTTCTCTGGTTTGGATCACGTAGTAATGCGGTACCACACCGAAACAGTCAATTAAACCTGGTTGCGATTAATATTTTAGAGGATAACGCTGGTTATGTCTGGGTTAGTTCTGGTATTTACAATCATCTGGTTCATACTTTCGCATTTTTCGCATACCTGTTGGCCAGATCCTGGGTTTCTTTCTGGTTTGGATACCGTAGTAATGTGGTTCCACACCGAAACAGTCAATTAAACCTGGTTGCGGTTAATATTTTAGAGGATAACGTCGGTTTTGTCTGGGTTAGGTCTGGTATTTGCCCTCATCTGGCTCGAACTTTCTCATTTTTCTCATACTTGTTGTCCAGATCCTGGCATTTTTCTGGTTTGGATCACGTAGTAAAGCAGTACCACACCGAAACAGTCAATTAAACCTGGTTGCGATTAATATTTTAGAGGATAACGCCGGTTATGTCTCGGTTTGGTCTGGGATTTGCCCTCATCTGGCTCGTACTTTCGCATTTTGCGCATACTTGTTGGCCAGATCCAGGGCTATTTCTGGCTTGGATCACGTAGTAATGTGGTACCACACTGAAATAGTCAATAGAAGCTGGTTCCGATAAGCATTTTAGAGGATAACGCTGGTTATGTCTGGGTTAGGTGTGGTATTTGCCCCCATCTGGCTCATACTTTCGCATTTTTCGCATACTTGTTGGCCAGATCTTGGGTTTTTTGTGGATTGGATCCCGTCGTATTGTGGTTCCACACCGAAACAGACAATTAAACCTGGTTGGGATTAATATTTTAGAGGATAACGCCGGTAATGACTGGGTTAGGTCTGGGATTTTCCCACATCTGGCTCGTACTTTCGCGTTTCTCGCACTCTTGTTGGCCCGATCCTGGGATTTTTCTGGTTTGGATCACGTAGTAATGTGTTACCACACTGAAACAGTCATTAAAAGCATGTTCCGATTCGTATTTTAGAGGATAACGCTGGTTATGTCAGGCATAGTTCTGGTATTTGCAATCATCTGGCACATACTTTCGCATTTTTCTCATTCTTGTTGGCAAGATCCTGACCTTTCTCTGGTTTGGATCACGTAGTAATGCGGTACCACACCGAAACAGTCAATTAAACCTGGTTGCGATTAATATTTTAGGGGATAACGCCGGTTATGTCTGGGTTAGGTCCGGTATTTGCCCTCATCTGGCTCGTACTTTCGCATTCATCTCATACTTGTTGGCCAGATCCTGGCCTTTTTCTGGTTTGGATCACGTAGTAATGCGGTACCACACCGAAACAGTCAATTAAACCTGGTTGCGATTAATATTTTAGAGGATGACGCTGGTTATGTCTGGGTTAGTTCTGGTATTTGCAATCATCTGGTTCATACCTTCGCATTTTTCGCATACCTGTTGGCCAGATCTTGGGTTTCTTTCTCGTTTGAATACCGTAGTAATGTGGTTCCACACCGAAACAGTCAGTTAAACCTGGTTGCGATTAATATTTTAGAGGATAACGCCGGTTACGTCTGTGTTAGGTCTGGTATTTGCCATCATCTGGCTCGTACTTTCGCATTTTTCGCACACTTGTTGGCCAGATCCTGGGCTTCTTCTGGTTTGGATCCCGTAGTAATGCGTTTCCACACGGAAACAGTCAATTAAAGCCGGTTGCGATTATTATTTTAGAGGATAACGCTGGTTATGCCAGGGTTAGTTCTGGTATTTGCAATCATCTGGCTCATACTTTCGCATTTTTCTCATTCTTGTTGGCAAGATCCTGGCCTTTCTCTGGTTTGGATCACGTAGCAATGCGGTACCACACCGAAACAGTCAATTAAACCTGGTTGCGATTAATATTTTAGGGGATAACGCCGGTTATGTCTGGGTTAGGTCTGGTATTTGCCCTCATCTGGCTCGTACTTTCGCATTTTTCGCATTCTTGTTGGCCAGATCCTGGCCTTTTTCTGGTTTGGATCACGTAGCAATGCGGTACCACACCGAAACAGTCAATTACACCTGGTTGCGATTAATATTTTAGGGGATAACGCCGGTTATGTCTGGGTTAGGTCTGGTATTTGCCCTCATCTGGCTCGTACTTTCGCATTTTTCGCATTCTTGTTGGCAAGATCCTGGCATTTTTAAGGTTTGGATCACGTAGTAATGCGGTACCACACCGAAACAGTCAATTTAACCTGGTTGCGATTAATATTTTAGAGGATAACGCCGGTTATGTCTCGGTTAGGTCTGGGATTTGCCCTCATCTGGATCGTACTGTCGCATTTTTCGCATACTTGTTGGCCAGATCCTGGGCTTCTTCTGGTTTGGATGCCGTAGTAATGCGTTTCCACACGGAAACAGTCAATTAAAGCCGGTTGCCATTATTATTTTAGAGGATAACGCCGGTTATGTCAGGCATAGTTCTGGTATTTGCCCTCATCTGGCTCGTACTTTCGCATTTTTCGCATTCTTGTTGGCCAGATCCTGCCCTTCCTCTGGTTTGGATCACGTAGTAATGCGGTACCACACCGAAACAGTCGATTTAACCTGGTTGCGATTAATATTGTAGAGGATAACGCCGGTTATGTCTCGGTTAGGTCTGGGATTTGCCCTCATCTGGATCGTACCTTCGCATTTTTCGCATACTTGTTGGCCAGATCCTGGGCTTCTTCTGGTTTGGATCCCGTAGTAATGCGTTTCCACACGGAAACAGTCATTTAAAGCCGGTTACCATTATTATTTTAGAGGATAACGCCGGTTATGTCAGGCATAGTTCTGGTATTTGCCTTAATCTGGCTCGTACTTTCGCATTTGTCGCATACCTGTTGGCCAGATCCTGGGTTTTCTCTGGTTTGGATCCCGTACTAATGTGGTTCCACAACGAAACAGTCAATTAAACCTGGTTGAGATTAATATTTTAGCGGATAACGCCGGTTATGTCTGTGTTAGTTCTGGTATTTGCAATCATCTGGCTCATACTTTCGCGTTTTCGCACACTTGTTGGCCAGACCCTTGCCCTTTTCTGGTTTGGATCACGTAGTAATGTGGTACCACACTGAAACAGTCAATAGAAGCTGCTTCCGATAAGTATTTTAGAGGATAACGCTGGTTATGTCTGGGTTAGTTCTGGTATTTGCAATCATCTGGCTCATACTTACGCGTTTTTCTCATAGTTGTTGGCCAGATCTTGGGTTTTTTCTGGTTTGGATCCCGTTGTAATGTGGTACCACACTGAAACAGTCAATTAAACCTGGTTGCGATTAGTATTTTAGAGGATAACGCCGTTTATGACTCGGGTAGGTCTGGTATTTGCCCTCATCTGGCTCGGACTTTCGCATTTCTCGCATACTTGTTGGCCAGATCCTGGCCTTCTTCTAGCTTGGACCACGTAGTAAAGTGGTACCAGAGTGAAACAGTCAATTAAACCTGGTTGCGAATAATATTTTAGAGGATAACGCTGGTTATGTCTGGGATAGTTCTGGTATTTGCCATCATCTGGCTCATACTTTCGCGTTTTTCTCATGCTTGTTGGCCAGATCCTGGGTTTTTTCTGGTTTGGATCCCGTAGGAATGTGGTTCCACACCGAAACAGTCAATTAAACCTGGTTGCGATTAGTATTTTAGAGTTTAACGCCGGTTACGTCTGTGTTAGATCTGGTATTTGCCATCATCTGGCTCGTACTTTCGCATTTTTCGCACACTTGTTGGCCAGATCCTGGGCTTCTTCTGATTTGGATCCCGTAGTAATGCGTTTCCACACGGAAACAGTCAATTAAAGCCGGTTGCGATTATTATTTTAGAGGATAACGCCGGTTATGTCTGGGTTAGGTCTGGGATTTTCCCTCATCTGGCTCGTACTTTCGCGTTTCTCGCATTCTTGTTGGCCCGATCCTGGGATTTTTCTGGTTTGGATCACGTAGTAATGTGTTACCACACTGAAACAGTCAATTAAACCTGGGTCCGATTAATATTTTAGAGGATAACGCCGGTTATGTGTGTGTTAGGTCTGGTATTTGCCCTCATCTGGCTCATACTTTCGCATTTTTCGCATACTTGTTGGCCAGATCTTGGGTTTTTTGTGGATTGGATCCCGTCGTATTGTGGTTCCACACCGAAACAGTCAATTAAACCTGGTTGCGATTAATATTTTAGAGGATAACCCCGGTTATGTCTAGGTTAGGTCTGGTATTTGCCCTCAACTCGCTCGTACTTTCGCATCTTTCGCTTACTTGTTGGCCTCATCCTAGCCTTTTTATGGTTTCGATCACGTAGTAATGCGGTACCACACCGAAACAGTCAATTAAACCTGTTTGCGATAAATATTTTAGTGGATAACGCCGGTTATGTCACGGTTAGGTCTAGGATTTGCACGTATCTGTCTCGTACTTTCGCACGTTTCGCATACTTGTTGGCCAGATCCAGGGCTTTTTCTGGTTTGGATCACGTAGTAATGTGGTACCACACTGAAACAGTCAATAGAAGCTGGTTCCGCTTAGTATTTTAGTGGATAACGCTGGTTATGCCTGGGTTAATTCTGGTATTTGCAATCATCTGGCTCATACTTTCGCGTTTTTCGCATACTTGTTGGCCAGATCCTGGGTTTTTTCTGGTTTGGATCCCGTAGTAATGTGGTTCCACACCGAAACAGTCAATTAAACCTGGTTGCGATTAATATTTTAGGGGATAACGCCGGTTACGTCTCGGTTAGGTCTGGGATTTTCCCTCATCTGGCTCGTACTTTCGCATTTTGCGCATACTTGTTGGCCAGATCCAGGGCTATTTCTGGCTTGGACCACGTAGTAATGTGGAACTACACCGAAACAGTCAATTAAACCCGGTTGCGATTAATATTTTAGAGTTTAACGCCGGTTACGTCTGTGTTAGGTCTGGTATTTGCCATCATCTGGCTCGTACTTTCGCATTTTTCGCACACTTGGCCAGATCCTGGGCTTCGTCTGGTTTGGATCCCGTAGTAATGCGTTTCCACACGGAAACAGTCAATTAAAGCCGGCTGCGATTATTATTTTAGAGGATAACGCCGGTTATGTCTGGGTTAGGTCTGGGATTTGCCCTCATCTGGCTCGTACTTTCGCGTTTCTCGCATTCTTGTTGGCCCGATCCTGGGATTTTTCTGGTTTGGATCACGTAGTAATGTGTTACCACACAGAAACAGTCATTAAAAGCATGTTCCGATTCGTATTTTAGAGGAGAACGCTGGTTATGTCAGGCATAGTTCTGGTATTTGCAATCATCTGGCTCATACTTTCGCATTTTTCTCATTCTTGTTGGCAAGATCCTGGCCTTTCTCTGGTTTGGATCACGTAGCAATGCGGTACCACACAGAAACAGTCAATTAAACCTGGTTGCGATTAATATTTTAGGGGATAACGCCGGTTATGTCTGGGTTAGGTCTGGTATTTGCCCTCATCTGGCTCGTACTTTCGCATTTTTCGCATTCTTGTTGTTCAGATCCTGGCCTTTTTCTGGTTTGGATCACGTAGTAATGTGGTACCACACTGAAACAGTCATTAAAAGCATGTTCCGATTCGTATTTTAGAGGATAACGCTGGTTATGTCAGGGTTAGTTGTGGTATTTGCAATCATCTGGCTCAAACTTTCGCATTTTTCTCATACTTGATGGCCAGATCCTGGCCTTTTTCTGGTTTGGATCACGTAGTAATGCGGTACCACACCGAAACAGACAATTAAACCTGGTTGCGATTAATATTTCAGAGGATAACGCCGGTTATGTCTCGGTTAGGTCTGGGATTTGCCCTCATCTGGATCGTACTTTCGCATTTTTCGCATACTTGTTGGCCAGATCCTGGGGTTCTTCTGGTTTGGATCCCGTAGTAATGCGTTTCCACACGGAAACAGTCAATTAAAGCCGGTTGCCATTATTATTTTAGAGGATAACGCCGATTATGTCAGGCATAGTTCTGGTATTTGCCCTCATCTGGCTCGTACTTTCGCATTTTTCGCATTCTTGTTGGCCAGATCCTGCCCTTTCTCTGGTTTGGATCACGTAGTAATGCGGTACCACACCGAAACAGTCATTTAAACCGGGTTGCGATTAATATTTTAGGGGATAACGCTAGTTATGTCTGGGTTAGTTCTGGTATTTGCAATCATCTGGCTCCTACTTTCGCATTTTTCGCATACCTGTTGGCCAGATCCTGGGCTTTCTCTGGTTTGGCTCACGTAGTAATGTGGTACCACACTGAAACAGTCAATAGAAGCTGCTTCCGATAAGTATTTTAGAGGATAACGCTGGTTATGTCTGGGTTAGTTCTGGTATTTGCAATCATCTGGCTCATACTTACGCGTTTCCCTCATAGTTGTTGGCCAGATCCTGGGTTTTTTCTGGTTTGGATCCCGTAGTAATGTGGTCCCACACTGAAACAGTCAATTAAACCTGGTTGCGATTAGTATTTTAGAGGATAACGCCGTTTATGACTCGGGTAGGTCTGGTATTTGCCCTCATCTGGCTCGGACTTTCGCATTTTTCGCATACTTGTTGGCCAGATCCTGGCCTTCTTCTGGCTTGGACCACGTAGTAAAGTGGTACCAGAGTGAAACAGTCAGTAAACCTGGTTGCGAATAATATTTTAGAGGATAACGCT